>NC_089209.1:18795362-20220641 GCF_963930695.1 Labrus bergylta | reverse complement strand
TCATAAGAGGGAAATGTCTGTGCAACCCTTCCTGCTGGAACCTGGCCACCACTCAGCGAGCCAAAAATGCAGCACGGACAATTCCCTCCACTCTGTTTTTAATGGTGGTACACAGAGGCAATAATCATAAAAAGCCAGGGTCTCTCTGTGAATGGTAACTGACATTCGTCTCTTACAGAAACCGCAGCCCCCGATGCCGGGCAATTTCCCCTCAACATGCAAAACTGTGGGGACAAAATGTGGGACCTGCCATTCTCCATGCATATTAAAGACACTTGTCATCAAGACGTCACCCAGGAGCTATGAGAACAAGAGGTACAGTTCCTCGGAGACAGACTCACTCACCATCAAAACCATGAAATTAGACCCGGGAAAATATCCTTGTGATGGGAAAAATGCTACACTTTAGTGCATTTTGCATATAAAAAAAACTGAAACGGATGCATGTAAATTGCCCGTGCCACAAAGACAAATTGGTAATTCAGGTTTGGAATGAAAATGACACTAAAGTGCAAAGCGGAAATGGTGCAGCGTGAAAGGAATAAGGGTTGTTAAAATGTCACATTTGAGATTCTGTGCCTTTAGGAATCGAGATGTATTGTTAGAGGAAATGTGATAAACACGAGCCAAATGTACGAGGAGCAAATAGAGCTCCGTGTACGCCGCGTTGTCTTAGTCAACGTGCTCGGAGTGACGCCCACAGAACAGATACAAACTGATGAATGCACAATTTGTGGTCATATACTTCCTTGCACCTTTCTCTTAGGAACTCGTACATTTTCTCTATAATGACAGAAAAAGGAACGTGTACCCACACAATGACATTCAAAGTGTAATTCTGAGTAAATGAAAACCAGATGTTGATTCGTTCAAAGATTTGACGGATCTGAGAAAAAACATGCTTATGTTCTCACAATGAGAGGAAGTGGAAATTTAAAAAACACACCGGCAAAATACATATTTTTCATTTTGGACATTATGTTAAAACCACATCAACCACAGAAGACAACCTCTAAACACTTTTCATACAAGAAACACTTGAACCACGGTCGCTCCCCTCCACCATGGGTGCTGCTGGTGACACAACTCACCCCCACCCTTGCTTTGTCCCTGGGCTCCTCAGGGCCCACGACCAATGCCCTCCAGGATGACAAATGGCCTTAATGAAATTGGACAACTCAGCATACATGCATAAGAGGATGTTAAATATTGATAGTGAAGATCAACGTAGCGGTGCATATTCCACTCTTTAATATTTTAAGTGTCAGACAGGCCTATTGTCTATCTATTGGGGGGGTAAATCACTGTCTGCGTCCCCTCCTGTCTTCTTTGAGACACATATGATGGCCGGGGCAGCGTTCACTCACTCTATGCATGAGCGCACACAGGTCTGCGCTTTGCATATATGCTCAAAAGCGTGTGGTGGCAGGGACACCTTTTCATACATTTTCATTCAGATGAAGTGGATTTGTTCATGTAGGAGACACACATGTTTAAGCAAGCAAATGAAAAAAAAAAAAAAACTTGTTTTTATTTAGAGTCAAAGCAGCAAGAATCAAAGGCCGATCCTGATAGAGCTCCATTTAGTGAACATAAAGGACGCTCTCGAATGTGGCTGCACTGATGATAAAAAACGATTTTGATCTGCTGCTAAAAGGATGAGTCTTAAGATTTTGTACTAATCCATGCCCTTGCAATCTCCTTTCTTCCCTCTAATGTATTAATCATTTTACATTTTCTCAAGTTATGAAAGAGCGTGTAATATCAAACCCTGCGCACATGCCAACACTTGTGTGTACAGTGCACTTATCACAGTGGCCGTGCTGCACCTTGAGGGCGTGTCGTAGCGCTGCGCGAAAGAAAAAAGGCAAAAGATCACATGAATAACCATTATTCAAATCGATTCAAATTAGGGGGGGCACTCAAAGTAATCGGCTAATATCCTACAAAAAATCAATTCCACTCCCATTTGGACACAATTGAATGCGTCTGAAGAGGGCAATTATTAAACACACAGATCAGATCCATAATTGGCAGTGGGGTGGGGAGGTGGAGTGGGGGTGGGGGGCTGGATGCATTGTCATGAAGGCTAATGCACTTCCACTGAGCCAAGAGCCACAGCAGACACTTAGCGCAGGCTAGGTTAGTGTAGCGGGGGCAGAGGGAGCTGGCAGCAGCTAGGTAGAGGGACTGCCAGGAGTTTAGAAAGAAGGGAGGGGGTGAAGGGTGAGGGTGGTGGGGTAGGAGGGCACCTGGGGATTGTTTCCTTGCAACCTCCCCACCACCCCTCCTTTAGCTTAAACCCCCCTACCCACCCATCTTCTTCTACATCCCCTGGAGGCTTTCTGCTCTCCGGGTCCCTGACACACCGGAGGGATGACCCTGGGAATCTCATTATGCATACAACCAAAGTGTGCCCCCCCACCACCACCACCAGAACCACCACCCTCACCCCCACCTCACTAATGCATTTGCATACAGAAGACAGACCAAATAAGGTAATAAATCAGCGGCCTATATTCAAATGGTTTGCAGGGAGATTGAAACCCCTGCATACACTTCCTCAAGTAAATTCAGCCGCACGCTGCCGAGCCAGATACCCATTCTCATCAGCGGACACAGGCACTGCATCCACCGGACACACACACATATAAATATATATCCTCCCTCATTGCATTGCCCAGGGACGAACTACCTCAATATATCAATATACATATGCTTATATCTCATATGCCTTAGGCAAACTAACTGCCTTGGTGATAAGGCTGGGCTTTCATGGCACCCGAAGGTCACAGCTCATACTGAGAGAGGGGGACAATTTGAATATTGCACTTAATGTAGGTCTTTGGACACCACCTCTGCCAATTCACTTTGCCTCATCAATAATGAAATTGCCATGAACATGGAAATCAAAGTAATTTCCTTAAGGTAGGATTATAGAGGGTTTCAATTTTCTTACAGCAGGCCAACATGTAATCGAGCCTCGCTTTTGTGCCGCCAACAAAGTCATACTTTAGTTTAACGCCTTGTGAGTCACATACGACATGAAGGGAGAGCGGCGTACATGCTCGATATGGCTGATTATAAAAGTGGGAGAATAAATAAATAGGAATGTCGAGCTGTTGTGCATGCTTGAATAGGACACAGTCAGATGGAATAATAAAATCAAATCCTAAACTGAGTAAGATGTATTTTAGTGTGTGTGTGTGTGTGTGTGTGTGTGTGTGTGTGTGTGTGTGTGTGTGTGTGTGTGTGTGTGTGTGTGTGTGTGTGTGTTTGTGTTTGTGTTTGTGTTTGTGTGTGTGTGTAGTCGGCTTGTTAAGCAGAATTCATTTTCCACCAGATCATAATGCAATCATAGTTGGCCTGCTTTATTGTGCCAGTCAGCACACGCACACACACACACACACACACACACACACACACACACACACACACACACACACACACACACACACACACACACACACACACACACACACACACACACACAGCCCTACCTACACATACTTACTTCCATTCCATTATTTCAATAAAAATGGGGAAGAAAAAAAGATGCATTTTAAGATACATGCAAATAGCGATCCATCAATCAATTTGTTGGTCCCAAAACTACCATCAAAGGGGCAGAGGCTGTGAAGTATGCAATTCCCCATCAACAAATGGAGGATTGAAACTGAATCCTTCAAGCTTAATTAATGGGAAGTCTGCCACTATTACTTGGTTTGTTTAACGCGCCTCACACAGAGGGCAAGTTGTCCTTTTTTGAATCACTGCACCGAATTCCTCTTGTTCGACATCGCTGAACTGCTTTTCATGCAAAAAAACAATCCATCTCCTTTTTAATCCCTTCCTCTCATGGGTCGACATGTCATTATTTTGATCCCCACGTACAATGGCTTCACACATTGCATCACTGTGGAAGTGTGCGGCGGTAATTATCACGAGGCAGAGATTTCTATTTGGAGAATAACTACCTACAGTTAGGCAGAAGCACTGAGGCAATAATTTTCTGTTTCATCCCAAAGTTCAGCCCCACACCAAATATCGCTCGACTCCAGATAGCCAATTATATCTCAGTAAACACCGCCTGGAAATCCTATTTTTACTCAAGCATCATGGAAAATCTATAATAAAAGCTAATAAGAAAAAAAAACAGAAGTTTGTTCAAAATGTCAATTGAACTTTCTGTAGGGAACCAAAATGGAAATGAGTAAATGTAAATAATGGTTTAATAAAAATCCCCTCCCAGTGTAAATCCAATGTGAAATTCACCAAAAAATACAGAAAACTTTTCACCCTCTTCAGCTAATAACTGGTGACAGGAAGAGGGCTTAAACAAAAGATCAGTCAAGCGTTCATTTGAATATTCAAATCCTTTTTAATAAAACCCGGCTTGATTCATTTCCCATTGATTTGCCAAAAAACACTCATTTTGCATTGGGGAGAACATCATTTGAATTTTTACAGAAGAAAAAGAGGATGAGAGTGGAGGATTCACCTGCTTAAGGTCATTGTTCCTGAATATTATAGTCATTTATATCGTAAATACTTGTCTGCGATGTGCAAACATTCAACTTAGTGCTCAAAAATATTTCTACATTATGTCAAGCGTCATTTCACATCAGACTGGTTGTTATTTGCTCCAGGCTTTGCCCTTTTTTGAACCCTGATCTTTTTTTTCCTAATGTTTTTAAATCCATTTTAAGTCTTATTATTTGTAGTTTTGGCTCCTTTTACACTGTGCTCACAAGATCAACTGCTGTGATGATCTGAGAATGTGGAAACTAGTCTTTATAAGCAAGCAGTCACACAATACGACCAAATAAACCTCCATTTAATCCTGGCTTGTTTATTTTAATTGAACTATAACCTTAAATCTCGGTGAAAGACATTACAGACACTTCACTCATGAGGTTTCGGTGGCTCAAAAACAGACAGATTTAACAAATATATGTCAGAACTGAACCAGCAGTAACCAATATATATATATTAAGTTTTTCTTTTTGTTTCAATGTCCATAAACTCTGGATCCTACACTTCCCATAATGCACTCTGACAAGAGCTTTTTGAAGATCTACCCTGCAAGTTGAACCCCTCAACTTTACACAAGCCTTAAGCAGACATGAATCCATTTTTTTTTTATTTACTCTGCTTTCCTGTGACAATAGTTAATTTCCGATTTGTTTTCTCCAGATATCAATCTCATATCCCCAGATTTGCAAAAACACAAAACAAACATGGAAATGTGTTTAGCTTAACTCATTAGTGCGGGCATCATGGAGACATTGCATGTCATGGTCTGGCCTGTCACAGTGACCAGCCTGTTGTTTTGCTTCCTAGATCAACAGAAAATGTTCCCATCATATCAGGTGAAAACTTTCTTATCCCAAGATGATGACATAAATTAATCTGTTATAATGTTAAAAAAATATATATATATATGGATGCCTGCCCACCTGGGTTTTCTCAGCATCTCTGCTGTCTCTTCGAAAATGAGAAGCCATAACTTATTACTGAGGCTCTTTTTTATATAAAAAGTCAGAACATAGAGTAATGTTGTAAAACAGAACTTGAAACCAAATACTTTTAAAAAGTGAGGCGGTGGTAGTGCAAACATCTTTGTTTAACTTTGACATATGCGTCTACACATTTGTAGCCCACAAAGCTCTCCTGAGTGCGCACTTTTGGTTTCACTGTTCAGTGGTTCAGATTAGCAGACTTAAACTTTTTGAATGACCTGTCTGATCATCTGACTGCTTTTATTTGACCTTTTAGACCACAATAGTTTTGCAGCAGGGTTTTCCCAGATACAACTCTCAGTACCAGAAGCTTAAAGCATGATATGGAGACAAAGGTGTTTTGTACAAGAAAGATTTCTCACCAGATTTTTTTATGAATACTGCTCAAAACTCAAAACAAACACATTGGGCTGTTTTGCCTCTTTTCCTTGGTGTGAATAGGGCTCCTTTTTGACTCGGCTCTTCTCAAGGCCTCAGCACTCATAAACAAAGTGATTTATTCAAACTTTCCATATCAGAATTCTGCTATCTAATTACTTCAGGGGGGGACAGCATATTCCACTCGCCTGTGAGTTATGGAGAAGCTTCTTTATGAGTGAAGTTGATGGAGGATCAGGCGAAGAGCTCATCATAAATCCTCAATAATGCAAACGTTTGAGGAATATCTCAAAATAAAAATGCAAATGTGATTAAGAATGGGTTAGCCTGTGCTGATATGGCAGCTTGTATCATCTAAAGAGATGCAGAGCACCTACAGGGAGGGGAGGGGAGTGGGGGAAAGTGCCACGTACTTAGGAGGCACTCAAATAAATAAATAACACTCACTAGCATGGATGCTGTATGGTAATATCTCCTTTACAGCACGCACAGATGTAGACACACATGTACAAATACACACACTCGGGTGCAGTCAGTATGAAAATGAAAGTGTGCCCAACATTTTAATCTCACACCTACATGGCCCTAACGAGACGGCGTAAACTTTTAGGTGGGGGGATGAAGTGGAGGCTTGCACATGCAAATGGAGCGCCGGGGAAAATGGCGGAGGTACAATGCAGAAGCTTGTTAGTGACTGAGAGGCGAACAGTGAGGACGATCGCGACACCTCGTCACTCGCCTTTTATCTCTCGTCACCGGCGGATGAAAAATCACTGTGAATCTGCCACATCCATGTGCATTAACATAACAAAGCCTCAGAGGAGGGAGAAGAAGAAGAAGAAGTGAGGTGGAAAAAGAGGAGGGGGGGAGGGAAGGGGGGGGGGGGGGGGGTGGAGAGGCCAAAATGACTGTCCTTCCAGAATCCAAAGAAAGTCCAAAATCCTCAAATACTCAAATTTTTATGGCCAATTTTGCCCGTTTATCCCTTTTCTTTCTTTCGCTCTTCCTTTCTTCGCTCTCGCTCTCTTTCTCACATACACACAGGATACACCCAGCGAGAACAGATGTCACCTTAAGAAGACCCTCCCCAATCTTAGCATCATCTCAGCACTCCGCCAGTCTTGTCAGCACAATAGACACGTAGGACAGAATTACAGACAAGTCTTTTTTTCTTTTTTTTTCTGTAAAAAGGCACAAGAAAGAGGGACTCATCACCTCTTTCTTTCTACACCCCCCTCTTCCATCTCTCCATACAAAGCTCATTGGGTGGAAAGGAAAGAGAAAGAGGAATGAGAAGGGAAGAGGAGGAGGGGGGGGGGGGGGGGGGGGTTGAAAGACATTATGCATATGAAAATGTCCTGAAAGAGGTGTGATTTATGTATGCATTAGATGCAGATTCCATTACGGGCCAGTGGCTCAAGTGAGATCTTTCCAGGAACAGCGAGGCGACCTGATCAAACTCAGTCTCATTACTGGCCATACGGGCAGCAGAGAAAACTACCCACGGAGGAGAGAAAGGGTGCAACAGAAGGAGAAAAAAAGAGGAGGAAAAAAAGAAGAAAGAGAGATTGAGATAGAGGAGGCATATTTACAACCTGGACACACACACCTCACCCACAGGGAGAGAGTAAATTGCAATCTGCCCTCCAAGACCGCAGCGGATCACAGACAGGCGTTCACCTGAAAGACGAGTGGGAGAGAAAGAGAGAGGAGCAGAAAGGGAGGAAGAGATGGAGAGAAAAGTGTGAATATGTGTTTGTGGGTAACTCTGGTCAACTGTGAATATGTTGGGCTGTGTGTGTGTGTGCGGACGTCAATCAGAATCAGAATCAGGGTTTTTGCAAAGTTGGTTTGCACAATAAAATGAATTAGTCTTGCTGTTTTTGATGCACAGCACATACACATAAAAAAAATAGTTGCAAAGTAAAGATCTGTATACTATTTGTAAATGGAAAAAGAATAAAGTAAAACTATGAAAATATTAGATTTATTATGTCTATATTGTGTAATGCAGGAGATGTATGGATGTGCAAGATGTATAGAGTCAGATACAGAGGCTTAATGTAGTACATTGTTGTTACATAAAGTGACCAGGCTGGATTAGAGATATGTCACTGTGGTCAAATTGACAATGCTGCAACTTCTTTTTACACCTGAAATATAGACACACTTCTTCTATGAAGTGTATGTGTAACCATTTATATGTAAAGTACATTTGTCTTAGTGTTTACTTGTGCATAAAGATTAACTTGGAAATCGATTGAAAAATAAGAACCACAGTATGAGGTAGCACTCCGTTTATTGAGATACTTATATTGTCTTGTGAATTATGTTCAAATGAAAAGGGCTGTGTAGTTTTTCAAGGAATAAGTGATACTGCCAAAGGAGCGTGCAAAACTGTACTTTGTCAAATACAGAGGCAATGTCCAATTTGTAGAAATAATCATCTAGCAGCTATCAGTCGAGCATCCTGCAGCATTATTTTACACCGACAGTACCCACACACTGTGATCTTGTACTGTATGAGCTGGCAACTGCAAGTATTGATAAAATAATACAAAAGCACATCATTTGTCTTGGTGTTTAAGGAACTAAAGCGATAAGCAGGACTCCTACTGTGGAAAAACTTTAATAGATCAAAACAACAATATAGATACAAAAGAATACCACATGATATATGCACAATACATATGTTATTTCAGAAATAAAAGAGCTGGGTCGTTTCCGATAAACCGATAACAATCCAAAGTTTATATCACCTTAACGACTAGAGCCTATTAGAGTTTTTGAGGTTGATACACTGATAGGTATTAGCTTCAAATACCATCCTAAAATGCTGCTGCCATACTTTTGAGTTTATATTTGAATGTGTTTTCTAATTGAATGTCTTATTTCTGCTCATGTTCTTTAACGCTCATGACGTTTTGAATGCTTCGTTTTAAACCATTTAAAGCACTTTGGATTGCTTCATGTATGAAATTTGCTCTACAAGTCAACTTGCCTTGCCCTGTCTTGTATCAACAAGAATCATGTATCAACAATCATTTCAGGTAGTACAATATCTGTTACTATAGGTGATGGGCCCTGAAAAGTAACAACTGGTATCGGCTAAATAACAAGTTACGATAACAAACAAAAGTGCAGTGCTAGCAGAGAGTGTATTGTTTTCAAAATCAGTAATATCACTCAGTAATATCTTGGTCCAAAAAGTAGGTTTTGGAACCAGAATAGAAACCAAAAGATACTGGAACATCTCTAGAGTCAATGTCATTGAGGTAAACCTCTCAACAAAAATGCTCACACGTTACTACTATGTACTGTTTATGCTGTGATCCATATGCATCCTTAAGAAAAATATATGCATGTGCACGTCTGTAGGAAGCCCAGGGTGGAGGAGGAGAAGGAGGAGGCTTGTTTGGCTTGATAATCACGCGCCTTTTTTGAGATAAGGAAAAAGTGTTTTGTGAAAAGAAAACATGGGCGGCAGTCCTCCATCCCGGCCGACCCGGGCGCTGTAGCCCCTGTGATTGGGGTCAGCCTGGAGATTCCTCTCTGGCCAGCTAATGTGATTGCATCGGAGCAATCCCCTTAAACGCCATCAGCTCTGATCTGCATAGTAATTGGCTCGACTCTCCTTGGACGTGACCTTGGGAAGGGGCGCTGTCACTCCCGCCGCTCTCTCCTGTACCGGCAATCATACACACAAACTCACACACACACACACACACACACACACACACACACACACACACACACACACACATGGAGGTGTGTGGAAGCAGGCATGGACAGACAAGGTGAGGAGCAGGTGCCCTACATGCTTCGCCGGGTAGTGACTCTTCTGAAGAAATCCAGGTGACAGGTGTTAATACACTACCAGGAAATGCATGATTTCTTGCAATCAACATGTATTACAACATAATGGCGAACTAAGTGTTGCACCAAACGTCTTGTGGAAATAGAGCGTTTTAGATAAAAGTCATCTGCTTTCTAACCTGGGAGGAAGCGAGCAGAAAATGCCCTCAAAGCGGCTTTAAGAATAAATGAACCTCTTTTCATGATTAACGGTAATTCATAAGGAAAGTACAGTGAGACTGGGGTTAAGTCATGCAGCTGCAATTCCATTCCTCAAACACCCTGTAACCTTCCCTCTTTTTTGTCCTTCTTGCATCAGCACTATTTGTTGAAGATCTTAACGAAAGACAAAGAAGCAAATGTATATTTTATGACTGTGTGCCTCTGGTTTATCTTCCTTTGTGGGGCTTGTGTATACAATCGAAACCAGCTCTCGAAGAGAAAAGTGCTTTTTCTTCTCCTGTCCCCCGATGTCAACGACAAGGTAAGTTGTGGCTTTGGCTGCCTTTTTGATATGCATTTCAAACAGGCGGGAAAAAAAAACTTCACAACCGCTGAGGCTAATTTGCAATGGAGATTTCTTCTTCTTTTTTTTTATTATTATCATCGTTCTCTGCTTCGGAAGGCAAAACAGTCAAGGGTGTCAAGCGAGTGACAAGTTTGTTTTCCTGTAATGATTTCCGCAAACTTGAGGTCTGTTCTGTTTTGTTCCTCCGACAGTTTGACCTAGTTGGAGTGCGAGCACGTCCCCTCTCTCTTTCCCTCACTCATGCATTGTTAAAGCCGTGGGCCCATATTAGGCACTCTGAAGTCATCACATGTCAGAAGCAGCTAATATAAACTGTGCGCAGAAATGTAATATTTTATTTTCTATATATATATATTTTATTAGCTTTCTCGGTAAGTTTGAGCCACAGACAAGCTCATCAGGAATTTTACAGAATTACCTAAAAGAACCCAAAGCAGAATGTCAGCGCTGCGCAGCTACACCACGATGAATTAAGTGACACTCCCTCAGCTGTAACTCTGACATTAAACCGCCATCTATCCTCGCTCCCTGAGTAACCCTCTGCATGGCCGCAGCAGCGCTGGATTATTCATTTGAAACATCAGCACTGAAACAGGCCCCAATGTGTGCGAGAAAAAGTTTCTGAGGCATCCTCAAATGGCTGTGGGGGAAGACTAGGGGCCCAGAGGATTTGACTGGAGCGCACCCAGCGATACTCAAGAAAAAAAAAAGGCGCAAAAAAAAAAAAAAGAAGTGCTTTGTTAGAAGAGCGAGAGGCATCCCTTGGGCTGTCTCTTTGAATAAGCCAGGAGTAAAGCATCCAGCAGCACCACCAACCCCGCACACCCTCCACTCCTTCTCCTCTCACTCACTCACTCACTCTCTGTACCCACCACTGCTCCCCCCCCTTCCACCCTCCCACCTCCACTCCCCTCCTCCTCTTCCTCCTCCCTTCTCCCTTCAGAGCGACAGAGGTATAATTGTGCCACAGGGTTTTAGGTGGTGTGACATATCTGTCACCTGGAGACGCGCCGTATCGTGCTCTCCGGAGGAGCCTCGCCTTCCTGTTGGGTGTCATGGGGAGAGAGAGAGAGAGAGTGAGGGTGAGAGAGGAAGAGAGATGGAGGCTGGCTGGGGCTGTTTGTTGACTTTTGTCACCACATTTGACGCTTTGTAAACTTTCCATCGCCCCAAAGTTTTGTTACCGCGCTTGGGTACATGAGGTGGCGCAGCGGCCATATGTTCGATCTTTTTGAGTGTCATTAAATATAATATACAACAAATGTGTGTGTGTACGCTCTCAGACACTCACAGAACAGCAGGTATTGTTGCAGTAACATGTCATGCTCCTTAACACATGCTAGACAATATGGCTGCCGCTGTTGTCCCTCCTGAGAGGAAAGTCTGCCTTAAAATAAAAAAAGTCCCATTTTTACATAAATTATGAAATGTATGCGGTCCTGAGCTGTCTCTCTCAAAGAGGCCCTTCACTCTCTTTCTTTCTTTCGCCCTCTCACTTCACAGCCAAATCAAGAATTCCGTTGGCAGTGAAATATATTGAATTTGACAACTCCAAGAAAGTCTTTCTGGAGGATAGCGTTTTATTTTGGGTGACCTAATTGTACGCTCCCCATGGCTGCTCCTTGTGTGGTATCTCACTCACTCCTGAAACAGCTTCATTTCTACATTCAAATTATTCATCATCGCCTGGATTTATTTCTTCCTTTCTTCACTTTTCATACCTTTGGTGTTCTCTGCGGGGATTTGAGATGAGGAGGGAGGAAGAAAAAAAAGTGCTTCTTTGTTTTTTTTTTCACGAGCTATTGTTGAAACACCTTAAGTCTCTGGTGTACTGCAGAAAGTGAAGTGATAGACAGGGCTGCCCTATTTACAGCCAGATTAAAAAGAATCACGCAGGAAGACAGTGTTAAATGATGATTGTCTATGACATTTAACAATTGATTAAAGAAAGATAAGTTTTAATAGGTGCTGCTGATGTGGGTGTTGGGGGGAGGGAGGGGGGGGGGGATGAGGGGTTCTTCTTGGCAGCAATATTTTTTTTTAAGCATGCCATATTCTGCTGCTCGAAACAATGAATTTAACTTAAACATCTGAGGTGAATCATACATACCTATTGGAGCAAATGAGTTGTTGTTTCTTAACTTACAAACATGGTGCTACTTGTCTCACACTCTGTTTAGAAAATAAACATGACAGAACACATTTTATTGGATTGCTATAGAAAGTAAGTATAATTAGGAAATGTGCCTTAGTTTTTGCTTTATTTTGAAATCTTCCAAAGGTCTTTTGTTTTCGAGCTTTTTGTTTTGTTTCAAAAAAGGCGTGTATCTCATTTTATCTGTCAAACAGGAAACCACATCCGTCCTTGCATTAACCCGCCTCATACTAATGCCTTCACATTGTTATAAAAAAAACAGAATGCCTTTTGAAAAGCATGTTGAATCTGCATGTTTTAGGACTCCTATGACCACTCTTGAAACTCACTCAAAAGTTTCTGCAGCATACCGAATTTGCAAAACAAAACAAAACTCCACCGAACAATTTTTTTTTTCACCAAATATTCAGGCTTTAAAAGACTGCAAACATCTCCAAAGATCATGATCTAGTTGAGTGCATTGTATAGGTAATGTCTGTCAGCATTTCCAAACATCGTGTCAGTCTGTCTAATTACATGAGCAACAAACCAGCATTAGAACATTAGGAGCAAAGGAGCAGGAACACCTGACACAACCGTAGACAGACACTCTCAGGCAGTGCTGACAAGAAGCCAGACAGACGGAAAGACAGACAGCCAGGGAGTCAGTGGTGGAGAAGTTACGAAGCTACTGAAACTCTTGTATAAAGGACAAGATGACAGGTAGCGTGGGATATTTGTGTTTTTCAGAAATAGAATGTCAAAGAGTCCGTCGGAGGAGAGCTGCTGGTAACATGTCGAGGTCAGAAGTTATCAAAGTCTGACTCAGAATTCGAGAGAAAGATTTGAAGCAACGATATGGAAGATGAAGATATATTCTAGTCTTGGTATGACTATGACAAACTCCAACTTCCACTACACCAGCATGGTAGACTGAATAATACATTTTTTAGCTGCTGTTTAACATGAGTTGACGTGTTAGCACACAGTGAAACGCATAAAATCAGGCTGCAAAACAATACGTTAAAATCAGGGCAGAGGAAGGTCTGACAACACATAAAAAGTCACTTTTGGCGTTTTTTGTTTTTTTTGTTTTTTTTTGCATTACACACTCTTAAAATTTCTAAATTGGAATCCAACTGTGATCCAAACACAACAAAATTCACACTCAAAGTATGCTCCTCATGCTCTAAACTGATCCTAGTTTGGTGGGTTTTTATTTGCCTGCTAGCTAAGTGCTCGTACACTGAAAATATTTCCACCCCAAACTTTGAAAAACAAAACTACGGATGTATAAATTCCACAGAAACAAATCAAGTTTCCCACTAAGAGTCAACAGTGACAAATACAACTTCATCTGAGAGTTTAATGAGTTGAAATGCATTGTGCTGTAAATAGTCTCTCTCCGTAGGGCACCGCGTTGGCCTGCGGACGGTTCCTGGCACGTCTGTGAAGTGTGGTGGTGCCCTGTGGGGACGGGAACACACATTCACACACACACACACACACAGCAGCCCCACCAGCATCCCCCCTCGCAACAGCTGCCGTGCTGCAGGAGGCAGCGGTACCCCTCGCTGATCAAATCTTGTCCGTCACATTTCCCCTAATTAACGGGCATCTGCTTCCCCCATTTTCCCTACATGGCTACACACTTTTCCTCTGTAGTTCCAATCATCTGATCGTTATGACCTTTAACCCCTCCAAGCGCTGCCTGTGTTCGCCCGCCCGTCGCCGGCCTGGCTGCTCACTCCCACCCTTCCTCCCTCCCTCCCTCCCTCCCTCCTGCTTACCTGCCTGCCACATGAGACGCAAGGGCACGCAAACAAACAAACCAATGAGGCACATTATCGTTTTTTACACGGATGTTATTCCTGCCAAACTTTTGAATAAATTCACCCACTTCAATACAGATTAATTCACAAAGCAAAGCTGAAAGTAACTTTAGTCTGTGTTAGGTTTTAACTTTCAAAATGGTCCAAACAAATCCAGAATTAAATCTTAAAATGCTGTTGTTGTTTTGTTTTTTTTGCATGGGATTTGGTTTCTCCTGCTCTCTTGTAATTTTTCAAACAATCCTAGAATTAAACTCGCCTCAAGATGATTTTTTTTCCCAGTGAGATTTGGTTCTTCTGCTCTCTTGTCATTTTGTTGAGAAAAAAAACTCGCCTCAGAGTCCTGTAATGATTTTAATTTCACTAAGAGTGTCATAATTAAAGTGCGTTGGATTAACAGCAGTCACTCAGACCCCTCAGCCACTGTGAGGAAATCTCTTTTTGTTGGAGGGTTTATGTGTTATTGTAGGGACCAAGAAGGGTGATGATGATGATGATGTGTGTGCGTTGATGTGCGCGTGTGTGTTTGTGTGTGTGCGTGCGTGTGCATTCCGTCATTCACAACACAGAAGCACCTGAGCAGGCACCAGCTGGCAGTGTGAGAGGTGCGCTCTAATTTAAAATGCATCTCATTAGAGGCAACCCATAGCCTGTCACTTTACTCTTTCTGTATATAAAGACACAAAGTGGAATTAATGATTGTCTCCTAAAACTCTACTCAAATGTTTCCCTCAATGAATATGTTACACAGGACAGAACAACACTTAATCGCTATTTTGTTTTGAATTTTTAAAAAACATATTTGTCTTAACCAAAAGGAGGTTTTCATCAATTTTTCCCGTTGAAGTCTGACCTTGAATTATGTGCATTTCTACTGAGCGGAGATTGAAGGCTTTTGTTTGTTTGTTGCTATTGTTTAAAACCCATTTCCCATTTGCAGGGAGAAATATACTTAAGAGAAGTGTTTATTCATTTGTAGAGATGGCTCCACTGCCAAGGAGAGGAGACTTGATGGAAGCTCAGATTCATTAAAACTTAATTAATATGCATCATTATGTAAATGAGGGTGCAGTTAATGAGTTTTTAAAAGAAGCATTCCTTAATTAGTTCACTTTTAATGGCATCATCATTTATCTTTTTCTTCTTTGAAGCAGAATGATGCACTGGATGCAGGCAGTTCTAAAATGCTAATCTACGTTTTATCATCTTATTTTTCTGATTTCCATGTGATAGCGACGACATCTCAAAATCTTGTCACTAATGAGGGACGTTTACATGTTTTTAATGTCAGTTATTTCAATTCAAGAAAATGTAAAAATGTTCGCAAAAAAAGGACGGGTACTCTAAACAAACACAGAATGCTTATCACATATCCAGTCAGGGGGAAAAAAAGAAGATAATTAAAAATGAATCGACCAAGAAAAGTTAAATCCAGACCCTTAGGCTACTCACGAATGCAGTTTCCTTTCCACCCATCCCGTTTGGGGAGAAAAAAAAAAAACCCTCAACGGTTCCATTTCTCAGAGAACAACACTGGCAGGGTGTCACAAGACTTGACAAAACCTGGAGACTTCTGACAGCGTCACACTTCTGGATAATTGGTCCCCACCACTTCCTGTAAGGAGCGGGCAAACTTCCTCCTTTTGCAGAGGTCCCAATAAAACTTTCTTCACAGTGTTGCACCTTAACCAACACCGCATATTCGTATTCATCATCAGGCATGCCACATGGCTGTTAAAAACAAAAGGTAAACTGCACAGGAAGTGTTTCTTGGCAGTGTTCAGTCACAACCGAATCCTGAAAGAGTGTGAGAGAAGAGGTGGGAGTCTAAAACACCTTTGTTTCTTATAAATATGTCCTAAAATAATAATTAGATAGCTCTTAAAATTCAATAATTTACCTAAATAAATAAATAAAAGCAGTAATCTAATGTTTGGCAGCCTATCCTGGGGTGCTTTTATATCTACACATCATGTGAACTTTATGACCTGGGTCTTCTCCATCCACATACACACAAACACACACACACACACACACACACACACACACACACACACACACACACACACACACACACTCTTCTCCTCTGATGAACATTTTGATTGTTCTGCCTCAGAAGGAATCAGTTGCATCATTTCTCCGAGGGCATCAGCACTGGGCGGTACAAGCCTTTTGCATTAACAATAAATTCATCATGCATGAGTGTGGCCCCACTTTCTGCGAATTGATAAGTGGATGTGAATAGAGAAAAGCAGTCTATTGGCTCGCGACAGTGACAGGAGAGTGAGAAGCTGCATAGTCCAAATTTGTCCGAATTCACATCTGATTTTTGACATCGTAAAAACCTCCATGTCTAAACTTCTTACATTGGGTGTAATAACATAACCAAAAAAAAGCCTTTCTTATCCAACTATTATAATTGTTGTCCTAATTATGATCATTATTATTAATGCTGCCAGTGTTGTTGTTGAAATGCCTTTGTTTTGCTATTATTATCTCTCTGCCTCCCCTTATAGATGAAATGCAGCAGTTTCTCTCATTATTTAGATGTGCATTCCTGTGGAATCAATTCTCATAGACACATATAAATTATTGTTTAACGAGAAGCTGTATCCTATAAATTATTCAAAGCACCTGGGATTACAATACGAGATCAAATGATAGGAAAGAAAGAGCACTCTGCTGGAGGCAGCCCGCACACGAGCCATCACATCCCCAGTTTGATGTTCCACACAATCTGCTTATGCAGGAATAATTGGGGAGTAACAGACACCATGTGTACAGAAACGCCGGCCCCGCTTTTGTACGCCATATTTGGAGAGAGGTAATTGGGCCGCTGGACATGGTCAGCAATGTCACCCCGACTTGTGTACTTGTTTGTCCTCTGCGGATACAAACTTTCTCTCTGGAATAACAAGAAAAAATAATCAGCTTGTTTATTCGGTCCTGCAGGAAACCTCAAAATAACTTTTAAAAAGAATGAAAGTTAAGGCGGAGCTACTCGTTTACTACCATCTTGTCGCCATACAAAGGAGCAAACTGCAATAAATTCCTTCATGGCCACTTTCCCCCTCCTGTCCAGCTGAATTTAAATCTCAGATTTCAGAAGGTAAGAATACGGAAACAGTAGAATTTATTGGTGTGTTATGGCGCCCTGATGTGTTGTAAAAAGGACACTCCAGTAGATAAGGAGAAAGCCATTGTGTGGCTTGTGACTGATGGAGAAAGGGGGATTTAAATTGAGTCCTCAGTCATAAAATAAATAATGTGTGTGTCACCAAAGTGGAGAGAGAGGGAAGAGAAAGATGACAATGATCGGCTCTCACAGGAACCCAGAGTGGTGTAGGCCGATAGACGAAGAAGCAGGGCATTGTGGGACTGTTAGAAACATGAGGGATGCAGGTGCACTGAGGGATGAATGTGGTTTTGCTGTGTGTGTGCATGTGTGTGTGCGTGTGTGTGTGTGTGTGTGTGTGTGTGTGTGTGTGTGTGTGTGTGTGTGTGTGTGCGTGTGTGTGTGTGTGTGTGTGTGTGGCTGTGTGGCTGTGCTAGGATGAGAGCGTGGCACATAATTGCCCCCACAGATGGGTGAAGTGTAAAGAGGTAAAGAGGAGGGTGTGTGCGGGGGGGAATGAGTGAGTGCATGAACTATTGTATGTGCATCTATTTTGCTCTATGAAAAACCTCGGGCAAATGAGTCAAGAACTCAAAAATTGTCACTGAAACATTAAAACTTTCACAAGCAGAGGAGAAAAAAGTTGAGGAGAGGACAAGATGAGTTTGCATACGTGTCCAAAACAAGCATAAGGAATAAAAAAAAAAAGTGTGTCTACAAAGTGCAGCAAGTTTAACAGGTGCTGCAATCCCCACAACAGGACTACTTTTACTTTCCTCATGAATCCAAACTCACCTCTCAAGAAAATAAAAAAGACACAGAAACTCAAGGAGGAAGAGGGATTAAGATGAAGGAAGGCCGGGCCGTGGGGAAGGAGAAAGTGCGAGAAACAAAGATGGTGGGAGCGGGAGAGTGGGAGGGAATCAGGAAAAGGGAGATCATAGCGAGGGGAAAAGAAGGAGACCGAAAGATCATAAGAGATGGAGATGCATTTGCACACGAGAGAAAGAAACAGAGAGAGAGAGAGTAAAACAGAGGGGGAAAGGGAGCAGGAGACCGTAGGGGACTGTCCCCATTCCCGCACCTCAGGCAGAGAGCTCCTTCTCCTCGACCGTGCCACTTCCGATCAGCCACGCAGACGAGCCTCAGCCCCCATGACAGAGCTGCTGCTGAGGCTGGCGGTTGGCGGCTGAAGGCTGGATCCCCGCTGAATACACTGAGGAGAGAGCAAGAAGTTTGGGGCTCTCAGAAGGCGTGTTCCTCCCTCTCTCTTATTCATTTCAATTACAAGGGGCTTGTATTCCTGCAGGGCAAGGCCGTGTCGTGTGATCCACTGTAATGCAGCGAGGGCGACATGGAGAAGACACGCTGATGCACCATTATCTGCATATTATATGGGGTCGGGTGCATTAGTGGCTGCAGCATGAGGGGAAACGGGCAGGAAGATTCTCTCGCTGAAAGGTGGCTGTAAGAAGTTGTAGCGATGATGTAAACAGTAGATAAGAAAATGATGCCGCTAATCTGAAAAACACTTTGAAAAAGAGAAACACTTTGTTTATGCTGTGCTGCAATTGATGTGCCTTGATGTGGATTCAAGTTCTACCCAGTACCAGTACTTGAAATATCATGAACCGTGTCGAAATACATTTTGATTTAATCATATCATAGTCAAAAGCGCTTGAGATGTAAATACCTTGAAAAAACTTGCCTCTTGAAATCACACACACGCACACACGCCTGCTCGCGAACACATTTTGCAGAGCATTGTTGCACTTCTATTGTTCAAGTGCAAGAATGATTCATACACAATACTGTAGCGTATTGATTAATCTCCAACTCAGACACACTCGGCAGGAAGAAATACATTAAGAGACTCTTCCTCTACCTGAAGTCTTTCACTTCCTCTAATCTTTGGTTCAATTTCAGAGGAATCTGGCTGTTTTGTACTGTAGTACGACTTCCTTTTCAGTGTGCGCTCTCTTTGTGCAGGCAGAGAATGTGTTTTATTTGTATTTATGCATATGAATAGCATACGCTGAATGCCAATGATTAGATGGCTTAAGTTCCCCTTCAGAGTTCATATCCTCCATAAAACTGTCCAATTATCTGTTCATGAGCTGAGGGGAGGATATGTCTGCATGTGAGTGAAAGCATGCCCAACAGTGCCACCTAGCCCTTTAGAGCAGGGGGGAACATTTTTTAATATCTTCATTTTTATGAGCCATGAAAAACTGCTGTGAAGTGTGGACCATTTTGTTTTAGAACTATTTTTTTCTGCTAAGTTTTTTCTTCCTTGTCATCGGCAGTTGTTTTGGAAAATATGCCATTTAGAGTCCTCTCATTTTGTTGTTTTAGTGAACAGGATGATCATAATAATTTACATTCTGTTCAAAACAGAGAACCTCCACATTTTGTTGTCAAAATTCAGGTGAAATTCCAGCACAGCATATAATATGCATACCTTGTCAGTGGTGCAATATAATACCTCACTGTGAGCGAGTGAGTAATTTTTCGCTGTGTGAGTCTGAGTCTGAGCAGGGGAGTTATTCACCGCCTGATAACTGCCAAAATAACAGCAGATAATTAGGCCCTTTAGAGCGCTGGGTGTCTCTTAACAAAGGCACCTGCGTTTCCTGTGGTGTTTGCCGTGCACCCCGAGTGATTGTCATTTTTAATCTCACACTCCCGCTGAGACTTCTTCTGCAGCAGCCTAGTCTGTAGGGTGCCACGGGTACCTGCATGGGAGGCATGAGGGCATGCATGTGCGTGTGCATGTGCATGCTTGTGTGAACACGTATCCAGTTAGCTAAGCATGTGTCATGTGCACGCACATAAGAGCAGACATGCGGAAAAAAAACACAGCCACATTTAAACCTGTGTTTGCATGTGTGTAAAGGTGTTTATATGTATGCGATGCTTGGTGTTTAAATCTGGCATTCTCCTCATAACTATGCTGTAATTGCCCACAAGTTAAAATGGTTGACATTAAAATTGACATCACGCCAGAGGTTAATGTTATCAGTCAGCCTCCGCGGAGGAAATTACTTCCCCAACAGTCAGGTTTGTGTAATCATAAATGTGGCTTACGCTCAGAATTGGCAACTTCAACAGCAAATGTTTGCAAATGTACAGGAACGATTTTCAGTTCATCTCAAAGAAATAATTTGCTCTGAACATCCTCCCTCATCTGTCTGCTCTGACAAGAAACAGACACCCTCCTCTTCTTCCTCTCTCCCTCTCTTTCTCCCTCTCTCCCCCAATAAAGAAACACAGAGCCAAATAAACCCGTTGCAATTCCTCTCCAGTGCAGCCATCCACATCCCGGACTGTGCCAGGTTGGGGAAATCATTGGAATTGTTTACCCCCTCACTCCACCCCCAATAACACCACAACCACACACACACACACACACACACGCCTACCATCTTCATCTCTCTCTCTCCTCCTCCCCCTCTCCCCCCTCCCCCTCCTCCTCCTTCTTCTCCTCTACAAAATGAGATGCCCGTGTCTGATCGCCTGAGCCAATTTGCAGACCCATGTGGCACCCTTCCCTTCAGACCTGGGCATTGTGCCTCTCGCTCCCTGGCAAAGAGGCGAGGAATTATTTTTATCCCCCAAACACGCGGATATGCACCGATGATTTCGAATGCCTGCCTCGCACATTGTCAGGGATGATTTTGGCCAGGTGCCAAACCTATTATATTGATCTCTCTTTCTCTGTATTTCAATAGCCGCAGACAATGCAGATTTACTGCAGAACATATTAGGGAAATAAAAAATCAGTCTCAGGCTCTAAACTGGCTGAAACTGATGGTATGCATAAGAGTGTTTGTGTGTCTGTGCATGATTATAAAGGTTTTTGTAAAATGTTCTCTTTGGTTTGGTAGCCTAAAATCCTTTTTTTTTTATTAGTTAAGCTGATATGCAGCTTCTCAAACCAAACGTCTAATTACATCCTGACATATTCTCATCGTGTCATCACATATCACAACATTTGAGCCATTATTTCTTTCCACCTCAGCTTATTGCTTTGGCATCTAGATCTTTCTCCTTGGAGTGCGTCGTTGGCACGTTGTGGCTGGCTTTGGTTGGAAACGATGAGACCTCCGATGTTTGCCGAGGTACACACGGGAATATTCAAATGTTGAAACTGGCAGGGAAACGGGGCTGTCAGCTAATGAGCGTGTCTATGCGAAAATGATTTGGTTGTTTCCTGAGAGGCAAATCACAGAGAATGGCTAAATGGGAAGCCCTCCGAAGAGACTCTGCCGAGGCTCGGCGTGTGTACGGCGGTGAGGCCGTGTTGGGAGGCCGGCGGGTTGGATGAACACGGCCTGTCTGCCTTGGTGCCAATGTCATTAGTGCCGAGGACTAAGAACGACCACCATGTTCCTTTTGATTGCCATTAGAGCCTGGAGCCAAACAAAGAAGCAAACAAAAGGCCCTGAATAGACTTGGAGTGGAGGTCATGCCAGCCACAGAGAGACTTGAATAGCAGAGCCTTTGGTGTCCTCTAGACCAGCAATTTTCAGCCCGCTTGGCACCAGAGAGCACTTTAACAAGGCAAAACATACTGTATCAATCATGCACAGTAAATGGATTGATCACACACAGTTGAACATTTCATATAAAACCCTCCTGGCTGATCCCATAAAGAGAGAATATAAAATGTAAACAAAGCTCTTTTATGTGCGGAAACAATGTGTGATCATAATGTTCTTTCAGTCCTACAGGGATCGTATTTTCATTTGATTCTGCCTTAACCTTTGAGCTAAATCTCAATTAACATGTTGGAGGTACCCTGCAGGTACCATCATGCTCTGTCATTAAACACACACAGGCACACACACACACGCACACACACACACCATGAGCACAGGGTGACATGATGCACTTTTCTGTAAATTGAAAAGGCGGTATGAATGCTGTCGTAGTTCAAAGTCTTTACAAATTTAGGTCTTGGGTTTTTTATGACAATATTTAAATATGAACAAAATCAAAGGCCCCCTTAAATGTCTTAAAAACGATTCACTTAATCAGCTTTCCTTTTATACATTTGCTTATTTCCATATGTGGTATCATCTTAAACATATAAACTGTTTGGATAATTAACATGATTCATTTCTGTGTTTTTTTTTTTTTTTTTTTCGTTGCTCATTTGTTTGAGAATTCACAAATTCTGTGTACCAATCGGGATTCAGCAATATTTCAATCTCAGCATGAAGAGAGGTGTGGGGTTCTTTGATTAAGTTACCACCATTCTCCCACCCTCACAGAGTTTTGATGAAGCAGATCGTTTTCTCTTTTGCCAGACAATCTTCAGTAAAATATTTACTGTATGAGTGCTTTTTTTTTTACTTTAACTTTGATTAAGCGTATTCACTTTTGTTTATTAAATCTTTTTCAGGAGCTTTACACACAGACTTAACTATGTACTGTACTCATCACACATTTAAGTGCTTTGTGTCATCACTATCATGATCAGGTACTAGCCGCTCTGTACGTATTCCTCTGACCTGACTGACACACTAGCCTTTGTCAGCCATGACGTTGAACAAAGGTCCATATTATTGATTATTCACTTAATTCACTGAGTAAACCTGTGAATTAAATTGTAAAAACTCAATGAGGTACAGGTCAAAAGCCAAAGCTTGAATAGAGTGATATATTTGTTCTGAGCAAGATGGATGAAGTCATTACAGAGATGATAGAAGAGGATCTTCCACTCATGTTACATATTTCTGATTATCTAGTTAAAGACCCTGGATCAGTACCAACAGTCAGCTTAGGTTATCTGGTTATGTGAGGACTTTACAGATCCAGAACAATTCACCATTATGTGTTTAACTTATGGTGAGTTCTTGTTTCAGGTTTTAAATCTCCTGTAGTCTGAGCTCCGTCACACTCAGGAAGTCAAAACTTTGGGTTACTTAAAGCTCCTGGGAGGATCTTTTGGTTCACATGGATTTCGTTGACCCCTCCGGACAAAGCCGTGCCTCCTCTCTTCTTCGTCTCTTGTTTTATGTGTCAGTAGTGTTTTCAGGCAACAAAATCTAATTCTGCTTTCTTTAAACATTCAAATGTATTACTCACTGTGAGTCTTTGCTGTGAAAAATGTCAACAAAGGCTGTTTTGGCAGGGTGTTGTAACTCCTTCGATCTGACATCTACCCAGCAGCAGTGGTGACAGACATAAAAAAAACAATAAATAAATGATCAATCTTGTCACTGATGATCTTTGTGACCTTTGTCGGTCATTTGGAGGGTTTTTTATAACCAGCAGGTCACTCCCCACAGGAGCTTAAATTGAATGAACATTATATTAAGTACAACTGTACTGATATCACAGATCATCTGTTTTTACTATTGACCTGTCAAGAGACACAGTATCCCGTTGTAGATGAGCGGGGTCCTACACCTCTTTGTTTGAAGCTTTACCTTGTTGAGTGTGTGATTAATATCCTCTAAGCATGACGTAGCATTTCACTGTGTATGTGCAACCATATGTGACTCCTGATACAGTCTGCTTAGATGGGTCATTAATCTGCTTGTAGCAATGTTTAAAGTGTAAAACATTTACAGCCTGGACTAAAGAAACAGATAATGAATGTTTTCACTGACCCCTGAGTGTCTCTGACAAGAGCAGCACCTCACTGTTTGACCCTGATTTTTTTTACCTCCATGTTTATAAAGACTTGGATAATTGAGGTCAAAATGTCTTCACAATGCTCAACACAAAGCAATGCAATCATTTAGTGTTGGTATTTCTCTCTTTTATCAAAGCAGCCTGGGTGGAAAAACTCTTAGAGTGTGTAGTAATCTGTTAAAGGTTGTTTTGGCTCGTAAAGTTCTGAGATAGTTCAGTGATAGTGAGAAGGTGAATTTATCCTGAGACCTTTTAGGAACGCCTGGCCCCACAATAAAAACAAAGTTTAAACATCTTAACAGATGGTGAAGATGTGAGAGACTCCACATGGGATCATGAAAGATGAAACAGTTTTGCTCTTCAGTGTGTGGAGAGCAATGACATGACCAGAACTGCACCTCACAATAACAGATTCCATTCACAAGCAACCAGAGTCCCTACTCCAAAAATAGGAAATCTCACAAATTTCAATGGTCAAATGTTAGAGCAAACAAACATAACAGTTGAATGATCACAGTTTTAGGACTAATATTTACTGTATATTTAGAAGAATACAGAAAAAACTGTGGATGAAGTTATGGCGACTCTATGAACATGGACAGTACATGTTGCGGTGCGAGCTGGAGGTGAGTAAAAAATGGATTTGCTGTGCTTGTTGTGCTTCCATTCTCAGTCAGCTCACTTTCCAAAAGGTTACATTTTCGTTCCATGTGACAATCCACTGAGTGCCTGCTCAGCTGTCCTTGGTTTTCCCCCAACACGACAGGATATCGGATTTAAATATTGAACATGTTTAATATTTACGATTTGAAATCGGTGCCACCCAGATGATCCACCGAGCAGATCATATCGTTCATAATACACCAGATACCACTGGAAGAGAATCTTTAGAAATATGAAAAATAAAATAAGGACTTTGCTTACTTTATTGGACGAGGGGAATCAGGCCCAAAATCAGCTCAATTATCTTATAGTTTATGCTTAACCTATATTAAAACTGGAAGTGTAAACTCAACTTATTCAGCCCAATATTCATGTGAAATACTAATATATTTGAAGCTTATCAACCAAGTAGTCCATCAGTGGTGGACTCATTGATTTTTGTGAGATATTTGTGTTTATATCGTTTCCTGTTTTGGACTTCTTCACCGATCCCGAAAGACTCGTCTGGCAGGCGCCCCATCAGAAGTCGTCTCTTGAATGAGAGACGGCTCAATGGTGCTCAGATGGAGTGAGTATTGTCGGAGGAGCTGTATGTGACTAATCAGGACTGGGCTCTGCTCCCTGCCTCTCCAAACTACAGTATGTTCTGCTGATTCAAAAGGCCACTGAGACTTAATGGAAAAGAACGATGGGGCCATCAGAGATCGTCCAGTTATAATGTGGATGAGCTCGCTTTGGTTGATGTCCAAGACATTATGCGTCCATGTATCAGAGCAAAGCCTTTGAAAGTTATGATGGAATCGTTATATAATGTAGATAAACAATTGATTGATCCATACTGGTGTCAATGATCTGCAACACACAAAAAGATCAAGCATATGGGTTACTCATATCTTACCAGTAGTCTCTTTTCTGTGTTTTTCGTGCCTTCAGCCATATGCTCCCCTTCTCCCTGTCTCTATCTTTTTCTCACTGCCTTTTTATCTCTTCCTTCTCTCTCTCTCTCTCTCTGGTCACTCTCTGCCTTTGCTCCGTGCCTGCACACACATAAAATGGAGGGCAGCGGTGAGGTTCCAATTCAGAACTCATTTGTGGTGCTGCCGGCCCCCTACCCGCTCAGCAGTTGCAGAGGGGACCCAGGGGAGCCCTATCACAGCTCTATATGCAAATGTCCTTGCACCTGGACAACAGCGTGGGCATGCTGGGACCGGGAGCTTATTTATGCAAATCTCAGGGAGACAGTCACAGCACACAACACAGAGCCGGCCACAGACACTGGTGGCCATATCTCCCCGCCAGCACATCAACCAGTCAGAAAACGATGAAAACATGAAAGATTTGGACTAAGTTGCAAAAGAGGAAATGGGGAGTAACACAGTCTGGGGAGATAGGTGTAAATAAAATGTATGGATGTAGAGTATGAAGGAATTTTTGTGGGGTTTTTGCTCTGTTTCACAGAAGTCTATAGACCTTCTAGGATGTGATATTATGGGAATGTGCAACAATCGATGTTTGAGATAATTGATGAAAAGCTAAATGTTTTTGTGTGTTTTTCTTCTGCTTGACACACAGTAAGATGTAAGAGACCACACACAGAAACACACACGGCAAAGGTTTTGTTTGCCACCACAACAGTGGTGACAAGAGGCAATAACACTGAATGTGTTAAAGTGCTCCACAGCGAAAGGAGAACAAAACCAATCTTTGTGTCTCAGCTGGCCCTGCCTCCCGACTGGGCCGCACAACTGTGCGAGACATCACACAGGAAAACGCTCCCTCTCTGCACACAACAGGCCACATTAATGTGCAAATGTATGCAAGGAAATTTCAGAAAAGCCGAAATTACTGAGCCAAATGAGGTAGCTGCACTCAAATTGTTGGGATTATGAATAATTACCGCACGTTGCAAGGAACTTTTCTCAATTTCCTGTGAAACAATGACTTCGGTGGTTTAATTGAGGAAAATCCAAACGTGGTGTGAAGTTATTGTTTTCCAGTGACGGAGGTAGAAGCTACCTATGCCCATTTTTATATGCTGAATCAGGGGACATGGACAGAGTCTGTAATAGTATACCATGTTGCTTTGTTTCTCTTAAACTTCAAGCATGACCCTTTTTCTCTTTGTAAAAGTTGCCAGTTCTGAGGGGAAAAAAATACTCTCTAGGTAGAGAGTCTTGTTTATTCAGCTTGGCTCGTTCTGCTTAACTGAGGCAAAGTTTTTGTTTTTTTTATCTCTGAAACTAGTAAACTTCTACACAGTTTTAAGCAGTTATAGTTGTTACAAAAATGGTGGTTCTTTTTTTCACATTTTCAAACCTCCAACTATGGACACTTTCATTTTACTGCAAACCAACATGCATGAGTTCATGGTATGATTGGATCATTCATCAGTGCTGCGATCAACACCATGGAGAGTGCCTCGGCACGTGAAACATCATGTCTCGATTGTAAAAGCACAAGGATGACCTGCACAAGGTGGTAGACAAATGTGTCCTCCTGAGCATTTGTTTAAGTTGGTTGTCACCAGCTTTCAACTCACTGAAGAAGATCACAACAGAGCTACTTCAAGCATGTACCCACCATTTGTGTTTGCAACTTTTAATATGGCTTTGTATGTTGGTATTTCCACTGTGGGCTTCTGAAAATGGACATTTGCAGTGTGCCAAATGCAGCATATCTATGGAAAATGCAAACTTCCCTTTCAGCACGACAGCTAGCATACCTGTATGTTAGTATGATAAGCTGGGCTAGATAAGCAACAGCGGCAACCCCGAGATCGATTGACACATTTACAGACAAATTCAGTATTGTATTGCATTAGTGATGTTTTTCTATTGGTTAAAACAGCAATAGCCTTTGCAACAACATTGATTGACGTATATACAGACAAATCAGTTTTGGTTGGTTAAAACAAGGACAAGGACTGATCAAAACTGGAACATACTGTATAAGTGTTTTATATTTATATATATTCATTGGGACTGGGGACAAAGAGTTATATTAACAAATGTAATATTTTTTACAGCATACATCTGCTAAAAACAATAAAATAAGGCAAATACCTCAATTAGAAGGAAATCCCCCCTTTTTGTTGAGAACTTGACACTCCAGACTAGGTAAGACTGAGGTGCCTTCATGATAATTAGACCATCTACCAAGCTATGCCTTAAACAGCAGTGGACATGTATAGGAAGGGAGCCTCAAAGCGCTGTAATATACCCTGAAAATGATGCACCAGCCAAGGGGCTGACTGGCAGCTTTGATGCTCTGATCACCAGGATTCTGCCTCTCACCTTCTGGTTCCAGAAAGCAGAAGAGAGACAAGAGACAAGGTGGTTAATAATGATGGCTTAAGACTCTTTGTGCAATGATTGAGAGCAGCAACAAACTCGGATATGACGTAAGTTGCTTTAAAAAATGTAGATGAGTCCACCATGAAAGCAGATGAAAGGAGTCTTTGGTGATGTGGACCAAGAAGAGAAATGTCAGAGATGAAAATTACTTCAAGAAATAGGTGGAAAAGGGAGGGGATGGGGATGAAGGAGGGCTAGGACGGCTGTTGTTATTGTGTTTGATGTAGTGCTTGACAAGAGAGAGAGTTTAGAAATCCTTGTGTAGTACGAGGCATGAGGAAGAGAGGGTTCATTTAAATGCATGCTCACTCAGGGCCCATACGGAGTGGGTGTCTGTTGAGAATTCATCATGGCCTTACTGATAAAGCCTCAGCCTCTTAGCAAGGGGAAAGGAGAGACAGATCACTCTCTTGAGGTGAGATTGCTTCGTGGATGGACACTTGTTATGTAGAAATACACAACACTGACGGATATTACCATGGCACTTTCGGACTGGTTAGTCATCCCACCATCCTCCATCCATCCATCTATCCGTCCCATCGTTTCACCAGGTTGGATATGAAGTGCTCTTTGGTGGCCATAAGCTGGAGACTGCATTCGTTATCATCGCTTGTCTACAATTAGGAGGAAAGTTTTCAGTGATAGAAAGGTGTCCATCTTTCGCTTTCACAGCTTCACATTAGTGATATATAAAGCTTGGTTTAATCTATAATATATCATTATTAAAAAATGTTGGACAAACTAATGGGACTTTTCCTGGTTAAATAAAAAAATAAACTAATGCCTTCATTACAGTCTGTTGTGTAACCCATATATGAAATATGTAGCATTTTAGCCCAAACATCTAGTTTTGATTTCATTTATTTTATGTTTGGAACATTTGATGAGTGCAGCATGAAGCTCTAAAACACTAAAATATGATTCCCTTATTAGGTTAATATGGGTTAAAATGTTGTTTGCTAGCAGGAAGATGCTAATTTAAATAAGAAACAGAGCAGTACAAAAATAAATCTGAAAGGGATGGGTTGTCTGAAGTTCCAAATTCAGTCTCATTTTAGCTACGCTTTTGTCTCCACCAACTCATAACTGATGGAAACATTGACAACGTTAGCCGCTAAATACTCTGCAATTTACTGTACAGCTACTCAGTTGCTTTAGCCCTTTCACACTTTGCTTGTTGCAAAAGTGCCGTCATCCCGTCTTTGTACATTCATACTGATTCCGTGACCGCATAATATTGGTGTCCCAGTCTGCAAAATTCCATTGCGTTTAAGTGTTATGGAAGCGAGGGGCAGTGGGTTCTCCACATAGCACTGCGCTTCCCCGCTAGCTAAGCTGAAACTGTCTCGCCTCTGCAAAGCCCCTGTTATACCTATATGAATAGGGCTTTTGTGTATGTTGACTTAAGATATATTGGGGGTTTCTTAAAAAAATGCTGCTTCTACAACCTTTGATGAGGAGCAGTGAGAATGAAATGAAACAGTTGAAGGAAAAACAATGAGCTGAAAGATGCTGAAAGGCTCCAGAGTGCTTTGGGAAGGAGTCTGTGTGTCCAACACTGTGGCCCGTTTTACATCGAACACAGTTATGCAAGACTAGCTACTTCTACTGGCCTTGACTTTATGTTTCATAGTCTAGCTAACAGCATGTGTGGGTGCTAAAACGTGCTTTATTGCTTTACTGCATATCAGTATATTGCTTTATGGCATAAAACATAGGCTATCAGTTTAAGATGCAAATAGACCAAGTGGAAGATGACAAAATAAACTTAACATAACATAGCCTAGCAAGGTATAATAATGCATGTGATTTTAAAATTGTTACCTACAGATTCTTATCTGGAGCCTTTAAATATTTGTATACATTCATCTGTATTTTTTTGTTTTCACAGCTGTAGATTTAACCCCTGGAATATTTATTTGGACCAACATAATTTAATGACATCATTCAGCTTTGAGGAGCAATTAGCAGAAATCTGCAAACACAGGACAGGAGAACAATGGACCCTTGGTGGTAAGGACTGAGCGTGTGTGTGTGTGTGTGTTTGAATATGTATGAAGTACAGTTTTTCATCTGCATTTGAAAAAAAGGACTGTACAGTAAGTGAATTTCATGTTTGACTTTTTCTCATAATTTTAAATGCTAAGCAGCATAGCAAAGTTCTCCAGTAAAAGTTAGGTCTATGTATCAGTGATAGCTGATTTTTGCACCTGATAAAATGTATGTTTGTTAATTTTAGCCAGTTTTAATTGTAGCTATATCTTTAACTTGGGTTTTATGATGTGCATATAGGTCCTATGTTTGATACATATAGAGGTTTTGATTTGTTTCTTTTTAGTGCATATAATCCATTGTGAATACATTTTATATTTGGCTTTGATAGCTTGTAAATAAAGAAAATAAGCCACTGTGGCAGTTGAGGTTGTTTTCTTATATGCATGTTCTGAAGATTAGCTTTTAAACTTTCATCACGTCCTTGGACAGTTTTTGCTTCATGCAATGCTTCTTCGCCAAGACCTCCTATGCGTAATCAAACCAAAACAACTCACACTGTTAACTCTGGTAGTCTGTGCTACACACTGACTAAAATAAGTCAGAACTCATACTAACACCTTCCATCTGCCTTCCGTCAGATCTCCCAAAAAGTTACAGATTAACTTTTTTTTTTTTTTACATCTCTAATGGGTTAGATGAGCAAACTTTTCTGGAGTGCAGGGAGACTTGGGGGGCTGGCATGGCAGCGATGGTGGCGGTGTTGGTGAAGTAGGCAGCAATTAGCGTGTTGCTAATGAACTCCCTCTCATTATCAGTGAATCAACAGGCCTGTGCTAATTACGGTTAGCAGGACAGACTCCTCTCTCCCACTGCGACGGGCTTCAAGGTCCCTCCGGAGCTGCAACACACCGGATGGTCTGCCAGCAGCCACAGGTGCAAAGCACTCACTGCCAATGTTAAAAACAGAACATAACACATGCACACACACAAACATGAGGTCTGACAAACACACCAATTCAGAGGCCAATACTCTCTCAGTCCTGTTGTGGTCATCTCATGCAGGTGGCCCCATTTCACAGGCTTTATTTTATGAAATATTTGCCAGGAGTTAAAGTGCTGTTAACCCCTTTTCACCCAACTGTAAGCACATGAGAGAGGAGTGTGTCAAAAAACTTAAGTGAGGCTGTTGGAGGACCTCACCTGGACATTGTTAACTGCACACATGGTTTTCGCAGTCATAGCTCTTTCAATATTTAAAGGATCATTTTGGTTTATTACATCTTGGGTCTTTTATGTTTGGCCTTCATTCCAAAATCCTTATTCACCAATTTAATTGCTCAAATCTGAGAGCATGCCAACATCACAAAAAATAAGCCAAATGGGGCAACCGTCCAAGAGTTTTAAAAGCTGCATTATTAAATATTTTTATTAATGGATTAAAGACTTTGTGCCCTGTGCAAAAGAATAATGCCTAACTCTGCTTTTTGTCTTAGTTTTAAGAAGTGTTTTAGCATCTTTAGCATTGTTCTGGCTTTACAGCCTTCAACTTATCACTAACATCTACAAGCTCCTTTAAGCAAATTTAGATGAACAACTGTATATAACCACACTGCTCTGTTGATGTCATTTAGAGCCAAGATATGCTCTGGTTGAGAAGGGGAATTGGCGTCCTACCCCTCCAGCTTACCAAAACACACATTCAACTTCCCAACATTTAACTTACAGATAAAACATCAGATCCCTCAGGTTGGTTCATTCCACTGCAGAAAAAAATCCTATTCCAAACAGAAATCGTGTTTGACAAAAATGTATTCACCCTGTGTTTTAATTTCATTGCTTTGCCCATGTCATCTGTTAACATGGACGAGGCAAAGCTTATGACCTATAGCCTACTGCAGCCAGTCAGTAGGGAAACTCCAAACATTTTGACTTCACTTTTGGACATCGACTGCGCTGTCCATTTGTATGCAGTCTATGAGCTTGACAAATGTGGCTCACTTTGGGCTGTTGGCTAAAAAATATGACTCCTGCTTGATATGCCCAGTATTTTCTGTCATGTTTGCCTGTGCTTATAGCGTATTCCCTTTCCCTCAAGCAACCAAAACAGTTTAAATCTCTTAAAACCACTTCAAACTAACAGTAGGCCTGTCCATGGGGTTACAGGTAAAATGTTCCTGGAACTCAGCAACTACTTTAACGTGTTCAATGCTGTAGAAATAAAAGTCCCATGTTGAGTTAAACAATCATCCTGTATGCTCTGAAAGGCCTTGCTCTGAGTTGTGAACTCTTTAACTGACATATTACGACAAAATCTTTCAACACTCCCTTGCTCTTCAAACAAGTGTTTTACATAGACACAGCAAGACCCATTAATCAAATGCCACTTGTTAGGCAGCAGTGGCCCTTGCCTATCAAACACTAAATACTTACTGAAAAGCATAAGTTCTAGCTCCATTGATAAAGGCACTAAAGGTTTTTCAGTGTGGCACTGAGGCGAGCAAAAAGCAGAAAGATTGTCGGTGTCAACCCACAGCATGCGCCATAAGATGGGACCTGTGCATGTAAAATAGACCCCCCTTCTTCGCTTTCCATCCATAACTTAAGCAGAGATCAGTGGCTAACACTCTTAATCCCAAGGGGGTGCTTTCTGAGCTGTAATTTAAAAATAGCGTTTTAATAACACACCACTGCTACAGTACATTAATCTCAGAATTAATTATCTACCCCACCCCCAGCCTATTTACTTGAAAGAGGCTCTTTGCTGCATTTCTTGTGTTTTAGTTCTATTTATTCCAAGAGTGAAGGGATAAAGAGATGCATGTGGAGTGTCTTGTGTGGCGTGCAGTAATTATGCAGTTGCTAGTATATTACCAGTATGTATATGAAAACCAGTGAATACATTAGAGCTGCAGGGTGTCATCAGCGTAAATGGTCAGTAATGTGTGATGTTTCTGAACAGGGTTCTATCTTTCTCAGGCTGTGCAACAGAAAACAAGAAACAATTCATTTAAGAAATGCATCAAATGAAATTAGGAGCGTAATCTACATATATTGTAGCAAACAGCTACCGTATGGAGAATAACTTCATGTTGGTTTACATTTTTATGCAAGAATATGTTTTTAATCAAACGTCACTCCTAGCAATAGAAAATCAATTCCGAGGAGAAATTAAAGAGTGTAATGTGACTGCAAGCCAGGCCTAAAGGCACTGCAAATATTCAAAAACAATATTAAACTGTGATAAATAAAATATGAACCTTCTTTGGCAATATAACATTCAAGCGTCAGGGGACGTGGGCACTTAATGCGAGTTAATGAAACACAAGAATCACGTTTAAAGGCGCGGCAATCACCGAGCATTTGTTGAAAGGTGGTGATAGTGTTGCTGAGCCCTCTGGCAGAAGTTGCAGGCTGACAGGAGATCAAGTTGAACACTGACACTGATTATCGGAATATGAGCTGTGGATGTTAATAAAAATGATGTTAAAGGAAAAGAAAAAACCTTCTTGTTCTGTTTCCCAGATTGACTGACTGACTGACCTCTATTGTCATAGCTCCACAGCTGACAGTGATCTCCACACATACATCACTTTGTATGTTCTCGGCTGAATAGCAGCAGCGTGCGCGCGCTCTGCATGAGGCAGGTGCCCCCGGGTCTGTGTATCACAGATAACCTTTACAAGGAGGTGTAGTTCACGCCTCCCGGCCCCCGCACCTTCCCGCTATCGCATCAAAGGATCTGGATGTGGTTAAATTCAGTCACTGGAGAGACAGTCTGGGCTTGGCATGCATGATTGATGTCGAGTTTGCAACATTAGGTATCATAAGGTGTAATATAGCAGATAGCGCTAAGTGCGAGATTGCATTTGAGCGTGTTGAAGGGAATAGGAACTGTTTGACAGCTGTGGGTGTTTTATGGTTTCCTGCTCATCTTTTTTCTGCTCTGGATATCTGACCATGGCTATAAAAACAAAGACCTGATATTAATTTGTGTTATGCAATGGGCTAACTCCTTTCTGCCTCGCTTTTGTCTCCTCTGCTCTTAAAAAAAATCCCTCAGTCGTGCACAGAGAATCCCTGGCAGACTTTATGTTTCAATTAAGCTTTGATTGAGTTATGAAATATACAAGACTCACAGCCAAACCATGACAAAATGACATACATTTCTGTTGTTTGTGACATGACTCCACTCAGACTTCTGTGTCTCCTACATGACATCCTATTAATTTTGTTTATATCGATGCAGGTGGTTGTCAGTAAAAGTCATTTCGTCAATCAATTTTTTTTTCGGACTGACTATTTTTCAAATGAAAAAATAAGTTGCTAATTTTGTCAGTGCTCTTTCTAGACACTGCAGGTTTAATTGCTAATTGTTAACTGGGAATGAATGCATTTGCATATTAATTAGTTAGCCCATTTGCATTTTTAATTTGCTGCCTTCAAAGGGGGTGAGATAAAAGGTCGCACAATTCTGAATAATTTAAATAATTTATGCTCCATTGGTGAAAAGAAGCCGAACAGAAGTGTTCTGCGGATATTAACCCCTGAGAGCTTTTACCGAATAAAGCACTCCAAAAATTGTTTTAACAAATCTAATTAAACGGAAAAAGGTCTGAACACACAACCACCCAGAGCACTAGGAGCTAGAGTGTGTCCTCGGGAACAAAAAACGCTCAGGAGAGAGTGATGGAGGCTGTATGGATGTGGAGGACGAGACTTTCAGCCCTCCATCCGGATATGAAGGCCTCTCGTAGTCTTTTCATCATTCAGATTGATCAAATACCCCTACAGGAATGCTGATGGAGTCAGCGCTCGGTACTGTAATAGTAATTCTCTCTGAAGTTAAGCTGCTCTTTGCAACGTGTCGCACTTCATAAGCAATCAAAGAGATGCATGTGCAGCGGTGGATCCTTGAAAGTTAGCCGAGACTAATTTCAACTAGACATCCAAGTTGTAATTTTAATGAATGACACTACGAGCACAGTTAAAATTCATCAGATGATCACAGGAAAGAAACAACAAATAGACAGAATTTGTCAGCATGTGTTCCTCACTTTAACTTTCTTCTTTCTAACTGCGGAAGTGTCCATTTAGAAACACTCGTCTTTCCATTTTTGGGTGTAACGAGCTGATATTTTCTCTCCCTCTTCTTCAACCAGGTCCCGACTGCATTGTGAGACTGTCTCCTCTCCTTTGTCCCAGTGATCTTAATTACAGGCCCTGGGCCTCGTGCACAGAAGCCCATTTAAATCAGAACACATCCAGCTTCCATTATGGGCTTGGCATTTGGTCTTTGTGCCCATGCTCTTAAATTACATGCTGCCAATCCTAGTGGGCACAGGCAAGATGAGGAGCGGAGGATGGGTGAGAGATGAGGTGAAAAGGGGGGGAGAGAGGGGGCTGAAAGTAAGAGCGGCGGGGGCCACAGGCTACACTTGTCTACTGAAAGCCCCCCTTCCCTCCCTCACTTCTTCTACTTCTCCTGCCCTCTTTATCACTAGATAACTTATGTAAAGTAGCAGATGAAACCCATTCCCATTCACGTCGGCCTGATTGTCAGAATAAGCTTGCATTCCTTTGAAAAGTGATTGACCGCCTGAAAGGGTACAAATTAGGGGCCTGTTCGTCTTTTCTTCTCCGGTCGTGGGGTTTATTTGCGGCAGATTCACCCAGGCCCAAAATTAAGTGAACTCAGGCAGGGATGAATGGGAGAGCTCTGATTGAATAATTGATTTCCTTTGTGCGGCCTGTGTTTAAGAGGGATAACTAGACATCCTTTGGAGTGTAATGATTGTAATTACTGCGATGACTGGTCATGTCAAATATGACACAGGAAAGGACTGTTATTAACCTTTATTCTCCACATGAAGGAAAAAAAACTAACCCAGTATCCTCTTGTCTCTTCCTTCTGTATATGTGTGTCACCTCTGGTGGAGGCTCGGCTGATGTAAGTGAATGCATGGATGAACTTGTTCCCTGTCTTCTCCTCCTGGCCCATGAAAGGTAGATGGGTAATTGACTGTGCAGTCGGAGTCACTGGTGTGTCAATGACTCAGACGGCTAGTGAGCCTTGGGCTAACTCTCAAAGTACAATGCATTATGGCTCGAGGGTTTCAGTGTAAAAGATAGGAGTTATAGCCGCGTTCATTTCTGTCAGATTCTCATATGTGCTGACCTCTCAAGCAGCGCAGCCCAAAACAGGCTCTAATGCACTTGATTCATTCAAGGGCCTCAGTGAAACAGACATTCATCATGTAGTGATCAGACACAGTCTGCTGAAGTTACTGGACACGTGGACCATATGAATAACAGGTACTGAGACACATATAGTGAGGTCTAAAGCCATGGCTTAAAAGTTATATATGAAGACTTTACTGAGATTAGAACTTCTCTGCACCAAGCTGGCCTAAACGCTGACTGTTTCTGTCCACTGTATGGTTCTAAAAGGAACATAGAAGCAGTTTTTTATTTTTTAAGTTTTATTTTGTTAAGGTAGCATGCTGGAAGTACCCACTCAACAAAAGATTAGATCTTGTCAAGTGAAGTTAGTAAATTCTAGAAACTGCTCCCTCTCTACATCCAAGGGAACAACATGAGCAGTTAGTAAGATTAAGTTACTGGTTTCCCATAAACTCATTATGGAAGAAGTATTTATTATTTTAGCAGCTTTGTACGTCACTAGTTTACCAGTTAGTCATTTGCCTAGTTTGTCTTATCTCAAGTGCTTGACAAGTGAGGTAAAGTTTGTCTATTAGAACTTTTTGCCTGAAAAACGCTGCCTGCTGTGACTGTTAACCTGCTTAATGAGACAGTCAGCCAAAACACCAAAGGGTGTGGGCTATGAAATAAAAACAATGAGCTAAAAGAGGCTAAAACACTTGATCAAGGGAAGATTGCACGTTACGTCACTGTAATCAATCTCTTTCACATTTCATATACATTTCTAAAGATAGAATATCCATCAGTCCAGCTTTAGGTTGAGACGCTTTACTTGAAGAGATAGTAGAGAGTTACAAATTTAAAAAAACATCCCAAAGTAGAAATAGCATGTGCTTAGGCAATAGCAAAGTGCAGCACAGGCTTAATTTGTGAATGAAACAGCAGCTTTACGCAGGTTTTTTTTTATGAGGTGAACAGAGAGACCAGTTATGATCTTGATCTGACACCCTGGAGCTGCTCTAATACACGAGGACACTGTAGGGCCAGTGTGAAAGCCCCCATGGTGATTTGACGGGGATATGTAGACTTTTTATGGTTCACAACTGTAAAGCCTACGGTCAAATAAAACTCATTTGGATGTTTAATCTAGCACACCATTGTGCCCATGGAGTTGTTCACTTATTCAACATCCATGGACTAGCTCCTAGAAGTGTCATAAAACCAATTCCATTTTCCATATCCGTTTGTGTGGACATGAACTGGCCAAGTGTTTTGGATAACACAGGTGTAAGTTTTCAAAAGGGTTTCAACTCAAATGCATGGAACCAGTGTTCCCGTTTCCCCTTTTCTGACACCCTTCTCAGGAACAATCTCGAGATATTTTCCTTGTCCAAAACATCCACCCGACCCTGAAGACAAACTTTGTAAGACTTGTTCCCAACCTGTCACTGGGAACTAGAGGCCTCGTTGCCCTTCTGTTGAACCTCAGCAGTCAGTGCTGCCAGCCCTACCAGCTGTGGGGACAACTGAAAAACTTAATTTGCAAATTCATTTGAAGCCTTTAATTAGGTACCACAAGCACTCGTACAGGAGAAGTGTGACCAGTGAGCTCCAGACAGATGGCAACAGGGAAACAGTAGTGCATATTCCACAGGACCAAAGTAAAGTAGTCGGTATCGATAGCACAAATTGGTCGTATTAAAGACATGAAAGCATACATTTTTTTAGTCATCCTAGCTCGTTGGCTCTATGAATGGTAATTTGAGAAAAGCAAGCTAAAATAAACTTGTTTAACAACATCTCAGTTCCGTGTCAAAGTAAGTTAGCTCAATGGTAATCATTTAAATAAACAGGATCTTTGTGGCTAACTTATTAACAGTATTCAGTTGTTTTTAATGTTGCTCATTACAGCTGTGCTTTTCTGTGTGGCAGCCAAACAGAGTTATTAAGGTACTTGAACTACTACTGTAGCAAAACCAAGCAGGTTTTTACACCAATAGCATCCTGAAAAAACTGGACCTTAACCAAATCTAAATCCAAGCGGATATAACTAACAGATATGTATTGAGGTGTTTTTTCTATCTAGGTTTATTTGGTCTTGCTCACCTGACATGTCCCAATGAGGAATGTAGTAAAGTGTTATTTAGAGCGGATTCACGTTCTCTACAATAAAGTGTGTTTTTTTTCCCCTTACTTTACTTCCAGTGCTATAAGCAGGTAAAATGTATTGAATGTAATTACTCCAAAACAAACTCTCATTCTTACAGCTACACTTTGTGTTTGGTGCCGATTGTAAAGATGTTGAGCAGGTTGCAGCTAACTCCTGCTTATTATTACAAAATTAAAATTGTCTTTATAAGTAAGCTGTCAGTCTGACAATAGCATTTAGCTCAACACACTGCTGTGTCCTAGCCTAGCCTTACAGGGCTGCTCACATGACTGTACATGCTGAACCCCAAATCACTTTACGGTGTGCTGTGAAGGGCATCCATCATTTTGTAGTGTTGTCCGAATTATGAGTGAGCAATATCATACCCCATATAGAGGACTCATTGTATCCCGTAATGCAATGGTGATCAACAGATGGCCTAACCAAGCAATATATACCATCATGCATTGCGGTGAAAAGCTTTGGCGAGTGGATAGTGACTTTTGACTGCTCTGATCCATGACAGATGAATGAGAGGAGCTTGACCAGCGTGAACAAGGAACACAGAAACACATGAAAAGTTCATTTAGGCATAATTTTTTCCTGAAATCTAGAAGCTGTTTCAGAGAGAGTAAAGGATTTTTGACAGGGAAATGTTAGTTTTTCCTATAATGTGCACGAGAGCAAAGTCTGTCTTCACAAATATATGAGTTGAGTTGCTAAAATATGTTTCATTATTTTATTTATTATTATTATTTATATTATTATTTATTTAGTTCACTGTATAGTCCACTACAGAGAACTCATGTAGAGAGCAGGGAGGAAGAGAATGCAGCGTGTTAACATATTCTTCCTTCAGTCTATGTCTTAAATAGTTTACCGAGTAATGAGGACCCTCCTTCTGAGACCCTGGAATACTGCAGGTATATAATTTGTGTGTGATAATCTGAAAGACTTCAGCCAGCTATATGCTGTTGTTATTTAATAAACCAAGGAAAATGATACATCTAGCAATTACTTTAATATTGGCATCTATTGTAAACAAACATCTGAGAAATACTGACCTTTCAAAGAACAAACAAAACTTAACTTTTTACATCTTTGCTTGCACTCATGAGAATGATCACAAAGGCACGCTTTAATGAAAGAAGAGAGATTCTGAATATGAAAAGTAAATATAATCATTATGAGCAGAAAAAAAAGTTTGTTTTTTCCCCACGAGTCTATAAATGAAGACACAAATTAAGTCTGGAGTTGGTTGCGACTGTGCCATCCTGCTATTTGTGTTCCTTAATGACTTTCTAATTCCTCATCAGTGGGTAGCGAGCCTCCACAGCAGGCAGACAGGGAGCGGTGGCAGGGTGCCATCCGGTAACAGGTGCTCCTCCATGTCGTGCTTATGCTGTCCGTAGGCCTCGCTTACATCCTGTCGGATGATTTCAAATTGGGAGCATTTCAGCGGGTTCACTGCTTCTGCTCTCAGTTGACATTTTTTTTGCTTTCACTTCTGAGTGCTCGACATTGACTCCAAATACTGATTTAATTTTGCTAAAGCTTATTTGGCTATCTTTGTTTTTAACACAGTGGCCAAGTTGGCTGATTGCAACCTCAGTGAGGAGGAAGAAATGGGCCACATTTACCTGCTACTACTGCAGAGACCATTTAATGTTGAGTTCAAACCTATTAGAAACTCTAATCCAGTGAATACTTTGTGCTAAATGATGCTTTAAAATTCAACTTTTTCATTCACTCATCTTGACCATTCACAGGTGACCACTCAAACCCTCAATGTTTGGTGTTTTACTTTTAATCAGGTTATTAAAACCTTGACAACATAATGGGGATATGATCTATCTATGGTGTTTGTGACACTAATGTATCCAAAATTAAGCAAGTTAGAAGTTTGTTTCTGATACCACAAACTTATTGACTACTGTAACAACCATAAAGATAAATTATAGCAGTTCTTTTGTTCTATATCTCCATTGTAAGCTGTTACCAATTCACTCCTTTTAAATCAGTGTTCCTATTCATAACCAAACAATAACAGTTTTCTTCCAATCCTGGAAAACATGAAACTGTCATAGCCTTATAAGTAATGCAAAACCTCTTTAATCCCAGCGGCAGCCTTTGACTTAGCTTACATCATTTTATGTATGCCCTGCATTTTTAGCTTCACAATCATTAGCTAAAACCAATTGCCCTTCCGGGACAAATAAAGTTGAAGCTGATATTTTAGTTTCATGTAGTTAAAACTCCTATACTGTTATCTTTGATGAGTCTTGTGTGTTTTCTCTTTCTGTGTTTCTTCTCTTTTCTTCATGGCTTCACTCTATTAGTTTGGGCGGGCAGCTGTGGCTCAGTTGGTAGAGTTGGTCATTTCTCAACCTGAAGGTCAGGGGTTCAATCCCCAGCTCCTGCAGCCACATGTCCAATGTGTCCTAAGGCAAGACACCCAACCCTGAGTTGCTCCCGCTGGTTCATCATCAGTGTATGAAGTGCTTTCAAAAGACTTGAAAAGCGCTATAGAAGCTCAAGTCCAATTACCAAGTCCATTTGGTCAATATTGATAGATTGACATTCAGGCCAGCCCATTTTTCTTACATCTCCCTAAAATACTTTGCCGACTTGGCAAAAAAACCTGTTCAGGGACCATCTTGCTGCCAGATAGCAACATAGTAAGAAGTGCTATTTGGATGACTGGGACTCACATTGCTTAAGTGAAACTGCAGGCCAGGTACTAATCAAGTTTACTTATAAGATTAAAGAGTAAAACACATTTATTTGCCTTGATCAGCTGATGTCAGCTTTTATCTTTTTGAAGTGTTTTAGTTGCTTTCTTGACGTCTCTGAAGGTTATGAATTGAAAATCACATACAGTATTGTATAGGGATATGAAAATATGATTGTGCTGATGAATGATTACAACAGCTGAGTTACACTGATATTAAAAATCCAATCAAATCTGCATATGAGCAAACCAAATGTGGTTTTGCTGAAATGTAAATCTGTTTAACCCCCTTTTTAAACCCTGCAGGATAAGAAATCATACATTTGAAGCTTTCTGTTAATAGAATAAGTTTGCCAAGATTTCCTCAAGAGAGGATGACATTCCTCTTGTGTTTTATTACAGAAACAATACGACAATATATTTGCAATGCTTGGAATTTTATTAAGCCGGTTACATTAAGAAAGAAATAAAGAAAGAAATAAACAATATCAGCAAGGAAAGAACATTTAAACCAAACAAAATGTATTGAAGGAGGGTGAAGATGTTGTTTCCCCCTCCTGGTCAGGAGCTCCATCAGGTGCGCCCGCTGTAAGAGATAAAAGAAATATTGATGGTTAGACTTACAAGTTCATTAGGTGGCTGTAAAGGATCATCAAACTGTCAATTTCTAGCTTATTTATGAACATATAAAAGAAAAGCTGTGTAAAAAAAAAATTAAAAAAGTTTAACCGTTGGTAATTACTGTATACCAAGATTGTCTCTAAAACAACTATTTTATAACGTTTGCTGTTAAAACCATCTTTAAGTGTTGTAAGTATCTGTCCTTTAAACACAATCAGATAATCAGAAAACAATTGTTGGCTTTTTTCCACCGGTAACATGCCGAATTCCTTTGAGGAAAAACTGACACACATACACACACACACACACACATCTTATTCAGTCTGTCGACCATGACACCTCTCCTCCACCACGCTGGTCAGATCACTCACAGCAACATAACATTCGCATCCACCGGGCCTCCTCTGATCTCACCCGGGAAGGAGATAACACTTTCATATCAACACCCTGTCATCTCACAATGTGCCATCTCCCCCTTTGAAGGTACAGTAGCATTGTTGCAGTTTCTCACATGTGAAACTCCAGCTTTTATCATTCTGTTTTTTTGGGCGAGGAGGAGAGGAGGGGGAGATGAAGGAAGTGATTTCGTTTTAACTTGGACCCACCAAAGTGGAAAGAAACAGCATGTTGACAGGCGTGTGAAAGGAGCACTGCTGGGTCAACAGGGGAACTTCAGAGACCAGTTTAGAAGTCTCTCAGAAAAAGCACTAGTAATAGGTTGGTAGGATACCTGCACATGCTGTTACAGTACATTATTGTCCCTTCAGATTTGGCAACATAATGTAAAACTTGCTAACGTGACACCAAAGAGTCTTACAGCAGCAGCCAGAGAGATTTGCTCCTTGTCCTGAATTACCAGCCAGCTGTAAACTACAAATCCCATCCCACAGCAGGAGGATCACTCCTCCCATTAGCCTTGGCATAGTGCCGAATACAAATGTGAGACCCGTGGTCGTCAGGAGGCCCAGTTGGGACGGGACCCTCTGTCACTCACGGCGACACATGTCATAAACTCATTGTCTCGCCATCAATCCGGGGACCTAACCACCTCGGCAGCAGATGGAGGCCCAGCAGGACGACAGGGGGCCGTGCCCTGAGCCTGTGCCCCACACAGAGTGCACGCGGCGGGAGGAAGAAGGGGCCACAACTACAGGGGAGCCCCTTACCCTGGACTGGACCTCCTGCGGCTACACCTCTGGATGAAGTCCTAATGTTGTCCATGATTAATTAGACACAAATTTAAGTATGCAGTTGCTGCCCTGGTAAAAAGAAGTCTTGCTTTTCCAATGAGTTTTTGACTAATTGGAGAACTATATTGAAGTTTCAAAACATAGTTTGTCTCCTTATACGTGTACTCCTTAACGTCAACTGTTACTTTGCATCACAATACAACTAATTAAAACTACACAGAGCATTAACATCCCTCCCAGATTTAGGATTGAAAATAGTGATAAACATGCAAGGGATAAAGATGTCTTTCCTACCCTAAATGGAGATATGTAATGATATTCATAAAGAGACCACCTACCGGGGGCACAAGAAAAACTGTTCCTAAGCAACAACATACACGCTCTTACAAGCCTCATCTTGGGAAATTTTGACCGGATTGGGATGCAAACAACAGAAAACCTTTAACTAGGCCATGTTATGAGTCTGCTCCCTATGGCTGAGTATCTGGGTGTCTCGTCTGGCACAAATCCCTCAACTAATGATACACATTCTGCATTTCAACAAGAAAACAATAAAGAGCGGAGCAAGACCGTGGTGTGTTGATGAAACACATCTCGACCTTTTTTTTTAGGACTATGTCTGTTTAAATGTTTTGAATTATTACTAGTCATATCATTTATTTATCAAAAAACCCATTTGCAAGGAAAGTTCTTCTCTGAGAAAATGACAGTTTCATAGCTCTTTAATTGTACAGGACAGATTCAAATAGACTGTTCAATAGGGGCCTAAATTAAAGGTCAAGCAGTGGTCAACCAAACTGCTGTTCTCCCTCTAGCACTCAGAAACCATTTCACATTATCACTTGATGAGAAAACTGATGGCTCAGGTGCATTAAAGAAGTCTGATGCCCATTTCATGTAATTAATTGTTGAGCACTGGCCAAGAAATGCATCGTGGGATTACTGAGTCTCAGAAATGAAGAAAAAAAAAAAATCCAAAAACAGTGGAAATCTCGTTAATAATCATGTGACGATATAAAACTCCAACTGAGGATGTTATTGTTAATATGCGATGAATGACTGTGTGAAGTAAAGCCAGGTTTAATGCACCAGTTCTATCCAGTTATACAGTTTGTGTGTTTGATGGCGCTAGATTGAGAGTGATTTTTTTCTTCTTTTTTTTTGCGGTACTCAAATCTTAAGCACACTTGCTATTATCCTCTTCATTCAAAATTGTCCTAAAAACAATTATGGTTGATAAAGAGTGATGTTTGTTTCTCCCTGTCCTTTATTACAATTAATCAAAGTCTACAGATGACTTCAAAGCATCACTCTGTGATGAGCTCACAGAGGTCAAGTGTAACAAAAAAAAAACGTATCTTCTGGGTACAGCACTTCACTGAAGATGATCAAACAACACGAGGGAAAATAGAAAGAATACTTATTTTTATGAACACAACATGACAGATTATTCTCACAAATGAATCATACAATCATTAATCAGCACTTTGTTATCTGAAGTGCAAATCAATGAATTAAGTGCAAGCATAAAAAAATACTTGTTTTCTTCCTGTTAAAACCATTTATAGAGAGATAACTGAGAGTAAAGACGCTCCCTTAACTCTCATCTGAATCAGGGCTGCTGTCACAAACTGACTTGTCTGAACACAGCGTGTCTGTCCCTTTGCTACAGTTCAGGAAAAGGCCAGCAGAAAGGCTTCACTGCCCTCTAGTGGCTCAAAAGTAAAACAACGGTGGCGCTCTATTATCATTAAATCAAACCATTAATTTTGTATGTGAGGATGTCTGTTATATGGGGCACATAACAAGACATGAGAGAGGAAAATGTAAGCAGAAAGGGAGCATGTTTCCATTGATGAATCGTTGCTGTACCTGACAAGTTTAAATTTGATGGAGCGTTTTGCCACTGCAATAGGTCTGGAGAGGCTGGGAGGCAGGTCGGACAGATCGTTATCAGGGACCATCTGAGAAGGACAAATCGAAGCATCCTTTGTAAGCAGTGGATCTTATGACTCAATACATCGATTACATGCTGAGAGGTTGAATTGAGTTTTCACAGTAAACAGGTCAACTATGGAAAGACAGTTTTGCCTACCAGGTTAGGTTTGTATTTCTTGCTTGGTGACTCAGGCTCAGAAGTGCGAGGTCTCTTGGTGCTTTGAGAAGGACCAGGGTTTGCCTCATGTGCATTAATGGCCTCTTTGTGCATAACACCTGGAGAGGACTCAGAACAGGTGCTTTGGGATTGCTCATCGACTTTCAACTTCTTAGATGAAGTGTCCGGCTGATGACAAAGAGGTCTCTTTATGCCCTGTGGTACCACGGAGGGTAGCACACATGGGCTGCTTGTCACAGAAACTGGTTCCTACAGCAAACAAGAAAAAAACGTTAGGTTGTTTTCGTAACAATTAGCACAAGGGACATGTAGGTCTTACCACAAGATCTTTGTATGTTATATTTCTACAGAAATTCTCTTGTTGGCTTTTTGGCTTCGATCAGTGTAGTTTAGATTTTTTTTTTAAAAGACTTAGAGCAAGGAAACAGCTAGTCCTCACTTTGTGCAGGGATAATCCATTTTTATGTTGGAATCCATAAAAATCAAAGGGTGTTAAAGTGTCTCATTTGGATGTATCGTGTTATCCTGATACCAGAGTAATTCTTGATCAGTCAATGTGAAGCATCCGGCCAGGAATGAACCAAAAATTATAAGTCTTATACATACTAAATATTTAATAGGATAAAAGGATACTCTTATGTAGAAAGCTGTGGTTTCATGTATGGCTTTAATAATATCAGCTCTGTCTATTTCATTTCAATCTTGCCATAGCGAATGCGTGTATCACTACAAAAGGTGAACGAATTATTTAAACAGCATGTGCTAATCAACAAAGCACGGATTGGCATACCTTGCCAGCTTTAGTCTTCTTTGCTGGCTTCAGAGGTTGAGGGCAGCCTGTCGTGGCCGTTTGACCTGTTCTGTAAGGTGCTGAAATCTGGGAGCTCACTCCGGGCTTGGCTTTTTTGAAAACCCTTTTGCTCTCATCAGGTATCGTCCAGCTTTGGTTTTCCCTCAGTATATATTTGGCTGATATGGTCACCCCGTTGTCAGACATCTCATAGCTCTCTGCCAGGCTGCAGACTGCAGCAACACAGATTAAAAGGTTAATTACAACATCACTGCTTGATTTTTACCTGAATTTTTAAAGAAACATTTTTAAAAACATACCATGAGTTTTGAAGGACTGGAGCTCAACACTTAGGTCTACTTTTTTGTATAAATACACGTCCATATCAAAGACGAGTCCAATCAGCCAAAATGTGGAGCTTCTGAAACAGTTAGAAATACAGACCAATGAGCTGACAGGTAAGACACACTAAAAGATACCTTTTGATTACCATGACGACCATCAGTACGTTTTACAGCAGCCTGACAGTTAATGTGCAGCATATGAATAAAAATAGGCAAAGACCAACATTAAAGATATTTCCACTTTTGGCTTCTCAAAGAAGCCTCTGGCCAAAATTAAAATATATTCACAAGATCATGTGTCCTTACTGTCCATCACTATTTTGGGGTCCAGGGAATGACTGCAGGTTAACGTGGGCCAGAGAAACAAGCTCATTCCTCTCAAGGTTTCCCACCAGGTGTCTGATTTTAGACTCCAACAGGCCGACCCTGATGAAGTGAACAAAACATTATGTTCAGAAAGACAAAAGCAGCACAGGAGCTGGAAATAAAATATTAAAACTGTTTTCTCCCTCAAAGAGACTACCACAGGCATGAATAAGAAGTGCTCTCGCCCAAAGATGTGAGATCGTCTACAAAAATGTCTACATTTGTTCCAGTTTCACTCTGTGTACTCACCATTCTAGATGCTGCTCCTTTGTAGCTGAAGTTAGTTCCAGCATAACGTAATGCCTTGAAAAATAAAGAGACAAAACAATGGCAGCAGACGGCACAAGGCTGGGGCTCATTTTATTCATCATACTTAGTTTTACTGATTATTGAAGGAATGTATGATTCATACTCCAAGCAGGCACACTGCAGTAAAGTAGCATTACTTTAAAAAGATGAACACTTTCATTCATTATACCCTTACTGATTTAAAGTCAAAACCTTGCTGACTTCCTATGCTGTGAATCTGTTTTTGTTGTATCTCAACATATGATTTAAAAAAAAGCATAGAAGCTGTAAAAGAGTGCTGACTATCTGAAACACGTCTTCCTCATGCTTGTAACTACATCATTAGCCATACTGTAAAACACAGACTGCCTGTTCTGACCCTAGGATAGCTAACAAGTTGTTATGTGTTAGAAAATCAGCTGATAAACTCAGCTGATTCAAGTCAGTACAAAAGAGATCCGAACACACAGCAGGTTTATTTAATCACAACAATATAATAATTACAGATACTCCAACAAGGTCCAGAACAACAAATTTAAGTCAGACAGCACACATTAAAACCACTAATTCAAACATCCAACCATCAATGTCATTCATCAGTGGAAGTGAACGGTTACAGTTTTGTACAAACATAGGTCTGGAGTTTTTTAAAAAAAGAAAAAAATCATAAATCCAAACAGAGACAAACTGACAAAAAGTCCATACTCCATTCAAACTGTTTGACAATTAAAGTACAAATTCAAGGCAGTCACACAATAAACCATTCCACCGATAGTAATGGCACAAAAATAAAAGATTGCTTTTGCACATTAATTACACAACAAGCAGAGGCCTTCAAAAACACACGTAAGGCAGAAAACATTTTCAATGATTATCATCAAAACTGTATCAGTACCATCATGTAAACGTGTTTTCCACCAGTTTATATAAAGCAACAAATCACAGAATTCACTTTGATATCCATGCACAAAAGTACAATCTGTTCAAACTCATTCAGAACATTTTTACAGGGTTTTCAGACTTTTTTTTACAGCCAAGTACAACAATAAGAAAACAAAATTACTTCATATCTGAAGCTTGAACTAAATCTTTTCTAACAGACATCAATTTCTTGGAGCATAATCAAATGAATTAACATTTACAATAAAGGCTATAATGTCCATATTTTAGAAAGCAGTGCAAATTTGAGAGTATTTCATACATGTATAACTCATTTTCCAGATTGGACTAAATAATACATACTTGTACTGCTCCAAAAAGTCTGAAGTTTCAAACAGTTTAGACCAGTTTTCTTTGTTTTGCAGGATCTCTTCAGTGATCGTGTGTCCTGTGAAAGAGGAATAAAAACTTTTTTTAAGCCTGTGTATGTTGTATACAAGATTCTTGTAGCATTTCAGAAGTTATGAGTTTGACATAGTTTGGCAGCTTAATCACAAATAAAATCAGATTTGTGGAAGTTATGATTGTGACCAAGTGTTTTTCACTTAGAGAAAAGGGGGGAGAAAATCATCTGAGTGACTCCATACCTCTCTTTATCTCCTCCTGTATGATAGCTAAGGTGGAGCGAGTCACGTTGCAGGTGGAGTTCTGCTGTGGGTATGATGGGGTGATGACGGGCATCAGGTGGGCACGGTCAGCTCGATTCACCTGGAAATGCAGATGAAGACAATATTTTGAGCTCACCTGTTGTCTTTGGGTAAATTTGACAATATAATTATTGACATCATGAGGACTTACCCTTGGATTCCACACAGGGAGCTGAAAGCCCTGATCCACTATTCTCTTCAGCATAATCGGGATTGGCCACTCCCTGACAGAAAGCACAACATTCTTCTTTTATCCATTGCATTTTAAGCCAAAGATTTACATGCAGAACTGTCACCCAGCCTTACCCTACAGAGTGTCCTTTAGTACATTAATGTTTTTTTCTTCTTAAAGGAGACACCAGAAATGGGATGACTTACCACATATTGTAGACCTTGAAAAATTTGGTCACCAGGGTGGATGCTGAAGCATTTGGATAGGCCTGGCTAATTCTAGCCACCAGTATGGCCCATGAGACGCCTCCCAGGAAGCCAAGCATGTTGGAGTAAATGTTACGCCCTGAAGAGTTACAAGAGGAGCAGAAAAAGGTTGAAAATCTCAAGTTCACCATGTTTCCTTAATCTAAACAAAGGGCTGCTCTGATATGTTTAACCCACTGCTGACTTTGTCATGACCTCTTTCTGCTACTTTGCTTTTTTTCCAAGAAGAGGTGTTCAGTTGGGGGTGAATTAATACAAATATGAAATAAGCATGTAAAACATCAAACATGTAACATCCATACGTTGGTTTGACAAAGCTCGATTACAGATATAAACATGTTTCAGAGGAGACCTACACATGAAGGTACTCTTAACATTTCATAAGATGAATCTACAAAGACACATTTGTTGTGCACTTACAGGATATAAAGCTAAAATAAAGTAAGTCTGTGCATTGTTTGTTCTTTTTATTTAAAAAAAGCAATTAGGCAGTAATGCAGATATACTGTAGACAAAACAAACAAGATATCAATGGAGACACTCAAACACGGACAACTATATATAAAAATGGATAAAGGTTGTTTCATTTTTCTCCAGTATAAACAATAAACTCCATCATGACTAGAACATTGAGATTAAAGTTCTTATTTTGTTCCAAAGACAGTTGTGTAGTTTATTTAATTACTGAACTGAGTTGTGTGACTTTGAACAAAAGTATTAGATGTGCACTAGTCAGTTCAGTTTTAATACACTGTGTAAGTTTTTAGTTCACATTACATAGTGCAGTCACTTTATACTTAACATGTGGAAACACATCATATTTCAGGTTGTACATTAGGGTTGTCATGATAACAGAATTTTAAACTTCAATATGATAATCGTAAAAATCAATCAAAAACAATAGCTATTTCAATACAACAGCAACAAAAAAAGAAGTAGTCCTGAGCACCAAACATTGGTTTATTTCTTGTGAATGACCAAAAATAGGAGGCAAACTCCCGCACACTGTTTAAAATGCAGAAATACTTTTAGCAATGTTTGGGTACCGAAATGTTGCCAATGTACTTGTGAAATTTAGACAGTGTGTCTTCCACTGTCACCTTCTCTGCTGTCAGTCTGTTTGTAAGAGACCTAAATGTAACTTTAAAACCAGAAGGATTCGAGAAACATCACTATGTGCCGACCTGTATATTAGAATGAACAGCAGCTGCTCACTTTCACATCTCTCTTTTGCTACAGCTTTTAATGAAAATATGGCTGAAGATCTTTTGGGGGGTTTTAATGCTTTTGTACTTTTTATTAAACTATCAATCATTACATCACAGAGATTGTATTGTTCTAAAACACATGGTATTGAAAAGTATGAAAGTACTGAACCTTTTGACAACCTTATTGTATGTATGCTGTTCTAGATATCTAAAATCATTACCTATTTACTTAGGTCAACATCAAATAACATTTGGATATTGTTTGTAATTATTGATTACTAGGACGACTTTAAGTTAATAATCTGTGTACTCACGTTTGGCCCACAGCTTTATGGCTCTCAAAGCCAGCCGGAAAGTAAAAACGTTTGGCACGTTTCTAAGGATCTCCTCTGTAACTCTGTAGCCTAATAACCAAGAATGATTAAAAAAAAAGTATCACAGATAGCCACAGCAAAAAAGGTTAACCACAAATAGACAAAATGATTCAGTATTGTGTCTGGGTCTTCATCTGATACTCACCATTGAGACTCCTGACACAATGTATGTCAATGCCCTTCACAAAATTGTCATTGAGGATGTCTATATCTTGAGGAACACTCCTCTGTGCCACCCGGGCATAGACTAAGTCAATCTAAGAGATAACACAAATACAAAAATAGCGACTCAAAACATTTTCATGAAACTTTAGCTAAGGCATCCTGCAGAATGTAGGGGGTGTCATTTACCTCAATCCCCTCGTAGGAAAGTTTGATGACTGGGACAAATGCCTCTTCAACAGCCTAAAGCAAAAAAAACAATACTGTCAGTAAACTGATGCACAAATAGGGATATGTCTTTTGACTTACATGCACTTAATTATTTATATGGTATACCCGTAGGTCTTTGGCCTCCTTCTGAGCTTTCAGCTTCTCGTAGAAAGAGGTGAAGAATTGCTTCCTCTCCAGAAATCCAGGACCCACACAGAGGGCGTCAATATCAGCGCCTGGCTCACATGAATGCAAAGGCTTTGTTAAAATTGAGTAGCATGTAGAACATCACTTTTCCCAATTTAGTATCATTTCATTATTTCTAGTATGCTCCTAAAGTGTGAGAAAGAAGCTGTTACATACCTTTTGTATGAGCTCCCAAATTATAGGAGCCAAAGGGGAAGACCTTGCCTCCAACCTTTGCTGTTACCACTTCCGGTAAGTTCTAAAATCACCAAAAGTAGTTAAAAAGTCATGCAACCAAATTTTTTCACAAACATTATTGAATATATATATATTGAAACAACAAAATAGGTTTTTAAACAAAAGGATGTCTTACCATGCTTTCACACATTTCTTTGAGCCAGTCCTTAAAGAGGGACTCCAGTTTTTTGACAACGTTCTCTCTGCAATTAAAACATATAGAGACTTTTAAAACATGGTCATATTTTTTAAAACAAAGCATGCTATGGCCCTTTCAGCTTCTAGTCGTCAAAATGCATTCATATTTCTCAGATATTTCCCTTTTTTGCTGCAAAGAAACCCAGATAAGTGGCACAAAATCAGAGACGGCCAGTCCCAGAAACAATCTTAAAAATGACTACCCCTTTAAGATGTGTTTTTTACTATTTAAAAAATGACATGTGTCATACCTGTGCTGAAGCTCCAAGTCATCCTCAAATATACCACATGATTTAAGCACATCAACCAATTTTTTGGTCCGGACCAAGTCAGCCTCTTCAGGCAGAGCTTCACTGATTGGAGGAGTAATCCCATACCAGTTAGATGTGTCTGGTATTGATGGTGGAGTTTGGCTCTGTTTCTTCATAGTTTTACTGAAAAGTGACATTTGCATGTTCGTGCACAAGTCATGTAACAGTCCTCATTACACACATAAAAATCAACTCTACTGAGAAAACTTTACAGAAAACTTGACAAAAGCAAAACTGACAGAATACAGGAGATTCAAAGTTGACTGTCTTTCAGGTGAACTGGTCTAAGCTTCAATGTTATAAAGCAAGACAAACACTACAACAGTACTTACAGAGACATTGTAGCGAAACAGGTAGATGAAGTACTTTTGTGTTTTCTCGAGTCAGAAATTGCGTCTTATCTTCTCAGTAGACCAGGGCAAAGAGAGCTGAGACCAGCAGTCAAAGTCTTCTGTAAACACTGGTCCGGTTCTGGAACGAGAGTCGTCACAGTAGCCTCTATAGCGTCACTACGTGGAACAGAATATGACGTCACAGCATGCGAAGAGAGGGAGGGGGGGGGGGGGGGTGTTACGTCACTGCTACCCTAAATTATGCGCTAGGTTTAATATTATTGTTATAGATGTTTTTTTCAAAATATAAATGTTATGGTTTCTATTTGTTATTTAGAGTCTTACAGTATTCAGGGTTTACATTAACTTCCCCCCCTTAGCACTGGTCAGGTGGACACAAAAACGTGTAGCACGAATATGATTTTCATTTCTAAAATCAACCACAAGTAGTGCAGTTTATTATTAATGTCGCGTAGGCCATTGTACACAAATTCAAACTTTAACAAGAAGCGTTTTCAGATCAACTTTTCCTTTTTTTTGCCTACAGGAGTCAGACATAAACACAATTCGCACATATTATAGTTGAGTGATAATATGAACCTTTTTCAAAGCACAAATAGGCTACTTCCATGATTGATGTTTTAGATATTATCAATCAGTGGGCCATTTCATTTGTAACATCTGATCTTTTTTTTTTTTTAAAGTGTGCAACTCAACATAATGAGGGATAAGCAAATACAAATGTGAAAAAACAAAAACAAATGTGACATTTGTTATTTAGCCTACCTGAAGAGGCTATTTCAGTTAACTCTGGTTTAGCTAACACACAAAGCAGTTAATCATTGTGCTCAGTCAACTCAACATTTTCAGAGACTCACAGACAATGTTGTTGGGTTTTGTTTGTTTTTTGAAGAATAATTGAGCGGACATCACAGAAAAAAGCAATTTGTTATTCTAAAAGATATTGTGAACTACAGTTAACATGCAAGACAAAGAGATTGTTCCAGAACATTATTCGAAAATATGTGATATTTTTGAGAAAATTAAAATAGCATACAGAAATATTCCTCAGGGTCTGCATTTAATAAAGCCTTTTAGATTATAGTCAAATGAGACGATGTAATGTAAAATTTGTTACTTATCGTCAAAGAAAAAAATACCATGTGATTCTGCAGTTTTGCCTCAGATTTAGCCTTAATGTAGGTTCAAGCATTCTTCAGCTCATTGTTTTGGTTTTGCATCCCACAACTTCACTGTTTAATGTCACTGTCTCATTAGCATATTTTTTTTATATCAGCTTGCAGCTATTTTTAATTAAAAACCTCCAAGTGACATCTACAGTGAAGCACTGGATCATCAAGAGGCTAAAGAGAAAGACATTTTTCTCTAGAGATGGAACCGAGCTACGAGGAGAGTGAATATTTGTTAGATTTGCTGGGTGACAAGAGTCACTACATTAAAACAAAACTTCATGTTTTTAGCTAAATGTGTAAACAGGAAACATTTTGGGAATACATTTGCCATATCAAATTAAAAAAGGTAATAATGTGGAAGTGTTTTCATTACAACTTTTTACCACTATCCAAAAGTAGTCATTGAAACATAAAAAAAGAAACCTGTGCAGGTTAAATTAAGCCAATTTCTATACCGCTCAGACAATGTGTTTGTAGATTCACATTCAAGGAAAGCTCAAACAACTATGTAATAACCAAAACACACACAGGTTTGACAATCAATGCAACAACTGTATAAAATAAAACCATCGATACAAGGTGTGTACCACCAGGTGTGGACAGGACCGCTCAGGTAAAGCCAGGAGTTGGTCGGACCACTCACAGTGAACCTGGGTTGACACCCCACTCTGAAACTGGATAACAGGAGTGCACAGGTGCTCAGCAGGGACAGGGGGCAGAAGGGGTTCAGCCGGAACAGAAACGCACACTTGGCACAGAAACTGAGGCCTGGGCTGGCACATCGGCTGGTTGGGCTTAAGCTTGCTTGTACATGGGCTGCTCTAGCCGAGGAGAATGTAGAGATGCCTGGCTCCAAGGCGAGGTCCATTGAAAAGGCCACAAAAGACCTTGGACATATAGAGTCCTAAGATTGTGTTGAGCAATGGCAATCCAAGTCTCCCCCTGCCAGGGTAATCAGGGAATAGGGCAAACCAAATCACAGGCCAGGGAAATTGAAAATTCTCAAAATAAGATGAGATGGGTCCTTTGTGGTCAATTCATTCTGTCACACTAAGTTTTAAAGCAAAGGGGAGGACCCACATGCAGAAAAAGCAAACTAATTTATTTAAGAAAAGGCAAAAACAAAAGTTTACTTCAGAAAGTGCAAATTCAAAACTAAATCCATCTGAAGTCCAACATAAAATAAAAAAGGAGAGACAACTAGGAGCCATGGTGAAGCAACACAGAACATAGGGGTAGGTAGTTGGGTTTTAAAATAGTCCCAAGTAAATATGCAAGCTAATTTTAGTTGAAAAAAAAGGCAATTCTCAAATTGGCAAGCTTTTAAAAATATATATTTTAAGGGTAGCCAACTATTATTTCTATAACTTTATTTGAAATTGGGACAGTGCACATTAGTTCTGAGCTTTTGATATTCTTCAAAAATTCATGTGATGTTTAAATAAATTAAGCCTTTTTTTCTTCCGTCTCGTCTATAAAATAACTGAAAGAAATGAAAAGTGGCCATCCAAAATTTGAGAGAAAAAAGACGAGAAAAATGATCCCTCGAGATAAATATTACAGAAAAATGTTGGACTCACAGGGTACACCAGTAGAGGTATGTTGTGGCAACTGGACAAAGCAGTGGAAACACAAACGTTACTGTGTGCTCATTAGGCTCATTCTTAAAGTGATGATAAGACAACATCAGTTCAGTGCTTTCTTTTTTTAATGTGTATTTTGGGGCTTTTTAGGCCTTTCACTGAGAGGGAGGACAGTGGATAGAGTCAGAAAACAGGAAGGGAGAGGGTGGGGAATGACATGCAGGAAAGGAACCACAGGTCGGATTCAACCCCGGGCCACCCACTTGGAGGACTTTTGCCTCTGGTACATGGGGCAGATGCACTAACCACTAGGCAACCGGAACCAGTTAAATGCTTTCACAATGTAACAGCAACATGAGCTAGCGCTGTAGGCTCCCTGCAATAATGTCACCAATGTGTTGCTATTTTCATTCAATTCACACAAAAAGTAGAGCTACTTTGAGACTGTGGCTGGCATGTCCATAAATTGAAAAGATAACTGAAGAAGTTGTAGACCTATGAGAAGAGGACTCTTCTCTGTCATCCTGAACATTCAAACAGAGCTTTAGCCTTTACTGATTGAGTCTCAATCATTTCAATATATTCTGTTTAATTGGTCACATATCTGTCATGTGATTGTCCCTTTCTTCTGATCATTTTTTGGCACTCATTCCTGCCATCTCAGCACTGTTTTATATATGATCTAGTCTTTTATCTTTCTTTGTATCATTTTGGAAATCTCTTTCAGTGTTTTTCAGGCATTTTTTCACATATTTTAACTCTCAAATTATGCTGGAAATAATAAAAAATCTTGGCTATTAAATCTTGTATCAGGCTAACCTCGTGATTTGATTTTTTTTTCTTCAATAGCATTTTTTTTGGAAGCTGTGGACTTGAGTTTTGGTTACTCCACCAGGCACACAAAAAGTCATGTCAAAAAACAACAAGCAAATGTTTAATATTTTTTATTATTTAATAAGCTGTTTAATCAAAAAGGTCTGCAGGCCTATATTTTTATTCAAGAAATAAATAACGTTTTAATGTCGCTCACTTACAATTTCTGTTGATTATATAATTTGTCTTTGTGATGAACAACATAATAGCCTAAATCACATAGCCTACTTTAGATGTAGGCTACCGTACAAACTTTGTATTACGTTTTATAAATCATTGTTAACGTATTTTAATTAATATAAAATACGTCTGACGAAGGGAGACTTCTCAATGACGGATTTGCCAGACAAATGTAAATATTAATCATCCAACAACTTGTTACTGTAACGACGAGCGACGGCGACATTTCCAGAGAAACGTGAACGCAACACCCAGAGCAGTGAATTGAGACGAGAAGGACGATGAAAACAAAAATGGACATCGATCGAAAATAGCCAGGTAAGAACCGACCTTTTAATTTGTCTGTCTGTAAGCGTGAATGCGGGTGTATTTAATTGACAAATGCAATGATCTAAATATATTTGCTCGCAGAAAAGACTGACGTATTGAGCTGCTCGTTCGTGAGGTAGCTAAGTTAGCCTCAGCAGCTCAGAAGCGTATGCTAGCGTTATTAGCTGTGTGTAACATTAACACCACAACGTTTTCCACAACGCGAGCAATACTGTAATTATTTGTTCAAATGTGTTGTTTCAAAGAGTGTTTAATGGACCAGCTGTTACTCCACTCCCCCTTCACTGTGCTGGATATCTCGGTCAGCTGTTGTTATTATTGCTCTGTTACTTTGATACAGCAGCAGCCATTATTTTATGTGGAGGCGCAGACTGGTTTTTATCAGTGAAGAACCAGAGAAACCATCAATGAGCACCAGTGACACAATGAGTACAGTAATCTAGAAAACAATGGGTGTAACATTAATGTTTAATTTGGTTCGTCTGTGGGTTGTATTTGCTTTAACGGCCTCAGGTTGTCGCTGTTATGTGTTGACTTGTATCCAAGGAGGTCAGTCAAATCAGGGGTGGGCAACCGGCGGCCCGGGGACCACATGCGGCCGCCATCAACCCTCAACGTGGCCCTCAGGTCAATTTTTTACATATCAACTAATTGGAAACATGAAGAAAACATGACAAAATCTGCCATGAAATCATGAAAATCAGAAATATTTTCATAATAACATTAGATCACTGGTATATGTCGAGTTGAATTTGAGACATAATTGACTGTAATCGTTTTTGTATTCTACAATTTGGCCCTCTGGCAGTGAGAATGAATTGAATGTGGCCCTTGCTGTGACCAAAGTTGTCCATCCCTGAGTCAGAAGGTACCATGCTAAAGCACATCCTAACTAACTATACACAAGTGATTTCACTCATTTTACATTTTACATTTTACGGTCTCTTACAATGTGGTTTTCAGATGCTTTCACTGTTAGAAGTAAGCCGTCATATTAATTGTTATATTTAATAACGATCTAGCTAGACATCTAAAACAAAGACATTGCTTCGATGCAATGACAAATATCTACTTTGCTTTATGACTGTTCATACATGAGTTTTCCTGAAATTAGTCTTTACCAGTGATAGGCTACCAAAACATCATCCATGCAGTGTGCTCTTTCTGCACTCCAGTAGGCCTACTGTGGTTCTTGTTTACAAATACTACAGAATTTATTGTCATTTGCACAGTTACATGACAGTACAGGTACATTGGATTTCTTGTGCGTTTCTCCCTGAGTCAGCTTCAACAAAAAAAAGTTAAAATTATATATAAAATAGACTAGCATTATAAGAAAAAAAAAATACATACAGAAGCTATACACTGTATTAAAGCAAAGATATAATACAAAAAAATAACGAAGGGGAACACTGTACAATGACATGAAAATATAAATATGTTTTCTTGTCTCTAATTTTCTACATCTCTTATTGCATGGCTTATTGCAGTATGGTTGGTTCTGTCATCTGATCTTGTTGGATCAGGTGAAGTATGGTATTTAGTTGGGAATGAGGACATTGCTGTAATAGGCTTGTTAATTTTTCGGTGACAAGCTTATTTGACTTTTCAAGTAGCAGAATTCTGTAGCTGTGCTGCTTTGTCATTGTATGACTAAACTGAATAGTGTGAGAATGAGGGCTGTTTTGGTTTGTTTGAACCGCATGTTTGTTTTTTTGTCTCACTTTATTTAACAAGAAGTGTTAGCTCAGTTATGTTTTATTTGTCATGACAGGCTGTGTGGGCCACATCACCGACTAGAGTGTCACAAAAGAAAAACGGAAGGACAAAACAATGGAGTCCCGCTTTGGTAATATTGTGTTCAGCTCCAAGTTTGACTCAGGAAACCTGGCCCGTGTGGAGAAGGTGGAGAAGGGCAGCTCCAGCCCCTCTGGCGATGTAGCTCAGGGTGGGAGTGCGCCCTCAGGGTCAAACATTACCCCTGACTATGAGTTCAACGTTTGGACGCAGCCAGACTGCGCCGGCACAGAACATGAAAATGGTAACAGGTAACAGAACATTTATTTTTTTATCAACTTCTGTGTTGATTTTTGGAAAACTTTACACAATTCTAAAATCCTAAATCGTGTTTCTGCCTTTCAGATCATGGTTTTACTTCAGTGTGCGGGGTGCAGCACCAGGGAAGCTACTCAAGATCAATGTGATGAACATGAACAACCAGAGGAAGCTCTACAGCCAGGGCATGGCTCCTCTTGTACGCACTTTACCTGGCAAGAACCGATGGGAAAGGGTCCGTGACAGACCATCAACGGAGGTAAATACAAATACTCAGAGGCTGTCAGAAAGAGGATGTGGGCATCAGGAGCCAGCAGAGCAGTATGCTGTGTGTCTGGCTTGCTGACAGCTATAAATATCACTCTAAAAACATGTCTCCCTCCTTTCAATTTCCAGATTGTAGATAACCAGTTTATCCTCTCATTTACTCACCGGCTGTCAGAGGTGCGAGGAGCCACCACCTTCTTTTCCTTCTGCTTCCCGTTCTCTTACACTGAGTGTCAGGAGATGCTACAGCAGTTCGATAAGAGCTACCCAAATGCTGCTCAACTCAGCCCGAGCAGGTAAAACACAACTCAGGGACAAGACATTTCTTTCTTAGAGCTATTTGCTCAATTACCATCATCTGCTGTTTTTCCCCTGCTTCCTCTAATTTATCAATTTTTTTTTATTTTTCACACCCACCAATCTCCACCCTCAACTGCTCTCCCTGTCAGTGCACCTGGTACCGTGTATTACCATAGGGAGTTGCTGTGCGAATCTCTGGATGGCAACAGGGTGGACCTGCTCACTGTGACCAACTGTAGCGGCATGCAGGAGGAGAGAGAACCACGTCTGCCTAAGCTGTTTCCTGACACCAACACTCCAAGACCACACCGCTTCCCTGGCAAAAGGGTATCAATCAGTCATTTAAAAATACAGAATCAATATTCACCCTTCATGGCTTTTGAAAATGACTAGGCTTTAGGCTGAGGTAGAGTTGAACCTTTGAATGATACAACATTTGAGAAGCTCATCCTTGTCCTTTTGTGTCTGTGTGTGTTTGCAGGTGTTTTTCCTCAGCAGTCGCGTGCACCCTGGGGAGACTCCCTCCTCCTTTGTTTTTAACGGTTTTCTTCACTTTATCCTAAGAAGAGATGACCCTCGTGCTCATGTGCTTCGAAACATGTTTGTGTTCAAGCTCATTCCCATGCTTAACCCAGACGGAGTTGTTCGTGGACACTACAGGTAAGAATTGTTCAAGTGCAGACACACAAACACACAAAGTCCACATGTTTGTAGTTTTGAAATGAAGGCCTATGTCATTGTTTAAAAATGTGCCTGATGAACACTAACAATACATTTACGGACACAAACATAGTTTTAAAATGGTGCAGAAAAGGCACAAAGTGGTGCAAAAGAAAAATTGATGGGGAATGCAGGATAGAAAATGTTGGTACTTAAAAAGTTTAGGGGAGACCTCCAGACCCATCTTACCTGATGGTGCCGAATATAAAACGGCAAGTACTTAACTGTTTCATGGCATTGACCAACAGTTTGTTGGTTAATATATTAATAAATTAAAACGTTTATAAATAAAATGTACTCACAGGCACAGTTTTTGTGCCAATGTCATCTCTGACTAATTGATGCCATACATTTTTTATATCTTGCATCAAAGAGTTTACTCTTTCTTCCATTATTTAATTTTTAAATGGTTCTTTCAAACGAGCTCAGCAATGTAACATTTAGCTTTGTCAAGCTGCACAGATTCATCATTCTTGGCTCAGTACTTGTTTGTGTATCCCATCAATGCTCAGCCTGTGGCAGGGTGTATTGGTTGATTTCTATTGATTTTTGCTTCATGTAGGTTTTGGAAGTAAACTTACTAATTATGCAGGGAAATTAGAGATAGGAACCATAGAAACATGTGCCCAATCTGAATTCAGAAGCATTACTTGTTCAATATTTATTTTATTTTACTTATTTTTGTAACCATGTTGTGATAAAGTGGATTTTGTGGGTTGTGAGAGAGTTGGAACTTGTTATCTTTTTGAAGATTGATTTTAGCATAAACGGGGAACACTGCCAAGAAATCATTCTTTTTAAATTAGAATATTTTCTGGAAAGGGTTCAGGGTTCTCTTAACTCCTGCTCACATTACAGAACCTGTTTTATTCCATTTACTAGGTTACAACAGTATGCTATTAAATACAAAAGTAAACCCTCTCCTGGCCTGAAGACGTTAGAAGGGCCAGGTTGGCTGTCACATATTGACTTTTTCAGCTCATGCAGGTTGAGCCTGTATCACAGTCACACTGCTGTATATAAAGAATGTTACCTCCTCTTTGGATTTAAAAAATAATGATTACATGGGCACATAGATTGATGGATACCTAATTTCAAAATGATGTAATGCTCATATTAAGTAAGAAGTGACCTGTTGTTGTTTTTTTCAGGACTGATTCCAGGGGTGTTAACCTGAACAGACAATACCTGAACCCGAGTCCAGAGCTGCACCCTTCTATCTATGCAGCCAAAGCATTGTTGCTGTACCATCACACGCACAACCGCCTACACAGTACACAGTCTACTACTCACTGTAACAGCACCCCACACACACAGACTCCTCCCCTTAATATGAAACCCTCCAATAAGCTTCAATCTCCCCCTTTCACTGCCCTTGAAGTTAGCTTGAACCAACGAAACGCAGAGAAGGATGCCATTCCTGCAATGCCAGAGGTTCCCATGGTAACAGAGGAAAACGTTTGGAACGCTACGGAATTGGGGAAGGGGGATGAGAACAGCTTATCCAGCTCCTCAGAGACTGTAGCACCTGTTCATGTGGAGGTAGAAATACCAGAGGAAGAGGAACAGGAAGAGGAAACGATTCCACCACATGAAGGGGGTGTGGCTTACTATGTGGACTTACATGGCCACGCCTCTAAACGTGGATGCTTCATGTATGGAAACAGCCTTCCTGATGAGAGCCAGCAGGTAAACATTTGTACATACTTGCACCATCTGTTTGCAGCATTTCAGTCATCAAAGACATTTAGCTTTCATTTTATTATTTTGTTGTGGTTTTATCAATGAGTTTAATTTTTCTCAGTGAGGAAAACTCCCATCTAAGCTCTTTTTCTCTCTATGCAGGTGGAGAACATGCTGTATCCGAGGCTGATTGCCGTGAACTCTGCCCATTTTGATTTCCTGGGCTGTAACTTCTCAGAGAAAAACATGTATGCACGAGACAAGAGAGACGGCCAGTCCAAAGAAGGCAGCGGGCGCGTGGCCATGCACAAGGCCATCGGACTGCTTCACAGGTCAGCTTCAAATGCACCCACAAATATTTAACAATTGACGTTCTGTGTAGTTATCTGAAACAGCACCATTTATCAAAAAAAATTCTAATGCTTTGAAGCAACGAAATTTAGCTTTTCGAAAGGAAAAAAAAACAAAACAATCTTGAACAAATTGCAATTTACATGGACATTTAAAAACAACAACACATACAGCTGCGTTTAGTTACGCTGTAATTATTTTGAGAGCATTGCCGTGTTGTCAACTAGATGTAAATACATATTCTCATATGTACTTTTAAGATTTAAGTTTATATATTTAACATGTTCCTGTTATTGTGTCCCCACCAGCTACACTTTAGAGTGCAACTACAATACAGGAAAAACCATGAACACCATCCCACCTGCTTGTCATGACAACGGACGAGCAACCCCGCCTCCACCTCCATCTTTTCCTCCCAAATACACTCCGGAAATATTTGAACAGGTAGGATACAACCGTGGTTTGTGAACAAGAGAAATGTTTTGCGTGATGAGCGAGGATGTCCAAGCCCTGTAACAATACAACATTGAAAAGTAAATAAATACTTGATATCTGAAAATATCTTACTATAAACAGAAATAATATCTGAAGTTTTCCTCATCAGGTGGGTCGGGCTGTGGCTGTCTCAGCCCTGGATATGGCAGAATGTAACCCCTGGCCACGACTGGTGCTGTCTGAGCACAGCTGCCTGACCAACCTTCGGGCTTGGATCCTAAAACATGTCCGCAACACCAAAGGCCTGAACACACACATCCATGCCCATCCTCCAATAAGAATACACCACAATGGCAGCAGAGCCTCACCACCTAAGAGCTTTAACAAGTACGTTTATACACACCTTTTTGTCTTTACTTTTAATCCCAAACTGTTTTTTTTTCGGGTGCAACATTAGGGTCATGGTTCTCTTGTTTTGTTTGGATCTTTTGATGCAGTTGTTTGTCGGGCTCGGCGTCAGAAAACACCCTCAGTCGGGTTCGCTGCAACAGTCACAGCAGCAGCAGCCAGACACCCTCCCCGAAGATGCACAACTCCCCGAGCTTCACATTCGGCTGCCCCCCACCCCGATCTCACGCACAACACAACAACACGCACACCAGCGGGCGTGGAGGCAACAAGACACTCGGGCCAGTCAGAGGTAAGTCAATCTCCCACCCACCTGCTTGTGTTGCTGGAAGGCATTATCCATCGCCTCTACTTGGGTGTACCTCTTTCTTCTCTTTTGCTCACTGAATATCATAGATTCTGCTTTCTAGTTTTTTGTCTTTCCATGATGCTTTCTGCTGTTGGAGTTGTAACAAAAGCTGAGCTGGGCTTGAAGTCTCAATCTTTGTGATAATTGGCTGCTGGTTTGTTGCAAAGGGGGTGTGAAATTAGTCCCAGGATTTGAGATTACTTTAATTTAATAGACAGATACTCATTTATTCTTGGATAGCTCAAGCCTGGAATGCCAGCATGATCCCTGCATGACCTTAGCATGATCCCATCTGCTGCTGTCTGTGTGTGTGTGTGTGTGTGTGTGTGTGTGTGTGTGTGTGTGTGTGTGTGTGTGTGTGTGTGTGTGTGAGTGTGTGTGTGTGTTTTGTCACCTCTTAGTTACACCTTGACTGAGGATGAAACCACATGAGCCCTGTTCAAAGACACTTAGTCTTAATTGATCATTTGAATATAAAACTTTTAAACCCACTCTGACACCTTTTACATTTTTTTGCATATGTTTAATGTTACAGATTCTGACTTACCTCTTGTCAACTTGCATCCTAATGACGTCTGAAAGACAACGTCTCGTTGTCTTAGCACACGGCTCTTGTGAGTGAAAGTTTCTAAAAGTAGTCACTGATTGTTTAAGTAAAAAAGTAGTTTAAGAGTTTTTCTGGTTCTGATACCGGAGTCAGAAATGCCTCCGATACAGCCTTGAATGCATTGTCTGGTATCATCGATATGCCAGTCAATGCACACATTCAATATAATATCATCAATTATTAGCTGCCATCCCCCTTGACTTGTTTGATCTTCTCCAAAAGAGCAGCAATACAGCAATAGAAAAATATGACTTCTACTTTCAACAACTGCCAAAGAAGAACTGATCTCAAGTAAATTATCATTTGACAAAAATGGGTGCTAGCAGAGAAATTATACTCTCTGCTAGCATGATATTGTAGCACATTATACTCTGCTGTTAATCAAAACAAGCAAAATGTTAGCAGTGTTACCAACACAATTCAAAGATGTTTTCTTATTAATTAAACCATTCAAAAACTCAGAATAATAAATGTTTATTTTCTGCCGACATCAGGAGGAGCTGCTTCATGTTAGCTTAGCTTGTTTTTATGCTAGTTATTCAGTGTACTAGAACAATGCCACCGTAAATGTTGCATTCATACAGGGTTAGTAGTACATGGCTGTTAAAGAGGTAATAGTTGTATTTTTGTATTGCACTGGTGTAGGATGGGCGCTCACTATTGGCTAATAATCAAAACTGGTATCAGAATCAGGAAGAGACAATTTTACCTGGACATCCCTGATATGTCCGTGTTTACACACAATCCCCGCATGTATCTGAGCTGGTGTGTGTGTGTGTGTGTATGTGTGTGTGTGTCTCCCTCTCTGTAGACCCTAAGGCTCAGGAGAAAAGACGCCCCTCCCACCACCGTTGCATCCTCCGGTCTCCCAGCAACAGCCACACACCCTCCCGCCGCCCAAACTCACCCCCTTCCTCGTCCTCGTCCTCTTCTTCCTCAGTGTGTGCAGCCGGCTCATGTCCCCTCCCAGCCCCCGTCAGTATGACAGGTCTGTACTCCCTCCAGTCCCCCAGCCTCTCTACCCTGCTCCCCTCCCTGCAGGCCCTGCCTCGCCCAGGGCTGCTCTCCAAACTGAGCCCCCTGCTCCTGCAGAGTCTGCCACCGGCCACCAAAACTCCAAGTGGGCCGACCCAGGACTGAATCTTAGCTAAACTGTGACGGCATGGACATGTGTGTTTGTGTGTGTGTGGGTGGGTGGGTGGAAGTCAGTAAGTGTGAGTTCTTAAAATTGAGGACCAGACGAATGGTTTTATCAACACGCTGTCTTTACAGAAATTTCTGCCACTCCGTAAAGGACAAAATAACATTTGATTGAGAGAGAGATAGAGAGAGTGTGTGCGTGTGCGTGTGCGCGTGTGCGTGCGTGTGTGCGTGTGCGTGCGTGCGTGCGTGTTAGTGAAACATCATTGGTGCTAGCTCAAATATTATAATTATTCCCTTTTTGCACATACAGTATCTGTGAAATGTCATGAACCTACAGTACTAGCACCTTAGGGTGAGTACTACACTTGAGAGAGCAGGTTTTTCTCATCTCTACAGTATGACTGACATATGTTGAAACATTTTTTGTTTCTTAGAAACCCTGTAATCAAGCAGAGCGGTTAACATGTGACTTTGTTAAGCAAAGCGAAACGGTTGCTTGGTTACCTAATGACCATTGTCCCTTCCTACTGGCAGGATATAAATGATAATAATGACATCACATCAGGTTACTCTTGTTAAATCTGTGTTCAAGTAATAAGCTAAAAAGAATTACCATGTGACTGTGCTTTTTACACCGCTACATTAACCTTTCGATGCCCGGTGTTCAGGGTCAGGTACAGTAGGAGAAGAACACTTTTTCCATGTTGCACTTTTATTTATAAATTATTTATTGATTGATTTATAACTTATTGGGTTTTCAAAACGAGAATGGACATAGTGATTATTCCGAGTCTGTGAAATCTTTCAAAGCACCTTTTATACTTTTTTTTCACTACAATGTAATTCATTCCTCCATGTTTGAAGTCAGTTAAGAGTAGAAGTGAGCGTCCTGTTTGTTTTGTCATTTGGTGTTTGAGAATTTTTACTACATTAACGTTGGCAAAATATTACCGTAATTAGGATTCAAATGCAAATTTTAATGTAAATAAATGTAGATTTGATTTAATTGTGTTTCATCAAATTTACAAAAGAAAAACATTGATCAGTATTTATTCACACACATCAGTGTTGTTTAAGAGTGAAGTCAACTTGGCAGGTTGAAGTTAATATACTTTGTGGTTAGCAGAGGTGAGAAATGATCCTGTTGTCTCAGTATATTTGTAACCTTCATATATCCAATGTGGAATTGTTGTATTTTGTCTTTGATTCAGTTCAGTGTTCTGTCATCTGAATACTTGATGATAGTCTGTGTGTTTTTTTAGGATCAGCTGTTTTGTATGCAGAGGTAGAGCTTGAGACACGTGGAGAGCTTTAATGAGCAGTAGATAGAGCAGATCATTAATCGATTGGATGGATCAACCTTCGGATGATCTGGCCTTGACTCGCTGTAGCTTCTTGTCTTTTCCAGTGCTGTGTAGTAATGGTGTGCCTTGCTCTGGTGTCTGTAGTGGTAAGCAGTAGGTTATGGAGGCTATTTCCCCAAACTTTAATTTTGATATATATATATATATATATATATATATATACACATTTTTTATTGGTGGGTCTCACCCATCCTGTCAATCGGTTTGAGCTTGAATTGATGAACCTTGGTGTATAAGGTGTAAAGAGGAGGAAAAAAAAATTAGATTGAGAAATAAAATAAAGTTAAGGTGGGCATTTTTAGTACTTTATTTCATAGAAGGACATGCTAGCTATTTAGAATAAAACAATAGCTGGTGCCATTTACTATCGTGCAGTACCACCCTCTATTACATGAATGTTTCCAACATGGTATTGTGACCCTTGTAGACATCGAATGTGATGGTCAGTTGGTGCTCTGGGGGCATCAAAGCCTTAACTCATGCTCGATTAACATCACACAGGCGATGATTTCTCATGTAGCTTGTATCTACTGCATTTAGAGAAGTGAGAGGGATGTACCCTGAGCTTTCACTTTAGATTAGTGCCCTTAAACATGGGGAGACTGTGCTGTAGTTTATTCTGCTTCCTCACTGTGATCTTTGATTCTTGTTTCCCAATTGTTCCAAAGCTTTGTTTTTGTCTTCATACACAAATGAAAAATGACTTGCTTCAGGTTGAACCACCGTATGCATAGTCACATTCTCACTAGGGCTTTCTGCTTTTTATTCCTTTTGAGAACTGTTTTTCAATGTGGTGCTAAACTTCTTTACCAGATTTCAGCTAAGTGTCTGTTTAACAAATATCACCTTCTCCAATGTGCTGCTGTCTTTTTACCGCCTCTCTGTTTAACCTCTTGAATAAAAGCTATCCCTTTGTGAAGCAAGTTCTACGTGTGGGCCCCTCTTACTCTATTTCTCCTTTGTGTATATGTGTGTGTGTCCTCAATTGTTCAGCCTGTATGTGCAGTAAAGTTGGTCAAACTTTGTACCTTTGTAAACTTTGTTGAAAATGAACGAGTCTGCTACGTTTTGAATTGTCGATGTTTTGAATGTCAGATGAACACATTTTATTTTATTTTTACCATGCCCATCCTTGATTGTTTTGTTTACTCATCTGCCACCCCATGTTTCCCCTTTCCTCTCTATTCTTGGTTGTTCTGTCCCTCCATCTCATCAACAGGCCTCAGCTGCCCAGACTTTCAGGTTGGTGCACCCACTTCACCCGGTTGGTCCAGACTGCGGGCTGGGCATATGGGAAGAGGGTGTCGAACCCTCACCATGACTCATCCCCCCGCAGCGGCTCCCACAGAGGTTAGCTGACCGCTCACAGAGAGCAAACTATTCTGTTTCCATTTGAATTTCAAACATGTATTTTATTATAACTAAAATTGGGTTTAAAGGTGAAACTGTAGTTTCCTTATTTGCCACAGGCTGCCAAAAACCTGGGGTCGGAACACATCCTTTCATCCATCAAATTTAGCAAGTGAGTCCAATCTTTTTTATTTTTCTGAAAGCATTTTTTTTATATCTGAAAATGTTTTAAGCCAAAGAAGAATTTATATGAGATGGGAATTCAAAATTTGAATAGATTCATTGAAAGGTGAACGACAATGAAAAAGGTGATGATGATCATAAGGATTTATGTCTACATTAGCATTTGAACATGTTATATCATGGACATTAGCCTGAATCATGATATGGTGTATCACTGATTGGTTAACAATACTTCTTCTACTTCCTGTCCAGGTGTGAGCTACAACCTCCTATGAGCCGCATCCCCATCCGGAGAGTGGGGTCAACGGAAACCCCTCTCACAAATGACAGTAAAACATCCCCTACCAGTATGACCCCACTTTCCCCTGGAGAGAAGGACAAGTCAGCCACCATGAAGGTCTGGAAGCTGCTTAAACCTGGCCTCCATCGCCACCTGTCACTCTCAGGCATGTATACATACACATGAATCTGTGACATTAACATCTGACATTTAACTGAACAAAGATCGCATAACTCAACAGGATGAGTGAAATAAATCGTTTGAAATTTTGATATATATAATAAAAGACATGTTCACTTTGTGTGCTTGTGTCAAAATGTCCACTTATCCAGTTAATAAATTCCAACAAGTACCCCGATTCTTGTCCTGAAATGTCCTGTATTTCTTTACCAGTCGGGAAGACTTTGATTCACTTAAGTATCCATGAACTTCATTAAGGATCATTATAACCAAACATAAGGACAGGGTTTCTGACCACATACATGCTAAACTATTGACTTTATAGTCGGCTTTAGTTGTAATTTTAGAGCTAATTAGCAAGTGTTAGCATGCTTGACCATAACTAGCTTAACTAACATACTGGCCTCAATAGCCAAAATTGTAAGCATAAAACCTTATTAGCATCATCAAGCAAGGATTGTCATTGTTAGCATGGTAGGGTGCTTAAATTAGCATTTTGCTACAGCTTCATAAAAACGACAGGACTGCAGACTCAGTTTTCTTTCATTGATATGACATTGTGATAACAAGGAACTGCACATGGCATACTACAACTTCTTCAGTATTACTTCAAAGTGCCTTGAGACTAAATCCAAAAATCCCATCAGTGACTTTTCATTATATTTTTAAATGACTAATCCTCATTTCCATACTCGTGTAGCAATATGTCATCGATATTGAGGTAAAAGATTACAAACGATTCTTGCCTTTGTTCTGTAGTTTGAGGTACTGCATGTCATTGGTTCTCTATTTCCTTAAGACATATTTAAAATGGATTTCATTTCCTTTACAGGTGTTTCAGGAAAAGACGCTGCCATACAGTTGGCCTCTAAAGCACTAAAGAAGAAGAGCACTGACAGGAACTTCCACTGTAAAGGAAATACTATAATAGAAACTACACCAGAGAAGGATGAAACTCTGCAACAGGTAAACGTATAGATACACACAGATTGTGTCAAACAGCATTCATTTGTATTCAAACAGAAACAAATGCTGATTATAAGTTAATCAAATCACTTGAATCACCTCGTATGACTTTGTCTTTGCAGAGTGAGGAGACTTCGGTGATGCCTCCTCCTGAGACTGTGAACATGCTTGAGACAGTGACCCTGTGTGGAGAAGCTTAGGAACTGCACTGCTCTTTGTATTTGATGTATGTGAACCCAGTTTCCATGTTGTGAAAACCTTTTAAAACAGGAGGGGATTCCATTACCACAGGAGGATTAATTGGGATATTTTCATGTGCAATACAGTATTTATAACATTATCTTTTCAGATATTCCAGAGGAATTTGTAACCGATGCAGTTGAACACGGTCAGACTTGCAGAAGGAAATGTCCATTAAAACCACAGAGCAGCTTTACTGGAGCAGCTGGGGGCTAAGTGCCTTGCTCAATGACACAACAGCAGAGAGAGAAGTCTTTCCAGCGTATCATTATTCTATAGACTTAAAATTAACCAGAAACATTTCAGCTATCATAACTGTACCTCACATATCTGTTTTATTTGAGTCCTTTCCTTCTGCTGACCGCTCCCCCCAAACAAATGTTAAATGCACTCAGACCGACACTGTAATGCACTGTTATGTATTTTTACATTCAGCCACTTATATGAAGCCAATAGTTGATTCTCACTAGACTGACAAGCTAAGCAGTATATTTATTACCTTTTGATTTCCACTTTAAGTATAAGTATAGACACAGAAATGTGAGTGAAGTGTGTGTTGAATACAATTATTACTGAAGGTTTTGTGCTTTGTATAGTATGTGAAGGGTATTCACCTCCCATTGGGCCCTTTCGTTATTTATTTTACACTTATCAAAACCAAAAAGGAAAGCAAGATGTGACCTAGTACTTCACAAGTACACAATTTTAAGTTTTTGGAATTTTCATATTGAATGGAGACTACCTGTATTTGAGACGGGTGAGGTATTTAAGGAAAAAAAAACATGTGCTAGTTTGGAAGGACAGTTTCAGTCCATTCAGAGAAAAGAACCACAGATTCCAGACAAGTGTATCTAGAAGATTAGCTTAAACTTGTTTTGTTGATAGTCTTATGTTCGTGGGGATTTAAAGTAATACAACAAATTGAAGGTCCAAAGGGTAGGAAAGTACTTTATACACACTTTTTGTATGAATACAAATGTTGTTGTCACATTCCTGTAGAGATGTAGTTCCAGAGAACACCAATATGGAAACATATCCTTTAATAACATAATGTATATTCATATATCAATATTTTGTGTAAGATAAATTGTATAAGGAGCTCTGTTTTTAAATGTAACAAGTGACTGACTTTGACCAAATTAATTATACTGTGACTGGTATAATACTGTGTTGGAACGCGAGACAAACTTGAAGTAAAAATAAATAATCCTGAAAAAAATGTTTTTTGTGACATTTTGCACTACAAACAAATCGATACTTCTGTAACGTTCAAAAAAGATTAGAAGTTTATAGAAACACAGATGCATATTGGAATTCACACATTTTTATTAGAAAAAATCTCTACCGTGCAGTTTTACAAAGAAATTCATCTTTTGGAAAAAGGACATGAGGAGGGGAATGTTTCCATGGTGGTGGCACTGAGTCCCATCTCACCTGTGGAGATAAAATCATTTTAGAAAGGTTCACAAGTGTTAATGCAAAAATAATAGAAAAGTCCACTTTGTATTGGAATGTGCTTGACTTTGGGAAATAAAAACTAAGACACATTATGCCTTGGAAACCTAGATTTTGTATATTTTACCCCCCCAAAAAATGTATACTTGCTTCCCCCCATTAGCAAAGCAGATATTTAACTATATCACAGGATTGAATAGGAGGTTACCAGAAACATGACTGACAGTACAAAAAAAGGTACATCACACTCACCTCTCCAATCATATTGGCAAATTTACTCCTGTTTCTTGGGGTTATTTACAGCCACATAGTGATACAACACAACCAGCAGGAATAATGACACGCCAAGCATGTTGGCAAAAATGGCCAGCTGCACGTCTGTCACCATTCTGCAAAAGAAAAGGCGAATTAGTAAGTGTACATCATATTTCAAATGAAGTATGTAAAGCCTTGAAAATGATCTAAACAGAGTTTTGGAAGCTGTGCTCAATTTACAATGTTCATTCTGCATTAGGATGTTTTACTTCACGAACACATTCTAAAAATCAAAGAGGATTATTTTGTTATAGTCTGATCCACTGTCATTTAAATAGTTAAGACAGTCGGCAATTTAAAACAATCTCTACATCCAACAACAGACTGTAAACAGTAATTCAACCAAAATAATGGAGTTAGATTTTAAAACTCAACCATCAATGTGTGTGACGTTAGCGCTAACTTAGCTAGCTGGCTAGCTAACTATTAGGACCAAAAGTGCAATAAAAATACAGACACGGGGAACTCTGTGGGTAAAAAACATTCAAGGACAACATACTAAACATTTTGCAATCATTTTAAGTTGACAGCATTACTTACTTCGTCCCTTTAAGTTGGATATTTGCTCTGTGTTGAACCGATATTCCAGGAGCTCAGCAGCAAACAAGCAGACTGGTCTCTACTTCCGGCTGCAGTAAAGACACGTCACGTTTAAAAGCCGGGAGATGTAGTTTTTTTTTTATAAAGCCACTCTCAACCAAGAAAGTAACAAAAATATGCCTACATATGACACCTCGACAGAAATTACTTGTTGCTCCAATTCACACCATACATAATAAAATGTTATATTGGCTCGTCAGGGGGTTTCTTCTTCTTATGATTTTATTCATGAGTCCTCCAGGCCACAGGCGGCGCTAGTGAGCCTCAGTCAGCTGGATGTGTGCTGGTTGTAGGAGTGGCCCAAATGTTTCGACATCACCTCACCCGGCGTGAACGACAACGACCCAGCTAAATGGTGCTTCGACACGGCAGCTAACGTTTGGGATTTGCATTTCCAAAAGGAAGAGATATCAATTTATCGTATTGTGGAGCCAGACTGAACCACCATGGCTCTGTACGAATACGTCACTCAGGAGCAGCTTGCGGGCTTTGACAAATACAAGGTATGATTAATGATGTGTTAGAGCTAGCTAGCTGTTAGCCATGTAGCCGAGAGTGTGTAGGACTGTGAGTGTGAGAGAGAGAGAGAGAGAGAGAGTGTGTGTGTGTGTGTGTGTTTAACAGCTCACATAGCTGTCACGATGTACAGGGTGCTTCTTCCCTGACAGATCAGTAAAGACAGCCACAGTAAGCAGACTGCGTAGTGCATGCACATGTCAAAATGTCTTTAGAAAATAAATGCTGGTTGTGACGACAGAGCGTTTCATTAGTTAATTAACTTAATGTGTTACATTTCTTGACTTACTGGTTCTGTAACACTCATTTGTAATTACGAGGTTAACCCAGTGCTCTTAAAAACACACGCATATACACACTAGTTTAGTCTAAAACAAAACAAATGATATTAAGAGATAATAAGTGCAATAAGAAAACATATTTATATTTTATTGTTATTTTTATTTTTTTGTATTATATCTTTGCTTTAATACAGTGTATAACTTCTGTACAGTTTGCTTAGCTGTTAATACAACTTATTTATTTTTACTTTTTTGTACTCTTTCTTTTTTTCTTACAATGCTAGTCTATTTTATATATAATTTTAACTTTTTTTTGTAGAAGCTGACTCAGGGAGAAACGCACAAGAATTCCAATGTACCTGTACTGTCCTGTACCTGTGCAAATGGCTATAAACATCTTTTCTATTCTATCTCAATACATTAAATATATGTGATTATCAATGTTGGACATAGCGTTTGATCAAAGTCCCTATATTTTATTTTGAAAGTGATACCCGGAAGTCGCTGGTTATTCTCTCGTGCTTGACATGGGCGCTTTTGCTAATAGTTAGCTCGCTACTCTTTCTGTATTGCATTACTTGGCTATAAGACAAGGAATTAATTTGTGTTTTCACACATTTAAGTCAGCCCCCCGTCTATTACACACCTTTTTTATAGAATGACTGTGCATCAGTTTGTGCTGATAAAACCTCAGGAGAGAGAGAAAAGTAGCTGCTGTGATAGATCAGGAAGGTGAAACCACTCAGCTTGTACCAGCACACTGATGGAAAACGCGGATAGCGGGGAGCGACCTGTGTATTCTAGTCACCATAATGAATGGTTTTGAAACAATATCTCCCTTTCTGCATGTAACACACATTTTAAAGTGTCCGGTAAATGTCCATAAAGATGAGCATCAGTGTGGCACTGCAGATACAAGGGGGCTGTTGTCTTGTCACGTCACTGTAGTAGAAAACGGGAGTGGCACTATTCCAAGTATATAACATCAAAAGACAGCTCACTTTCACAAAGTTCATTTGATTTGTGCACTTTCCACATATAAGGTTATCCGCTGTGGAGCACTTAAAGCGTCCCTTTATTTTATCATTTAAATCTTTTAAGTTTTGTATTTTCCTGGTCATATTTTATTTTATCTTTAAACAGCATGCAGCCTGGTTCTTCAGTCTCTCTCACTCTAATTCCTCTTTCTTTGATTACGGCGTGAAACTGCTCCCCTGAGCTGTCTATCATGAAAATAACCTTTTCAAATAATAGCCTTTTAAGTGGCTCCCTCCATGTCTCAGCTGCTGTGCCCGGAGCATGAGTGGCTGGAGGAGAGCAGACGGTGACAAATGGGAGTGAATGAAAGAACTGTGGATTTCTTCAATACATGCACAGTTGTTTCAATCATGCAATAGGAAAGCACATGAGAGCGAGAGCTTGTTCCACTGATTATATTGTTCTTCTTTCCTACCCTTTACATCCTGTCTGACTTGAGAGAGACAGCCTTCTTTCTTGGTGTTAGTCACACATGGAGTCATGATTGATTGTCACAGAGACTTTTTTTTATTGGGTAAATCATCTATCTGTAATCTATCAACATCCTTTCAGCATTACACAGAATCATGTCAGCTTTCTTAGTCCACAGTGTATATTCTAAACTGAATGTGCCTGTGCAATTACTGATTATTATCTGAACATTATTTTTTTATGTAAGAGGGGATAAATGACACGCAACACAGCTTGCACACGGGTATTAAACCAGCAACATAATGGTGTCCATACAGCTTGCACCAAAACCATCCAGAAAAGGGAATTAAGTGCAACATGTTGCAGTGTTGGTCTGCCTCCTTGTTTTCCATGGTATTATCGACATGTATTTTGCAGTGGTTAATTTGAACCAGGACTAATATTCACAGCGTGCAATAACGTTGTTCAGCATTCTGATTTTAGGAATTCTTTTTACAAGTAAACAAATATTAAAGTGTGGATATTACTTTCCCAACTCCCAGCTCCTGTCCTTCTGTTGGACATGTCTACCAAGGTACCTGTGTTCACAACACGTTTGTTTCTTTAAAAAAATCCAAATGGCAGAAGAGCTGTAGCAGAGTAAACAAGCTCTGTGGCTTATACAGCTTCCTTGATCTTCTCTCCGTTTGGCCATGTTGGTCAAATGATATTATGACCCATGTATCCATTTCATTTTGGTTTTCCTTTGTGTTTATCTCACATATCAGTAAATAAAAAAAGTAATCAGTAAAGTCTGTCATGTCCTTATTTGACTGAAGCTGTATGAACACACTAAGAGGACTAGTAAAGGTACATTACACTGTAGCTGGCTCGCATGTGGGTCAGACCTAGATAAAGTGACACTGACTGGCATCAGGTTTGTTTGATATGCTTGATGGCAGGCTAACAGAATGATCCAGTAAACAAGTGATGTGTGGCCCTGTAGAGCTTCCTTTCAAAGCTGTAGGGGATCTGCTAGCGATGAAATAAGTGAAAATGTTTGTGTCTGTTTATCACATCCTGCCTGATTGTGTCTTTACAGTATAGCGCAGTGGACTCCAACCCCCTGTCCATCTACGTCATGCACCCTTTCTGGAACTTTGTAGTGAAGGTGAGAAAGACCTGTTCAGCTCAGTGTGTGTGTGTGTTGGTATTCTCACTGTGTGTACCCACATCCATTATTCATGGGGTTTCCTAGCACTTTCTGTGATACAGTAACAAGAAAGCCTCACCCACGAGCACCTCCTCCTCCGCCTTTGTGTGTGCCAAAAGTCTCATTGTTTGTTCTGTATTGTGAAGATACTGTGTTGTTTTAAGTGCATACATGTAAGCCGATAAAAAGCACACAATGTTCATCATCATTGTCTGGCTTCCTTCTTAACAGTACGTCAAGACACCAACACATTTATTTAATAGTATTTGCCTGACTGCATCCTGATATCATAAACAAAATGTTCTCCTCTGCCTAACAGTCATCCAGCTGACTCATAAAGTGTGACACCATTTCGAACTACCGTTAATTATCTGGTACTCATTCTCTTTTCTGTGTTTTTGTCAACAGTTTCTACCGACATGGTTAGCTCCAAACCTCATCACATTTACAGGCTTCATGTTTCTCGTGTTGAATTTCCTCATGTTGGCCTTCTACGACTTTGACTTCACCGCCTCTGGTAAGTCATGCTCTCCTTCCACTCCTTCCACTCCTTCCCCTCCTAGTTGTGTTTGTCTAGTGCTCAATCGACCCGACAAAGAACAGAGAAAAAATGGAGGCGTGTTTGTTTATGAGAGACAAAGTCCATGGCTTAGTGAAACCTGACTGCCAATTCTGGCAAAGGTTAATTACTAACCCATTACCTCCTTCAGGTACATATAGACACTGCCCGGAGAACTCACACACCTTTCGATCATAAACAAAATGTTACAGGTACATTGAGAATAAAATGCAATAACTGACAGGTTCTTACTCTTTTACCCCTTGAGTCACAAAAGATGGTTTAAATGTCCTCACAAGGGTATTTTTTGGATAGAGTCAGTCTTAAAAAGAAGAGTAAAACCAAATGATGTACACACATTAAATGTTAACTTAGAAATATGCTACTTATCCTATACCATTGAGATGTTAATTAAACTCTGAAGAACTCTGGAAAAAGGGATATTTTGGTCAGGCTCCTCTATCTCTGCAGGTTTTTCTCATGTGTGTGTGTGGTATGCTGCATATTTTTATTGTGTGTGTCACAGCTGCAGGACATGAACACGTGCCTAGTTGGGTCTGGGTTGCTGCTGGGATCTTCAACTTCTTGGCCTACACACTCGGTGAGTGGTAACCCCTGTGATTTGTTTTTCTCTCCCTATGGAATGTATTCTGTACTGTGAAGCTGAGACTCTAATTCAGAACCAGTATGGAGACTGCAGCCTGCGAGCACGAGTCATATGCCTTCTATCCTGATGGTTTGGATATCCTGGTTTTTATGTCATGATATTGTCCTTAGTGCTACTTTGTTTTCTGTGTTAATGAAGTATTATAGCAGGGATATGAAAAAAATCTGGATTTGTCTTGCATCACGTAAAACCAATATACCATTACTAACAGGCTGTCAGAAGTATTATTATTACTGGTTTGCTAGGGCATTATGGGTTGAGAAAAAAACCTGAAATTAATATGTTGCTGCAATTTATCAAAAATATACTGAGACAAAGCAAATAGTGCAGGATCTCATTTTTAAGAACTTCCAATATTGTAGGTTTATGATGATGTGGTTTGATTAAGATGTATTTTCCATAAATATAAAAAGTTCACCTTAAGTTTAAGAGAGATGTATCAGTTATACTCCAGCTTCTGTCGACTGTTGAGATGCCTTTAGGCAAAATATTACTGACTGACTGACTGACTGTCCTTCTGGCTGCATGATGTGATTGTACACTGTCAGTATTTACGCCACTCTCCTTGTTGTAATGTCTGCCTGCTGGACTTGTCAGCTCTTTCCTTTATAGGTGTTCATAAATGTACCAGGTGGGCACTAGAGTTTTAGTTCCCAGAGGACATTGCCGTTTTTAGTGATTATTCATATTATGATAAATGATAATAAAAGTGCTTGAGGGGCAAACTGAAATTGAAATTGACCTTGTCTGTCGCTCGCTCACTAACAGATCAAAAGTCACTTAGTTTTTATAGATCCCCACCACATATTTTGTCAGCAAATCTTACTGCAGACAACTAAATACAGATTTATTTTATAGCCAAATTTCATCTCAATTTGGGTCGACTTGTACTCTGTGAATCAAACTAAAGTCAGTTCTGTCAAGAATGTGTGCAGAATACATCATGTGTGAATGGTAGATGGCCTTGAGCTTTTCTAGTCTTCTGACTTCTCAAAGCACTTCTACACTGCAGGTCACACCTACACATTCACACCCTGATGGCAGCTACAGTATGTGTAAAGTGTCCATCAGTGTTAACTAATCTGTTCTTACACATTCCCACACCACTGATGCATCAGCAGGAGCTGGGGATCGACCCCAGACCTTCCAGTAGAGAGACGACCGACTCTACCACAGCCGAAACAATAACTCCCTGATAAAATGAGTGTAGTCCAGTTTGGATCCTGTGAAAGTGATTTCAGTGGTGGGAAGCAGGAATGTGGTTCCTCAGAGAATCATTTCAATTATACGAGTGTGTGCAGCTGCTTTGCTTGAACGGAAATGGAAAATGTTTTGTAAGTGTATGTTGGTCTAAACAAACACAGTGTATTATAATATCTGTCTTCTCTCATTATGTGTAGATGGTGTTGATGGTAAACAGGCCCGTCGCACAAACTCATCCACACCATTAGGGGAGCTGTTCGACCACGGCCTGGACAGCTGGGCCTGTATCTACTTTGTGGCCACCGTCTACTCCATATTTGGGTGTGGGGAAAGTGGTGTGGGTGTGGCCACACTGTATTACATCCTGTGGGTGGTGCTGTTCTCATTCATTCTCTCTCACTGGGAGAAATATAACACCGGCATCTTGTTCCTGCCGTGGGGGTACGACATCAGCCAAGTGGTAAGGACACACGCTTACATAAACCTAAAATGATGATTTTGTTCAATAAAGTTATTCCTGTTGCTACCAGTTTTTATCAACTGTAGCTAGCTAGCATTTGTTTCATGACGTGAGTGAAAACTGTACACTGTAAATATAACTGGATGAAGCCTGAGTGACGTCACCCATCTGTTAATGGGGGGGGGGGGGGGGGGGGGGCCTTTGGAAGCCTGACTCTGGAAACACTATCTCAACTTAACTTTCAGTCAACTTAACGACACGAGAGAGCTTGAGCTGAAGCGTGTTTGAATCCGTTACATCGCGCCCGCCCATCAATCAGATCACGCCTAACTATGCATGACTCACATACTTCATGAAACCAAAAATTTGATCCCTCAGGGTGTTGTAATCCACAGCAGATTTATGTGTCTGTATGAAGCAGACAGTCACAGATATGGAAAGTTCGATGGCTCCTGTGTGTTTGTCACTCATCCTCGCTGTTCCTGCTCTTCTCTGGAAAACAGTGCGCACTGTCATAAGAGCCACATTTGTCAACAGCTGTCAATTATGGTTTTATACCTCTTTTTATCGCATCAAAGAACTAATCAAAACTGAACTTCTCAGAAAAATGAACTCTTATTTTAATCAACATGATAAGATTTTATAGTTTGACCCATGTCCCATCTGTTAACATGGAGAAGGCGGAGCTTATGGCCTGAAGTACAGCAAATCAGTTGGGGAGCCCAAATGTTTTGGCTTCGCTTTCTTGTCCTCCATCTTTTTTTATAAAAGCTCTAGACAGAAGGACGATATTCTAGGTGAATAGTTACCCTCCTCATCATTTTAAGATCCAAGAAGAGGACAGAAGTCTTATTCTATGTCCCTGAACTTCTAGGTTGAAGAAAAGTAAAGAGCAGACATACACCCTCATGAATAGATTTCTTGCAATTTTATGCTTGCATTACTCTTTTCGAGGAGGAAAGGGAATTTCCATCAAGAGTTAAAATGAGTGTTTTCTTACTCTAGCCCCAAAAAGTTCCCCATGTTCACAAATGAATAATTAGATTTCTCTGGTCTCATTGCCCTCCAGACAATCTCTCTCGTTTACTTGGTCACTGCTGTGGTCGGCGTGGAAACATGGTACCAGCCAATCCTGTGGCGTTTCCTGTATAGAGACCTTTTCACATTCATGATCATTGGTGAGCTGTGATTGGTCACTCTTAATACTTTCATTTAATATTTGATCTGAAGCAGCTACAACAATTCTTATCCTTTTATTTCCAGCCTGTTCCTTCACTGTGACATTACCCATGAGCCTCTACAATGTCCTGAAGTAAGCTAACCTTTAATTAGCATTAAATTAAATAGTAGAGTTATTATAACACACAGAGCTTTAACTTCTTACGCTGTGTTTCATTTGTTCAGAGCTCATCGCAGTAACACTCTGAAGCACAGCAGCCTGTATGAAGCCTTCCTGCCCTTCCTCTCTCCCGTCCTCCTCTTCGTCCTGTCCACCACATGGGTGGTCTTCTCCCCCAACAACATACTCGAGCTGCAGCCCAGGGTCTTCTACCTCATGGTGGGGACAGCCTTCGCCAATGTCACGGTGAGCTTCCGCTACATTTTTAACCACCCAAGTCCTAAAAGTCTGTATTCATCTTGTAGTATCGGTTTCTCATGTGTGAATTTACCTTGCAGTGTAAGCTGATTGTGTGTCAGATGAGTAACACACGATGCCAGCCGCTGACCTGGCTGTTGCTGCCAATGGTGGCGGTGGTGTTACTAGCAGTGACCGGAGTGGTTGGCAACGAGACACTGCTGCTTCATCTTTGGACGGCTGCTGTCATACTAGCACACATACACTACGGCGTATCTGTGGTAAGAGCACACAAAGCATCTTTGTAAGAAATACAAATGTTGATCTGCTTAAATGTAAGTGTAAAGGTTGACAAGGTGTGAACAGCTAGCCTAGCACTTTAATAAAGGCGTCAACATCTAACTACCAGAACCTCTTAAGACAATAATTTATGAATCATGTTAAAATGAGACATTGATGACTTTTTTTTATCTATCGTAGGTTCAACAGCTCAGCAGCCACTTCAAAATCTTGGCCTTCTCCCTGAAGAAGCCCAACAGTGACTGACAGGAGGAGGAACGAATCGGCTTGAAAGGAGCAGAGGTTTAGACTCCTCCACTTATCGACACTTCACTCTCATCACCACGGAAACCGCATCCCCTCCCCCTCCATCCCTGAGGACGCTGGTAGTGGACTGGACTGTCCCCAAACACGCACACACACAGACACACATTTCTAACCAACAAACCAACTGAACTCTGGTCTCGGTGATGGGGCTGGCCCAGGGGCCCTGGCTTCGTCATTGGTGATTGGCCAACTTGGTTGAGCCAACGAGGTGCATTTGTTTCCTACGGAAATGTGCTTCAGTCGTGAGGACAGGAGCCATGATGACACACAGACACACGAATACATTTTTCTGCTTTGGTGCAGATGAGTTCTACCCTGTGGCTTTTATTTCAAACAAACACAGCCACACACAAACTGACACACGTACACTCACATAGTATTATGAATGTATAATATGCCTTGGGGAAACGCCATTTAAGTTCGACCATATTGACAGGAATGCCTCAAGTATTGTGGTTTTAAGTTAACCAAACCTTTAAATTCTGGCATCTGAGTGAGGTGAGCGGGTCGTTCATCTTTTATCATCAGATGAATTTCATTTGGAAATCTCAGTAATGTATGTTAATAGTTATATATATACATGTGTGTGTGTTTATGGGTTTGGGGCATTTTATTTACTGATTAGAAAGTAAAACAAAAATTAATCCCGTAAAACATTGTATACATTTCCCTCTAATGAATTGTGAACTCTGCTTGATGGTGGCAGCGGTCCGGAGTGAACAGAGTTGGATTTTGACTAACCAGAGCAAGAATTGAACAGGCTGACCTTCACTAACACCCCCCCCCCCCCCCCCCCCCCCCACGCTGACCTGTCCGAGTGCCGGCCTCTCAGCTCTCCCTTCCCTCTGAGGTGTTGTGTCTTGATGCTGATTCGTTTTTTTTTTTTTTTTTTTTATGCATATAGAGTATGATTTTGGTTGTGAGTTGCCATGGCAGACAGGTTGTGGAATAAGATGCGGAGCGCTTGAATGAAGAGTGTGTTCAAAAACCGTCAACGGAGCGGATTCACTCTGAGGGAACAAGCCGCCCGCAAAGGACACCGCAGACGCCACAACACTGCCTGGCGTCACACTCTACTTGTAACACGCACACATGTTATCACACTTTTATACTGTCTGTCAGATAACTTGTGTGTATGTTTTTTTTTTTTTGTTTGTTTTTTTTCAATCTGTTAAACAATGTTTGTCTGTGTGATTCAACATAAGTTTCCATGAGAAGATGGATTCGGTGGTGGCTGCAGACTGGACTTTGTTACTGATAAAAACTTGTTTTCACTGCCGGGCTGAAAAAACATTTCACTCCTTATCTGTCTTCTTATTACAGTCGTAGTTTGGAGGATATTAAGTTATTGTCTCTGTTTGAAATTCCTCTTTGAACACTCTAAGGCCTTGCTGTTAAATGGTCTTGTCTGCAATTACCCATTTCAAAATCTCCAGTACACCTGTGGACATCGGTTCCAGGTATGCTCACGAGTTTCCTGACTCAAGCTTGGTGTGATTGTAACATGACAGAACAAGACAATTTAACCCCGTTACGCCTGGTTTACATGTCATACATCAGTCTACCTGTCAGCAAACGGGGATCCAGTCAGTTCAACTATTTGTCCAATGTCTTTGAAACTTGTTCAAATGAACCAGAATGACTTGTTGGGAAAGCTTGAACTTGCTTTGTGAACAGCTAAATCAATTGGGAGTTGTATTTGTCAGTCATCTGACAGCAGATAAAAGTCTGAATGTGAATCATCTCATAGACGGTAGGTCGTAACAATAAATGTGTGAAAAGGAATTTGGGATCGTTTTTACCAGAAGTCTGGATGTTTAGCACTTAAACTGTTATTGAGCAGCAGTGAACAGACCTCTATAGGTCTACTATGACAATGTGAGATCTAAATCTACTGCCATTATAGCCCTAAAGAAGCTCAATTTGGCTTGCAGTGCATCAACCACTGGATAAAGCTCGTCTGCAGTCCTGAGCACATTGTAGTAGTTGAGATGGATTTGACATGTTTGTGATGAAGCCCCCACGTCTGTGACTCTGGAGACTGAGGATATTTGCGATGTGAGAACAACTGTGAAAGAGATTTAAATGTATTTGTGAAGAGTATATGCACTGAGTACGTGCAGATCTGTGTGTACAAGTGTGTTGATGTTTGGGTGAGTACTCTGTATGTGTGCATATCTGTGTAAATACATGTATTATTTCTCTGATATTTTATTTTCAAAGTAGATCTTTTTTTTACAGAACCCCTGAAGTCACAAAAAATAGATTTTTTTTTTTTTTTAAACCAAATTTTTACTTTTTGGGACTACAGGGACTCTGCAGTTTTCCATTATTTCAGGTGGGGCAGAACTTTCTTGACCAGGATGATATCAGCAGTTTTCTTATTGCCTACAAAACTATCTAGATTACAGATCATGGGTCAGCAGGAAACTTTTTTCAACCTGTACTTATATCGGCAGCTTTGGCTGATTGGATCTTTTATCTTTTTTTCCCGAATAGTTTTGAAAGGGGGACAGGCTCTGGTGTTAAAAACTTCCAGTCCAAGAACAAACTCTACGCTGCTAAATACAACAAAGGATCTCATTTCATATCATGTTAGCTGGATGAGAAAATTGTGCCATTCAATTTTCCTATACCTGTTAGGTGAAGTCCGTTTGTTTTGGACGGTTACAAAACATTTCTGACCTGATTTTCTGGTCATTTTTTGTAGTGTGCTCCTCAGCTTCACTCACCTCTTTCTAGGAAACAGTCTTAATCCCCCCTGGACCAATGACCTGAGCTGTTCAGATTGTAACAACGTTGTTGTTTAAGCAGCCCTGGGAAACATACCAGGGCTTCAGTGTGGCTATTTGTGATGTTGTATTTAACCAGTGAAGGACGGGACTGTCCAGAAACGAATAAAACTGAATTTTCCTAAACCATTTTCCAGTGTCGCAGCCAGAAACCTTACCGTTTATTTGTTGTTCGGTTTATAACCACAAGGGGGCAGCAATGTGCAGCTCGATGCTCTCAAATAGTTAGACAGGTGATGTTTGCTTCTTACATTTCTCTTCTAAACACCTGTTGGCTGTAACAGGCCACGGCCTCCCAGAGAGATGTTTAATTTGGAAATTTGCCAATGAGTTTGTACTTTACAGTGACAAAGTGTTAATCCTGCATGCTTACACATTTCTTTGTACAAACAAACACTTTTTTTTCACACAAATCACAAACGAGCAATAACGCTTCAAATATAATATATATAATATGTAGGCCTACTGTTAACCCAACACTCACCACTAAAAGATGAATTGTCAATATGCAGGAAGTATTTGCATAGAAACATTTAAAGAAACAAATGTAACTGAAATTAAAATTTTGAAATGAATGAGAAAACATTTTAAGGTGGCGCACATTTATGTCTATGTTTTAGACCGGGGTGTAGACCAGTTCTATGTAAACCGTCTTAAGAATGGTTGTTTTGCCATTAGGGTTGACCTACAATAAAATTAGTTTGCCTGCTGCAGATTTATTCAAACCCTGCAAGACCTGTTTCTGTATCCCAGTTGTTCCCAAACATTATTTTTTCCCATTTGGCAGATAAAAATATTTTCAAGCACCCACCCCTCACCACCATACACATCAATGTAATCATTAACACACCAAACACGCTGTCAGTCCCACTCTTGCTAACAAATTCCTATGTATTTTTTAATTTATCTCAAACAGTGGCTGCAAGAAATGCAGAATAGAAGTTCAGTGTGTGTTCAGTGTGTGACAGCATTAATACATTAGGTGGAAAGGCAGAAAGTGAACAGACAGTAGATGTGGATGTCAGACATGAAATCAGGCTTAAATTCCAACAGTAACAATTAAAACCCTTAAACATGGCTGTCTTTATATCATAACTGGCCAGTTGTTGTTTTGTTTTTAAGTGAAGATGTTTCACTTTGTGATCCCCCGTTTTACAATATTTAGAAAGAACTGCACAGAAAAAAATATTTACAAAAGTGATATTTGATGAGTAAAACCTAACCTTTAACCCCTTTCACCAGTTAAGGCTCTAATTCAGCAGCTCGTATGACTAACTTGCTGGCTAGATGCACAGATGAGACATCAGAATCCTGTAAATACACACAATCCACAGGATACTTTGATTTCAGATGTTTATCTGCCCTCCTCTTATTTTTATTTCTGAAATTGGTGATGAGAAGTGTGACGGTTGTGTTAAATGTTTGGCAGCTGTGTTAATGCTGCAGAGTCTCCCTGTGAGAGTGTGATGGAGAAATGGGTTTAGCAGAACTGTTTGACCGACAAAATGCAAAACAAGCTGATCTCCAAATAAGCTGCAGTACATAAATCCGTCAGCAGGTGGAGCTGCAGAACAACATATTGTAGCCTACATGTTAACCTGCAGCACGTTGACGAAAACTTCCAAACTCGTTCCCCTGTAAAATGGGTTTCTCAGTTAAAACAACAGTTGGCGTTTTTATAGTCTTCCTCACAGTGTGAACAACATGTGTGCTGAACTTAACACCTGTGACTCATGTGGCTCTGCTCTCTGTTACAGCATTCATTAGTAATTGATTGTCTCCTCGCCCAAGAGTTTATCTGGCAGCAAACGCTTGGGCCTGTGTTTGTTTTTTTATCATCTTTGCACTCAGATAAACTTTAAAGAACAACAGGGAACAAGAGACCTGGGAGGAGAGGGAGAAACATATTTCACACAGGGCAAAATCTTCAAGCAATGTTTAAAAGAAACTGCTAGAACACACAAGGAAGAAACAACACAGAGGAATAGCTTTAAATGATGGCGTGTTTATCACTGGGTCAGTTGTGTTTAAGTCTAGAGGCTCAGCTGGTCTGTCTTGGATCGAGCCTACATTGTGAACTCGAAGGTGCTGAGTTCTGCCTGTCAAAACAGCTGGCAGCTGATCACAACGGCCGCTTATCTTGACGGGATCTATTTCATCCAGTCAAAGAGTCTGCTCGAGCAATGATTCATCCAAACAATGAGCTGTGAGCAAGCCAGTGGTTTGCTCCTCCATTAAAAATGTGATCCAACTCATCGTCTGAGAACAGTCAGCTGGAGATGGGTGTAAACCGTTTTCTTCAACTCAAAATCATGAATCAGTGTGTGAAGATAAATGTAGGCCAATATGAGCATATCGCTCAAAACTCCTGTATTTAGGGGACATTTAGAATTCTTAAATTCACGTTTTCCTTCATGAATATAGCGGCAGAACAAGTTTCATGCTGTACAGACATCAAGGAAGTTTCATATTTGAAACTTATTTATCTTCAAAAGCATACTCAAACACAAATCTGTGTTGTCAGTATAAATCACAACTCCTTCATAAGGATTCCACAAGGAACCCAGCTTAAAAAAAAGACCAAAGGCCCGATTTAAATGAAATATCCATCATTCATCAGAAAGGAGGTTATTACTGTCAACTTAAAATGTCTAATCCAATTCTAATCAATGGCTCAAATTTGTCCAAGGTAAACAGCTTATGCACCACATTAATAATAAAATAGTCTTGTATTTTCCACAATATAAGTGAATTCATTAATAACCTTTTTAAAGTGAAATGTAACCTGTCATTTATAAAAAACTTTGAGGAGATAAAACCCCCCCTTTTAAAAAAAAATCTGATAGTCTTTTATACAACGACTGCCTGTAGACATGGACAAGTTTTAGGTGAGTTGCTGTGTGTGGAGGTCCCTGTGGTCAGAGTCTCTGTTAGTGAATTAGCTGGTGTTGATGCTGAACTGACAGTTAATCAGAGGTGGCATCAATTAAACAGAGTTGGGCTCGGGTTGCTGCTCCGCGGCACTGGACGTTTTGCATGCTGATGACCCCTGTGACTCATAGACACACAGTCATGGCATTATCTGGAGCCCAGTTAACCACTGCGCCACCCTGGACCGCTTCCCCCCCCCCCCTGTGAGGTGAAACTCAATTATAGATGACCATCATTAGAAACTAGACACGCAGGAACAACGGCTTGCCCACACAGACACACACACACACACACTGATGGGCACAACGTTTATTCTCAGAGACACCCAAGACTATTGAAGTGCTAATGGAGTAACACCAACCACATCATTCTGTAACCACTGTACCTGTGACCTCTGTGACCTCCAGGTGACTGGAGGATTCTTTTTAGGATTCAGAATATGATTAATATTACGACTACTACTAAAACATGTCCAAGAAACTGAGCTAGGCCCTACAGGCCGACATGGTTTAACCTCCATTGTATCTCAAAGTTGATGTAGGGGGCAGCACTTCATCCAACCTTTGTTCTATAGAGAGAGAACACAAAGGGCACGTCACTCATCAGACATTAACATGGGGATTAAGCTGCACTTCATGACATGATGGCATTGATGTTCATGCATCTGCAATTTACAAACATTAAAAGAAGCTATCGGCTTTCAAGTGTGATTCAACATATGTCAGTTTATAGGGGATTAAAGTGCTCACACTGTACCCACATTGTGTTCATCTTTGGTCCAGACATACGTGTACCCGTCTCTGGGTTTATAACCACAACAAGAATGATTTTTTTTGGCTTTTTGTGCCTTTAATGGAGAGATAGGACAGTGGATAGACTTGGAAATCAGGGAGAGAGAGTTGGGAATGGCATGTGGGGAATGGAGCCACAGACAGGATTTGAACCTGGACCGCCCCCATGTAAGAGACTATAGCCTCTTATATGGGGCGTGCACTAACCACTGAGCCACCAGCGCCCCATAGCTCCAACTTTTAACCCTTTTTACATTTCATCTAGCACCAACATCGGGTCATAGTTTGAATATTTTGCATAGTTTGGTTTGTGACTAAATATGTCTCAAACTTGTATTTTTAATTAGTTCTAACATGGAAGTGTGCTTAAAATGCTGTCCTGAGATTGTAAATGTAGAGATTAATTTTTGCCATTTTGCAGCTTTGTGTTTCTGGATTGAATGTTGACTGTATAACATGTTAGCATGCCAAAAAAACATTACAGTGGTGACAAAATGTCGCACAGTTTGTAAAAATCTAATTCAGCACAAACTGTCCCATGGTGACGGTAAAAACAAGTTGAAAACATTTCAACCTGAGTGAAAAAAATCATGCTGGGACAGGAGCCTTATGAATCTGTTACATAAACATACTGTACAGAGAGATTAAGCATAGTGTCCCCAAAATGAGGAAAAGACGTCTCAGGTTTGTCGCTCCAGCAGCTTGGACTCTGCTGCAGGAGGATGAGGGTCTGGGGTGAGCTGGTCTCTTTAAATCATTTCAAGAGTAGATTGGCGGCACTAGAGGAAGATGCATCAGGTTGCCGATGCTTTGACCAACGACTCTCCTCTGTGACCCACGATGTGTTGACATATGTCTGCAACTTTGTTAAAACGCCTCCGCCAGGACACTCTTATAAAAGAGTTTCTTTATTGCAATCAGGCTTTCCTGTTTCATTTTTTTTTATTATTGAATAAAAATAAAAACTGGGCTTAAATAATAGAGAATAAAATCATTTGCTTCACTTTCTGTCTGAACACACCTTGTTCTAGGTGCCTACTATCAGGAAACAAGACACAGTAAGTCTTATACTTTCTACTTCCCAGGACTGAAAAAAACGTCTTTACAACCTCACATGCCTCTGTCAAGGTGAAGAGAGACTCAACGGGATAGTTGGGACAAGTTTAAATCTTCTTTCCTTGCAGCAGCTTATAACCCGGCCTGTTCCGAGGCTGATCTAATAATTAACTAGCTCGGCGAAAGAAAGGAAAAAAATACACAACTGAAAGCAGTTGGGGGTAGTTAAGACAAACACCTGCATGTCTGGACATGTGGCATATCTTTAAGAAGGCCAATAAAATACCTTAAACACACACGTATCACTAACTCTCAGAAACCTGAACTATTGGTGCCCATAAAGTCTAACCCAATGGGACGTGAGAGCTGCAGCCTAACATGCATTTTCTCCAAAAGCAGGACAAATGGAGCAGATTTCATACACAGTGAACATCAGTTCAAAGGTCAGAATATGTCAGGATGAGGGAGAGGATAGTAATTGGAAGGTACCACAAATGTTGAATGCTTTGCACTTGTGTCTGTCTACTCTAATGACCTCTCAAGGCACTTTAAACAATGTGTCATCATTCACACATTCATACACTGTTGGCAGAAGCTTTAAGCCAAGTGCCTGGTTTTGTGAAAGGATTGAATCACCTTCACACACATTGAGCGACTGATGTTCCCGTTACAGGCGCATGCTCCTCTTACAGAGCAATGTTCACCGTAGCATGCATTTAAAGGCAATGTTCCAGTAGCCATGGATACGTCCTTATGTGTAACATGCATTATTAATTCATTTTCCATACCTTGTTTGTCAAATTCTTACGCACATGCACCATTCACAATCACACCGACTGCGCTCTGCTCTCAATATGGGGAGGGGGAGAGGATAATGGTGTCTGTTTTATTTATTAAGTTTTTTATATTCTAGGAATATAAAAAATGTAACAATTGAATTTATTCTCTTTGAACATTTACACTTGTATTCCTCTAGGCTAACTCAGGATGGCAGCTTGTCTGTTAACCAGCCACTGTTGTTGTCATTGTGCCGTTTGAATGTCTGTGTTTGTCTGATGCCGTATCAGAGCTTACTGGTTCATATCAGTGTTAAGTAGCCAGAGTGGTAACTAGAGTGGGGGGATGTATCCAGCTCAGTGGGTTCAATCTGTCCTTATTGGGCACACACAGAACATGGGCCATACACAAAGACACACATAAAAAAAAAACAGAGTATCAAGTAACGCCCTCTTAATTATTTAGCAGTTGCGAAGAGCGCCACAAAGCGGCAACCAGATTCCTCCACATCTTTTCAGCAGGCCTGAATATTAATGAGCCAGAGGGAGGAAAAAGAGGAAAGACATGTGCAAAGATCGAGTGTGATAAAGGAGGCCTTCGTCAGATGTTAGGGAAAAGAGGGTTTCAGATTGAATGATTTGGGGGATAAATCTACGTTAAAGTATTATGACTAAATCAATTTAGCATGCTGACCTAACACCTTTAAAATGGTCTTATGAAGAATAGGCTTCGTGCAGCTAAATGCAAGATACATAACAACATGGCTAAATGAAAAAGTGCCAACAACCTCTGTTTAAAAAATGGTTTATTAAACTATTGTAAGTGGTTTTCAGGTTTGCTATCGTTTGACTTCAGCCATTTTGGTCCTCGTCCAAACCATTAAACTCTACAGATTGTAACACGAGTACATCAAGGTCATCCGATAAGCAAACAAAGTAGCACCCACATAATCCTCGGTAGTTATCAAAAAGAAGCTTATTTCTGGTTGATAATTGGAACAAAGTGTCTGATAACTCTTAATCAAAGATTACAGCAGGAGAACAGAGAACTACATGGAAGTACCCCACGATCTGAATGAGCACTTTCTTAATGAATCATTTCTGAATGGACTGACTTTTACTAAGTCAATGTTTTCAGTGTAAGTGAATATAATCAGTTTAGTGGGTAGTAAATAGTATAATTAGCTTGCTAACCAGCTTGAATTACTTTAAGACAATTTCATGTGTAGGTACTAAGATTATTACTTTTTATTTGTAGTTGAACAACCAAACATTGGGGAGGTCCAGTGGTTGTAATATTTAATTTGATAGATAATATTATTAAATGAAAAACATGCTGCCGAATAAACTAAATAGTTAAATAGATATTTAACCTGGTTTTGTGATGTGTTTATGGGTGGAATGAACCTTATGTTGAACCAATGTTGTGTTTACATACAAATATTACAGCCACAGAAAGAGCTAGCATTCACTTCTCTGTAAACAGAAAATCAATACTTGGCTGGAGTGGATTTATCATGTCTTTGCACAGTATGCTGTGAGACGTCCAATTGAGCATGTGAGAAGAACGGTGTACAAAACTAAAAAGGCCAAGAAGACAAAAAAAGACAAATTAATTTTGTGTTGTTTTACTTTTTAATGATAGTACAAAAATGTTTTTAAACAGCAGTAAATACAAAATATAACAAGTGTGTGTGTGTGTGTGTGTGTGTGTGTGTGTGTGTGTGTGTGTGTGTGTGTGCATTCTGCACTTCACATTGTGACAGGTGGGGATTGACATGTTGATGTTGCAGCAGACGACTGTCAACAGAAGCTTGACCTAAAGCCAAACATACCAAAGTAATGGGCTTAGTTGGAGTTGAATGTTTGGCACTGCATGTTTTTTTGTTTTAGAAGGGAGCACTGTTGATGGGCAAGGCATGAGTGAAACTTTTTTATGGCTCAGTTAGCTGTCTTCTCTTTTTGAAACTATTTTGTCTGTTGTACTGCTGTGTTTCAGGTTTGATATATTCTATAAATGAAGGTCATCTAAATCTACTAATGAACTGCTTCTCTGATCTGCCCCAGTAAAGACCATGAATAATGACGATCCAGAAAACAATTCAGCCTCTTTCTAACATTACTTTTTGTCGTAGGCTACTACAAAGTTCAAGGGGGAAAAAAGGCAAAATGACTGATTGCTAATGTTAGACAACGGCACATGATAACATTCGATTATGTCATTTCTCAGCTAAAACGACATTAGCTAGAAGTGGTTAAAGGCTGATGGTGGCTTACTTTAGACGACAGCTAGTGTTGAATTGGTCACTTCACTGCTAATGTTTACTTTTGCAAGTGTTTAATGCTAAAGTTAAACCACACTGATGACAGAATTCAACCGCTCCTGAGCTTACTGTATAGGGTCATGTTATACAAACTAAAACAGAGACATAAGCTAGAAGAGGTTGTTACCAACGTTATTGTTGTTTGAAACAAACACTTCCTAGCTTACCTTTCCTTGAAAAGTGTTACACTATATCACAGGAAAGGTGTTGATAACCAGCTAATGATGTTAGCTAAGTTGTGGTTGCATGCTAGCGTCAGCCGTTGTCTAATGGAAGAAAATAGGTTTTTAAAACTCTTGTTTTACCTTTGCTGGATGTTGCTCCAGCTTTTCATTAGTGGTCTTTTTAGTTGCGAATAGATAGAGAAGCGATGATTTGATAACGATATGACCAATGTATATCTGCAAACCTGGAACAGAGCCGTAAGACATACAACAGAATATCAGCATTTGAGCCACCCACCCAGAGTTTAACATCAGAGGAAAACAGCTACTTTGTTTGCCTGAATATTGTTTGACAACACAGGCCAGTATTTCTGAATTACAGATCTGCTTTTCCAATGAGCCACTAACCTGAATCTTATATCCTCTTGCTTTTGCGCCCCTTTCTGGCCTCTATCGCTGCCTCTCTTTTGTGTTGTCCCATCTATGATTCAGTTGTCCATGCTGTGAAGCTGGTTCTTATTCCTATCTGTCTTTCCCTGCAGGGCTGAAGGAAGAAGGGGCAGGTTCAGGTCCGCTACTTGTCGCTGGAGAGATGAACGTAACTGTACTGAGTTCCTTTTTGATCCATTTATTCCTCCTCCAGCCACCCCCCTGTCTCTCCCTCCTGCTGCTACCAGATCTTTCCTTTTGCCCCTCTCCTGTCTTAGACTCTTAATGACCAAAGTGTGTTGTCTCTGCGGGGGGAAGGCGGGAGGTTTAGACCCGTTCACCAGAAGTCCTGGGGGCCCAGGACGAGTCAACCCTACCCATGTCATCTTCCTAACTCGTCCATCTTTAAGCCCCACATTGCGCAGGCGGGGCAGCAGTGCAGAGGGTGACTTCTGGGTTGTCTCCATGGTACCCAGATGGTCCTTATCTGAGGTGTTTGTGTCGGCCTCCAAAAGCATCCTGGGAGAGATGCCATTATTCTCAGAGGAATAAAATGTCTGCAACTTCTCCAGACGCTCATTGATGCTCAGGTGATGAGAGTGGTCGTCCTGGTGACGGTTGTCATGAAAGCAGTCTGACCCAGGGTCTGCAGCCCCGTCTGATTGAGTCGTCCTGAGCGGGTGCATATGTCTGATTGGTTTTGAAGTGCTGCTGTCTCTGATTGGCTCAGCTGGTAAGGGGACTTGGCAAGGGGCGGAGTCACAGAGTTGGGATGCAGAGCTTTTAGGCGGAGAAAGATGGACAAGTTCTCTGTCTCCGAACAGAGACACTGAAAAACAAAAACATACAGATGCAATAGAATAAATTAAACGTTGGATGTGTAAAGATTTTGCTTCTGTATTAATTCAAAGCCTTACCTTCGGGGAACAGCGGCATCTCCCTGGTGTCCACAGTGATGGCGATCTCTTCATCAGTTGCCCCCTCCTCTGCCGACAGATGGGCAGGGGAGGGGGAGGGACGGCGAGGTGGTATTGAAGGGGAGGAATAGTGAGGTAGCTTGGGTAAAGAAGGAGAGGGTGGATGGTTCTCCGTGTCCTCTCGATGGTCCCTCACGTGCAAGTCTTCAGGCCTCTTCCTGGCGCTCTGGTATTCAGTTGTCTGTCTCAGAGGTCGGCTGGACTTCTTTGAGGTCTTTCCATTGGCTGGTTCATGCTAAAGACAGGCAGTGGTTAGTTGAAAGAATGGTTTCTACTAGCACAATTTGATGACAAAAGCTCCTTTTACACAAGCTCTGCACTGCTGAACTTGCCTCTCACTCTTTTGTTGATATTGCAGATATGCTTGTAGCAATATAAATGCATAAAAAAGGTCATCTTGCCAATTGGCCAGACTAGTTATGTGTGCATTCTGGACAGAGGTTTATGACATTCTTCCATTTTTTACAATCGTAAAGTTGACGGTATTCCCTAAACTATGTAGCCTTGGAATTTTTCCTGAAAATTGTAAACTGAGAAATACAGATATGAAAAGAACCGGCTTACCAAGACATGGGTTTCATAAGTTTAAGAAAACACGTGCTAACAATTCAGCAGTTTGAGAACAGCTTCATGAAACTGCGTAAGACTTCTCTTAGGATCTTCTTTAGAGCAAATTCAAGGGGGAAAAAATGACTGTGGGGAGTTTGAGTTCTTATGTGAAATAGAAGAAAGACTGTTGACAGTGTCTTTGTAATGGAGCAACCAGAGCCACAATGTCTCTTTTAAAATATTTGATTAGATAATTGAACAACGTAACTCGGCCACAGCACCTGGTTGATGAATGAAGACACTGCAGTTTATTCAGTTTATGCACCTTTAAGATCATGTAAATGCTGAAAATTATTTTTGTCATTTGTTGATGTTGGTCTCAAATAAATGCAGTATTTCAACATAAGAACACTTGCTAAAAATCACAGTTGTCAGATGCAGGACATCACAAGGCCTTTAAAAAGTTAAATATATATACATTTCTGCCAGATTTTTAAAGATGTATTTCTTCCTAGGAGTAATGAACCACAGACAGACTAGGGAAAGTCAGAGTGTATTCAGAGACCATCTAAATCACTTTTGGTGAAAAACTTTAAAGGGCTTAAGTGATGAATAAATACAGCATGACACCAGCCTTATCCTCTAATAACCTGCTATCATATTCCATCCTGACATGATAACTGTGTTTGTGTTAACAATGCTTAGACAGCTGATGGTTGAAATTACCTGTTGCTGAGCCTTTGATTCACTGTTATGTCTCTCTCTCCATGTGTTCTTGCTCGGCAGACTCCAGTCATTGCTCTCTAGCTTCTGACAAATCAACAACAATTTGTGACTGTTAAAACTTCACAACACAACAGGAGGGTTACTCATGTATAGCTGGAATCTGAAGAGATGTGTTGATGCAGGCTTTTGTGTGTGTGTGTGTGTGTGTGCTTGAAAATGAGGTGTGAACCTTGCTGGCCTTGGCTCCTTTCTGACTCCTACTGAGTTTGTTGATGAGCAGATGATAGGAGGCCGTGATGGCTGAGGGTCTGTTGGTTGTGAGTGTGTGTATGACTTCAGAGAGGGAGTAACCCAGCGTCTCTGTCATGTAGGAGAGCACAGACGAGTTCAGATCCTCAGGGCACAGTCTGGAAATAATGAGAGAAGGATAGGGAAAACAGTCATATATAAAGTGTGAAGATTGAGGCAGAGAGGAAATCTGAGCAGCCGGTAAGGATTTGTTGGTCATTTTGGTTTGCTGAGCAGAACAGAGCTGGAACATTTCTCAATTCACTCCGTTCAGAAAAAGCAACATTGCCAGGAGGAGCCGTACATGATTACATTTCCACACTGTGTAAATGGAGAAAAGCCTTTAAGCCTTGCTAAAATAATATACAAAGCTGTTAACCTACTGACCACAAGAATTCTCATTTTGTTAGAAATCTCACAGTGATCTCCGTCTTGTTCTTTTTCCAAAACTGTAATGTTTGCTGTTGTAGACCTTTGAAAGAGGAGAGACTTTGTGTCCCACTTTGCTTTGATGGTTCAAAAATGCGAGTACCATTTGTACCTGTTTTTATGCGAGAGGATGTGAAGAGGCTTCTTGGCATATCCCTCGTTGATCCATCTCTCCTCCATCACAGCTCTCACACTTGGTCTCTTATCTGGATCCGGCTCCAGGAGAGACAGCACAAAGGCTGCAGCACCTGAAAAAGAAACACGGGTGAAGCAGTTTGACATTTGTTCTAACTTTGTATGATATCTGTATTTTGTCTAAGTACTCAGTTAATTATTTAGTTTGCTTGATATGAAATGTAACTCTTCTTCCCCCAGGGAGTCTTATCAATCAATTCTGCAGTTCTACTTCACTTAACAGAAAGCTTTAGCATCTTTCAGCTCACTGTTTTGGTTCGTGAATTTTGTGTTTGAAATTGACATAAAAAAAAAAGAAAAAAAAGATGGATGCATATCTGATGGTAAGTTTAAGAAATGTAAATAACTAGAAAGTGAAATAGTCAGATATGTCACCAGAAAACTGACAAGGTGGGCAGAAACATCAAATTAGTATTTATGCTTTGTCTCAACTGGGTTAGTGCGACACAACAACTTAAAAATGTGATAATATGTTAATGTCAAACTCTCTTTTGTCTGTAGCTCCAAGTGGCCAAAATAAACGACATAAAGCAGATTTTAAAGTTGTTGGGCCATCTCTAGTTACAAACAACTATGGGTCAACAACCGTCTCTTATTAGACATTAAATTTGAATTTCACTTGAAAAAGGTTCTTCTCAATGTTCTACTAATGAAATACAAAGTGCTTCACAATGAATTGTATTCACACACGCATTATGGCCATGCGCTGGCCTGCTTTAAGGAAGCAGTGTTGTTATCTTATAAGGGCACATTGGCACCCAGATTTGCAGAATTTATGTAAGAGCCAGTGTCGCAGAGCTAGTCCCAACCGCAGGGCCGATGTCACTCATTGTGATTTAACTGAAACTGTATCAGAGACAGCAGCATGGAGAGAGGCAGGATTTCCCTTCAGGTGAACTCGTTCAACCTGTCACCCTGTGACACAGAGCTGTCCTGTGACAGCCAAGCTGACAGTTTGACTCCAGATGGGGAATCCTGATAAGCTCCACAGCCTGGAAGAGAGTTTGCAGAAATACAAGCTCAGACTGCTCCATCCAATTTGCAACCAGAGGCGAAACGGATTGTCTGAGATCAATTTGGTCTGTTTGTAACTGACTAAATCAACTGCATCAACTATTGATTTTTATCAGTAAACTAGTGGAGGAAAAGACTCTTAAGACACGGTTGTTCATACTGATGTGAAAAAATTATATAACAAAAATGGGGGAAAAATTGGGATTTACATAAAAGAAAGATTATCGCGCAAAACAGGCAAATGAAACCGAAAGAAGCGTAGCTAACAGTGTCGCTAAAGTTAACAATCAAGTGAGGTAACTGCTTTAAAAATGATCAAGTATGACAGGAAATATTGATGCAGAAGAAAAGCAAGGTGGTACTGGTTTAAAAGAAAAACATACAGTCCCATACAGAGGCAGCATGAAGTCTGAAAGTTAATGTTGACAATTCAGACACCCGTCTATGGCATCGATGTAACCGCTAATCTGATCTTGACACAGTTTCTGAGCATCAGAGCCAGACTCCTTTTCCGCCGCAGTAACAGGAGCTGTGTTTGTTTGTGGTGATGTGGAGCCATGAGTGTAACGAAGTGACTATGTGAGAGAGAGACCAAAATAAAGCAGAGAGTGACAGAGACACTGAGGCCACTGTGTACTTGTTAAAGAACGAGAAGTTAAAAAAACAAACAGTGAATCATTTTTTCCATCTACAGCGTCTCGACAGGTTTGTGGTTAGGAGAAACAAATATTGAATCCCAGTTTGTGTTCTCAAGGATTTAGAAGAAGAAGATATATTTTATTAATCTCTAGAGGGGAAATTCACTTATACACTCTGTTATTGAGACATGCTACACACACAGAGGCTGAAATACACACACATGCACAAACAGGATCCTACGGGCCTGCACTAAATGTCAGGATGAGGGCGAGCGCTGCTGAGCTGGTGAGTGGTGAGGGGTTTGGTGCCTCAGTGCTCAGGAAGGGAACTGGCCACTCTGCAGCTACCAGACCAATTTCAGACCTTTTATTTTTTTTTACTTTTTATTCACAATACTCAAGGAAAAATGAACAACTTTAACAAACAATACTGCATGTTTAGGATCCCACATCCAATAACATGAAGCCCTGACTGTGTAACTAAAGACCATCCTATTGAAAATATTTTATTAGAGCTTCCATATTTCATGTTTTTAAATTGATTCTGAAGTCTATATTAATCCTATAAAATATTTTGGCTGATCTAACATACTGCACTGCACACTATTCTAATTACTTTTAATTCACACAATTCTTGTTTTCTGTGAAGAAGACACTCGGAGAAACAGGTACATTGTGGAGTTACCTTTGCTGACATCGCTGGGAATGCTGCCGATCTCTCCACTGACCATCTTGTGGTGCAGCTGTTTAATGTTGAAAGGCTCGACAGTGAAAGGCAGAGTCCCTGTTAGCATGGCAAACATACTCACACCTCTGCACACACAGGCACAGGGTAAAGAAACAAACACATTTGAAGGATGTTTACACAGAAATCACGTCTGTTTAATTGGGTTTAGTGTCTAAAAATGTGTAAAACAAGAACAAGAAATGGAACAACAGAAATCCTCAACAGGCACTCTTCAAACTTCTCACTTACATGGACCAGACGTCCACTTTGGGTCCATACTTCCTGTGAGCGAGCAGCTCGGGGGCCGCATAGGCAGGACTTCCACACTGCGTGCTGAGGAGCTCCAGAGACAAAGATTCAGTCTTCAGAGTGTTACTCAGGCCAAAGTCTGCGTGAAACATCAGCATTTCAACAGATGCACCAAATCGTTAAGACACCTTTCACCACGCTGATCTGTCCAACACATCGTGTCAACAAGTCAGACGTCTTTTGAGAAAACAGGAATGTCAACATACCCACAATCTTGATGTTGTTGTGTTCGTCCAGCAGAAAGTTTTCAATCTTTAAATCTCTACAAAATAAAAGACGAGAGGATGCTGTTAAAGGAAGGGGAACATTGTGGCTCACTGTGGTCAGTTTCATGAGCTCTGAACAAAATCCCTGTAGGATTTTGTAAGTTTTCATTATGGAGTCTTCTGGAGCAATTTACAGGACTTTAATGTTAGTTCAACTTATTTAAAGAAATATGATTAGATTGGACTGGAATGAACCCACAGAAAGAAAAAGAAAACGGGAGGCTAAAGTCGGGTTTGGGCAGACGTCAAGCTTTAAAATCACAGTTTTTTATTTGCAATTTCTCTGAATGAACATTGAATCATTATTTAGAGAATTATTTAGTTTTGACAGCATCCATCATAACTTTTAAGTAAAGCTAAACTTCACTTCTACTACTCTTTACTGTATTTCTACGCTTACTGTTTTTCTAGACGTATTGTCCTTTCTCCACCCAAAGATGTATCTTTGTGTTCACCTGGAAAAGTCGCCAGAATCCCCCTGAAAGAACCCCAGCCTCACCGCTAACCACACGGCCTGCTCTCAAACTTCTGAGCTAAATGAAAATGTGCGGTCAGGAGAGAGAGAGAGAGAGAGAGATCCCCTATAAACTTTAGCCTGGGAATCAGCCATGCTCCTTTCATCTGCCCTCATCTAACCAACAGACACAAAATCCAGAAAACACGGCTCACACAACCCGAGGAAAAGTTGAATGTCAGACGGAGGAAGAAAAGAGGAAGAAAAGAGCGAGAGCAGACATTGTCATAAAGGAGAAAATGTATGCGGTGAGCATATTGGATGTGGGTGGCATGAGGTGCATTCAAGTGCAAATTTTCTATTTATTTCCAGTTTAATCATCTCTGTGCAGGACTGCGGTGGAGAGTGTGAGTGTGTGAGCATGTGGGTGTGTGTGTGTGTGTGAGACAGAGAGAGGTGTTTTTGACGGGTTGAAGGCGACATCGTTTAGGGACTTCATTAGAGAGGAAGTCCATGATGTTGTGATGATGTGTGAATCATGGCGCCGGCGCAGGATGATGAGGTCATTGCCTGGTAATCACATTCCCACCTTCAGAGTAGCCAAGGTCCTAAACTAAAGCCCAGCGCTGTGCATCATGTGTGTGGATGCACTGAACGAGTGTGTATGTGTGTGTCAGAGAGAGAGAGAGAGCTGGGTCTGTAACACCTACACAAACTAGAATGCCATTAAAATAACACTCTTAACTCTCAGATTTCCTTTCTCTTAGTGTTTCCTCCTCTGTAGGCTGTTAATGCCCTGCAAACTACTTTGTGTGTGTGACTGAATGAACAAGTCTGACCTTTACTTCACCGTGCAACAAACAGCTACTGTGTGCAGGTAGATTTGCCCTCCTATGTCCTGGGTAGACAGTAATATTAGAGCATCTTTCTTAAATGTATTCACATCATTAATGTCCAAATATCTGAAGACATGACATGCCATTTCAGCAGTCCTCTAGGTACACTAGTTACATGTCTAACAGAGATTTTGTATGTAGATGAATGGATGAATGGATGAATTGATGGATGGAGTACTTCATTAAACACCAAGGGTAAATTGGTTTAAACCCTAATGTTTACCTACCCTAGTGTCTGTAAGGTAAATATTAATCTAGAGTTCACAGTGTTGTTACCTTAGGGTTAGCATTGAGAATAAGACAGAGGGAAAGAGCTAGCCTGGCGCATTCAAAGTTAACAAAATCTACCCAACAGCACCGGTTAAGCTCCATATGTGACAGGTCATAAATCTATTCTTTTATCCATCAAAAAAATAAAAGAAGGTCATTTATGCTTTTACATTGGGACGGCTGCAGCTCAGTTAGTAGAGTTGTCGCCTCTCAACCAGAAGGTCGAGGGTTCAATTCCCAGCTGAGCAACATGTCCAATGTGTCTTTGGGCAAGACACTTAACCCCGCAGTGGCAGTGTATGAATGGATTAGTACTTACTCTCTGATGTATATTTAAGTTGCTGTAAAAGTATGACAATCTCATCTGTTGATCTAGATAATAAAGGCAAAATAATATTCCACAATTTGGATTATAAACAAAGTAAAGAAGGTTTCAATTTCATGTAATTTCTGATCCCAACTCAAAGTAGGTCATCCAGAGGCCATTCTGTATCTGCTCACATGTCCTTATTTAAGTTTTACACATGACTCATGAAGGGGGCCTAACTATGCATGGTCTCAGCTGTATTTGATTTGTATAAAAATTACAAAAAAGACAAAAAGAAAAAGGCCTAAGAAATACTGCTGTCACAATGCAAAGAGTACACTGTGTATGAGTGTGTGTGTGTGTGCTGTAGTCTCACCTGTGTACGATGCCATGTTTGTGCAGGTGATCCACTGCAGAGAGGATCTGGCGGGTGTAGCGCCGCACCTCCCTCTCCTCCAGCCTCTTCCTCTCACAGATCCTGTCCATCAGGTCTCCTCCTGCACACAGCTCCATGGCCATGTAGTAACTGTTCTCTGTCTCCAGTGTCTGACACACACACGCACACACACACGCACACACACACACACACGGGTATCAATGTGCATAGATCCATTTATTCAACAGCTACGGTATATTCAGTATATATGATAACCTTTAAACCAATGTTAATACTAAAAAAAACTGTCCACTACTTGTATGCATTTCTGATGGTTTGTTTGTGTCTGTGATGTGTTTATGTGAAATTGTGCTAAAGTTTAATTTCATTTACCTCTAGCAGGACGACAATATGAGGATGTCGCACCATCTGATGAATTCGAGGTTCTCTCTTCATGTTCTTCAGCACGTAAGAATCCTGTCGGGCTTTCTTCTTGTCGATCACTTTTATGGCCACCTTAACACACAAAAAATGAGAACTCTCTATTTGGAGGTGTTCTGATGACCACATTGTTGTAATGTAAACAGAAACAGAAATCAACATGACCTCTGATCAGTTAGACTGGTTTTTAAAGGATTTGCATTTTAAGCTTAACTCAGACATTTTGTCCAGTGGCAGAAGTCATGAGCCCTTTTTGGCCTCTGAATCTAACTTCAGTCTATGTTAATTGATGCTAAAAACGTGATCTTTTTGAAGGTTTGGTGAAAAAACAATAGGATAACTGAAAACAAATTACAGTTCCCGAAATCTTAACTGATTGGTAAGTTGCTGATTGATGGTAGCTTGAAGTCTTTTACAATTCACTTATTGCACTTTTGTGGATAACTTTGGCCTTTAAGATAATAAAGAGCAGAAAAATAAACCATACAAAAAACACCAACAACACCTGGCCTACACAAGAAAGAAAAATGTGTATGAATGACGGTATATTGTAGGTAAAGTTTAAGGGTATCGTTTTACACTCCGCTGTGTGTAGAAAATAAATAAATAAAAATCCATCAAATAAAAATCTCCTTTAGTCTACAACAGTGTGTGTTTGCTTATTGGCAGCCTTGACCTCCACAGGTGTCGAACCTGTCGAGGGTAACCAGGGTTAAGTGGAGCAAACACCCCCATGGGTGAGTTTGGTCGTCACCATGGCAACAAGGTCAGGTACACATGAGCCAGGGTCAGACTCAGTGACTGATGAAAGAAAGTTACCCATATATTTTCCATCAGATACACATACACACACCTGGCCTCTGCTGTGGAAGTAAAACTATTCTGCCGGTTAAGAGCCACAACATCAGAAATGGACAAAACAATAACAAACATAGTCATGGGTTTGTTTTTAATTACTTGCAAGAATAGAGTAACATTTGATGAAAATACTATCTATACTTTCCCTGAATGCAATAGTTGCTTTGGCATCTTCACAACAAATGACAACATTGATCACAACTTTGTACTCACACTAACACAGCTTTGTTTTTATTCTGCTTTTGATCTGTATACATTTTGTTTTTAGAATTCCAGATATAACAGGAACAGATCTACTTTAAACACTTTTAAAGATTTGTTTCCAAAAAAAATCCCCTTTAACAGTCACGGTTATAAAAAAAAGTAATTGCAGATGGTATGACTGTTTTTTGTACACATAACAAGAATACTAAAAGGGTTTGTGTTCTTCCGACCAAAGTGGGTATAATTATCAGTTACAATCCACAAAGTACAGCTTGTTACTGTGTACTCATAATCTTGTTAGTGTGTGATCTTTTTCATGCCAATATGTCACCCTCCAATCTGAGCCATTACACTTCATTTCCTCAGTCTCTTAATCTTTCAAATCAGCGGGTAAAACCAACCTTCTCCCCCGTGCCGATGTGCAGCCCCTCCATCACTTTGGCAAACGATCCCTTGTTGATCATCTTCCCCACCAGATAGGAGCCGACCCGTTTGGAGTGGGGAAAGCTCCGCAGCAGCTCCCTGGGGACCTTCAGAGAGGGCAGAGAGAGACGCTCCCGGCCCAGTGCAGAGGCTTCCCACTGGGACACGCCGCGCTCTCCTTCACCCCCTCCTTCGGCCACCATGTCCTCTGGAGAGGGCTTCACTGCTGCAGCTGGCATCCAGGACAGGGACAGGGCCCGGGCCCCATGTGGCTGCCCCTCACACACACAGTCAAATCCAAAAAGAAGACAATCTACACAAGGCTAACATACCAACACACACACTGGTTGACTGCTTCTAAAAAAGTCTCCCTCAGGAGCAGGTGTGTGCATATTCGTTGTCCTCGCACTCTCAGGTAAGTGGATCCTTTACTCCAGACTGTCTGATGGAGGACTCCTCTTTTCTTCTTGTTTTATGTGATCTTTGAATAAATACAGGAGCCTCAAAGTTTCTCTCTCTCACGGTGTATGCAGCAACAGCTCCTTTCTGTTTCTCTCGCTCCGTCTCTCTCTGCCGGTTAGTGGATGATTAACTGTTGTGTTCTCAGGTCAGCTGCACTGATGAGGAGGACATTCAACACCGTAATTACCCCCCCTCTGCACACACCAAGCTGCACACATACTCACAGTTACACAGTAACCACTTAAACTCTATTACTCTACTTCCTTTGGTTGCCTTTGTAATCTATTTATATTTTCAATTCAGCCCGTTCGAGACTGATAAAATCAGGTGAGGATGCCTCAGAGTTGTTGGGACACACTGATGAGTACGGGTTAGAGGAAGACAGACAGATGGGGTTTGGTTGACTCTAAAATTTAAAGCCTTGGATATTTGTTTTCAAGTGTATGGGACCAAACTTTTTCAATATGACAGTTTTAAACTCCTGTTGGGATTTTTTTGATCTGTGACGATTTGTGCCCCCCTGTAGACAAAGTGGTACGTCTTCTCTCTCTTCGTTGATCTTTTTTCTGACCCAAAAAATCTCATCATGCTCTCTTTAAACAGTGAAATGTATCACTCATTGTAAATCTTTGTTTTGGTACAGACATAAGAGAGCTAACAAGCAGACAGACGCTTTTGGCTAAAGTGACGCACATCTGACGATACAAGCAAGGATCAAGTTCAAGTTTGGTTGTACAGAGTCGACGAGTGTTTAGAAGTAGATCTTTATCATCATCATCAATAATAACATTCACAGCTTCCCCAACATCATCATCCTCATGATGAATATTTTAATCAACTTCCTCAATATCATCAGTAGCATCAATATCATTAAGCCTGTATAGGTGTTTTTGAAAGTGCTGGGTCTTGAGCTTTATAAGAGTTATAATCAGCATCAGAACTATCCTTAAATATCGTCATTACCAAACAAAACCATCGTCGTCATCATCATCACTATTGTCATCAATAATATTAAGTTCATAGGTGTTCATGAAAGAGCTGGGTCTTTAGCTTTCTCTTAAAGGTGGAAAGAGACTCTGCAGATCGAATGGAGTTTTATAACTCATTCCACACCAGGGGGAATACAGAGGAGAAGAGCTAGCTAGAGACTTAGGGCCCTGTTGTGAAGGGACGACATGGCGCCACTCATTTGCAGAACATAGTGGGCTGGAGGGAGTGTAGACCTGAATAAAGACTGGGCTGTTTGGTTGCTTTTTTTCAAGTGATGAACAGGGTTTTTGAATTTGATCCGAGCTGCAAAAGTAACAATACAATAGTAAATATGTTCATTACAGCATGAGTTTTGATTGAATAATCAACTAGAAATCAAGTTCATAGAGCAGTAATGATTCCCTACAAGAATACTTTACTGTTGACCTCTGCAGGGTCATTATCTTTTCTTTGGCCCTGAAGGTTACCGGTCATGGTCAACAACAGAACGGCTCCCATATAGCCGGGGCGGATTGAGTTTCTTTGTTTACAAGCCTTCACCAGAGCAGATGTCTACTTACTATGACCATAAAGTCTGGTTCCAAACATGATGGTTTTAATGATTGTACTTGAACGGTGAGTTTACATGATAACACAGATAATCCCAAATAAAAACAAACTAAAGCTGTGAGGCCTTCAACTTAAATTGATGATATGATGATAGGATAATACTGGAAAAACTGACCGTGGTTACAGAGGCTTGTGTTATGACAGTGATCAATGGAAAGTGGTGGTGAGGTTTTTGTGCTGATGAGTGATGGCCAGCATTGAAATATGGCTGCTTTTCTGCTACTGTGTGTTTTTAAAGTGTGTGAGACTATGTGTGTGTGTGTGTGTGTCAGGGTCAGATTGCAGTGTGTCGATGCTTGATTCTTTCTCACTCAGCTGATGAAAGGAGGGATAGAGCCTTATATCCGCCATGTAACCGATACACTCACACACACAAACTTATGCAACCTTGAACTGAGCGACAGTAGCGGCCGCGTGAAGCTTCTACAGTTTCCTTATTTCTTTTAAACATTATTAGTGCTCTTTAATACGATTCTGGCACAAACATATGCTGTTCCAGTAGCCATCACATTTTCTTCTGTTAGGTGTGAACCCGTGCACACTACTTTTTTTCCCTTTAGGTGACTATGCCAACATTTTAAAACACACATTCAGCAAAAACAAACACACTTTACACTAGTTTCAACACAATATTTATTAATATGCCTCACACATGGAGGCAGGCCACCATTAGTGGTTCAAAAAATGCTAAAAAAAATATGAAACCAAACTCCTGCAAGAAAATCATGACTTTTCCGAAATTATAGAATCTAGCATTTTATCGCTCTTCATGTGTGCATGTGCACTCATTCGCCAGGAGCCATACACTTCATAAATGGGGTCTGTAGGCCCTGGCGTGTGTGTGTGTATGTGTGTGTAGGAGAAGGTGTTAACACGCCCTCTCTAATGCCGAGGGAAAGGGTGTCGAGCTGTATCTGGATCTGAATTGGACGGACACAGAGGAAGTGAGAAGGACCGAAAGAAGGGATGAGAAGTGTGATGGAGAGAAGAAGAGAGCTGTGTCTGTGCCCGACAAAGTGACAGATGGATGAGGGACGGGAAGTGAGTGAAAACCTTACGAGCACAGAGAGAGGAGGGATGAGTGAGAAGGAGAGAAACCGAGCTTCACGACTGAAAAACAAAGTGAAGTAATAAGACCTCAAGAGGCTTTTTATTATACCTCAGCACTGCCATGCTTAAATGTTTTGCAGAGACTTTTTTTTTTTATGCGTGTGTGTGTTACCATGGTTCAGAAAAGGTCATTCTCACTGCCAGAGACCGCAGTCTATTTGTGTGTGTGCATTTATGCATATGCACATGTTGCAAGCTATTTCTAAAAGCATTGGGATGTGTGTATGTTTTAAAGATTATGCGTCTTTGCATCTACACACATGCAAACATAAGCTTCATTTACATGCTCCACAGTATAATTATGCGTGTATACATAGCCGACTCTGTGTGTATTTGTGTGTGTGTGTGTTGCGTTGGTGCAGAGGAATGCTGGCTTGCCTGTAGGACTTGGCGAGCTTCTCAGCGGTCACATTAAATGAGAAGAGAAACCCCCTTCTGCTTCCTGCCTGTAATAAATGGATCCCCAGCAACCATTAAGGCATATTTTAACACCAAATAACTCCCCGAAACCACACCAGAACAGACGCAGGCCACCCCCACCCCTCTCACCATCTCTCGCACCCTCTCTGTTTCTTTCATTTCTAAATCTACAATAATGCTTTTATACTAAAAAGAGTCTAAATGTCAGTATCAGATCTCTCTGGTGCAGCAGCGTGATGTGCTTCACAGTCGTACTCCGTTGCCTGTTGGAGTGTTTAATGAGAGTTATAACTCTTAGAGTCTCCAAGATAAAGCAGTACTGACTCTCTTTAAAGTTGGCCTTTTCTTCCTACTTCAAGTCTTTTAAATGCAGACATTGGAGCTCAACTGTTGCACATTTTCTTAACATGCATCTAAACAGCTGGGTTTGCCTTCAGAGTCCTTTGACATGGGGCTTTCAAGCTGTTAATGCACCAGAGAGAGATCATTTCTTAATCAACTATGCACACTGCTTTTGTTTGTTTCATTATGTTTTCTTACTTCTTAGACAGGAAATGCACCAAGCTCACAACAGTGTCCTAAGTCTCTAACTAGACACCTCTCCTGTCGCCCCCCGGTGGTGGAACAAACTTCCAAACTCCATTTGATTGGCAGAGTCCCTTTGCACCTTTAAGAGAAAGCTAAAGACCCAGCTCTTTCATGAACACCTACAAACTTAATATTATTGATGACAATAGTGATGATGATGACGACGACGATGGTTTTGTTTGGTAATGACAATATTTTAGGATAGTTTTGATGCTGATTATAACTAAAGAACAGCTGACAATGTTGTGCGTTGCCTCTGTGCAATGCCTGTGAGCACCTAAAGCTGTCCGTTTGCACTTACTGATGATGTCTGTTCCTCTCTAGATTCTTGCTTGTGTTGAACTTACTCTCTGATGTACGTCGCTTTGAATAAAATCATCTGCTAAATGAATTGTATTTCTCTATAGCCTCACTTAATGTACTCTTGAATGCTGTAAGGTGGTGATAAAGGTCTAATCACCTCTAATATACTGGTGACCACAACTTCCACCAAGATCCTTCAAATATATGTGTGCTGTGATAAGAGGTTATGACAAAGAATGCAGCATATTCAGGATAATTGTGCCAAAAATAACCTAAAAAAGATTTTTGGAGTCACTTTATCTTTTGCTTATTTTGTTAAATCGTGTTTCTTCTTGTGGTTCAGAAATCAAATGTTCACTGGGTTTGCCTTAAAGTCTGTGGGAAGCACTGCTTCACTGGGACTGACCATCTTTACAAATGAAGACATTAAACTGCTGTAAGGGATTAAAGTGTTGCATTCTGTTTAAAGGTCAGCCAATGCTGATAAAGATCACACTGCCCATTAAGCAGGATATAAACTGCCAGACTGCACAGTGTGTTTCAGTTACTGAAGTATCTAGCTCTTGAGAACCCTGAATGATAATACATTTAATAACTGTTGTACAGTATCTATTATCTGGATATCTGGGATGTATTAAGAAAGGAAAGGCATGGGGAATATTTTTAAAATCAAGTTTAACAGTCAGTTAGAGTTATAAACAATAAACTAATTAAGTGGTTATATTATCTATATATATATTCTGCTGGTAGAAGCAATAAAAAATGAATCACAATTGTAGGAAGCAGGAAAAGGGAAGGAAGGACTTCACGGATTGTCCTTTTATAACATGCGGCTTATCAAAGTTTCAACATGTAAAAGAGACATTGATCTGGCTTTAGCTTAGTGTTGAATATGAAAATATGGACTAATCTAATGACTTGTTTGGCTTACAGTATGATACAGTCAAGTCCGACTCTGAACATCCTTGAGCATCAGATTTGCTCTGTGTGGTTTCCACCTCTGTGACAGGATCAGAGCTGCTGTCCCTGTCTGCCCTCTAGTGGACGTAACAGACTGATGCAAGAACACCGCTGCAACACGAGTAAAATTTCATTTGTAGATGAATGTCTATTTCTCTCCTCTCATCGCTTCCTAACACAGTTTTCCTACGAAGGCAAAAATATAATTATACTCTGAGGCAACAGATTCAGAAAATGTTAGTCAGTAACTGATGCCAGTAACTGCCTCACCGTCAAACATCAAGAACAATCACAGAAAAAAAAACCTTGGGCAGAGATATCAACTCATACATGTAGAGTTATCTTAATAGGACATGAAGCACTTCTTTGTAAAGTATAAAGCCTCACTGTTACCACCTGTGCACGTAGCTATAAGTGAAACCAGTGTGCAGCATGTTAACACTCATTGCGGAAGGTTTGTTGTTGTCAAAGGGGATTTGGATAAATGTAGAGCTTGATTAACTGAAGTCAACGAAACAGCTTGAGGAAATGTGAGTCACTTCAACACAACACGACTCCTGCAGAGCAGAAAGAGGTTGTTTAACAGCGTGAGACAGTGAAGGGATAGAATTTAAGATAAAAGTGAGGGGAAATCTGAAATTACAAAAAAGGCCTGCACTTGGTTGATATACTTTTATTGAACCTGTAATAAAAACAAAAAAAGACTAAAGGCTAATTTTAACTCCAGGATTGGCTCTTGTCATGATGATGTCACCGTCTGTTCCTCGCTTATCTCTCCTCTTAGGAAGTGGGTTAGCTGGCTGTCACTCCTTGATGACTTCATCCGTGGCCACAGACTCCTTGACGTGTCACCATCCGTCAGTGACACCCGCCATCTCTTCCCCGTGTCATCATCAGTCAGAGCGGTGCGGCATGCTAAGCGTGTCATCAGTCAGCGCCTGCATGCTGCTGTGGTTTAAACCTCTCATGTTCTGTGGCCTGTGCTGCAGAGACGCTGATTGGAAACGCTTCTCGGTGGTTTCTAAACAGACAAACAACGACTGCACTCTAAGACTTTAAGCTGAGCGTCTTCAACATATTATACTGTGAATGCAGAAGAGAGAGCAAACCACCGCTGCCCACAGAAACATTTCAATGAGATCAGGTTGCTTCAACCAGAAATGGTGCTCTCCAAACAGTCAGGGGAAGTTTGCTTTGTGAAAAGATCATGTGCCAAGAAAAACTGAAATAAAGAAAGGGCAAAAAAAATTAAATAACAGTAGTAGCTTGCTTTGATTTAAGGCTGTCTTAAATGTTAGGTCTAGTCTAGACACAGTGTGGTGATATTCAAGTGTTGAAGTATCAGATAAACTTGTCTGCGGCATCACTTTCCCTGCATTTAAAATGTAGCTGAGCTGTGGTTGTAAAGTGAGCATCGATCAACAGAATTAGATCCAAAGAACTGATATTCTTGAAACAACATTATTACTGAACACTGTAATCATGGTCATCACAAGTATTTTATGAAATCCTCACTCCAAAGTCCCCCTGGGCCCCCGAAAACTCGCCAAAGAAGCTTTTAAAGATTTAAACAAACATGGTCTGAATACATATTTTAAGAGCTGATTAAACTGTCAGAATTGTAATTTTATGGATTTTTTTTGTGTAATTTATATACACAAATTCTTTAAAATGATTCATAAAAACAGTTCTCCATATCACTATACCATGTCTATACCTACACACACATGTATGCACGACCAATTTATCAGCCGGCCAATAATATCGGCCAATATTAGCATATCAGTGACTATCATAACGGCCAATTTTATTGCAGATATGCGCCGATATTACCAGATTTTTCTACCAGTCTAATAGCATTTTATTTGAGTATCATGAATTACGCTAGCAGTTCTCTTTACGGCTGACACTAGCAGGGTGTGCTATATGGATTATAACAAACATTATCACCCTTCAGAGTGTCATGTACGTACAGGTGAAAACTTCCCAGTTGAGTGACCACCTTGTCTTCATTATACTGTATATCTTTTCCACAAGTGTTTGATAACTGCATTTGATGGATCAACTCATTTATGTGTATATCTATCTATCTACTGTATCGCTACAGATCTAAGAAAGATATCATCCAATATATCGGTATCTAATTTTTTCTCTCCCCAATATTGATATCAGCCCAAACAATCATTATCAGTCGGGCCCACTATGCACATTTGTGTATAAAGATTCATACCTGTATTCATGTGTAACTGTTATTTATAATATATCTCTTTATACATTCTTTACAGAATCTTTTGAAAGTTTTGTATGGTTCCTAATGTTCATTATCAAAACATAAAACTCAATAAAAATGTCTCTAAAATATCAGTGAACATCAGAAATATGATGTTAAAAATGGTTCCTGTGTCAGATTTAAAGTGACAGTTATCCAAACATAAACTCACTCTTCAAAGGTCCTAATCTTCCCAGAAAAGAAAGCTCACATTAATGTTAGAAATGTAACCATCCATCTTATCTAACTCGTTCTGCTGGTGTTGAGTTTTCGACAATAAGTTTCACAGGCTGTTTGAAAAAAACACACACACACACACACATCGGCAAAAATGTCTTTCCCAGAGCTTCAGTCCATCACACTCTGCTAATCCCACACAATCCAGACCGAGCCTGAAATGGGAGTTTGTGTCACGGTTGGTTTAGAGGTTTTCTACTGTCAACAAACGCCTGACAAGAAAGAGAGAGAGAGAGAGATAGAGAGAGAGAGGGAAGAGACAGAAAAACAGAGAAACAGAGAGAGAGAGAGAGGTCTTAAAGAAAATAGTGAAAGGAAGGGATGAAACCAAGCCCACCCCATGGAGCTGAGAGGCTGAAAACAGAGCTGTTACACCAAAAAGTGCACTCCCACTGTTGCTAATGTGGACCGTGTGTGTCTCTGTGTGTAGATGTGAGTTCATGTGCACGCTTGTGTGTGTTTGCAGATGTTTGAGTGAGTGTGTGTGTGTGTGTATGTGTGTGTATGTGTCCGCCTGCTGCGCCGCTCCCAAATTGAAATGTGAAAGAAACGTGTTGGAAGGTGATGACAAGAGTGAAGTGAACCAGTCGTTTCCTGAAGGCCCAGGCCAGATGTGTCGCACACAGAGCCTCAGAAATCTGCTGCACATTTCCCTTTAATAACCAGGATATTTAACCAAGGGGGGACGGGGGACAGGAACTCTGGGTGAGTGTGTGTGTATTTTTTTGGTGCATGTGGGCTTACCTGTGTACACAATTTGCACGTTTTATATTTTTGTTTGCAGGGGAAGTGTGTGTGTGTGTGTGTGTGTGTGTGTGTGTGTGTGTTTCAGGGCAGGCTGGGATATGTGGTTTCTTACTTTAATTGGACGTTTTCAGACTGCAGAGCTGCAGAAAGTGAAGGAAGAAGAGGAGGAGCAAGACGACGGAGAGAGAGAGAGAGAGAGAGAGAGAGAGAAGCCTGACAGACTGAGGGCCACACCTCCCATCACCACTCAGGACACACGCACACACATACGCACACACACACCGTCTATTCCATACAGTACTCAGCTACTGACCACAATGCCCGCCACTTCCTCAAGGAGCAGGCCCTGGCGCCTAGAATAACAAAGAAAATATTCAGCTCCATACTGTCTGATGTCTTCATATTTCCAAGCCTTCTGTTCTCATATACGCATGATTCATGGACTATAACTTAGAAATACAATCAGATCCTCTCCCACTGGATCCTTTTGCTAGTTAAATAAAGTAACGGCAGGCGGAAACAGACAGGGGTGCTGCAGATTCTGTTAAGGTCACTACACTGTGGGTACTGTATACTGCAGCATAGAAAGTCACAGTCCGTCATATTTAAGTATTAGATGGCCTGAACTGAATTTCAAGTCTTAACAACATAACAAAACAATTATCCTCCAGGGAGATGGGAAACACAAACACACAATTATTTGTTACATTTCTTTTGTGGGTTTTTATTCAACACTTCATTTCATGCAAACAGACACATAACAGACATCAGGTTGAAGCAATCCAAGAATGATTCATATGAGATGGGATTCATCAAATCAAATGTGTTAGGAGATCCCCGTTGATTACTTGCAACAAGGATCAGCAGAAAATTTGAAGCTTATTTAATATTTTGTAAAATTGCAGAGTTGAGTCTGAAAGGAATTAGCCTAGCTTAGCATAAATATTGGAAACAAGTTCAGAGGATGGGTCTGACTCTGTCTGATTTTAAATAAAATAAGAACCCATTGAGCTTTTCGGAATAATTTCGAGAACATTTTTCTGCAACCTGGTACTAATGGGTTGGCCCCATTAAACTAAATAACGCTTCTCTTTTATTCAGGGTTACTGTCATCGAACAGTGACTGTGACACTGAATTATCTTAAAAAACTAATTCAATTTGCTCATAAATTCTCAGGTTGCCAACATGTCTCGGAGCAAATTGTTCTGAAAGATGAAGAGGAGGACAAAACAGACATGTTGGGTCCCAACAGAGGCTTCAAGTGGAGATCAATTCAATTATTAGCCAAAACTGCCATTTCTGTCTGCAGTATATGGACGACAACTATCTCATATTTCATAAACACATCTACTCAGCCACAACTGTGTGAGTGTGTGTGTGCGTCTGTAGAAGTGCAGTTTGTTTGGGCAGGAGGAAGTTGCTATTTACATAAAAAGGTGTTGGAGCAGCACTCATTTAACTGCTTTGGCTTGTGTGTGTGTGTGTGAGTGAGACTGTAATGAGAGAGTGTTTAGCTGTGTAAGCTCGTGTGTGTGAACATAATCGCCCATGATATACAACATTATGGCCATTTCTTAATAGCAGTGTTTTAAGAACAGCCATTAATGCAGCTTGTAAAATATTCCCCAACACTGAGCCAAACACTCACTTTAATTTCACCTCTCTCTCTCTCTCTCTCTACCTCGCTCTGCCCCTCTCTCTTTCCTTCACCTCATTTGTGGGAGAATTTATTTAACTCGTTAAAAACAATTCTGTGAATATTCCCAGCTGAGTGACCAGGCTTCCGTTTTTTTTCTTCGTTCCCCTCCCTAGCTCCCTCTCTCCCTCTCTCTGTCTTTGTTTTTTCCCCTCTTTCTCTTAAACTAACCTGTATAATGTTGTCAGAACTGCTCGAGAATGAAGTGCTAAGTGTTGCTTTTTATGGGGAGGAAACTGAGTGGAACAGCGAGTGTGTGTTTTCTGATGCCTACAAGATACACACATATAGATACATATACACAAACACACATGCTCAGAAAACCTCAGAGTGAATCAGCTATGAATTAAAGCCTGTTCATTGATCAGAAAGCCCCCAAGCTTTAAGCTAAAAGATTTCTAATGTGTGTGTGTGTTGCTTGCATTTTTTTCCTGTGTGTGTGTTTGTGTGTTTTTAGGGTTAACATTGTCATTAGGGCACCTTGGTGAAAATCTGTTCTCAATTGTTGTGGTGATTTCTGCTGTTTTAATTTGGACAGTAAAGGCGCTGCCAGCTCTACCCGCCGAGATGCCGTGACCACTTAGAAATGTTAACTCCATTCCCATGCACACAAGCCGCATGTGCTTTACACACACAACCTTTGCTCTGTGTATCGTGTCCATAAAAGCTCAGCTCATAATTTGTTTTTCCATAATCCTGACGTGTCATGAGCGAGGAGTCTTTGTTTAAAGGGTGTGAATAATGTGCAGAAAATGACTAAATAAAACTGTCTTTTAAAGCAGTGTAAAGCAAAAACATAATGCCCTACTTCTCCTCTGTGTCTGCAGTAAGGCTCCTAAAATGCTGCTACAAGTGAAATACAGTATATAAAGGGCAATTGCACAACAAAGAGGGTCACAATAAAACTATAAAATAGTTTAAAAAGGGCAGTGATCTAAAGAAAACTCCAAAATAATTATTTTTAAACCTTATAAAGATAAAGTAATCCTTATTTTTGTTGACCTCATATATACATACAAAAGAGAGGGCACAGAAAGATCACTGCAAGCAGAAAAGCAAGTCAAGAAAACACTTTTTTTTTTGTAGAGAAATTTATTTTTCAAGGTACAGACGATGTAACTGCAAGAAATGAGTCACTGTAGAATTTAAAGCCGAGCTTGAGCGCGTTTATCAGCAGATAAAAGACAATTCAAGAGAGAGCACGGAGTGGCTTTAGAGTAACGGATCAAATCTTTCAAATCAATTCTTAAACCAACAGAATCAAATGTCAACAGCTTTTCATTTATTACTCTTTTAATTGAAAGAAAGATTACATGAAAAAGTAAAATGTTCTGTCCGTGTATGGGGTCTATTTATTAAATTTAATATAAATATTACATTCTGATCAGTTTTCAATCTGTACCTTAATGAAAAGTTTATCTGAATTTGCATGTAGCATGAATTGTGTTTATTTTTGGTCATATAAGCACCAATGTGAGGGGCTGAATTCCATCAGCACTTTTCCTCTTTCTCCCTGACTCCCTCCCTCCCTCCCTCCCTCCCAGGTCTTTTGCGTGTTTCCAGCTGACAGCTGGCTATGAGCACCTCTGACTCTGCCTGAGGAAGACACACAGGATTGGATGGGAACTTTTTTTGAAGTGAAAACACGTAGTTGCTTCACACAAAGAAATTCATCATTAATAAACGTCATGTAGCACACTCCTGTTGGCAGGTGGGGTATTAAGGATGCATGATGCTTCTTTTCCTTTTGGCTTTTCTTTCAAATCGATTCCCAAAGTCAAAGCTGAACAATCGTCGTAATGGAGGTAACTCAGGTTTAATGGTTGTACTGGTTGGGCTCCTCTAGCAGTGAGGGGTCCTGGGATACAAACGGAAACCAGATGGATGCTGGGATGGCACCGAGTTCCTTCACCTCAACAAACAGGAAATGGAATTATAGCTGATTATTCACGCTGCTCCCAGCCTTAAATCTCAGCTTACATGTCTATATCTGTGTATTGGCCAACGCAGAAAAGAAAACTGCATGTGTTTCTGTGTGTGTATGTGGTGAAATGTGTGTATTTGTGTGTGTGTGTCAATGTGATTAGGTATGTGGGGTGTTGGCCGTTAAAGAGAGCTAATAAAGTCTGTTCCCTTTCATTAGTGCTCATTAAAAGAGCCTGGCAAGATTAGTTTGTGTTTGTGTGTGTTTAGGTGTAGCTGAGTTTGACTGCGTCTGCGTTAACTAGGTAATATAGTGTGTGCGTCGTTGTGTGTTTGAGTGTGTATTCAATAAGCATGTGTTATGTTGTTAATAGCACACCTCGTTGGCCAGGCAAAATGAGGTTGTTAAACTCGTGCACAACTATGCTTGTGTACTCTGAGTTAACAAAGACAGGTCTATATTTGTGAACAAGTTATGTGTGTATGTGCATGCATGTGTGTGAGTATGCGTGTGCAAGTGTGTTTCAGGATTGCTTAACCTTCACACAGCTGTGTTGCAGCATGTTAATGCTAGCACGATAATTTGGCAACTTTGTTTTGGCACTTTTTTTTTTTTACTGAACAGGGCTGGGTATGAACAAGGTATGCTCTTCAGGTAAAGTTTTGATTTAGATGTAAATAAAGTTATGGGCCAGTTTCTTATGTAGCCATGTGTAAAGGTTAATAATGTGTTTTTTTTATAATGTTGACCCAGAGACTGTATGAAAAAATTGATGACATGACTGCCCCCAAGAAGCTGCTGACTGCAGCACATCAAAACCCTGGCTCCAGATCTCTACTGCTCCCTCTCTGACACCAGATGATGTCAGCCATCATCTTGGATAGTCAATTGGTTTCATTTTTGCACAACAGGAGGACGTAAAAACGCGTCATTCACCTTTATATGCAGTCCATGTGTTGATCGCACATATGTTGAGGTAAAACAGTTCTCCAAAATGAGTTTAAATCTGCACCTTTTTTATGTCCACGTGGGGACAGTGCAACAAGCTGTAAACACCACAGAAACTGACTTTTTATGAAACTATAAGGTGGAAATGGAAAATGTGTTAGCAAACAATCACATGTCATGAAGTCCTGCAGTCACAGAGTGACTTTAAATTGTTTATTTTGGTCATGTTTGACTTTCCTTTTAGTTCTGTTTACATCACTATCAACTGCTGCAAATATCACCTGGATAATATTTAGCTGCTACATTATAAACTCTGCTAGCTATTGAGGGCAGGTTGTGTAAATCAAAGATGACGACAGTAAGGGGTTAAACAAAAGATTAAAGCTGCCAGAAATGACAACAAACCAAACTACTCAGAGACGCTAAAAGAAGATACTAAATATGAAATATTGTGTCTGACATGTACCAAACATGGAGTCTGTAGTAGCAGGTTTTTTGGAGGGTGGGACTAGTTACTCTGGTCCCGCCATTCTCCAGGAGCACAGATGATATGTTCACACAGCTGCGATCTCAGATGTGGCCTTTTTTGCAGCTCCTAACTCAACACCTCGCAACGGGATACACTTTATTACAACACACACACACATGAATGGGCACCCGGCACCCCTCCCAGTCATGCCTGGCAACTTTGTAGTTTCTCACAGCTCTGTTCCCTGGAATCATAAAAATCAAGGCAAAAACATCTAACCTAGATAGCTGTGACATGCCCAAACCTTTCTCCACCTTCTTAACAGAGAGGGAGACGTGGAAAAGGAGAACATTTAATCTGTACGATCTTTAGCAGCTAATAAAGAGCCAGAAAGAAAGTTAGAAAGGGAAGAAAAAAGAAGGGCTATGGTAAAGACATGTTGTTTGCATGTTGTACTTCATAACATAGAAACAGACCATACCAGTTTAAAAGCATAATAACCTAAAAAAAAATCAATCTTCAGTGTTGTTAGGCAGGGTTTGATTCAGTTTCCCCTTTTCTTAATTCAAATTAAGTCCAAACTAATTTTTCTAATAACCATTTAAATTGCCATTTGTGGGGCACTGGTGGCGCAGTGGTTAGTGCACGTGCCCCATGTATGGAGGCTTTAGTCTTCCAAGCGGGCGGCCCAGGTTCAAATCCAGCCTGTGGCTCCTTTCCCACATGTCATTCCCTACTCTCTCTCTCTCTCTCTCCCTGATTTCCGACTCTATCCACTGTCCTATCTCTACATTAAAGGCGCAAAAAGCCCAAAAATAAATCTTTAAATTGCCGTTTGTGCCATACGTTGCATACGGAGTGACTTTTATATAGAGAAGGCAGTAGGTGTCAATTGTGAAAAATGTGAAATGGGCGGGCCCGCCACCAGCAATATGTGGAAAACAACATAACTGTCATTACAGCCAGGGACCACATGATGTTTGGACGGTCTATCTGAGGGGATAGATAACCAAATGGAATCATGTCAGGAAGAGCAAAGTGGTACTTAAAAACAAATGGAGTGAAAAAATTGTTGGAAACACAGGTCGATGGAAAAGACGAGATAAACTTTTGACTTTAGTCAGACAGGGCAGACGTAGATGGACAGGGCCTGGGGGTGGAGGGGGTGGAGAGAGTGGGGGCAATAAGGAGTCCAACCTGGAACAGAGCGACAAGAACTTTGCTTTCTAGTCATGGACGCCTACTCTACCAACTGAGCTAAACCAACTACCATTGCTGGGACTGCCTTGCGAACGAGAAGCAATTGTTTTGTTGTTACAGACATAACTGACGTTCATACTTGGGAAGAATATACTGTAGTTCTCAAAAGTGCCAAAAACAGTTTGGAGAATTGGAGATGCCCACACAATTGCTGAAGTGCCACAACATTTTTTTTTTATCAATCACAATCTTTTGACCTAAAGTCTCCTTTAGGTGTTAGTTATCACAAATATCAAATTATAAAAACTCATCTTCACCTAAAAAAAATAACTATACAAGATGGATGCATGCAGCATTAAGATGCTTGTATTCCCAGTACAAAAGCTGCAATCATGAGTGAAACTTTTACCATGTGTTAATGAAGGCGGATGCAGTTTGCCTTTAATTTAGTGCAACTTTTATGTCTGCCTTTAATGAGTCGTTCACCATGTGCGCTTATGTCGTATGTTAGCTTGGTCTTTCCAGTGGTGCTGCCTGCCCATTTTCTTCAGTGCTAATGTGCTAATCTGCTGTTTAGTCCAACCAGATGGGCCTCTCTCTATGTTGGAGGGAGATGGGGAGATTGGGAAGGAGGGGGGGGGGAGTAAAGGAAGTTACCTGCAGAGATCTCCCCTCATTAAAAAAATCCCTCTGCTGAAATCACAAACCCCACACTCAGCCCCTCCCCTCCCTCGATCTCCTTCTTCCATCCCCCTTTCCCAGGATAACCGAGAAAACTTTAATAAAGCAGCGACAGGCTCAGACACCCAAACTCCGCTCAACCATATCTCCCTTTCACACTCTTTCCCTGTGAAGTTTTTAAATCCCTTCCAAATACTCATTGACGTCCATATAGAGCTAATGTCTGACACTTAGCATGAAGAGATTCGTCATACTTTGGCATCCACATCACAGGCCTGTTGGCATATGCGCTAACTTCTCATAAAACTAACACATTCCTAGCCATAGATGAGAATAAAATGAGTGCAAGAGATGAAAGTTGGCGAGATCTGAGAACTACATTGATGTATATGGTTAGAAGTATGGTTTAAGAAAGGTGATATAAACCACATATGAAATGCAATCAGGGAGACCACACATGCTATATCAGTCAATCACACACATTCATACATGCACATGCTAACAGCTCTCTCCCGATGCCCTCTGAACATCTATCAAGTTCAGACCATCATGCGTGAGTGCATTTGACAAGAAAAGGAAGGTTTAAGAGCGAGGGCAGGAGGAAAGAAGGATGGACAGGAGGAAAGGAGAAGAGGAAAGAGGGAGGGAAGGGGAGGGACAAACTTTTAAAAGCCTGATAAAATTTCTAATCCTTTATTGCTCAGTTTTTGCTGTTGACAAAAAAAAAAGAGTGGAAGGGAAAAAAAAGGAGTGCAATGCTGTTTCTGAACTGACTTTTAACAATGGAAACTTCACCAAGCTTGTCAAAAATCTGCTTGTATCATGTACAAAAAGGACCGAGCTGCTGAAAACCTTCATATCGAATTCTGAGCCCAAAGAGAAAAATGTAACCAAAGTTAACAGTGGCCTTCTCGCTCACACACACACACACACACACACACAAACGCAGACTCCATCTTTCATCACAAGACAATGATCTCTTTTCCTGGACTGTCTACGCACTCCAAACCAAAAACCACGGGACTAAAAATGGGTCCTTGTCATAGTCTATTAGGAGTAAATTTGCTGTGTCCACAGAGTTGTTTCTCTCTTTCCCATTCCAGAGCCTTTCACCATGTTTTGATTGCACCCTCGAATCTGTCCTTCTCACCACCTCACAGTGTTTAGGAGGATTTAGCCACAGCCAATAGCCATACAACATCGATTTCTCAAAGGCGCTCGTAAGTAAACTCCAAAGATCCATCTAATAAGTGATGAACCACTACATCATCAATGAGTCTCCTCCTCCTACAACTCTGAGTCTTTCTCCTACCTCCTGAATTACTGCCCACTTAAGGTAATTGTGTAAAATGGTGCAAAATGGAGAATTCCTCATCAAATTGCAGAAACGCAGCTTAGAAAATGAAAGAAACAAACACTGAATCATGATGAAATGTAAACATCTTCTGTTCCTAAACTACACCTCATTTCATATCTTCAGTTTTATTTTCATTTTCAACGATGGGTAGAAACACGCAGCCCTGTAGCCAGAGGAGAAGTTGATGTTGGACATTTCTGCAAAAACTAAAATTACTCAAAATGAGAGCACGATGTTGGTGTCCAACACCAACATCTCAAAGGAATATGTTGACATTCTTGGTAATATGCTTATTCACTTTCTGGCTATAGATGGATGAGAATTTCAGTAAATATGAAGATTTTGCCAGAAGCCAGTTAGCTTAGCAAAAAATCTGAATAAGGCTAGCTTGGCTCCATCAGGCAACCACTGAACAAACTGTTAAGTGCATCTAAAGTATGTATTAACACATTGCAGACTACAATCAAAGATGGCTTCCAATAGGGTTTGGGTAAAAACAAAAGTTGCTCGGCCAGAAAGAAAAAAAATGTCTCAGTGAAAATAAACTTCAGGATTGTGAAGGGAACAAAACTGTAGTTTTTGCTTCGCTACATAAAGGGCACACAAACGTTTTGCACTGCATGGACCAATGACAGGCGATGCAAATTGTGCCTGTTGAATTTTTCTCTGGAATTCTTTAGGATACAGGTCTGGAAGAAGTATTTTCCCTGCTGTGATTACTTCTGATTTGTTTGAATAGGAGTATGTATTCTTCCTCTGAATCCATATTATAGTATATTTACTGATACCCTGATGAGACCATAACAGATTCTGCAACTTATTATTACATGCTATTACCAAACAAAAATTGCCACATCAGCATAAATTGTAAATATTAGTTTAATTGATTTTTGTTCTCATTCTTCAGCAGTTTACAAAAGTTGTGTTGCGACTGACCAACAGGGCAAAACATCCTCACGTTTCTCTGTAACCAAGTTTTGGAAATGAGTGCTTCATAAAAATCAAGGTTTCGAAAACATTTTCAAAATGAGGACGTATATAAAAAAAAACGTGTTTCATGCTGCTGGTACAGTATATTAAAATGCTTTTGATGCCTTTACTGTAGATATAGGATAGTCAGAAATCAGGTAAAGAGAGTGGTGGGCGACATGTGGGAAAGGAGCCACAGGTTAGATTTGAACCTGGTCTGTACGCTTGGGCACACGCACTAACCACTATGCTACCGGCACCCCCATGGATCTCTATCTTGCTGGCTGCAAACAAAAAAACTACCTACAGGTACAAATAAAGTAACCTGAAAACAAGACTACTCCTCTGCAGTCTTAACAGGACTCCTCTAAAGTCCAACGTTAATTTATGAAATAACTACAGAATCTGTGTCCTCTCTGCACCTCTGTCCAAACAGTTCACTCTACAAACAGCATGCTTACTGCTTTACTGAGGCTCATAAATATTCATTCCTGTTCAGCTCATGTGACTGCCTGCTGCTATTACCTGCACTGTTCAGCGGCACATATAAAAGAGAAACAATCTGTCACATACAACATTAACTCTTCCTACGACCCACATAATACAGGGCTGTTGTAATAATGCTATAACTGTTGTTTACATAGGCATAAAGTCACAGGACATTGACCCTGATAATACCTGACAGTAATGCCTGCTTTTCTTTTTCTTGGCCCAGTTTGGTCTGGAGCCTCTGAGCTCTCACAGTCAGGACAGATTTGATCAAAGACGGTCTCATTCTGAGTGTTTATACTGCGGCTTTGTGCAGTGATCCATTTGTGAAAGATGCAGTGTGTGTGTATGTGTGTGTGTGTGTGTGTGTGTGTGTGTGTGTGTGTGTGTGTGTGTGTATGACATGTATATGTATGTTTTCTTGTCACAGAGCCACTGCAGAACCTCCTCACTCCATCAAACACACCTTATCTACATATCTTAAATCCATGTGGCTGGGAATAAATACAGCTGGGCTTCATCACTCAGGTGACAAAAAAAACAAAAGACGATTGTGGATGATCAACAGATGGCAGAGAACAGCACAATAAGACTGGAGGTGTCAGGCATCCTAATAATAATATAATCACACCATTTCTGAAATTTCCTCTCTGCAGGAGAGAGGATTTTATACACTAAAGTCACTAACACATGTTTATGTTTATTTTGAATATATTGTCATAAAAATTGCAAATTGTATATGGTTAAAAAAAGCAATTTTGGCTACAAATAAATCCCAACTGATTAACTTTTTACTTTCATCCCTGCTTTTAGTAGTAGAAATGATATATACTATTTGAGTATTGTTTCATTTGTCTAATCACCTGAAAAAAAAAATTTGTTTTAGTTTCACTTAAAACCTTGAAGAAGTTAGTATTTCTTTGACTGTACAATATTGTGCCCTCAAGTTGCAGCAGCATGTCTCAAAAGCAGCCCATGAAGTTTCACAGAGAAGGAGCAATCTTAGAGCCCTCCTGAATGAAAGCAACTCCTATAGTTCTGGCTTTTATTTAATATCATTGTTTTCAGGTAGAAACTTAGGGGCCACGGAGGCCTTGAACAAAACATTGATAAAGGTTTATGAATAATAACTTACACTAAGCAAATATGAAGCAACATTGATATGTATTTATAGATACGTTTCTCAGCTCCTGACAAATTTAGCTGCTCGATGCCACAACACATCTGGGCTTGTGGATCTCAGAGGATCACTATTAACCGGCCACTTTGCGATTATTATTATTTCAAAAGCTTGATCTCATTTTCACGCAAGACAACAAACAAACAAACAAACAAACAAACAAACAAACAAACAAGGATTGCCTCCGCATGGTGTGTGATGTCAGCAGGTGTGATGTCAGCAGGTGTGGTCAGCTCCGTCCAGCTGCATCCTCCTCTGCTGGGTGTGAGCAACATCCTCATTGCCTCATTAACAAACCATAAAATCCTTGTGTGTGTGTGTATGTGAGAGTGTGTGAGAGTGTGCATGACTGAGACAATGTTCAGATGGTCAGTACAGGCAAAAGATGAAAGACTAAAAAGCCTGGCCAGCTGATGGGAAGTACAGTTACACACACACACACACACATACATACACAACAACCCGTTTGTGTAAAAATGTGTAGCTTTGTGGGGTAATTACAGGGTCTGAGTGACGGAGTGCCAGTGTCTCAGCTGGTGTGTGGGTGAAATAAAGTCAACAAAGCTTAATTGTCTAAAATATATGAATGATGAATGGATGACGGCTGCACAGATGGGCCAATAAACACAGAACTGATGGAGGAAACAAGGCATTTAATGAGGGGATGGATGAGCAGATTGAGCTTATTTAGACTTTTGTGCCCCATTTCTCAGTTCTACTTCATATTTCATAGTAAGGTACACTTCAAAATACAGTAGGAATGAAATAGAAATATTCCACTCTCTAAACTTCAGTCCAAACCATACACCTAGTAAATTCTTCAGTTTTTATATCATTTTCTGTCGGTACTTGTGAACCTTTTATTTGCCGCCTTCTCCCGCAACAATCTGTTCGAAGCAGTCAACATCTGAGGAGTTTATTTGGAGCCACAGTGACACGTGGCACTTTTGCAAGGATGAAAAATATCCCTGGGGCCTTAATATATGGTTAAACCCCGAAGTTGTGAATTCAGAAAGTAAAAATGCATACACACACTTGCATGTGTCACCAGGCTATAATATGTTTGGATGGAGCAGGATGCCAGGCAGTGCCCGTTAAAGGCTCTAATGTGGCAGTGGTTTCATGGTGGTTGGCACATATCAGCAGGAAGAGGGCAAAGAGAGGGATGTAAAAAAGAGGGAGGGATGGGGGAGTTTGGAAAAGAGAGGGAGAGAGAGAGAGAGTGAGAGTAAGCTAAAGAAAGAGGGTTATAGTTTCAGAGGCACACCACAGGCATCAAACACTGAGGATATATGAATTCTTTTGCTTTCTCTTTCTCGCTCAGGGTGTCCTCACTTCATCTCTCTCTCTGGGTGAACGGCTCATTCACAGTGTAGTCCTGCGGTGATCAGAGTGGACTCTGCCCTCTCTCTCTCTTTCCACTTTCATCCCATCTTTTCTTTTTCGCCATGTCGGGAGAGTTAGGGGGGAATCCAAACAGTCCTACTTCCCCTGAACTCATCTTTTATTAATCAGAACCTCAGCGGTGTGTCGGTGGGGAAGAGTGACGCACACAGGTTTGTGAGTTTAAAACACACAAGTAAAGAGCAAGAACATGCAAGTGACCGCTGACAAATGCCTCGGGGTGTTTCATATTTCCTACGCTGCAAAACAGGCCGTGGCAGAGAACAGCAGAGCCCTCAGTTTGTGCCTGAGTATGTGTCAAAGCGAGAGACCGTCCCCGCCATTCATGAAGCCTCTCTCTCTCTCTCTTTTTTTTTTTTTTCTCCGGCTCACAGGCGGAGCGGAGCGGATATTCTGGGTGGTGTTATTCCAGGTGTGGAGTCGTCGAGGTCTCCATTCTGTGACCCTGTTATCCTGGGAAGAGGGAGAGTAGTAAAGGCATGCCGGGAGAGGAAGAGACTCTATATCAAAAACACATTTCACCCCGAGGCTGTATCACTGCAGCTATATGGCTCCAAATAAAGAAGTGCACACATATATATATATATATATGTATACACACACAGACACACACAGATGTGTCTGTATACGCACAGATGTTCACATGCGCACAAGTGGGAATGGAGTTGTGGCTATGCACAAAACCTGCAGATGGACTTTATCAATCATTAGGAGGAACGATTGACCAGTAAATGAAGCAGTAGAGACAAAACTTCAAAACTCAATCTTCTAAGCAATAGTTCTAAAAGTGAAGTTTTTTGGGGTAAAGTGAATTATTGGGGGGAAAAAAACATCATCCACTTTTACATCTGCTAAAAAACTTAACAAGTGAAGCTTTGGATCTTTTTTAAATTCACTAAATGTTATTCAATTGAAGCGAATATGAATGCTCATGAAGTTGGTTATGAGTACATTCTCTCTTCTCTCTCTAGAAAGTAAAGAGACAGAAGTCAGCCACACACCTTTTGGGACCTTTTTGAATGACTGTAACACATATCAGTGCTTATGATAAACATGAGTATTGTGTTAAACTCTATTACATTATTATTCCTATTCTATAAACTATTTTCGTTTTAAAAGATTTTGCACAACAATTTAGTTCATTTTTCAGGGGTGGAAACATTAATAAAATAGCTGCCATATATTGTTTACAACCACTTTCTGTGTAAGTTTGTTACTGACTTCATATCATTAGATATTTATTCTAATGTTCTGCTTCAAGTCTCCAGCTTTGCTGTCTATTTTCCATCAACGTTTCATTTTCACATCCATTCACCAAATGCATATCAACATATAACTTACAGATTTGGCTCTTTTTACATTTGATATAATCGTGGAAACATGAAGGATGCTTATATTAATTCAAAATGAAGTGTTGGAAAACCAATGATCATATGTAAAGTTGACACAATGCCTACACAAAAACCAACATGTCACTCTGAAATCAGCGTGATGCTTTTTAAAATGTATTTTATAGTTAATAAGTCCCTGGTCAAACCTGAACAATCATGTTGACTGAGAGATAACTTTACAGTAAGGTTTATCATGTTAAGGTGTTGGGCAGTATGCATAAATGTGCACACAATTAAAGCCTAGTTATCACAACCAATCATATCCTCTGAAAGGATCAAAAGTAACTGGCCTTAGTAAGATCACACTAAAACGCTTTCTTTGTATCATAATAATAAAGCATCATATATACACATTCAAGCAGACTCTCCCTAAATACAGTAATAAAACAACATATCTCAAATCTGTGCTAAATGCTAGTTAGCGCTGTACTGGAAGTTGGATGCAGGCAGAGAGGAGAGGCAGTCTTACCGAACTCCTTCACCGCCAAATCTCAATTTTAACGACTTTGTTCTTTGATTAAAAAACGCCTAAACGGTTCCAGTTGAGCCAGAGAAAGAGAAAAGAAATAAAACTGCGACTTCTAAGAGATGAAAATAACCGTTGTTCTCCAGTTTTAAGACGCACGTGTGCAGGGGTTGGCCTGAGACAACAGTTACGAGCTGCAGATGTTTGTTTGGGTTTTTTATGATTGTTGTTATTTTCAAATTTTGGCGTTTCCATGATAAGCTTTGCCCTCCTCAGTGTGTGTGTGTGTGTGTTACATGTGTGGGTTTGCATGGGCAAAAGAGACGCATATCCAAAGAAAAAGCATGGATAATGCGTGCCTAATTAAGGACAAGCTCTTCTATGTGCTTTTAAACAGCTCATTTTGCAGCCAAATCACAGGAAACTAAAGGTGATTACACACACACACACACACACACACACACACACACACACACACACACACACACACACACACACACACACACACACACACACACACACACACACACACACACACACACACACACACACACACACACACACACACACACACACACACACACACACACACACACACACACACACACACACACACCTGTGCGTTCAAGTTTTCCCTGCCAATGAACAATAGAAGGCAATCTAAACCTCAGCACACACAGTCCTTCCTTTTAATGACCTCATGTGCGCACACAAACACACACATTAACACAAACCATTCAGATCGAACCATCATGTGGTTTCATGGGTTATGAGAGGAGAAAATGTTTTCACATCTTCTCTGTTAGATGGAGAAAACAATAAAAACAGCACCTGCTTGATTGCCCCCCGCCCCATCCACCCATCTCTCTTGCAGCACATTGAGGTAATAAGATGTAATGGTTTGTTGTTGAGTTACACATATTACTAACAACTCTCTTTTATTTCAGCCCTCACTCATCCGAAGCATCTTATAATTATCAGCTGTGAGTTTTTTGCAACTTGCTTAAGACTTTGACTTAATTCATACCTGCAAAGTAAATAGTCGGCTCTCCTGTTAATGCTGTATGCAGGGAAATAATCAGGTTATCTTGATTTAAAGCATGAATATTTTGGACCTTAGAAACCATAAGCCTAATTACAAGTGTGCTCAATGTAAGCAACTGTTAGCAAGTAAGCAAATACATCTGCAAGTAATGTCTCAGCTTTGTAATTAACAGCCGGGAGATCAGTCAGAGAAACTGTGCAACTCTGTCTCCTGCTGTCTCCGGTAAATATGAGCGGAGCCGGTCCTGCAGAGCTGTTGACCTCTGTTGAACCACTTTAAGTTCAAAGTCAATTACATACAGCACACAGTTACATAATCGCTCTACAGATCATCAAGACAGACTCCCAGCATTATTATTATGTTTTTTTTTATCTACTGCCATCATTTCAGACCATGACATTCTCGGATAATGTAGATGTTTTGCATTTAAAAATCCATCCAGTGTCATCACTTTTCACTTGTGCATGAAATCTATGCAGCTTAGTTGGCCTGCGACACATAAAAATCTGCCACATTTGGGCAAATCCCCTCTTGGATCTTTAAGCAACATGTGAATCCTGTTATAATAAGAAGCAATGTGTTTTTGTTTGCAGTATAAGAAACTAATCTGTATCATAATAGCTCCTAGGAAAAAGCTTCCAATACCTTCTTTTTTTCTTTATGAATGAGAAAAGTGGCTTGTAAATTGGAAGATAAAAAGCAGGGGCATAAATGAAAAGACACTCTTTGGATAATGATCCAGTATATGCTGATGTCAAAAAGTCTGGCCTAATAATATTTCCATTATTTGTAATTTATCGACCTGTGAGCGACACAGGATGATAACACGGACCCATTCAATACAATTAGTTAGATTCATCCGAATTCACTAATAACACAATTCCTTCTTTTTAATTGTTATCACCTGCTTTCTCTGCGCCGTTCAATGTGCAGCATGCATTACAGCTGACATCATAAAAAAGAAATGTTTAAATCCTTTTCAAATTTAATTAATCAACAAAAGAAACATTAATACACAGTGAGATGAATTGTGAGTGCCGGTTGAGCTTTTTCTGATATAACATAAATGCTTTCAAACGCAATTTGAGTATTTTTCTTATGAAGTTAGTCCACGGCTATTATTTAAATAGACTACATTAGAACACACACGGCAGATTTTCAGGATAAACTGCCTCAAATTTAGATGGAAAATTCTGGACTGTAAAATATTACATATAGGCTGCTTGCAGATACAGAGTTATGACAGATTTTGTCACAATTTCGTCTTACCCACCACATGTTCCAGATTGCCCTAACAGCTCCCCCTCCAATCTTCCTGTGCTGAACACTGAATTAGCTTAATGAAGAAAAGATACGTTGTTGAAGCCGTACTTATGGAATTGATAAAACATATTTATAGACAGTTAAAGTTTCCTCTCAAAAGTATTTCAGTTTGATCTGATCCAAATAATGATGTGACAGTCTGCATAGTGACAGATCTGGCTTAGCTCTGCAAAGCATTTTTGATCTGAAAATCACAGGATGAATCCAACACCCTGCAGTCCAGCAGCATCAAGCTGTAACTCAGTTTCACAGAGTTTGAGTCATCTGTGTCTTCCTACAGTGTGTGTGTGTGTGTGTGTGTGTGTGTGTGTGTGTGTGTGTGTGTGTGTGTGTGTGTGTGTGTGTGTGTGTGTGTGTGTGTGTGTGTGTGTGTGTGTGTGTGTGTGTGTGTGTGTGTGTGTGTGTGTGTGTGTGTGTGTGTGTGTGTGTGTGTGCGTGTGAGAAAGAGAGAGAAAAGCTAGCAGCCAGAGCAGGAGTTCAACTTGAATAACATCCGAGGCGCACAGAGGCCTGAATAAACGGCGTCACGACCAGAACCGGCTCGTAAAAAAATTCAATAAATGTCATACATCCATCAACTTCTATCAAGCGCGTCAGTAAATAGCACGTTTTCAATGGAAGGTTAACTTTATGAAGGAGAGCAAGGGTCACTTCACTTGGATGACGAGTGACTCTGGGCCAGCATAAGCAGGATTTGCTCGTAGGGGCCCCAGCCGTTTGTTTTGCAGTGTTGGCACAACTGCGTACAGCCGTGGAGTTCAGGTTATGACTTTCCCAGTGGGGCCGTACAGAGGATCCGGCATTGCTTGTCTGGGATTCGGCCCCCACAGGAGTGCCTGCAAGGATGGCGATGGTACCCTGAATGTGGAAGAAGGAAGGTGGCTGAATTTCTCTCACTGTCTGCTGTCTGACTTCAGTCTTTCCACAGTTTTGGATCTAAATCCCTTCAGGAAAGATTAAAACGGAACAGAAGTGTGGAAAGGGACCACTGCTGAAACATTTTTAAAATCACCACCGCACCAGCCTACATGTAGGTCTCCCTTACACATACTCACCATAATCCCACACCTCCATGCCGCCCATGCCACTTCCGCCATAAAAGCCCTGGCAGTGATCCACGTGCCCATTAGCACGCGCTAAATAACTGTTAACAATGTATTACCCAGACTCCCCTGCTCCAGCACTTCTACCCTGCTCCGTGTCCCTTCAAAGCTCACAGGTAATTATGTCAAAGGTTTTTAATAAACAGCCTATTCAGTGCGCAGTGGGTAACGCCTATACGCCTTTAGTGACATTTCTTTAAACGACACCTGAACAAATGAGCCGGGCTGTGATTGGCTGAACACAATAACTGGGTTAACGCGCACCTGCATGGCCTATTTTTCGGCTAATTAGCAAACAAAAGCTAGTCAGTAAATTGAGTGGCAAAAAAAAGATTAAAAAGGTGTGTATAAGGCATAGACTATCAAGAGTTTAATTATCAGGATTTGTATGTGTTTTTTTTTTTTTCGCAATTAATTGTTTATTGTAGCCAGAAATTGAACACCAGCGTCATTAATCAAAACTAGGAAAGAGAGAAATCTGCCGTAGGCAACTTGATTGACACAGAGTAGCTCAGGTGGTGACAAACTGTGACGGTAAGAGACATGCAGGACATGCAGGACTTGCAGGACATGCAGGACAGGCATACGAGAGAGAAAATACACAGAAAATGAGGAAACTCAAAAACTTTAAACGTCCATGATTTTCCCCCGGTTACTAATGTGCAAAACACAACTTTAGGTTTATTTGATAAAGCTATGCCCCACTGCCGCAACATTTATATTCAAATAACAGACAGGTTTGGCGACAGAGATTTCGCCCACAGTTTTACAGCCAGAGCACATATAAGACTCGTCGCCAGGACCATCGAAAAAAATGCCTTCAAATTTGTTTTAAGTCCAAGATGAGCTCATTCCACAATCCCATAGCACGCCGCCGCTCATCGTGTACAAAGAGCTGAAGAATGAAAGACTGTTTTTTTTTCTAGATGCAACATTTGTGCACGTTTGCTTTGACAGAAAAGTTTCAATTTTTCCTCAATGAATGGTAAGCTTTCTTCCTATAGGCTATATTCTGATACTGGATGGGTATGCTAGGCTACGCAATCATTCTAAATAAGACTAATAAATAACAATAGGCCTAATAATATCTATATGAGGTATTAAATAAAAATGTTCATATACCATAATCGTACATGACTCTACAATATAGCAAATAGTCGAGGCAGTGCACCTGCAAACGAAAAATAATAATTACATTATCAATAACTACTTACAAATGACTACATACAAACCCGTAGGCCATAGCCTATATAAATATTTTTTTATTAGATTTTTGAACCATATTTAGGCCTATATTACTTTCGAGGACTATAGGCCTAAATAAGAAATGAACTGCGCTTATTAAAAGGATAAGCGATTAAAGTAAAAGAGTCCTGTCTTCATCACCAAGCTCTAACTTGACAGTAATGTTTTAAATATCATAGGCTACAGCCTTTATACTGCTTCTCATAGACCATCAGTAATAGGCCTACATGTTGAAATTGACCTATTATTATTATTATTATTAGCCTATCAAATAGGAATCAAATATAAAATAAATGTTATTGAGACTTTCATTTAATTAGAGCCATGTCTTCATTTACGGGTTACTGACTTAAAGGTTAGGCTATTTTTTTTTTAATTTATGAAAATGATTTAAAAAAAAGAAGGAATTACATTTTTTTAAAGTTGTTAACATTGATCAATAACTGCTTGGAGTCTTTAACAGGCCTATTCAATGTAAAACCATGTTAAAGGAAGTATGGGCTAATTAATGTTAAACTTAAAGAATGTTTGGGTCATTTTCAGACTAACATTTAGCCCATTATTTAATCTTTGACGACGTGCTTTGTCTGATTTCATTTTTTTAACAATCTCTGTTTATGATTAGGCTACAGCTATGAAGGGCAAATATTGTGTTCTTATTATTTGTAAGTTATTTATGTCAAAGCCAAAATAGGTCATGCGGCTTTATGCTCACGTTGAATCGAAAATGAACGCTTTTGCAAACAGAGCGTAACCTATTTGATTCTCACGAAGTTATTAAGAAATAAGACATTTTTGAACCCCCACGGGAAGCGAAACACGAGGCTTTTGATCTGATAACCCACGCGGATCTGGGCACAGACCTTCCCCTTGACGTCCAATCATTTACACTGAATTTATGCCAATAAACGATGACGACGTGTTATTTATTTAACCAACAAGCCACGAGAGGCCTTGTGGGCTTTGCAGTGATTTTAGCGCAGGAAACATCACTAAAGCAAAGAGGAAACCTCAGAAAATAATTTAATCCTGATGGCACTAATGGCATTTCACATCATCAAATATGCAGGATGATTTTTGTTAAGGAGCAAAAACAAAAAACAAAAAAGACAAATTATAGCGGGATAATAAGACGTCAAAATGTTTCATATTAAACTGTTCAGCGATCGGTTTTGTTTATAAGAAACTGTATATCGGCTCAGGGCCATCAGGATATCGACTGTCGGTTTGAGAAACTCGGCTCTTGTTTATTTATAGCAGGTTCTCTTCTCGTGTTAAACTCTCCACACGCACTCACACCAAAACGCATTCCCCGCGTGACCACACGCTCATTCACGCGGCCTTGAAAGTGAGAGAAATCATTTCCAAACATGCATAAAATGGGAATCAAAGTCATTACTAAGACTGTGAGATGAATGAGTATTAAATGATTTCTGATCCTGTTCATCCTGATTTTTTTTTCTGTCGTCCATTTATTTATATATTTACTTATAGACAACAATTGACCCATTGCAATATTTAAGTATTTCCTTTCTGAAATGTATGTTTTAGAAATAAGGAACAACAACAGATAAATATTTGATGATGTGAAATGCCAACCAACAACCAGAACGATCTTTAATTAGGCTATAGGAATTAGACTACAGATGAATTAGTTGTTCGTGAAGCCTACAAACATCAATCATTAAACTAAAATTTTAAAGCATCAACCTATCAATGTTGTAATCAGCAAAATATTATTATTATTATTATTGTTGTTGTAATGAGTTTGTGTTGTTGCATTTTAACAAGGAATTTGTTTGCGCATTGTGGGGATCGTGTTGTTAGTTATATTGTGATTCTGTTACATGACGTAATTGTCTCAAAATAACATGAGATGACAACGTTTGGAGAACTGATTAGACCCAGAGCCGTACTATTTGGGGTTACAAAAAGAAAAGAAATACAAAGGTCTAAGATTAGTTAGCCATCTAAAGGGTTAAAGCAGACTGATCAATATGCACAGACACATTGTGAGACATTTCTTCTGTGAAAGACATGATCTATGTAAACGCCTATTTCCAGGCTGGGGGCCACAAGTGTCCACCGCGCAGGAGGTACTAATGGCCAGATATGCACAGCATGTCGGGCCGGTGTGTGAAAATGCGCACAATGCCCCGGAGAGACACTCCTCGCGCTCCTGATTCAATCACCAGCTTTACTTTTACCACATAAGGCGGCACGAGCGGCCCCCACAGCGGGCGGGACCAGCGTAAAGTTCCGGGGGGGGGGTGTGATTACTCGTGATTGGTTGCCATGTTTGATGATTGACAGGTCCTCTTCTCCGGCTCTCCTCTAAACTCTGGTTGTTGACACTCTCCTAAAGTCCGCGCGGCTCTCACGGATAACGGAGACATTATTGCAGCTCGTGCTGACTCGCGCTGTTTCCTCTGCTGTCCGGCTCGAGGACGGACAACACCCCGCACCGAGAGCACTGGACTGTCTTCGTGGATTTCTTTTTCCCTGTTGTCTGAGCTTAGAACTTATTTTGCTTCCTGCGTCCCACTTTTCTGACCCGAGAGCGCGAGACATGGCAGAGAAACGGAGGTCCCCGTGCGCACTGAGCGTCAAGGCGCACGCGTTTTCTGTAGAGGCGCTCATCGGAGCGGAGAAGAGACGCAAGACAGCCGAAGAAGAGGCCGTGTCCCCGAGCTACGAGGACGGCACTGATGTGTCCGACCTAACCGGGAGCCCGGGCCCGCGAGCCGATAGAGCGTGCACGAGCGACCGGGGAAGCGAGGCTGAGTGTGCGAGTGACGGATCCCGTAAGTAGCCCACATTAAACCATACACTAAAAAAAAAAGTTAGTTAGTAACAATATTATCTTAAAAATATATAGGCCTATATAATTAATGAGTGCATACATGAGGAGAATAATATCCTGTTAGCCTATTGTTGGCTGCGTGTGTTTTGAAAAGGCTTTCAGAATTTAATCTGTCAAACATGGGCAATGTGCATTTCATAAAACTAATCACAGACACAAATTTCATATCAAAGACGGGACATTACATAGACCTTACATAAATAAATGTCAAATGCACAACTTAAGACCATAATAATTTAAAAACCAAGTCTATTTTTTTTTTCAGGAACAAACGAAAGTCTTACTTCGAAGCTCTTTTCATTTGTATCATGAATGTGCTCCTCTACTTTCTGATTGTGGAAAATTCAGTAAAAAAAAACAAGGCAGAAATGAAAGATTAAGGCAGAACATAATTTGGTGCTTTGGTCAGAGCCACAGTGTGGAAATGTGATATCATATCATTGCCCTGCTCTAGTAAATATGAGTGGTGTGAGTGTGACTAATGTGAGCCACTTTATGAGCTGTGTTGCAATCATAAACACGCCAATTAGCAGCATGTAAAGGCCGGGAAGCTGCCTCGGAAAGGATGCTAAGAGGTCTGCAGAAAACACAAACCGAGTGGCCATGACAAATTATTATTTCAATCTGCTGTAAACTGAAAATGCACTGCGGGCTGAGGAGTTGTTGTGAGCTTGGCTTGTTAGGACCATTTCTAATGTCCATAAATTGTGTCCACCTGTGACGAATAACACAAATAACATGAACAGAGAGGCACATAAACACTGATATTAGTTTGCCCTCAATATTAAAATACACTTTTAAACTCAAGTATCCCACCAGGAAAATCATTAAACAGTTGCTAGTTGGACTGAAAATTGGAGTTCAGTAATGACTGAATAGTAAACTTGCCTTTTTGCTACAGCATCATAATAAACTATGTGCATAGGACCTTAATTCCAGAATGAGAGTGTAGAGTGACCTTGGGTCAAAGAGAAAATGCAACTACAAATTCTAAACTTCGTGTGCAACAGTGAAGAGTGACTTTAATGGACGTATAATCACTTGAAAGCATTTTTATCGTCTTGAAATGATCCAGTAATAAAACAGTGTTCAGCAGTGTGTAGTAAAACAAAAACATTTGCAATTACACCTTTTTTCATGACAACCTCAATAAAAACGCAGCCTACATGTTTTAAAGGCTTAATGCAAAATGCAAAACGTGGTAGCCTCTAAATACTTGGTTACTTGGAATCAGATGATAAGAATCCATTCTGAATGTTGTTTTATTCATTTTGAAATATTCAGATTTCAGTTTCTCCCATTAGCCACGGTTCAGAACCGAAGTCACACCTTGTAAATGACTGATGCTTGCTTTGGATGGCTGTGTGACCGTTGCAAAATGTTCATCTCGCTCTTTCCCCCGGTGCAGCAGAGAGCGAGGACGCGCTGCTGGAGAGTCCGCAGCCCGCAGCTCTGTGCACGGCGCCGGCCACCGGCACCGGAGAGGAGTCCCGCGTGGACCTGCAGGGATCGGACCTGTGGAAACGGTTCCACGAGATTGGCACGGAAATGATCATAACCAAGGCTGGACGGTAAGAAGGATGTACAATGGAAATGGATATATGTTTGGAAGAAGAAGAAAAAAAACGCTCTTTGATTTTTAAAGGAAGAATGATGGTTTCAAAATTATATTCGGGATGTGAAGCGATTTGCTTTAGTTTAACACACATGTTTATGTAAATAAAAGAAGTGGAGGCCTAATTAAGACTAAAACAGTCGTGTGGATAATCACCTTTTAAGATAATGTCTTGAACCACATAATTCACCGTTATAAACTCCAATTTATGGTAGCCTACATAATCCCATAGATTTAGCAAAAATGCCATCAAAACTGATTTTTTTTTTTTTTTTTTTTTACTGAATCTATCTTTGTAGCTCAGATTATTAGTATTTAGTAATACTGGCTGTGTTTCATCTAGCATGGCTGAAATGTGTAATGCAGATGATTTATTTGGGTTTCCTGTATAGGCGGATGTTCCCCGCTATGCGCGTCAAGATTACGGGCTTGGACCCACATCAGCAGTATTATATCGCCATGGATATAATCCCTGTGGATAACAAACGATACAGGTACGTGCGCACACACACACCTGCACAAACACACTGCTGCATATGCAAGCCTTGAAAAGCACATAACTTCGTAATCCTTTTTTACATTTATACACGACATTATTTCTAAAGTAAAAAGTTAAATCCGCTATAGAACTTGTAAAAAGTAACCTAAACTGTCTGCAGGCTCCGTCGGTGGCCTGTAAACTCCCTCGCATGCCTTATAGGAAGGGGATAAAATACTTTTGCTCACATGTAGTCTTAATTTAGATAGGCCAACAAAGTGCCCATATAAAGTGTTTCTTGGACAACATGACATTTTTCAATTGTGTAAGTCCAGCTATGTGTCCACAAATGGCGCTTGGCTCTGGTGTTTTGTCACAGCGGTTTTGCCGTCCCGTTTGGAGGAGGCCTTTTGGACGCCTAACCTCTCCATCCTGCGAGGTCAAATCAGCAAATGTCGCTATAATGCAGAAAAAAACAACAGCGGTGTTTCTGCAGCGGCGTGAATGCAGCCAATTCTCACTGCAGGTCCGTCACAGTAGACTTTCAGGAACCGTACAGTGAATAACTTTTTAGCGGCGTGGTCGATTCGCCAAGATCTTACATAAAGTTTCAGTGGATTACGAAAAAGATGTGCTGGCGTGCACACACAGGTCAGAGCCGAGGTCAGCGTAGGCGTACAGGAAGTGCAGGTTTTTAATCAAACGCATCACAGCAGGTGTCGAACTGACCTCCAACCAGAGGAGAGACTCATAGCCGCTTTTACTCTTAAAGCAAACAGATCATAAACATAGGATTTCGATTTAAATTGTTAAGTGTTGTTAGGTGTGACTTCGTGCATAAAATACCTAAAATAAAATAAAAATAGCTTCAAAACATCTTAAAAGCTTAATAAAAAAGATTCATTACTGGGTTTGATCATTTGTTTGACTAAAAAAGTAAAATAGTTGTGCTTTACTTCAGGATTTAAATTGAAATATGGAAAGGTAGTCTGCAGTTGAAAATAGGAAAGCATTATTATTTCGTTTTTTGAGGAATTGTTTTTCCATGTTTTCCTTTTATTATTTACTCTAACACACACATGGCACTCTCTCTTTTTCTCGCTCTCTCTATTTTTAAGATAATGTAAGTGGCTTCATGATTGTTTTGGATCAAGCAAGACTAGAAACCTCCCTCATTGTAGATTGCTAAAGCAAAAATCATCAGTTAAATATAAAAAAGTAAGAAATAAAGATAACATGGGGAATGGCAAAAGGATTACAATAATTGTTTTCTTGTTTTGTGACATGAATATTTATTGCATACATGCGTGCACTCTTCTCTGTAATAGTTTAAATCAAGTCTTTTGAGAGGATTTAGAAAGTCAAGAATTATGTAGTGGAATTTGAGGGCACAATTGAATTAAAATTTTATGCATTTAGGCAACTTTTGAGACGATTAATTTTTGTCTCAAATGATTATTCCTTGTAGCCATTGTAATGACATTTCAATAGCAAGTTCATGCTATTGAAATAGTCAATGTAAGGGTTCATGTCTTTTCATAAGAAGTTTAAATGGGGAATTATTGAGCTAACCAAGAATTCGCCTGGAGTCTTATTATTCTCTGTCTCTATTTTCTGTCTCATGCTGTAATAAGTCTCAATATCGCCTTTAGTAACATCTCCCACTTTCAAATCACCACAGTTGTTTTTTTTTTTCTTGGCCATTTCTTGACATTGTGTTTAAGAAATAAAGTGTTGGGACACTTAGTCATTTACCTCCCTGCGTGTTTCATAAAGGTACGTGTATCACAGCTCTAAGTGGATGGTAGCTGGGAATGCAGACTCTCCAGTGCCGCCCAGAGTTTACATCCACCCGGACTCCCCGGCCTCAGGGGAGACGTGGATGCGTCAGGTGGTCAGCTTCGACAAACTCAAACTGACCAACAATGAACTGGATGACCAGGGACATGTAGGTGTTACAAAAACAGTCATTTGAAATATCTTTATTATCTGGCATTTTACAGTTACAGTTGGTATGTATGATTTAATCATTGATCATAATCTTGTATCAAGTTTCTTTGCAATAATAATGCAGTAGCTTTTAAGATTTTAAAAGATGGAATAAGCCAAATAAACTCCAATTTTCCGCATGTTTCTAGGCATCCACATGTGTGCATGTCTGTTATATAACAATCGTGTTTTACAGCTTTGAGTTAAATTGAAGAGCTGTTGTGCAATTTAAGCCTGAAGGAATATTTCTTTATGTGTTCAGATCATTCTGCACTCCATGCACAAGTACCAGCCAAGGGTCCACGTGATCCGTAAGGAGTGTGGAGAGGAGTTATCCCCAGTGAGAGCTGTGCCTGCTGGAGAGGGAACCCGCACCTTCGCTTTCCCTGAGACCGTGTTCACCACCGTCACAGCGTATCAGAATCAGCAGGTAACATAGCTGCTCCACCGCAATACCACATATCCTGTAAACAAACAAATTGAACTGGGTAAACCAAGCTCGCTTTAAGCTTACTCGTATAAAACATCCACTAATCCATTACACAGGTGCTACAATGACTACCTGGTGGCCAACATATATTGATTGTTATGTTGTTTGTTAGTGAGTGATTAAAAAAGAAAAATGTTTAAATTAAGTTTTTGCAGGTCACACCAGAGTGGGATATCTTCCACTAACGTTTTGACACAACAGACTATAAAGATATGTAAGAAGTTAAATGAGAAAAAAAAGTATGGATGTCATGTTTTCTGTTTTTTGTCTGGTCTACACTTTTACAGCAAATTTCTGAGCGTGTGTTTTCCTCGGTGTGTTTGCGTTTTCTACCAAGAAAACTCTGAATAGACTGGAAAGAATGACTCTGCTACTCATTTAAGTTGCATGTTTGAAGTATTTGTCCATTTTAATTTGTGCTCTAAAGAGTCATTTTTCTGGACTTTTTCCAAAGAATTTCAAAGCCCATTCATTTCTTCAATAAGGGAAAGAAATGTTTTCTGTATTTTAGCATAAGATGAGTCAATGTGAGGTTTGAAGTTGGATGTTAGCTTGGACTTGCTAGCCCACAGCGCAGAATGGCGAGGCCCATAAAAATCCCTTTGGATGCGGGTCGGCCTTAAACACCACACACAGCCTGGGCAACCCTATGGCAGCCGCGCATACATTTACAAACATGCACACAAATGAACAAATTCATCTACTGTATGTGTGTATGGAAACGCACAAACCAAGCATATCCAACTAATTCAAAGAGCACAATTGGCAGCTCACTATGCGCATTATTTATTTATAGATTTGATTGAAAGATTACAGACGAAGGAAATTATTTTGGCTGGAGCACAGGACATGTTATCATCGACTTTGTAATAAAGAAAATGTTGGAAATAAATAGTCTTATTTCACTTTTCAGATTACAAGGCTGAAAATTGACAGAAACCCGTTTGCAAAAGGCTTCAGAGACTCTGGCAGAAACCGGTGAGTTCATTTGGACCAAAGAGATTTTCACATTATCCTGTGCATTAGGGGTAATGTGGGATGCATGACTGCATTATATTCTGGCTTGGTTGTGGTTTTTATCACGGCTATTTCAGTCCCATTTTTATGGGGAGCAAAGCTATGTATTTATACTTTTTTTTTTTTCTAATGGAAAATGTGCAACAGCCTCCCATTAAATCTGTCCAAAACGAGAGAAAAGAAATGGACTAATCTGAGCAGACGTGGCAGATATTATGATTTCACCCTATTAATGGGTGATGCATTTTTATTTAAATGTGCTAACTTTAAAGGCACATTAATTCTCACAATCTCACAGTTACAGACTCATGCCTGAGGAGGGAAAAACCTAACCCTGGCTGCAAACCTAAATGGAGCGTCAGATTCCAGCCGGCCTCAGGAACATAAACATCAACAGCAAAATAATAAAAGTCAAGAGTGTCCTGAAGAAAATCTGTATAAACACATTTCTAAACATATATAAACACAGCATTAAAACAACACAGCAGTAAAACTCCAACAGGCTCCAAACAGCCACTCCCCTGAGGCCTCACAGAAATCATTAGAGAGGAGGGCGGAGAGGGAACATGTGAGACAGAAAATTTGACAGGGAGAAAGGTAGAGTACGGCAAACTGGATAACCCTGACAGCTGACCCTATAAAGTTAAACTCAGGAAGGCTGAAAAAAATACCTCCCTTTAAATATTACAGGAAGAGTTAAGCAGTTTGCTAAATAAACTTCTGCACTGATAGGCTGCTTCAGAGCACACACAACCTCTCTGGGCAGCTTGTCTAAATTATCACCGTGGCTACAACCCCGCGGGGGGGAGGACTTTTATCCTCACGCTAACGAGGGGTAACAGAGCACTCGCATTACCCCGCCACAGCAGCCCTCTGCCCCACCTAGAGGAGGGAGGGGGACGCAGATTTTGCGGGGGAAGGGGAGTCCCACCTCATAAATCCTTGCTGCGGCTTCCTGCTCCTTCGTCCTGATTCGCCCGTAAAAGCCGTGTGAAAGCAATTACCTCCGAGCACCCGGCTGGCAGCAGCCAATCGCAATGTGGCGTTTATGCCCCTCATTACCTGCGGTCTCCATGGAGATGGCAAAAGAGGCCCCACGGGCGACTAAGATGGCCGCCAGGTGGTCGAAATAATGTACGACTGAGTGAGGCATGCTGAGAGCGAGCGGCTGCAGCTGCATCAATGACTGAAAAAAGTGCAGGACGAGGAGTTCTGCCATGAATGATTTGGTGATAATTGATCATTTATTCAATGCTGATGTGTTTGTGTTCATCTCTGTGTGTTTTACAGGATGGGTCTGGAGGCTTTGGTTGAGTCTTATGCCTTCTGGCGGCCATCTCTTCGAACACTCACATTTGAGGACATCCCCGGCATGGCCAAGCAAGGTAGAGTTGACTAGAAGGACTTTTCTGAATTCAAAGACAGCAGAATGTCATTGCCAGTATTACATTTTACTGTTTTTTTTAAATGAAACCACTAAGTTTTTAGTAGGGTAAAACTTTGGCAAATAAAAGGAGCTAGTAAGGTTAGGGAAAGATTTTGGACAATTCTTGTCATGACCTTGTCATTACTGTGTGCAGGAAGTGTTTTTTGTACACTGAACACCATCCCAACTTCCCATAGAGGTTTTGCTTGAATGACTTACACATATAAACATCGGGAAACTGGAAAGTCTGGTTTGGTCATACCCTCGACTCTTGAATACTGCGGTCGGTTTAGAGAGCCTGCCGGATCAGGAGGAGGACTCTTCTATTAAAATGACTAGTTTCATTGACATAACTACAACATACATCTATATAACATGAATCTGCAATACTTAGTACAAACCTAAAATTGGAGAACGATAAACTGTAAAGTCAACTGAGGCAAACAGAGAAGAAAGCAGCAAAACTGTTCAACATGAACAGCATCACCAACACGCTTACTCAAATGCCTGCTGCGTTCACACATCGGCTCACTTGGACATTAAGCAGGCTTTGCCATATCTGGCAGGTTATAGGTATTTTATATGTGGGTCAATTTATTCAGACATTTGTGTCCTAGCAGGCATTCCACGTGTGAAAGGGGTTTATGAGTAACTTCCTTTTTAAGTTGTGAGAGTCATTATTTGCCCGGTTGCAACAAGAAATATAATCACATTATGCCATTTTCAGTAATTTCCTAAAGTCTCATGGGGTATTATTGATACTGATTAGGATACCTCATCATTAACTCGTCGGTGAACTGATCAAATACCTGTCAACACCTTATTTATTGGAATAATTATGTCAAATGAATTTAAGTAAGGGAGTCTTTTGGTCCTAAATGAACATATGTGGTAACAGAAATCATGTGAACAACAATTGCATTGACTTGGAAAATGTAATCAAGTGAGGGTCATTACTTGATTCACCTAATAAGACTTGTTTGTAATGTAAGCCTGAAGGAATATTTATTAGTCATTACATTAAAGCCATTATGTGTCATTAAGACGGACAAAGGTTTCAATTATTTTCTGGTTCTGTTTCTGTAGGACTCCCTGGAGCTCATGGAGCATCACCTCACCTGCTCTCCACTTCCCCATGCTCCTCACCTTTCCAGGTGTGCCCACTAAGTCCACCTGACTACAACTGCGGCCGACCCACACACCCTCTCCATCGCTATAGCAACGGTCCGGAGCCATTCCCCCCTCCCAGAGGTCCGTCTGCATACGAAACCGAAGGATTTTGCTCCCTGCCTCTCCCTGCTACTCAACTCAGCTATCTAGCCAACCCTACCCCTCAGGGTTACGCCAGTCTACGCCTCCACACACCGCCCTACAGCCTGTACGGTTACACATTCCCTCCATCACCACGCCTTGCTGCCAGCCCTGATAAAATGGCTGCCGCTGCCACTGCCAACCATCCCAGTCCCTTCCTTGGCTCATCTCCCAGTGGGACTCTAACAGACAGTCTGGGTGTGCTCAGTGGAGGACAGCAGGGCTTCTTGTTTGACTCTCGGACTTTAGGGTTGGCAGGTAGCCAAGCGGGAGGCGGGGTCTCGCAGGTCACTGCCCACATGGGCTGAATTTGACTCCAGACATCTATGGTTGTCATGAAACAAAGTGACTACAAAGGAATGGGTGTAATTTGCTTTTGAGTCAGAACTTTTACGAATTAATCATCCATGTGCTGAACGAGCATCAGGCTGGTGAGAGAGGAGAAGCTGTGGCCTCAGTGGCCATAAAGAGCTTCACAAGACTTCCTAAACCGGAGGGAATATATAACAAAGTTCTTATCTCAAGCATACTCTCTAGGACATGCACGTGCAGCGACAGTAAAGGGATACACTTCCTCCAGCTTTGGATAAGAAGTCAAAAAGATGTATAAAGTGACTGAACTCTAGCTGAATATGTACTGGGCAGAAACTGTGCAGGCCCAGGCACGCAATGCAAGCACTTCAAGCCCTGGCCAGGCCCTGTACTTTATCTTGAAGACTTACACCGCTTTTTACATGCCCTTCCTTATCATGCAAACTTTGGAATTAGTTACTCAACACTTCTTCTAACCTTGTTTTTGTTGGGGGGGCAAAATTTAGATAATTCCATAAATTAAATTCTGTCGCTTCACACCTGGTGGTGTTCAAGTCTTTGAAAAAACAAACACACAGCTAAAGTTCATCTATAAAATGCACTACTGGCGGGACCTTTTGACCACTCTGACTTAAAAAAAAACTTTACACATCCAACCCCAGAACCCGTCACATATTCACACAATGACATCATGGCCATGGGGAGAGCTATGGGAGCCGTCCCAGTGACAGTTATGGACTGACAAAGTTAAAGCTTCGGACTGAGCTCCTTCTTCTCCGTCTGGTTTGACGGACGTTTATGTGATGCAGCTGTTTGGATGTCAGGAGGAAGAACATCTTTCCTTGTGTGACACAAACCTAACTGGACATGATGACTCTGTATATAGCGAGAGATGTGTATATAAAGGGTTGTGTGACACTTCGCACTTAAAAACTCTGATGCACCTGCTTCTGCTCTTTCGACCGGGTCAGGTACATGACAGCCAACCCTGAACCTGCCTGAAAAAGCTTTTCTTTGCAAATGCGCTATATCAGCTCGCCCTTTGGCTGAGGACCTTAACATGTTCTGTGACCTTTTTGAGCCAAATAAAATATATCTATTCATGTCACAATGTTTCTATGCAATCAGTATTTAACTAATTTAACTGATTGACTTACTATTGTTTATTATGGAAGTCATAAAAATGCACGTTTTCTTTACACATTTCTTAAAGCAATTATAATGCCTACAATATAAAATATGTCATCACTATTATAGCCATATTGTGTATGTGATTATGTGTGTGTGAGTGTGTGTGAGTGTGTGTCTGTGTGTGAAAAAGCAGTCAAATGTCAGTTGTTTTTTTAGCAAGCTTTTGGTGCTTGAGACAAAATAACTCGCAGATACACGATATCCGTTGCACATGCAAATAACACACCATTTTCATTGTGTAATGGTCATGCAAACTTACACCTACAACTCTACTGAATTGACTAGTCACACGGGGAAGGGTGTGCAGTGAATCTAGATGTGGGTGTGAGGGTGCTGATTTGTGTGTGTGCGCATTTGTGTGTTATGTGTGGGCCAACAGGTGGTTGAGTTGTCAGCGAGTGTGTGACCTCACAGTCTCAAAGTTCATGTCGATCCCTGAGTATTAACCCCCCACCCCCTCCTCTCCAAAGTCATTCTACACTGCTGCTGAAAGCACAAGCCAAGATTTTTTCAGTGAGCAGTTTGTAGACACTCAAGCTTTGTCATTTTAACCCATTTTAACACCTGAACAAGCGCTTCAGCCAAGCACCGACACAAAACACAGACGGAGTTCTCCAGAATACAGGCTCGAAAAAGAAAAAAACAAACCAGTTCAACACACTTCATATCTGTCAATAGTTTTGACTGAACAGCATTTTGACAGTAAAGATACTAAACTACATTTTTTTTTAAAACATCAACTTTAGCAGTCATTCAAACCATAACCATTCATAAAAGTTGGAAAACAGGAATCTAAGACATGAGGTTTGCATCGTCCCGCTTCTATTGGACAGTTGGTCAATGCTCAAAAATATTACGGTGTCCCCCGTTAGCTAAGACGTGTACAGGCTTAACCATATCGGTACTGCAAACGTTTGTAATGCAACCCAGTTTGAATAATTATTGAAGGTTGAATAATTATAAAATGACACATTTTTACAACAAGATTTTTGTCGACAACTAAACTTGTGTTCTCTATTTACGATCGTATTAATTATTGCTACCTTGAACATGTGTGTTAACTTGACACTATTTTGGTACCTAGAGCGTCATATTTTCACCAGGTTGCCTTATTTTTTAAAAGTTGGGAGTGAGGACATGTTGTAGGGGGAGTCTGAATATAATCCTAAACCACTGAAGAACACACAGAATTGTACACTGACTTAAATCTAAAGATGAACCCAGGATTTTTAGAGTGTGTGTGTGTGTGGGGGGGGGCTTAAGAATCACATTATCTTAATATAAATTAGCTCTATAAGCAATCAAATCAGCTAAGCAACCTTGGAGCCAACAAGAGTTTCAAACAGAAAAGATATCAATACTTTGCTCTGAAGATTGAATTATGCAAATTCTCTGAAGTGGGGAATCTGACGTTGAGTTGTCTGATGGGTCACATCTGTACGACATGGTGCACTTCACCTGTTCTTAGGGTTAGGGGTTGATCATTTTTCCCAAACATTTAACCAAGGAGCTACAGCTTCACTCCTGCTGTCCTCCGTTTCCTTCCTCACCTCCTCTGCTCCCCCCTCAGTTGTCTCCTGTCACTCTGAAGGTGAGAGGTGCTGACGAGGGGAGCACATGTGAGGGGGGAGAGGACTGAAGAAGGGAGGAGAGCTTATTTTAGAACCCAGGAATGATGGGCTTGTTGTTTCTGAGTGACAGGGGACGGGACCCCTGCCTGGTGCATCCATACCACACACACACACACACACACACACACACACACACACACACACACACACACACACACATACACTGCAAACACAGACAGAGATATATACACACATTTATACACAATATTCTTTTAACCTGACAAGTTGTTGAAAAACTACGCTTTGTAGTAATTCAAAGTTTAGCAGGTGTGATTCAAATGAGTTGGAAGCTGCAAGAAATCTCATATATTCACACAGGCACACTCTGCGTGGTGTCATCGGTTTAGTGATTCTCGGCTGAGGTGGGGACATTAACACTTGTGTACGACCAGGTGCCGACGTGACAGATCTGTCACGCTATCCGCCTGGAGGAGGAGGAGGACAGCAGGGGACGAGGAACGGAGAGGCAGAGAATAAGAGCAGTATGTATGTGTTTAAGATTTCTACAAATCTACAAAATTTCTACAAAATTAAGCAAGTCCGTCCGTAACTCAGCACTGTGCACTTCCAATTCATGAGGGAACATGAAAATGTATTTGAAATACAAGCAAGGCAAAGAACCAAGACGATCCAAACTGGCATTTGTGCAGATTTCTATATTGTTCTTATGCTTGAGATCTAATCACATAATGGCTGATCTTTTTTTTTCAGTTGTACACCGGTAAGGGCAGACTTTTCTTGAGGGCAAGAAAAATGAAATACTAGGAGGTTTGCATGTATGGCTCATCTTCTTGGGCAAATAAACACTCAATCTCTTCACCATGGCAACTCAACAATGACCAAAACGGAGCAAAAATGTATCGTCAAGCAAAAATTAAATCAAAAAGGAATGAGTCAGTGACAGTGACTATCCAGATCAAATATTATGGACTTAAGGGTGCCTAGTGATTAGTGCGCTAGCCCCATGTACAGTGGCTGTAGACTTTCCAGCGGGCAGCCCGGGTTTGAATGGGACCTGTTGCTGCTTTCCTGTATGCCATTTCCCACTCTCTCTGATTTCTGACTCTGAATTGTACTATCTCTAAATAAAAGTTACAAAAAGCCTACAATTTATTCTAAAACACATATATATATATATATTATGGACTTAAAACAATTGTTCTTTTCATTTGGTGCATCCTTGCACTGCAATAAAAATATTTGACGTTTGTTTGACGTACAACAAGTGCAATCAGTTTTAGTTTGTTTTCCAAGAACATAAGCAAAGGAGAATTAACATAAGCCATAGCCAATTGATCTAATGCATCATATCCGTCAGTCAACCTTATAAAAGCTACTTTTCAGGGGGCGCTGGTGGCGTAGTGGTTGGTGCTGTGCCCCATGAGTGTTGTTATCCTCCAGGCGGGCGGCCTGGGTTCAAGTCCGATCTGTGACTCCTTTCCTGCATGTCATTTCCCACTCTGTCTCTCCCTGATTTCAGACGCATTACTGTCCTATCGCCACAATAAAGGCACAAAAAGCCCAAAGATAAATATTTTTCAAAAGCTTCCTTTTATTGGGAACCTCAAACTATTTTAAATAATTTAAGGGTAAGATTACATTAAGATTCATATTGAACCTGGAATTGGTTTGCAAACCCAAAACCTTTATTTACTCATCTGTTTTTTTCAATTCGTCATCAGCCCAATTTGAGAGCAATACAAACCAGGGTGTTTAATGTATCATCTTGACTTGTAATATCTATAATTATCCTAAGTGGACTGCACTCTGACTTAATGTTAACATTAGCTGCACATAAATATTTGCAGTGCTGCCAAAGCATCTCATCATGACACTGAATATCCCCAAAGCTCTGAGGCATCAAATCAAAGCTGAGAGGCATCAGTCTTCACTCCATAGTGTGTTTGCATGTGTGGCTGTGTATTTATGCCAGCTCAGGCTTACTAATATAGACACAGACTATAAAAGTGAAGCATGAATGACAGAAAATCTGATTACTGGGTCATGGGCTAAGAGGCTCATGATTTAAGAGGTTTGTTGTCATGACAACTATAAATACAATCTACCCAACATCAGCTAAATGTAATGTTTTTGGAAAGCACACACGCACACGCACGCACGCACACACACTTTGCCTTCTTGCAAACCTTCAAAGTCTTCCATTTTCTGTTACTTGGTGCTGACTACTGAAGGCCATTACAAGCACGTCTGACCTTTGCAGTCAGAGTGTTTACACAGTTAGTATCTATCACATGGACATACTGTAAGTTACCAACACCCACTGCAGTGCAGCCCTCTACAAAACAGTCAGACTGTCAGTGAATTATATCTACTTTCAAAAATGGAATTAGCAACAAGAGCATAAGAAACTACTAGAGGAAACTGTTTCCTTAAAATGTTTCCCATGAACAGGATGTTGGTGTCTGGCATCTACAAACAGTGAGCGTTGGAGTAAATGGAATAAACCTATTTACCATATCTTTCCTTTTAGCCTCTCATTCCTCAGGGGAATTGGCTACCCCAACCTCTCAACACAGAAGTTAGCATTAGCATAGAGGCCAGTTATGTGGTTTTAGCGTCCTGTGTGATTGAAGTGTGCATTAACATACGCTTGACGGCGTGACCACGTGGTTGAGCATGCTCAGAGGGGAGTTGTGGCCAGCTGAGCGTGACCAAGCATATAATCTGGGGAGTCCACAGGTGAGGTCATGTTGAGCTGTGACAAGGAAAGTTCCCTGGAGCACAGAATAAGGTTTGGCAAAGAATATAGCAACTGTCAGAAGCCAAAGAGAAGTCTGTTTGTATCTGATGAGCAGGATATTTGAATTACAAATGGCGGTTTAGACAAACTTTTTGGAATTAAAAGGAAAGCCTTACTGTAAGTTTATTGAGGACAAAAGTACAGTGGCTGACAAAGGGACAGTCGCTGCAAGGACTCATGTCATTTAGAGAAATGTGCTGCATTTTCATGGCTGCATGCATGATGCGTGTAAAAAAAACACAGCAAAAGTCCAAAAACAAACGGGATAAATGTGTTGTAGAAACCCCAAAAATGCATTAGCAGCAAAAAATGCAAAAACTTTAATGATGCTACATTAAAAAAAAACACAAACTCAGAAAGCAGTTGCAGCAGAGAAAAACATAAAAGCCAGTTTACACAAGGTCATTCTTACAGGCCTGTTGAAACCCGGTTTTGGAGAAAACATCTTTTACTGAACAAAATAGGACAGGGCTGGTACGCGATGAACAAGAAACCCTTCTCAGCTCTTCAAGATAAGAACAAACGGATGCCCATGCAGAGCAGATATCATTATATTCCAAATTTGAGGTTATTTACACATGTTGTATTACATTTTCTTTCTTGCTCATTGTCATATTTCTTTATTTCTTTGGATCTTACTTTAAACTTTAACATACTTTCATATTGAATGTTCTCTGTGATGGTAAATGATTTATTTTAGTGATTTTTTAAATGTTTCTTTTCCCCTTAGCCATGATTCATTTTGATGTATGGTTTGAAACATTTTGAAATGCCTTGTTCCTGAAATGTGCTTGATAATTAAATTTGCCTTGCCCAACCTCCACTCCAATCCCCTTCCTGTTGTCAGCCTCCTTTGTATCACTCTCCTGGTCTGAGCCGCTGGTAATCTCAGGAGATTCTCCCGACCTAGCCGTTCACATATGCTCCTCACAGCGGGGGATTTTCCCTGTCAGAGGGGAGGGGGTCATGGGGGATTTCCTGACGTGTGACGTAAATAAACTATGTGGAAGTAGCGGCCTGAGCAACAGAGCCCGCTACACGGCGTTATAATGAGAATATTTGCCTTTATATCAATGCTATGTGTAATCCAATGGAATGACAACATCCACAAAAGAGTGGAGAACAACATACTGACGAACAGAAAACAGAATGCAGCCGTTTAATTACGTGCACGGAGATCGCAGTGGTCGCGTGCAGACACTTTAGGCAGTCACTATATAAAGGTCATTCTCTTCCAAATGCGGCTGTTTGTGTTCACTCTAAAGCCCCTCCGGGTAGCCAAAGAAAAGGGTTTCTGACTGCTGTAGCATTGAGTCGCTTGCCTCTAGCTAACAGCAGCTCTAATTAGCAGTGATGTTACGTTAACAATGTCTTCTTTTAAGTTTTACCCAAATCAGAGTATAAAGTTGTAGTGAACTTATTAAAGTATTGTTTTGCACAGTAGGTAGTCAGTCCCAGTCCTCAGAAACCGTCCACTCTGCAGGTGTCTATCATTTTGTGATCTGACAATCAATAAATTAAACTTCTCCAGAGCATTCTGAATCCTCAGCCCGTTTCTCCTTATAGAAATCTTTACGGCCATTGCAGCAAGTTTGTCCTTGTAGGCCACCATACTAAGGGCTTCACGAGCAGGAACTCTAATGGTTTTTAAGTATGTGTCATCACTTAAATTGTATTTCAGAGAAGGATACCTGTTTAGATATCAGGTTTATTTTCAGCATTCAGCTCTAGCTTGGATGTTGTAGTGTTTCTCAATTTAAGGAGCCAAAGATTTATGGAGGGGAGAGGACAGGACTGAATGTTGGAGCAAAGAGTTTCTTCTGCTGCTCCAGGGAGTGCACCTGTGCTGTGGGGGGGCTTCAGCTGGTGACAAGTGTAGGGTGGGCGTGCTGATGGTGCTGCAGCCTCAGCTAAGCTATGACTGCGTGACCTGTTAATGGCCTAGCGGGTATTTGATGACAGTTGCAAGAATCCGAGGCACAGGGTGTCCTTTACAGCCATTAAATCTTTGTCATCAAATCTCCCCCGCTAAACTGATGTATGGTTTGCTCCGCAGGGCGGTGTAAGACACCTCATGAACTCTTATCTAAGATGGGGTGTTGAGAAAAATGAATGACATGATTTTTTCCTATGATCCTTCCACGTCATCAAAATCTTTTTGACACACTGAGAAGGTCCAACAGACTGAGTGTCGAGCCAGAATGTAAGAACAAGCTCTGCAATGTCTTGTAAATGTCTTTCAGTTCTTTAACCGTATGATCTGTGGACACATCTCTTACGAGCCGTGGAGCAAACACAGGACAGATATTCACAGCTGCATTAGGTCGGCAGTTCTAAAAGACTGAGGACTTTTTAATTAAATTGACACTTGACCTGAGCACCTGCTGAACAGTGGTACCAAAAGAAAGAGGTGCAAGTGATATTTTTCTCATTCAAGGTTAAAATGATTGTTCAGTTTCTTTTAAGTAGGTTGTATGAGGTTCTTGTCAATAGTAAGTGTATTCGCCACAGGAAATGCCAGTCAGCATGGCCCCTTTATTGAGAAACCAGCCATAGAACTGGTGTGGAAGCTACATGTAGGTTACCCATCGCTGCAGAGGAGGTCACTTGTACCTCGTCATTTACCTACTTTTAAGAAAGTCCAGCCAAAAAACAAAATGTTGTTGAAAGTCAATGCCATATTTAGAAATGTTCAGCTTTTTCAATTTGCCATCAGAAAGCCACTTTGTTTGGGCATTATGTTGTGGACACAACACATTCGAGTTCCAAGTTGAAATTTTTGACCTACAACCTAATGTTAGCTGCACTTGCATGCAGAAATCTGTTGATAGAGACGGATACATTTGTTATCATATTACTGCATATGGGACGTGGGATGTCATTATGGGGATTGCATCCTGCTTGTGTTTGACGTTTTTTCTGCATTTATCAAAGCCAGCTGATACGTGATTGGTCAATACTACTACTACATAACTTATTTGGCTGCTGAAAGAGAGCTTTGTTGAATATTTTAGTGAGATTGAGACTTCTGTGGAAACACTTGGTAAGTGAACAATAGACGCACTGAAAGCATCCTAACCTGCCTATGGACTAAATATATAGGCGTGCTCATTCATTCCAGTCTTAATTATATTTTTTCACCCTTTTTTGCCCATGATGAACCTAACTGTGGGGTCGAATCCACTTGCACAAAAGGGTTCACTTTATATTTAGCTGCAGTTGAGCAACATGGAATGAGTTTTACTCTTATGAAGCTAAATGTACACTTCAAAATGACAAAGAATCTTAACTTAACCTTTTTGTTACTAAGATAGTGTCTATGATCAGGGCAGTTAAGAGATTAAGACTACATGGTCAGCAGTGTGCTTGTTACTGATCCTCTGCAGACGCTGCTGGAGGTGACTGACAGGGTCATGTCTGCGTGTGTTTGTATGTGTATATCTTCTGTGTGTGTTCGCTTCTATGTAACAAAAATAGTGCCTCTTCCTGGGCCCCCTGCTCTGACATTCTGGGACTAATAGGGAAGGTGCGTGAGTGTCCATATGTGCATTTGTGTGTGTGTAGCCCTTGTCTGACCGTGGCCCTGTCCAAGTCTTAGCATGCTCATTTATAGCCAAGCAGCCCATCAATCTTAATAGACCAGAGAAGTGCAAAGAGCCGATGAAACGCCAGACATGATCACTATTCACTTTGAGGAGGCAAGGTGGTGGTGGAGGGGGGGGTCAAAGACATAGATGAGAGGAAGGAAGATGGAGGAGGTAGGGGGAGGGAGCAAAGGGGGAGTAAAAGTGAGGAGGGAGGGAGTGAAAAAGAAGGATGGAGTGAAAAAGAGAAAGGTCGCAGGTTGTTTATCCCTGTAGGTGATAATAATGATGTGATCCTCCCTCTATTCTGTCTGTGTAACACTGTTTGGGTGACAGCTAAGGCCACAAAAATATCTCTATTGCTCACACACTTTCATACACTTACTTCCAAAATCTTTGTCTTCATTTTCCTGTCTGGTCATAGGGTTCCTTAATGTTTTAAAAGTACATACTGTATCACTGGATTGGTCACATGTTGGGGGTTAAATCACACTGTGTACGTGGCGTGGACATTCTGAGACCTGGGCTGGGGTGTGTTTGTTTGTGTGTCTGTGCGTGCGCATATGTGTGTGTTTGTGTGTTTAAGTGGGGGTTTTAGGTCTGCTCAGAGGTGTTAAATGGTGAGAGGATATTTGGCAGTGTGCTGTGACACTGTGCTGACACAGGACACTGCGTCTTCATACAACAAGAGCCATCACCTTCACAGGCACGAGGTGTGAGAGGGTTCAGTGAGTCTCCATTTACAGATTGACACCAGACATGTTCACCTCCTAATATCATAATATGATCAAGAGGATAATGTTAAACAAGTAAGACTCATAAGTAAAACAAGTTAAGCTCTGAGTAAAAGTCAGGCTAAAAACAGCTGCAGTGCAGTATGTTTAGGTATGAATATTATTCCTATTAATAGACTGAAAACACCTGCTGCCTAATGTACAGAGACTAAGAGCACTAAAGCTACATATCCAGTTTACCAAAGACAGGACCTCAGATGTTGTCTCTGTAATGATTTTGAATAATTGGTGAAATGTGTCATATTTAAAACCTCTTATCAGCTGAAATTAAAAGTACTGGAGTTTAGGTAGTCACTTTGATTCAGTCAGTTATGTTTTTGAAAGTCATCAAATGATCTGACCCCCCCCCCCCCCAAAAAAAAGTAAATGTAGCTGCTGCAGGCTCGTAATGAGCCAAATCGTTAAATTTGACCTGAATTAAAGGATCAGATGGAACCTGCTAGTTCACCCTCCTGCACTGACTCTTCCCATGTGCACTAGTTGCTCATGACCAGAGCTGTAGACATGCAAATGATAGTAAAATAATAACACAAGAACAGCTAATTATGTATCGTCAGTGATGACAACTCAGCTGAGCTCAGCTTCCCACCACCTATTCATGGACTCCTCCTGCATCATGCAGAGTCAGTGCATTCTGTGTATTGGCAGAGTGGTTGTGGCATATTTAAATATACATATGTGTAGATTCCACAGCCAGGGGGCTCTCAATCAATACTACAATAACAGAAGATGACGTCGAGGCCAGCGGGGAATCATGGGAGTTATCTCTGCTACTCCCCCGCATTGACGGAGTAAAGCTGAAAAAGCGAAATAGACCTGAGGAAGAGAATATGTTTACCGACGATGTAGCCAAGCATAATTTACATGATATTTATATCAGCAGCACATACAGCAACAGTACGGCAGCTTTCAGTAGCAGTTCACGCTTCCTTTTTTAGCGGTCTTTGACTTAACCTCCGGTATTTCCACGGCAATGATAAACAGTCTGTCTGTCATGGCGGCTAATTTTTTTCTTTGGCTTTGATGACTGTTGGAAATATTTAAGGTAATGCAAGTAGGCCTTTTTAAAAAATGTTTTTTACTATTCCTGTTCCCGCATTGAAAAACTTCAGATTTATCGTACAACTCCTAGCCTGTGCATACAGAATCTTTTTTTCCCGTCTAAATAAATACGTAAAGACCCCTTTTAATATTATACTGAAGCACTCGATGATTGAAAAAAACTGTATCTGAAGACATACACAATATGCTGTATGTGAAATAGAAATCTCTGACATGTAGACATAAACTAAAGTTCTTGACACAGGCTAACATTAGCATCATTTTTGTACATTTGTCACAAACCCCTGTACATTCAGAATGCAACATTTATGTGTTCTTATTGCTTTAAAAAAAACGACCTGATTTATCGCTGTATTGCATGTGATGTGTTCACTTGTACACATTAAAGCAGTTCAAATATTTGAAGCTGCATTTACGTTCTGTATATTTTGCCTGCAGGTCTGAAAGCCAGCATCACAGAGGGCAGAGCAGTGGACGTGCAAAAGCCTCCAACAGCTGTGAGAAACCATCAGATCTGCCATTCCTCACACTTCAACAGCCAACGAGAGAGCGATTTATGATGGCCAGAGAGGGAGAGAAAGAGACGGAGAGAACGAAGGGCAGAGAGAAAAGGACAGACAGGAGACAGACACATAAACACAGAGAATCAGAGAGAGAAAATCAAATAAACAGAGAAGCGAGTAAAGGCGGAGGAGATGTGAAAGAAGAAGCAAAATGAAAGAAGAAGGGAAGACAAACAGACAGAGAGAAGAGTGACAGGGAGAGAACAAGATGGCTGACAAGGATAGAGTAAAGGACAGAGAGAGAAATGTTTTGAGCAGGAGACAAAGACAACAAACTCAAAGATCAAACCATGAGAAATATGAGAGTTAACACACATACATACTGTAAAATTAAGAATACAAATGATTATTGATTCCATTAAACACTGTCACCTATATATTAAGTGTGCTCACAGACAAACTGGAAAACACACAGATTTCAGGTTGTGACTCAAGTCAGACATATTAGCACTTTGATCTCCTCGCTGTATCCAGTTTTTATACAACCAGGCTAACCAATTCAACCTTGAGCATTTCATTTTGGCAAAATAAAATACTTAATTATTTATTAAATGAGTAAATTGCCCCACCCTGCTCAAACCTAGAGCTCTGTCTTAACAGTTTAGACAAGATGCTGATAGGGTCCCCTGCTACTAAGACCCCTTTTACACCGCCTTTTCAACCTTGACTTTCTGCATAAAGGGTTTCTGAGGAAAAACTTTTTGATTCAGTGTAAAACAAACTATACAACATGCATTATGATATTATGAAGGATAAGTGTTATGCATTATTAGGGTCTTGGCCGATCACACTGCTGTTTGTCATGAGGCTTTAGGCTTGCCTCAGCTGCATCTCTTTGCCTGTTGCTTGACCGAAAGTTGGGTTGAAACAGCATTTCCAAAATGGCGACGGCCAATAGGTGACATCACTGAGACTATGTCCATGCTTTATACAATCTATGGATTAAACATGAATAAATTATCTAAAGACAAAATCATTTGATATTTGGTACATTTTGAACAATTGGGTATGGAAATTGTATTTAACCAACACATTTTGTGTTGACAAAATGTGCTTACATCGTGGAAAATATAACTCAGAAAAATAAGATTAAAAAATAAAATAAAATCTGAAAAATTGCAACAGAGCAGCCTGATGAAGCTTACACACACTTTTTGTTTTGTGATCTAACATAACACAGAATTGTTGTACATTACTTCTCCAGTAGGTCAAATGACAACTTCAGTATAGAACAATGCTCTACTCTCTTCACCAGTGCAGGTGTGAGTGACCTCTGCTCAACCTCCATGCGAAGTAGTCTTAACAAACACAGATCCAACCTGCTGCTCAAAGACATGAAAGACATTTCCTTCTACAGCCCACTAATCCCCCCCCCACCTCCTCACATTCACTCTTTCTGCGTCCTCCATTTTTGGTATTGCTCGTCTTGCCTGCGGTGGGTGTGTGGTGTGGAAAGCTTCGTTTATTTGGTCTTTTAATACAAACTGACCCCGTCGCCTTAATGTATGTGAATGTGTGTGTGTGGTGTGTGTCTAGAAGTCCAGATAGCACTCTCCCATGAAAACTACGTCAACGACCCAGAGACAGTGTCGACAGAAGACCACACCACTGGGGGAGAACACACACATTAACACATGCACACAAATAAACTTTAACACATTCACACACATAAATCCAACACAAAAGTATAGAAGAATATATATGTGTGTGCGGGTGTGTGTGTGTGTATTTATGTGTGTTTTAGTCTTGAGGAAATCTTCAGCATGTGTTGGATGCATCCCCAGGGCTTTTGCTCTTCTCTGATTGGCTGGCCGGTCTGCAGTGTTTGTTTCCACAGTGACAGAGCTGTCACTGCCTCCTACCACCCAGGTAGAGCTGTCAATCACTTTGAGCTCACAGCCAACCAAAGGCATGCCTTGCTGCAACCAATCACAGCACAGACCCTGTCTACCATTTAGCTTCTTGCAAATAAATTATTGAGGAATAATTACAATCAGGATAGTACAACATTTTAAATGACTTTTTCTAAACAAAGTTAAGTCTGCTTCCTGTTGGTAACAATTTTGTAATGTTGGAGGATTAAGAGAAATCATCACAGCTCACTTTTAGAAATGAAATATAATACTTGAAATCAAACCAGTCATTTTTTTATTACAACTTGGCAAAACTTGTAAAAACCTTCCATTTGGGGCTGTTTAGTTCCTTAAATCACTTCATTACCTCCTTACTGCCCATCTAATTCATGACATCAATACTCTGGAGGTTGTGTTTCAAAACACAGCTGACTTCACTTTGCTTTCTATCTTCCCCTCGTCTCAAAATGAAGAACAGGCAGTTTACTGTGACAGTAAATATTGTGGTTGTTGATGTGTTTACAGTCAGAGCTGGATATGAGATAGCACAATTGTGCAGTGAAAGATGTGCAACTCACAGATGAAAGTAAAATAATATTTTTTTAAATGTGTCATTTTTAAACTTTATTTGATTTACATAAGAATAGTTGTATAAAAAATAAGGTTAACATTAGTTTACTTCATGACTCAGTCCAACATACTGTATGGTTGTCATGCTGCCAGTATTTTAAACTTTGATCAATTCTAGTTAGGGCGATGTGCACGCTGCTCGAGCCTAGCAACGTTTTGAAGCGATCCCCAGCTCCTGCAGCCACATATCCAATGTGTCCTTGGGCAAGACACTCACCACAAGTTGCTGTGAGTGTGTATGAATGTGTTAGTTAATACTGATGGACTCTTTACATAGCAGCAGTGTGTGAATGGGTAGGTGTGACCTGCAGGGTAAAAGTGCTTCGAGTAGTCATAAGACTAGCAAAGAGCTATAAAAGCTCAAGTCCATTTACCATTTAAAATTATGACTGAAGATCAGTATAGTTTAAAAAAAAAAAATTGTCATCAAATGCCTGCAAAAACAAAAGTTTCTGTGTTCAGGTGTCATCAATGATCCAGCTACAAAGTGTCACCATGTGGGGTGCTCAATGAGATTATCAGGGTAATCCTGGTTTAATTCAGAACGTCTTCAAATCATTAAGTTCCAACTTGAAAGCACATTTTCAGTTCAACCACATGCTCAGCTTTATTTATAAGTCCTTTCATTTAAATTTCAACAAAAACAGTCCCTGTGCGGATACAGATAATGAGAAGGGTCATAAAAGTATAAATAGAGCCTTTCCTAGTTGTAGTTCTGAAGGCCATTAAAAGCAGATGTAACACCAAATAGGAGTCGGGGTCTTTTAGAGCAATGGCACAAATAGAACTGTTGTGTGTTACAAAAAAAACACACAAGAAAAGATGTTCAGGAAATGAACAGAGAGAAAGAAACAGAGTGACTGATGGATGTCACTATTCCTAAGAAGGAATAGCTATAGTTATAGGTAGAGGTGTATTTTAGATTGTATTTTTCAATGTGTGAGCAGTATGTAAATCATAACCTAAGCTTAAATAGCTTCATAAAGCTTGTTGAATTATCAACAGAAACACAAAAACGTTGTACTCCAAAGCTCTACATAATCTTAGTCTCATTTACACAAGGAGCCCCAGTTTGTTCTCTTGTATATCAACAGACATTTTCACTCCACACTCGTTGTGTTCCTGAGCTTCAAATTATGATTATCTAACCCCTCTTATGTCAGATTGGTTAAATTAGCTATTATAGATATGAATGTTTTTCTTATTTTTTATAAATACAGTATGTGGACATTTGTATTAAATATGTGTATAATTAAAGTTTTTTATCCACCTTTATTTTCCATTTGATGAAACTCTGTACTTGACGCCAGACTAACCATTATAATAATACATGTTTAATATTTAAAAACCCCTAATAAAAATATATATGTTTGAAGATATTTATTCAATTTAACTTTAAAGGTGTAACATGTAATATTTTATGACAATTTTTACATTGTATCAGAGAGAATCACTCCCATGATTCCCCACCAGCCTCAACATCATCTTTTGTTATTGTTTTAATTGAGAACCCTTGGTGACAGATTTTACATACTGTGCATTTAAGTACGATTTTCCAAGTAAAGTTTACAGACAATGATTTAAGAAATCAACACAAGGTTACATTTTGGTTTGGTTGTGTTAAGGCATAAAAAGTGTCTATTAATGTATGTAGATTATGCACATTTTGTACTATCATGAAATGGCTATCATATTAAAGAACTAAAGAAGAAATGTTTCCCTCAAACATCAAACTCGGTCTTCCCCCCCACCTCAACCACCACAACTTTTGTGCTCCTTGCTTAAAAAAATAAAAAACAAGACATTTCCTGAAGTTTTCAGGGTGAGCTGCATGTGTGAACACAAATAGCTAAATTTTTCACTCATACTTTGTCTGGAGTTTCTCCAGCAACTTTGTTTTTTTCAACACAAAGTCTGAGTGAGCTGATATGAATGCAGAATTATATAAGGAGCATTTACCACCAGTGAGTGGAAAGGGGTCCACGAGTGAAGACACAGATCAGGAGCAGTCACAGATGAGATCAAGCTGGTGTTAGCAAGAGTTAAGGTCTCTGAGTAAACATCAGCTTCACTTCACCAGACATGTTTGTAAAAAAAAAGTGTTCTGACTATTTTTTATGTATTATATTGGACCTGATTTGAATTAGCAGTATAATCATCTCAAACAGCTCAGATCAACTGTGTGGGTTGATTATAAATGTATAGATTGTGATTTCTGCCTCAACACAGAAAGCATTGAGCATAGGGATGGGGAAATTGAGGTTAAACCAGCTAAGAGCTACCAGAGTGACTCTGCCGTCTGCTATGAATCTGACCAAATGAAATGTTAAATTTGTTCATATTATGGCCAACCAAAAGGGCACAGGGAATTAGCCATCTTTCCAACAACGAAAAGTATTGCAAAGATAAGTCTCCGAGCCTTCAACAGTCCACAGCTAACAGTGTTTATACTTCTGTTTTTCCTCCATGTGTTTGTTGATCAGTGAATGTGTTACTGTGATGATGTGCTTGTGTCAGTGTTAACTTGTGTATTTGTTTTGTGTTAATCCCTGTCCTTGCTGAGCAGTCACACACTCTGCTGCACACACACAGAGCAGTTTGTCCCCTGTGGGCTACAGTAGCTCCCTTGGTGTGTTGGTGCCTCAGCTGAATACAGTAAAGCCTTTTCACTGTAACCACTAATCAATAATAGTGATCAAAGGCCAATCATCAATACTATTCCATCTGCTGGCACTTAACCAGAGCAAACAAACACACACTCATAAAATGGAGTTTAACATGACTAATTACCCTCCAAAAAGGCTTCACAGCGGACTTTTAAAGCTGCTCTGTGGATTCAATTTGTATTTTAGAGAAATTAACTTCATAACACAAAGAAAAGAAAGTAACACATAACAGGCACACACACACACATATGTCTATATTATGAAGCCGCCATTAACACATTGAGCCGGATGTTGCTCTGACCTTTCTCTTTTTAGGCGTGACCCCAGCAGATGACCCTGGAGAGGGATTAGTCTGTGATTCGCCTAATTAACCAACAGCACAGCGCTCAAATTAGAATAGCATCCACACACTCCACAAAATCCTGTGCCGGCTACGTGTAGACTCGCTTTCCCTCTTTCTTTCACTCTGTGGTTCGGCTTGTCTCCTTAACTTTGCTTTACTCTTCTCAAATAGAAAATGGTTTAGAAGAATAACAGTTTTCTCACCTGCAATATCTTTGTCGAGAAGACCTGCAAAATCTCGTTAAAAATTGATCTAGAAGTTTTCCACCTTTACCCAGCCACTAACAGTCTTCTGGCCCTAGCTAACACCCGTGTAATCCCCATGAAGCCTAAACAAGAGTATTTTGACTGAGGGGTTTGCAGGAAGGGAAGCAGATTGGATTTCCACACTGACAAAAACATCCATGATGAAACCTGCGGAAACGAGGCTTACCATAACACATATGCAGACCAACACACGGGTGAAAACAAAGGAGGGTGAATCAGAAGTCAGTCTTTAGGGCTAGGTAGAAAAATATTATTCACTTTTACTAGTTATGTGGATTTTGTAGAGCCAATTCCATTTGTGTATATGCTCCTATTTTCTGCAGGATCACAGTATTCAGTCTGTGTCTGTTTGGACCTTTGGGAAACTGCTATAGGAAATGAAAGTAGTTGTATTCCCAGTTTCCACAAAATACTTTCTCAATATTTTATTTAAGACAAACTAAAATGAGCCATTTTCATGTTTTAGCGAATCATTGACTTTCATTTTAACTGGTTCCTGATCAATAAACACGCGCTCACAATGCTAAACATAATAGCATCTGAATGCTTTACTGCTTCAGTAGTAGCACTTGTTGAAAGCTTGAAGCTTGTAAAACGACCTCCCTCCTACATTTTAACGGCAGGGCTGGGTCTAACAATTTCTTAAACTTTAAATTCAGGATGTTCAGGTCACTTTAAGCAGTAGCTGTGTATGTGTGGACGTGAGAATGTGTTTTATTTCTAATACATGATGGCTTCATTCCTTCATGTCATTCCCTGCTCTCTCGCTCCACGATTTACAACTCTATCCACTGTCCTATTTTTCCAGTAAAGGACATATGTTCAAAAATGTATATTCAAAAAAAAAAAAAAATGGAAGTGATCCTTTATAATATGCAAGTTAATTTATCTAGCACATTTCAGCAACAAGGCAATTCAAAGCTTCACATAAGACATCAAAAGCATCACGACAAAGGGCAGAAGAAAGACATTAAGGACAATTAAGAACCATTAAGACAAACCATTAAAAAGAAAATTGAGACTTCAGCCTTGTTTGCCCCAACATCATTTTTATTCCCTTCTTCATATGTGGTTTACTGAATCCATTACGTTGTGTCTGGGCAAACAGTTAATTTGTACTGAAATAAAACCCAAGTCACATTAGATAAACACAAATATTTGCCGTGTAAAGATACACAGAGCTGTGTTCATAATCACAATCACGCAGATGCAGTATAGCTGTGATTCCCAAAGTAGTTATATAAAGGGCAAGGCTGGAGATAACTTCCTGTTGGTAATAACTACTAAAACAAAGACAAGAAAATATGGTGAGTAATTTCTCACCCTCTGCTTCACGTGTACAACAGTGGGTAACAAAAAGAGACACCAGTGTGTGTGTGTGGTGCCTCAGAGTATGAGCTTCTGACAGCATGGAGCCAAACTAGTTAGGACACCACATGGAGACTTGCTGCGCACAAAGAGAAGCCTGTTGATTTCTTCTTTGAAGTCATTGCAGAACTGGAAGTATAAATCATAAAAGTGCATTTTCATCATGTTTTTCTTTTTTCAAGGAGCTGTGCATCTTCAGAGTCAGGCCGGTCTATATCAATTCAAAGCAATGACATTTGTTACATTTTATAAATGTGGACGTTTCCTGTGACAGTTTCACTTATAACTTCCTCTTTAAAAGTTGCTCGTTGGTTTTCTTCAGTTTTTTGTCACACTGAAGTTGCTCTTCTGTACTTTTTGAAGTCAATGTTTCCAATAAATTCTAATAAGTTGTTAGCAAAGAGTGTGACGCAGTATGTTTATGTGTTGATGTGTATGGTGAGGAATGGGAGAGGGGGAGGGGGGAGGGGGGGGCTTCAAAATATTTTCATCTGCCAAAGGGGGGCCTGGCAGAAAAATTTTGGGAACCATAGCAGTACAGTATGTCAAGTATCCTGGGATGGGTTCAGACGATGCAATTCGACACTCAACTACTAAACAGTTGCACAGAACCTGACACTTTATTTTGAAGGTTACCAAGAAACACGTCCCCAAGCTTTGATTTTTAATGAGCTGTAGTAAACAGCACCAGTTCTCTGACTTTAAATGTAGTTGGCGGAAGTAACAAAGTTTCTATATATAGATCTAGAGATTTACTTGACATATGTTAACTCTCATCCTGTTCACACCACAGGTTTCTGTCTGTGGTGTATAACTTACCCAAAAGTCAGAGCTCCCTGTGCACAGATTAGAAATTACTACATATTAAAAGAGGGAGATAAGGAGGTGTGTCGATGAAAGAATCTGCGACCAATTGTTTTGTTTGAATTTTGCGCCTTGTGTTTAGGGGGCTGTGTTGGTATCTTGTTTGTATATTCTTTGCATCTTACCTCCTGGACTGTTTTTTGACGGTGGTTCATGTTTACCTGGAGTTCTTGTACTGTGCTGATTTCTGAGGTACAGGGTGGTTAATATAACTAAACTGTAAAATGTCATGCAGCCTAATTCTTCAAGTTATCCACCAGTAGACAAGAGAATCAGGTCAACTTGCAACATTTCAAAAAGGGACCAAGCCTGAAAAAAGCAGCACAGGAAACACAACATCTCCCTTTAACATCAGCTGTTGGGTACGTTCTTATCTCTTCACTTATGGGTTCCTCCCTGCAGCTGCAACCTCTCCTGGCTGTGTGACTTTGATAACTCTGAGGTTGTGAATGCACATCTTTGTCTAGATTATTGTAAAGGAAGCATATGTGTGTGTGTGTGTGTGTGTGTGTGTGTGTGTGTGTGTGAACCATCTATCAAGGCCAGAGTCTGCCGCGCAGGTGTGAAGGTGTGAGGAAATGAAGTAAACGGCCAAAGCGTGTGTGTGACCTTGTGTGCCTGTGAAAGATTGCTTTGTCAGTGAGAAATTGTACACACACACACACACACACACACACACACACACACACACACACACACACACACACACACACACACACACACACACACACACACACACACACACACACACACACACACACACACACACACACACACACACACACACACACACACACACACACACACACACACACACACACACACACACACACAGTTATATTAAACATCCCACACGATCATATTACACATTTTTGTCACACCGTTCTTTAGTTTGTGTGTGAATGTTCAACTTTATTTTTAATCTTTATGTCATCTGTGCTTCTTCGTTGTAGCATTTCACACTTTGAAGACATGCCTAGTCAAATCCTGATGAAGTGTGAGTCAGACGTTTCGTATTTGATCATTTCTTTTGGGGGCGTGTGGTGGTTACTCATCTGTGGAGTCAGGGAGAGGGTTCGAGGTGGGGGAGGGAAGAGGACACAAGGGGGTGAACTGGTTATTACAAGCATCCAGAGAGCAGGACAGATGGTTAGACACTGGTCAGAGTTACACAGCAAAAGGCTGTAAAAGAGCTATGGGAAAACCATGTGTGTCACAGAGGAACGCACATACACTCTCACAGATGCTTCCATATGGAGAACCTTACACTTGTGCATTGCTGCACATTTGCAAAGGAGAGGAAAGAAGGAGAAACAGACATTTAGAGACAGAAATCTGGAATCTGTGATTGTATTTTTCCCATATTTCAAAACAGACACATTTTATTTTAGTCCGTTCTCTTTACCAAATCTTTTAAACAAACATGTCCCAGGATGCTTCAAACTAGCATCATGGATACAATCAGTTACATTTCCCACAAATGAAAACCACAGATTTGGGTTTAATCAATAGAGCTCTTGCCAAGTATCGCTGGTTTATAAAGATTTTTTTTTAAATTACATCCATTGAGCTCTCAGATATCAATGACTCCCATGGATGAAGTTTAAATGGGGCTAACAGTTAGTGTATATTTTTATGGAGAAAAAAGGGAAAACAGTATTATCATAACTAGGTCAATGTAAATATGTTCATCGCGATGTGATTTAGGTCCAAAATGAATGCATCCATTTTTTTTATTGCATAGATTGATTGCAATAAAAAGAACGACACCTCTGCGCCTTGAATGGCTCATTTAACGTATAACAACTTCCAGACACCTGAGCTGACAGGTTGGCAAAATAATGGAATTTCAAATATGTGATTTCAACATGATTAATCCCAATTTACTATTAAATTACAGCATTTAATCATGATTAAAGACATTTAATCCTGTGACAGCCCAATACAAGTTTTGATTACAAACTCTTTTCTTTGAAAACAACCCTAGTTACTGGTTCATCTTTAGCAGAATGGCACACTGAATTTAAGTATTTACACTTGTCAGATTCTTTAAGAACTGATCACCAAAGCTCTCATGTTATCACTCCATCGCTAAATTGCACGAGTACAAAGTAGAATGACACTACATTATGATATTCAACAGAAAGAAGAAAAACTTGCATTTTTCAAGCATTCAATGAAAATTACACACTTAATAAAGGGTTATTTTGAGTGAGAAATTCTCTTTCAAAGGGTTATATCACTGCGGTCAAAAATTATTTCCTTTTTCCTTTAACTGAGGTTTCATGGCCTCCGCCTGATTGTTACCTCTGCATAGAATGTAGACCTGTGGTCATAGCCGCATCTAAAATGTAACTACCCGTCCAGGTCAACAGTCATGATAGGTGCACTTGGTTACATTAGACTGAAGAAAAGGAAAAGAAGACACTGGGCCTGAAGCTTATTTGCAACTGGCTCGTCCAGCATGCTGTGCTGGCTTCCACATAAATCTTAAACTGAACTGTGATCATTGCCAATGTCTATAAGCAAAGAGTGTGAGTGCATAATTTCTGCACTGCAATAATTCAGTTATTTCAGTCAAAGTTACTGTTTTTAGACATGTACAGAAAAACAAAGGTTTAAATAGTCTCAAATAGGACAAATTAAAGGTTTACTTCTTATTTAAGACATATCATGAGGGTGTCTTTCTCAACAAAGCTTTACACAACGAAGCCATATTTATGTCTACAACCTAACAAACAGCTGAGGGAAAGGTGATATGTGAGAAAATACATGTTCATTATATCCTCTAAGTTTAAAACCAAGGAAGCAGGACTTTCCCAAACATAAAAAAGCAGAATCACTCCAGTAGCATCAACAACATCTTTTTCCCGCTCTGCTGTCAGCACCCTCAGGATCCGGGTGACACATCAGTTCACTGGAACCACAGACAGGCGCCAAGGATGAGCCTAATCTGCTCGCTGATCTCTCTCTCTCTCTCTGCTCCTCTGCTGTGGTCTGTCTCACTCTCTGTATTATCTCCTCACACACCAAAGTTTACACTCACACCTGCAGCGAGGCGAGACTATCCAAGTCGGGATCTTAACAGAGGCAGGAGGACGGATGAGACCGGCTGGATCTGTTTCATCTGTAACCACTTTCTGTGTGATGATGGTCACTGTTGGTTTCTGGTTCTGCTCTGTTTAGACTGGCATGCAACCTGTGTTTGTTTGAGTGTATGTTTGTTTACAATTGTGGTTGTGTTTGCGTGTGTGTGTGTGTGTGATGTCAGTGTTAAAATCAGGGCATATTATATTGCACTGCTGACAACAATTCACCTCTGTAATATTATAGAGGTTTTATCTGTAATCAAGGCAGAAGAGGTTACCTTTAGGTCAGGATAGCTTTGATGTAGCACAGTCGAATAACAACACACGAACAATTGTTTTCACACCAAATGATAACTTTGAATTCCAACACTGATAACCATCAGAATGGATCAACATGTTCAACATTTACAGTTTGTAAATGTTGTTCTGTTCAATTGACCAGTGATTTTCAACCACTGTGCCGCGGCACACTACTGTGCCGTGAGAGGTCGTCAGGTGTGCCGTGGGAAATTGTCCAATTTTACTTAATAGGTCCAAAAAAATATTATTTATTCACTGCACGTAGGCCTAATTGTTCAGCGCCGGTGCGAGCAATGTAGTGCCTGGTCGAGTAATACTTCTCCATGTCAGCGGGTGGCAGTAAGGAGTGCATTAATTAACTTATTAAGACAATGGAATTAGTGATGCATGATAAATATGACGCTGGCGAGAAGTCGAGAAAATATGGATAAATATTTTAAAAGGAAAAGTGCAGACACTGACCTGGGTCCTGGTCAAAATTCTAACCCAGATGAGATGCCAAGTATGAGTGCTGGTCAAAAGAAATCAAAAGTGGTGAGTTTGAGTCAGTACAGTGAAAGCTAAGTGTGTCATGCCTCAAAAAAGGTTGAAAAACACTGCAATAGATGTACAATAATTTGAATATCAACACAATATAATATATAACTTCAGTATACAATGAGGGCGTTTACATGGACTTGAGCCTTATCCTGGTTTTGATCATATTCAGGATTAAAATGCACACAGAGAAACCTGGTTACTCAGATCCCTGTATACAAGGTAAATACTAGTATTCTGGTTTCTGATTAGGCTACTGTATATTATTTGCGCAGGCGCCTGTGATGTTTATTTTTTACAACACAAACCACGAGCATTTAGAAATCTGAGAAACACGAGAACACTGTGGCTTATATTGCGGGCTTATTAAATTCCAACATCGCGTTGCAGATTTGATATGTCCACTCATTAACAGCAACAGAAGAAGAGAGTAACAGCATTAAACATGCCCTCACCTCTGACTGGTTGTCAGTCTGCCACTGCCACCGCATAGGATAAGGGAGCAAAGCGTGATGATACGCAGTCTTGTCTGGTGGGACAGGGTCGTAGTAATACACTATTTCTTAAATACTGTCCAACGTGACCAGACTTTTTGGGTATTTTTGTATTGTTCACTTCATCAGATATCCTGTTATACCATATTACGATATCTTTTGCAATGCACATATGATTGTAAAAGCACTGTATCGTGATGTTATGGTAATCATAGGCCACTTATCAAGTATTGTATTGGGAGTCCCCTGCAATTTCCACCCATCATCCTCAGTGTACAACATTTAGACTAAACAGTGACTAAAATGGAAGTTTTCTAGAAGCCTCACCTTTTCTGAACCTATAACACAACAACATACTTTTAGTTGCTTTCCGCAGTTGAAATGGCATCCATGTCATCTGAGTTTCTGTAGAAGCTGCCACTTGGATTGTTTTGTTTCTGATAATCTGTGAAAGACTTGAAGAGGACTTATCTTTAGATGTAATTTGTTTAGAAAATAACTAGTAGTTTATGTCCAGATTTCATTAAATGGATAACCAAGAGAAGCCATTGAGCCGGTTTCCTCTTACGTTCGCAAAGAAGGAGAAACGAGAGGTAAAAAAAAAAAAAACTCAAAAAACAGAGTCAGGCTGAGATGTGACTTACAGAATATGGCAGTACCAACCAGAGACACTCCTGTGTTTGAGACAGAAATGCCGTCCTGTCAGCGGCCTCATCTGAGCGAGATATGTTCCCACGACCGACCCGCTGCAGGAGGCGCTGCTGGGAAGGACATGCCTTACGAATGCCAATGTAGCATGAGTGCCTATCCCAGTAAGACCTTACTGCAGAGGATCAGACATGCATTTGTGTGTGTTAGTGATATCATCTCCCTGTGCTGCCATTACCCACACCTTTCCATCCAGTTTAGACCCATGACCAAACAAACACCATTCGCACTCCATCTCCACACCTCCAGTCGCCCCCCGCTACACACACAATAGATATAGATACCAAGCGTTGTGTCTGTAATTGAAATAAAACGGGTGTGAGCAGCAGAGGTTATGACCTGCTGGTTCTGGTGATGCGCTATTAACTCTGCTCAACCAGACGAGTTACGGCCTCGTTCAGTTTCACATTCCCACCATCCAAAATACATCATCTTAACTGAGTTTTCATCAATGTTTATTTCACATCTAATAAAAATATTGCTCTCTCTGTGTGGATTTGCGCTCAATTCTCATTGACCCTAAAATGCAGCCTCTCTCACTGTGGCATTTGTGGGCTGCACCGCAGGGAGGTGCAATACAATCTGCACCTTTAACATGCAAGAAACTGGTATGTACGGCCCAATGTAGCAAAAACATTGTTTTATTTGTCTTTGGACATGATATTGTTGTAATTGTAGCTAAAACCTATCAAGCATTTTCTGATATATATTTCATAATCAAAGCCAGAAACGTGTCTGATTTCAGTAGAGCTATAGCTTATTATTTTACTTCTTCTCTACTTATCGGCAGCTAAAATCCGAATGTAAAGTGAAAATCCTGAGAGACATCGAGCCATATTTAAGGGTAAGACAACATATCTGATAACTAATTCTACCATTAGACAACAGCTAGTATTTAACCACTTACTTGCAAACAGTGAAATCTATTATGTTACAAGACTTTGACAGGAAAAGCGTCAGTCTATTGCTTAAGTTTATGTTTAGATTACTTTCAAAAGAGTAAACTAGGTTGTTAAATGCTAATGGAATAAAACATTATATATTACCTCTATGTATGTTAAATGATTAACTCCGTCCAAATAGGCTTACAAACTGTAATGCAGCATTTAAACAGAACACACAGCATCTGAACTTTCCAGACTCCAGAGAGAAAAGCTGTTAATACAAAACTGTGCCTTCTCACAAAGCTGTTATCATTACAACACATCGATACATATACTTCTGTTTAATCACAGTTAAGGCAGAAACTGAGGGTAAATTAGCGTGTTCAAGGCTCCTAGACGTTATTTTCTTGCACAGAACTGATATTTCCAAGTTGCCTTCAGCTCCCCCCCAGTCTTCCTCTTCTCTCATTTCTTTTCTCTCAGTGCTAATCTAAATTCCTTGTGAACACCTTCAATCACAAGCCTGATGATCCGTGCACAGCTCCCTCCCTTGCAAGACCGTTTCATCAGTCTTTAGACACACACAGATACTCGCATACAATAAACACTGTAGTGTGTTCCCGGCCTTGACCTTTGACTGCATCTCCCATAATTCCAGTGGGTTTGGATCCCACACGCTGGCCTCTGAGCGCTAACAGATAAATCCAGTGAACCTTTACCAACACCAACAGCAGAGCTATAGGCATACACATACATAGTGTTAATACTTGTTTGAGTGTATTCATGCAATGTATTTCTACTTGACTTTGAATCCCTCTCTCTTCACATTTACAAAATGAATGCATAATCTTGCATTTCTCACATAATGAAGGTAGCAATGTTATCATGTTGTCAGTGTGTGTGTGTGTGTGTGTGTGTGTGTGTGTGTGTGTGTGTGTGTGTGTGTGTGGTCATGAGCATTCTCCCCTCTGAGGATTGTATTTAATCTAGGAGCATGGCTACGACCCCCTTGACTGCTGTAGGCGTCACGCTCTGTATAAGGTGAGGGTCTGCTGAGCGGACATAGAGGAGGGGAGGAAAGTGAGAAGAAGCTGCTGAAACAGGATCATGTATTTAATATTGTAAATTCAGGACATGGCCACTTCCTTCTCTTCCTTCAAGTTTGGGTCCATTTCCATATTGGCAGAATAGTCGGTTTTTCTAAATATTTTTTGTTCTGAAAGAGCTGATTATGTTGCCAATCAGCAGTTAATAAGCATATTATAAGAAGGCAAATGTAAGTAGTTCCAATGTGGACAAAAGCAAGTAAACTACATCTTGACTTATGTATCTCACTTCCAGGTCAGTGTCAGCACTGTGGGGGATGTAACGGTTCAGTTAGTACCTTGGTTTTGGGGTCACAGTTCGGAACCAATTTGGTTCAACAGGGGGAAAAAAGCAACAAAAACTCATTGATGCATATTTCTAGGAGAGCTTGTAAAAGGTCAAATAGAATAAATGTTAGAATAAGGAGGGTGGCACCTTGTCTGCATCTGCCGTTTACTTGCAGAAAACTGAGGAGCTGTATGTGTGAAAGCAAACAGCCAAATTTATCGCTTGGACTTCAACCAGAGTTTTTAGGCAAGAGGGCAGAATTGTCGCTCCTCTCAATCATCATCGCTGATGAAAAATCTAAATAAATATTTGAATTTCACTATGTAAAAAATGTTTTATTTTTTCAACTAACTGTTTATGAGGTTCAATAAAATTATAGTTAACCTAAAGTTCCTCTTCCGCACATGTTGCAGCCTTTTAGTGTCTTTTCTTGTCTCCTTACAGGAACTATAGAGGTGAATGAACAAACTTAACCAAAGACAAAGCAACTTGATGATAAACCAAGATCCAATTATGCTCTTTGTCCTACAGGAGCACACATTGTCCATGCTTAGAATGACAGTCTTTAAGTTAGATGGTTAAGACATCTTAAATTACACTCCAATTTATTCCAAAAAGTAACAACCAGTCACAGAGACAAGTGGTGTCGCGTGCATGTTCGCTGCATGGAGGGATACATACACTAAAAAAAGTGTGTGTCCTTGCATCTGCTGTCTCTCCGCCTATATGAGCGGAGCATGTCTAAACGTGGCTGTGTTTAAGCCTTGTAAACACTAAACATAGTGGGCTGTGACCAGCGTGCTGCCGTGCTGCTTGTGATTAGCAGGTTGCAGCAGAGTGATCAGAGGGAGCCAGGCGAGCGGAAACCAGAGAATCTTTTTTATGTGGACTTTATTTTAGCAAAAATTTCCCATAATTAGCTCCACTGTGGGAGGATTTACTTCAGATGCAGGGATGTAAACGCTAAATATAACGCAGCAAACATCTGACAGATGCAAAGACAGAAACTAATAAAATGCAAAGGCTTCTTTGCCTAGTTTGCACAAAAACATACATCGCTGTGGTGGACATACATATCCACCCAAAAAGGCACACACATGGAGCAGATGCTGTGCGGGCAACATAGTTGTGCTATATGTGTAGCCTGTAAACTTTCCTTGAACACACATTTTTAAAAAGATTTGCATCATAAACCCAAACAAGAAACCAAAAATGTAACTGTGTGCAAAACAAGACATTTCTATTTGTGTCACAGAGCAGGCTTGTTGACCAAAGGTCCAAGGTGTCTCATTATCAAGTTCAGAGAGCAGATGTCTCTATGCACACTTCCTCAGCATACAGAGGTGCTAACTGAGGTGGTGTGGAGGGATCAAAAGAGGTCTGGTCCGAGCAGCCCATTACCGCCATAAACAACCACAGACACGCACATACACTGGCACACACACTCTTTACACAAGACCTCTCTCAACCCTCGGGTCAGGGCTGCTTGTGCTCTCATTGCCCCGTTGTCTACATCTGTCAGTAGCCTCCCCTACACACACACACACACACCCGGAGAACAGGGGCACACAAGCAGTCAAAATAAAGTTATCTTGAAGTAAACATCCACATAGTATTATCGCAGAAACACTGAGCGACGGAGGAGGAAGGGGATGAAAGAGAAGACAGAGGGAGCTCTTATCTGTGGTCATCGGCTACAGAGAGAAGGTGTTGAAAGGAGAAAGCCCCAAATCCTCGACATCTGTATCTGAAAGAGCAGGAAACGCACATTGACACGAGTGAAAACTAAAACCCCGTAACCATGTGACACCATCGAGCATATTAGGGGTGATAAAAAATCTCCAGGTAATCACGAGTGTGGACATGTTGTAATGTTAGAATTAGCAGTAGCAGTCAAGGAGGCGTAGCTAACTATACAATCTGAATCACTGATCAAAACGCATGAACGACCTGCTTTGCCAATTAGTTAGTACTGAGACATGGTATAGGTGAATCCAGAGTGTGTGCATGTTTGTTCCAGACCAGTTTTCTTGCCACTGTAACTTTTCTAAATGTCGCTTGTTGCTGTGCTCATGATGGATTCATTTTGGATCTTTGTAATATAATATAACAAAGAGTAAGGTCTTTTATCGGCTCTTTTTTAAAGTGTCTCAAGATCACATTTTTTTTATGAATTGGCGGTACAAATAAAGATTGATTGATTGAGAGACGGGTCTGCCACTGTCTCTTATAAAGCCATCAGCCGTGTGGCAGGAAGGAAATGAGTATACAGACTAACAAGAGCCGTGTGAGTTTTGTTTTAGGGGTGAGAGTGTGTTGGCAACACCTCAAGAATTAACACCCTATTATTCCCACATGTATTATTGTGTGTGTGTGTGTGTGTGTGTGTGTGTGTGTGTGTGTGTGTGTGTGTGTGTGTGTGTAGGCCTGTGTCTGCTTTAGAGGCAGGATTATAAAACAGACAAAAAGGGAACTGTGTCCTTATGCATGCACCTCATGATCAGGAAAGATGTTTAAACCTAAATTAGTTCAAGTAAAATGTTTTACTTGAGCTTAAAATGTCTTTGTAGTAGGTCAGGCTTAATAAATGAAGCGTCATGCGATACTACTGACTATATCAAACCTGGACGTAGGCTCACTGACTTCACCCATTGGTTTCTGAAGAAGAGTTATAAAACCAACCATTGGTAGGGCCATATTAGAAATCCCAAATCCACCTAACCTCTGGCAGATAAAGAAGCAGACAGGGAGGTACGGATGAGGCGGACAGAAGGATTATCCCGGGTGGTGAAACACGCTCATTTAGTTTATTTAAGCTTAATGGCACACAACCGTTATTAATATATTAAAAATAGATGAGTTGTAAAAACAATATTAACCCTCTTAAAGTTTTTCTGAAAGAAGAAATTAGCTATTGAGACCAGGGCTGAAACAGACTGTAAACCTGTTTATTTCTGCTGTAAAAATTGGCATTTTAATATGAGACCTAATGAGGATTATGTATTTTGTTTGTTTATTTACACTTGAGGGACTGCAATTTTTGTATTCCATAAAGGTTTAATTATTTCTTAATCGCCAGAGTAAGCTGCCTGTGTAATACTGACATTAGTTTCACCTTCAAACATTGAGATGGTATAAAATTTGACATACGTCCTCTCTCTGGTATTCAGCACCTACAAAAGGTTAATAATCATATATGTGGAAAAATAAAAGTGTAACCTTTATCCTACATCTTCTTGAACATATTTATGTTCTTTTATTTCAATCTCTTGTTAAAAAAAGAAGTGTGCTAGTATTTCAATCTGTTTTGTTATCCATGCAACACGTGTACAGGGTTATATTCATTAATATACTGAATGTTTCCTGATGTTAAGCATTTAACCCGATGTTGGCCATTTACAGTCAGCTTTATGATGCATGATACAAAAGAAGGAAATATACCTAATTTAATAAAAACGTCCCTTTTCCTTCATGGCATGTGCATTCTTTATGGAGCACAGCGACTCTGCATGGTCACTGACCAGGCCAGGAAAAGGAGATGGACCGTGAGCTCACCCTCCACCACCTACAACTTCCTCCTCAAAGAGACCCCATCATCAGCTGAACCTTATTTAGTCTGCAAGACTTTCTAGAAAGGTGGGGAAAAGGTTAAGATGGCGTAAGTCTGGAGGTAAGGTAAATATGAATTACAATAATTGTTTCTTTATTAATCACTAGCATTTTTCTACAAAGGTCCCCTCCTCACCAAAACAATCAGACCCTGTGATGTAATACTGGTGAAATAATGACAAAAGATCTGTGTTCTTCTGATGGTCTTTAGTTGTGCTTTATAGAATACAAGGTGGGTTTGTGATAACTTCAGCTCAGGCTGTTTCCGTCTCAACTGTTCAGCTTCCAATGATTAATTAATCTGCTGGAATTAAATCTAAAGAGTGACAATGGTGGGACTGCGACTGGGGTGTTAGCTAAAATCCACATTATGGCTGGCTGTCACATTTTATCCATGAGCTACTGGATCTATTAATAAAATAAAATGTGAACAAACTTTCTCATCGTAATCTACAAAGACCCTTAGTGGACATTCATTCATAAATCCTTAACCAGTATTTTCCAGGTTTTTTTCTTTGACTTATTTTTCTCGTTGTCTTGGGATAACAAAACTGGTTTGATCCGGTGATAACGGGATGATTTTTTGGGGATCTAGGAAACAAAAAAATAGGCTGGTCTCTGTGATAGGCCTAATCAGCCTTATCAACTTAAATTATATCACAATTCCACATCCAGATCCTTTTTATTGCTCAGCCCGAAAAACGACCCCCATTCCACTTCCTCTTTAAAGGTCATTTATAACAGCAACTCAACAGCTCCCTCACCCTAACTCCTCCACTCCCCCTCCCTCCCCTCGTCTATCTCTCCTCCTCCACCTCCTATCACCCCTCTGCTCCTCCCCATCCAACAGAGTTGTGTATCACTTCAACCTTCATAGACAGAGTAGATAAGTGATAAGTGTGCACTTGTGTGTGTGCGTTTGTAATTAATGAGTTTGCGGGGGTGAGGACATTCCCTCAGACCCCTGTCTCCGCGCACAATCAGTAGTTGCCATGGCAATAGACAGAAAAGAACCAGATTTATTTTAAAAAACACACACACACTTGGGCAGATGCAGACAAGCTGCCACCCTCCTTATTCTAACATTTATTCTATTTGACCTTTTAATTACAAACCATTACAGCGACAAATACACCGATAACCTTCTTCATGGCCTACTGTACCTCTGTCTGACATCACAAAGTGTATCCTGAATCCTTCCAATCCACAGTTACTACCTCTAACTACAGGGATTTCTCTCTCTCTTTGTAGTCGGCTGGCTCTGTCCGGTTGCTGTCCGGTTGGTGAGGCCGTCGTTATTTATCACCCGACAGCGAAACGAAGGGGGTTTGCCGGGCGCCCGGGCCTTATTAGTGAGATTTACAGTGTGCAGGAAAGGCTCTTAAGGGGGGAAACGCTCCTATAAGCACCATCAGCTGTTCATCAGATAACACCCACATGACTGGACCTGAGCACGAGAACTCAAACACGTACACACACACAAAAAGGTGGAGCGGAAACGTGCCAATTTCCCACTGGGTTTGAAACATGGACCTGAGTGACCTTTTGCTGTCTGCATTGGTATTTGTAAAGAGTGTAACTGTGATATTTTGGGCTTTTCTCCCGTGAACTCTTCCATAACGCTACTCAGGATGGACATTTTACTGTAAATATAACCAAGTTTTGTGTGTTGTCGTCCCTAAAGCTCATATTTCATTCATCATTGGGTTACAATACAGATTTCAATGATTAATGTAGCCCCATAATTAGTGTTTCGCCTCCCAATTTCTAATCAAATCAGTAGAACTCTGATAAATGTGGGAAGGTACTCCTGGAGTGCAAAACACACTTGCTCTGAAGCTCTGATTTTCATCACTGGATTTAAAGATATGCATTGGAGGATGGGAAGCAGGTGAGGGACTGGCTGTGTAGAGACAGGCAGAAAAGTTCATTGTAGGGTTTTTGGTGCATCAGACACAGTTTGAACTGTAAGAGTGGACTTTCTTTCACACATCATGGAGGAAACTGTCACAAAAGTTGAGAAAGTTAATTAAGAAGAATATTTTGGAATTAAGTTCAATTCAAAAGTTAAAGCCCACAATGACAACAACATCCCAATAAAGCCAATCTACGATATTCCATTCAGTAAAAATAAATATTACAAGACGATCATTTCATGATTGAATAGAATATTGGATTAAAATAATAGACAATGCTCCTAAAAGGCAGATCGCAGTATTCATGGTTTTTTTTTTTACTTTTTTACTAATTTTTTGACAAATTACCGTACTTATTGTTCTTGCTATACCCTCCACAAGAGCCACCCTGAGCAGTCATTAATTTGTGACACGATGGTCAAATTGGCAGAGTTCTTCTTGATTAACCGTTTTTTTAAATTCATATTGATATTTATATAAGTGTTTAGATAATTGTATAGCACGAGTCAGGACATTTACTAATCGTATTCTACTCCAAAGATACACCTGGTGATTTGCTTTCACTGCAACCAATGGTCCACCTGATTAGAAATATTTGGATAACATGTTTGCTGTAGAAGTTAGCAGAATAGCTCAGCAATAATTATCAGAAATTGATCAAATAAAAATGGTTTATACCATTCATTCTCAAACTGTGGTACGAGTACCACTGGTGATACGCAGGATCCGTCTTGTGGTATAACGGGAGTCTCTTGTACGGGAGTCTCTGATTTTTGTATTTTTTTTAATAATGATGTACAAATCAAATGGTTGACAAGCAAAGCTGTGATGGCAAGCGGGGGAAGCAAATATGACAGTTCAACATGGGTCCAAATGGGAAATATTAGGCAGGAACGTGCGGCGGATACGCCAGGCAGCACAGCATAAACTGACTCCAATGACATATGGCTCGAGTCACATCAAGTCCGTTCCTTAAATACAGCCATCGCCAAGACAATGAATCTGTTTAGTTGTGAATTTTTGTCTTTTACTATTTTGTAGAGTTCGTCATCTTCCAGCTCTTGTTTTCTTCTGAACTCTTTCTTTAGCGGCCCTGTTTACTACTTATCTTCTCCTTATCTTTTTTGCAATGACAACAGGTTGATAATAAATGTACTGGTTTACTTTTTGCATATCGATATTATTGGATCTGAATTTTAAGATTCTCCATTATTGACCAATCAGAATAAAGTAACCTATCTAGCAAAGCTGTGTAATAAAGAACATACCTAATCATTCATATTAGGAAGTGTTAATTATTCCAAGTTCTAAGTTATATTTTGATTTATGAATTAAAGATATTGTTATAAGCCCGATTCTCACAGTGTATCTACCCTCAGCTCCAGATACACAAATAGCCTTTACAGACTCATACTAATGTCCTGGTGTTGGCGACATTTGCCACTGTCCCACCTGATGAAGCCCCTCTAAACAACCTCACACAGTGTGAGTGTTAAAGTTAAATGTGTGCTTGCTGTATCTCATGTCACTTAACAGTAGGCCTGCATGCTCTTATCAGGGCTGTAAGTGCTGGAGTGGGTGAGAAAAGACAAACAGGTCTCTGTCATGCATCTTTGTCACAGACTTTTAGTTCAGGATCTGGTTGATAGCAGCAAAGAGCCCTATTTGTCACTTACTACATGCATATGTGTTGCTTGACACATAGATACAGTCAGAAATGTATGCAGGGGTGTTAAACTACAGAGCCAATGTGACTTCCCTGTCCTAAATATTACAAAATATTACTATATCATTATTTGTTATTCATTTTAATTTTTATGACTTAATGGTTTTCATCAAACTATTGTCAATTTTCTCTGGGTGGGAAAGCAGATAACGCATCCGACTCCAATTCCCGGGTTTCAACAAATAAATCAATGGGTGAAAATCACCAAACAAGCTTACTAGCCAAGCATGGTGAGAACAGACACAAATACATGCTTAATTGTGAAAATGTAATCAATATAATACTGGAATTTCGATATTTCCTCGTGTTATAATCATACACCACACAATAATTTTAAACAATACAGACAGTTTAAATAAAGTCAACAGTCATGTATTATGAAGCCTATCCTAAATTCAAGTCCAATCATCCACCTCTAGCTCATTCACACAGAACTTTGCCATAAAAGCTATTATGCATGATGCCAAAAGTCTTGTAGTCAAGACCACACTAAACGAGACCAAGACATACCCGAGACCGGAGAACTCCGAGACCAACACAAGATCAAGACATTCAGGGATCAAGAACAACTCAATACCAAGACCATAGAAAAATCATCTTGTGTGCAGCAGGAGTGTCACTCACTTAGACCCTAACACCTTGAAGGTTGCAGCTGTAACCGTGCATAAAAATCACATTATGAATGAATTTAAGGTAATTGTTCTTTTAGAAAGTGGCGTTTTCCTCAAAATCAAAGTAATGCTGTGGAAAAACAGCGTATCAATCGTAGTCTTGACCAGACTTTATTTAGAATCTGGAGTCCGCCCAGTCCAAGACCGAGACAAGACAGAGTAAAAATGCATTTGATTCCGAGACGAGACCTCCAGAAAGTCTCGACCTCCAAGACTTTTGAGTACTACAACAGTAGATGCCAATGTCACTGTTAATTCAGCTGCAAAGTTTGGCCATTTTCATATGGGACCTAATAAGGATCGACTCACTTTTGAAGCCAGCCTCAAGTGGCCACTCAAAGAACAACGAGATTTAGGCTCTTCCAAGTTAACTTCATTTTTCAGCCTTGGAGGGTGATGAAATACTGAAAAACTTGGCTGCAGCCATTGTGGTTTCACTGGCATCAGACCGACAGACCAACAGGGTCCAAAGTCCTTCCAGGACCTCAAGTTTTGACTTTCCTTCAAGCGTTTAGCTGTGATGTTAAATGTATGAGCCCACTAAACTGATCTTTTGGAGCACTTATTATTATGTGTCATCCATATTCAGAAGCTTCTTCCTTCCTACTGGGCAGAGGCGGTTGTGGGCTGGATGCTCCTGACGACAAACGCCCTTCCTCAGAAGCCAAAGAGATCGGAATGATTTCTTAGGTTGTTTTCTTGGCCTCTGCTTTGGGTACTACAAAAGCGTTTCTATGCAAGTCTGTTTGTGCGTGAGTGTGTGTGTGTGAATATGATAACTGTTGGTTATTTTAGATTCAGTTCCTCTGCTCCTCTGAGGCTATCAAACAGATAGAGACGCAGGATGGAAGACCACAGAGAGAAAACTGCAAAGAAAGAGTGTGTGTGTAGGTGTGTGTATGTGTGAATACAAGTGTGCTGTATTTTCATGGCAAAAGTTCATCTCCGCTCTTTGAAGGGGGGAGTATCAGTGTCATAAGAAAACACACAGAGGAAAGGCCAGCTGACTTTGTGTTTTTTGTGCGTGTGTGTTTCTGTGTGTGTGTTTGTGGGTATGAGTGAGAAAAGAAAAAGAAAAACAGAGCAAGGGAAAGAGATGAAACCATTAATAACTTTTTTATCAGAGTCCTTCATCTCCTCCTCATACTCCCTTCATCCTTCTACTGCCGCTCTCAATCTTTCCCGTAAGCCTCTCTTTCACTACTTGTCTCATAGCAGCAGAATGATGGCGTTTGGTCACTCCGGCGCTCATAAATTTGATAATGAGCCTCTTCATTAATGTGATACTAACTCCCCTTGTCTCCTTGTGCATGTTTATGTGTGTTTTCCCCTTTTCTCACTCTTATCTTCTACAGACACATAAAGGGCATGTCTCCTAGGAGCGGGAAAAGTGCAGTGGTTAGAGCGCACGCCCCATGTATGGAGGCTTTAATCTTCCAATCGGGCTGCCCAGGTTCGAATCCAGCCTGTGGCTCTTTTCCTGCTTGTCATTCCCCTCTCTCTCTCTGATTTCCTACTCTATCCACTGTCCTATCTCTCCAATAAAGGCATAAAAGCCCCCCCTAAAAAATCTTAAAAAAAAAAAAAAAAAAGTACTTTTTTGTTCCCAACAAACCTTTTTTTCATGTAACATTTTCGACAGGATTTTATTTTTCTTAAATGTAGTGACGACTCTCCCAGACTATCATCTCTTAAGACACAGATTTTTGATAGTTTAAGATTTTACAGGAAAAAGGCTCCTGGGTGTGGACACCTAGCACTGTGTCCGTTTTATTATGCAAACTGCGTAATTGTAGTCTTAAAATGCAGACTCTGTTGCAGTTATGCTTCACACCAAATAGTCAACTGTCCGCGTCACCCTTCACCCCCTGACCCTCGCGTCATCCAGGAAGATCGTCCATAAAAACGTTAGACAGGCCGCATGTGAGCCCTCAAATGACGATACCATAAGATCACATTCTCCTCTGTCCATTAATAGACACAAACACACACTCCGGTACAACTACACACACCATGTGTGCACAGGTTTAACTGACTTTAAGATGTCTCGTAATAGCTTTTATTGAAAGTGAGAGAGAGGGCAGAGAGACAGGAGGAGACAGACCGATGGAGACATGGAGGTGGAGAGCACGCTCCATCTCCAGCATGCCTAAAGGAGCGGGTATCTCCTGATAAAATAATCTGGTTACTCTCAGCAACACCGGGAGGAGACATGCCTTTAACATGGCGTGGTCCTGTGACTGTGTGAATGCTGTGTGTGTGTGTGTGTGTGTGTGTGTGTGTGTGTGTGTGTGTGTGTGTGTGTGTGTGTGTGTGTGTGTGTGTGTGTGTGTGTGTGTGTGTGTGTGTGTGTGTGTGTGTGTGTGTGTGTGTGTGTGTGTTAATTACCTCCACAGGGAGCAGATATGGTGAATTAGAACACAATAAGTTGACTGTTTTTAATTGTATAAAATGTTGAAGTAGAAAAGTTTGACCCCATTTACTTTCAGCTACCAAATAGAGGTGCTGCCATAGAGTGACATACTCAAATCCATCAACACAAACATCATGATGTTGTCACGAGCTGTAGGCTTTTAAAGTGTGGCCAGTCCTAGATGTCTAAAGTCTTGATTCAAGAAGACTACATATCTCTTCACTGTGTGCTGAAATCATCCCAGAATCATGTGGCGGACAAACCATCGCTCTCTCTTGGATTGCCGGTTTCAACCCTCTAGATGATTTATGATATAGTAAAATTAAATATGCTAGAAGCCTTCTAATTTTCTCTGTTCAGTTAAATCTAGTCAAAAACTCTGACTCATATTCTTTTTATATGATGGACCACGGTCCAGTTATCCTGTGAGCCTGAGAAAAGATGACCAACTCCAGTGGTTATAAGCACTTATTTTACTGGAAGCTATTAAAACTGAATGGATTATCCTTATCCTTAATAAATAACATTTATTGCCATGAAGGCCAAGAAATGTAGTGTTAGTTCTGATCTGTCACCTAGAATGTGTAATGTAGAAGGTTGTCAAATGTTCTGCTACTTTATACCACAAGCAAATATGATACAATCATCGTATCATATAGAATAATAATTAGTTTTCACTGATCAATAATCCAGCAATCAACAGTGCCAATCTCTGTCAGCGACCAAATAAAAACAGATATTCAGACATCATTTAACTCAAACCCTTCACATTGGCCGCCAAATCTAACAAGTTCATATTCAGTCCATGTTCCCGTCAGGTGTTCCTGAGATATCATGCTGCATGTTTGTTAATTAAGTATTTGTAATGTTGTTGTGGTGTCATAGTAAAATTAGCCTTTAATTATTTAGGGAAACAAGAGTTATCACTTCATTATTTTATTATTTTCAACATTTGTGTGAAATTGTGTGTTAACAAGCGTATGAATAACGATGTTCCTCAAGGTTACCAGGGGACATAGATGCCCATAATCTATTCAGTTCATGTTTGAGTCAAAGTGGACTTTGGTGCAAAATGTAAAGATTTCCTCTAGGCGTTAGATATCAGGTTTTAAAGATTGGGACAGTTTGAATGGACAATCCAGAAGCATTAGACCTACGTCCTTGGCTGCAGACGCAGAGGCATAAAACAGACCACCCAATAAACTAGCCGGGATAAAACTTAATAAATCAACGTTCTTACCATGACAGCTAACGATTACAACACTGGCTTATTAAAGCACATAGTCACAGAGAGGAGCTGTGGTGTGTCACTGCTGGCCAACAGTGAGAGCACGATGTTCATTATGACTCCTCTCACTTGAGATGTGACAGTCTGTTGACCTCTGCTCAAACATCCTACCACTCACACGTTTTCAGGACTTGCCGACTTTATTTAATGACTCTCAGAAGATATTCAAACTCCTTTTCAAGTTATCTCCCTGCTGAGGACCCTAATGAGACCTTGGCCAGTGAAAAAGAACCTGTGACCCTTTTTTGGGTGCTGAGCCATAGATTAAGTAACCACTGTCATTGACAACAAAAAGCCCATTTCCAACTGTTTTAGTGGCTACATTTTCGCTGCTCCATTGCAAACAGGCTGTGGGGTTAAGTCCAGGAAAATAGTCATAGGATGAAGTCACATCCAAATGTTTTAGCGAGCAGAACTTTTGATGACGGGGTCAAACTCTTTAATGTTTGTCTTCTGTTGACACAATTTATACATTTGGAGGTCTGTTACTGTTTCAACAAAAATGGTTGGGAGTATTATAGCTACTGTTACTCATACTACCTTTACCTGACGTATAATTTGAATGTGGGGCTGTGTTTATGACTTTGTGTAGGGGTCAGGAAGCTTGATGTCATCTCCCTCCTGCTCTCCATCTGTACGTCTCAACCTCCATCCATCCAATTCTTGTTATCACGATATCTCAAAAACGCCTTGTCTGCAAATGTTTGTGGCTGATAACAAGAAGGGTTTTATCAATAGATTCATTCTAGATGATGTCATAGGCTAATGTACACCAACAGACCAAAGCTAGCCAATCACAACTCACCAGCTTCCACCTCCATCATCATTTATAATGTCAACAGTTTATTCTTGGACCACACACTCTCAATGTATTTCACCTTTTGAAGAAATTCATAGCAGCACAAAATAAAAATAAAAACCACAATTGATGCCCAACTCTAAAAAACATCAATGCTGTTTGCATAACGAGGCAGATCCTGCTAAAAAATATATGCTTTTTCACCAAAGTCTTCAAACATTTTCACACTTTATTTATCATAATCTTTGATGTCATACATGTATTTGTACTATTTCAAGCCAAATTGGATTGTATTCAGTCAGTTGACACACAGCAGAGACATATTTTCATGTTGAGTTGCGAGATAACAGAGCGTTATCTTTAGATACCTTAAATAGCTACGTCATGACTTGATCAGAGTATGACTGATCTAGAACCATCCTATCAAACTGATAGATAACACTGGTCTCCAAAACAAGCAGACTGCATCCATCATGTGTGCCACACACACATGCTCACTCCCCGTCATAGCTGAGGTAAATACTTCTATTGAAATTTGACAGATTATGACAAACATCAGTTTAAAAAGTAAATGGTAAGTAGGGCTAACATGTATGTAATGGGACAGGAATCTCATACATCTTGTCAGAAAAACAATTGCTTTTTCTAATATTTGATGACCTCTGACGATCTTCTTTTAGAGGCTGTTAAGGTGGGTCATGAAGCTTTAAACCATGGCTATTAAATGGTAATTAAATTAGCTACATTTGCATTGACATCACTGTTTTTTGTCTGCATGGGAGTAAAAGGTACAGAGACTTTAGCATTTTCATCAAAACTGAGGCACATTGACTGCATTCGAAAGACTGAAAGTGAATATCAGTTTTCTGACCTCCTGGTTTGTCCATTATGATGAGAAGTGGCACATACAAATATGACACACAGTGTATCACACACACGCACACACACGCACAGACCAATGGGTGCTTGGTTATCTTGTTCCTTTACTGTCTTAAGTAAATAAGACTGCTGCTTTTTGGTATTTTTTATATTTAAGGAATCATTACAGCATTAAACAACTATTGTTACTTCATATTCTATAAATCTATTATTTATTTAGCAGATGCTTTTGTCCACAGCGATGTACATCTGAGAGCAAGAAGCTAGACGAGAGGAAAAAACGTCCGTGAGTGCCAACAAGCAGCTTCAAGTCCGATTAGACACAGGTGATGACAGGCAGTGCACAGAGGCGATGCACAGGGTGCATACAAGTAGAGCTTTTTTGTACCAGAGAGAGCTTAGTGCTAATTGAGACAGTCCCTATAGAGCTCATCAGGTTGAAAGGAGATATGGCATGCTTTATACTTCTCATTTATTGAACTATGTTTATGTGCTTTTCTCCCAAACGCAAAGTGAGGAATCTCAGGTCGGCAAAGTTCTTTAAGTACAGAGATTGGAGATGGAGCTTCAGAGCCGAGCTTAGCAAGGAAACTGGAAAGTAGAAAGCGACTAGCCCAGCTCTCTCCAAAGTGAATAAATATGTCCAACAAAACCTCGAGAGATGATAACGCACTGCGGCATTTACACTCAAATAAAAAAGGCTGAGGTTTAAAGAAGCATTACATATAAAACCTCACAGTCAAGCTTAATTAATACATACAGCTTTTTCTATCTTGTCTTGGTGACACTTCAACGTATCAAGTTTAGTGACTGTACAGAGATAAAAATAAACAAAAAAGTTTCTTAAACCAACCATATCTAGCATGTTACACTCTGGTTGGGAATGATGAACAGAATGTTCTGCTCAAATGGATAATTAGTATTAGTTAAGAAATAGTTTCAGCAGCTATCAACATCCACAACAGGCTGAATAATCAAGACTCTAAAGGCTAGTGTCCAAAGTATTTCAGTATGAGAGAGCTGGTGGTTTTTTTTGACAGCAATCTTTAGATCTAACTCCTTAAGCGTAGTTCTTTCTATTTTATTCCTTTAGTCCTAATGAGTGACAGAATAATATATTCCTCTGTGTACAAGGTGTTGATGCATGCGAAGGAATGTACACGCAGGTTTTGTTTAATTCTTGAGAAAAAGAATACACAAAATAAACAGATTTGAGCCGACAACTACAAAGTGGAAATCATCAAGTTGGCTGAACCACATGAAACAATAACTATTAAGTCATTGTGCTGCGCTCTTAAAAACCAGAATATGTCGAGTCTGTTAATCGTTTTCTCGCTGAATGGGGACACGTTGAAATGTGCTGACAATCAAAATAGCCTTTGGTTTATTTTCTCTCCTCATGGTTACCCAGTATACATGAACATAAAACTTGAAATGCAACTCATGGCACTGGTCTCAGTACTCTGCCAAGCAATGACTGCATGAGTGTGTGTGTGTGTCTTTATCCTGTTGGGTTTCAGATTTATCTTGATTGTTTCCTTCCACGTCTCTTCAAAAAGTTTTCATGTTTCTCGAGGGTGAAACTTTATGTCCACTGTGGTCTCTGGGTTTGGTTATTTTTGAAAGCAAAAGCGGGGGAAATATCCCAAACATTTTAACAGCCTCTCTTCAAAGGAAGTCGACTCTCTGATGAATTTAATTAACACACAGAATTGAGATTGGCCCTAAATAGCCTGCCTTTTTTTTTTTACTGTGCTTTTCAGAACAGAAACATAAAACCACATTTAGCAGTCATCGAGTCTACGAATCACCACCCTAGTTTATTTAAACACAAAATTAGGCTAAAATGGGAGAAATCTTTATAAACATAGCGGGATATTTCTGGGACACGCTTGACTTGACTGAAGGCATCCGCAGCCGAGATACTGGCTGTAATATTAAACAGCTTACAAAGATAAACATACTAACAAAACAAAACAGATACCATTGTTCTAATGTAATGATCTTTGACACCCAACATAAGCAACTTTTCAAAGTGTTGGGGTATTTGTGCAGATGGTAAAAATGTGATGAAGGCCATATACTGTATAATAAATCAAACTTTCCATTTCCATTGTGTAACAAGCAGAACACCTCATGTGCAACATGTAAGGATATACATTAGGAAAGGGGATCACATGGTAACTCATCAGTTCAGATAAGCAACATGTTGCCCATGACAACAATATCATGAAAAAGCCAATTGATATAATACAAGTTGGTCTTGGCGATACAGCTAAAAATAATCTTGACAAAAAATGTCATATCAGTCGATATCGTGGTTTAGTTATTCTTTAAAGAACATGATGAACTATTCCTAAACAGAGGAACATTTCACAATCATAACAAAAGGGCCCCGTGCTGGGAAAAGCTGACAAGAGGGTCCACTAACAATCGTTAGGGACGTTTGGTTATTTCTGTCCTTCTGTGTGTTCTAACGGGATATATCCTTTCAAATGGTGGAAAAGGTTTGTGGCGTTGGTTGTTTTAGCTGCACTTGTCTTCGGCACAGTTTACCGAGCACGTTACTCTGTTTTTTTACCGGATTGTAAATTTTTCAAAATATCTCAAAACTCCTTCAGCTGAGCGGCCTTTCTTGTCGACGATGTCTTCTCTGTGCTTTGAGCTGGTATGCTCAGCGTTTTCTTCGGTGTCACTATCGCTCATTTCGACTGTTTCCATTTCACTCCAAACGTCTGTAAGCTACCTACCCATATCCCTACGACATGATTGGCTGTTCATCTTTCTCTTCTTCTCTTTAATGTCGGGTTGCAACTAGCATTTAAGGCACATTAGTGCCCCCCCCCCTTTCCCCAGTGTTTGGGTGGTGTATTTACAGGATTAAATCTATCAAAGTTTTATCGAACATTTGTTATATTTACATTGAGATAATTTTATATTGTTATAATTTTATTGCCTAATTTCATGACAATAATATAATGACACATCAGAATTTTATATTAACTGAAGAATGAAAAGTGCAGGTCGAGGTACAGTGCAGGATTTCTGAATTCTTTCATAACTTGGAGCAGTTTTATCTCTGATTAAGCTTTATCCTTTAACTTCTTTTCACTCCTGTCTGACATTATCTCACTGTCTTCTTTTAACACGCCGTCTTCTACTTGGCCAATTAACTTCTGTTCACGCTAACCTAAATCATGTCATAAGGGCCACTATGAGGGCTCATGATTGGTGAGGCTTGAGAGTCAAATTGCTCCAGAAATCTCAAATCAAAATGTAAATATTTTGCACCAGCCAATAAATAACTGTATCACCAGTCAGGACATTGATTTATTGCTGTGTCGATACTTTGTCCCACTCCCAACAAGTGTGTTCCTTTCAAATATAAAATGATACAAATACAAAATAATGGTTCACGATATTATTTGTAAATTAAATAGCCACGTCTCTTAAAATTCATTATTTAATTGGTGTAAAAGAAGCAAATACCTTCAACCTTGCGACAATGCATTTTCAGATACTATTAAGGGAATACTTAGATCATATTTTTTCCTGTCTGGATTTAAGCAAATTATTTTCAAACTGAGACTAAAACGGAATAAAAATGAATATAACTTCCTGCTTTTCTTTTAAATAACTAGGCCTGTACAAGGTAAAAGTCAAAAGGAAGAAAACACTTGTGTTGACTCACCTTCCCTCTGCTCATCATAAAAGAGAGAGAGAGAGGCACCCCCTAGAGGCCACTCTCAGTACTGCACAGATTTTCCTCTGATGAAAGTATGAACAGAGAGGAGGAATTGTGTAGGAAAGGACTTAAGAAGTGGTCCAGATGTGTGAGTGATGTGTGCCTCAGAGAGGACGGGGTATAAGGGCAGGTGAAGTGACATTAGTTGTACATGTGTGTGACGTCTTCATTGGTCCGCTGCAACAAAGACCAAAGAGTCATGTGTGTGATTGTGTATGTGTGTGATGTCTCCATGCTGTTCCCTGAGGGCTGGAGATTTTAACAGAGCATGGATCACAATTACTGTTCCTCAGAGGCAAAGGGAACTGAAAGCTCTCCCTCTTTAATTCACACACACATACACACACGCACACACACACACACACACATCTGCTTTGTTCCTTCAGTCCAGCAGCTGAAATTCTCATCAGAACTTTACATCGTAAAGCCCCATCATCATCCTCATCATCACTGCCTCTCCTTGGTTTTCCTCTTTGTTCTTCACTCGTGCTATTCATTCTTTCATCCGTAGGTCACACAATATTCCCTTACATTATTTATAAAACAGAATAAAAGTGTGTTTGCTTTCATTTTTTTTTTCTAAACTAGCACTGAAGAGCCAAATCTTCGCTGCAAACACAAGTTCGTGACAACAGAATGTTTTCAGCAGATTTGAGTGTGTGCATGTGTCATCGAGCCTCAGCAGTGAAACCATAAGCTAGTTTGAAGTTTCTCCCCTCAGGGCTCCATCCAAGAAGAAACGGTTTTATTCTGCAACACACAAAGCGCACTACAAAAATATAATCTATGTAACAGTATGAATGTGTGTGTATATTGTGGAAATACACTTTAACCACCCACACAACCGTCTCTCAGAGTGTCAAAGCTTTAGCAGGGGAATTTTTGCACAGTTGTTCAGGCTGCAGGAGCAGAGAGTCACAGAGGTGACAGACCTGATGACTAAAGCACAAGACACATTACTGGGTGACACAAGGACACACACAAACACACATGAAATAAGCCACCTTGGATGCAACATCTTGCCTGCTCATTAGATTCACTTGAACAGAGTACCACCTAGATAGCAGCAACGCCCCCCACACGGCATAATAATAATCTCACAGCATTATTTCAGACTCCAAAGCCAACAAATGAGGAAAAACTGAGAAACGCAATGTAAATGAAGCTCTGAATTATCTTACAAATGCAATTAAAAGAGACTAATGATGCATTTTTTGTGTTTAAGTGTGTGTGTGTGTGTGTGTGTTCTCGTCTGCACATTCCAGGTCCTGAAGTGGCGTGAGGGTCAGAGGTGAGCCGTATGCAGCCCCTCATCGGCTCTCCTGGGGGGGCTGCTCCCACTGAAACACTTGTCAACTACTTACTCAGTAAGTAATAATGAGAGAGGGCAAGGTTGTAGTGATTGTAAAATGGAAGAATAATAAAAATAATGTTGCCACCATATTGGCTGTGGCATAATGTTGGTGGTTTAAAGTTTTTCAAATGAAAACGATTTGATTTCCCTCTTTTTTTTTTTTAGGTTTTTAGGCATCCAACGCCTTTACTCAGTGACTTAATTTAAACATCAGGGGTTGCTGCAAAGATGATCAAACCTTTAGGACAATCGTGGAGCACTTTTGAAACAAACAAAAAAAGATCAAACTAATTCAAAAATGTAATTAGAATGATAAAAATGGTACCGCTTCAAGAATATCTTGTTTTTTTTCCAAATGTTAACGTAAAGAAATGTGCAGAAATACATTTTGTGGAAATTATACTGTTTTGTGCCTATAAATGCTAAAGGGATATGTTTTGTATGATTAAGCTTTCTAGTTATAATAAAAGACATAACAACAATTGTGAGATATAGCATCTAAAGAAAGGGTCATGCAGGCTCATTTTTAAAGATAATATCCACTGAACTGTGTTTGAGAGGCCAAGGCACATTGTATAATACTGAAAATCTTAAAATGTAATTTGATTTAACCTGTCTCCATGTAATAAAATATGATACACATATTTCTCGAAATTATATCATCACAATAAGTAACAAGAGAAGAAGGTAACATTAAGTTACACACCCACATCCAGCGGGCTCCCCTCTGCTCTGCTTTAAAGCGTTGCCTATCCAAACAGGAAAGTGGCCTCTGCCCCAGCAGCAGTCGAGGGCACAGCGGTGGAGATTTCATTAGTCACAGCTAACAGGCTAATTATCCGCTTCAGCGCACCTGTAAAACTTAACTGTGTGTCAATCTCACACAATCACAGACACTGCATATAGGTGTGTGTGGGTGGGTGGGTTAGGGGACATGTGGGTGTGTGGGCGGGTGTGAAACAGTGTGTGTGTTACAAATCTGTCTGGTTTTGTGTTAATATGTGAACTGTGTGTCAATCAAGCCTCTGTGGGTATGTTAGCATTCAGAGAGCAATGGTCTGTCTGGCAAACAAAGCTACAGGTTATTTATTTGTGTTAAAGAGGTACACTTAACTAAGAGGTACTACTAAAATAATAATCATTTATCACAAAACAGATAATTGTGTTTGAAGTCTTTCAGTCATCCGCTCCTGAAGATTTCATCCATCAACCACTCTCCTTTCTGACAGGGATAGTGTCCCACTGTGAGGTGCATATGTGAACAGCCAGGTCAGGAGAGTATCCAGAGCAGTCCTCCTGAAATTGTCGAGATGTTTTCAGGAGTGTGTATGCAAAAATGGCTCATGATAACAAAGTTCCCATAAGAAGCAGAGTGATGACATATTTGTCCCTGAACCAACCCGGACATCACCTTGTTATTGACAAAGGCAAAAGATAGAAGAGTTCAGGATATTGTTCAAATGTTGTGACGCTCTGCTTAACATTCGTTTGACATTTTATGTAGTAATAACACTGAATTGGCACTATTGGTGAGTTATATTTTACGTCGACTTGGAAGCCTTGTGCAAATGTCTATACGGGGTACGATAACATGCATATGACCCTGTTTTCAATCAAGGTTGGTTTGATTTATTTAGCATAATTACGCAAAAGCCCACCTCAGTCCACTATAGCATTCTGACAGCAACTAACGTAACAAAATGTATATTTGGTTTCTTTGTGAGTTGCACTTAAGATTTAATATGTTGAATATGTTCAAGTAAGTGAGGCATTGTCCGGTTCAACACTACGTCAGATGTATTTGCTGTCTTTCATTTTGCCCACAAGGTTAAAATCCTATGTAATGTACATAACCAATTAGAGGTGGGGAAAACATTTATTTATGTAAAAATCCAGATTCTTATCTTCTGAAATTTTAAATAGATTCATAACTTTCAAAAATCTTTTTTTTTTTATGGCTTATCATGTCACTCTATGCTAAGTGCTAAGGCTAGCTCTTTAACTCAGTAGAATGCCAAATGGAGCAGCAAGAAATTCAGCCAGACTCACAGATTATTGGTGTAGATCCTGAAGTATGTACTAATTCAAAAATAGACCTTGAATCATGAATCCAGAATTGTTTTGAATCCAAAATAGAGTCTGAATCTAATCGTGACCGAAATAATTGAAATCGAATCGTGAGACACCCAAAGATTACCAGCCCGACTACCAATACATTCTGTTTAAATTATCTTTCAGATGAAGTTTCTTTGAGTTACCCTGAAAGGTCATCACAGTAAGACAGAAAAACCTCCAAAGGGTCTGGCTTTATGCATGCAACTGTCCTACTTATTGTAGGAGAGGAGAGGGAGAGGAAATGGAGATAGAAAATAGCTGAAGATTGTGAAAAATCGAATGCCCTTTTTTCTTTATAGGGGCTTGGGGTGTCTGAGTTTAAAAATAGCCTAAAATAGAGAGATGAAGGAGAGCAGGGGCGCCCGATGTGTTCAGAAGTCTTTGAGGTTGAGGGAATTTCTCACCATTTAACTGCCAGTGCAAGAAACCAGCATCCTGCCTCATGAATAGAGCTGGGATGCACACACTCCCAGACACCGGTACCCCTGCCTGGCCGCCTCTTTGTAGCCATGTTGTGATTGTATCAGATGTGGAGCGATCGAGGCTGGGAGTATGGGGGTGGTGGTAGGGGATGTGTGAATTTGTAATGTGCTTATACTGGGACCGCAAAGACAGGAGATAGGGGCACCAAAGCTGTGTTATACTCCCACACACACACACACACACTAACACACTGTTGGGAGAGGAACTTTAGCTCCCTGAACTCCTTTCATCCTGCTGAAGGTGGAAGTGAGTGCAGGGTTTCCTGGAGTCACAGCAAGATTCAGCACTCTCTATATCCTGCAAATCTACTGCCTGCTGACAGAGTGTGTGACTGTGTGTGTGTGTGTGTGTGTGTGTGTGTGTGTGTGTGTGTGTGTGTGTGTGTGTGTGTTCATCTGGTTCAACGGCTCAGAATGGACAACATTGAGGTGAGCTATCGGTGTGTGATCTCTAAGGCTATATGTAGAACACGTCACAGTGTGAATTATTGCATTAGCCATTAAAGCAACTTTTTCAAGGTGGCTCTGCAGACGTAAGGGTAGAGAGAAGTTTTACTTTGTTTTCCTAGTTATGCTTTGCTGTTTTTAAGCATTTTACTTATTCTCCATATTGCTACACCACTGTAGTACAAAAGTTTGCCTGCAGGCCTTTTTAAGATCACGTCATGGAGCCTCCATGTGTGGCAGAGGTCGCTGAAGGTCACCAGAAGCTGAAGGAGGAGCAGCAAATGGTGTAACTTCCCTTTACGCCAGGTCAGAAGTCAAAGGGGAGCCGCACTGTACTGCTGAACTAGACTAATATAACATACAGGGGTTGACATTAAGCTAAATTTGCCCTCCGGGCCACTGGTTTTCAAAGATCACTGGCCCGACCATTGTAACCGCCCAGGAACATTACTTTTGATTTCAAGAGTAACAGTCACCAATTTACTCTTGAACCATTCTGATGCAAAAGTAAATTACAACTTTTATTTAATTATTTGAGCTCTAATTATAAAAATATTGTGTATTTTTCTTATATTTATGTGCTCCTGTTTATTGACCATGCTGGTAACTGTAAGAGTCTACTCAATCTGATATTAATATGAGGCTGTGATAGAGCTGGAATCTTTTCTTCTTTCTTCTCTGTGAGAAACTCTTCATCCTTAGATCTTTACTTTAGGAGCTCTCTTAAGGGCTAAGATGCTTTGTGAATAACATTTATCTTTCATCCGGGCCAGCGGGCCAGTTATAATGTTGAGCCCTGACATACCTACAGCTTTGACACTTCCCAACCAGGATAGCTCATCACACAGGCTTTTTTAATACTTACAAATGAGCTTATATGTTTATGTTTTTTAGAAAGCCTTGAGCTATTTAAAAAAAAATAACCGTACAACACGTATTGATTGTAACATTGCAATTCACCTAGCCTTTGTGTGATCATTTAGAATTGATCTTTAAAATGAACTAACCAGAGCGCTGTTAGCCTAGCAGTTATGTTGCACACCCCATGTACAGAAGCTGTTGTCAGCGTCTCTGTGGAAGTGGGTTCAAAGTCATCCCCAACTCTCTCCTCCAAACATTTCCTGTCTCTCTTCAGATGTCCTATCTAAAAAAAAAAGTATTGATACATTTTTCAACCCAAATTCAAGAGGCTTTAAAGCATTTCTGTAGCATCACTGTATTCTCAGTTAGTATGGCTTAAACATGTTGCTGTGGTTCTAAAAAGTTTATCTTCAGTTCTTCAATAGCATAAAAATTCATCTTATAGACATGTCACGACTAAATTAACTATTAGTTACACAAAGGCTCACTGAGAGCCAAAGTCCTTAAATCTCTTCCCATTAATAGAAAAGGTACTGGCTATTAGCAATGAAGCCTAAGGGTTTTTAACAACATTGAACAAGGAATCATTTATCAGTTAATCCAATGCTGCTCCTGTATTTTTGCAAGAAGCCAGATTATATAACTTGGTAAATAGTGTTTTTAGTACAAAAGAAGGATTTTGTGACATCTCTCCATTTTTTAGCTCAGTGTGGTCGTGGCAGTGTGAGGGCACTCCTGGCACACAGCTTTAGCTGGACAGCACGGTGGGGAACATACACTTGAAACACGGCATACACAGCAACACGTCTGGCTCCTGTCCCCCTCTGCTTCTCCATATAATATATCAAAGCATCTCTGTGTGTCTATGGATCTAAGAAAATCCGCCCTCACTTCCTCAGCTAAAATACTCTCTTCATCCCTCTCTGGTACACCCTCTCTCTCTCTCTCTCTCTCGCTCTCTCTGTCTCTCAAACACACACTTGCACAAACCATGCATGGTGATGAAGGATGGTACCTCTCCACTCTCCGGTCTCCAGCTGATGCACACACACCATTCCTGACTAAACACCTGGAATAACACCACAAGCACAAACACACACACTCTGGCACACAGTGGCCAGTCAGTGCTCTGCTGTTGGGCCAAGATGAACCAAATCAAAACTGCGCAACTGAACTGTTGTTTTGGGGGTTGCTGTGGTCTCATTATGATAACAAATAGAAAGCATACCTGCACTATGGTGAGTTTTTCATGACATTTTAGAGACCAGAGTCCACCCAATCATGCTTCCAGCATACACATTCCCATCGCACTATAGGGCTGCACAATCAATCGCAATCTTACAGTTAACACAATATGAACTTTTACAATACACACATCTTAACAGTCTGCAGTAAGAATGAAAATATATTTTCTGCAAACAAGCACTGCTTTCTTTATCAGCATGTGTATATTTTTCATGCTCTCACATCATTTTCATGCAGTCAGATCAAACTCAAGCTAACTATCAGCTACCCTCAGAGTAATCGTTGCAAATTTAATGATACAATTTTATTTATTTTTTTCTTTTTTTCTTTTCATTCACAAGAACCATGTTGCAAGTAGCTATAGCTAAAGCTAATACATAGGGCTGGTTAGAAATATTGATTCATCAAAGCATTGCAATTATCATTTTCCCAATTCAATATCGATTCAGGGAAATTAATCGTCAGATTGTGGGCAATACCCACCTCTACTAATACAGATTATTTAATATTAAAATATTAACACCCTTCATATCACTATTACAATACAAAAAAAAAAATGGTACTGCACCTCACATGTTTTCTTATGTAGTGCCAGCCTAACACAAAAATAGTTCAAAACAATTAATTATTTTAAGATTCAAAAATTAATTTCCAGTATTTAAACCTATAGAAACTACAGCCAGACCGATTTTTGGAGCCAATGCAAATATTGGAAAGAAAAAAAATCGAAAACCGAAATTACAACAGATATCTTTCTTGGATCTATGTTCAATCTGTAGAGATAGATATAAAGTTATAAACGATTAGTGTGTTGATCCCTCAAATGCAGGTATCAAACACTTGTGGAAATAATATAGAGTATAAGGTCAAGATAGTCACTGAACTGCACATGTACATGCATCACCGCTTGACACTCTGGGGATTGATAATGCTTGTTGTACCGTAAAATCCAGAATACAAGACGCACCCTGAAGTCCCGTCTGTTTTCACTTCTGGGAGTTTGCACTCCTACTACAGGATGGTAGTTGAGCTCTCAGCCTGCAGGGAAAGTTGTGAGGCACAGACTCCTAGCTTGCAAGTCGCGCTGCCCGACTCCATTGGTCACTCTTTAACTTTAATATAGGACTCTTTAAATCAAAAGAGCACTCCACAAGGTTTATTTACAGAACAATTTACCACTGTTTTCTGTAAATGCATGATTATGACCTCGTGAGGAAGAAGGATGTGAAAAAAGTTGCCATCTTTCCCATCCCAGTGTTCACTCAGCTTTCAATACACAATGAATGGGGATGGGTTTTTAATCACTGCTGCTGCACCCGCTGTAATGACGGCGTGTGTTTTAGTATTTTATACTGGTGTATTGGTCACACCAGTGTATAAAACGCAGCCAACTTATAACACGAAAAAATAGGTCTTAAAAGTTCGTCTTATACACCGGATTTTACGGTAATCCATATAGCACACTCTGCTGGTGACAGCCAGAAAGAGCACTGCTAGTGTAATTCAAATGAACTATGAACTAAAATGAAGCACTTTTTAACTGGTCAATAAATCTAGTAATATCGTTGCATCTGCCTTAAAATTAGCCGATACAGACAGTCACTGGATATGCTAACATATCGGTTATATCGGTTGGCCAATTAATCTGCTCTAATAGAAACTCACTGCATTTATCTGGAAGAACTTCCTGTATTTTATCTTATTACATTGCATATCGTAGAAAGAAAAGATATCGCAATGTTACTTTTTCACCAATAACGTTCAGCACTTCATCACTTTGTAGTTTATGGCAAACATATTTTTTTCCTAAACTGTATGTCAGCTAGTTACTATCCAAGAATATTCTATTTTTATATTTGCTGCAAGATTAAATTGAGAGTTTTACCATTTTTCCTCCCTTGTTTCTTTTCATGACTACTCTCCCTCACAAATGGCAGCAATGGAGCAAATGGCCTGAGAAACCAGAGAAGTGTTGAAATAAGAAGAAAGTGAATGTTTACTTTAGTTTATGTAGAAGAGTGACTCTGGAAAGATGTAGAAAAAGCACATCTGTATCTCAATGTCTACTCTCCTTCAGTAGAGTGAGTAAAGGCGCCTATCTTTGATAACACAGTATCTCTCTGTTCACTTCCTCGTTAGGAGGAGGAGGAAGAGGAGCTGGAGGAATAAAAAGATAAGAGGGTAAAAACAGTAGAACCATTCATTCATTCATGTTTCTTAGGGAATATGGTGCTTTGTACAGATACGAACAGTGTGTGTGTGAGAGTATGTTTAGTTAGAGCGAGCCAAAAGCGCTTCAAAATCAACCAAAAAAAAAAATCAAAGAATAGATAAAGGAATTGAATATTTCCAAAAACCCAAGCCTGTTTGATATATGTAGATACAAATAAAGGATAAAGTGTGCCATGCGTGTGGTCTGGTCCCGTCATCCTGTTTAGGAAGGGGCGAGAGACCCCTGTTTCCTTTGGCTCTGAACTCTCTGTTGTGACTACATTACAGCGCCTTCATCACCACCACCTACCCCACTCCATATGTCTTCCATAGTAAACCCTCTCAGCATGCCCAACACTAGTCCAAATTAACAAGGTAAAAAACAGGGGCTTTCAATAGTCACCTATGATCAAGCTCCTAAAGGTTTTAGAAACACTTCAAGACTTATTGCAGTTGTCAGGTAAAGTATATATGGTAAGTATAGTTATTTTGAAAAGATAGGAAATAAACCAGTCTGTGCTGCAGCTCCTCAGTGTTTAATGGTGGCCGCTGCTTTCCTATGCTCTTTTTGCCCTCAGCATCAGTCATGTGACTGAACGCTATGTAATATATCTCAAGATATCACAATGAAATGTCCATGTATTTCGTACAGCTTTCAAACAGCACCAACTGAGCGACTGATGTTAACATGAGATGACTTGATCACCGATTGTCACTTTGGGGTCATCTTTAAAATACAGACAATGAGCCACAGAGGACAAGTTAGCTGCAACAGCACAAATATGATCACTTCCGGGTCACAGTTTAAGGATAAATTACGTGGGGGAATGATCCATGACTATTTGGTTTAACAGATACATCTCCGCAGTGTTAGCAGCATAACCTAATGGGTTTGAGCTAAGGATGGTCTTGATATCCAGGAGCACTGTGTTTATGTCATCATAAATCTCCACATCTACAAAGAACGTGAATATATTACCAAAACTGTTGTAACTTTTTTTTCCATTAGAAAGGCTAACATCTTTGACTTAGATGTTCATTGTCAAACTACTAGGGCATACACAGGCAGCAAGAGAAAGAGAGGAAACCTGGAGTAAATTTGTTCATGTTTACCCAAAATAAACAGAGCACTACACCGCCATCCAAGCATCGCCGTGACAAATACTCCAGCCGCTTATCGAATTAAACCCCATTATAAGCATAAACACACAGGCTCACACACTCTTACAAACAACCCATTACCAGCAAAAACATGTCATGTGTTCTTCAAACAATCCAGCACAGCAAACTAGATACGTCTACAAACGAGGGAAAAAACTGGTCTGTGTGTTACTAATAACGAGTATTTTCTCCTGACATCTGCAGACAGCACGATTGACGTTGCCCATCCGGAAGCATTTACGGATTTTACAGACACGGCACCCAGCCAGGAGCCCACGATCTTATTCGTTTACGTGGACACTTGTTAACATGTAGGATTTTCTTTGCAGCCACCATAAAGCACAGTTAGCAAGGAACATAATCCCGAGAAACCTTGCTTTGTCTTGCAGCTGCTAGAGGGATTTACTTCATAATAAAGTAATGTAAACCCCAAAAGAAAGACATCGCTGTAAAAAGGACGATTTCATCTGCCTTCCTTCCTCTCCCTGTGCGGCCCCCAGGGCACGCCTGGCTGGTAGTGAAAAGTGAGAGATTGAGGGTAACAGAGAGTAAATGGAACACTTCATGTGCACTCTATCAGAATAAAACACTCATCACATGATTTTCAGGTAGACTGGGAGGTGTTTGGATGGACATGTCAAGGTGTGTTTATTGGCCGTGTCCTCAGACCGGATGAGGAGGGGTTTAAAAAAATTCAGGAATTAGCAGAAGACTCCAGGAGGAGGAATCTGAGTTTACAGGAGGACATACAGTCGCTGAAATAAAAGAACTGGGGGCAAAAATAATACAACAGCGGATCCTAAAAAATAATATATATGTTCCCTCAACCCATTTCACATAACCTGCATGCCTCTCTGATACGAAGTATTTTATACCGACATTAGGAATATCCATTTTCTACACCTCCCTCTAACTTAATTCAAGGTCTTTGTTAATTTATCAACAGATTATCAAATATTTTCTTATGCATCATCAGAAGTAAAAGTTATTTTGAAGGCTCAAAGATTAGAGGCAACTGTTCAAATGAACTGCTTCACTGTTTTTTTTTTTAAATATAGCATTTTTCTTGAGGTTTTAGTAGTATCCTGTAACAAGATGGAGAGCCGTTTTACTGCTGGTGAAATACAACCCAGCTTTTGGATTACATTCAGTGTTTTAAGTGAAATTACATGACTAAATATTTCTTACAAAGTCTGGACATTTTCCGCACTTGCCTTTTAAAAGGCCACCAATCACACTATTTAAGTATGCATTGCTCACTTGTAAAGAGGGGAATCAAGATTTTATTGTCAATGTTTGCAATGTTAGAGATGCAGCCCGTTACTCTTAAATGTTTGCCCTAAAATAAATCCAAACAACAACAAACAAAAAAAAAACCTTTTCTCCAGCCTCTCTTCCTTCTTCTCCTTCCTCCTCTCCCTCTCTGGAATTCTACTCTCTCTATTCTAATAAATCTGAAGGGGCCTTTTCCACTTTTACAGGAACACCAACTCATTAAATGGTTGATTTCAGATGGCAGAGTGTGAATGTTTTGAGTTAACTTTATTGATCTTTGAGCGAGTCTGCAGGCCGGAGAGAAACTGACGTCCCCTCCGGCACATGGGCAGTAGATTTACACCTCGGCCATCTGGGTTTAGAGGTGTCTTTAAATGGCGACCAGCCCGCTCTATCCTGTGCTGCTCTGGCAGAGAGTATGGTCCCTCTAGCTCACATATTCACAAATACAGCAAAAAGGCATCTAGAAATGATATTTTCTTCACTTACCTGCTTGAGTACAACTCTTTCCCCCAAGGACTGTAGAGATGCATATCTGTTCCAGTCTGGTTTACTTCAGCCTGCTTGGAGCTTCAACTCTGGCCGCCTGTGGCACAAAAAGAGGTTGTGAGGCAGTCATACAGAAAAAGTTAAAGTAAATAAATGAGACAATATTTTAATGATTGCTTAAGAGGCGTCTCTCTTTTAACAGGAATATTTATTAATAAAGACTGACAAGTTGCAGAGTCCAAGGTGGTTGGAAGATGGAGGATGTTGATGGACACCTCGGGCCAAATTGTAGTTCATGAACACTAGTAATGACATGCAACCTCACTCAGTCCTCCAAGAATCAATCCAAAAGATTTTACTTCTTTATGACATGTTTTTGAAATATTGCAGTGCCCTCTGTGAGATCTTTAAGCAAGAACTAAATATGAGAACTCAGGGGAATATGAAGGGCCTGAAAGACGTAACAACTTAATTAAGGAGTGTTGGTTCTTTCAGATCCTGCAAGTCGTATTCGCCCTCCCTTTGCCATATCAGCCAGGGAGAGCTGCTTGGTCTGTCTCCGACTTATGACATCACTCCACAAGCATTAGCCATTTCTCATAAACCTCCAGGGTCCCCAGGGTTTCCAACGCATGAGATCAGGGAGTAGGCAAGCAGATTATCAGCAGCAAGACCACGTTATATCAAGAGTATGCTACATTTTATCTTGTCCATTTGTGTTACAGCTAACAGCTCCCTGTAACAGCCAAACATGTAGGACACACTTATTTTGCAACTGTTTAGTGTTCATTTATTCATTCCAACCTCATCTCTGTGTATTCTGTTAATCTGTTTAGATTCTGTCTTCCGTCTTTCTCTGCATTAGTCTCTCTTTTCCCCCTCAGGGCTCAAAGCTGTGAGGCTGTAAGGTCCCTTGCTTCCCACAACTGCTCTCAATCGCCCTTGTGACTGCTTAGCTGTCAATCACTTTAACATCAGACCCACACTGAGCAGATCAAGCCTTCTGGCATGCACATACACATTCTCTCTTTCCCCAACATGCACACAAAAAAACAGGGTTTGTAGGAGGAGTGGAGAGATAAAGGGGGTCCTGTCAGCACCTGCTGAGCCTCACCAGAGAAACTGGGGAGACACAGATACACCCACACACACATACACACCGCAGGGCTCTGGTTGTAAAGGTACCACTTTAATTTTGGTCGTATTTACTCAGCCTCCTCCCAAGTTGCCTCCAGCCATGCCGTCCTACAGCGTCAGTGTTAGCCACTCTGCCCTTTAACCAGAAAAGACACAGGGCAGCTAAGAACCACAATGAAAACGTAAAAATTCGAAAACAAAACAAGAACATGCATGTTCAAAAAATAACGGGAAGGTCACACACACATGTGCAGACAAACTAACATGTCAACACACACCTTAAGTAAGGTATTTGCTATAAGCAAGGGAATCTTACAGAAATATACAGACTCAGTGCACAAGGTCTCGTCTTTTGAGCGCAAAACCTCTCAATTAATTTCATCTGTTTCTGCCCGAAACCACATTCCCACACACGCACACAGACACGACGCATGCACACAAACATACACACAGAGTCCATTAGGCTCATGTGTAGCGCCCAAACCACGACCCAGAGTGCTCTTTCATGGCTCCGTCATTACATCAATAAGTCTTCACATTAATCTCGGCCCGGCAGAGCACACAGGCTATTACCAGAGCAGCCCTGCACCACAGAGGCTCGCTCCGCAGCAGACATGTGCAGAATACAAGTCAAATATACTCTGGATACTTGATAAACCCACAAGACCTGCTTGGTTTGTCTCATTTTGTGAGGGATGTGTCCAGTTTTGAGGCTGGTTAAACGGCAGAAGATAAATTACCTCAAGTAGTTTGAATGCATGAAACCATATCTAGATATATTTGTCCACGTGTGCTCTAAAAAGCCCTAAAATACTACTTTAAGAGTTTTTTCCCCCACATTTCCTGCTGATTTAATACAGAGGCCAAATTTATTTGAGGAGCTGGTTTCAATCGTCACTAACGAGAATCTTTTGCCAAAGCCTTTTTAAGTTTGTGTAACATAAGATCATGCCCTTTTAATGAAGCTCTTGAGAACATTGTGACAAAAAAAAAAGTTAAATTTCAGAGATTAGCTATAATAAAATCAGCATTTTTATTTTGGAGTCAATCGCGCCCGTGAGAAAAAGTCCACATGGTTAATAATTACTAAGATTAGCTAATGCTCTTAAATTGAGCCTGCCATCACAAATGCAGCATCAATCAAATTCAAAACAAGCAACAAAAAAAACATTTATGTGCAACTAATGAATTCCAAGCCTGATAGAGAGAAAGTGACAGAGAAAGGGAGCAAAGGCAAAAACATGGAAGAAAGAAAAGAGTGTAAGTGCGAGGAGGGGTGTTTACCTCTCCTCTGTCTGGACAGGAAATGGGGTTCTTTAACCTTTGACTCAGGTCCACTATGTGGCTGTGTGTTTATACTCCTGCATTTGCCCCAGAACAGGTTCTTTCAGACATGGTTTGATGGACAGATGGTCCTCGTTGTCATGGCAGCCAGTGCAGGTGCGTATGCAAAGAGTTTTCCTGCCCTAAGGTGCACAGGGGTGGAAGGGTGGGGTGTTTATCATCACCAGTGCCAACGGGCAGAACAGCACCTCCGCTCCCAGGAGGTTAGAGGAATGACGGGGGAGGGAGAAGGGGGAGAATAAGGGAAGGTAGGATGAATTGAGAAAAGGAAGGAAGGAAGGAGAGAGAGAGTGGTAAGCTGTAAAAGTCTAGAGGTTTGTCCACATTTATCACCCTGGATTTGTTCTTGGATGAAAAAAGCTGTGAAGTAAGTTTTTCACTCGTCTCATTCTCTGCCATAATACGAGAATAAAAGAATATTGCCTCAGAAAACTTGGCTGTTCCTGGAAAGGCCGCTTCAGCTCGGATGACCTCAGATATTGTTCCATTGTATTCTTTTATTCTCCTTTCAACATTTCGGACCGCAAATGTGAGGCAGGGGGAGGAAAGGAGGATTGCAATGTGGAGGGAGTTGAGCGGTACAGGGCCAAGGGGTCACTGCTGGAGATTCTCCCCTGAAGGCAAGTCCACAGCAAAAGGGGTAATAATAAACGTTTGGCGTTTTGAGTTTCTGAACCCCACCTCTCCACCCCTCTGTCACGACATTACCAGCTAGAGCTCCTGTATCGAAACAAAGACTTACGCACATTTAAGCCACTATAAAAAAAAAAAGTACACTTACTGTAAGATAAAATAATATTAAACACTGAACTGACATAGCTTTGAACCTTGCTTTGTAGTATTTCACATTTTTTGTTTTACCATACATTAGATAACTCTGAATTAATGTCAGGTTTCATGGGTCAACTGACTCAGCTTTGCTGTTAGTTTCTTTTGAATGTCTCATTCAAAGAGCCAGCATTGTTTTTTGAAAATTTAATCCAAAAATACTTGTGGGAAATGTCGTATTTCCTTTCATGTGACACTAGGCTGAATTAAGTAGAATCTGGAGTATTTTATATAACTATATAATTATATATATTATTATAATAAAGTATAATTTATAACTTTGAACCAAACATTTGCAAATTAGCAAATTACTGAAAACGAATTTGAGGTCAACATATTTTGTAGAACAATGAATATAACTAAGCAGTCAGACTTTAAAAGTCATATTGTGAATGAAAATTCCACACAAACAAAAGTGAAATTAGACCAAATCGAGTGAACCACAAATTTCAAAAGACGACAATTAAAAACCCTGAAAAACAAACTGAAATAGAGATATGCCAAAGAACACACACGCGTCTTGGCATCGTGGAAATATTTCTATACCAGGCGTCTAATCCCAGGCCTCGCTGTCTGGCCTGTTTGTTTTTCTGTTTACTCTGGAATGTCAGACATCCGAGGACACAGCGGAGAGGAAGGTCAAAACCGCAGAGCTGCAAAGACTCAACAAACATTATTAAATTCTAATTTGTTATTTAAGGTTTGTGGAAACTAGTGCAGAGAAACCATTAACGAATTCACTGGTTATTTATGTGTCCATGCACTTTCAATCTAAAGTACACACCACTACTACGCACAGTCACAGAAAGAGAGGTTGACATTTAGCAAGTCGGATCTCAAGCACACAGTTTTAGTAAGTCAGAAATGGGGTGATAAAGTGCAATTAAATGACAAGATTTTATGAACACAATTAATGACTGAACGGAAACCTTTTAAACAAAAGAAGATGATTGAACAGAGATTAACTGTCTCTTATGTGTTTGATTACATACTTTAAAATAAAAATATTTCTGACTCAAGCCGCCCAGTGATCTCTACAAAAGACCATAAAAGAAATGGTCTGAAGAAATCCTGCTCTGGCTACACAATTAAAAAGATATTTGATGAGGGGACACCGAGATCTCATAAAAATCACACTTTCCCATTACTTTGTCAGAAAAGCACAGTGTGATCTGTTGTTTGAAGAGAGGAGGAAAGAGGGGACAAACAAGGACAGGGTGCTGAAAGGGTTGTTAAGCCAGTGATAGATCTTTGGCTCTACAAAAAGACACAATTCTTGTAGAAACGACAAACTTTGTACAGGGGAATATCCCTGCAGCCTCCATGAGGGGAACATGTGTTGCTGTGTGTGCAATTGAGTGGGTTTGAGTGTGAGTGTGTTTATCTTTGTGTGTGTGTGTGTGTAGGCTGTGCACTCATTAGTGGAAAGCCTCAGTACAGACTAGCTCCAGTTACAGTAGTAAACGCTGCCTTTGAACTTTTAATAGAGCCCTGAAACTCAACCAGGCCTTAAAAAGCACAGATCTGCAGGAAAAGGGGAAAAAAGGAAAGAAAAGAGGTGGAAATAAATGACACTAGATGTATATACATGCACATGTGGAAAGAGTGAGACAAAGAGCTGCATTAAAAACTAGATCATTTACAAAAGCACTGCTACTGTTACACTCTGTAGTCACAAAATGTATAGTATGTCAACAAAGAGACCGTTAATATCAATGAAGTACAACATATATAAAACACACACCTGTTGCACTCTCTTTCAGTGGGCAGAAAAACATGCCAGATCATTATTGGCATATCTCTAAATACTCTTTGGCACACATACAGTCATCATTATCTTCATTAAGGACACAGCATAGCATAAGCACCTGTGAGTGTGGTGTGTGTGTGCCAGGGCCACACTAATTAAAACATGCAAACCTGTGTGGTTGTGTTTAGGTGGGTGGGTGTCTGGGTGGGTGTCTGTGTTGCAGAATCCTCAGGCATGTGTTGCAATAAACAGATGTTGAGTCTTTATGAGGTCTTTACAACAGGTTCAGCAGTGCCCCAAGTGTGTGAGTGTGTGTGTGTGTGTGTGTGTGTGTGTGTCAGTCTAAACATACATAGGCTTAACATGGAAACCTCTCATCAGTGAACCATAAAAAGGGACACAAATGGAAATGAACAGGAAAGGGGCGGCATTCTTCCTGAATGTTGACAGAATTTGAATTAATCCAGCGATGCCTGTCTGATGTTTTTAAGATACCATCGTAACAAACAAGCAAACCTAATTTAATATTAAGGGGAAATGTTTACACCAATCATAAGAGCCATTTTAATGTCGCTTCAAGTCATTAGCGCCTATTCATAATTACTTTTTTTGCAGAAAACATGTTACTTGTGACAACAACAGTTTCTTTGTTCAATTTTACTGTTTTTGGAAGTCATGTCAGTGAGCCATACATTACCATAGAACTATTAACCAAAAACACAAATCATTGTTATTTATGAAATTAATTCCACCTGTGTTAGGTCAAATAACTGCTGACAAAAAGGTCTCTTCAGTGATGGGAATGAGAGTGGCAGTGGACAGGACTGTTTATTTGACTATGAGCTGTTTACAGAGACAGACGCTGCAGAGCTGAGCGACAGCATGAGAAAATATCTCTGATAACAGACTAACAGGCAGAGAAGTAAGCGGCAAACTCTCGTCCTTTGTCTCACAAGTGATTTCAATAATGGTCTTTTCTTTAATATCGCTTCAAAATATGTCTAACCTTTCTAGATTTTGCAGTTATTTTGCACATTTTGCAACAGGACATCATGTTTTCATGCTACGCAGGATACATGCTATGTTATCTAAGCTGATATAATTATCAAACTTTCTGCTCCTTTTTAACAATAGCTTGAACATGGTATGTGAGGTCTTTACAAGATCAAATATTTTTTGAGGTTTGACAGATAACCCATGAAAAAATTGATCAAGAGTTTAGAGAACTGCTCACTAAAACTGTGCTATCTTTTGCATGCGAAAGCAAGCTGGCTGAAAAGTAAGCAGAGTGGTATTTTTGCAGTATTATCCAACTCAACAAACAAACAGTTCAGTAGATTCACATAATAAAATAGTCCTATAAAACTGTGGTCTTCAACTGGTGACCTCTGAGTGACTCCACAACAGGGACGGTCGAAGCCTCCACTGAGGACACTTGGGTCATGCCACCAGAATTTTTCCTCTTCCATTAGCATTGAGCAATCACAGACATCCATATAGTTTATATTTTTGAAACCGGATATATCCCGATTGTTGGACTACGCATGTTTAAACATACGCAAACCACGGGCCTTCTTTTGTCTGGTGTTCCTAACTGTAACAATTGAAAATGTCTTCTCCTGTCTGCACTTTTGTAGCTTAAAAAGGGCTGACAGCAATGTTACACTTCAATAGAATATCTCATCAACAATTCTCTCCTGAAAATTCAAAAATAAAGCGGCTATTTATGCAACGTCCCCCTTCTTTCATAGGCAACCCATGCTGGTGCTGGTCACTGTGAAGAAATGTCATGACCCTGTTCACGCGAATGATTTTATAAGCCACCTGTCCAAACTTGAACTTTCTTTAGAATAATAAAAACCAAATAAGACATCAACGTAGGGAATGATGGATACATCAGATAAACAATATTTTTCTCTGAGTACTGGCGATGTTTAGAGTAATGTTTACAGTGTTAGCACACAAGTCCAGAGCATCTCCCGCTAATGAAACAATGATCACCACCTGAACCTTTCGTCGAATGCTTTTGGTTTTATAGGCAAATAAAACTCTTCATCGGAAGAGTCTGGAGACGTAAACTATGAAAATATCCATTTATTGTGTTCTCTCATTCTATCAACATCTGTTTTTTAACAGGGAGGGAGATTTGTGAAGGGAAATAAAAAATGAAACTTCACTTTTCTTTTCTTTTCTTTTTTCACTTTCACAATAAAGTCCAAGACAGATGACAGCTGTGGACACACAGGGTGCTCGCTGCATGTTTTATCGCCTTCACCCATAAATCAAAAAGACGCAGAGTGGAAGAAATACATTCAAAATATACGATTTATGGCACCATGCACCGGAGGGAGTCTGGAGATTTCTTGGACAATATGAAAATAAAAGTGCTATAAAACTGCACGGGCCTTGATTGTGGTCTATGGAGAGACATGGACGGCCTCCAACACAGCTAACTTTATTACTTCATCTGAGAGAGCGAGAGAGACATCAACAGATTCAGAGACCATTATAGTCAAATCTTTTTCCCTAAGTGGCCACAGACTCCATCTAAGGACCCCCAGACCCTTTTCACCCAACATCCAGGGACACAGTGGAGGGCAAACCATTCTCGATTCAGTTCACTCTGCATTTTTTAATGCAACCACCCTTTTTTTTTTACAACTTAATTTCACGGCAGGCATCACAGTTAGAACTATTAAATGGATGGTAGTTTAAAAACTTTAGTGATAAAATTGAAGAATGAATGGTCTTAAGAGTGAAATGTAACCTTATCATGATCGCATGTTGAACAAATAACTAACAGCCATCTTTATATACCACTTCATCACAGCCACTCAAAGCTTTTAAAATCATTGTGATGGAGCCGTCAGAGGGAACAGGGATACATCTTTGAAGTAATTCAAGCAACAGATGAATGAAAACAGTCTGCAGGCCATGCAAAACAGTACTCTGGACTTCAACAGAGATTTAACTGTAAAAGATGTCTCTTCTCTTCCTCATTTTCGCAAAGATGAAAATAGGATATTGAAGGGTGCTGCATCCTTCTTGGCCTGAAATCTGCTTCAGATCTAGAATTTCACAGAGCGTACCAGGGGACCGGCGAAACCAGAGACAACAACAACAAATATGGCCTTGTATTTTTAGGTTGTGATTATAAAGCCTGTTTCACAGTTTAATACTCCGGGGAGACCAAACAAACTCTTTTGTCTAAAGTAACCAGCGTCCAGAATTGGATCAGTTCTCTGCCGTTTCCAAACTTCCTTGAAAAATGAAAGCAGAGGCCACATGAGGGGTCGACAGTGCATGGAGGGACTGCAGTTTACACGGCTTCACACTCACAGATGACATTCGTAATGACATATACTACATCCAATGTCGTCCGTCTATGCAAATTCTTCTATAATAATTCTTGATAAACTGAAAGTAAAGACTGTTAGATTATTTCACAAAGTACTGACTCTTTTTTGTAACAAATACTACCTTTTCCCTTTATTTTACCTCTATTCTAATGTACAACTGCAATAAGGCGTCATTTAAAACATCTTGAAAGCATTTAAACTGACAACAGGAAACTGTATTTATTACTTATTCAAATATGTAAATGTTGAATTGAAATATAAAGCATCCTGAAAAAAATAATGATAGTGCTAGTATTAGTCTTCTCTTCCTATTTAGTACATAAACAATTGATACAAGTCTCAACAATACAATTAAAGTGTAAATATGAAGTCAAATCTTACTCTAAATCTCAAATGAGAAAAATAAATATTTCAGAAGTATCAACATGTTTGGACACTGTAGTGTTTGTAACGACCTATACGCAATACATTTTCACTTGTCATGTTTTTGAAAATGCATTAGACTTTACTTTGATGCCATCTGCTGGCCAAAAAGACGTACTGAACCTAGTCAACACTTGCAATATTAGACGATATTTTCCTCTTCTTTTATTGACAAAAGTCTGTTTAAAAAGAGCATCCACATCTTCTTCAACAAGGGTTTTGTTCCATGTGCAGGAGTTATTGAGAAGGCCTTCTTTGCTAATATTAAAACTCGTGTTTACAATCATGTTTGGCCCAAATTATTCAGAACTGTTCGCATGAAACTTGCTCCAAATATGAACCAAAAGCACAAACTGAACCTAGAGAATTATGTCTCGCAATCCCACATCAATATTGAGAAACAAACTGTTGCATTGAGTCTTTTAAACCATGTAGTAAACTCTGAGCGCCTCAGTGCCAGTCTGTAACATCTAACAGATTGCTCATACTGAAAACCACATAAACAACACGCTCAGTGTAGCCTACAAACCAAGACTTTTGTCTTAAACGGAAAATTCAAGTTTGACTTGAGTTGCTTCATTTGCTTACAAACTTGTTGATTTGACGCACATCCCCTAAAAACATTAATTTCGGTGGTGACAGTTCACTTAAAACACACAAAACTGTATGAACCTAATAGAAAGTTAAGTTTTTCACAACACGTAGCCCCTTTTTGTAGTCAGGAGGAATCAAATATAAATAATAATATCTAAATATAAATAAAAAACATAATTTACCTGTAATTTCATGTTTAGGGTCGAGGGCGTCTTTCAGCAGGGTCGGACAAATGTTTGGTTTTAAATGAAGCCAGCCATGTGTTTAGTGTTTAGTGTGCAGGTTGAAACTAAAACAACCTGTAAGCCTAAAGGACACATTTGGGAAATGCCCTGCCAACTTTCGCCTCCAGGCCGGAAGGCCGCAAACTAGGCTACTCGATATTGGAAATTCGCTGCGTAGGTGGGGCGGTTCACGCATGCGTCATGGTGACTTATCAGGTGGACTAATCAGAACAGATCTTCTTCTTCTGGTAAATATTCCGGCAGTTTAGAAGCATAAGTTTATTCGAAGAACAAATCACAGGTGTGAAAAAATAATGTACTCGTGTTCCCAAACACGTTCATTATTGTTAAACAAACAAAATATCAGGCTTTTTTATTATATTGTAGCCTACATAAGTTTAACTATATTTCCAAGATGAATTGCCTAAAATATATAACTTTAAACATAAACATTTAGGCTAATTTGGCACGTTAAGAGAAAAAAAAAACAGTCAAAATTATAATTAGGACTAGTTATTTTTAAAATGTACATAGCCACCCTTGGATTTAAACTCTAAAACACCTGCTACAGGCTCAAGATCTAAAAGTTTAAACAGATATGCCTACTTTACCAATGAATACTAATGATGGTACTCTGTTAGAGGCCTTGATTTGCTTTAAAGTATAATTTTGAGACCCTTTTTTGTATTAACAGAAATTATGCATACTTTGATATTATAAATCATGTGTTCAACTAAATCGTCACTTGTTTAATGATAAAGGAAAAATTGCAGCCCTGTAAAGTGATTGATATTTAGGTGTCTGAACAAATGAAAACCGCCTTGTAGACTGCTGTGCAATATGTGGACACAGGGTGCAGTGTGCACTGATGTTAGGTTAGGTTAAAAAGATTGAGGCCAAAAGCACATTTTGTCCTGGGCTGTGATGGAGAAATTCATGTTTTCTGTCAAAACTTGATGATCTCACCTGCACACCCATCCCTCTCTTGCAGGGTTGGTTTATTCTACACAACATGGGGATGTTTTTTGTTTTTTTTTATCAGATTTGCTTTGGTAAACGCTACTTACAACTCAAAACACACTATTCTGTTTGCAACAACACATCACCTCAAGTGAGGACTCTAATTGTCAGACACCAGTAAGACCAGTACAGTGAGTATGTGACAACAATTGTTTAATTGCAGTAGACTGTCAAAAATATGAGGGAGAAAAAAACTTTTCCTAGACAAATCAAAAGATGTAAAAAAAAAAATGATGCAGAGAGGAGAGAGCCCTTGCCCTCTGCAGAGATGAAGAGGCTGCATTAAATGTGAATTATGAGGACCAAAATGCTGCACCACTGAATGACAAATTTATTATTATACAGTATATGGTTTAAATTAATGTGCACTATTTAAATATGCTCATCAAGCAAATTAACCATTCAAATGAGAAAAATACACTTGCTTTTGAAAGAATTCATGAAAAGTAAGTATAATGACATTCAGCAGTATAGGCCTATTTTTATTAACTAATCCCTCGCAAACTATGGCGCCTTTAGAATTCCTCTATTCCTCACCATGCAGGGCTTTTCACTTTCTATAAACGTTATTAATTTTGTTTAACTTTGTAAAGGTAAATATCTATAGCACTTAAGTTTCAAGAGAGGCAGAGATTTTTTCAAGTCCAGATTTATTAACTTGTTCTTTTATTTTCAATTTATTTAATTATTATCATTATTATTATTATTATTTATCTATTTATGTATTTATTTTATTATTCTATTTTTTTTTTTTAATAGTCTAAAATCAGTCATGGTTTTCCTCTCATAACCATTTTAAAACTCTTCTTCATTTACAGAGACAGGATCTGGCAACACGCCTTCTTTGTAGTTCTTTTCATGAAGTAGCCTACAAGTCCCGACGAGCAAGTCGGCCATTACTATAGCAGCGGGAAGCAAGTTTGTGTTTCCCAATCTGTTCCCAACATGGACAGGCAGAGTCGAGTCTTTGCAGCGACACAGCCGGCTGCAGGACGGGAATATGTCGGTAATGTGAACGAGCAGGGACCTGAGGTGCGAGCAGTTCACCGTCAGAGCCCTGGTAACTATGGTAACCGGGTGAGGGAGGTCCAGGTAACAGGAGCAGCGGAGGTGTGCTGTCCGGCAGACCGGGTGTCTGTGCGGGTCAGTGTGGGCAGCAGCAAAGACTCAGTTAACGAGGTGACCAACAGCGTTTCACGGAGGCTTGAATACATCCTACAAACTGTCAGGTGAACACCAACACACAGCCAGCAGTGTTAACTCTGGACAAGTGACGTAAAAATGTAGTTTTCAGTGTTAAACTTTACGATAGCTGGGTAGGCTAATGCTAGTGTTGTTAAAAGTGTATCTAACTTTCATCAATGTGGAATCTTAGAATAGAATAGAATAACTTTGTTGATCCCAAACTGGGAAATTGTGGCGTTACAGCAGCAGGTTATCCAAACACACAATATGAGTAAATCTAAACACTATATAATATTAAATACAAAGTAAATAAGCACTAAAAATATCAAAACTAAGAATGGGAATATATACAACCAGGATTTAACTTTACTAGCATTACTAGAATAGAATATGAAAGATTAAATGTAAATGTGCAAAAACAGAGTTGTAAATGGACAGTATTGACACAGAGAGATGTGAAATCAGTGATACTATAAGTTAAAGTGCATGAGTGTAGACATGTTATCAGCAGAAACTATTAGACAGACAAATGAAGTGAACAAACAGTCGGTAACAGATGACCGCTGTGGCATCTCTAATGTGGGTTAATGTGACAAACAATATCTGCTCATCAAGGCAGACAAGTACGTGGTTATAAAACTACCTAAGATAAGTGTAATTAAAGCTTTGTGTAAACATTGATTATGCTTGAATGTATATCATATGAACAAACTTAGGCTAGTTATCTCATCGCCGGCATTCCTGAACGATAACTAGAGGAATTATTGAGAACAAATCACTTCTATCTCAATTAAAAACTTTCCAAATACTTTGAGGTAAAAACCTTGCAGTCTTGAATTGAATAAACGTTGCATGAAAACGTTGAATAACCATAGTCACATAAATTCTCAGCGTATTTTTCCATTTCAAAATGTTAAAATGATATTAACTCATGCAGCAAGGCAAGTTTATCTATACAGCACATTTCAACAACAAGGCAATTCAAAGTGCTTCACACAAGACATCAAAAACATCATGACAGAGGAAAAAAGAAACATTAAAATAAAAATAAAAATCACTGGAATTATTACATCTGAACATATGTTCAAATACAAATAATTCAAATGAAATTAATTGAAATAAATAAAGTAAAAATATAAAAAGAGTTAAAAGTTACAGTGCAGAGCTGAAGTTTAAAATCTTATTAAAATTGTTTAATGAAAGGCAGCTGTGAACAGGTGAGTCTTCAACCTCGATTTAAAAGAGCTGAGAGTTTCAGCAGACCTGCAGTTTTCTGGGAGTTTGTTCCAGATATAAGGAGCATAGAAACTGAACGCTGCTTCTCCATGTTTGGTTCTGACTCTGGGGACAGAGAGCAGACCTGTCCCAGAGTATTTCAGAGGTAGTCTTGACTTTACTTTCAATAAACCACATTCAGTACCACATTTCCCTGTGCCGTAAAATTTCCTTAAAATACAAAAAGCCATGTTTAATTAGCTAAAGATTATACCGGTTCACAGTAGCCTACTTATTTTAGTTATTTTCCACCACGTATAGTTGTGTTACCAGGGAGTAGCCTAAAATACAGCTTTGGGTTTAGACTCAACGATCAAAGTTTCATTTCAACTTGTTCTGTAGTTGTTCCTGAAGTAAATCATTTTTCAATCCTTTATTCTTCACAGACAACATGGTGTCAGTGACAAAGACACCTCAGTGAGGAGGTTTCTCCACCGAGAGGCAGACCAGTATAACATGAATGCAGAGGTGGAGTATTTGCACAAGCACTAATGATCCAAATGTGTCATCATGACTATTAAAGATCAATTACCCAACAGCTTTTGTTGTTCATGAAAGATGCATGTAACTGACACAATGTTCCCACAGGTCATGGTCACTTTCTCTAATTTTGAGAACATGGAGCAAGTGTGTAGTGTCCTGCTGGAGAAGCTGGACAAGAGTGTGTGTGTGGGAACGCCACAGTTCTACCACAGTGCTGAGTGCCTGAGCCAAATGAGGTATACATATATACTAATAGCACATTGATATGTGAACCGACTCGTTATTTTAATGAATAGCCGCAATTGCAACTTGCCATTGTTTGTTTGTGCTCTAGGCGGCGAGCATGTGTGGTAGCAGTAGAAAATGCTCAACAGAAGGCCTGTGAAGTCAGTCTGCTCCTTGGGCAAACTCTGGGACCCCCCATACTGATCAGAGAGGAGGAGACGAAGGAGTGGAGGAATGAGGAGGAGGAGGAGGAGGGCAGAGGTCAAAGTGTTGGCTCCCTTCCTCACCTCCCCTGTACACCCACAATCACCGCCTCCTCCCAGGTGTCTGTGTCCTTCAGCCTCAGAGACAGAGGCAGGAAAAAAGTCTGAAGATTGAATTTTTCATTGACTCAAGGAAGACCAACAGACTTTCAACATGTTTTATTGCTTTTTTATGATGGCTGTATAAAGTGCTTTTTTTTACCATAACCGACACAGAGTGGGGGCTATTTAGAGGAAAACCTAAATACATCTTGAATGCAGGTTTTGGCCTTTTAGCATTTTCTTGATCACTCTTAATAAACTCTCGTTTAAAGTTGTCTTTAAAAAATCAAGCCACCCTTAAAATAAAAGGTTTATCCTTTTCAGTCTATTTCTTAGCACATCATATTAAAAATACTGTGTATTTGCATCTTATTTCATACAGTCCCAGATTTACTCCACATCCCAAAAAGACACCCTCAAATTCACATCCAGCAGAGAGACATTTAAGTTGCTCTTGAAGTGCCCAAATATTGACCTTTATGATTTCAAGGTCAATATTTCTACAGGCAACAGGTCCAAGCCGAGCTGTCAGAAGTCCTCTTCTTCATCCTCAGGGAAGATCTCTCTGAGCCACGGCTGCATGACGAACCGCTCACCATCAAAGTGTGTGAAGTATTTCTCCATAGAGGGAATGTCCGGCTGGAAACATCGAAGAGTGAGTCCAAGAATTATGGAATATTTGTGACTGCGTTTTATATCCTGTGATTCTCAGTACATACCCTCATCCCAGTGATGCGCTCCAGTCTTGTTTGAGGCAGGTAACCAACGAACATAGAGGATGATGTAGGCCCGCTGAACAGAACTTTATAATGGGGCGTCTTCTCCGCTTTGTGGCCCTGCACACACACACACTGTCACAGACTGCACTGACCTGACTCACTTTTTTTTTTTTTAAACTTACTATTACTTGAGTATCCATGTGTACTCTGACTTTGTGAGACAGGCATTAATGAAGTTGGTAAAGATATTTTTTAAGAAAAGAGCTTAAAAAAAAAAAAAGCAATAGAGTTGTGGCTGTTAACCTCAGGGTTGGAATACATCCGTTCAATCCACTCAGGAGGGGCTCGCAGCTCAGAGTCCCAGCTCACCACCACCCCAACCATGTTACGATTCCTCTCCATCACCACGTCTCCAACCCGCAGAAAAACATACAGAGGACGAGGTCTGCGCGCTGTCTTTGAGGCTGTAGGGAGGAGGAAACAAAATCTTGAGATAACGTAGTTGTTTTTGCCACATTCACTGCAGTCAACTTATTCATGATATGCATGATCATATGGTTTGTCCAAAGACATTAGGTTTACAGGTATCTTCATACATGAACAGTTACAAATGACTGAACTACAAAACGTGCCACAAACTTGATCGAGGTTCCATGCAAGAGAAATGAGAGTTGAGGTTTTTGCAAGAGTATTCTCTTTTAAAGTTAATGTAGTACATTTTGCACTGTCCATAGAATCAACACTTATTTCATACAAGCTGGTTGGTGACTGTACTGCAGGGGTGGGCATCTTTAGAACCCGAGAGGGCCACATTAATTCTGTTCTCACCGCCAGAGGGCCATATTGTTGGACACTCTAAATTAGACAAACATAATGGCTTATAATAAATGAAAGTAATAAAAAGAAAAAAGCTCTCATTTGAGTCTTATAAATACTAACATTGATAGTATAAAAAATAAAAGCCAATTTAAGCTTCTTTTTCAATGCAATGACCAGTATTCCCGAGTTTTTAAAGTATATTTTACATTTCTGGGTTGTTTTTTTCAAATGCATTCAGTAATGCTTCATAAAAGAGTTATACAAATTATATCTACGTATTTCTTGCAAAGAACTAAACATAGACCAGTAAGTAAAAAAGGATCCATCTCCCTTTGAAAAGTACTCTGAGCTGAAATATAAGTTTATTCTAATATTGTGGCAGTATGTAGGCTTACTGAGCACTAAGGACAACAAAAGCCTCGAACTGATTGATTATTTCTTCTTTCTGACCGAAATCTCTCAAAATATTAAGCACATACAAACCTCCAAAGAATCCCAGTTCATTGTCATCCATCATGCTCTCCATGTCATGCAACATTTTTTCATCCTCCTCCTCCTTCAGTCTCAAGCCTAGAAAAGTCCTTCAGAAAGCAGGAAGTATATGTTATTCACTTACAATACCAATGAGTCTCCAGCATGTGTCTGTTGATATAAGACAATAAACCCTTACAAGTCCCTTTTAAATACTCCAGAAATAGTTTTTGATAGAATGGGAAAAGATAGTACAAACTGATATGTCCATATTAACACAAGTCAGATATATTACTCACTTGACTTTAGAAATCTGCTGGTTGGCCCAGTCCATCCATATGGTGCCATTGAGGTAAGATGTTCTCCAATCTTTCCAAATTCTAAGCATCCTGAAACACAACGCTTATTAACTAAATACCATATAACTTCACAATCATTTCATTCCTGGACACATTTCCGCCTCTATTAGAGATCCACACTATTCCTTCTCACAAGAAAGCGGGCACATTTAACGCACAGAAAGCACTTTGAAGCACGGACCGTACCGTGTGGTGGCGTGGAATCGCTGTGCTGTTGAAGAGCCGCTCCACTGGGAGATGAGGTACTGAGCGGGAACCGCGGAGAGCAGCAGGACGAGCTGCAGCACCGCGGCCGACGTCAACTGAGGCATGACTGCGCAGCCGTCACCTGCGGACGGAAGCGCGCGTCAGGTGTATGGGTCAGGTGTCGGGGGGGGGGGGGAAATCATACAAGTCATATGGAGAAACCGCTGACATGACTTGTTGACAACATATGTTATTTTCTTGTTGCTTAAATACACTTTGTAATTTATATTTCACTTACATTTTGTACTCCTGGGAAAAAAAAAATACGGCACAAGACTATTTTATTTATCTGTATCGTAATTTGATACGACCTCAACCTTTGGGAAGTAAAAGTTTTATAAGCGACATATGGCTCTGCAAAAGCTGTCAGTGTATGAATTTGTCAAAACCTTCTCCTTCTAGTAATAATGACCCTTACCTCGTCTTCAAATCCAGCTCTTCTCTCCAACTATCTGCTAAACATTGCGCCGCAGTGAGTCTGTTTGCGTCGGGTAACCAAAGCAGTGTGACGCGGTTTCACTTCTGTTTTATTTGCATAAAGCACTCGTACATCCATGCCGCCACCACCACCACCTGTGTTATTTACATTTTTCGTAAAGTTTGCCAAACAGGTAGTCTGACCAATCGCAGCAGCCCACGGAGGCCCCGGTCGACCTTTAGCGGCTCGCCACGTCAGGAGGAGAACGAGCCTGTTCACTCCGGGCGCGTGATGTGGTGCGTCACGCAGTTACTCTGAGGAAACGCGAGGTGGGAGAGTTGTTCATGCATTCATTCAACCTGTCTGTAATGTATGCGACAAGCTGCGCGGATTTGACCTCACTTTCTCCATCAAACCTTCTTTACATACATAACACAGCAAACAAATCAGTCAAAAGAAAACACCCTTTTTTTTTATTTAAAGAAGATCCCGCACACCGCAACTGGAATAATAAAAATTTACTTTCAAAACAAATATCTGTGAAAAAGTGATGATCTTAAATTGACACAATCAACAACATTAAGGAAAAGTAGATATGGAAACACAACAGTTTATTCACTTAAAATATTGGTATGAACTAACAGGACAGCAGTACTCCCCTAAAACATACATTCTAGCTTTATGCTTCTTTTTGCTTTAATTCCTTTATATATAAAAGTATCCAAACTAACAAAGACGTCCTCTTTGACTGGTTCACATGAAACAGGCCCCCTTTCCCCTCCCTTCCCCTTCTGTTCTTTGCAATCCCACATCTCCTTACAATTCAAATCATCCCAAAATACTCTCCAGTGGCTCACATGCAGCCACTTCACTCACACTCAACGTCTGACCTGCGATGTCCGGCCAGAGGCCCCCCAGAAGTGACAATGGGTCGTGATTGATTTCTAACATGGTCGAGATAATTGGACAAGCAATAACAAATCAGCTATTTACTTAAACAGGTAGTGTGGATGATCTGATGTAAAAGTGGCGACAGCAGAATAATCAAGTTTGATATCTACTTCGATATGATCGCTGCATTCTCACTTTAAGTTTATTTCAACAGGAAATCTGAGTTCACATAAATCTGAACCCATCCCTTTAACTCTGGATACAATTGTTGCGATGCAGCAGGCCATGGTCAAGGTTAGCCAATCATTTTTCCTGATTCAAATTTGGTTAATCGACACTAAAATCTATCCAAACATTTATGGCTCTTTATTATTCTGTTGTACGCTCAATCAGTTTAAAAAGTCAGATCATACCTTTTGATTTAAAAATCCCGGGGTCTAAAATGTGTACTCATGATAATCTGTCAACCAATGTAATAATGATTACTTGTAATGTAACTTTATGTGGATAGGAAGAGTTTTTCTTGGCTCACAAAATTCATTGTCTTGTGTGCAAAGGTCGGCTTTCTATCTCTAATAGAACCCCCTCAATAGGATATTGTTCCCATCAACAGTCATTCATAGAGGAAGGTGTCATTTTTTTTAGGCTTTCTTAATTTGGAATAAATCTCTTCATATACACAATATAAACAAACCTTTCCATGAAGTAAATATAAGCCCGACTGACTTTGAAAAAAAGCTGTTAATTGTATTCTAACTCCACTAATGATGTGAATAAAATAGTTGTCCTGTATGGCAGAAACAGACGGAAAAAGAAGTTTACACATAAAATGAAAGCGAGCTCAACACCCTCAGTGTGTTTAAAAACTGCTTCTGAAAATAAACACATTCAATCGCATGGTCTAAAACCTCAGTGCCCAACACGAAAATTTGGCATTGACATATCCATGACAAAAAAGGAAAACCAAAGGTAAACATTTGAGATAGATAAATATTCAACAATATGTGATATAAAGAGCTTTGAAAGAACCCAGGTGATGCTACTGTCCAGTTCTGTCCAGTGAAACCCACAACACACGTGGCTGATTTTGGCATTCAGTTGCTCTGTGCTGGGTGAAAACAGATAGATCTTAAAACAAGTGGGGGCGGCCATCTTTCAAAACTCAGCCCATTAGATGCGTGAGAGGACAAACAGAGAGAGAGAGGATGACGTGGTATTTCTGTCTCTAGACAGATTTTTATCTTTCAGTAGCCCTCCGTACAATCCTGTCTTGTCAAGTACAGTTCCAAAGTCCAGTCCTCTGAACCCAGCAACCAGTGGAACCAGGAAGTCCAACAAAGACTAAAAGAAAACCGAAGAAAGGCCCCAAAAGCAGACAACAGAGGATTCAATATGCCAGAGTAGCAAAGGCACACAATCAGAAAGATGAATGTAAGACTTTTCTTTCTCTCTGCTTTCTGTCCAAATTCATTCCGATCCAGTTTGATCTGGTTCGATCCTGTTCGCTCCAGGCATGAGAAAGTGCTAGAACATGCGAAACAGATTTGTGTGTGTTTGTGTGTGTTGTCATGACCATAGAAACATATCAACATTTAGAAAGTATCTTTTATATGTTATCAATTTTAAAACACACCAGGTTATTTCCTACGACTGCATTGATAACCGGTCTGTGGTAAGTGCATCTCAAAGCTAGTCACCCAAAGCTCCTCTGGCTGTACCTTAGGTATAAACTGACAATAGGTTGGTTATAGGATAATATATTGATGTGAATAATGGTTTTACAACAACAAATAAGTCTTCTTTTTTTTTCAACTGCTATAAATACAATTCTTTGAGAGTTTTCACAACGATCAGACTGTATGCCACTGTTTGCACGCCAAAAGTGAATGACACACTCATTTGTGTTATAAAAACACACACTCTCCTTCAAACACACACTCAAGAGTCACAACTTGGGTTTGCACACATACAGGCACATACTTTACTTCGCAGGGCACAGGCCAAGCACACACACACACACACACACACACACACACACACACACACACACACACACACACACACACACACACACACACACACACACACACACACACACACACACACACACACACACACACACACACACACACACACACACACACCAAAGACATAAAGGCACAAGGTATTGCTAATGTTCGAGGACGCATTGAAACATGATCTATCGAAACATTTAAATGACCTCTCTCACTCATGCATCCTTTTTTTTTGATCTCTTCCTCACAGTAAAAACAGCTTCTATAAACAAAGAGATGCTTTTCCTTCTAATAAACATGCAATGAAACAAAACAATAACACCCACACACACCGACAGTAAACAAAACCTACAGATCTACAGTACCAACAGAGGGTACACCATTTGGTATTTTAGCGCAGACAGACACGCTCAGGCCAGCAAATGTGTAAGACTTCCAAAACAGAGAGCGCGTCATCACGTAAAAATCTTATAAAAGAGAGGAGGGGCTATATAAAAAAAGAGGGGGATCGGTGGAGAAGGGGTTGAAAAACTTTTTTCACGCCAGTGTCCTGTGATCCGACACAGACTTAACCATTAGCTCAGTGGGCGTCTTTGAACCGACCAGAAGGGGCTCTGAAGTCCTCCAAAATAACAGTGGCATAAGATACATCCAGCTCTCCTTGTGATTCTTTCAAGTACTGTGTTGCCCAGTCCGAGACCAACAGGTAAGGGAGTGGTTCACTGGACGGGAGAAGCGCAAGACCACCAGGGTAGGAGTCACTGAGCTCCTGTAGATCCAACATGGACCATAATGTAGGAGGAGTCAAAATGAATGAACTTGGTCTGTTAGCCTAGAGATATGCTAACCGGGCCAAGAGGGAGGACGTGTGGACAGTCCATAAAACAGCTTTGAATAGCAGCTAGCAGCTCCTCAGGCGACAAACATGTACATAAATCAACCAGACATCAAGCATGACTTCCTGGACTCCACAATCCTCCTCTGGCAAGCCCAGAAATCTCAACCAGATTTATCTCTGTCCTGGCAGCCTCCTCCTCAAATCCTGCATGTCTCCTCTACCATCCAATCAGATTGGCTTTGGCCTTCTCTGTCAGCTTGCGGACACGCCCCTTTGACGAGGTGCCAAAGGTGATTGATGAGTCCTCAAACAACAGCTGCCTCTGCTCCTCCTCAGAATCCTCCTCCATGTACCAGGCAGACCTCCGCCCCTGGTTTCGAGTTTGCATCGACCCTCCCGCATCTTCCTCTGGCTCCTTCCGATTGGATCGTTGAGGAGCAGTCTGTGGAGGAGGTGTGACCTCCTCGTTGGTTCTCCTGCTGCTCCTCCTCAGAGGCGAGGGCTCGGGGGACTCAGTGGGAGGACTGGCATCATCAGTTCTTACCGCTCGGGGCCGGCCTCGCCGTCTGGGTGACGACATGCCAGAGTCCGACAACACAGATGTTTCCTGTGCCGAAGATGTCCCGCCCTCGTCCCCTGTTGAGTGGTCGAGGTCATCGTCAGGGGTGGAACTCCTGCGGGTGCTGCTCCCTCTCATCTCCTCCAGCTCCTGTTTATTCTTTTTTCCTTTCTTCTTCCCTGGCGGCCGGCCTCGGGGTCTGGAGGGGCTCTCTGGTGTCACGACTTCAGGAGGACTCGGTGGAGGGTCCAGTCTGGATTTCCGACTCCTCCTCCCAACACCGAGGGTCACATGACTGCTGTGGCCATTCAGGTGGACTGTGCTCTGAGAGGCAGGGCTGACAGTAGAGCCTGAGGAGAAGGGCAGAGATTTACAGAACAAAAGCATAATTAAATAAAACTTTAATAATAACATGGTGGCAAAACTAAATGTTATGACTTGTGAATGTGATAGCCAAAGATCACGTCTCCGTCATCTTTTACCTGGCGTGTGTCGTACAGGAGGCCTGAGTTTCCTCCGGGTGTTTCCTCCACTGCTACTTTCTGTGGCTGGAGAGGGAGTCACCTTTTCAGGAGCGGGAGGTGTTGAAGCTGACACAGAGTGATGAGCCCTCAGAGAGCGAGTAGATTCTGTCAATGTAAATGAACACAGTTTTAAAAAAACACACATTATAATAAAGGTTACATTCTGGTTCAGTTCTTGATAACATACTTAGCTGCAAGTCAAGGGTTCAATAAGCAAAAGGATACCGGAAAATTGATACTAACCTCATTATTTTACAGCACATATAAAGTCAGCTGATGCTTAGCTCAGCATCAATAAATGAAATAGAGGTTTACAGCTAACTTGGCTTTATCGTAGCATAACTAAATATATCTTATAGCACCTCTAAAACTCACTAATGAACATGCCATTGAATCAATAACAAAAGTGTGAAAACAAGTTGTTAGTTTAAAGGGAATTTAGTGCTGGCAGAAGCTTCATTCTGGGCATAAAAACATAAATGAATGATTCATCTAATCTTACTCTCAGTGGGAAGAGCTAATGTCAAACTATTCCTTTAAAAAGACCAATGCTCTGTAAATTGACATTAAGAATTGATCCAAGCGTCAGTGAAGCTTACTCAAGTAAAAGTTTAAAGATTATCAAAAGTAGAAGTACAGAATTAATTCCTTAAGTCATATTTAAAAGCTATAGTCTAAGTATTGTTTTAACATTAAAGTTTTACAAAAGTAAACCTTGCCCTTTGAGGAACATGTCTACCATCTGTTTCTGTGGTGTGGTCTTACCTGATGTGCTCGCAGTGTTGCTCGCAGTGTTAGATGAGGAGGATGAGGATGGAGTGTGTGTCGAAAAGCGAGCTGAGCTTCGTGTACGCGCTGCAGCCGGCGTGTCTGCCTTCCCGTTGACCAGCTGGGGGGGCTGTTTGAGGGGGATGCTCTGTCTTAGAGAGGGGGGTCGAGGAGGAGGTGGTGATGGCTCCCTCTTCCCTGTGACCCTGGATGACACACGTCTCTTCCTCTCTGGACTGAGGCAAGATGAGAGGACAGAAATTACAACTAATGCAGAGGAAGAGACAAAAGCCCTCAAATAAAATGTCTCTTCTTCTACCTGGATGCCGTGCTGCTGGCTGGAGATTCGCTCCTCCTCCTCCTCCTCTTCATGGCGTGCCGTGTCTGTCTGTCTGTAGTGTGCCGTGTCTGTCTGTCAGTGCCCTGTCGAGTCAGTTTATCCGTCAGGCCGTGGATGGCTTTGTAGTCAGACAGGATGGAGCTGACGTGCTCCTCGAACAGCGCAGAGAGCCTCAGACTCATACTGTAGATCTGGAGACACAAAAGATGGCTTTGATTAACTGTCATACTCAGCCAAGAAAGGAAGAGAATTTTATTTCATGTACTCATCAAAGCCTGAAAATAAGAGCACGAGGTATTCCAGGTATATATCAAATTGTCTACTACTATAAAAAAGTAACTCTTGGGGCGTTAGATAGCCCAGGGGTTAAATTGTGTGCGCCATGTACAGAGGCTATAGCGGGCGCCTGGGTTCAATCAGTTAGTGTGACAATCTACATTATGACGGTGTGTGGGGGTGTCTATTTTATTTATTTTTTTAATTAACAACCCTTTGACAGATAGTCTTTCAGCATGTGTGTGTCATCTTCCTTTCTTACCCGAGACTTCTTGCTAGGGGTGTAAGCTTTGGAGTTGCTGAAAATGAGCCGCACGTCTTTGCAGAGCTCGATGGGAGACTGGTACTTTCCTTCCGTCAGCGTGTTGAGAACGGTGCCAAAGTCCATGGGAGAGTCGACTATTTGCAGGTAGTCCTGGGAGAAGGAGAGAGAAGTTGGGACAATTCAGCAATAAGCTTCAAAAGACGAAACCACAATGAGGAAAAGCAGAGAGAAAGAAAGTAAAATTGGTAGATTTGCTTTTTCACTTTGAACGGAGTGAACCCACAGCAGAAGAATTCCACTCTTCTTTAGCTAACAAGAGAGCTCCGCTGAATTGAACCCTTGAGTCGGCTCACGTGGTTTCTCCTTCACAACTTTTCCAATGGATTTAGACGTCACTCGCTGAATGGAGAGTGCTGTTCTGTTCTCAGCTTCAAATACCACTCCTTGTGTAATTGAATGTATGCTACTTGTGCCACAGACTTTCTGTAGAGCCAGATTCAAGGACAAAAAGAGCTAACTGAAAATGAGAATTAAAGATGGCCCTATGGAAAAATTCACAAAAAGCTAAACATCAGAGCTTTTTGTTAAATTCAGAGCACAAAGGGGTTTTCTGCGTAGGTACCGGGTATTCTTGTAGGTCCACAGGTTCTCTGAAGGGCTCTGAGTCTTCACACTGAAAGATGAGATCCAGCAGCTCCTTACAGCGTCCCCTCCACGCATGAGGGTCGTATGAAGGAGGTCGGGTTCGCAGTTTGCGCTGCATAGGTCGACGACCCTGTGCAAAAAAAAGAATTAAGTAGATAAAGATGCACATGTTGATACAAAATATATGATGGATGCAGTCTGGAATCTTCAATATGTTACCTTGTGGTTTCTCGTAGATGTTCCAGGAGTATTAGTATCTTCATCCTCCTCCTCATCATCCTAGAGAGTCGTGAAAAGGATAATTTAATAAAGCCAGTGATGCATATTGTGCTACAAGCTGCTGTATTTACTCACAATTGTTAAGTCTGATATGTTTTAGCAGCCGACCGAACGAGATCAACTGAGAGTTCAAATATGATTTTTAACAGCGTTTATCACAACAAAAAAAAGAATATTTCTTTTTATTTTAGTTTTTGTCTGCGATTTATACACTACAATATTCAATCTGAAGTTTTTTTGCAATCAAGGTGTGAAATAGTGAAAGTGTTTTATGTAACAAATACAATTAGCATGATTTGAGTGAGTGGGACACCCTGTATTGATGTCATGATATTATTTAGAATAACATGCAATTTACAGGGAACAAGGCCGTCTGAAAACAGTTTGAACCCGTTGCCATAAAACATCTTAACCAGTAAGGACACATTACATTCAGCCTGCTACCTCCTATTGCACATAGCACCTAACACTCCTGCAATAATCATCATGTAGAACCTGGTGCACTCCCTTAATGTAGCTATATTGTGTCTGTATTTCATGCATGTTGGGTTTAAGTTTGATTATCCGTTTTTAAATGTGCCATTTAGTGTAAAGGTGGTACCCTGTGTTTTAAATGGTATATATTTACAAACTCAAGTCAAAGACAAAATCAGAAAAGTAGACCAAGTATTTTCTGTTCTGTTTTATACAACATGTAAAAACACACCTCATCTTCAGAGTCGGAGAAGGTGGCTTTCTTCATGGTTTTGTAAAGCGGCATGATGTCTGTCAGACTTTGGTCCCTGAGGACGACAAAAGAAGAAGAGAGCAGAGATTTGGTGAGAATGTTGTAGGACATTCAAGTGGGAGCTGAAATAATAGTTTTGTTTTTTTACCAGAACTTTTAGATCAGGATGATTTTCTGATATGGAATGCTGAAGAGAATAACTGAACTTGATGACAGTAAGTAAATTGCTCTCTCTAACATTCAGGCTTTTGAATGAATTACAGGGTGCAGCACACTCACTTAATGAATTGCAGCATTAGGTCAGAGACAAACTTGGCAGTGGTGACGATGAATGCTCCGGGCTCATTGAACGTCTGGGCGTTGTGTTCGATGTAACGAGCCTCCCACATCAGAGATGACAGCCGTCTGAAAGAGAAATACAAACATGCTGAGTGTGTACCATCTCTCATCGTCCACTCTGTACCTCCTGCCATCTTCTTCACACAAACACAGCGTGGTGTCGGGTACCTGTAGAAGCGGTTCACCAGCCTTTGGCGTATGGTGCTGAGATCAGTGACGTAGGCCACCACTGTGCAGTATGTGGGGTAAGCCTGAAGGTCTACGGGGAAGGCAAATGGCGCCGCAACATCTGAGGAGTGGCGTTTAGGCGGATGGATAGAAAAAAGGGCAAATGCAAAAAAAAAAAGATTAGATTGGAAAACAAACGCTTTAAAGGACTTGCACTTAGTTATGTTTAGAATTCAAACTAAAAAGATGGACAACGAAAACAATGACAGCGCTTACATCATGAAGGTTTTTAATGTAACCTTTCTTTTTGCATTACCTATGGCTAGGTTTCTGTGAATTTGTTGGGTGTGTGTGTTTGTGTGTGTATATTTATCTTAGTAGGAGTATGTGTGGTGTACCTATTGTATATTTTCATATTTGGATTTATTTCTTCTCTTCATTTTCTTGATTTGCACTCTTACTATAGTGATGTTGTAATTGTTCTCGCCCTGATTGTGAAGCACATTGTGTTGCCCTGTGTATGAAACGTGCTATATGTAATGAAGTTTGACTTGACTAGTAACACATAAGTAATGATGGTTTTACTCCTCAATACATTTTGCGAAAGGCGATCCCACTTATTCTAAATATACATACCTAAATTTAGAGTCACATGAAAGACTTCAAATAAATCCTGCTGTAGCGTGAAGCGTAGGAGTAAAACAAACAAAAAAAATAATCTAAAAGGATTAAGTAAGCTGTCTAGTGGTACTTAAGGGTATTTGTTCCACAAACTGTCACAAGGGGGAGCTCTCAAACCAGATTTTCATTGGGAGGATTGCAGAAAAACAAAGTCTGGGCCTTATATGACATTACATCATTTAACATGAATTCAGGCAAGCAGCTCAATACGTGTTCAACATGTTAGCTGTTTATTCCTTTTAGCTGTCCAGCTCAGGGCAGCAGTGACTCATGTGGGGTAGAGTCATGCTGCTTTACCAGAAATGTGCCGTCATGGCTCTACTTCATCATCCTGCTTGCTGACATAATGGGAGTGTTTTTTGTTTTTTTTATTCACACATGCTGGGTGACGTCATACCGAGTGTGCAGAGCTGGTCGATGGCTTTGATGATGCGTTCGCACTCATCTGCGCGTGTGTGGCTGCCCCATTCGCCGTCCAGTGGGACATAAAGCAGCTCCTTCTGTTCTTCTTCCACCAGAGGGACACTAGTGCCCAACTCATCAGGGAACGTGGCTGCACAAGTCAGGAGCAAAATGAAATCCATTTAATAAGTAAATTTGACATTATGAAGAAAGGATGGTGTGTATGTGTTTTTAGTAGGTTGGGTGAATTAGAGACCTACCATCATCTGGAATGGGCTCCATATCCCATGGACTCATCTTCTCTGTGTCTCCGTTATCCCAGCTAGACACGTAACAGAGTCAATATGAAGAATCATCAGATTGTGTTTGTAATTTTTTTGTTCTCCTAATATGTGATGTATCTGTGCCTCAAGTGGATGTCAGTCTCTAACAAGGTTTTTCAAATCATTTGTTTCCATAGGCACCCGCCGCTGACAGGAAGAAATAACTCAAACAGACTCTTGGTTTATTAACGTTTGTAACTGAAATGTCGCTCCAATGACAGGCTAGCAATGCAAAACAAAGACCAAAGCTATCCAGCGTCATTGCAAACATCAAATTCAAACTGTCACCCAGGACTTTTTCATCAAGTGGCCGTGAGGTGTTAATGAGTTAGCTGAGAGGAGGCGTCAGCGGCACAATCACAGCGAGCCATTTGTCTATACTCATCAGTGATTTGTCCAAGAAGGCGAGTTCTTGTTTCATGTAAATCATTTGAATGAAACCTATTATTTGATTTCTCATTATGTCAGCGGTTAAAGACGGATCTCAAACTCAATCAATCCTAGGAAAGATGCCAAGAGACTAACTGTAGAGAAGACACAAATAAACTGGGTCAAAGTTTTTACTATTTTCCCAGCTGTGAATAAAGTGAAAATCAATCCCTTCATTATTATTTTACTGTATCATTGATTTTTTCAGTGAATATGTCCCTTTATTGTAGTTAATTAGAGCTGCACAACTGTTCATAAAAAAGAATATCATATATCTCTCACAAACAGATTCTTCTCATTGATTTCTTCTGTTACCCTCCTGTACCTTTAAGTACTTGTTGAGAACATTAAAAACAAAGTGTTGTATTATAAAGGTTCATGCTATAGTGGTTATTTCTATTACATCACTATCAAATGGATCATGTTTCATTTCCACTGACATTTAAGGGGTTTAATACACATTTTCTGCAGTAACCTGCAGTGCTGCAATAGAAAACTATTATTTGCTAAGTACATCAATAAGTCATCTTTATCTTAGAATCTGAGCACAAGTGTGACACACTCCCTTCCCTTCCTTTTCACACCAAGTTATATTAGTGTTACTCTCTGCCACTCTCTCAATCTGTGCACGCGAGGGGTGAAGGGGTTTTGTTGTTTGTTTGAGAGACTTCAGGATGTCTAGGTGTGATGCAACAACATCCCGTAAAAAATGAGACTGTACTGAGCTTTGATGGAAACTGCAGTTTTGATTGTGTGTAAATCCAGTCAGTGATCCTACCAGACATTGTAGCACTGGAACAGGCTGTCAGGATACTGAGACTGGAAGGGCTCCTGGCTCTCAATGGTCCCAAACCACCAGGCATCATCAATCACTGACCGAAACCTGTCACCTGCACAGACACACACAGGAGTTATCTTAGATCTTTACATGGACGGAACAGTTGACCTAAAAAAAAAAAACTGAGCCAGATGATATTTCTGTCAGATATTTAGTATTTGTTTCAAGTTCTACACATTTATTGCCATGCCAGACTTTAAAGTTAAAATAGGCTGACCTATACTCCACTGCCTCTTTCTGGCGTTGTCAAACTGCTGCCGCAGTATGAGGAAGTCGATGACATCAGGCATGTCGTGGTATCTGCATCAAAACAAAAGTGAGCAGGATGAGTCAAACACTACAACAAGGCAGCTTGAATAAAATAAAAAAAACGACCATGTTGACTGTTTACCACTGTCAGTCAACCTTAAACCAATAAAAGTTTTATGAGTTCTTTCTTGTCTTGAGTCAAGATGAGAATTTGTTTAGGAAAAGCACAGAGATAATCCAGGAGAATAGTTTCACGCTCTGTAGGAACTAAAATCTGGATATTGTTGAGAGGTAGAGTGTCATCACTACTACTACTATCAACACTTTGAGGCCCTGTTTAAACAACTTTATGTGCATGGTGTAACTTTACCAAGAATGAAACCATCAGAGTTTCATATTTAACTCCCTAAAGAAGCCAGGTGTGTCTGCACCGACTGCTGTTTATAAGGCGGTTCTTCTATTGAATTGACTGTGCTCAGGCTTATTTTAAATGTCTTCTTCCATTTTGCCCCATGTACACACAGAGTACAGAGACTACTGTACACACATTTCATTGCATGGGTTGCCCTTTAATGTGCAGCAGCAGAAACGATAGATGCATCTCCATATTAAAAGAGACACAGCATATCTTACGCAGAGAAGAGTAACATCATTCTTTCAATCTTAAGACGCGCAGAGAGGATGGGTCAGATGTTAACTCACGTTCTGTGTGCCTATAATTAAAGAAAGGTAGGCCCTTCATTGTTTTTAGATCATATTGTCTTATGCATACATAACGGACACTCGACATTCAGCACTAAAGCGTTATATTATAATGCACAAAGCAGAAAGTTATTGATGTGTTTGGGGCCAGTTCAGGCATTGGCTAGAAGTTTCGGTCCCTCATGGCTTTATCAGGAGGATTCCAGCAAAGTTCACCGTGGTGAGGCAGATGAGCGTTTGCTTGCCCCAGTTTTCTGACATCAACAGAAAGGCTGCATAATGATAGAAGTGGCATTTATCTGAAACATAGCTTCATAAAAGCAAAGACACTAAACCGATGTGCAGGATGTGCCTTTGACTTTACACCAGTATTTTTTTTTTGTCAAGTCGTGTGTAAGCACATTTGCCTCAGCACAACGTGGGCACAAGGTGTGAAAAAAACAACCACGTTAGTAGAAAAAGACTCTTGCCACTTTGCACTGGGTGTCAGATAAGAGCCTTATTTTTAAAGGTTCATCTTCAAGCTGCTGGAGCTTTTCAGATCGAGACATTTGTCGCTTACTTCATAGAGAAGGATCCTCCAGTTAGTTTTCCAGTGTCGGGGTCCAAGAAGGAAAGCTTCAGGCAGCACAGTGTGGGCAAGCCGACCTCGTACTTGATGCCAACTATCTTCATCAACTCCTGCTCCTAAAAAAACATAGTTAAACACTGTTATAGTCATTCCATAACTTTCCAAAACTGAAAAAAGCTATTTACATTAAACAGAGCCCTGCTAGGTCAAAACCAGTTCAATGCACTCCTTTTCATTTCATATTGATATATTTTCTTCTCTGCGTCATACATTATTAAAGCAGAGAGAGTGTGAGCGCTACAGCTACTGTAAGAATGGATTGTTAAAATATATATATATATATATATATAGAAGCGCACCCTGCTTTCACACTTAACAGGTAATACATTCTGCCTGCAAGTGTTCCAGTGTTTTTTGTCTTTCTTTTAGAGGAAGTTTCATCAAGAGGCTTTAAAAACTTTATTCTCTGCAGACATTTTTCTCTCAACAAGGATTCAGTTTTAGAACAGGAAAAGGGAATAAAGTCTACATGAAAGTGGAGAGCACATGGCCTAGCGGTTAGGTTGCGCACCATGTATGGAGGCTATAGTCCTCCAAGTGGGCAGCCTGAGTTTGTGTTCAGCCTGTAGCTCCTTTTCTACCAGTCATTCCCACTCTGTGTCCCTGATGTCCTACTCTATCCACTGTCCTAACAAATAAAGGTATAACCACCCCCCCAAAGCCCACCGCCTCCTTCACTGCAAAAATCAGACAAAATGAAAGTGAAACCAGACAAGTGTCTGTGGCTCATACGGTGAGAGGTTTGTAAGCTATGCAATGTTTTCTAAAAAATACTAAACTATTTTAAACAGGCTGTTAGTTCTTTTTTATTTCTACTGCTCTGGCCTTTTTACCAATTACTCTGGAAATTCAGTGTCCTCAAAAGAGAACTGTCACTGAAGTGGATTAGGCTTCTGGTTTTCGAAACATTTCTATCAGAAAAAATATATATTTTACTAAATCTGAATTTCAATTTAGGCTTACAAAAAGAAAAAATGTAAATATCTAGATGTGTTGTCTCTAAAGATATCTATCTCACTTTGAAGGCTCTGTCACGCTTTGTCAGGGTGTTTCTTACCCGTAGCTCCATCTTGTGCCAGGGCTGCTTCTTAGGATTGATGCCGAGAATCTTTTTTTGTTTGGCCATCTCAACATAGGCTTCATGTCCTTGTCTGAAGTAGTATACCTGCAAATACATCAATCCATTCAAATACACCCCAACAAACAAAGAGCTTCATCTTTCATATGAATGCTTAAAAATCTGAAACATGTATCAACATTTTGAAAGTACAACTTAAGAAGTCCAAGTCAGTGAGTGTTTTCTTATCTGTAATGGTCGTTGCAGCCTCATGGGGCCGCTAAATTTAGTGCAGACTTAGAGCCTTGTTGCTATGTAAAACCTGAGCCAGTGTTTTGGTGTGAGCAGACATGTGGTGCACATGTGCTGAGGACAGTGAAATGGAAACATGCTGAGCGTACCTCGTCTCCCATCTGGGGTATGTAAGGACACCTCCGGGGGACCGTGTCTGTGATCCAGGCTGCGGGAAGCCACTCCTCCAGAGTCAGCCCCTGCTCCTCAAACTCTGTCCTCTGAAGGACAACACAACAAACATTCAGGGACAGCTCTCGCACACAACAAAGGTTTTCTGTACTGTGTAACACTACTGATATAAATAGGTATAAAGAAGGATCAACACGTAGTTCTTTGTTCTTACAATCCTTACTCAAGGTGAGCAAATTTGATGCCCTTACTGAAAACTGTCACTTTAGCATCACAAATGCAGAAAACTTTGACATTATTACAGCCAACAATGACATTATGTCAAAAAGAGACAAATACATATAAATAATGTTTTAAAGAGTACTTATATCGGAGAAAAAGTTGACTCCAGGTGTACACCAGTCAGTAGGATTACAGTCAATCTGAACACTCCTCTGTACAAAAGGCTGATGGGTAATAACTTCACATCGGAGTGACTCTTAAGTCAGTCCTGGAGCCACCAGGGGTGAAAATACAGTTTTGTCAAAGGTCATTACTGTTGACAAACCTTTCTTTTCTCCTTTGGCTTCGTCTTCTTTGGTAAAGCGCCGTCTTTGTCTGGTTTGTCTTTCTTTTTGTCCTTTTTCCCGTCCCTCTTCTTCTCTACGTCCTCCTCTGAGCTACTGCTTTTCTTTTTCACCTTCACACTCTTCTTCGGTGGTTCCAGGTTGATCCCTGCATCCGCCGTCCAGTCGGAATAATCGCTAGAGTAGTCGCTGTGAAAACATAGCAGAGAAAGGATCATGATGCAGATGTCTCTAGTACTTGTGTTTATGTTTTGATGTATACGTAAGACAGCTGTATGATAATGTAATATACTGTCTGGATGTTACCTTGAGCTGCTGTGGTCATCGGGCCAGGGCTCTTTTCCTTCTTCCTCCTTCTCCTCCTCGGAGGAATGTCCGTTAATTTGACGTACCTCCACCTCACCCTGAAACACACAACTTATTAAGAAAGGCACTCATATAGACACAAAGACAAAAAAATAAAAAGGTAGCGCCTAACAAGGAAAATAAATCTGCTACTGTTGTGAACATACCTCAGAGATAAGTAAAAAAAAAGTTGCAAAACAAAGTGACTCATTTTTATTGAAGATGCCATAAGATCCCAAAAAACAACTAAAAATTGTTCTTTGTGTTTAGAAAAGCATCAAGGAGGATTTAGCTTCAACTGTAGCTCCCACATAAAACTTACTAAACCAAACTGAAACTTAATTTAAACAAAGTAGTTAAAGATTTATTTTACCTCTGAGATGCTTTCGTCGTCATCAGCACCTTCAGCGCTCTGGCGGCTCGTCTCCTCCATGGCAGCACGAGTTTGGTAGCCGTGGTTACCTTGGCTCCTCCTTCCTTCGTCAACTACACCCTCTGACGTGGGATGAACCTTAAACAACAGAGTATGAAGGAAAGACACAAGAGTGCAGATAGGGTCATTATAACCAAACAAGCAACAAAGAATCTTTATGAAAAAGCTGTTTTTAGTTTTCAGATTTTCACCTACCCTGCTCTCCTTGGGTAGTGAGTGGATTGTTCGTCTCCTCCTTTCTGACTGATATATATTGATCTCCTCCTCCCCTTTAGCCTCACGCCAGTTTACCTGTCTCCTACACAAGGAACACACACAGAGTCAAGACATGTATTAATATTATTATTTCTTAAATCAGGTAACTGCGAGTCAAACCAGTTCTGTGTGTGTGTGTGTGTGTTTTTTTAGGGTTTTTTTTTTTACCCGACAGAGGCGTCCTCCAGCTCAGGGACCAGCACCCTACGGCTCCAGGCCACCAGGTCTCCCTCTGTGGCCATCTGGCTGCGTGGGGCGTTGCTGTGCATCTGGCGGACCCCCTCAATCTGCCCGCTGCGACGCAGACCTACGTTGGGCGGGGAGTGAACCTCTGTGGGGGAACCCACGGATCCTGAGGGGAGGAAAGAGAAAAAAAAATGTGGCTTTAATTTATGAGCAACATTTAATTTTAAAGCAGTTTTGTGAGGAAGTGTCCCCCTGCTTAACATACTGGATAAAAGATGAAGACACAGAACTATCCCCGTGGTTCCAGTAGTTCATTCACTCAAGTGTTATATATGCTAACACTTCAGAGTGCCACCAGAGAGAAAGAAGATGAATCAAATCATCTCAGGAGGCTCTAAAGATTCTTATGGTCACTTTATCTTCTTATAATTTTCTAGATTAACACATCAATTATAGTTTGGAAATAAGTGAAAACTTCCACTGCATCCTTGTAAAAACTAAAGGTGATGATTGATTATTTCATTCAAACAACAAAGACAAGCAGCATCCCATTGCAGAGGTAGAAACCAGCAACATATGGTTACTTTGCTTGAAAAAAAACCCAACACAAACTTTAAAGGGGACATATTATGAAAAATACACTTTGCAGTGTTTTTGAACATATACTGTATTTGTGTAACCTGAGTGTCTACTGACTCACAAAATGTTAAGTAACCAATCCCGTCCTTTGTTTGTCTTACAAGTCTTACAAGAAAAAAGCCCTGTTTCAAATTTGCTCTCCTTGTGATGTCACAGTGGGATTCTGGTAAAAAAAAAAAAAAAAATACCCTCCCCTCCCCTGAAATCACCACCCATGGACTCCACCCCCAGCCTAGAGCAAAACTTTTGCACAGGTCTGCCATTTTTATTCTCCCTACAGAGGAGTGATGTCTACCAGGACAAAACTCAGGGGGGGCTTATTGCATTTAAAGAGACACACACACCAAAACGGAGCGTTCTGAGAGAGCTGGTTTATACGGGGTCACAAACCTCCTCCTTTAAACAGTTGATAGTTTAACCCAAGAATTAGTGATGGATTTTGTTTTGATGGACTAATCCATAAAACGACTCTTTAAGCTCTTAAAGTCAGAAATACTAGAACGACTGAAGGATAAATAAATGACTGAAACATCCACAGGGGCATTTAAAGGCCAAACAACATAATGTACATTTACGAAAGCTTAGTTTGCAAAGCATACAAACTACAGACTGCAGTTTCCTTTGTGAAATAAAGCAGTCAGAATGCAAGCATTGTTTATGTAGCTTAAATGTAAGGATCGAGCACCTGGATGAGAAGGGTCTGCTGAATGTTTTCATCACCTTTGATAACTACGAGGCAAATCTCCCATTAATGATACTGATATAGTATGAAAAGATCAGTTCTCTGTGCTAATGTGAGACCGTGTGTGTTTCACTGATCTTTATTTTCTCTTAGAAATCTCCCTGAGTTGCTGTAAATACTCGTTTTGAATAATAGGACCTCTCATATGTTCTATATTTCAGATGTGATGTCTTTGAAACTTGTTTTCATTTCACAAAACACTAATTACAAACGTAATGTTAGACAGTAATTATTTGTAAGTATGAACAATACAAGAAGTTTATTGTAAATGTGGTGCACTGTTTACACTCCTAATTATACAAATAAATCATAGCTAGATTGTTCTAACCACTACAGAGACAGGCAACTGCAACATTAAAGGAAGAATGTGCGACTTTTTGATCCAGTAGATGTCGCCCTTGAGCACTAGCATGAAACCAAAACAAACTGCTATTTGCCGTCACCTCTGCTATACTGAGGCCTCCCTTGTTTTTGTCTGCAGGTGCAATAACCTGTGGCCTGTATTTTTGTGTGAGCGGGCTAAATGTTAGCACACTTTAGTTAGCTCATAGCTTCATATTGCATATAAATTGACATGGAATGACCATGATCTAAAAAAACTTACATAACATCCAAATAAGCAGTGCGTATGTTATTTTTCTTTCTTCTAGTCCTTGACTAAAACAGCTTTTATACACAAGGAGAGGAGTCGGCTGCCCCATCTATTTAAACACAGCTCCGACAACAACACAGCCACCTTCATGACTCAGTGAGATATATTTATTTGAGGATACACTTGATATCTGATGTATTTATGTGGCTATGTTGTTCTCCATTTAAGGTGCCAAAATATCAAGCATAAAAGCATTCTTTAAACTCAATACTGAATCTGAATAATATTAAGAAATATGACCACAAAAACAAAAAACTAAGTGTCAGAGGCTCTGATCCATATATAGAAGTAGTCGGCCTGTCCTGTCATGACGCGATCTTACCTCTGCTTGCTCTGGTGTTTGCAGTAGCAGAAGCAGGGATCTCATTGTTTCCCCGTCTCTGGTCCTGCTCCTGTTGCAGCCTCTGAATCATGGTATCCAAAGGACTGGAACCATCCACCGCCTGCTCACTCACCACTTGGTTCAAGCCTGACTCAGACAGGAACAGATAAGAGAGAGAGAAGAAGAATGACTTCAAACGTGAAAGTCAAAGAGAAACACAAAGAGTTCTGCTGATAAAAAGCTGAAATTCAACAACAATTTCAAACAGTAAGAAGACCCCTCCTGCTGAACAACACATGGACAAACACACATAGCTTTCATTTCCAATCCTGTACTCTGCATTTCACAATACTCCTTCACATACGAAAATTGTTCTTTTGCCCAAAAAGAATTTGCATAGTACCACAATACCCAGCATGCTTCTTAGAAAATAGAAGAAGATTTAATTTATCCACGAGGGGAAATTCATTTTTGAAACATGTTACACACACATAGGCTGAAATACACACATGCACTAACAGGATCCTATGAACATGCACTAATGGAGAGATGTCAGAGTGAGGGGGCTGCCCACATCGACAGTCCTGAGCAGGGGGAGGTTGGGAACTTGCTCAAGGGCACCTCAGCAGTAAGTGAACTGGCACTTCTCCACCAGACCAGTTTCCAGATTTGGTCCACACCAGGACTTGAACCAGCAACCGTCCGGTTTCAAATCCAGGTCCCTACAGACTGAGCTACAAACAGCAGCAGTGCAAGGCTTGGTTTACATTATCCACTCAACGAAAAATCTCAGAGAGCATAGAGAGTCACATTGGAATTACTTGTTTCTCCATTTTTTCATTAACAACTGATTGTTTCTGTTTATATTCATGCAGAGACCTTAAAGCGCCTTGTTAATTCTGTTTGTAATTGCCACTGCTGGTGTAGTTTCAGTTAAATGCCTCTCATTAAGCACATTTAGGGACAGATAATGTTCTTGTTAGGCTACAAGAGTAGTATCATCAGCTTGAATAAAGGGTCTTTGATCAGCTGACAGACAAGCTGTGATGAGACAGAAAACAACAGCATCTCCTTCAGGTAAGGACACGATCTGAGTTCAAAGCCTCAGATCATGAAGAGAAGGCACACTCCTGGGGTCTGAACTCTGTACCTGAGGAGGTGACTCCCATCTGTGGGATCAGCTGCTCGTCCCTGCAGCCCTCCCTGCCGGGCACCAGGCGCTGGTATCGAGGCGGGTGGGGGTTTCCGTCCACATCCACCAGGAAGGGAGGGGGCATGAGGTGAGGCGCCTGCTGAGTCTGCTCGTCCAGCACGTAGTTGTTGGCGTCTCGGATCAGCGGCCGGTAGTCGGTATGGAAGAACATCTGGTCCGCTATCTGAAAGGTAACATGGTACACTGAGTCATCTAAATATATTTTTCAGAGACACATCAACAACCACAGATACAAATAATAACAGATTTAAACATGAAGAAGACTACTCTTGCCACCAATTAAAACAATTTACAAGGTAGGAAAATGAAAAAATGATGCAGAAAAATGTTTAACTTCAAGTCCTGATGAAATGAAAAATACATTTTCCCAGTTTGAATCCAGAGTTCATGTGATAAATGTTCATTTATTTGCCATTATGGGCAAAATCTTTTTCAATAAAGCATGTTCTGAGTATTTTTACATCAAAATAACTTTCTTGTATTTTTTCTTCCTCTAAAATGTTCCAAATGTCTGATGACTCATCCTGCACTCTGGGACATTACCAAATTTTTGACCACTTAAAAGTTCTTTGTCAAAGCTAACGATTCAATCATATTCATCCAAACGTTAGGTTCCGCCTTCTATTTGTGATTTGTTTCAGAAATACATCTCGACATGACCGTTAGGTATTCTAGTCAGTTCTGTTTCAGAGACTTAAAACTTGTGATTCACACATTAAAGCCAGTTTATAAAGTAAGTTAAAGAAAAGATTTAAAGCATGACTCAATTCCACTGCGGAATATTACACAGTACAGGCACCCTGGTAGAGAAAAGCAGTCACTTTAAGTTTTGAGCTTAGACTGTGCAACAAATAAAAAAGTCTTGCTTTCAGGACCGCAGGCTACACTCTGTTTTAGAAAGAGTTAAAAGGTCAGAAAGAATTGGTGGATTTTTCTGAGCCTTAAAGCTCTTGTAAGGAACTTGAAGGTTTTCTTAATGTTTGGTTTTCGCCAGTGGACAAAGCTTTTTATATCTTTTCTGATCTTGTCCTGTCCTTGTATGTCATGTTTTCTGATGGGAAATCTCGTCCTGCTTTCTTGTTACAGCCTAAACCAGCTGAAAATGTCTCACAGGAGCTTTCAAAGTTATAATCATGTTATGGCATTTGTTACATTTTCAGAGATAAATTTCATGACACAACATGATGATGTCATTTCCTGTTGGGGCTCATATTGGACCTGCAGTGGGCTCGGCCAGACTGTGCATGATGAAGCTAATCTGCTGCCATGCACTAAGAAGCATCAGATAGACAATGCTGCAAGTTATTAATTAGATCATAGAGGTGTTAAAGAAATGCTACAGTAGTTATTATAAGAACATGTTGTTTAATTAATAGTTTCCTGTCATGTAAATGTAACCCTAGCACAAGGAAGTTGTATGTTTCATTGTTTATATTTTGCAGTTTTCCACCAACATCTTTATAAGGATGAGTGACAGGAAATGTTGACATTGGTGTAACTCTGAGTTTAGTCAGAGTTTCAACACACTGCACAAGAACACAACAATAATGTCCAATCAGTTCTTATCTATACAAGTAGTAGCCAGTGTAGGTGAGCCAAGACAGGAGTAATGTGGTCTGTAAGGTTAAAGCAAGCTAAAATTCTTCCTGCTTTATTTTGGAAAAACTTGGGACATGATTATTTTTCAAAGCCATTACCCCCAATTCAAACATACTCTGTGTGCGCCGCGGTCGCTGCCACTCTATTACGGTATATACTTTTCTAGTATTTTAAAGATGATTTGATTCTTTTGACACATTTAAGAACTGAACAAGAAGGATAGTGCAGCTCTTTTTCTACTTGGAGGTCAGGTTAATGTCAAAAATCACGCCCTCATCTCTTTTTTACTGGCACTACTCTAAATGAAGATTCTCTCGAGAAGTGTAAAATGAGATTTCTTGCTTTGGGCTACACAAATATGGGAATTTCAGTTTTACTGCTGGTAGCAGTTACTTGGATGTCATGTGCAGGTCTGTATCAACATTTTTAGTTGAGCGAGTTCCTTTACCTTGTCGTACTTGCTGCTGGAGCCAAAACCAAAGATGAGCAGGTGTCCATGGGAGTCTGTGGCTGCAAAGTGCTGTCCATCTGGGCTACATTTGCAGTCAAACAATGCTCCGTGGCCCTGGCCCTCGATCTATCCAGAGAGAAAGAGAGAGGGGGGGAGAAGTGGAAATAGATGCACACTGTAAATCATATTATTACACTAGCCGGGGGAGTTGTATGTCTACTGGTAATCCATAAACCACCTGAACAGCACTAACAAGCATTGACTGACAATATTACACTTGAATAATACATACAAATAACACATTTATGAATCAGCCAATATCCAGAATAAGAAACTGTTGTGTGTGGATTTTTTTGGGTAAACCCTCAGTAGGCAACATTTCTTATTTCTCGTAGCAAAAGTGAAACAAATATAAAGTTTGACAACAGAAAGACGAGTCGATCAAAACCAAGCACCACCTGCAGAAAGTGCAACATCATCAGAAGAAAAGAGAAGAGACGCTGTTTAGACCATCAGCTTTCTGTTGCCTTCAGTTTGTTCTGTGGGTATTCCTTCACTCTTAAAATAACTCCATTAAATCAGGGGATAAAAGACGAGTTGTTGCCTCTTTGCTCCTAATTTTGTTCAAAATAATGTGTTTGCAAAAGCACTAGTTCACACAGATAACCAAACTAAGACTGAAGCACTGCCTTTTCTGTAACCTTGTCCTGAGGTATAAATGTAGAAAAGGAGCATATGTTTTCTGCCACCTTAAGGTGACTGGTGATGTTAACAGATAAATGTGACGATGTTGTGAAAGAAAAGACTACAGAGCATCCTCCTCTGTCGGCTTTCACTTCAGTTTAGCTGTTATCTTTACAGACAGGAAACATGACTAATAATAAGGGAGAGTACAAGATATTAGAAACACTTGTAAGAAAACTACAAACTAAAAGACAAAAAAAATATCAGTATGTTTTAAATACAGGAAACAGAAACTGGTACACTTTCATATGATGACACATTGAGTATGTAGTATGAGCCAAAATCTTGGTATTGAATTTTATATATGACATAAATGTCTGGATGTAAACTTCATTTGCCAGAATTCTCAAGTAAGAAACAGGACCACACACTGGTCGTACTAAAGAGCCCCAAAATGCATTGCGGCCCTCAGACTATCCTATGGTGGCGCTCACCAGCCAGTCAATGAGTGGTACACTCTAAAACATTTTACATGTTGTCAAAATATATTGAAATGACTGCGTAGCTGTATGAGAAATGAACAGATTTATACTGTTGTTGAACTCTATTTATGGACCGACAGTCTTGCTATCTTGATGCTAGCTTATTTACCGCAGCTAGGAGCAGAAATACGTCACATGACCTGTAGTTTAGTATGTTGCTAACGACATAGTGAGTAGGTGAGTGAGCAGTATGCTGTTTGTGTATGTAGCAGGTAGTATGTTAAGTAAGTGCTTTCAAACACAGCCAATTTCTAAAAATGGGAAAGTCATGGTGGCAAAGTAAAAAAGGGGTGATATTGCACACATATATATTGATAAATGTTGAGGAAGAAGATAGACCTGCACACTGGAACAAATGCCACACACCTTTTTTGTGTGCGGGCATATCTTCTGCCTTAGTCTGCTGTTTTTTTTGCACTGCCCTGCTCTTCATGTCAAAGTTAAAGTACTAATTTTACTCCATGTGAGATGACTTCAGAAGAGGAAAAGGAAACAACGATTGTCCCTCTTGAAAATAAAAACCTGTACAAAGGAGACTAAAACAAAGTGTCTCTTTACGTGTTCACAAAGGCTGAAATGCACCGCCAAGGAATTAGCATCTCCGTACTCTGGTGCACATTAAAATAATAGATAATATGGGTACATTTGGCAATTTTGGTCAATTGGCTCTGCGAAAAGGAGCCTCACAACAAAAATAAATAAATTCACAAACACCAGTTCTGAATGCCACATGCAGTAAGAGAAACACAATGAGCATATTCACAGAGTTGTTGATGACTAAAACTCAGTAAGAATAAGAGATATGACACTCAGACTCCTCAGTGAGTCTCCAGATTCGGGTTGTCAGAGGCTCACCCCTGGAAATCAAGGGCACACCTCGGTCACATGTGTGGAGGCAGCTCTGGAGCATTTATGGAAGAGAGGAACAAGAGCCTGATTTTAAGTAGAAGCCCTGAACTTTCTTTTAGTATCACATATGTTCAGTCTTGGCTTCCCACATAGACTGCAAAAAGAGCTGTGCCTCTCCATCCAGCTCATCTTCTGACTGGGGGTTGAAATGAACTCCGTCAGCATGAGTGAGCATCTCTCACAGCAGAGAGCCCAGACAGTCGAGATGCTGACATCTCTCCTTCAGAACAAGACACATATCAAGAACCAGCTGCACTGAGCCGCAAATCTTTATGGACGTGTTTGTGCTGTAATATTAAGAATCAAGCCAAGAGATGGAGTGCAGAGCATCAGAGAGTTGTGATAAATTCATAATGTTATCAGTGGCCACAATCCATGTTTTGTAAATTCGTCTTTTAGGTGCTTTGCTGCTCCAGTCTAACTTGGCTAATGTCGACTAATATTTGCTAACATGACTCAATTCTTCTACTGAGCATGGTGTGCTCACATTAGCACAGCTTCTTTTTTTTTTTTTTTATCTCAGATACTACATACTGACATTCCTGCCTTAGATCTCTGACTTTATGAATCCCTTCTGCTTGTACTACAGTTACACTAAATGTGCATTTTACAACTCTCCTCCAATAGACCATTTTCTCATTCTGTCTTTTCATCTGTTTGTAAAACTTGAGTAATCTCCCTCTTAGTTTCAAAATACAATTCTGGTCATTTCATGATCACACACTTTGTGTTACCAAACAACACCTTTCACTGATTGTCTTTGATCAACAGCAAGAGCTCTCCCGACTGATCAGCTCGCTGAGTGACTCACTTGATCTGTGTCCGGATTAATGCTGTTCTTGGTTACCATAGTGACGCAGCAGGATATACAATAGTGGTTACAATGATGGTGGCTACACATCAGATGAATAAGTACTGGGGCATATTTACTCAGTGTGGTGTCATTGTTTAACTCCTTAACCTTTGACTCATCAATACAGTCGCACACAGTGTATACACCACATGCCAGCGTGGAGGTGAGGGAGCAAAGAAGCAAAAAAGAAAGAAAAGAAAGCAATAAGGGAGGGGAATAAATCAAGCGATTGAGAAGGGAGAAATGGGAGACAGAGAAATGAAAAGGAAACCATGTGTAGCGGGAAAAGAGTCAAGACTAAAACAGAGAGAGAAAAAATGATATTCAGTGTTTTTGCTGATTCACTGATTAAAAAACATTAAGCATCTGTGTTACATGTGAAGTGAAAAATGTGAGGATCTGATCAGATTGTGTTGTCTGATTTTAGCCAAACGATGTCAGAGTGAGAGGCATGAAAAAAGAGACAGACATGCAGATACTGGTTGAGTCATACCATGTTGAAATAAGAGCGGATCTTGACTCCTCTAGCCAGGTCCCACACAATACAGTTCCCATCATGCCCCGCCGAGAAGAGGATCCTTGGATCAAAAGGATGTGGCTCCAGAACAAACACCTCGTCCTCATGACCCTGCCATTAAAGAACATTTTTAGACACACAAAGAAATGAACAAAGATGCCAGTGTTTGATTCTTAAGTGTATGATTCATAAGACTCAGCCTGGATTTCACAGTCTATGGTTTTAACCCATTAACAAAAGAGGCCTTCTATTTTTAAGGTACAATACTTTCGCTGTAATTGTGTTCAAGCTACCAAACAGACACTTTGTTAATGCAAGAAACATTTACATCATATTTTACCAAGGACTCATTTACTTTCACATTTTTGCTTCTTGGTTTGATAGCTCTGCTTTTTCAGCAAATATCAAACGTCCTATATCCTTGAATGCTCCGGGATAATTTCTGACAATCACTGCTGAGAACTGCAGAACCAGGTGACACAAAATCACTTGATTTAAGAAAATATGTTCAGGATGAAATTTTTTATGATTTTATGATTCTTTAGCTTGTGTTTGAAGGTGATGCTGAGTGTGTGTGTGTGTGTGTGTGTGTGTGTGTGTGTGTGTGTGTGTGTGTGTGTGTGTGTGTGTGTGTGTGTGTGTGTGTGCGTGTGTGCGTGTGTATGCGTGTGTGTGTGCATGTAAGTGAGTGAGCAAGAGCATGTCTGACACTGTTTGTATTTTAGCTGTTCACAAGAGAAAGCTGATATACACATGGACCTGACTTCAACTCCCCTCTGTGGTAGTTTTGAAAGGAAACGTAATTGACAACTGTCAATGCTCCAACATGTCCAGACTGTACAGTGTGAGCACATAAATCATGAGCTTTGATTGTGCTTTGCTAACAATTCACCAGTACAGTGTGAGATCCCATTCCGCCATTACTTTATACAATCGTGCAGAGTATTCCCAGCCTTAGGGCGTACATCACGAGTACATGAAGTGAAAGTGCTCAGTACAGCAACATAACAAAACCATTCCAATGCTTGTTAAACTCACACCAGCCTTCACATTTAATATTTTGTAACAGTGTTTGCATGAATGTGTTAAATCACTACATACCATTAGGACGTGGACGAGGTTTCCTGTGTTTGAGTTCCACACCTTCAGCGTCAGATTGTTGGCCGCTGTGATCACCGTACCGTCATGGCGATCCCATGCTACCATGGTAACCTTCAGCTTGGTCACCTTGTCTTCCAGAGGAGGCGGGTTGTACTTCCTGTAAGAAAGATGTTGATACATATACATCATGTTTGCACCATGAATACAAAAAAGAGCAAACTGAAAATATAGTATTAAACAGATAAAATGCTACTTGACTTTTGATCCCAGAATGAACTATTATCACCTCGTCATTCTTATCAATGGATTTAATAATAATCATTATTTTAAAGGAGCTAGTCAGGTAGTTTGCAATCATTTCAGTGTTTAGCATAATTACTCAAATCTTCTGCTATTGTCGTTTTTTAACATTTGAAAGGAAGAAACACCTCCAAAACATTTCATCACTTTCTTGTCTCACTAACAGGACACAAAATATATTGTTGAACATTTCTTCACTATATGAAGTGAGATAAAGAATCAAATTACAATTAGGATGTTAGCTATAACTCAGCTTCATGTCTATCTGCTGACACTCATGTTTCACACAACTCCTTGGTCTGCAACCTCCTCAATCCAAAATAAACCTCGAAAGCTTTTTCCCATCACTTAATGTGCACCAATCAATCTGAGGGTAGCTGATAGCTAGCTATAGCTTCATCTGACTGCATGGAAATGGTGTGAAAGCTTGAGGGTCTCCATCAGATGGGCCGAATGAACCCATGCTGAGTGAGAAAGCATAGCTTGTTTGTATAACATCTTTTTTCTTTTGTATTTGTGATTTTACATGCAGCCTTAGTATCAGTCTAGTAATAATATGAGGACTTAATTAGAGTAATAGAGTAAATATTGTGCCAGTGTGTGGTTGTGTTGATACTGAACATCTGGCTTCAGCTTCATTTAAATACAGATTGTTTATAGATAACAATGTTAACATTGAATCTTTTATTTTTGCTATTGCTATTGCTTTTTGTGTTCATTCAGGCAATAAAGACTTTAATAGTCTGTCATTGTCATCTCCATTCAGTAAATCTATATTCTGCCCGGGAGCAGTCAGGTAATCAATCACTGTGTCACACTTTCTGCCACAGGTGTCACAGTGTTGTTTTTCTCTTTGACTTAAGATACGGCTTATTGGCTTTAGATTCTGCAGCAGATTATTATTATCTTCATAGATAAATGCAACAACAAAAAAACACTGCTGCAAAAGTAATGCAATATTTTCAACACGGTATTCTTCATGCACTACAGGTTTGGGACTTTTGTAACAACATGATTGATTTTGGTCAGATTTAGACTGATGTCATAACCCGTATTCATCCAAACCCACGACTCTGAGCTCTGAGTACAGCAGTGCTGGTGGATGAGCCAGACTTTGTCAGCCGTACACACACTCAAACAAACACACACACACACAAACACAAACACACACATACCCGGGTAATTTGGTCTGCATGTCCAGCAGAATGCTCCTCCAACCCTGAGGCTGCAGCTGCCAGATTCGTGCTGTACCGTCTCTGCTGCCGCTTACAAACCTGCAACACACACACACAGGTGTACACACACACACACACACACACACACACACACACACATTTATGTGAACACAGATTCATGCAGCAGCTAAACTGCAAATAAAACACTTGGTTCTATTTCATCTTTCTGCAGTACAACGAATGCTTTCATCCTCACACATCAGGATACACTAATTGTATGTACCCCCAGCCCCTCCTCTTTTTGTTCCTATTCTCCTCTGTCTCTCCTTTCTGCACAGACACACCGCCTCCCTCACTGCTGAGATTACAGAAAACTCAGGGGAATTACAGCTGAGCCGGTTTTTCTGCAAACTCCTCATAGACACATGCAATTTAACTTCCATTAAGTGTTTGATGCGTGCGTCTGTGTGTGTGTGTGTGTGTGTGTGTGTGTGTGTGTGTGTGTGTGCGTGTGAGCGTGTGAGAAGATTTGTTTTAAAGCATGTATCTGATAGAAAGTGAAGTTTGTGTTTCTGCTGAATCGTCAAGTTACAGTTACAACACCCTGAGGTTCTATAAAAGCAAACAGCAGTGCACACAAAAAACATTAAATACACCTCCTATGTAGCTCCAAACACACACACACACACACACACACACACACACACACACTAACAGTCTGTGCAAACTAACCTGTCACTGCAATGTGAAAATTGGATGCTGTCAACTTTGTCCTGGGTGAAAAAAAACACAGAAGAAAAGTGAAAAACAACGCTGTGATTAACGAGCATTTCCCATGCTGATCTTCCAAGCTATGACAGATGTATTACTGTTGTTGTATGATCATTTCATTATTTTGGCAAAAACCTTTAAAAAATGTCTTTATAAATCATGGTCTCAGAAACCACCTGCTCACTGTTGCACATTAACTATGTCCTATTTATTTATGCATGCTCCTATAATGATACAAGCCAAGCCAAACATATTCTTAGGTTATACTTGTTAATTCAGAAGTTAAAACAATGCACTTCTGTAAAATAGTTATGAATGTAAAGTTTAAACATCTTCCTTGAACATACAGAGTTACTTAAATGAGTGAGCACTGTGTTGACTTACTGTGTGAGACTCGAGTTCAGAGATCTTCTCTGGTTCTCCTGATCCAAAGTAGTAAACTCTAATGATGTGATCTGTGCTGCCTGTGGCCAGGAACATCCCACCTGCACACACACACATTTACAGACAGTGTCAGAGTAACAGGATTGATATTTTCCGGTACCTTCTTTCGACATAAATAGCATACAACTTTGAGGATCAAACTCTGGTGATGGTGAAGTGTCTCTCTAATGTGAGTGCAAACTTTGGGGCATCTTTAAAGTCATTTAATGTTTGAGGTCAACAGCAGCCCAAAATAGAAATATAATCTCAGAGACTGTGAAGCACACTTATTCCACATTTAATGGACAGCAGCAAACCCACTCGAGTGTTAGTGTGTGCTCTGCTGGGATGGCTCTCCAGTTAATCTGAGATAATTGTGAGATTTTTTTTTAGATCTGGTGTTAGTTCCACTTTGGTGGTTTCAAAACATCTGAGCAGTCTGCAAAATCAAGCTGTGCTCACCTGCGCTGAAGGAGGAGCAGATCATCTGGACACCCGGTCTGGAACGCTCTGTGAACTTACTGGGCCTCTGACTGGACACACACACAAGCAGAGATGTATTTTTTTACAAGGTATCTTTTGGGCCATTTTTGCCGTTACTGTATATGACAGCTGAGGAGAGACAGGAAATTTTGGGAGCAAAGAGAGGGGGATGACATGCAGTAAATAGAAGGGCTGGATTCAAACCCACGGTCGCTGTGGTGAGGACAATAGCCTCTGCACATGTGGCAACATAACCATTAGGCTATCCAGCACCCCACAAGAAGACAATTTAATCCAAAATGAAACACTGAACTATCAGTAGGGTTGATGTTAATAAAACAAGTTTGCTAAATTGTTGCTTCCCCTACTTGAAGAACTGTTTTTCTATCTTGTATTTTCAGCACATATAAAAAAATCTATTAATTTAGCACTAAGAAAAATGGCAATCAGTTCAAACAAACCATGAAAGTTGAAAAGGACAATTGCAAAAAATACACAATGAACCATTGGGACTTAAGTTTGAATTTTAAGCTAATTGAAATGCTCTGCATAAAGCAAAAGCGTTTGCACATTAATAACACGATTAACTACGACCTTAACAAATACACATACAACCATAGGAAATAAATAATGACATACACAGTATGTAAAAGAAGAAAAGGTGTGAGTGGCCCTTGTGCAGGTGAGACTGTGTGTATCCTTGGTTGTGCATTGTGTTTGTGTTTCTCACCCAAACTTGAGCGTGCGCGCGTCCCACTGCCAGAAACAGATGGTGCCGTCAGCTCCGGTGGAGGACAGGTAGCGCTTGGAGCCACTACAGAGGGGAGAAAACTGCAAACACAAACAATGAAAGGTTCCAGCTCAGTACAATGTGTAATCGAAACATGCTGCTAACACTAGAGCAGGGAAATAAGGACTATTATTCCACATGTGCTGACAAAGAAACAACCATGATAATGTAGGCAGAGGCTAGCCTGCTGGCTTAAATGAATATACAGAGATAAATATATAAAGCCAGGCAATATTATGTATTCTTCTTATTGTTAAGAAATGAAAAGACTGAAGCCAACACTGATCTACTAAAACAATGTTAAGTTAAATCCAATAACTGGGCCCCGTTAATAATCTCCTGGATGTGTTCTTTATTATGAACCATAATGAACCTGGACATTTATTTCGTTTTCATTAACTCATGCGTTACCTGCTGCCATAAATACTTTTCATGGCATATTAAATTGTGTCAATAACAAGCCACCAACAAATGCACTATTTATTGTTGCATGACTAACATTCGCTTAAAACTACATCTCCAAGCTGCTACAGGACATAACTTTCTAGATTGATGTCTTCAGAGGCAACAAACAGCTCGAGGCCGGATGTCATAGATGGGGAGAGGAAGCTGTTATTATCATGGGATTTCATGAGAAAAACACAGACTAACACCTGCCGTATCTTTAAACAACAGGCATGATGACAATCTGCTAATGGAATCAACAACATAATTTAATTAGGTACTAGATATGAACCAGTCATGACATCTATTCGTCTTGCCCTTATCTGCAGAGCATACAAAGACTGAAGGCTGTGATTGGCATGGTCTTAATGTTGTTTTAGTGGTGTCTTAATTCTACAAGGAATACAATTACACATAATACTTCATATGCAGGAGCAGAAAATGAATAAAAATGCAATATGCAGACACAAATTGGCAAGGCTGCAACTCAAATCTAACAGGTTCTGCTAAACTGTTCAATTTGGATGACGTTTCTGCACCGTACTGTTACAGGAACAGACACACACTCAACAGACACTCAGCCTGTGTGCAAGAGTTAACATGATTTGCTTTTAGCTTACAATCCTGTTTTTCCACAGATGAAACACACAAAGAAAAACACGCACGCACAGCCTCGTACCTGCAGGGAGGTGATAGAGGCTGCATGGCCCTCCAGGACGGCCAAAGGGGCGCACGTCTGTAAGCACCACACTCGGATAGTTTTGTCACAGGATCCAGCAGCGATCATGGTGTTCTCGTAGCTAACAGCCATGTCTGATATCTCAGCAGCGTGGCCGCGCAGGGTGGCAAGAAGACGGCCGTCATCTGTACCCCAGATCTTCACGAGGCAGTCATCTGAGCCCTGCGATTGAATGAAAAGACAGACATAGGTGAAGACACACACTTTGAATACAGTTTGAGAAGTGTCATGTGCCTCTGAGGACACTTGTAGAGAGACGAATGAAACCAGCCAAGTTAGAAAAGACATTTTAAATACAAGTGGGCACATTGCAGCCTTAGACTGCCAGCAGATTGGCAAACTTGGAACACAAAAAGAAGAAGGGACAAGATTCTTCAGATGCAAGAAATAAAGGTGATTTATTTGCAAGGTGTCCAAAAAAATGACAATAAACTATTCAAGGCTCTAGATCCTCATTAGCACGAGTACTTCAGTGCATTTACATGAATGCTTTAATGTTGATTAATATCAGTAAAGTCAATACTAACACACTACAGCTGTCATGTAAACATCTGCACAATAACTCAGGCTATAAGACAAACGATTGTGACAGGTAGAGTGAGCATTGCTTAATAAACAGGCAGCAGACAGTTAATGTGATGGGAGCATAAAACAGTCATATTGTGTTTGATAATATACACTGAACACATTAAAGGTCAGATACAGAGCTGGTGAGCATACAGCTGTCGACATCATTCATCAGGAAAAACCTTCATTTAGCAGTCGGGATGAGGGTCAGCACCACCAAGCCCGAGGCCATGGTTCTCAGCTGGAAATCAGTGGATTGCTCTCTCCGGGTGGGGAGTGAGTCTTTGCCTCAAGTGAAGGATTTAAAGTATCTCAGGGTCTTGTTCGTGAGTGAGGGTAGGATGGACCGTGAGATTGACAGACGGATTGGCTCAGCTTCTGCAGTAATGCAAGCCTGGTACAGGACCGTCGTGGTGAAGAGAGAGCTGAGCCTGAAGGTAAAGCTCTCGATTTACCGGTCGACCTTCTGTCCAACCCTCCCCTATGGTCATGAGCTATGGGTACTGACTGAAAGAATAAGATTGCGAAATGCGGATACAAGCGGACATAATGAGTTTCCTCCGGTGGGTGACTGGGGTATGCCTCAAAGATAGGGTGAGGAGCTCAGAGCTCAGAGTAGAGCCACTAGCCCTCTGCATCACAAGGAGCCAGTTGAGGTGGTTTGGGCATCTGATTAGGATGCCTCCTGGAACGCCCAACTGGGAGGAGACCTCGGGGTAGACCCAGAGTTCGCTGGAGGGATTATAGATCCTGTCGGGCCTGGGAACGCCTCGGAATCCCCCAGGAGGAGCACGAAAATGTAGCTGGTAAGAGTCTGGGTGACGTACTGTGCCTGCTGCCAATTTGACCCGACCTTTGATAAGCGGAAGACAATGGATGGATGGATTGAACCTTAACTTGTAAGTACCTTTTATGTTTATATGAAAAAAAAATCTACTGTCCAAACTAAACATCTTGATTAAGATGCTACTAAACAAATGTTATTAATTTGGGTTGCTGGGGGAACCCAAATTTGTGCACTTATGTTGATGCTTCCAGCTCTGTGAGGACTCTGGCTCCAGCTGTAAATTACAACAGCACCCGAGACAAATGATATTATCGCAAACCTTCTCAAACTCTACTGTGTACTCCACAAAGATATCAGATGAAGCGGTTTTTGGGGGTTTCTAGGAAACAGGAAATATTCAAGAAAGGGAATCCCTCCTATAGGCGTGATCCCAATCTCCACCCTGAAGCCTGAACTCTAAACCCTCACAGATTTCACTGACCCTGGTCGTACAGTGTGATCATGTTTGAGTCCACACAGCTTGAAATGGTATTAAGGGAGTAAAGGGAAAACTTTTTTATTACATCATGTTAGCTGAAAGCAATCATCACAGCTAAAACAAAGCCAGACTTCATCATGCATTTGTGACATTACAATGGTTAACATTTTACCAAACTACCAAGAGGCCTTAAAGTCACGATCAAATGTAAATCTATGGGAATATTTCACCTGAAATCCAGTATACTCCACCATCTTCCCTTTAGTCTATGCTTTCATTATTGTACATCAAGTAAGGAGCTGGACAACCGACAAAAACGCATCATAAATATCGCCATGAAGCTCGGTCAAGTTCAATAGGACAGTCTGCATCTATGCGATCTCGTGGTTGTTATGTGGTGTTGAAAAGTCCGTATAAGAGCATTTATGCACTTAACAAGTTGTCATTGGTACAGCCTAAATCTGTCTGCACTTAGGGGCGAGGTGGCTAAAAAGTCATTGAGCTAGTGAATAGCAGGATTGGAATACGGACATACAGGCACATTTTTTAAACATTAAATAGCAGTAAAATTAATGCAATCAGAGAAAGGAACCCAAAAAAAAGGGTTACGACAGTAAATAATACATAGAGTAAAGCGTAGGAAAAGTTTTGCAGCCTTGAGGCAGCTTCCTACGCAGTCTTTATTCAGGATGAAAATGCACAATGTCCCTTGATGAAGACGTTGAGGCATCCCACACGGTCTCAGCTCAGATTCTTTTTGGGATTTGGACCAAGCTTGTGAGGGGTTAAAGAGTCTGTGATTAAACGTGTTGCCAGACACCTCTGTGCCTTGATTACTGATTATGCCAAAAATCATTTTAAAAACAACAGGTAACCACTAGTGTCAAGACCAAAAAACACAGCGTGACATGATCTTTAGTTTTTAGTTTTTTTAACGTGTTTGTGAGAAAGACAGAAATCTGTAACGGCACATGAAGTGTACTGAGGGGGGTTTATGAATGAAAATGTAACTTAGGAAATAACTTGTGATTGCACAATCTTTACATAGTTATCATGTTCAATCAAACAGAGACTTGATTGAAGATAATACAGAGCAGCACAGTTTAAGTGCAGAGTATTTTTATAAGACATGCTATGCTATCAGTATCAGCAGAGATTTTGGAGGAAATGTGAGATGAAAACAGAACACCAACCCCCTCCTTTGAATAAATCATAATCACCCGCTCCATCACCAGAAAAACAGAGTCTGACTGCTGCTGCTGTTTCGTGGGGACTGATCAAAACAGAACGCGTCCTCTAAGCAACTTAGAAAAAGCTCAAGGACAAATTACGACTAAAATGAGAGCCAGACGTGAGAGGCGCAGGGAGACCTTATCCCAACTTTCCTTGCTGTTTTATATGTGAAGTCATGTTACTAACTATGTCAGGTACAAATGACACATACCAGTCAGTCTAATTGGTCTCTTCCAGTGTCCATGATAATGAGCTCGCAGCCATTTCTAAAGCTATAATACACTAATCATTATGGCTGTTTGCCAGTTATCGGTTTAAAACAAACACATGCACTTGCTCATTGATCACAAATGATCTCAATGTATGTAAAGGTTAAACAATACCGTAAATGTTCAATTAAACTGCCTGCCACTGCAGCAAAAGTCTGACTGAAGGGATCCAAAAATAAGAAAATATATAAATAAAAATGATCTTGTGATGAAAGGAGACAGCAAGAGAGAGAGAGAGAAAAAAAAACAAGAGCAGGAAGAGAGAAAAAAAAAGAGCGAGGGGGAGAGAGAGAGAGAGAGAGGGAGACCATGAACAAATTTTAATTTTGGCACTTAGCCAGGGCCTCAGAGGAAACATTTTCTCCGGTTATGATGAGAAATAGCAAGAAGAAGGGGGGGGGAGAAGGAGGAGAGGAACAAAGGAGGGGCAGCACAGGATGAAGGACAGGGGAAGAGAAAAAGATAGAGAGCAAGAGCAGGGAGTGTAAGAACGGTGGAAAGAGAGATAACAGGAAAAGAGACAGAGAGTCAATCTAACTCCCCCTCCTTCCTTTCCACCCCCTCCCTCTCAGCAGCCAGCCATTTTTGGAGAGTTAAGAAGTGAAAGCTGTAAATGGTGAATAGCAGCAGGCAGTGTTTGATTGTAGAATCCTAACAGAAGGACGGCGACATTAAATCAACGATATCTTATGTTCCTTCAATATTTAACACTTTACTAGTCCTGTATCTCGAACACAACCACGTGGAAAAGAAAAATAACAAAGCACATGTGTACAAGGGGCATCCAGTGGGCAACAGTCAAGTTCGTCCTGTTGAAAATGACGAGGACTGCCCCCCTAAAAAGTCACCATTCAAGTCATCAATCTTGAAGATCACAAGTCACCTCAAAATTGTAAGTCGTATTACAGCAGTATTCTGTTTTTCGTGTGTTTGTGTGTGTGGATTGCAATGAGGAAAAAGTTAGTCTTACAACAACCCCACAGTGTTCATTGTTCTTAACGTTTTTAACAGGGATTTATCATTCCCAGAAGTCTCCTTCTTGTCCAGAAAAATGGAACAGTTTTATTTTTTGAGGAGACACAGAACGGGAGGAGGGGCTGCGAGCTGAGCTGCTGCTAACTTTAGCTTGTTCCTCGGAAAATGTGAGATCAAGAGGACCGATTAATAAAATTTAATTTTGGAGAAACAACAGTGATCCTTGACTGATGCTCTTGGCAGCTTATATTACATGCAGAATAAAGTGCTGAGTCAACAAGAATACAGGTCACTGTTAAATATTCATCACTGGTAATGAGATACAAAAGTGCACATTCCAACACAGTCAACTACAAAACCACAATAAAATGAGCCTACATACACGAGAGACAAAGTAACTGCTGACAACATTTCCAACAGAAACAGACCAAAGCGACACGGCCAAGGTCAGATACGAACTGAAACACAACAACAGCATCAGTATCATTGGTAACAACAACACAACAAACACAACTATCTCCCCCTCCTTAACTTGAATTAAGGAGGGAAATGACACTGGGGACAAAAAGAGTGCCTGTATCTGTTGGATTTAACAGTGGGGGAAAAACACGACACAAACGCCAGATGCTAGAAGAGTTTGCTGTGGGAAAATAAAAACGTATGTTGAAACTCTAAATTGGCCCGCCAAATCAAATGACATAATTCGGACTCAGGTACAGCCCTAAAAGAGGCCGGGGGAATACCCTGTTCCTCATCTTCAAATTTAGCAACTGTGCTGAAGAAGGGTCTATTGCTCACCTGCAGGAAGAACTCAGCTCTAACCGTGAGTCACTCAGTAAAAGCATCAAACCACCACAGTAAGATAAACAGTAATTACATCCTACCAGATCTGTTACCACAGGCTTAACAGAGACTCGGTTATCTAGGGAAGCACAACACAGCATGCAACGACCTTAAACAGCATAAAAGACGTGACTTGAAATGAAGACAAGGGAAACAATAGATGTTGAAATCACCTTGGTGGGTTTATAAAGGTATCACAAGCAGTGAGATATGCCCCAGAAGAAGACAACACACACATACACATATACACACAAACTGCATCCCTACCGTGAAGATGCGTCGCCCCGTCCTGTCAAAGGTGACACAGTACACGGACGACAGATGTCCCAGGATCCTCTTGTGCATCTTCATGTGCTGATATACAGCAGTGGGCACCAGCTGACGCAGCCGGTAGGAGCCATTCAGCCGGCGGCCGAAGCCCGTCTCGACTGGGTGAGAAGAGACGACAGAAGCCATGAGACATTATTGTGGGTGAAGAAATCCGCAACAAATGAATGAAATCCCACTTGTGCATTAAAAGACTTTTAAGGATACGAAAATGGGCCACAATTGTGTTTAGATGCCCTGTGCAAAAAAATACGCTGTTATTCTGAAGGAAATCAATAATCAAGTCACAGGAAATGCGACTGGAGGTGAAGACGTTGGCAAGCATAGAGCAAAACATCTGACTCATACACGGATTATCAGAGGACCAAACAAACACAAACAATGTTCGAGTGTTATTTTTTGTTTATTCCAGTTTCCTGTGTTTTCTTTACCAATATTAGGTGGGCTCCCGTAGATAATAGGCGGCTCCGGTGGTCGCCCGCAGTGCAGCGCAGCCAGTGCTGAGCCCTTCCACACAACATGCTTGCAACCTGGAAAAAGTGAACACAAGATTGTTGCATAAAAGCACACACATTACACAGATTGTGTCATCTGTGCGCTCTGTTCTTTATGCATGCACTTATATTTGCATAAAAGAATGGAAGAATATGTTAACATGAACATGCAGCGATGTAATACAGTAACTGCCTCAGACATGAATATGTTTACATTAAAGTAGCCCATGTGTTATATCTCCACTCACTCTTTGTGGTGCGCAGGAGATTCTGCCGCCCGGCCCCCAGCAAGCTGCTGAGTCCAGGCACGCTGGCAGGGACCTCCTTCTCCAGCAGCGGACAAACTCTGGAGCAGACCTGCAGCAGGTGGTCTGCACTGATGTGCCGGTAAAGCTTCACCTGAAAACACACACATTTATCTCAGCTTGTGTTCAGGCTTTAAGTGACAAAATACCAGTCTGACAGGAACTAACCTTTTTTTAACGAAAAGCTTATTCATGAATTACTAGCTGTGTCCATAGGTTCAGAAAATCTCCCTATACAAACACATGTTTTATACAACTATAAATATAAGTAAAATAACTTCCAGTGGGTCATTTTGCATTCAGACCAAGTAAGAGAAGGATTCAGAATTTACAGGCAAATTTGAAACTATTAAGCATAAACACACAAAAAACGATTTTCAGCAGAGTGAGGAAAAGCAAACGACAAGGTCACTCACTTCCTAAGATGTCTGTTTGTTTGCATAGAACTTCTACAGTAAAGGTGTGCCTTTAAAAGCATGTTTACATGCAACACAGATAAATCAAATAAGGCTACTGTGTAAAAAAATTATAATAAACAATACTACCACTTTGCTTATTTGATATTTGCTTTTAAACAAAGCGAAATTCATAGTCTGAAACACATTGTAAACATTCAAACAAAAATACAAATTATTAGTTGTAAATTAGGAAATTCAATATATAATAACCGGTTGTGCAACAAAACAAATCCTTGTTTATTTAAATGTGTGTCTTGAGAATGATTATGGATGCAGTTCACATGAAGTGTAGTAAAGCAGCAGAGAAGGGGGTGTGGCATGCAACACAAGCATGAAGCTGTATGTAAGCTACGCTCCTATAAACACACCGTGCTGTCTGACTCCACTGACACATGGGGTCTATAATCCCGAGGAAACACACACACACACACACACACACACACACACACACACACACACACACACACACACACACACACACACACACACACACACACACACACACACACACGAGTGATAGCAGCGCAACACACAGGATGAAAGAGCTGCTCTGTGTTTACTTCAAGATGCAGAATTATTATACTACATATTGATTTAAAAATAAGACGTGCAGTTACCCTCTTTATTTCAGACACATAACGTTCAAACAAGTCTGAGACTAGAAATGTGTCACACACACACACACACACACACACACACACACACACACACACACAATTAATGACCCCTTAATTGCTTTCAACATCCTTGTTGGTTCAGAAACGTGATCACTGTTTCTAAGCTCATATCAGAGCACAAGCGTCTCTCGACACACAAAGCCCAATCAAACACACACACACACACACACACCCTAATAAACAGAGTGATGTGTAATAACAATTTGCCTCATTTTACTTGCTCCCTTAGGGTAATGGATAACACTAGCCGAGTCCCAGCAGCAGCAGCACCTGAAAGCACATGGCATCTTAACGCACATACCTCTAACCATCTACAAAGCATATAAACCTTCTATTCTAACAGACTGTGCAAACATCACTAGGCTATTACTAACAGAAGATAATATTATCTTCTGTAAAAGACAGATTTTTTGGGGGGGGAATCAGCTCATCATCTAATGTAAAAATCGAAATAATTAATTTGGTTTAAATATGGTTAAAATTGTAATAAGCTGCTATTTTCAGACAAAAATCGATCCATACTTTTAAATATGATGTCGTCCTATTGTATAATATATGCTAAATCAAAATTATTATACATTTAATTAATCCGCCTTAATTAATAAGGCGTAATTAATATCGTTAATTATTACAATAGCATTGAAATCCGCGTCGGATCCTCTTGTTGCCCAACCCCCCCCCCCCCCCCCTCCTGTTCAGACCCAGACAACAACCTACACAACACCTCTGATAAACATGTCAACCCGCTGTTACCGAGCCTCCAAACACGCTGTCTCCATTTGGTCTAATACTTCAAAAACCCTCTGCAGTATATATTTTTTTTTAATCGTAGGAAATTATGCACAATAGACAGGAGGCAGGCTGATCGGCCGGGTATGGCAGGAGGAGGAGGAGTAACTGAGAGCCAAGCAGGAAGAGAGAGAGAGGAGAAAAACACACACGGGCAGCCAGAGAGACGCTGTCAATTATTTCTTAAACGTAAAAAAAAAAAAAAAAAAAATGTACACCCTGGTAAATCTACACCCCGTGCAATGTGGATGTTTATCTGTTTCTCTGCGTGTGTGACAGAGGAAGAAGCGACAAAATACACGTATGATACGAGAAATAGGCCAAAGGTTGTATTTTGTATAATAACATAAATTAAACTTGTAAAATATCTAAAAGTGTCCAATGCACAATAATGCCGAAAAGAAAGAAACTAAACAAACATATACTGTGGTGATTAATTCTCTCCACGCCCCCATGCGTAAACTGCGCTTTCAGCCGAGTCCTGTTTTGTTTACATGATAATTAGCGACAATTAATAAGAGCGATTGTAAGATATGAGCAAAAACATTACCTCGCATCTTCTCAAAAACTCATCTCTTCTCTGCCACACGAGATTGCACCACAATCCCCCTAAAAACTCCTCTCCAAAATGTCTCCACAATAAGCGTGCAGCAGCCTGAAGTCAACCGAGAGCTGTAACTCCAGCTTCACTGAATATACTCTTTATATTCTCCTCAAAATGTCCTGTTTTCTAACTCTTGCCCCCCTGTGTGTTTTCAACCCATGCACACAAATTATGCTTCTAGCAGGACAAGAGCGCCTCCATCTCTCTCTGGCTTGTGGCGCAGGGAGTCCCTCCTCCGGATCCTGGCGCTCCTACACCACAACACTCATGACGTATCAACATTTCACACACAATTTTCCAACAACTATTACAACCTTTTGGACATGCATGGCACCAAACTCGCACACCACGGTGCACAGGGCGCTGGGACCCGACCCCTTGGTGCCCTAAATCGGCCCCAACCTGCAGGCAGCTCGCCCTGCATGGTCTTTTTCACTTCTTTTCTCAGCCACCTGATTTAAAAATTGCGGGAAATTCAATTTTTATTTTGCTCTCTAAAAACTTTTTCCTCAGTTATAGGGCTCCCTTACCAAATTTTCGTACGTCCCGGGGTGTTCCTGCCCTGTCCAGTCCAGCCTTATGGGTAGAAGCTGAGATAGAAAAATAGTGCATACTGTGACCATCCAGTATATAAATGTATCAAGTGATGTTTTAAATCTCTAAATGATAAATCAGAGTAAAAGCAACATCACAAAGTACAGTGCAGAGAGATGCATCTCTCTCGTCTTGCTGACTGCTTACCTCCTTCTCCTCCACCTCCCTTATCAGGGTCTGAAAATAGGATAGAAATACAAAATTACACCCCATGACAATTTCGGACATATTATAAATTATCCTAAAATGCATAAACACCAACCTCGGCTGCTTTTTGACACGGTCCAGCTTCTAGAAATCGGGCTATTAGGAAGTACAGTTCTGGTATGGTTGGAGGGGGAGAGAGGACGGGAGCTGCGTTAGAAGAGGGCACCGAGGAAATTTGGGGATATTACAACAACCATGACATATTTTCCGATCTCCTCTACTCACCAGAAGTCAACTGCGCGATGTGTGTACTGTCTGAAGCCATTTTGGTGTTGTTTGCCAGGGCAGCGCAGAGCCTGTGTGCTGGGTCTAGGTGGCTGCCCTGTAGCTGTCACTGTTTATCCACCAGGAAGAGGCTGCCTCCATTCAGCTCTGCTCTCACGAAGTCCCGGCTGCGTCGAGTATCCCTCCGCAAAGCGGCAGCTAGTGCACGCTGTAATGTTTACCAAGTAAAACACAGCCTTCCCTTTGCAAATAAATGACCGTAAACACATCCAAGCACCGAATACACCGCGGGGTGAATTTAAGCGACGGTTTCTCGGCTATAGAAGCACGTTTCTCTAAACCCCCTTCCCCCTCAAAAGAAAAAGCGCAAGCCCTCTGCGGAAGAATACGTTGCATGCACGCCATAGAAGAGGGGAGGTAGAAATGGCAGCCTGCGATAGGAGAGGAAACACTGCTGCAGAATCGCTAGTTCTTCGTAGTTTACTCACATTTGCGTGATTATAGACCTAACAAGAAAATAACCGTGCATTTAAAAATTAGTTGTAGATCCATTTAACGCAATTTCTGTGATATTTTTCTCTATTCTTAGCTGGATCTATGTAGAATATGGCGCCCGTGTTTAACCGCTGTAATGTTTTTTTTTTTTCCCTCGAGGTGTCATTTTTATATTTCAGCTCTCTTTTTTAAGTCATTTGTGTTTACTTGGCCTCGCTTGTTATCACGCTGTCGTTATTGAGTAACAAGATGTCTGGCTATCACACCCACTCTCTATGAGAGCTGTTTGGTGGGGAAGTCGTCCATTTCTCTTCCAAATACTGCCAGGCAGTAAAATGGGGGAAGGGTTGGAGAAGAAGGGGAGAGCAGCTTAATGAATGAAACCTCGTGAGTTACAGGAATTTAATGGCAATTAGACATTAATGAAAGATAGCTCATCAAGGACAGTAATCAAAGAAATGTATGAGTAAACACTTCCTCATGTGCTGCTACAGACAAATGTGGGAGAAAGCCTCAAACTAAGGGGTTCCTTTCCAAATAAAACATGAGTCCATTATTTGTGTAAATGATCTAGGCTATTTTATATCTTGAGTTTGCAGTTTGCCAACAAAAAAACAAGCTCCCATTTTTAGACTGACCCTGTGAATTGTTTCCTACTTCTGTTATTGAAGGTAAGCCATTGATGTAGTCTACATCTTATGTTGTCATTTAGCCTCATATTTTGTTTAATAGGCTACCACAGTCTCTTAATGAGATATGAGAAATTACTTGAGACCCACAGACACTGCTAAAACTAATAATGTGCTAGATATAACATAGTAGCCCCATTCAAACACCACTGAAACAACATCAGCATAACTTCAGTGTTTTTACATTTATTTCCCTTCCTAAGTTTCTCTTCACCTCTAAATCCTGAGATGGTGTGCTGGTGCTTATACAATGTGAGCAACCTGAAAAATTAGTTATTCCAATAATTTTATAATTAAAAAATAAAGCAAAACAATATTCTGTTCAATAAAGTTTGTTTAAAAAAAAACCCACAAGCTCTGGTATAGAAGCCACTTTCTATTTATAAAGCACATGTTTGACTTGAAGCCCTGGCAGAGACTTCAGGGAACAGACAACTTTGTTGCTGGGTAATGATGAGATAAAAACTTGAGCAGATGACAGATTAATTCTCCACTTGGGCTGTTTATTTTCTAAAAAAAAACTACAAAATATGAGTCCTCTTTGAGACACAGTTTCTCAAGCTTCTTCTCATTTATAAAAAAATATCGAATTTAGTTTATTTGTAAGAGATAATAATGTGGATATCATCTCCTGAAAAATGTAATATCCAAACTTAAATTCATGGCCATATCATAATTAATCGGCTTTATGGATCTGGTCATTTGAAAAGAAAACAGACACTTTTGGAGTCTGCACATGCATGTTCCCCTGATCCTGTTGAGTGATGTTTTTTGTCGTGTTTTATTATTTTCCTATAGCACCTTTAGCAGTGAGAACCACGATTAATACAGACACAGTACCACACGGGAAAGAAAATGAGAATGTGAGCATAAAGCAACTGCATCACCTTTCTTTAGGCCTTTACTTTGTTTAGTGCTGTAAGTATTCTGTCATTATTGGCCTTTTTGAACACCATATATGTATGTTAACCTTCCATCATAGAGTAAGGATATATATGTGAAATGTTCAATGTCAGGTTGTGATGTGTTTGTTACTTATTCCCATGGATTTTAAACAAGAGTATAATCACAAGAATTGCAGTATGACAAGCACTTTATCAGAACTTTAATTTAAGCTTGTGTGATTGACGTTAAAAGGATATCTGATTTATGACCATATTTCATATTTTCATAGTTGCTGCAAAAGAAAAAAAAGCAGAACGTTGAAACCCAGCAACAGATTGGACGTTAGTGCAGCCTCAGATTTGTCAATCTTTAGAAGGAAGTTCTCTTCAACCACCAGATGCAATATTTCAAACAAACTTTAACACACTATTCCTCAGAAACAGACTGTTGCATTGGGTAAGACAGATTTTTTTATTTTAGACCTTGTTAGCCACATACATGTTAGTTTTCTAAGCGTGACCCCTCAAGTGAAGTTGTTTTTGTGCTGGCCAACCTGGCCACAAGGAGGCATCCTCACTCTGCAGCACTTATGTGTACACAGGGGCACACAGGAGTCAAAGGTTATGAATAATGAGGAAAATGTGTCAGTTTACACATTTCAGTTTTCACGTGACAGGAACAGAAATTCAATATCGTGACCAGACGAAAAAGTTAACCAGACTGTGCTGATTCTGCCTGAAACATACTTTATACTTACACACAATTATTCTGTATTAAACAATGTCTGTTGTGTCACTTTGTTTGGTATGATATGGACTATTGACTAAAATGAAAACTGGTTTGTGTGTGCTGCCTATTCTGAAATTTAGAGTTGAATTGCTCTCGTACAGGTCCTGCTTTTTATTTCTACTCTTTTTCCTATTTTATTTACTTGCTTTTATACTAATAACTTATTTGAACTTTCCACATTTTACTTATATATTTATGCCCTTATGCTGCTGCATTGCCTGAATTTAACTCCTGAATGGATGCTTATCTTATCCTAGATGACACATTCAGTCAGTAAACAAACATCTGTGACTGTTTGCAACAGAGAAACAAAGGTTTCTCAAAGTTCTAAAGCAACTGTATTTCCTATTGATAAGGCCCTTTTAAATTTGACAGATAAACTGCACACTGCAGACCTAATTGCTTCTGAAAGCTTTTGCAATAACTCGTTACATTGAAATGCATCAGGGTATAGGAGATTTCATTATTTTAGATTTGAACAATGCCACTGCTGTTGCTTATGTCTAAAGCTTTGATGGGTTTAACCTTTTTATCATAAACCTTAACATTGTGTTCTCGTAGCTTCAGAGGTCTATTTCAATATTGTGCCTGAATGTGCAGCTGAACTCTGGATTCAGTGCTTTGAAATATGAGTTAATGAACAGGCATGAACCCTAGGTTGGGAATCAATTGAGCAAAATGTCCAATCATTCTCAATTCCAATTAGAAAACAAGATTGTTCAAGTTTATCTGCACTGTTGCTTATGTTCCTATGTCTGCTTTTACATTAGGCTATACCAAAGACACTGTATTTTTAACCTATTCTCTTGATTAAACACTTTTGATTGGCCTTCTCAGTTTTTGTGTACACACATCATCATGCCACACCTCTGAGCTAAAAAAAGGAAAGTCAACTAGTTTTCATCATTGGTCCACGTGTGTGATTGGCAGCCTGTCCCTCAATGAGGGGACCGTGCAGTTTCATCCGTCCCACTACTCGGACAAATGCTGACCTTTCACTTCCTGACGCAGCAGTTGTATTTAACACAGCCACGTACCCCTGACGACCTCACAAACGCATGCTCACACAAAGATATTCAGTGTGTTGGCTTTGTGTTGCTTTGAAAAGTGACTCTGAACATGAACAGGTGCTCTCAAACACAAACTACAAAAAACGGCTACCAAGCTATACAAGTGTTGTATGAAAAAAAAGGTGGCACTACAGTTCAAGAGAAACTATACATGCAATGCATAATATCCTTATGATCCAAACTGTGGGTTTATACACACACGCAATAGAGAGAGACAGAGAGGCACAGGAAAACAGACCACCACATGAAATCAACTTTTTATTTTATTTCAAAATATTCTTCCAACAGGATGAAACTCAGAAGCCCAGAGGGTCCAAAGCCAATAGAGCCGTCTAGAACAGAAGCACCACTCATTATTGCTATGTCACTCTGCTGCAGGACGAGGTGGTCAGGTGAAGGGTGGTGGGTGGGGGGGATAAAAGGAATATGAGGGAATAAGGTCAAACAGAGACCCACAAACACATTCATTCTAGCACACACATACAAAATGAGCTATGTGGAACACAGAGGTTGAGATTCTAAAACCTAAGATGTCTTTTAAAAAGCTGCAGATGTTCTCCATGAAGATTTTCATCTGATTTCATGTTGGTCTGCTGTTAAACTGTTGATACAAATCCACCTTAGATATCAGGGTGGGAGCCAGTCAGCATGCCAATTATAAAAGTAGCCATTTGTAGAGACTAGAAATATTGGCAAAGCTGGCTGAAAGATCGTAACAGTCGTGTTTACGAGAACATCTGCAGCCACCTGATTGAAACAATTCATTGAAGTGTATTGTGATATCCGAAAGAGTTGGGAGGAGAATGGAGCAAAAACATAGTGTAGGTAGAGTTTTGTAAAGTGTGAACAAGTGGGGATGGGGCTGCTGGTTGTCCGTCTCTACTATCACAAGTCTAAAAAAAATTCAGCATGGTACAAAAATCGTCAGTAAAAAAAGATGTTTTGCTGCCATGGAGTCAGAGGGGGCGAGCCAGTGGACACGCCCGTGTTTTTACGCCTTCTCCTCAGTGGCCTCATCCGCCGCCTCAGTTACCTGGAGGGGAAGAAGAGTTATGCAAAAGAATCTGGTGTTAGCAATCATTTGCTCTACAGGTAGATTTAACACGAACTGGCATCAACAAACCACAAAAAGACACCCCACAATTTCTTTTCCTGAGGTCCTTAGTGAGTCTAAATAAAATTCTGCATGAAACTTAATCAGCTTGAAGCAGCTAAAAAGGTGATTGAGGATCTACTGCATTATCAAAATGAGTTCATCATGACCTGGATAAATGTGCCGCTCAATTTGATGCCTTTTCAGTTTAATGGGTCTGTTCAGAGAAGCACATTTACTGAGGTGTTTGAAAAACTTTGCACCAGCCGGGCGCCGGTAACATAATGGTTAGTGAGCCCATCCCGTGTGCAGAGGCTGTAGTCCTCCAAGCGGACGGCCCGGGTTCCAATCCGACCTGCGGCTCATTTCCCCACTCTCTCACTCCTGTCCTATCTCTAGATAAAGGCATAAAAAGCCCAGAAAAAACTTAGCATCAGCCTATTCTCTTGTTTCCAAAGGGTTTACTTAACTAATCTATTAACACATAAAATGGCACTCTTTAATGGCAGGATTTGGTATTGGAAGTCCTCTTGTTTCCATTCACATTATGAGAAATATTCTCCACTGTTTCATCAGGCATTGGGTGAATGCTGAAAAAGGGTCCATGTTCAGAGCAAAAGGAGCAGGACACAATCCACCATAGTGCAATCCTGGAACCCATCTGTAGTTACCTTACAAGTATTTAGTTTTAAAGCTCCAGTGAGTAACTTTAGTTTGCATCAATCTGACGCCCCCTGTGGATAAAGTGGTAAATCTGGTCTAATTGTTCATCCAGTACACCTGTTTCAAGTATTTTTAAACAAAACACCTCATCCTTCTTTCTTTTCAAAGTCAGTCATAACTCACAGTAGATCTTTGCAGTGGGAAATGTCAACAAAGGCTGTTTCAGAAGTGTTCTGTAACTCACTTAATCTGGCACCTACCCACAGGCATCAGTTACAGGCATTAAAAATAACACTATAGACATTTTCAATCTACTCGCTGATGGTCTTGTTAGCTTAAGTGGATCATAGAGAGGCATCAATATTTATCTCAGTCTGTTTCTTAACCAGCTAAAAACTTCTCACAGGAGCTTTAATTAATGTTTTCAAACAGATATCTGCATTCGGTGCAGCTAACAATCTGCCTCTAGACACCAACTCCATTCTCACTTCTCAGGATGCTAGCTAGACTGTAAACAAAGGAAAAACATTGCTAAACGCTGGCTTCACTAGGAGACCTTGAATGTTGTCTGCAGCTCCAAGAGGCATATGTTTTCCAGTGATTACAAATGGGTTCTTAGATTGACTTATAAAGAACAAACTAGTCTACCTCGATCAGCCTGCCTCTCTGAACAAGACTCACAACAGCAGCTGTTTAGAAGATGTTACATGTTAATCTTTACTCTTCTCTGAACACATTCGGAATCATACTTACGGGTAAAAGGAGCTTTTTTTATTCCTTTGTTCACTTTCTTGCCATTAAAAGGTGGATACCTCAGGTCTGTAAATGCAACATGAAGCGGGGAGTTGTTAGCTTAGCTTAGCACAAAGACAAGTAATAAAGTAAAGCAGATCGTGCTGCTCCGCTTCAAGGCTAAAAGCTCTCCCAACCAGGTCTAACACTCTCTTTTCAAAAGTAGTATCCTGTTTGTTTAAAATGTAGAAAAACCTTAGATCTAGCAACACTTTTCAGCCTTTGTGCTAGGCTATGAAACCTCCTAGCCATAGTTTCATAAGCCTCATTTGCACTCCATGTTACAGTTTAAAGCATATCCTGATGTTTATTCCTCCAAGTTTGACTCAGAAATTGCTTTTGCCTTTTTTATTTTCCAAAGTGTATTGAGAGAAGAGATGAAGTAATAAAGTATAATTTCTTTATCAGGATCACTTTCCTGAAGATACAATGCACCCATTAGAGAGACATGACTGGATGTCATCATACAGCGTTTGGTAGAGAATAGTTTTAGTTTTACGAGCTGCCGTTTGATGTTTTACATCTCTTAACGTTAAAGTCAGTAGTTGTTGGGGCTATTTCTGAAGGGAAAAAGTAGTAAAGTCCTAAGGTTACCAAAGCTCCTGTGTGGAGTTTGTAGTTGGTTAAGAAACAGACTGACATGAATACAGATGCCTCTATGTGACCAACTAAAGCAAACCAGAACAGAAGATTGATTATTTCTGTACAGTTCTTTTACATGCCTGTCACCCATGCAGTTTAAGCATCAGACAAGGCCGTAAACAGGAAACCGCTTACTTTTGGGAAATTACACTTTCACCCTTATTGTATTGGGATTGCATGTCTTTTGGTGATTTGGTGAACTAACCCTTTAATTTAGGATTTACAAACCAAGGTGAGCTCAGGGCTGGTGAGTGAAGAGATGTGTTCCTGTGCCTAAAATCTCTCAAATTAAGACTAAAATATTGTCCTATTTTCTTTGGGGGTTAATAATTTACTCTGTCTATATCTATCAAATTTTATAATTGTTATAAGTTCCTCTCTAGCAAGCAGTTTTAACTAACTTGAACAGAACCCCTCCTCTGGTATCTGCAGGAATCAGCATGAGCTGGACAAGGAAATGAAATCTGGATGGTGTGATCTCACTGGAGTGAACATCTGTCTACATTTCCTCTGCCTGACCACTGGTGGAGCCAGCTGTCTAAGAACAGAGCAGCCAACCACATTTCACATCCCAGTGAGAGCAGCAAGACCTGCATGTGTCAAAAGTTGTCCTTGGCCCACTTCACTGCACACGGACACAGAAAAATACAGACGATCTCACCTCTCTTCTTCACCCTCTACCTCATTAAAGACTCATTCTCTGTTTGAGACACCACAGCACTGCAAAGCACACTGGGTAAATGTTTGCTTGATTAACACACACGTTCTGTTTAAGTAATACTGAGTTAGTGTTCAAACACACACACACACTTCAAAGACGGATTAGACACACCGTACCCTTAACTCTGACTGTCTCACTCTGCCCTCTCACTGACATCAAGGAGGGAGCAGTGCTTCTGTTGGAGGACACCCTGACAGACGGACGAGACACATAGATCTGTGTGTGTGTGTGTGTGTGTGTGTGTGTGTGATTGGAAGCAGTGTGGAGGATCAAAGATTAAATGTGGTTATGTTCACGCACAAAGTGACAAAATAGGGGGGAAAATAATATTTAGTTGTTGTTTGTGTAAGTGATTTTTTTCAGCAACATGTTTTTCTTCCTCATACCTCATTGGTCTTGGTGTCTCCGTTCTGGGCGGGGCCGTCTTCCTTCTTCCCCTTAGCTCCGCCTTTCTTTGCCTTAGCCCCCTTATCGTCTGCGACCTTCTGCATTGAAGAAAGTACATATAAGTAGGGTTGGGAACTAAAATTGTAAATGGCAGAAATAAAGGTTATTTTTATAACAACAATTGTGTTTTGTTCTGTTTTGTGCTTATTTAAACTCTAACTAACCAAACTGCGAGGACGATAGTAGAATGGATTTCTCATTGTAACGATGCAACGAGCTGGCTGACATACAGGTAACAGCCATAGACGGTTAAAAAAATACATAATACATAGCACAACTGTTCACCGAAAGGGAAGTCAAAACATTTGGAGCTCCCCATACTGACTGGTTGCATTATAGGTAACAACCTTTGATCTTTGACCTTTCATCAGTAAGTTAATGTGTTTTTTGAATAGTGGAAGGGGCGGGACATTCTGCGCATGTCCTGGCTCCAAATGACGTTACCATAACAATATGTCAGAGTCCGTTATGGAGGATATTTTGGCTTCATTTGGTTGTAATCGCAACATTTTTACTATCCTATTGACATTTTGAATAGATTTTAGGAATAAATAAGGATAATTTACATATTTTTTAAACAACCCAACCCTAAATAGTAGGACATATAAGGCTTGTCGTTTTTTGCATTTTCAAAATAAATAATGTATATAAGATGTATATGTTGACCAAAGTCATGTGATACCATATTTTAACATTCTCATGCATTCCAAACATTCCCAAATTCCAGCTGCATTATAGCAGCAAGAGCCATCTGCAATTTAAGTAAGTAATTAAAAATATTTATAAAATGTAATACCGGTCTAGCTGTAGGGAAGTAAGAATCTTATCTTAGTATTCCTAAAATAATATTACAGTACTTTCAAATTCAAAACAAACCCTAATAAAGTATTGCATTGTTGTCTAAATTTTGTAACCTTGGAAACTTTGTGTGTGTGTGTGTGTGTGTGTGTGTACTTCACCTTGACGATGGCCTTCTTGGGCTTGGCCTCAGGCTTGGGTGGAGCAGGCTTCTGAAAATTAAGCAGAAATCAGTTAGGATGACCAACCACACTGTCATGGTAGACTGGAAAAATATGAGTTGATATTAGTTTCTACTCCTCTCTACACTTACATAGTGTAGAGACATTTCTGTACTGTTAAATAACTTTTGCATTAGCCACAACAAATGGGTAATGCCATTGCTCCCGCTGTAAGTATTAATAATTCTTTTAAACAACGTGTACATCACTCTGTAAGCAATAGGATCTGACCCTGTGCTGAGTAGTTTTAAATATCTGCCTCCTCTTAAAGTGAACTGACCTCAGACCATTCTATAATGTCTATATTAGATTGGACTTAAAACTCTGGCCATTCAGGCTGTGAGCAGGTTCACTGCAGAGCTTTTTTTCAGGCTGCAAAGTGTGCACCATGTTACCGTGATGCCGCCACATATACACTGCTGTGACAAAATTAAATAATGTGATTCACATGCACATGAGGCAATAAATAAAGGACATAAAGCCTTCTTGCACAGGAGCTTAACAGTACACAACTACACATGGGGAACACCCACACCTTCTAAGAGTTTGTCAAACTGTCTGAATAGGAGTCTAAATGACATAGCAGTTCTGGTTTACAGCTCAAAAAGGCCACATCTTATGAGATAAGTTGATAGCGCTGAAAGAAAATGACAAATCAAATCAGAAATGTGGAAAAGTGTACGCTGGCATGTTGAAATTCTGCTTTTCTGAAAAGACTAATAGCTTAAAGGGGCAGGTTGACATTTTGTAATAATAAGCTAGTTCTCTCTTTTCCTCTAACCACTCTCATGTCTGTCAGTTAAAATACAGCTTAGCTTAGCTAAAAAGAAAAAAATGTGGGGAGACAGCACATTTCTTTTTTAAATGTGCATACTTCCCCACATAATAAATGTGTTAATTACTGGATTACAGGTGCTGGTAGGTGTGTTTTCAGTTTAAGTATGGATTTTAGGCTAAGCTGAGCTAATTTAGTGCTAACATACAGACATGAAAGTGGTATCCATGTCCTAAGCCTTGATAGAGAGTATATTTCCAAAAATGTTAAACTTTTCATTGCAAGTGCACATGCATACATACAAACACATGCAAAGATTTAACACAGACTGTTTCACATGCATAGAACAAAACAGATAAATACACATGGGTTGTTTGGCAGAGCTGCATGATCACACATGATAGTTTTCTATGGATAATATCATCATGGTGATCCATGTTAATATCATTGGGATTTGGGGAACATTTTTGAGCACTTTAAATTTAAATTATTTTGTTTACTGTTGTGTGTTTTTAAACTTTTGTAGGTAATTTTATTAGAAAAAAAGTTCCTTATTGTTATTGATGAAGCCATTTTCTAAACTTGTCCATGGTTGGAATATTAAAATGTAGTTTTATCCTTTAGTTCATGCAACCCCGCACAGCCACATGGTGTAACAAACCACACAAAGAATGGACAAAGACAACAGAGAAAAGACATGCAGATGAAGCTAGACACAATACCCTGATCACATGTTTATGGAATTTGTGTATATCCTTAAATCAATTCCAAAAACCATGTGAGGATTTTACACAGAGCCTAACTATCCCATAAGAATGAGGTAGGACGAGGGCGAATTTAGGGAGAAGACAGTCAGAGGTGAAGACAGGGACGGGAGAACGACACTTACCGCTGACAATCTCGCCGACTTTCTGGTGGGCTACCGGAGCAAGGGATGATCAATGAGAGAGAGAGAGAGAGAGGTAGACAGTGACAGAGAGAGAGAGAGAGAGAGAGAGAGAGATATCAGTTGTACCTTTGGCTGTTCTAGCAATCTGCTGTGTGACTGCAACTTTCCTAATCAGTTACCTGTCGTGTTAATTCTCACTCACTCAAACACACTTTATTGTTGGAAACACTGCACAACCACACACAATCCACCAACACACCAAATATTTACCAATTGTTTTGTGACTTTGGAGGCTTCCTTGCCCTCGGGACCATCTGCAGACTGCAGGAAACATGAGTGAAGAAATTGTTAACAGTCCAAGTGTTCTCAGGTGCACAACATTTGGCCTCAGAATTTATGAATAAAAATGTTTTATGGTCATTTTATCAACCACCACCAATAGATATTCATTTTTATATAGGCTCACAAAAATTGATTTGTATCACTAAAGTTTACTCTCATCTATGAGTGACCACTTCATCCTTTCTGTATTGGGAGCCAGGATGAGTAATAAAGATAAAGATTCAAATCATTAAGCAGTATAGCTCTAAAATTGGTCGAAAGTTAAAAAACTGACAAAGCTTTGTATTTGTGGCTCATTTTCTTATTAACCTAATCACTGTTGACAGATGTGCCTCTAATAATGCTGAAAGCTGAAAGCGGCTGTTTAGGAGGCAACTGACTGGAGAATTGTATTAACCAATTACAATTCTAAGCAACTATTTTAGAATATATTTATCTATGTTTTAAACAAAAAAAATCAATTGGCTTGACCTTCTTGTTTATGCTAGTTTTATTTATAATTAAGTTACTAATCAGTATAACAGTAACAACCCTTTGCTATACATTTACTTTTGATCTTGTGCATACAATTAATTCATAAAAATGAACATTCAAGGCTGAAGAGTATATAGATTTTTTTTATAACTATTGTATCTTTCTTATATTTCTAGTATTTTTTATTACTATTCTATCTTTCTTCTTATATTTAATTAATGTTAATATGTTTGTTTTTAACTTCACGCTATTTTTGCGGATTCTACTTTTTTTGAGCTGTTGTAACAACTACATTTCCTCCAATGGGGATCAATAAAGTTTATCTTATCTTAAACAAATTTTATTTTTATTTTGCATAAAGTAATACAACTGACTAAACACTCTTAAATAAATAAATCACAATTTTAATCTAGGTGCAATATTTCTCATGGTTGCATATGTGCACCAATTGCATTTAAAAAAAAAGATGATCTAATAATGACATCTCCATGGTAATTACCATGTTAATAGAGTCATCTTGTTGACATGCCATGATGAAGCCCCCTAGAATAATGTAAACATGGCTTAGACAATAACACAGAGTGAGGGCTGTCAGCCTACATTTAGATGCATACATCATGGGCTCGCTCTGCTCAGGCTGCAGGTAGGTTAGGACAGCGTGCAGGAGAGTCCGCCCCCACCGTGCAAAAAAAATGTTGGTTTAGCCCGCAGGTTGGTTATCGCATCATTTGCATGTGGGCGACCTCCGCCCCTAGAGGCCTCCCATTCTCTGTCCTCAAAGGCGAATCTCCGCAGACAATGGCAGTTTTTGGATGGTAGAAAAGCCCATTTCCATGTATTCACTGATACAATGCACGTGAGCTCGTCGTGCGATGCTTTTTAGAGAGTGTCACGTTCTCTTTTTACACACAGCAATTGTCTCTGATCCCCTCTTTCTTTATTCCTTTCTCTCCTTTTGGGTGGCGGGTGGATAGCAGCTACCACTCTTCACCGGCGAATAGAAACATTTGAATGGACGCTGATGTTTTTCCACCGTTGAATTACATATTATTGGGAATCAATAACACCTGATTCATGCGTGAAACGCGCCCAGAAAAAAAAATATCATCACGCACGTCTCCTACGGGATTTACGCATCCATCCATCCGGCGGCTCCGTCTGACATTCACCAGTGGTGCGCAGAGTGGACAGGGAAGTGGCAGATAAAACGACCACAGGAACGGCCATTGACGTGAACACATGGACATTTACAGTGTTTAAAGAATAATATTTCCCAATAAATGTGTCCTATACACGCACAGACGAGGGAAATACATCTAAAATGTTGCGGACGAGGAGACACTTCCTCAAAGTTTGGCACCAGCTCACCTGCCTCGACGTCGCCAAAGAAATCGCGCACCGCTATTTTCCTCAAATGCTAAAGCAGAAAAACTACACTGAAGTGATCCTGATGGCACAAACGACACTCACCTTTCTCTTCGGCATTTCGCGCGTGAATTATTCTCCACCGAGCACGGGAAATGTAAGGTCAAACACGAAGGTCCAAGAGAGACGAATTTGAACTACCTCGAAATACAGGATCAATATCTAAGCACCTTCGATAATATGTTGATTATATGCACTCCCCAAAACTCTATACCTCGCACAACCATTGGGTAGAGAGGTCAAGATCCTCTCATGTGCTGACTCCTGATTGGCTCCAAGCAGCTCTATGTAAATGAGAGGCTCGCTCACATTGGCTGGGGTTTATCAGAGCGTGTATGTGATTGGCTCCGCGCTCTTTGTGCGCAGCAGATCCCACCAGACGGAGATTTCAAGGGAAAGTGGAGACAAGCCAATGAAAGCGGAGCCGACTCTCGGTGAATCTGGGTAATGTAGGATGAGAGGTACAGTGAGTGTTGTAAATAAAACACAAAGGACGAGAAAAAACAGGCACAATGGCACAATGTCGGCCATACACGAGCTCCAGAAAAGTTGCAGGGTATTGTTTCTTGTTGAGTTTCTCCCGCTGTAAAGAACCAGAGTTATCACACACACATTTTTCAGAACAAATAGCCAATCACCACCCAGGCACCCGTTTCTATGGGAACATGATGAAACAAATCAAAGCGTAAAGACACCATTAAATCACTGCTGCACACAAATAAACATGTGAGTTATCTGTTTCATTTAAGTTTAAGGACATTTGTTCCCACAAGGAAATAAAATACAAGAGCTTAAAGGTACAAAAGGAAAATTCTGCCTGTGTTAATATGTGCAGCAGCTCCACATCTATGTTTGTCTCTCTACTAGGTTATTATAAATCAGTATAAAATATCATATTCCAAAGACTAAATTAGAGCAGGATTACTGTTATGACTTTGTTTTTAATAAAAGTTATGCAACAATAACTAATCATTGTCAAATTCATTAACATGTGCCCTAACTGTAGAGACTTAAAGCACAGACCGTATATTCATAAGCGTTATTAAAACTGTTTCTTTTCCCCCTTTAAAATATCTGGGATGGTGATTAAAAACTCAGATACTAGGTTGCTGATGGAACCTTTCTTTCTATTCCAAATCTGATACATTATTCTAGGAATCTGCAGATTGACAGATAAAATAAATAACATTTAATATGAATCACATATGACATGATAGCCCATGTTCAAACTCTAAGAAAGGTCAGTATTGGTGCAGATGTTTGTCTTCACTATCATATCGTTGCATTGATAAAAAAATGGATGTGGACAACCATCATAGGGCATAAATGATGACCAAGCTCCGACCAGAAGCCTGATTTACATGAATGTAGCTGGGGTTATGTAGCTGCCAAGACTGTTATCTAATTTGGTTTAACCGGTTGTGAAACATTGCTCCAGCTCTTTATACTCAGAATTTGTTTTATGATGAGATGTCCCTTTCCTAACGAGACACTTCTATTCTTCAATTTCCCCTCAGGGTCACTCTGTTAAACTTTCATGTCTCTTTAAGGAACAGATACAGTTGATAATGAACTTGGATGTGCAAGTGGTGTTGTTGATACTTCATTAGGTGTCTGTATGTATGTCTGTATGTTTAAAGTCATTGTCAGCATGTACTGTCTGTGTAGTCATAAAGTTGGGTTTCAAATTGACAAGTCACAAGGACTTTTATTTATACGGGCAGATGAAATCAAAGCTTACAGACCAATGTATCAATATTTTTAATGATTTTTTTTGCCTGTTACAGCTAAAGAGAGACAGTAAAATGTAGGGAGGAGAGAGTGGGGTAGACATTCACCAGAAGGCCAAGAGTGGGAGTCAAGCCTGTGGCAGATGTGTCCAGGACTGTGGCCTCTGCATTTGGAGCACCTGCTCTACTGACTAAACTAAACCGTCACCCCGACTGTATCTAATTCTTAAGGTTAAAACTGGGCTTCACTTATCCCTATGTGCTCCTCTCGTCAGCCGTAGATTCATCTAGGCGTGATCTGGTAAATCTAGGTGTTGAGGTGTCGTCTGGTTTGACTAAGGTCAGGCAAGTTCCATGCAGCTCTTTGTGCAGCCTGATGGACCCTCTCAGTGCAACTGTCCCTGAAGGTTTGACATTACGGGTTGAATCATGCACATCAGGTGATCTATGTGCTTTTACAAGCTTGAGGACTGTTTGCACTCTCTTCATATTTAGCATCTCAGTTGGCCCAAATAAAGTATTTAAGAGGATACTTAATCTCTATTAAAACAAGAACCACTCCAAACTCAACAGACTCAAGAGGCAGGATAGTGAAAACGAGTTTTGGTTTGTGCCAGATCAGACAGATGACCCTCATAAGGCCATATAATGGTTTTATAAATTGTTCTTTACATGCTGGAGTACATTATACATATTCATACATTGATTGGTGGCCACAGAACTTAAATGTTACCTGTTACCAGCAAACAATTAGACCCAAAGCAATAGCATTGAACAATAAATCAATGTATTATGTAGTCCACAAAAAGGTGTAGAAAACTGTCTTTCAACTGTAACCATTGGTAATGTAATGATATGATATATTTGAATACCTATCATATGTAATACAAAAACGATTTGTTTGATATCGAGTGAGTTACAAATGCGTGAATTGACTTGTTAACTATTAGGGAAAGTCCATTAGCATCAAATTAAATAAAAACATCTGGAAATTTTCTCTGAAATCATGTATAACTGCTGACTGCGAATATCTTTTTTAAAATTAAAAAGCTTGACACATATTCACAATGGTGCTTTTAACCAGAGGAACTTTTTGATTATGTATTTACACAAACCATAGTAAGACTCGTTGAATCCAGTGGTGAGTACATTTAACCAACCCAATCTAGAAAATGACTCAAAACAATGGCCCTCACTACTTTCTCCAATATTTAGGAACATATGTCACACCAAACGTCACACCGTTCGTAACACACAATGCCAAAAAAGACATTCTACAAAGAATTCAACAAAAGCGGTCATGACATTCTTGTGTAACATCACAATAGACACATGTACATGGTATAAAGCTGCACATCTGACAATGGACAGAGCGTTCCTGCCTAAACAAACAAAACCTTCCATCACTACATGGATGTGAATACCCGAGCGAACCCAGAACACACAGGAGCAGGTTAGCTTGACGGCTGCTCCACTGTTCCCACATAGATCCACACAGTCAGCTGAATGAGGGGGGGGACACAATGAGGAACATGTATAGCTCATATACATACATAAAAGAAAGACATAAAAGGGGTCCAGGCTGAAAATAAGCCCTTAGAGTTATTTTTCAAACGGACATCACTTGTAGGATGAATTCATCGTTCTTTTTTATGTTTTCCCTTCTTTCAACTCTTTAGACATTTCTACTGGCTTCGGCTGAGGTGCTTATTTTTGACTGATGATACATAACAGTTTCACTTTTAAAACATAATAATGAAACAAGTCTGCTGTTATGCCAACAACTCTGTGAGGCTGCCTTGAGCTAAATGATAACACCAGTATGCTAACATGCTCACATTGACAAGGCTTACATGCAACTGTTTAACATGTAGCTATAATGTTTACCATCTAAATAAGCATGGTAGCATGTTTACGTTTGCTATTTAACTTCAAACTTAAGGTGAGGCCGACAAGAACACCATTAGTTATGAGGCTTACGGGGCTCATAAGTACAAGAACTGAACGTTGGTGATGGAGCTCGAGGAGGTGAGCAGTCATCAACAGACCTATATGAGAATCACGATTGTCAGTTTTCTTCATATTGTGACTTTTCTAAATATATTTTACAATAAAATGCTAATGCTAACCTGCTGGTGGGGATGAAAACTAAGTATTACTAAAATTAGTACAAATCATCCACTGAAGGCCATGAACATCTGTGCCAAATGTCATCATATTCTATCTATGGTTGAGATCATTTGAGGTTGAAGCGGTTTGAATGATTGAATGACAAACATTGTCACCAACAGAGCTACTTTGCTAAAATGAATTATACACTTAGAAGAAACCGGAACCAGTCTCATCCCAGAGCAGTAGGCCATAAGCAAAAACCTTTTTGAGAATAAACATGACATATGCCTTTGAAATAGATTGTTGTTATATTTTTAGAAATAACTTTATGTTTGAATATACAAGACTTTGTGATATTAGAATGATGCATTATGTTGTATGAGTGCAGGTCAAATGTTTGTTACCAATAATGTCTGCACACTTTATACTGTATTGAGAAATGTTATTTATAAATGTGTGGATTAATTGATTGAGAAAATGTAATCATGATGTCTGTCACTCAGCCCACACTCAGTCACACAAAGTATTCCTTGTGTTTCTAGGTACACTGGTGCAAATGTCTCTTGGTATTTGAATTACTGACAAATTGTGAACTGTAGTGATTTCATCCCTTCGTTGATGTCCTGTATTTATATTTCTTGTGCTTTTTTATGATGATATGGACCTATGGGTCGGAAAAAAATAAATAATAAATAATAATATTTGTTGGAATAAAATGGTGAAAGTAATGACACATTTCATTTACTGGCCAAATGCATGGATAATGTTTTCTTATGTCTGGCTCAAAATTTCTCACAGTGAACTAAAAAAGTCATGTCCTTGCTCTGTCAGCCTCTTAAGATAAACCTTTATTATAGCTTTCTTTACTAAATCATTCAACATTCAAAGTTTGATGATTTGTCAATTTAACTAAGCCACTGAAGTGCCTTTTTGTTTGACTTTCTTATATTTGATCAAAATGAATTCAGAAATTGTGGAGCTTTAGAGAATATGATGTCTCCACAGGCTGCATCACGTGAGAGTCTGTGAAGATTTAAAGACTCTTTTTTACCGTGTAAGAAGCTCATAATGGCCTGGCTCCACTGTGTCATATGTGCCTTGTATCCACTGAGGGCTGGTTATGGAATGTGTTGAGAATCTTTAACCATTTTTTCTCTTAGCCTGCCTTAAATGTAAAAAACTGCACATCAAATTCACAAGTCTGTAAATTTAGTCAAGAATGTTTTGTTGAATATTTTATGTTTAGGCTGTGTAATCAAAATCTTTTGGATGTGATCATGGAAAACTTGCATTATTTGTGGTGTGTGATAAAATCCCTGTCATGCAGACATTGAGTGAGCCTCTGAAACAACATCAGTTTTCCTTGGAAGAGATTCTAAGATGATCATACGCAACCAGATCGATGAAGAATGAATGACATTGTTTGAAAGATACTATGTAATGCTTTTTATTAGGTCAGTGGGAAGCACTGACTTTCCCATAAACCAAAGTCCACTTAGGCCCTGTATTGCAGCTATGACAATTGTATGGAAAAGAACAACAACAACAACAATAATAATCATTATCCTCATCATCATTTGCCATCATTATTATTATTATATAAAACCTTGAAAAACAAGTGCTTTGCCATACAAACAGAATCATACATAAGTCCAAAGCATAATAACAGAATTACAAAACAACTCAATCAACAACCAAAAAGCTGAACCAACATACGAAGCTAAATGCAAAAGAACACAGACAACAACAACAATAGCAAACAAAACAATGAAGGAACCAAGCAGCAAAAGAAACCCAAGCAACATTAGAATCCATAGAGCTGCTGCAAATGACAAGAAAGTGTCATATTGAGTTAACCTGAGGTGATCAGGTGGAGGTCTTTCAGCAGTACCTGGAGTTAGAGCAGAGTCTGGTGAGGGGGCCTTTAGTTACTGTGGTCCTTCTCTCTGGAACAAACTGTCTCAACCTTTAAAGCTTAACTCAAAACCTATTTGTCCTCCTGACCATATAAAAAGTGATTCTGTGTATGCGTGTGTGCAGTTGTATATGCACCTTTTTTTCTCTCTGTTTTTATTTGATTACCTTCATTCTTGTTGTGTGTTTGATTGCCATGTGGTGTGTCTAATGGATTAATTTAATTTCTGCATCGTATTCATGACTGCAGGAATGATTTATTTTCATGTTTTTACCCTCAATGTGAAGCTCATTAAGCTTACCTTAAATTAAAAGGTGCTTTATAGATAGCCCTAAAATGTCTTATCTCATATCAAATCTCATCTCAGGCTGTACATTATGTCCCATGATCATTAGCAGACGGAGTAGCTATATTGTCTTTACTCCTATCTCTGGAAACATTTCATAACACTGACATCAAAGTTCATCACAAATTATTGAGCTCTCAATGGTGTTCCTAAATCAGAATAATAAAGATGAATATTCCCAGCAAAAGTGAATTAAAAGACAAAAAGCAAACCAATCTCCCTCTCTCTCTTTCCAAGTCAGAGCTTGTCTGTAGGTCATATATAATAAATCTCTCTCTCTCTCTCTTTACAAAGTCAGAGCTTGTCTGTAGGTCATATATAATAGTCTCACTCTCACCATGCAGCGTCATTATTGAGATGCCATCTTTGTTTAACTAAAGAGAAAATCGCTCTGACTTTTTGGAAAGAACTTGACTGACACCTAGTGGACAACATTAGTCATCGACTTTTCAAGGTGTCAATTGCAATACACTTTCAGCATTGTAAAAAAAAACAACAACAACTAGTTGACAGAATTAGGGCAAGTATGTCTTTGAATGTCACTATTTATAGTCTAGTATCGAGCATTATTTTATTATTTATTTTATTCTTGGAAGTTTTTTTTTTCTTCTGCTGCCACATATTCAAATGTAATAACCATTACATTGAACCTATTAACAAGACATCTGATTTAATTTCACATTTAAATTGAAAACTAGTTTTATAATAAGAATGACAGCAAGATGTCTATTTATAAAGTGACCCCCCCCACGCCCTCACCCTACATGATTACGTCATAGGACCGGTGCACTTGCACGTCGTAGTGAATCCTGGGGAAGCAGCTCTGCACGAAGCGAAGCATGCACTTGCCGGAAAGACCAAGCAGCCTTTTTGTGTTCAGATGGACTAGTTTGGTCTCTCGTCTGTCTGTAAACGCGACAGAAATAAAGTAAAAAACAAAAACAAAACATAGAGTAGGGGGGGGAAAAAAGGGCGGGACTTCCTCCAGACATAAACGCGTCAGGGCCTTTAATCTCTGCGTACAGCTTCGAGACGAGCCAGTGCAGGATCAGATAACGAGGTGAGCTTGTTGACAGCATGATTATTTGTACATTTTATTACAGTAATGCCAGTTTCTGCACTCACGCCGCTTTGTGCCTTTGTTGTATTGTTGCAGACAGAAGTGCGTGTTTGAGCTGTTAGCTCTGCAGCATTTGCTAATCCCTATATTTCCTTATTAATGTGGCAGACGGTCTGGTGGAGGGCTGTTATTAATTATTTTAAACTTCTGTCGCTCTTGCATTACAATCGGTTTATCCACACTCTGCTGAATTTCCAATGACATCATCGCTTTTCCTGATCTGTATTAAGAGCTAATGTGTTACAGAGAATAGACCTGGATATGTCATAATGATCTTCATCATTTCAGGGAACAAACCTTTCATTGCTCGGTATTGGGGATAGATCTTTTAAGGCTTTATTTAACTCAGGTGATCGTGAACTAATATTGACAGAAGAGCTCAAGTTAATTGTTTTCGTTATTATAAACTTTGTAATGTGGAAAACATGATTCATATTTTTTTTATTTTTTTTAATGTCTGGAAAAAAAAAAGCATGGCAGGGTGAAATCTTTAGTTTGGTAGTTGTGTCTGTCTGAAAGTGCATCACCCAAAGCTTTTGTATTGACATTGTAATTAAAGAGGTAAATCAGATCACTTTCAAATTGAGACATTTTCTCATTTAAAATAATCTGAAATGAGTTAATACTGCTCAAAATAAGATGTCATCTTTCTTCCTGCTCATTAATTATTCAAATATTTGTCTTGGCTCTGATCTTGATCAGTGTTCATTGCTCGACCATTTGTGCAAATATTAAAAAATTACGACTATCATCACATTTTTGATTCAGAGGCATTATTTGACTTTAAACAATGACAAACGAGTGTCAGGTTTCAACCGAGTTTGAATAAGCACTCATTTCATTGTTTGATGTCCATGTCAAAAGCTATTGTCGTGAATATGCAGCCGATCAGACTCTAATGTTATTAAGACCAAAACGGTGACCACCATAAAGGTTGACACACGGCTGAATGAGCTTTGAAACAATAAGCAAGTAGACAGGAAGTACACATTTCGATCTTGTAAAAATTGTATCGTTACATGTTTTTCCAACATAAAAGGCGTCTGCTCTCAATTGATGAAAATAACTTTGTATTAAAGCATTGTTTTACAGATCAAGCTTACTGATCTATCTTAACTGGAACAAGGCAGTGCAGGCTAAACTACCAAAACAGGCCTTAAACATATTTAGTCTGTTAATATACCTTTTTCTAGGTATACAGGGTTAAATGCTCCCTCTTACTGAGTTCTTCTGAAGCTGTTTCTGTGTAATTGCAGGCTGTCAAATCCCACAACGCGATGCTGCGCTGTTTGCTGCGAGGAGGCTGCGGTCCTCTCTTCTGGGTTTGGGTCCTGCTTCTTCCTCTGGCCTCCCTGCATCGCCTCAACCAACATGGCCGCAGGGAGCACAACGTGAAGGACCGGCCCAAACTGCTGCTCGTTTCCTTTGATGGATTTCGTTGGGATTACATCTACCGGGTCCCAGCACCTAACTTCCTCAAACTCATTGAAGAGGGGGTGAAGGTGGAGCATGTAGAGAACGCGTACATCACCAAGACCCTCCCCAACCACTACAGCTTGGTGACGGGGCTGTACGCCGAGTCGCATGGCATCGTGGCCAATGAGATGTACGACCCTGTTCTGAACCGCTCCTTCTCAATGGAGACGGACAGTATATATGATTCACGGTGGTGGGAGCAAGCAGTGCCTCTCTGGGTGACCATCCAGAAAGCTGGAGGGCGGAGCGGAGCAGCGATGTGGCCAGGGTCCGATGTGAGGATCCATGGCATGTACCCCAATAAGTACCTCCAGTACAATGCCTCAGTCTCCTTTGAATCCAGAGTGGAGCAGATTATCAAGTGGTTCTCTGCACCCGAAGAAGAAGCGGTGGATTTCGGGGTTCTGTACTGGGAGGAGCCAGATGAGAGCGGACATAAACTGGGACCTCAGAGTACCCAGATGGACAAAGTCATCTACGGGATCGACGAGAAGCTCGGATTCCTCATAAACGAGCTGAAGAAGGCACGGCTGTATGAGAAAGTGAACCTGATCGTGACCAGTGATCACGGGATGGCGCAGCTTTCCCCTGATAAAATCATAGAGCTGGATCAGTATGTGAGCAGAGACCTGTACACCTGGGTGGATAAGAGTCCGGTGGTGGGGATACTGCCTAAAGACGGTATGAATTTAAAACATCAGATCAGAGTGAGAGCACATTGTCGATGACCAAGATTAAAGTAGTACACTATTTGAGAAATTGTTTTCTGTCTGGATTGATACTACTCTCATGGCTGTTTGATAAATATATATATGTACAGATATATATATTTTACATTCCTATTTCCAGCCTTAATACTATGCAGAACTGTTCCTCACTGAAGTAGATCAAACCAGAGCTACATTCAGCCTGTACTCACCATTTGTGTTTGCTTCTTTTCATATTCTACAATTCACTTAGCAGACACTTTTATCCAAAGCGACGTACATCAGAGAGTAAGTACAACACAAGGATCTAGAAAATATGGCTTTGAATGTCTGCATTTCCACTGAAGGTGACTAAAAATGGATACTTGCTGTGTACAAAACGCAGCATATTCATTGCCTGGTCATCTTTGGAAGGAAGTTAGAACTCTCCTGGAGCTCTTTGGGAGACGCTGACTTCCTTTTCCAGCACGACAGCTCGCCTACCTGTTGTTATGCAGGTCAAAGGTTAATGTGACTAGCTGGGCTAGTTAAACATCAGTTGCAACTCCGAGATTTATTGACGCATGAACAGACGAATCAGTGTTGAACTTTGACTTGGGGTGCATTAGTGATGTTCTTATATTGGTTAAAACAACAACAGCCTTGGCAACAACATTGATTGACATATATACAAACAAATCAGTGTTGTTAGCATGGTGTATCGTTTGGTTGGTTAAAACCGGGAAAGGGACTGTTCAAGAGCGGGACATAATAGTGTTTTATAAATATTTGTGGGGACTGGGGAAACAGAGCTTGAAAACGTGATGGTCCCGGTCAAATCGAGACGTATGGTCACCCAAGGTCGGGTGCAGTGACTTCTTAGCCATGCTAAGCTAACCTGCTGCCGGATATAGCATCATATTAAAGAAATAAAAATGTCATGTTGGACTTAGCTAATCCGCTTAGACCAATTTACTTTTTGATTCATATTTCTTTAACTTGTTATTTAACATCGATAAGATCGTATTTGTAATTATCACTCTGACATTCTTTCATAATTTGGTCGTTTTCCTGAAATCCTCATTTTGCCTTTATCTGTGGTCCCTCTCTTAAATTGTTTGTCATTGTTTCTTGCAGCAAAGCTTGAAGAGGTGTACGATAAGCTTGTGGATGCGAACCAGAATATGCTGGTGTACAAGAAGGAAAACATTCCCCAGCACTTCCACTATCAACACAACATCCGGATCATGCCCATCATCATAGAGGCCAGAGAGGGTTGGACCATCGTGCAGAACAGGAGCAGTCCCTTCATGTGTGCGTATTCAAACCTCCTACAGCTGTGTTGAGAAATTATGCACACATTAAACAGGTTTTTTTCCCCCCCAGTTGTTTCAAACAGCTGCTGCTATGAATAGCTTCACAAGAGATTTTTTGAGTCATTGAACCAAAGCTAGCTCATACTCTTCCAGCGGTAATTAAAAAAGAAAGCCAGATTTGTTTTCCCTCAGAGACAGTAAGAGTGTGAGTGTGTGAGTGTGTGTGTGTGTGTGTGTGTGAGTGTGTGTGTGTGTGTTTTACTTTCACTGCCTACAATTGCTTTTATTTCTTCCTAATCTTACTCAAATCAAGAAGGTTGTTTTTTAAAGCACTACTCACCCACAGAAGAGATCTTTAACTATCTGTCAAGAAGAGAGACGTTTTCATTGAAGCTTGCTGCTTACTTTCTCCTCCGCTGTTAAAGTCCTGTTAATCAGTAAAACGGTCTGCAGGAGTGTGCAGCTGTAGGTAAAAAAAAAACCTGCTGACTGTCTGTCCTGAGAGACACGTGGCGTTAGACTGCTTGGATGGTAGATGCTATGCTGCACTTCAAAGGGCGTAGATGAGAAAACCAAAGCTTTGGCAGTGGCTCCTGACTTACAGGAAAAGCACTGAAGTATTACAGTTCAGTCCCAGTGTGCATAAATAATGTCAATGTTCACTTATTAATAATAATTATCCATTGATGAGGACCAGATCTGCACTTCATGGTGATTGATTATTAAAAGTCATTAAAAGTCACAGATTGAACAACGTTTTTCTCTTTCCCCACTGGTTATTTTTAATGAATGAAGAGTGATGGATTAATTTACAAAATCTCCCAATAGCTCTGACTGACTTTAAGCACAATCGACTCATTTAAACAGCGATGCACTTTGTTTAGAAATAAATGGTATTTGGACTTGTGAAGTGCTTTTTCTAGCCTACGTAAAGCCGCTTTTACACTACATGTCACATTCACACACTGATGATCCTGGAATTCAGGGGTCAGCGTCTTGCCAAAGGACACTGCGACCTGTGGCTTCAGGGTCTGGGGTTCGATCCCCAGCTCCCCATGGAGAGGTCATTATCAAAGGGTGTTTCTGATGCTACAAATTAGACTACCAAACTCCAAATGTTAGCAGCATCTTAACATCACCATTTGTGATCACCTTCAGAACAGTGATGTGCTGTCTGAGGTAGTTTTTGAGGCTCATGTGCAAGTGCTAGTACCACAATACCTTTGTTTGCAATGATTTAATGACGACTTTATTGCCAATGCTCATATTGCGATAACGTGGACATTGTGAGTTACTGTGCAGCCCTTACTTTAATGCAGTACAAGCTTGATCTACTGGACCTGATTGGATAGTATTTAAACTCACTCATGCTGCTTTCACAGCAACCTCTGATAAACTGTTCTGGTTTTACCTGCAGCACTCAAAGCATACTCTGTCATTTCTACAGGAGTGTGATAATACTGATACAGTTTAGGAGCAGTAGTTAGCCATTCTAAGCTTTCATCGACGGTTGTTACTTTTCAGATTTGCCTGAGCTTGGCTGTGGTTGATTTAGCAGTAAGCAGTCTGCTTGGATAAACAGTGCTGGTAGTATATCATCGTAGAGAGCAACAGAGCCAGATTCAATACGTCTCCAAACAATATGTGGGAAACACATACACAGGGAAAGTGAAAACTAGAGATTTGTAGTTTAACACATAAAATAACAATTATATTTGAAGTGTTTTGTGTCTTGTCTTTTCTCTGCAGTGGGAAACCACGGCTATAACAACACCTTACAAAGCATGCAGCCGGTGTTTGTCGCCCGAGGGCCAGCCTTCCGCCAGAAGTACGTCAAGACCTCCATGCGCTCTGTCGACCTTTACCCTCTCATGTGCCAGATCCTGTCCATCAAGCCTCTACCAAACAATGGCTCCCTCTTAAACGTTATAGACCTGCTGTCCCCGGACACGACTCCAACCAAGGTCCCCGAGTATTCCTATGCGCCCGTCGTGGGTTCTTTTCTCGGTGTGGTGATGGTGCTGGGCTTTCTGGTGGTCTACATCAGACAAGTGACACTCAAACAGCTGCCGTCACTCAAACACAGAAGCAGGGAGATGTCGCAGCCTTTACTGCAAGAGGACTTGCAACTGTAGCTGAAGAAACAGGAACGATGGCAGACATAAAAGAAGAGGAGGTATTGCTCCCCAAGGTAGTCTCTTCTGCCCAGAAGCATCCCCCAAACGCTTCCCTTATAACGACTAAATGCCAGTGTGATTCTCTTTTTATTAGATAGAGATCAAGGGAATCTAATCTAACCTCCTAACCATATAGAGGTAAACCTTGATTGCTTGTTTGTAAGGGAAATGTCAAGGGTTTGCTTCTGGTGCAGGCTTTATCAAGATAATAAACCTTTACATGGGCTTTATAGTGGCTTTGCTTTTATTGTGATTTTACCTTCTATCATTTTGTCATCTCATCATCATTTAAAAATTGAAAGTGGAAAATGAACCTGTGAATATGGCAGGTATGAAGAATTGTTAGCCAAAACCATGACTCTGATACCACGAAGGTGTCAGTATGCTCAAAATGAACTTGTTGGTCTGAGGTTTCCAGTGTTTAGAGAGGGCACATAAGCAATGAAAGTCTTGATGGCATTCATATTGTTGTATTAGTGCACATGAGAAAACAGAAGTATCTTGATTTTTTTCTGGAAAAGTTCTTCTTTGCTTACTTTCTCCCCTCCGCACCTCTGACCATGTCTCTGTGCTCAGTACACATGGTGTCACCTTTGGAAGCTTACAGACACCTCTGTATGGCTGGGTGATAAAACAACAACAACAACATGCCAATATTTTTGATGGGCTTTAAAAAAATTACTTCAACTGAAAGTATTGAACAGGCTGCTATACAGCAGGAAAATACACAACAGCCAGCTAGTCCATGATGTTGCTTGCATGGGAAGCTAATGCCTGCTTTACACTGCAAAGCATTATTCATTTGCTGATAAATTGGATGTCTTTAAAGGAAGAATGTGTGACTTTTTGATCCAGTAGATGTCGCTGTTGAGCACCAGCATTAAACCAAAAGAAGCTGTTGTTTGACGACACCTCCGCTATTCTGAAGGCGCCGCTCTCCTCCAGCGGCACACCTCCAACCCCCCTCTCCCCTCGCATTCGCATCACACAAAGTTGTCCTTTGCTCGAGCTGCAATTGACTGCGTCCTGCATTGTTGTGTTAGCAGGCTAATGTTAGCACACTTTGGTCAACACGTCATATTGCAGATAAATTAACAGAATGACAGAGATCGAAAAACGCCTACGTGACATCCAAATAAACAGTGAGTAGACTGTGTTATTCTTCTTTTCTCTAGTCCTTGACTAAAACAGGTTAATACGCAAGGCCGTCCCGTCCATGTAAACATGATGTAAACACAGCCCGGCAACCACACAGCTGGCGGAATTAACTTGATTTCTGCTGTATTTATGTGTAAAATGTCACACATTCTTCCTTTAATCAAAACTGAGTTTAACCAAATGCCACAAAAAACCAGTGTTTAAAGTGAGATCCAGGTGATCTTTCAAAGATACATTATACATTGCGTCAATTACACGATATAAATAGCAGTTTGGCTAGCAGCCCCCTCAGAGGACATGCTTTGAGAGACACATATTTTTCATTTCTAAGCCCTCCATTCTACTACTTTCTTTTTATCTGGTTTTTAATTGCCAGGTCTGTTTGTCTTGAAGAGGAAATTTAATTGACAATTTTTTTTGCTCCCCCTTAAAACTCTTGAACCGTAAAACTGAAGAATGACCACAGAAAGAATCCTTATGTAAAAACAAACCAAGATACTAGAGACAAGCTGCAGCTCTGAATAAATGATAGTCTCTACCTTACATAATGAAACTTTTGGTTTCTTTTTATTTATTTATTTTATTTATTTTTGGGCATTTTGTGCCTTTTTTTTATTAGAGAGATGGGACAGTGGATAGAGTCGAAAATCAGGGAGAGAGAGAGAGAGAGAGTAGGGAATGACATGTGGGAAAGGAACCACAGGTTGAATTTGAACCTGGGCCGCCCGCTTGAAGGACTACAGCCTCCATACATGAGGCACGCGCACTAACCACTGCGCCACCAGCGCCCCACCTTTTGGTTTCTTTAGGCGTCCTTCATTATCAATATACTTTATAACTGGAACGTTATCATGGAAAATATTGGTTGCTGATAAATATGCAAGAAAGTATCCTGATTATATTTTTGCCATATTGCCCAGCCTAATACCTCCTCCACTCTCAGGATGGAATAGTTCAGAGGGAGGGGGGGTTTGGAGATGTTAGTTAAAAATCTAAAAAAACAACAAGAGTTCCTTTGAAGCATACTGACACCTTTACTCCTTGACAGTATATCGGCATTTTCAAATCTATGCAAACAGGTTTGTATGTCATGAAGGAAGGACCGAAGTCGATCTTGTCTGGTTTGTGCCACAATTGTTGTACTTGTGGTCTGAGCACTGAATTAGCAGCTACTTTGAAATAAAAAGACTGTGACCAATGGGAAATATATTTATAACACTCAAACAGATTCAGGAGCTCAGCAGGGGGTCAGTGTTATATTTTGAATGTTATACTTGGAATCAAGTCTCACTCCATGTGCCAGACTACTGCTCATACATGTAGGTCATTGCTCTTTAGTAGTCAGTAACCATTTGCCTTTTAAATAACAGAGAACTTCTCTCTCTAATGTGTGCAATCGTTTGTGTGTCAGTCTGTTATTTTGTAGATTTGTGTTTGGAGAACATGTGTCTGTGTAGATGACTGTGTACTGTCCTCCTGTTCATACACTCACTGTCATTACCACGGCCATTTGTTGGTGAAATGTGAAGTGCAATTGCTATTGGTCAGTATTTTGTCTTAGGGATTTTCAAGGGTTTTGTTGTTGCTTGGTTGAGAAGACTATTTCGGCATGACTTGTGAGAACTGTTCCCCTGATTTGCACTATAGGATAGAAATGAAAGAGAACCAAGGGGCAGTGGCTGGATGCTTTTTAGGTCATGTTTAATTTGCACTCGTTGTTCGTAGTAGCTATTTGAAACGATACAAAAGTTAGGTGCCTCTTGCCAAAAAGCTTTTTAATGAGCGTAGTGATAGAAAAGTCAAGTAGAATCAAAATTGAAATAAATAATTCTAATATTTTTTCAGCATCTTTTAGGAAACAATTGATTAACTCTTCTTCTGTTTTTTGATGCACTGACTAATACCTGTTGCCCAAAAATGACAGACATCACTGTGATATATAGTTTTTACAAAATTTAAATTCATAAATTGAAAGAATTTATACGGAAAATGTTAATTTTCGGATAACTGTTGTTTTATGAAAGAGGTGTCGGATAATTTTGCCCTGAATTTTTGAAATGAAACATGTCAAGAATATATTTCAATAATTATTTGGACATAATTAGAAAGTAATTCATATTCGATCAGGTTTATCTCAGTGGATTATTAATTTGGATTTGAAGAATGGATGATTAAATATCTTTACCATGTTGGTGCAATTAAAGAGTCTTCTGAAATTAAAGGGACGTGTGTGAAATGGAGCCTTTTTTCTCCTCTCTTCTCTTTTTGTTTTGAGGCCTAGGCCTTTACACAGTTACTTAGTCTAGAACCCTGGATATTTACTGTTCGTCTTTACTTTCCTCAGCCAGGTTCTCAGAAGAAAGCAACTGAACAGCAAAATAAATTCTGAATGTTGACATAACACACTTGAAAACAGCCTAACTAGGTCACATTTTTAGTGTCAAGGCAGACAACCTGTTTTTCTTAAAGCAAGGCCAAGTTAAGTGTTCAAAATATAATCGTTTGACTCTTATGTTGACTTAGACACAATAGTGTGAGTGTGACACAACCTTCCCCAAATATTTCACAAAAATACAACTGAATTTGAACATTTGGGGTGGCTGTGATTCTGTGATAAAGCCGCTCGTCCTGCAGTCCACTTTCTAAAGTGCCTTGGAGACTGGACCCCAAACTGCTTTTTATAGTATTTGATCAGAACTGATGGACATCCTGGCCCCTATAGCATAGGAGCCTCTGCCATCAGTGTGTGAATATGTGTGTGTGAATGCATGACTCCGACTTAAAGTGTAAATGCACTTTGAGTTGTCCAAAGACTAGAAGTGGAGTATTCCAGTCCAGTTCGTCTTACCATGTCAAATAGATGTGTAGTGTATTTTTCTACAATTTTATACCAACAAAAAAACGTTGCTACGTGTAAATGCAAAGAAACGGTCTTCCGCCAGCCTGTTGCAACACAGCCCACATAGTTGATTTTAAGGCTAAAAGCCAGTCATATTTAAGGATTTTTGGGGTGGCACCTGGGGGCGGCGAAGTAGATTTCAAGTGGGGCCCATGCCACCCCTGGACAGTGTGGATACCCCTCTGGACACACCCCTGTTCCACGTATAGTTGAGTAAAATAATTGGATTTAAAGGCAACATTTTCTGAAAAACTTAGAAGTAGAATTGTAGAAAAAAAAAATCAAAGCATTTCTTTAACACAGTGTGGGAGTGGGACAAAATAAAATATGATATAAAAGAAAATACAACTCATTATACTTAATTTGTGTCCCTCACATGGTCAGCACTCCTTGAAGGCTCAGGTCTCACTTTTTGCATAAATTACTTGTTAACTTTTAGGATCAAAGGTCTTTCAATGAGTTATCGCTGGAATTTGCCCGGACGCTCAGTCAGTCAGAGGCAGGCGGACCGTGAGCCACCACTTTAGACCACTTCAGCACTCCTGCTTCACTTTTAACCCGGGTCTGCCTAAAAAAACATCAACACCAGCAAACATGGAAAATGTGTATGAGACGGTGGATGAAGCACGTAGTGATCGATCTGGCAGCCCGGTCAGTGAGTCCATATATGATAACTCAGTTGAGATCTCAGGTGAGGCCAAGGAGCAGCTGTACAGCGAGGTGCATGTGCCCGCCTGCGCAGAGGTAGAGCGCGGCTCGCCGGACTACATGGACACCAGGGACGAGGACAAACACAGCAGCTCGTCCTCTTCCTCCAGCGAGGACGAGGACGAGAAAGCAGAGGAGGTAGAAGAAGTTAAAGCAGAGGTGGTGGATGAGGTGAAAGCTGAGGTAGAGCCGGAGCCAGAACCTGAGCCAGTGGTGGAGGTGGAGGTGAACAGAGAGGTGCACGACGGATCCAGGCGCTCCTCTGCCTCATCATCATCCTCTTCCTCTGCCGGAGACCCATGTGACGACTCACCGATACAGACGGAGGATAAAGTGGAGGAAACTGTCGACTTCAGCCTGAAAACTCTGGAAAATGTGACTCTGGATGAGAGCAGCGCTGCTCCTGCTGACCCCAGCCAGCCTGACATCTCCCTGTTCGTCAAGGTAAGAGACCTGAAGGTTAAGGCTCTATTTCTTTGCAGGGTTGACCCCAAGACCCATGGCAAGCATCAGGTAAGTTCAGTCTCACTCCTCAGCACTAGGCTGAAGACAAAACAGCTGCATTTATGTTTCCTTCCCCTTTTAGTTGTGATAAACTCAGCGGCAAAATTTGCTAAAAAATCATTGAAGTATTTATCCTGTTTAGGCAGTCTTCAAACCCTACTGGTTGCTTGGCTTTGTTACAAATGATACCAACTTAATCAAATGCCACCTAATGATGTTTCAACCTACAAGAGTAGGCCTACACATTTTGGGTTTAAACTGTAAATATCTGTGAATATCTTACATAGTCCTATTTAATATCAAAGAGAAGGACACATATTGAGAACTACTCTTCAAATATGTATCATTATATAATTCTGTGTGGATGAAGGCCTATCTGAACCAAAACATTGGCTTAAAACTACATGGTGCTCTGAGGTTATGATGTTGATAACAAGCATTGCCAGCACTACTGATGATGACGTGCTCGAGGCACTTTACATTCAGGGCCCAGATCTGATTTAATTACATTTGCTGCATTCATTTATACAGTTAAGACACATAACTGTATGGCTTCCTTTTATGGGTAATATTACGCATAAGGAAACATACAATACAAATTAGATTTAGAAGATTTATAATTTAAAAAAATATGAAACACCTAGACACACAGTTCACTGTTGAAACCTAACAAAATGTAAAAATGAATCGGTGAATAGATGTAACATTCTGCAGTCGGAGATTAATAATAGGCGGAGCACTAAACATGGCAAAGCATTGATTCCAGTAGTAAATGGCATTGTAGCAGTGACTTTAAACTGGAGGTGATCTGATATAATCATTAACTTGTTTACAGTACAGCCATAGAAACCAGGGGTGAACTCCATGCCTGAACAAACCCGTCTGTGTGTTCTGCTGCTTGTCAGATAGAGCTGCTCTGTGAGACCTGCTATCATGAAGGCGTCACACTGCTGATTGGGAGACAGAGATTGAAAGGCCTTTTACTTTAAATGAGGAATGGCAGCAGGAGTTTTTAGCCTATGAATGTGAATTTGATTGTGTCTTTGTAATGTATCAGAAAATACAATTGTCAGGTATAAATTGGTGAAGTAAGTAAATAATACAATCTGACCGGAATGATGAGGACGACTGTGGCTCATTTCAAAGTAGCTTAAGCCTTTAGCTTTGCTAAATTCAACAATGGAGAATTGTGTCTTTAAACAGTTATTTATTTTATGAACACAGCATTAGCATAAGAATAACATGTTGAATATCAATTGGTAAGATTTTTCCCCCGGGATTCTTCCTATCAAAATAATAATGAATGATGTGAAATGTCTTCAAAGGAACCTCCTGGGTTTAGGACAATGTGGCCTTGCACTTTTGTTGTAATCATATTCTTGATGGCAGATAGAACAAATTCTATAGATATAGACTATCTTGTTGTTGTTATATCACAATTATGATTAACTTGGACTGAAGTCCACAATAGCCCACCATATTTAACACCTTTTCAGCATACCACCTCACCCTGGATCCTATCCAACCTTTGGATGGATTTCCCAACAGTTTAATCTTCAACAATCGCTATAACCATAAACTGAGCTGGGCAATAAAAGTAGGGAGGAGGGTTGGAGAAAATCCTACATAACCCCTCCCCTGTGATAAAGGACATTGGCTATTACTACTACCACTAAATGTATTTTCACAAGACAAGCTATTTTTAATCTAATACTGTTAGATATACTACCTTACGATAATGTTGAAGATAAAACTTAGGAGTTCCTTTCCTTATCATAATTTTCATGACTTATATTGAAAATCGACAGTCGAATTTGACAACTGTATGCTCCATCTGTAAAGAAAAAGATTTGTCGGTTACTGTTTGATGTTCAGGTGAATGATTAGCTTAACAAGTCAGCGATTTAAGCTTCCTCTGTCTCAAGAAGATACCAAGGCCATCTTCGTAACCCTCAGTGTTTTCATGATCAGGAAGGATTTCGAAATCCTCTGAAGAAAAGCTGTTTTGCAATCATTTGTCTACCAGATCGTTGTCCTTCACTGGTTAAATGTGTCCTCCTGAGCAGCCGATCTAAGTTGATTGTCACTGGCTCACTTCCAGCCTGTACCCATTTGTGTTTGCTCGTTTCAATACGACATGTCCTGTCGACTGAAAATAAACACTAGTGTGTGCAAAACGCAGCATATTCATCGCCTGGTACTTTTTGAAGGAAGCTGTAACTCTCCTGGAGCTCTTTGGGAGACGCTGACTTCCTTTTCCAGCATGACAGCTAGCTTACCTATCCTTAAGAAGCAGATTCTGTTGGTATGTTAAGGCTTAGTCAAGCTAAGCAACACTCCCAACCCCGAGTTTGATTAACACATGAACAGACAAATCAGTATTGAACTTTGACTCACTGTGCGTTAGTGATGTTTTCTTTCTTTTTAAACTTTTTTGACTTTTTGGCGTGACAGCGAAGCACAAAACACGACAGCAGTCGATTGTCATCACAGCTTGTTCTTTGCTGTCAGTTTGGTGTGTACCGGCCTTTCGAAATATGGAGCTAAAGAATATACTTTTACAGGACCGTACTTGTTCCTGGTTGAGAAAAAACAAGTTTTTGTGAACCCCTGTTTTGAGTCTTTCACTAAACTAATCTAACTGGCTGCTAGATGTGTCTTTGTATTCACATGTCAGATAAGAGAGTGCTTTTAATCTGGTTTTAAATCCACTCTCCTCTAAGGTCTTTTCCTGTTAAATATCTTATATATTATGAAGAAAGTTTTTTTTTAAATAAATTGTACAAAATTAGGTTGTCTATTTTTATTGATGACAAATTTTATAGCTAAATGGTTATTTAATAACATCTAAATCTGAAAAGACTTTAGGCTCTGACTATATTACTGTATGGTTTCCATAATGTACGACTGTGAAGCTTACTGAGGCTCTACAAAGATACTTACCAAAACCAAAGATTACATATTTAGGAACTGTACAACATTTCCGTGCCCTCATATAAAAGGGATAATGAACTCTTCTATAGTGGCCTGGTAATTGGTGTGTGCTGCATGTTGGTACATCATCCAGGAGAGGGAGCTGCTCTATTAATAGAAATGGATAAAAAAAACTAGCTCTGGCTGCCTAACCTCTACTCCTGTCTCTGTTTTCATCGGAGTTTTAAAACCACCGATGATGCTTTGCTCCCAGAATCTAAAAGTATATGTCTCTGAATTTCTTCATGTGAGCTGAATATTTTGCAGTCAGACTCAGACCTCTTTTCGTTGCCCTACATCGGCCCTTTTTATACAAGTGAACGCCAATTCCTGCCTAAAACCCAAAGCCAAGCATGAATAATTCACAGAGGAATCTTCTCTAGGTGCCCCATTGGTGATCAAATATAACCTGACTGAGTCAAACATGTGAACCAGGATTAAATATGAATGCTGCTGCTCAGGCACCCAAAAAGTGACAACTGACACAAAAATCCTCCCGTGTTTTTGGGTGTTATTTTAGTTTTGGAATATTTTAAAAGCAAATTTATTTTTGACAGTTTTTATGTGCCTTGAAAAGTCTCTGACCTTGTAAAGCAAACAGCAAAAGAAAAAAAGAAAAAGAAAGTCGGAGGGGAAGAGATATGAGGCCGATAAGAGAGGAGGTCGTGGTAGAGATGTGTGTCTGAGGGGAGAGAGAGTGATGCGGCTCCACCCCCTGCTATAGACTGACTGACACCTGTTTTCTACTTTGTGTCAGTGAGAGCTCACTCTGCTCTCCATCTGTGTCCAAATCAGAGCACAGGGCTGTCTACCTGCCACCTGGACTGACTTTCAACCTCACCTGCAGGACACAGATAAGGGAGAAGAAAACCTTCAAGACAGCTAAAAAGGTGGAATCAGGGACTAGACAGCGAAACAATTTCTTAAGGTGAACACTGTGAAGGGAGAGAGAGGAAACTCTCAAAGAAGATATTTCAGTTTTTACATCTTTTTTTGAAGGATGTAGGCCTGCAAGATAGAAAAAGGACTTTAGTTTCCAAAACAGGATCAGTTTGACAGCCAGACCAAGTCATCATGTCCACTAACGGTCAAGACAGAGACCCTGAAATTGAACTTTTTGTCAAGGTAAGACAGTTACAGAACTATGGTGGCAGTATTTTCTTAATAAATTGAAGTTGGAATGGAAAATAAATACAGTTTATCAGTGTATTTTAGTGTAGCTTCAGTGTGTTGTGGAAAGCTGATGTAACTCAATAGCAGAGGTAGAGTTACAGCAGCACTGGCATACTGTGCTCTATGTTGACCCGGGATTGTTGTGACAGTGATACTGAAGCTGCTTGTGGATGGTGGGAGGCTAACACAAGGGCAGCATTACCCATGCATTTTTTAAAAACCTGACTTTTAGATATAATTCAGCAGTGCATTATGGGATAACTCCTTTCTCTCACAATCCATTAAATCAGTCTTACAGCTGTTCTTTTGTGGCACTATTTTTTTGTCCCTGTATCAATAGATGCTCCAAATATAACCTTGAATAGTTAAAAAATGAAAAAGTGTCAGCCTCAGTGGATACAGCCGTGTTGTTTTGTTCACCTTGCACTGGAGGCCCTGTGGAATTGTTAGAGGCACGCTGTTATACCTGAGGCAGGTGAGGTGCAATCAGATGGAAGCGCTTATTGCTGATGTGCTGCCTACATGCAGTGACCAAATTAGCTGCTAGGAAACTTGCAGTAGGCCAGGTAACCCAAAGTTCACTGACATGTTCATACCCTCTTTTAAAGCTTTATTTACATCAGTATATGATGTAGTGGATCAAATTCTTATTAAAAGAAGCAAAAATCCTGGAGCTCTATCTTTTTGTTTGTGTTACATTTATTGAGTGATTCAATGCCGAATGCACATGTATGAGAACATGTAATGCACAAACATTCAATATGTTGAGCTGTTTTCCCACTTATGCTGTCATATTAGATGTGACCTAAATGGACAGAGAAGTATCCATCATGGCTGAGGATCTGTTTATACATTTTGCACGACACAACTTTTACTTTATCACTGTATGTGTAACATTGTCACACCAGCTATCTGGGACATTGTTGCATTTTGTTGAATGCAAAGTTGAATCTTACCTCTTTTTAATACATTGAGGGACAAATACAAAATTGATAATACACACATTCTTTTAAACACACTGTAACATATTTCTATATATACATATATATATACTAAAAATTCAGTTATATTTCAAACTATATTCTTTTGCAATATATTGTTTTTTAATTGTATTGTACATATAACTGACATCTGCATATTTCTCCCTCATGTCTTACAACTTAGCGCTTGGATTTGTATCTTTATGCTCATATTCTGTATAGAACCAATTGCAACGCCCAGACATTTCTGATTCTGATTCTGATTGATGATAACCAGTATCGAGCAAAGGTGGATGAAGTCCCTGAAAGCCACACTTGTGTTAAGGTACATACATCTTAACAGAAAATTACTTTGGTAGAAGTGAAAGTCAGATATGTTAAAGTTAAAGTCTCAAAGTATGTGATATTTACTACAGACTCAAGTAAAGTACAGATACTGAGAGAAAATACTCAAGTACTGGTTCTTCATTACATTTCACCACTATCAATCAATATTTTTTGAGACACTTTTTAGCAGGTAAAAAACCCTATATATATATGTATATATATATATATATATATATATACATATATATATATATACAAATGAACACAACACTTAGCAACATTACAGTGGCAAGAAAACACTTCCTTTTAAGAGGCAGAAATCATGTGCAGAACCAGACTCATGATGAACAGCCACTCACACTGAGACAGAATCCCTTCATCAGCTGCAAGAACTCTCTAAAGTATCGTCTTTGAAAACAAACAGTACATGTGTATGTGATGGATCATATGAGGTAACATTGCCTACATTGGACCCCTCTCGTCCTCAAATCACTCAGCAGCTCGCTCCTTGTGCCCACAGGCCCAGTTATGTGCGACAGCTTTTGTCCTCCATGTTCTAGATGTTGATTGGCTATTATTACCGGGCTCTGTTTGTATTGTGTTACCGCTGTGCTACAGAGCCCGGCCGTAACAATGCACAGACAGAAGCATCACATGCACCCAGGCAGCCTGACAGCACTGAGCATCAATGGCTGGAACTCATACAGTTGGCTCAGCTACTTTTAGACTGACAGCTCTGTTTTCTGGTCTTTGCTGGCAGCAGTGAACTGGGGGAGCTGGAACTTAATGCAAAATGTTTCCCACTTTTCTGTAATATCTTTTCTTGTGACTTTATCGCTGGTTCTGCATCCAAGTAAATCATTAAAGCTTATTCGCATTGGTGTGTGTACAGTAATATTGATGAAGTTGCACGTAGTGAACATCACCCACTGTTTGTTAGTTGAATCAAGCGTTTAATAAATCAAACCAAATCTCCACTGTCAAATCCAAACTGACCCAGAGGTCATTGCCCTTGTTTCAGTGTGTGTAGTGGACATCTGCAGGTCTGATCCTGCATAGTGCCCTGCTGGTCAGTGAACCAGCTGATGAAATCCCTATCTATAATTCAGCTGGACCAGAGGCTCAGGTGTCACAGCTGACTCTCTGCTGTGAGTCCATACATGCCGACACACGAGCTCAACAGAGAGTGAATTTATCAGGAGTGCTGCTGATTGTTAGTGTCAGTAGTGATCGACATCTAAACTACTACTTTGACTATATCTGGAGGAGCTCGCTGGTGGCTCAACTACAATCATATTGCAAAGTCATCTAAGTATTTGGTTAGAAAATGTAAATGAAATAGAACAACAAAAATACAAAATGAAGATTCATCATGAGAGATATGTTTCTCTGTTCAAAGACAACATGATAAGATTGTATTTTGTCAGGGAACAGTACTTGCACCAAAACGATAAGAGGTACTGCTTTGTCCACTTGAGGCGCCAAACTTGACGCTAACTGAAAGTTCCTCCCGGGTGCTTTGAAGTGGACTTATTTGTGAGTGTTTACATTTCTACAACCCGTGACACTTCTAGAAAAGACTCTCAGAGACACCACAGTGAGACCAAAGTTTTTTCCATCTGCAGAATTTATCTTTATTTTTATGGCTGCAGCATATGTGAAGAGCCCAAGACAAATGTCTCACTTTGTGACACAATAAAGTTCATCTTGAATCTTGAGAATGCTGGTCTCGTGTGTAGAGGGAATTTCCCTCTTTATGATGGTTGGCTTAAATTCAAGACATAGAGGGAGACATGAAACCTCTTCTGGTTTCTTTAGTGCAGATCTGGAGCGTGCAGAGCTCTGGCTTCTCTGCTGAGGACTGTGCTCCTTTCTACACTGTGCTTAAGGATCTGAACCCTATTAGCCATAGCTTGTTATATAGTAGCCATAGTATGACTTTAGAGTTAGCTTTACATCCCATGCTCTGCATCCCATGCTATTGTAGATTAGGGTGTAACAATCCTTGAAGTTTCTACAGTGGAATTTACCTGCTTGGAATGTTTCCAATATGTGACTTAAATAAACACTACCTGCTTAGGATTAAGAACATTTCCTGTATTTATCCATAAAAGATTTGTGGGGTCTAATTCTCAAATCTGGTTAAGATGATGTTTAGGGCTACAGCTATAGAAGTATTTTCATTATTATTTATTTGATGATGATTTTCTCAGTTAAGCGTTTGTTCTTTGATTCATAAGAAATGTGAAAAATGACCATCACCACAATTTCCATTAGCAAATAGTGATGTTATCTAATGTCTTTAATGTAAATTAAACAAAGCAGCAAACTCTGAGAGAGTCTGGAACTGTCAAACAATGTTTAATTTTTTGCAATGAGAAATAACTCGGAAGATAATAGTGATTATTGTTGGCTTTAGCTGATGCTGTTGTCCATCCGCTGAATGTGTGTGCTTGCCTGTGTACATTATATAACCAATATAAATCACTTTTTATTGCTCTGATTAATTCGTATCTCTCTGCTTATCGCTCTAAACTTTGTCGTCTTGTTTTGTCAGGCGGGTAACGATGGAGAGAGCATCGGTAACTGTCCTTTCTCTCAACGTCTCTTCATGATCCTCTGGCTTAAAGGAGTCGTGTTCAACGTCACCACCGTTGACCTCAAAAGGTAACACAAACACTCCTTTCATTCCTGATTTGGTTGAAACGTCACCAACTAGCTTCTCACTGACCTAATGCTTTCTCTGTGGCCTCTTTAGAAAGCCAGCAGATCTGCACAACCTGGCCCCGGGGACACACCCTCCTTTCCTGACCTTCAACGGAGAGGTCAAGACCGATATCAACAAGATCGAGGAGTTCCTGGAGGAAATGCTCTGTCCTCCAAAGTAAATCAATTGAACACTCTTCAACACATAGTTTACAGTAACAGTTGATATCACCGACTGCACACACTGCTTTTATCTCAGTTTATTTACCTTGTTGAAAGGAAAAATATCAGTCTAATAAAAGTGAATATGTACTGTTAGAGGAGACTGATGTCAACAGATTAAAAGCTCCTGTGAGGAACTTTCAGTTTATTACATTTTTTTTATTCACAAGCTGTATCTTATCTCTTCGTGTAATAAGTGTTTTTGTTTTTTTAAAAAGAATCTCCTCTGGCTTTCTTTAAAAAGTCAAATGTATGCTTCTAGCATGCTCTTAATTCCCTCCTCTGAAACATTATTTCAATCCTTTAAAATAACTTTTTAGAAATAGTCCATCTTTATGCTGAAGGTCTTGTTTACATTTGTAGGTCATAAAAGAGTATGAATCTTTAAGTCTGTTTCATAACCAGCTGAAAAACTCCTCACAATAGCTTTACTCTCAGGTGATAATGGCAGTTGTAAACTTAATGTATATGAATCTCGGCCTTTTTTCACAAATAATATATAAAAACAAAAGCCTTAGCTTATGTTCTTCACTGATCATAGCCATGTCTTTGTCTTTTTCAAAAATCAGGCTTGTTATTTTATTATATTTCTATTCTCCAAATGAAAAAAAAAAGCCCTGAGTTTGAGCGTTTGCAGAGAAAAATGTCAGATTAACTAAATCAGTCTTTTATTGCCTGCAAAGTTTTTTACATTCTAAATGGACCTTAGTGTGAGAGAGCTTAAAGGGGCGGGCAGCCAACTCAGTGTGAGCTTGTAACATGTTTTCAGTCTGAGCTGAGCTCCAGTCCAGGTGTTAATGCTATCCAGATGCTTTTTTTCTCTGACTGCGTCTCTGACTGTGTCTCCTGCCTCTACCCCCCTCCCCCTGTCTGCTCAGGTATCCCAAACTGGCCGCCAAGCAGAGAGAGTCAAACACAGCTGGAAACGACATCTTCGCCAAGTTCTCAGCCTACATCAAGAACACCAAACCAGAGGCCAACGCTGGTGGGCTGCTCGTTTTGTGCCATTTACACTCAGACACACACACACACACACTCACAGAACAAGATGAAAAAGCCATTATTCAATTCCTCCACTAGGTAGTAGCAGAGTCCAGTGTTTAAGGCTTTCTTTCACCCATGTATTTTGCTGTGCTGCCCCCTTGTGAGGTTATCAAGTAACAGGTCAGAAGTCACTTTTACTATGTAACAGTTATGTCTCCTTTTTTTGCTGTGTGCTTCTGTGTATTTAGTCCTGGAGAAAGGTTTGACCAAAGCTCTGAGCAAGCTGGACGACTACCTGAACAGTCCTCTGACTGATGAGATTGATGCAGACAGCATGGAGGAGGAAAAGGGGTCAAACCGGCGTTTCCTGGATGGAAACGAGCTGACTCTGGCCGACTGTAACTTGCTGCCGAAACTGCACATAGTCAAGGTAAAGTGGAAGGGTTGGTTACTTGAGGGACGAATGTGAATGTCAATTTGTTTAATTAAACCACTGAAAATAGATGAGAATGGGACTTTATTATTTTAGATGTCAAGTACGATTGTTGAGGCTTTTATTTTGAAATTTAAATCAAGATTTGTGGTGGGTCGTTTTGTTTCTGGTGCTTTTACAAAGACAGTAGAAGATAGAGGGGAACAGCAGGGTAGACCTTATTAATGCTATTTGAAAGTAAAATCCAAATTCATACATCACATTTCAGTATATATTTGTGACGGCAGTGGCTCAGTCTGTTAGGCCTTAGGTTAGAAAACAGAAGTGTCGCTGGTTCAAGTCCCAGTGCGGAGCAAAATATGGAAGTTGAACTGGTAGCTGGAGAGGTGCCAGGTCACATTCTGTGTACTGTCGAGGTGCTTGGCACGCTCCCTGCATAGCAGTGTGTAGCAGCCCCACTCTGACATCTCTCCACTAATGTCCACAGGTCCTGTTTGTACATGTGTGTGATTCAGGCCTATGTGTGTGAGAAGCATTTCTCTCAATAACAGAAGTAAAACCAGAATTTCCCTCAGGGATTAAATGTTATTAAATGTTGAATTACTGATATTTCTCCTGTTATCCCGCCCTCACTGATCTTTGACAAGTTTAGAAAACGTATGTCCGTCTCATCTTCTTCTGATTAGCCCTGACTTAACAAGCCTTAGCGATGCTTTAACTTCAAGACATGGAAATGAGCAATCTTATGTTAGCATTAGCAGCCTCAAAGAGCAGGTAATGGCTTTGAAATCTTGTTGTTTAGCTTTATTTGAGGGAGGAAAGATGTTTTTGGTAGACTATTGTCTGGAATTGTTGGCTATTCATTTGTTTTATTTGCCTTAAAATATGAGTCCCATAATGACAGAAAACTAATTCTAATTATTTTTGATAAATTTCTGTTACTGGAGATTTTTCCTTGCAAGTCAAACTTATGTCTTATACATTTGTTTGTTTTTAGTGTTTTGGGCATTTTTTTTATTTTAATTTTATTTACTTTTCATTTAGATTTGATTTTTGCACCAATTTTGTTTGATTATATATGAGCAGGTTTTGCACTTGGCAACAATTGTTTATAAATGGTTTCACATCCACATTTGTCTTGATAAAAGTCTATGGTTGAAACACATTAGTTTCCCTCAGCTGCTGTTTATCTTAATTATCAAAGTTATTTATATATAAAGTATTTAAAAGTTTCATACTTTATAGCGAGTGCCAAAGTTGTTTGCTAAAGGTTGATTTGAATCAGACTCACCAGCTCAGACTCATCATTTCAAATGATCTCAGGCTATAAATGTTGTAGTGTGTGGCATCGGTTTACTTGCTTCAAACTTGTCCCGATACAAATAAACATTCAATTACTTAATACATATTTTCATTTCTTGAAGTTCTTCAACTTTTTTCTGGAAATGGTCATCAAGCTAATATACTCACTTAAACATGAAGCAGAGAAAACTCCAAGCACGCCAGTAACATACATTCATTTGTTGTTCCAGTGTAAGCCTGATAAGAAGAATATCAGTGTGATATCTCATCTCTAGATTTTAAACTTCAGAGTTGTTGCAGTCCCACTGTTTTGTTTTCTCTTCTAGGTTGTTGCTAAGAAGTACCGCAACTTCGACATCCCGTCAAACATGACGGGCGTGTGGCGGTATCTCAAGAGCGCCTACACACATGATGAATTCAGCAACACCTGTGCTGCTGACGCCGAGATCGAGATGGCCTACAAAGATGTGGCAAGGAGACTGGCCAAGTAACTCGCCAATTTACCTGAGCTAAAAAAACAAAACAGGAACAACAACACAAAAAAAAAAAACATCACTTCAAAGAAAAACATGTAACTGTCCTTTTGAGTCTTCTTCGTCTTTAGGGGCATTTTCAGACACTTTCAAGAATGTGTTGTCTGTCATAGTCAGGTCAGATGTTTAATTCACAGCTTTAAAGCAGATTCAACTTATACTCACACACGATTGTGTCCGTCTATATTTATTCCTTCTTACACAAAGCTCTCTTTCATACACACACTGCTCCACACAGCCAAACATTTACTAGCTGCTGATGTCAGGGCGGTTCACTTTATTTATCCCTGAGCCCACAGAAGTCTAGTCTGCCGCTAAGCTTCGGCTCCGAGGAGACACCTCGCTTCATCTATGATTGATGATTTACAGTAATTGTTTGCTCTTTTTAGTACTGTTTAAATCTGCACATTCATTATGATTGTCATTCATTACCGTTGATGTTGCTGTAGTCATTTTGTTTCCTTGAGCCTCTACATTTCTTGGGTTTCACTCCTGCTTTTTAAAGATTGATTTGATGAACTATTGATTTTAAATGACTTTAGATTCTTGGTAATGTGAGTTTAAAAGAACAAAAATGACCCGGTGAAGGCATTAATAGTTTAGAAGAATGCTTGCATCTGAGTTGTTTGCATCCATAAATCTGTCTTAAATTGCAATATTTAAAGCTGATATTGGAGCCACTTTTTAAAATATGAGAAAAAGCCTCAACTATGTGCCTTTATTTAGAAGAGTCTTAAGTCCATGCCAATGCCACTGATGGATTCATTCTGAAAAATGTATTGCAGCCAGAGCCGAGCCATTTGTTCTGCCTCTAGCTATTAGTGTTCAGTCGAGGTATTGATTTTGTCTTGAGTTACACATGATATTATGAATGGAGAGAGTATTTATTTAGCAGCCCCAATCAGGCCTGATTAGGGAGATCCATTAGCGCTGCGATGAAAAGCGTCTTCCAGGCCAGGTCCACAATGGTCAGAAACCCTGCCCTCCAGCCCTTCATCATACAGACATTTCCTCCGCTCTGAGGAGTCCTAAACATTCACGGCCTAAAGTTCGAGTCCTAAAGTTTCATTGTCCGCGCGAGAGGAGGATGGAAATGAGTCTCGGGGCTTATCGTCTTTGGCGTGGTGTCAGGCTGCAACTTCAGCGAGACTTCCTTGCAGAACCATAAGGCTCTTGTGTGGTTTGGACAACATGTGATATGAAATTGGAGCATGATGACTGAGAGCTTTGCTCATTGCAAGGCTCTACAAATAAAATAATATTTTCACAGATCGGCTTCTGCCTTTTCTTTTCTTTTCTTGCTAGGTGATCAATCAACATTGATACTTTGGAGGTTGTCATGTAGAGGAGGCGGTATCAATGACAGGAAAGGTGCTGGTGGAAGCCGGATCCTGAAAAGGGTTAAGTGTGCCTGACTGAGTTGATCAAATCCAGTGGTGCAGGTCTGTTTCTCCATCCATAGCAGAGAGAGAGAAAGAAGGAGAGAGAGTGATGACCGTTGACAGGCTTAAATAGAGGCTTCCATGCCAGGGATCAAACGCCATCCCTCTTCTCCACTCTCTCATTAAGACGGAAAACCCGAGCGCCGCCATCCGATCTGTCTCCATTTTTCCTCAAAGGAGTCTAACTTGAAAGATCTGCGCCTGTCGGATTTACAATGGTGGGCGAGCGGTGTTTACTGAGACGCGTCCTTGCCAGAAACAACAGTCAAAGAAAATAAATGGAGCCTGCCGAGTGTTTCCACAGGAGTAAGGAAATATGGAGCGAGACTTGTGCCTTGCTGTTTGGTAATTAGTACCTAAACATCCCTGTCCTTGGATCCCATCGCTCACATCCAACATTTCTGCAGGCTGGATAATATACAGTGGAGCATTAACGTCAAACACGTCTGGTCACGGGGCCTGGCACGCCACATTAATCTGTTATTACGCTCCCAGTGGATCTACCAGTCCCTGGCCTTGGCTGGGCCACCATAGCACAGGGAGTCCATATAGGCTGACAGGGACTTACACACGGTGCACTTTTATAGCCAGGTTCAGTAAATCTTCTCAGCTCTGGCATAAATTGTCTAAATTGAGTCTTGCTCGGAGACCTGAGCTGATTAAAACAAACTGGTGTGTTTGACGTGTGAGGACCTACCAGGAACAGACCTGTGATCCAATTAAAGAGCAGACCCATAGTCTAAGAAATACTGCCATAGACCTGCTTACCTTGCATACTGTACCCACGAGACCGGTCTTTATGTTTCAGCCTGAGGAGAAACCCCACCATCCACACAGCAGCTCGCAGCTTCCTTAGCAAGAAACCAGTTTTTTACACAATTGAAGGACATGAACAACAATAAAGCTTCCTGAGGAAGAAAACAACAAAAAGGGAATTTTATCCTGATTCCATATGGATTTAGTTAAACCAACTTTGTGCCTCTTATCTGTTATCATTATAAGTTTAAAAACAAAGTTTAACAAAGCTGTCCACTGAACTGAAGGTATTTTCAGAATCCTTAAACACACCTCGAAACATCTTGATGGAAAACATTCTGTCTACTTCCCAAAAAAGGTATTTTACAGCAAATGTCCAAGCAACACATCATTTTAGGTTGCCATAAATTACATTTGTTTGTGTTCAATTCTTTTGACTTGAACTGTAATTAGAACTCATCAGTTATTACCCAACAACAGCCATGCTTGCCATCTTGTATGCATTTATATTGAGGTCATGAAGTTATTTGTTGATTTATTTTTGGAATACATAAAATTCAAAACACAAGGAAACTTATTTTTTTATTGATCGCAGCAAACGAAACTACAAATTTCACAGTTATTTTGCTAAATTCCCTTAATTTCTTTAGAAATATGCCTTTTTTGTTCATTTGGATTTTTTCTCTAACAGCATTTAATTGCAAACAAATATTTTTGGCTTCCTGATAATCCTCTATGCTGATGATACTGTCTTATGTCCTATATACATTTTTCATCAAAGAGTAGTAGTGTTAAAAAATAACAATAATTAACAGCCTGGACGACTGACATTAGGTTTTTTTGTGGATGTTTTTTTTTAGGAACATTGATGCTCAGCTTTGCATCTTAAATGTAGTAAATATACAAGAGACAAATACCGTTTAAGCAGGGTTTCATTTCTCTATACACCTGATTTACAACTTCTTATCCCTTTCCTGATGTTGGACACTGACTGTGTGACATCAACATCAGCTCTTTGAGAAGGTGAAGGCTGAGGTCCTACAGGCCTGAGAAGGAAGTGTCTAATCAGTGGAGGGCCGACGTCGACAGAAAGTATGTCATAACAGGAGATCATGTTTAAAAGAGAGACAGAGCTGTGGAAGACGAGTCCTCATCTCTTCCACTGTGAGACAGAGAGCATCCAACAGAGTATCAAGTTCTCAGCAGGTCCCCCAACCCTCCTCTGCTTGCCTGCCCTTGGAGGCTTTGAGTGACTTGTGGTGAAGCTTGATGGGGATTATTGATCCGCCTGGCGCGCGCCTGCGGTTTCGGCGTAAGACTGACGACCTCACCAGAGAGAGTTCTTGGCACACATCGGCCCCTGTCTTAGATCAGGGCCTTGTGGAGGCCAGGACAGGCCTGACGTGTCCTGAAATGTGGACTGTTTGAGCTCGGAGCCAGGTGATCAAGACATTTCTGAGTATTTAAATAATCAGCCTCAAATTAAGGCAGAAGATAACAATAAACATATCTGATTGGCTTCTTGGAGAGGAGTTGTAAAAATGAGTAGCCGTGTCTGCAGACAGCAGGGCCTGGGGGTATTTATGCTCTTGGTTAGCTTTTACTGGTTAGGGTTTCTGTTCCAGTTGTGGACCACATGAAATAATCCATGGCCACTGGAGAAGGATGTGGACACTGTGCTAATTATGTGAGATGATGATGTCAGGTAAAGATACTTTCTACTGAGCCAGAGCTTTTTTTCCCCCTCTATGTCATGTTCCAATGTATATAACCACCCTGTGGTGACCACACTCACTATACAACCACACTCACATCCACATGTCGGACATGTCTGGATCCTCAGCACCCCTCACACATCCGCACTGTCAGCCGGCCGCTCACTTTATCATTCAGAGTTGTAAATCATCACTTCGCCTGCAGGAAACACACAGCATTTTATTTTCCAGTCATAAACCATAAAACCTGCCTCTAACACGATTTATGATCCTTGGAGACCGAGAGGATGAATGTCTAAAGCAGAACCAGACACGATGGCGGGCATCCTTCATCCCCCCTTACTTCTGCCTGGCATGGTGGATTTTCCAAAAAGCCCCAACATGATCCAAATGTCACCATGGTAGTCCGTCATTCAGCAGTGAACTGGAAATCTCTGACTGCTCTGAATTACCAGTCCATTAGTTCTCAATTAACACTTGCCTGATAAAGTTTTAACGGCCCTTCATCTGACAGGAGGGGCACATAGAGCTCCTTCATGCTCCGTTTCAGGCAAAGATGGGGCCTCTGCCAAAATTTTTGAAATTTTATTGCCTGGCTGATACCTTATGGAAAAGGCCTGTTTTGCATGAATATTTGGCACCAAGCGGACGTTTATCCTGTCTTATGTTCTGTGCACTCAGTTGTGCTGCAACAGTTTGCCATTTTTTGACAGCTGAGATGGTGTATAATTTGAAACACTGACATGAAGTGGGGACCCGGGACAAAGAGGCCTTTTGTTTGTGTGTTTGGTCGCTGTCCATGGTCCTGACACTCACATTTTCACAGTAATTCCTTTTTTCCCCCCTTGACAGTGTGACTGGTATCAGGTTGCATAATCAGAACTGGCAGATGTCATTAAATGTAGGCTTTCTATGTTTCATGAAAGCACTTTTCTCTGATTCCCCTTTCACTTAGCTGCAAATGGTTTCAAGGAATCGAATGTTTCCAGAGCTGAAGACACAGGCACGCTTTAATCTAGTGATGAATGGATTCTGGTGCAGGACGCCAGGCTCTCTTACAACCAAACATGTCTGTGAGGTTCTGGGCTGCTGCTCGTCTGCAGTCAATTGATCATTTTCTTTTATTACAGGTCAAAAGACAAGTCATCGTTTACAATCCCCAATCTGTAAGGCCAAAGCTGTTGAACACGCTGGAGTCTGCAGAGAGGAAAACGTGGGGTGTTGGAACTTCACTAGGAGTAGGACTAACATAATAAGCACCAGTTTGGCCACATCCAGTCTGACTGCCTGCCCGCATGGAACAGCGTATGGGTGGGCCCCTCACACAGGTCCCTATGGTTAAATAAAAGCCACTAGAGTGCGCCAAAGTACACAATTATTGTTGACTCAGTTTGAACTCCTCCTGGAGCAGAGAGGGGGGTTGTTCAATTACAATCATATCAAATTAAGATCAATCCTGTGCGATTTACACGGCTTGTAGGCTGAACTCGAGGACAGTTTTCCTCTGAGACATTAAGGTGGACTGGCGCCATTTTTAAAACTCAGATCACATCAGATTAGAAAGGTTCAGGGAGGTCAGCGCTTCATGCTACTCTGACAGACAAGGCCCCCACCATAGAGCCCCCTGCTCTGAGGTTATCTCGGCACTAAATGAGAAAACAAGATACAAAGTTTCCTGTTTGAGGGCAGAACATTTACAGACAGTCAGCCCTGTTAGTAGAGATGGATATGCAGAGATTTACAGCTCTGTGAGTAATAAGGGACCCTTGAGGATGACTCTCCGCCTGAGTTTCTACTCTGAAACGTTTGCAGAGGTCAAGTAAACATCAATATTAGGCTGTCAGCTGTGTTTGTGAGTGTCTGTGCACTGACTTCTAAATAAAGTGGTTTTGTCTCCTCATAAACTGCTGTTTCTATTTCTCTCTGCTGATTGCATAACATAAGGAAGAGAGTGCAGGCTTTTTTTTTTTAGGCTGCTGCTACAAGACGTCTCACAACCTGGTATAAAAATCAAGCACATCATTGCTGGCATCATGTTAAACCACCAGATTTAAACAGGGACAAAAACTCAAAACCATCCCCTCCTAAACGAGTCTGTGTCTCTCGTGCATGCAGGACATTATGCTAATTTCTCTGGGTGTCTGGGTCCCGTTTGCTCCTCCAGAGTTCATTATTATAATTGCTAGACATGGCTGAGAATGCTGCGAATGTGAACCTGAAACCAGCAGGAGCTTTTTTTTTCCATGCAATCTATATTCAGGGAAATCCCGAGAATGTTCCCAATCTGAACCTTAAGAAAACACATGGGATGTTGTAGCTCGCCCTCTCTCTGTGTGTTTCAGCATGTGTACGTGTGTGCGCGCACACTTAGATTGGCTCTATTAAGTCTTGGAATAATGTAAAACAGCTTCCCTGCTTCTGCCTGTCTCTGTTCTTGTCTCCATCCCTCTGGTTTCTCAGCGTACCTTTGAAATGAAGCCATGGCAGTGTTGGTGGCAGTAGTTCTCTGGCTCGGCGTCGGCCTTCGTCCCCGTCCAAAGACAATGTTGGTGCAGACGGAGCGGCAGACCAGAGATGACACTGTTAGATGTGCTTCCTACGAGCAGAAAGCATGGAGATCTGATCGTTTTGAGAAAGGATTTAAGAAGTGATGACATTGCAGAATATTTGTGGAGAATCAGAGAGTTCTCAGAGATGGTGTTTCATGTTTAAATGGAAATTAAGGAAAATCGAATCAAAATACTCAGAGAAATGATGGATGAGTTTGAGACAGACATATAATCCTTTTCAAATAAAAAATCTCCTCCAAAATCATTTAGTTACAAGGCTTTACTTCTACGTCTTCCTCATTTTAAAAAACATATTAAGGATTAAGAATAGTAAACTTTGTTTCATTTCAAACATTCTGCTTCTTTACTGAGGAGTCTGTGCGCATTATTGTGGCTTTACTTCTATATTCTTACTTGATTGAGTTACATATTGGGCTTCAGTTTGCTTGCAAATAAGGAGAGATGTCACAAAAATCCTGCCCTAACATACACAACTTTAACCTTATCAATAGCCAACAAGGCAAGACGTTAACCACTTCAAGCTGAAACATCTGAAAACGGGGTATTTAACTCATCAGGGGACAAAAGGGGAAACATTTTGAATACTGATAGGATTTCATAATATAATGGAAAAATGTAAATGCACAGAGAATATGACAGATTATCTCCACACATACATGCTGCCTCTTGATATAAAACAAACTTATTCTGGTCCAAAAAGGGAAACACAGATATTAAGTTACAAAATTCCTATTTTATTCTTAAAATAAACAAATGTACAATCACAATGCCAATTTCACTCACTGTTGTCAGGTCTGTTTATCCCTTTAAAAAACATTTTATTTAATGTACCAGCAAAATCTAACAGAGGCTCCATTAGATTCAATTTCCTGACAAGTTTAAATGAGAGAAGAAGAATAAAAATAGACAAAAGAAGTCAACTTTACATGAGAGCAGGGTCAGGTACAGTTTCTTGGTATGATACATGTGGATCATTGAATAATACGAGGAGTTCTGACGCTACATTTAACAAAGCACGGAGAAAGGTTGAACCTCTTGATTTCTTAAGAGACAAAAAACAAACTAAAGCAGAAGAGGACAGAATGGGATGTCAGTGCTACGTTGATGTGTAAACAGTTTTTAAAAGAATACTTCCTGTTTGCAGAGACAAAAGCAGATTGAATAAAGTCCAACAGATGTGCATAGTTATTATGGAACATCGAGTGATTCTGTGATGGGTAGACAGCTATGAAATCACAACAATCTGAAAGGTTTTATTTGTTCTTGTTTGTGTCTCTGGAACATGACAAAGACTTTTTATTTGGGCTGAAGAAGTCAGGGAAATGTAGTCCGACATGTTCACTTCGATTAAGCCAGATCAGAACATCCTCTGTAGAGTCGGGAAAGCGGCGCTGCGTGCAAACCTTCAATGAAAAGTCTGAAGTCTGATCCTTGGACATGGCCGTGTTTTTCTCAGCTTTTTCAAATTGAGTTATTATATTACCTACATGCTCGGAATATCATATTTTACAAAAAATGCCTTTTTTAAATAAATACCAACTGCCTTGTGAGATCAGATTCAACTGCAGTGAAAATGGCTTGTTTGACCAAGTGTTATCCATTCTTTGTGTGTGTGTGTGTGTTTATGTGTGTGTGTGTGTGTGTGTGTGTGACTGTGTGTGTGTGTGTGTGTGTGTGACTTCAGTGGCATTAGATAGACACTGAGGACCAAAACCTCAAGCCCTGCTGGCAGCCAGCCGCAAGTGCTGCTAGAAATAAAACAAGAAATAAGTGCTTTATGAAACAAACATACACAAGTCTCCCATATTTTTTGGTTACCAGTTGTGCTGCCAGCAGCTGCATCCAATCACCTCGCTTTTTGCACTTTTTTTTCCTTCTACTCCGACACTTCTCACATGAAAATATCAGACCTCCCCGCCACACTGGTGCCACAGAACCATTTTAGAGCGTAACACTGAAAAGAAGAGGATACAAATCTATTTGGAAAAGCATGTCAACAAAAAGCAAAAATGGAAAATAAATAAATGTCTGAAGGAATGTCACAGTCTGTTTTGTCTTTGAACTGTGATATTTCCTTTTCAATCTCAGAGACTGAAAGAGAAAATGCAAACAAACAAAAGAACCCGTGTGTGTCACACACAAAGACACACTTTTTTTTAAAGCTATCTCTTGCTCATGTTATGAAAGTTATAATAGACTTGGCATTTTTTCCCTATAATCTTGACAGAGCATTCAGACAGACTGGGTCTGAAAAGACACACAGATTTAACACATCAGTTTTAGGATTATCCAAGCATTATTCCAGTCCTGAGGAGTTTATGAGTTATAAATGAAGTGAACCCTAAAGTCTGACCTGCTGCTTTGGAGCGCGCTCAGAGCACAAACAGGCCCGGCTCCGCCTTTATAATCTCTGGGCTGCATGTCAGTTCGTGTATAAAAGTACTTGTTCTCATTGGGAAAAGAAAGCACATGTGTATCTGTGCGAATGTCAGACTAGACAAAACTGAAGAAATCAAGCAGAATTTCCCTGACGGATAATTATTTTCCCCAAATGAAGCTCTCTTTCATGGTATGTTGCCAAGAGGCACAATACGAGTTATTGCTCAATAAATACCAAAGGTTTAATTCCCAGCCAAATGTGTGTCAACGCCTAGCGAGGATGTTGGGCTCTTAACGTGCGGAGCAGTTAAACTGAAAGTTACACCAGAAGAAACATGTTGCAATACTCTTTGGAAATTACATTTCATATTCAAAACGATTTAAATCTTTGGGAACAACAAGAAACAAATTAAACACCTCTCACTCTCTTAAATTACCTATCAAAAAACAAAAGAAGATTTTAACTTATAGATGCATCAAAAATATTCAGATTACACTTCTTTGACTCAAGTTTCAAATACAATACATAATTTATGGCTTTATAAGTTAAACTAAGAAAAACGCCTCAATCTACATCAACGTTTCACCCACAATATACAAGTTAAATTAATTGGTTTAAAGCAAATTTTCTGTCCATACCACTTATGGTAACATATGTGTTACTCTCCTCACTTGCTACTCAGTGCCTAACTTGCATCTTGATATTGTCGTAGTACAAAAACATGCTCTGCAAAAAGCCTTATTGAAATACAAACACTATACAAAAGAGGCAGTCTTTTACAAATATTCTTGAAGCATCCCTTAGCTTGTGGATTATAATAAAACTGAAATAATGTCTCATCCACATAAGCCTTGTAAAAACGTCTCTTATTATTGCTGTGAGAATCGCTTCCTTTGTTGTGCCTTGGTCAAAACACATTCCAAGGAAGACAAGTCCGTACCAGTCCTGTCTTTTTTTTGTTGTTTTGTTTTTATCATCTCAGCCTTAATTTCCAACAAAAGGTAGAGATGGTTGATGAGAGCTCAAAAATCCCCTTTATTCATAAAAAAAAGGTTTTGTGCTTTTGAACCATGACATCGGTTGTCTTCCAGTCTCCGCCCACTTATTTTCTTCAATATGGCCTCCAGACTGCCTCATCCATGCGGCCTCCAGGGTTGAGAACGGTCGGGGAGTTACTGTGGCTCCCGTCGCCGTCGACCCCTCCCTCCGTCTGGCTGGGCAGGTTGGGGTTCACCAGGGAGGTGCCCGTGGAGGCGCTAGTGCAAGGAGGGATCATCCGGGAGGGCGAACGGTCCCCGCCTGGAACCATGGAGAACTGGTACGAGCCGGACGAGGCGCCGTAGTAAAGATAGGGCGTGCTGCTGGTCTGGAAGGGTCCACTCTGGCTCTGGGTGGAGCCCGGGTAAGGAGGGGGAAGGTAGGTGTGGTAGTGGGCGCTGCCGAGCGACATGGCAGAGGTGACGGGCGGGGTGTAGGTGAAGGTGGCCGGGTAGTGCATGCGAGGGCTGGAGAAACGAGTCTCTGTGAGGGAGGAGAGGCCCGGGAACTGACGCTCGAACTGACCAGGGAATGGGCTCAGGTCGGACGAACCTACAGACACACACACATAAAAAAAAACCCAAAAAAGCATTAATTTCACAAGGATACTCTGACATCATAATAACACCTTCTTTGAACACATTCTCAGTTGTGATTCGAGGAAATGTGGTTTTATTTGGACCTTTAAACTCTTTAGCACTTTGTGTTGTTGGGTAATTCAATTAAACAAATGCGTCCCCTGAGAAATGAAACAGTAGTAAAGGGAATTGTATGTAATCAAATGCTTCGCGCCACATATGTGAGTTAGCTCATTAAGAACAGACTTTAGCTAACGGTTATTGTGGGCACAGGCATGGAGCAGCATTATTCTATAAATATTGTTATATCCATCAACTCCATTCAGAGCTGTTTTTCACTTTGGTTTGATAAAGTTAACAAACACATCAGTGCAGTCCCGCACAGCAATATGTTTACGCCTCTGCATATTTATGTTTCTGTGTGTGTGTGTGTGTGTGTGTGTGTGTGTGTGTGTGTGTTGGCCCACGTTCATGTATATCTGTATAACTGTTTATGAATATGTGTGTGCATACGGTGTGTGGGTGGGTGTATGTGTGTGAATACTGTATGCACATAAAAAAGCAGTTGGGATGAATCAGGAGCTGCACATGTGGAAACACTTTGAGCAGAAACAGTTTCCATGAGATCCATAATGAGGCAGGGCTGAGCTCTGATGTGGCTCCTCTCCTCGCCTCCCATCGGCTCCAGCGTGTGTGTGTATGTGTGTGTCCCTTGTGCACGCCCCTGAGCGAGTGAGAGAGAGAGCGCCGAGAAGGAGCTGCTCCATCTCACCCTTCGTTCCTCTCTTCGCTTCATCCCTTAAAAAATACCCAAAAACCACTAACTGGCTGCGGCTAGCTTTGCGCTGGGCGCAGAGTTTAAGGAGAATAGGAGGTCCTCCCCCCCTCCCCTCCTGTCTCCTCTCAGTGGTTTAGTCCAGCCATGGCGCTCTTATCATAAATCACCAGGCGTCTTCCGTGTCACCATGTCTGCTGTGTGAGGACAGGGGGTGGCGGGGGAAGAGGAGGAGGGGGGGCAGACGTAGTGTTTATGTGCAGGGAGAAATTGCGAAGCCGGGTTGTCGCTATCGTCAGATAGCATATGCTGCCAATTAAGGCCTTTAAACTTCCTCTTTCCACAAGATCTGTTTGATTCTAATAGAAATAGTAGGTGATTGTCTCCGCTGTGGAGGAGCAGTGTGATCTCAGACATGACCGGCGCTGTTCAATAAACTCCTGACTCCTGCTTTTAACATTTGGACCTATTTTAGCTCTCAAAGGGGCCCTCTGATGATGAGCCAGATCGAGCTTTATTAGTTTAAATGAAACCAGAGTGGAACTTTGTCTAAATATTTGGAGGGTTCCTGCAAACTTCAGAGCATCACTTCCGAATGAGGTGTTTGACTTGACTGATGAACTTTTGCAACTGCTTCTTAGCAACTGCAACATTTCGCCACACGAGCCCGTTTGTGTGAAGGTGTGAGTAAGTAGGGGGCGTAGGGACGGTGCCGAGTTTGCACTCCAGCATCTATATCAGCTTCTGCTTGTACTTGTCGGTATGTTCTGTGGCTGGATACTGTTACAGCGCAGCCTGGCGAGGTGTCAACATGATCTCCAGAGATCTGAGGGCCTTAGTCACATCACTTAGGAGGCATTAAATGCTCGAGGTGTGCATGTGGATACAGAGCGGGAGGAGAGCACGTTGCGGCCTGTGTTTTTGCTTGTGGACGTGCTCGCACATGCACGTATGTCACTTTGAGAACAAAGCCTGACGCTCTGGAGATGAAAGCTGAAGGGAAAGACCAAGCTAATCAAAGTTGACAAGGCAGCTGGCTGGATTTTAAACCCTTTCTATGCAGAGTCACACGGCCCGCGACGCGTAATCACTCACCCTCGCTCTGGGCACACACACCCACACATACACACACACACACACCCACACATACACACACACACCCACACATACACACACACACCCACACATACACACACACACCCACACATACACACACACACCCACACACACACCCACACACACAGGAGGGTGCAGCACAGGAAAACAGAAGGGGGGAAAAAGCAGGTAGAAAAAAAAAAACTCATGGCAGTGAGTCAAACAGGTGTACGGGGGAGAAACTTGTCTGGCGGCATGTTGGGAGTTTAAAGGAGCTTTCACGTAGGGGAGGGGGAAACAGAGACAAATTGGAACACAGATGCTGCAGTTATAGCAAACAGACGGGCTAATGCAATTACCCAGAATTCCTTGTGAGAGTGGCCTATCGCTATAAAGACACTTTATTTGTCAGTCACGAGCCTGTTATTATCCCATGGCCTGTTATTACCCATAGTCCTATGGGATCAAAGGCTTGGAGCGAGGAAAAAAGGAAACAATCGTTTTTCCTACACTGTCATCCAAACCTCTCCTCGGGGAGACAGTCGGACAACATGCCTCATTCCTCACGTTCATGTAAGAATGAGCTAATAGCAGCACTTCATTCGCCTCACATAGCATTTTCAACAGTCTTTCGACATTTGTTTACCTTATAGGAGTGCATGTGTACAAATATCCGCCTTTCTCTCCCCTTCCCTCAATCTATCCTACAAGAAAATGTTATTCTGGATTAGCTGAGTAGTCATTCTACCTGGCAATCGTCGAGGCACGTCGCTGATGGCAGGAAGGCCCGTGCCTCGGCTGGAGGAGAGGGGGGTGGTGGAGTGGACTGAGGGGGACGCCATGGGACTCAGGTAGGACGGGTACGTCTGTTCATACGACCAGGGAGGAGAGGACTGGGACTGACGAGGGTCTGATGGGGAGAAATGGAGCGAGGAAAGAAAAGAAGGAAGAAGAGAAACAGCCCAGAGAGACATAAAAGAGAAACAGAAAAAGAAAGAATAATTACAAAAGGCCCATCAGCTGGTTCACATGGCCTACTTCTTTTTTCTTAAATGGATAGCAAGTTCACAATGACATTCACAACAACTGTAGACATTATTAGTTAGTCTGTTTCCCTGTGCTTGTGTTTAGAGGTAAGTATCAGTTTGGCGCATTATGCAACATCCTCCATAATGACACATCTAATGTTTACCTTCGGAGAGAAGATCTTCCTGTTTGCCTTATAAAACATTGTGCTTGCAGCTGAGGCAGAGAGCCTTACTGGCAAACACCCAGGGTGTAAACACACCAGCAGACAACCAAGAAAATAACTGCAGCACACACTTCATTGTGTGTCTGTGCTGAAACACTAGTGCAGAGCAGAAAAGTTGCTAAATGTCTCTTTGTATGCGAGCTACTTTTATGTTAACGATGACATTTGTGAACAAAGAAGAAGTTCATGAGATTTATTATCTCTACTTCTGCCTTTGCCAGAATGTTTGTCAAAAGACTGCAGAGATACTGGACTAGTTTTGAAATGAGGAGGATATCCTGACTCAGCTGGTAGATCAGGCGCCCCATGGACTGAGACTACAGGCCTCTTTGCCCTGGTCACAGGTTCGACTCCTGATCCTGACGATGTTTGGTGCATGTCATTCCCCACTCTCTCTCCCCTCACTTCATGTTTTTCACTATCTGTCCTGACCAAATAAAAGCCAATAATAAACATGAATAATGAATTAATGGATTAGTTATCTTAAATTACAAGTGGATAAGCTGCTCCTTAAGTTATCTCAAAGTACTAATAGAGGACAGTTTATAGAGTTGTATAGGTACTAATAGATAAATAATTTAAATCACTTATTAAATAAAAAGTAATGGACCAACTGTTGAAGAAGTGGTCTTTAAGTAATCATGGATAAAAAAGTTGACTAAAAACTAAAGTGCTTATCGATAATTACATTAGTGAGCTAAGAGTGAGAACAGTTGAAAAAGTTAACATAGTTAGTGACGGTAATAAAATGAATTAACAGTTTAACACACACACACAACTGGACAATTCACTCTGACTAGGTGCAATAATAATGTTATATTAATGTTATATTATGCTTAACCATCCACTTTGTGCAATAACATGTTACACTTTATGTGCACTGTGTGCATGTCTGTGTTACACTGAATATTACGGACTACACTTTTGTCAATAGCTGATCTATTTTTATTTTTTGTATCTATTTTTTGTACATTCTTAATTTTTATTTTTTTATTATATTGTGCTGTGTTCACTTTTTGTCTGCAATCTTTGCTCTTTGCTGCTGTAACACTGTAAATTTCCCCATCATGGGATAAATAAAGGATTATCTTATCTTATCTTAAATGGTTAACTAAAGTAGAAGATAAGCATTTAAAACAAAATGGAGGAGCTGAAGGTTAAAGGTTAAAGGTTTAAAAAGTAGGCAAAATTGTCATCATGGATAAACATTTTAAATAGCTAAAACACAGTCAGTAGGAAATCTCTAAAAAAATGACATTGATATAAAGTTAGAATAGTTTAAGGAACTCATTGAATACCAGTTGTAGTTATTAAAGCAATAAGTCATATACAGATAAAATCATTTGCTGAGATCCCAATGTTTAAACAGTTGAAATAGTTATACTTGATACATGGTTGCAGTAATGAGTGAAATGCAATACTGTGGATATAATGTGCAATAATATGGAGCTAATAGTCACATTAAAATATTTCACTGGTAGAGATAGTGTTTAGACCTTGAAATAGTTAAATCACACGAGAGGACTGCAAAGGTGACCAAACCAGCCAACTCATTGATAATTTAACTGTATTACAACATTAATACAGACTTTGATATAATCATATCAATGCATTATAAGCAGTTGAAATCAATTCAACTGATGGAGCTGTTGAAGGAGTGATTGGGTTTTTCTGACAGGGCTCTGCAGGCGTCGCTGCTCTGATCAAAGCAGCACTTGATACACTGTTTAATCGTCCCTCAAATGATCCACCGGGTAACACTACAAAGCCATGCCAGAGAGTAACCAAGAGCTAAATGACGACCTGCTACAAGCCTCCTGAGGTGTGGGCGATCAGGTAGCAGCCATCTCACACCGTGAGAGATGGTGTTACCCTCGAGGATGTAGAGTGATGGAGTGACAGAGTAGAGAGAGACAGATGATCTCAGTGTTAATGTGATGTACAGCACTGGGGATTTTATGGTGCCATCAGGATGTGCCCCGCGGCTCCAGTTGGGGTTTGATATTTCACCTCACGTACTGTAAATTAAGTTTATTTAGTGTGTGACTCAGTCTGCTTACTCTTTCAGTGATACTGTTCAGAAGTGTTTTTAGAAAAGCATGGCACATGCTTAAGATTTTCCACCCTCTTTAAAGCATTTCTTTACAATGCTGCATAATGATTTTGGGTGTAAAAACAATTTTAAAAAACTACAATTCAATTCTATATATTTGACCTTTTAAACTAAGTTTTTTTTAAATTGAAAAATTCAATGTGGGTTAAGGTTAGATTGCCCGGTCTTAATATATAATTCTTGTGTCCTTGGAACCAGGCCTTTGAAACATGATTTAGAAAAGGAACAACATAAGCCAAGAAACAAAGTCTACAACTGTTTTTCTGTTGATGTAAACGGTTTCATTGTTCAGTCCCAGGTGGTATTGGTAAGATTTGATGATTAAACTCTAATGGATGATGCATGCTTTAAAATTCACCAGAGTTGAGCTGTATAAAGATGTAGTTATTTTAACATCACTGTTGACCTCTGACCCCAGAGGATAAAACTTTCTTTTCACAGTGGAGCCCGAGGTTGAGTCCCCCCCCCTTTCTATGATCCTCAATGGGATATGATGTCTGCTGTAAAGGTACTGAAACACAGTCTTTTCTGGGGTCTAATGTCAGAGCTGGGGATGCTCACCTGTTATCTGCGTCTGCCCCTGCGGGTTGAAGGAGTTGGCTCCTGTGTTAAGAGTTGGCCGAGGTCCTTGAGTGGGAACCGCCACCCTAACCCTCATCCTCTCTAGCTCACTAAGACGGTCTGAGAAGAGACCAGCCTTTGGAGGGTCTTCGAGTTTCTGACGATGTCCTGCAGACACACAAAAACAGTGTGTTATTGGTAAGGAGCTGCACCAATCATCGATGTTTTCCAGGCTGAATGCACATTATTTTATTTGATAATTCGATTTATCTGTGCCATGAATTTGCATGCAAATTGTATTCTTGTCAAACATTAAATGAAACAAACTGTGCCCTTCTGTATGATTGACGATCACTGTTTGTTTGCTGTTCTCTTGGCACTCAGTTTGTCAGTTCTTTTTTATAATGGACATTTAATGACTCAGAGCCTCTGTATGCCATGCCTTTCTTGGTAAACACAGTGTGTGCTCCAAAACAAAGAGGAGGTACGGAGGCTCATGGGAATGGGATGCTACATCCTGCTAATTAGGAGCGCCAATTATATCGAATCGTCTTGCATGAGAGAGACAGAAAGAGTTCAGACGGGGTGATTCTGAGAGGGAGAAGTCAGCATGTATGTTCAGTTTTAACCTGAGGCTTCTTCCTCAGGTAAACACATGCTCTCACGCCATTACCCCATTATCCCCACAGGAGGCTAAACCTATGCCAAAGATGTTATACCTGTTCTTTTCCTGCATTCCTCCACTTATTATTTTACACACTTTTAATCCCTGATACAGTTCTCATGCCTCTTCCAGGCTTGCTACTCTCTTTACATTTCAACAGTGCAGGCATATAGATAAACAAGACTGCGTGATAGTAGCCAGCCAATGATTTTCTAAGCAGACTTATCTCATCTGTGGGCACCACTGAGAAACCTACCCAGGTACAGCTGTAGTTTAGCAACAGTGAGTTAGAAAGAAAGGCCTGTGCACACACAGTCCTTTTTTTTTTTTTACCACTGACAAAGCTCTGTATCAGTGCGTCTGTCTGGTCTTGCACTGGTTGCCCTGTAAAGGCGGTAAAGTAAATATCAAACAGAGGAGAGTAGAAGCTCCTGCTGTGCTTGGCAGCGCTCCAATTGGCTCAGACAGAAACAGAGAGCTGCTTCAGAATCCTGCCCAACCTGCTTGTAGCCTGCGCTGGGAACAAAGGCCTGGCACTACACCTACAGCACTTGATGGTTATTCAGGTAAACGAAGAGGAGACATTCAAATAATCATAATTTGAATCACTGAATTATAATGAATAACACCAAAGTGGACCAACAGTTAAACATGTTTTCTAAAGCCTCTACAGGCTGAGGAGCTTCAATAAATGTCTCCTCATATGTCTCTTTCTCTGTAGACTTTATGACTCTCTCAGCATCATATCTGTTCAAAATCATGACAAATGATCTCTTTTGTAAACTACCTCATATTCTTTGTAGTATTTTTCCACTATTGCAAGTATGAAAAAAAAGATTTCAGCCTTAGAAATGCTTCTATAAACCATCTGACGCTTCGCAGCAAACTTGTTTTTTGTGGAACAACTGTTTGGACTTCAGCTCTGCAATCATTTGAGAATTAAAATGCAGCCAGTGACAGACAGACGGATCCTGATTTTTTATTACGGTGACGTTACCAGACTGGCATCATAGAGTTCAAAATAAACAGACAGTCTCATCACCGCTTCCCTACATAGTAGCCTTGGAACGCCACTAATATCGGCTACTTAAAACCCTCAGCTTATTGAAGTTTCTCGTTTTATAACATAATTCATGGCCGTTTTTCATTAATAATATTGCTCCATCGTTCCTGAGGATAATTTGTGCCTCTTGCTGGCATTCCTCATCTCTCGGAGCATGCTGTGCCCAGTCAATCATAGCGTTTCCATTTTCAACAGACCGAATTTCTATTCTAAAAAAGCCTCGGGACACAGTGCGGGCTTTGTGCACGGCCCGTCTCCTAGTGATGGGAATAAATAGCAATGGGAGACCGAGGGAGATGAGGGGAGGCAGAGTGGGACAGAGTCGAGGGGGGAGGAGGCGCACGGAGAGGAAGAGACCCTGATGACTAGTAAATTAAGAGCTCTGGATGGGTCTGAACCAGTCTCATGCTATATGAAGAGTGCTGAGTACAGCAAATGGTAAAATAGTTAGAGAGGGTTTAGAATAAGGAGTGTTTAGGAAGATACCAAAAATAAAAACAAACATGTATACTGTGTATTTATATGTATTTTAAAGAAGATAACATTTCTGATCTGCATGGCACAGTAACTGTTATCTTAAGTTTGATCTGTATCAGAGACCCCCACTTCTAACCAGGATTAAATATTGTAATAATAATTATGTATGGAACTCAGTTTGCAGGAAACCAATGTATTTTCTTCTTGGACAGAGAAGCAGCATTTCAACCACCACATTAAGGTCCAATTTACACTCAAAACAGCGAGACCTCAAGTCCATTAGTTTAGCAGGCTTTGACAGTAAATACAGTTTTTCATGAGTTAATTACACCTTTTAGAGGACAACTGTTGCCAAACACAAGACGTCTCAGCTGTTTTATCGGAACCCTAGCTGGGCGGAGGAATGAGCCGGGGGTATTTAAAGGAGCGGGAAAGGCGGATGATTTCACTGCCGTAGGGAAAGTCCCTGAGATTCCCATCATCCCTGTGAAAACAGCGGAGATTTTCGATAGCGCCTGCCACTTCCCTGCCCAGCCAGCGGCCGGAAACATGGACAGATTCAGACCAGATGTGAGCAACTCGCACACACACATAGAAACACATGCAGAAACGCACACATGTAAGAATGGACATATGCAAACCCACGTCTGCACATGCAATCATGTACATTTGCTGACATGCATCATGCACACACTCTTCTAGTTGCACGTGCAGCAGAGGGTAACACATGCACACAGACAAAGATTAATAATGATTAGATAACGCCTCTATAGATAGTATCTCTAATCGCACAGTTGCACACTGATCCTAGAATAGTATTATTTCAGCCGTCCAAGAGACATAAGTCTGGATTCAACTTGCCCCTGCTGATCTGATAACAGTTAGTAAGAGCAAGTAGGCAAACAGAATATAAGTCCTCTGTAATTAATGGCAGCATTAGATTGGATCTGAGCCTGAGCACAGAGATCTTTGATGGATGGTTAGCTGTTCCCTCATATGTCCTGACTGAAGATACTCCTGAAACGCCGACGTTTTTTATTGTGGGAATTGGTTTATACCAGGTTTTTTTTAATGAGAAGGGAACTGATAATTAAAAAAGGCTTAAATTAAAGAAACATGTTTAAAGGAAAATCATTTGCTGAAAGTTACATAAGTAGAGTGATGTATGCTAAATTTGCAGCTTCAGCTAGCTTAGCTTGGTACGAAGACGGCAAACAAGGAGAAACACTTAACCTAGCTCTGTAAGTTAGCTTAAGAGGCTTAAAGTTTTTGTTACATGTAACAAAGACAGGCTAACCTTTTCCTGTTCCAAGTCTTCATGTTAATCTAAGCTAACATCTCCTGGCTATAGTGTCCAAATAACTTTACAGACTCAAGAGTGGAACCAATTCTTATGTCTCGAAAATGTATTTTATTCCTTTACAGAATCCCCGCCCCTCATAAACACAGCTATCACTGAACACTCATCAGTTGGAAATGCTCCTGCCCGCTGGCTGACTAAGTAACATGTGAGGAAAATGTGCAGCGGCAGAAAATTCGGAATAAATGGGATAATTTATAAATTTGGTGTCACGTCATGCCCTTGCAGCCCTTCAGTCTGGTTTATGATCACTGGGTGAGATTGGATGAATGTATCTTTTGGGCTGATTCAGAAAAACCCTTCATGCTTGTGGAGCCTGGGGTTGAATCAGCCAGTCTGTGTTTGTGAGCGTGTGTATGAGTGTGTCAGTCATCTCTGAGTGAAACGGCCAGTAAAGTCGATGAATGAATGCACTGGGTCCATATTTCACTTTTTTATTTGGAGCCCTCACAGTGGCCATGTTGTTTTTGTCAGCAGTCAGAAACAATGAATTATTTCAGGTGGCAATATGAAACTGGCAGAGCGTTGCTCGAAAGGGAAAAGCGCTGAGTGGGTGACAGCCAGACGCCAGTCTACTATGGGGGTCTGGTATAAACGGAGAGGGAGGTAGGGAGGAAAGACAGAAAGAGAAGAAGGGAGACAATAAAAACGGAATTGGAGGAAAATGGAGAGAAAAGAGGAAAAAAGAGAGAAAAGGGGGAGGAGGTGTGGGAGATGAGGCGGTGAAGTGAAGGAGAGAAGGAGACAGAGAGAAAAGGGGGGAGCCAGGCTGTCGTGGAGGACTGCCAGCCGTCTGTGTGGTCCATGCGTTCCAGCCTGGAGGAAGCAAGCCAGGCAAGGGAAGGGCACACACTCACACATACTTACATATACACACAGACATACACAATAATACCCAAAGGCAAAACAGTTATTGAACCCCAAAACACATTATATACACACTTGTACAATATTGTACAAGGTTCAAACACACATTCAAAACACAGTTTGGCTTGTGTTGGGTTTTCAGACAGACTCCCTCTACACTTCAACACTCACATTGAAGTGTTTTGATATGAACAGGGTTAAAAAAAAAAAATCTCTGAGATGTTTTCTGCTGCAACACAAGGCCAACAAACTCTGGCCCCTTTTTCTTAATCCCAGTCTCAAATAATTCACTTTCTGCTTTCTTCCTCTCTGTTCCTCCCTCCCACTGAATGATTTTGTGTTTTGCGTTGTAAAGAACTTGGCACCTCTTCAAGGAACTTCATGAGACATGCAACTGACTGAACGCCTCTGGAAAAGCCTACAGTCTTTTTTTCTCTCTCCCTCTCTCTCTCTCTCTCTCTCTGTCTGTCTGTCTCTCTCTCTCTCTCTCTCTCTCTGTCTGTCTGTCTCTCTCTCTCTCTCTCTCTCTCTCTCTCTCTCTCTCTCTGTCTCTCTGTCTCTCTCTCTCTGTCTCTCTCTCTCTCTCTGTCTGTCTGTCTCTCTCTCTCTCTCTCTCTCTCTCTCTCTGTCTCTCTGTCTCTCTCTCTCTCTCTCTCTCTCTCTCTCTCTCTCTCCCTCCCTATGTTTGGGTGAGTTTTATTTGTCCGGCTTCCATTGTTAAAACCTGTTACGAATAAGGCAACCGCAAAAAGATGTGGGTGTGTATCTGTCTGTGAAAAAGAAAAGAGTTTTAAGCCTTCTAAAAATCCTCTTTAATTACCTGGAACCTGTACAAATTATAATCTTTATTTAGGAAACTATTCTTGGTGAAGAGGCTCAAAGGACTGATAATCCGCAAACATTATCCCTTACATAATTCATAGAAATTAAAGCTGGCTGTCATGATCTTAATATTATGGTGCAATGTAATTATCACTGTAAGTGATCTTAGCATCACTGACTATAAATGTTTGCTGTAATAAACAAAGCCCCACTGATAGTACAATTCATGTGCAAGTAATGACTTGTTAGTGTGATGACACTGTTTGGAGGCATTTTGGTGTCGTCATAACAGACGCATTAATGAAGGCATCTCACTTACTCATAGTGTTTCCAGCACAACAATGAAACAGTGCTGTCTATTTTTAAGAGTTATAGGACATAGCTTAGCAACCACTTCAATAAGGTTGTTTAGGTATGTGGGTGTTTATCTAAAGTCACGTGAGTGAAAATGTGTGTAAGTGTTAATTGCTGTATCATCGTCATCCTCTTCTGCCTATAAAGCTTGAGGTGTGCCACAAAGCTCTGTTTTAGGTCAACCATTGTTTCTGGTTTTCACACTTCCTATTACAGAAAAGAGATACACATTTAGTATTAAGGATTAATCCCCATTTAGGCCTCCTCTACAATTAAATTCTGGATTTATTTAAAAAATGTGCATTTTGTATTCAAGGATGAATTAATTCCTCCCCAAAATTAACCTGTATACTCCTCGACCCCTGTGAACTGACCCCAGGCTAAGGTCCCCTGACAAGAGTCGACTCTGTGGTTCTCGGTCCAGGTCAGTATCTAGAGTCTACGGAGCCTTTGTTGTGAGGGCTCTACAGCTTTTGAATTTCTTGTTTGGGGAAACTAAGGCTTCCTACTTCTGATGAGTTCAGGAATTCCAGCCTGCTGTAATATTAAAGTGCTTGTTTTACGTTTGCTTTGTGAAGAACTTTGTAGCTTCATTTGATTGATAAATGCTAATAGGTCTATTTTATGGTTATTATTAAAGCTATTATACTACTGTAGAAGCAGCTAAATTTGTGAAGAGCTTGAGACCAAGAAAAAATGTCCCCAAGGGGATAATAGAGTGTATTGTATTGTGTCATGTCGTATCGTATCCTTAGGTATCTTATTATGAAAGTATACAGAAGCACGTCTATAAGTAATATATGTAAGTATGAGCATGTGTGTGTCACAGGAAGAGTTTGGCTTGGCAGACTGGTCTCCTGAACCACTAATATTGTCTGCAGGCCTGAAAGTAACCAGGGCCCCTTCCCCAGACTTGTTAACACCCTGACCAAAATTGAACCAAAACACGACCCTGTCCCCAAGCCCAGATACCCCAGACCCGGTGAATTTAAACACCAGAGAGCAGAGCCTGACCGCTAACCTCCACCACTGACACACAACACACAACCGTCACTAACACTTGGGGATGCAAAATAACCACTGTAATATGCTGCAGCGAGACACAGTTTGTGTGACGCCACAATGGTTTTTGTCACCTCCTATGTTTGTCTGTCATCAATTAAGTATAATGAGAACTGTGGGTTTGGACAGAAAGCCTTGTATATTGTGTTATTACGACTCGGCTATTATCACTCAGGAAGTTTGTCTCAGCCGGTGCAGCCGCCGTCAGGAGCAGCTGAAAGGAGACAGAACCACCTATAAAAGCATATTGGTTTAAACAGCCACTCCCTGTCTATTAGCTTGAAATGACATTTAATGAGGCTTATTAGCTCCGCTCCAAATCAGCACTGCTGCTACACTAGACTAATGGCACCAGTAACACACTTTCTCTCTGCTAATCCTGCCATGTGGGTGCCTATGTAGTTGCAGGAGCTAGAGGACATTTGAAATCATACATCAGCAAACAGACATGAACATGCCTGTACACATGAACACACAAAGACCCATACATGTGCACACACTTCCTGAGATGTTGGTGCAGTGGCAAACCACAGGGTAACCAAGAGCTGTCAAACGATTAAGCACAATGCGAGCCACAGAAACCAAGTTAGCCTCCCGCTAATAACACAGTGGCCAGAGGGACCTGACTAACCACTTACCATACCCACACATACACACTGTAAACCCCCGAGGAAAATCATACCGCAGGTCTTTAAAGTAGGACCTACTGATATTCGTCACTCTGACCACGCAATTAATTAGCTGGAGCTCAGCAGCACAGTTTAGAGATATGAGCCTTACTCATTCACGGGTGGTCCGACCTTTTACCACTACTGATATAAGAAGAGGAACCGCTGGGGAAATCAAATCCCGCAGGAAACCTCATATGGCTACCATAAGGCTCATCAAACGCTCCGACATAAAATGTCCTTCCCGAGTGAGACACCACAACCAGGGAAGTCATTAACAGGGAGCAATAGCTACCACTAACATCCCGAAAAGTCTGAAAAATCTAAATCGTATTAAGAACTGTTGCTAATTTTAGTTTCTCAGTTACTAGCTTGTGTTGATATCGAATGTTATTGTTATCGCTTTTTTTCATAGAACAACATTGCTTTCAACGCAAAGGCCACAGAGTGCCAGTGTAAGTCAGGCTCAAGACTACCCACTGTTCACTCTCCATGTTTCTCTGTGCGGACCCCTCCCAGTAGGGCCCCGGAGTACCACAGGCCTCCTAATTACCCACTAGTTTAACACAAAATAGAGCTGTAATAGCCCCCCCCATGTGTCAATGAAGTGTTCACAGATAGAATCACAGTTTTGGAGACAGCCGGGGCTCTCAGCTCTGAGTCCCTCCGTGCTGAAAACCTGGAGGAGGGGGGGGGGGGGGGGCGCGGTTGAGAGGGCACATGTGTGTTTTGCCACCCTCCGACCTCAGCTTAATGACCCCTGAGAGGGAGACGTGTTCTGGCTGTAGTTTCTGAGTAAATTACACCAGCACTGCAATTCTGACCACTTAGCAGCAAAGCAAAGAAGTTCAGGGGTTACGTATGATGACATACTCTTTATTGCTTAAATTACTGTCCCAAGACTGAAGTTAAAACGTGCAGGCTTTAACTTTAAAAGATGTGTGTTAGACCACAAATTGGTCTGAGACAAAGGGAAGAATAACACATAAAAGTGCCAAAATCCCTCACCTGAAGTCAGGTAGGGTTGACTTTCTCTAGTTTATTTACTCAATCTTACTTCACATACTTCCTGGAAGGCTTTCCGGACACTTTTCTAAACAAATTCTGCTCTGACTCCCATCTGCTCGCCACCGAATAACAGTACTTGTTTGAAAGTCATCTGATGGGGGACAGCAGATGCACAGGAAATGCTTTTGATCAAACAAAAAGGCTCAAATGGGAGGAAAGAAGAAGGGGGGAAAAGTGGGTGTGAGTACATGTGCGCATGACGACTAGCATGTGCCTTTGTTTCGATGTGTGTTGATGAACACTGGATGTGGAGTTTCTGATCCTTTTTTTGGCACACTGGCAGGTTTCCTACAATGGAGACTAATGGTTGTGCTAATCCTACTGTCTCCCGGCTCCTCTGTGTCTCTGAGCGTCCTGGTGCCATATGTGGCGGCGCAGGCGGCAAGAGGGTTGTTTGTGATGTGATATTGTTCATTGAGACCCCATGAGATGAGAATATTTTTTTTTATGAATAGGGAGGAGGGTTGGGGAAACAGCTGCATGCCAGACCAGTTGGCACTGAGGGCTATAGTAAAGTTTTTTTTCCTCCTCAGTTGTTTTTATATGGGCCATTAAAGGGAGCTGATGCTAGCATTCTGCTACCCAATGTACCCTCTCAGGAATATTCTGCCTAACTTTTTATTTCCTTTCTTTCTTACAGACTGTCACATGGGTGGCTGTGATTCTTTGAGAGGCCGACTTTTTCAAAACCTGTTGATCGCAAATCAAACAGTCACTATTTTCCCCCCAGTAAACTTGTTTCATCTAAATTAATTTGTTTTATTAAATCTAGGCTTCTGCTTCCACTCGTTGCAGATCCAGCCACACCCGTAGTTTTTTTAAAGGGACGCTCAACAAAATTTTAAGTTTAATTAACTCATCACCAGGAGTACTGCTGTGCTTGTAAACCCAGTATAACGAGGATAACTGAGGATGAAAAGAATTGTCACAAGGCTATCTGAGCTTGGGCACGAGACTTCAAAGTAAAGCCTGTATTTCAAACTGAAAAAAAAAGACGTCAGAGAAAATGTTGCCTTTTCTAAGGGAGGGAGTTTTTCATGAAAGATCCCATTGTGTTGCATTATGGGAAATGTAGGAGAATGTGTTTTCAAAGCTTGTGGGAGCTTCAACAGATAGTCAGGATATTTTGGCCTTCGCTGCTTCAATTTTGAGATTTTTTCAGCGAGTCCTGAAATGAATCGCACTTTAATAAAAACAATCCTTGTGTAATGTTAAAATAGGTGCACCACTCCAGATGCACAGTCAAGGAGGTCATTTGTTGTTTTCTGCATGTGTGATAATATTCCTGTGCTGTACTGTGTGTGCGTGCCTTTGTACTCACTCCTTGGTTCACGCGGTCCGTCCACGGTGACCTTTATGGCTCGGTGGTAAGTGGCCACTTGTGGTGGGTTGGTGAATACTGTGATTGTCAGCGTGAAGCTCTTGCCTGTGGTGACATCAAACAACATCAAATGACACACTATCCTGAAAGACAATGACATGCATTCATCGCTAAACCATCCCCAAGTCACAAGTGTGGTTGTGATCACATAATGACCAATGCAAACTAGGATTAACGACAGACATGATTGCCTCTTTCAGTGGGTCCATTTAGGCTCATTGGCAGAGCCTTAATGGGAGATTGAATGGAGGAGCCAGTGTCTTGTTATCCAGACTTTCTCCCAAGTCTAACGCAGGGTGAGTGGGCGAGAGGCATTTTAATAGTCACTTCCTTTCTCGATAATCCCCAGCAGTTGCTGCCTTGGGGTTTGTGTGTCTCTGTGCTCCTATGTCCATGCATGAGGAACACTATGAATCAGAGTGCAGCAGCCAAGTCAGCAGCAGCACTAACGGCTGAGGTATGCAGATGTGTCGTGTAACCTTGGCTACACAAAAGAAACAGGAAGGTGGGGGGCAGGTTGCAGAGCAGCTGTCCATTGAGTCGCAGCTCAACCATGCCCTCCCCTCTACAGGTCAGCGTAAACATGCCTTTCAAGGAAGCGATAAGATGATAAGAGAGATAGCAGATCACAAACTGAACAGGTGTTCCACATACCTGATTTGAGCTGCATGCGGGTAAACCAGAGCCAGAGCCAGCGGTCTGTGATAACACCTACTGCGTCGCCTTCAATGCTTCTAATTTGGGCAATGTCGAGGCAATCCTTTAAACTACTTTAATATTAACTCTAATGATGTTATCACAGGTGTCTGATTTCTCTCTGAATCACCTTTCCCTTCCATCCTTGCTTTCATCGCATGCTAACACCATTTCAGCCTCTAGCAATCCTTCTCCATTCGTTGGCTTCCCCTGCCTCTGTGTGCATGACTGTCAGCTATCTAACATCCTATCAGTTTGCTCTGCTTGTACTTATCTCTGTCATTGCCTGGTGTTCATTACAGACACCTCGTAGTCTGATCTCCCCGGGCTCCTATGTCACTTCCTGTGACTAGATTCTGTGTCACAGCAGAGGGACGCACACAAGGTTTCTGTGACGACAGGTCCAGCCCCCGTACCCTCACTGCCCTCTGTCACTCGTCATCCCTCCTGACTGCTTCCTCATTTTTTTGACATGGGGAAACTAAGAGGAAAACTCACTGATGAAGTTGCTGACAGCGCTAATCATCATCAACTTATCGCAGGCGACCACTGTCTGTGAGACTTATAGAAAATAAAAGTGTCAAAGAAAATATTTCCAGTAACTTTGGAGAGGGTGAGAGCACATCCTAAGTGCCAAATCTAAAATCGTAAATAAGACGCCTTAGTGACAAGGCAGTTAATGATGCAGAGAGTCGACTTGGGGATGCCAAATATTCTGGGAATGCCATTTGACCCAATAGGAGAGCTCCTCTGCCTCGCAGCCTGAGGATGTGTGCAGAGTGATCAGCGGCGAGGCTGCAGCACCACCCATCATGTAAATAAGCCTGAACTGAGCAGGGTCATTTCAGGTGAACGTTATAAAACGGAACGAAAAAACAACTTGTTTATTTTATATTAACATTTCTCACACTTTGTTTGAGAATCCCAGAGTATGGAAAAGTGGCTTTAACAACGCATTCCTACCTGACCCAAGGATAAAAAATAAATAAATACTTCAAGGACCTTCATATTTAAGGCGCTTTGCAACTTCATTCAAATCTCAGTCATCAAGAGACCAACAGTGGGGTTTGAGCTGGGAGTTGGAGATCATTATGTGGTTGCCATGAGGGGAACGTGACCACTAATCCACACCACTGAATCTAATAGCTCCTGCTGAGTCGTGTTCATGTGCAGAGAGTGTTTCAGGCCTCACCTCGGCCACTGCGGCCCACGAAGCGGAGGTCGTTGAAACGGGCTACCTGGTTCTTCATCACACCTGAGGCATTCCTGAGCTCAGCCGAGTAGTTCTCATCATTGCCCGCCATTACTGTGACGACGGTCCCATCAGGTATGTCTCCCAGGGCAACCACCTGTGACTCAAAGAATCATAAAAATATAACTCCCATCTTTAAAATCCTGCAACATTTTCTCATCACATGTTGATGAATTTAAAGAAAAGAGAAACAAATGATTATAGAAGATTTTAATCCAAAAGCTGAGCGGAATCAAATTTTGGATTAATTTTAGTTCCTCTATTAAAATAATTAACATGGCTTATATGACAGGCTTGTCTAACACCATCCTCAAAATCTTGTAGACAAATGAGTTTTAATTCAGCTTCACTTTGTATTAAAAAAAAAGTAAGTGAGTCCTTGTGTTATCATTTAGATCCTTGGATACAGATTAAAGAGAACGAGTAGGCCTACAGAGCAACAATAATTACAGAGCCATAGTAATAGGAACAGTTAAATAACACATATATTTTAAAATGTGTCAGATTTGATTTGGAGCCAGAGCTTCAGCCGCAAATTTCCACTTTGGTGTTCCTTTGATCCATCCTTTAAATAAGATCTGTCGAGTAATTAATAGGGCCTTTCCTGTGAATTATCACAGCAGAAAAAACCGTGTAAGGGCTTCAGGAAAGTTCAGAGGCCTCAATGTTTAAATAATGAAACTTTGCTTTTGTATGTTTACAGATCTTTTCCCGTCTTCTGTTTTCAGTCAAATCTGAGTTTGAAAACTGACTTCAATAATTTAGTATGATCATTAAAAAAAGAAACAAAAGGCCACACAATCTTTTAACATATGTTTAGCATGTGAGTTATGTTTTAAAATAAATTCTCATTTCCTGTAAACAATTGCTGGTTACAAAAAGCTGTAAATAATTATTGTGGAAAACATATTTTATGGAGGAATTATTCACTGCTTGGGAGGTCTTAAATGAGTACAACTTTTTGTAGAATTAACAATGCTAAATATTTATCTATAAATAAAATGCAGTTTTTGTTTGTTTGTAAAAAATCACCAGACATGTGAAGCATTTCCTTTTTGTTTAACATCTTTTAAAATTCTAGGCACTGAGGTTAAGACTTATTTATACATAGGCCTATTTATATTTAACATTTATTTTAATGTGACTTCATAACCCAAAGATAATTATAGCAGACCTGTTGAACTGACGATCCACAAAGATGTAAATCAAATGTAATCATAACTTATTTCAGAAAGAGCGCTACATTTAAGAGAAGATACATTAAAGACCATGAGGGAAAAGACACACACACACACATACACACACGAACAAATCCTAAACTCACGGCATTTAACAGTACAACCTTTTAAATTTGTGTAAGTTCAGTTTAAAGAAAAAAAAAAAATCTGCATCCACTTATCCAAAACCCTTTCTTGGCTAAATGTGGTGTTTGTTTGTGTTACGGTTCGCACCGCTTCAAACTGCGGTCTCTTGATTCAGCAGCACATGACAGACGGGACTCACCTTGAAGGCGACAGGCAGCGTCTTGTTACACCGCCAGTGGGAGGGCAGGACCGAGCACAGAAAGTTGGGGCTGTCGGTCCGGACCAGCTCGGCCGGGTGGTCGGCGATGATCTCGGCCATGCTGCGGTTTTCGTGGGGACGCAGCCTGGGCACCGCCGCTGCGTCCGGCTGCCCGGCTGGAGAGCTCACATCGTTCATCTTCCCTGGGACCGGCTGGAGGCTATTGGACGGCGGACTGAACCTCCGACTGGCGCTGGTATCTACGGGAATTCGCATCACAACAGCGCGGATTATCAAAAAAGTCCAAAGTCTCTACTGCTCCTCTCTCTTTCTTTCTCTGTCAGAAACTCGCAGTGTGCGGTGCTGCTCGCTGAACCTCAGCGCGGCTGCCAACGGAAAATGGGACCTCGCGAGCGCACACAGCGTTTCAAAAAGCCTCTCCACTAACTTCACTGGGCGCCTTCAAGCGAAATAAAACATACTGCCCCGGCAAGAAAAAACACCCCTCAAAAGACTTGGATGATGTTTTAAATGACAAGTTCTTTTTTTTTTTTCAAACTTCTCTGGGGCAGCGTCCATGCGCCATAACGCAGCCGTAGTTGCTCTTGTGCGGATAAAAATAACATGAAATAAATGTCCGAGCGCGTAATAGGCTATACTATTACAAATAAAGCAGGTCTAAAATGGAACAGCCGGCCCAGATGCTCAAAAAGTTTTTGTCTGTCTTCCTTTTGAGAGGAGTCAAAGCGCTGCTCCAGGTGCGTCATTGAAGTCTTTGTGTCAAACTGAAAGGCTTTCTTAAAGCCCGCAGGCTATGTACACACACAAAGTTTTCAAAGTCAACGGAATATGCTCTAACAATACTTAATAGAGCTATTTATAACCTAGAAACGCTTGCAAATTGTACACGCTTTACGAAAAGTCTCTCGGCCACGCCGCAGGTTTTTGTATTTAGGGTTAAAAAGGTTGATGAAGTCGGGGGTGAAAAATCATCGCCGGTGAGATGAAGGAGGCGGAAAAAAGAATCCAGTTTTTGTAGCCGTAAATGTGGTTAGTGTTTGGAGGTCGGGGTTTCCCGTGCGCAAGCTTTTTGTGGTTTATATAGCTCGAGCGCCCAGCAATTATTGTGCTGATGTGACTCCAACACGTGGTGTCTGGAGTCGGATCCATTCCCTCCGCCACAATCTATCACGCCTATATACGAGCGGACAGGTCTCCGTGTCAGCTCTCTACCTTCATGAAACACACTTGGAACTATGTTTAACGCCTTTCTCTGTGTCGGCATTCAGAGGTTCTTAGCTGCCCGCTGTACATACCCACATGTTACTGCTCCCCGGGACCCTCTGCGCGTTTCTACTCTGCTGGGGACGGTCATGTCCAGTCAGTAACACCATCAGTCTGTCAGTCCGCCTTGTGTTACCACTTTGACCTGACAATGTGCGCGTCTCAAGAGCGTTCACGGAGCCGAGAAGTGAGTTACACTCCATAAGGTAGAGGAGTGAGTGAGTCACCGGAGAGCGGTGAGTCAGGTAGAGGCGCAGGAGTAGAGTTTCACTCGGTCGCAGGGGAGAGCTGTTGTGCAGGTGTACAGGTATTCTACTTTACACCGGCTCTAATTTATGTTCCACCACACTTGTGGCTGCTACCCGTGTGCTGGGGGCTGTTTAAAAAAGCCAGATAAATGAAATCTAATTTTATGAGCCTCATACAGCTTGTCAAATAATCTACCTAGAACAGAGAGGACTTGTATTGTACTCATTCCAATTTCATGCACCTCATACTTCTACATCAGCACATCTTAGAAAAAAAAAATGCACTTTTTACTTCAATACATCTGTTTGATAAGTATAGTTTTTTTTGTTAAAACAGCCCAACAGTTTAAAGGGTAACCCAATATGGCTCATCCTCCATCAAATTATACTAAAACATAAATGTATTTTACACAAAAATGTATCAATAATACAATAATAATCATCTAAAATAAATAGTATTTTGGTTGTTGTAGAAAAACTATACCTTTAGCACATATTGCCAATAAAAAAATATAAATTTTCTTGTTTGGTGTAATAATAAAAAAATATATAGGATCCAAATACGTCTTCCATCATACAAAAAATGAGAATAAATTATATTTTTCAAATCACAAATTTTCCCAAAGCAAAGGAAAAACCATCACACACACACACACACACACACAAAAGCACATAGAGGAACTCTTACTAGAAATAGCCTTAACTACCTCTAAATCTCCAATCACAAACCTCACGGTTAGCAAAACCTTGTCCGAATAAAACATTCTACATAATTTTAATGTTTTTATTGAAGTCCTAAAATGTCTCAAATGTCTCTTTCGTGGAAGTTCATCTGAATGAAGAAAGTGAGCGAGCCTGTGTCTACTGTAGAGGGCATCATCTACCCTCTGACAGACTCCATGTCACAGCCGGCTCTCATCACCCAACCCCCCCCCCCCCCTCCTCCCGCCCTCCACCCTGATTACCCATCAGTCTCCCAATGAGTCTGTTGTGAGTGCCACATCACACAGCAGATTTCTGAGTTACTTTTCTGTTGCTCCGAAACAGGCTTTTATTGCAGCGAGTGTATAAGACAAAGGCCTTGATGTTTTTGGTCTGTTTAAAAAAATAAAAGGGACTACTTGGAGGCACAACTGTCCGTTTATTCTGGTCCTGTCGGGGGTTAATGCAGCTTATTTTTATGCGATACCGTTTAAGTCATTTTACAATACGATTTCTGCGTCAAAAGAAAAAGAACTAAAGTCTAAAAGTAACTTCAAATAACTTGATTTCTTGTATTTCAGAAGTATGTATGTATATGTGTGTGCTCGCATACGTGTGTGTGTGTGTGTGTGTGTGTGTGTGTGTGTGTGTGTGTGTGAGGATGTGGGAGGGATATATACACATATAGTATATATATAAAGTCTAAAAGCACTGACACGCATCTGGCACCTCGTCATGTGGACGAGGAGGAGGAGGAGAAGAGAAAAAAAAAAAAGAGTGATTGAGTTACACTTCCCCTCTGTGTGCCCCAAACACCAGAAATATGGTTCACATTGTCCAACATTCTCAAAGATCGGCTAACAATTCACGGATGGATAAATGTGAATAGTAGTAATTAAATCTGTAATAGTGATAAACATGGCCTTGCAGGGACCGTGGAGCCGGTTATTCCAACAGAGTTAGGTTTCAGTTCTGATAATATCGCTTTTTCACCGCTGAATACATTTGCTGTAATGTGGAAAACATCCTTAATGTTGAAGCGGAATTTAATTTAGGAAATGTTACGGCTGAAATAATAACAAGCTCTGAGTCCATTTCAGTCCATCAATTTAATCAGGCTAATTATTTTAAACACATATGTGTTTTACATTATTTTGACTGAAATTTGAACTGGAATATCATTTTGGGAACTTTTTTGTGAGTCTGAAATTCAGATATTCTGAACTCTGTGGCCCATTAGAGAAAGAGGCAAAAGGAGCCTCTTGATTTCCCTCGTCTGATTTAAGGCCCATGTGCACCCCTTCACCTCCTCAACCCCATGTAGTCGTGACTCAAATCCCCACAACTCTGCTCATCAAAGAGTGTTTGTCCCATCTCACTCTGCTTTACCTCCCCGCTGTACTTCCAGCATCTGTCTTCCAGCTCCCTACAGGATACGCCCGCATTCACACAGTCTGTCTGGCTCTCTGTCAGTCAGAGGTAGACAAACCTCTGGATCTAAAATCAATCTTTTAATGTTTAGATGTGAAGGAGACACCAGAGCAGGCATCAATGTGCCAGAATACACTCTTCAATTGAAGAATACCACTTCCCAGCGTCAGTGTCCTTGATTAAACCCTGTCAAAAATCTACTTGTGATTGAATATGAACCCTGGAGCCTTCAGGCACTGTTGGAGTTTCAGAAAATCTGACCTGTCCTTCTCAGTATTCACAGATTTAATATTAAGAAGTAATGAATGGAGCTTAACGCTGCTCGTTCAGTGTGGCTGTCGCTCGCCTGGTGCACAGCTGGATCGCCTCCCTCAGCTCTGGTATTATTCATCTACTGTGTTACACTGGCTTGGAATCATTGCACAGTAGGAGAAGTCTCTAACAGTGAAGAACCACAGTATACCACAGTGAGCAGGATGTGCGTTTTATGATTTATGGTAATATTGTATTTCTGCCGCTCAGTTTCAATTATTTGTTTCCAATAAAAATCAAACTCAGCTGACAACTCTTTGACTAATTTTCCTGTCGAGATATCAAGCGTGTAATAAAAGTTTCTGTTCTCAGTCCCACTTGGGGATGACAAAGGCTGTGTGAAGGGCTAATATGTGCACACACGCTTTCTATAATGTTATTCTGTTTTCCCTTGCCTTTTTATAACTGTCAGCTTCAATGCATCTCTCGTGACGCGTAAAAACACACTTTTAGAGACTCCATCTATCTGTATTATTAACACCTCATAAGGAAAGATTACAGGACGTATAAAAGCAACGTGTTTATGTTCAAACGGGCAACAACAGTCAGGTGCAACAGTTTCTGTTCACGTGTATATACTTTTTTTTTTTTAGATAACCATATATGTTGACTATATTTGAGATAAATAATGAAAACATGAAAGGAAGGCTGCTCCTCTCTCCTTTTCAAAAGCAAACACTCATCAGTCAAGAGGAAAAGTACAGCCACTTTAGACGAAGGATTAAGCCTACATTTCACAGTGCTGAATTTTTCAAGACGCTTAATTATAGCCTTCTAGAGGAGCGCCGTGACGAGGCCCAGGCTGTTTCAGCTCTAACGGGATGTTTCCATGTTAGGCAGGCCACCAGCCAACTGGGCCTGCCAGCTAACCAATCAGCCAGCCCACCAGGCTAGGCAGCAATGCAGCCAAAGATCCAGTCTACCAGCCAATCAACCGAACCGACCAGGAGAGCAGAAAAAAGCCACAAAACTAGCCTGCCGGTCAGATAGTTAGACTCAGGCTGGTAGTCGTCCAACAGGCCGGATAATTATTGAACAAGCCAGCCGGCAGACGAGGATGATGACTAGAGGAGAAACTATACTCCTTGTGACCTCATCGACACAACCTCACATTGATGCACTGATCCCAGATCACAGAAAAGCCCTTAATGACTGTCACTGAGCCTGTGACATCACTGTGAACTGTTAGGAACGGGACGGCACGTTCTGCGGTGTGTGTGCATACTACTCAGCAACCATTTTCACTGAGTGTAATCATTAGGTGGCTGGAGCCTATAGAGTTAAATGGACTTATTACCATGAAAGAAAGTGAGATGCAAGAGGCAATTTTCTTCCATATTTTGCTCTGTTTCTGAAATGGCACAGAGCAGCATGGAAAGAGATGGAGACATGGAGGGGGAGGCTACTCGATGCTTGTGGCAGGAGGGTAGAGATGGAGGGAGGGAGGGGGGGTATAAAGACAATTTCCTCTCTGCTCTTATTGCTCTGACTGTCTGCCGCCTACCGCCTTCATGGAGGTCCCTAATTGAGATCACTTGTACTTAAAAATAGGAACAAAAAGGAACTTCTGTGGGCAGGGAGATGGAGAGGAGAAAATAAAGCAGTAATATGTGACGAAGGCTGCCATTAAAGAGACCCAATGATAGATCTGAGCCACTCTGTGGACCAGAGCTGAGAACGCTTTCTCTGTGTGCCAGGGAACCTTCAGATGTTGACGTGTCACACACCACCTGCTGTCACAGCATGCGTAAGAGTGTATTTGTAGGTTTTCTGTGTGTGGCTCTTTGATGGGGTAGGGTGACAGTGCCCGGGGATGAAGCCAGAAACACGCCAAAAGAAGGGGGAGTTCAGTTTTTCCACAGACGTGTGTGTATGTTATAGTTTGTCTTTTTAAATCTGCAACAAAATATCTGTACAGTCATCAGGCGTTTTTTGGCTGCCCCTCTCTGTGCAGCTTTTGTGTCATTAACTATGCTATTATTAGCCCTTCACTTTAATTCAGCGGCTCCACCGATCAAACCCTCCAGCGGGCCGCCCTACCCAGACTCATGTGTCCCTAAGGCGTGATGGTTTTCCCTTCAAACCATCTATCACTCAATCAGGTCCGATCGAGCTATTAATCACACAATGAGCCCCCCTCCTCGGAGACCAGTTTGAAGGAGTTGCTTGAAGGAAACGCAGCGTATCCAGGAGTGGTACAGGACTGCGTCTGGGAACAGGAACCCTGTAAAGAGCGTTTTTCTTGGACCGAGACCCTCTGTAGGTGCTAAAGACAATACAGACACTCGGGCTAGGCCAACATTCCACTTTACACTTTTCCCTTCCTCTGTGTATTTCACTGGTCTACTTCCCCTCTGCAAACTAGCCGGCTAGTATCAAAATATTTATAGTACATCTGCAAGACATGCTGTTCTCATGTATCTGGGTCCATTTAGCCCCTGTGTTCATTATGCGAGGTAAAACTAATACCAGATTTATAGGGGGGAGATTTCTCTCTGTTCTCCTTGTCTTTGTCGTACGATTGAGGATGATTTATGTGAGGTGGAGGAGGAACGGTCGAGATAGATAGGGTGACAACGCAGCGAGAGGCAAAACAGGCAGGGGCCCAGACGAGCCCTCGCCTGGGGGGCTATCAGCTATCCCTCGCCCGTTTCCACTGCTCCTGTTTGGAGACGGGAGAAAGGTAAGACGGGACGGACAGTGAGGGGAAAGGAAGGAGGCAGGAGGTAAGATTGTATGTATGTATATGGATGGAGGCGGGTCCAGGTGCAATAGATCCAAATCAATCTAAGGAGCTAAAAAAAAAAAAAGGGGGCCAGATCGAGGAAGGAAAAAGTCTGTTATTGATGCTCAATCGAACGCAGACATAAACAGAGACAGTGCAAACCAACGCATTGAAATGTGCCATATATATTTTTTGTCTTGGAACATTAAAATATATTAAATATACTATTTGTTTCTCTTGGCTATCATAGACCATGTATGATGAATTTTACTGACAGCAATGAACATATATTGGAAACCTTCAGACGAAGAACTGACATTGCTGCACTGCTTCATTTCTGGGGGGCGGTCTGTGTCAAATCTGTCAGTCAGTCAGTTTGCAGCATGTCCCACACTGAGTCAACAGCCAATCAGATAACAGGAAATTTTTTAAAAAAAGAAGCACTGAGCAGGAACAGCGTGCAGCCGCAGCACTGGGCATTCATCGAACACCGGCGCTCAACTTCCGAGGGTTTGGATCTCACTTTCCTTTCTCTTTTTTCCTGATCTCTTCCTGATCACAGTCCAGCTCGGAGCCGCTCCAGAACACTCTTCAACCTGGAGCCATGAATATAAGATCTGATTCCAAACCATTTAGTACTAAAACTGACCTCGGAAGGCTCGGTTTGTGAAACATTTGAGGCCTTAACTTGAAGCATCTGATGAGATTTGTGCGCTGAATGAGTTAACAAATTAAGTTCAGAAGAGTGTCACCACTGATGCAGCTCACTCAGAGATGGGCCTTTGCTGAAAGCCTTAGCCTGTAATTAGACTGAGCCTATTAGACTACTGGTCAGAGATGACTCACAACAAGGTGGGGTGTAAAGGGGGAGAAAAAAGGAGGTTGGAAGGAGTTCACTTTTAGAGAATCCAGAGAGAAGACAGAGATGTCCTCAGATAAAATCAGTTCCAGCCATCTTTGGAAAAAAAAAAGAGGGTTCAACGAAAGGAAACATGAAAGATTTTTGGGAAAACATGATTTCAGAAGATAAATGCTTATTGTCTGATCGTTTGACCCATGACACACAGTTTTCCACAATTTTACTGAGAACTTGCCGGTTATTACAGGACAGAGCCTTTTCATGTCGCGTCTGCTCGGGCCCTCACTGAGACTCGGATGTCGCCAGCTCTATAGCGCCTGACTCGAGTCCTCATCGGGACACTCCTCGACTGCTGGGTCCCACGGGGAACATCAGTTATGTTATGAAATGCTGTCCTTCAAACACAATCTATTCTGTGGTATTGCATTATAGCTAAGCTGAGAATTTCAACGTCACGCACATATAAAACCTCTTTGGCAATGGGGTTGTTGGGATGTGGTCTCGGGCTGACATTTAAATTGTCCTCTTGGAATATGCTGTCACCCAGGAGGCGAGAGATTTACGACAAATAAATTTGCGAGAACTGATCGCCTTAAATGTTTTAACTGGAGTTAATGGCGTCATAGATCACTCTGAGATGTTCTTGAGTCCTCCAGAGACTGAACAGTGTCCCCAGTAGTTGCAGAATTCATTTCAGATAATTAAAGAAGCTCTAAACAATCCAATCTCCTCTCACTGAACTAGTGTCATCCACCACACTAATGCTCTTTAAGAGACTTTCCTGCAAAAAATGGGGCAAATATGACACTTAAGAGACCTCCAAGCAGTATCACGAAGCTCCCAGAACCATTTTTTTAGGCTTGAAAACAAAGCTGCTCTACCAGTACAGAAAACCTTGAAGTCAAGACACAAGTATACAGGGTTGAAGCTGTAAACATTAAAGCTGTGTTTACATTGCCACAGATTCTTTTTCATCAGTAATTGCCTCACACTGTGAGCTTGATGATTGGGTAATATTTATGATCGGCCCTCAGGGTCTGCTTCCCTCTCAGTCTCAGTTTTACGTCCATAAAATCTTTTACCCTTGGCTCAACTGCAGCGCAGACAAGGTCCCATTAGAACCTGATTGTATATGTGCTTTTAAAGTGTGCCTCTATGGTGCCTTTAAAGTGCAGCTCGTGTGTGTGTACGCATGTGATGTGGGTGTGTATGCACAGTGAGTGTGTGCGTGTGTAGCAGTAAAGGGGCTGGCTCTGAGACTTAGGTTAACTGGACTATAATTTGGAGGCCCAGTGAAGACTCCCAGCAGCCTCTCACTGTTTGTTTACCAGAGAGACCAACTCAACTGTTTCTGCTGCATCTGCAGGGTCCGTGCAGGAAAAGGGCGTGTGTATCTGTCTGGCTGTGAGTTCATGTGTGTGTGTGTGTGCGTGTAGGTGTAATTGTGTGTGTAATCCAGTATTTATGTGAAAGTGACATTTTGTAGAATAGGCAAAGATGAAGTTGTGAGTGGGTGTTGTACAAACTACACAATTCCTTAAATTAACATATTTTCAAATGAAATTCTTTATATAAGGAACCACTGCTTCCAATTAAACTAAAAAACTCTAGCATTCCTTTATTACCATCATACACCTTTAAGCTACAGTAAACCAAGGCTACAATACACATACACAACCCTTTCTCTCCTGGGATGGTAGCTTTGTCATAAATAAGTCAACAAAAAGAGCCCAGCTTCACAAAAAACACCCGCACATTAAAAAGTGTTTGTCAGCAGAAAATGACTGCTATTTTTGTTTGTGTCGAGAGTAATTCTCCTGAGACTAAAGTGCTCGCTTTCTGTCCCAATTGGGCTTTCTTTTTTATTTTCACCATTCCTCCTCCTGAGCAGGAATGAAAAGAAAACAATACAATTCAAAAGAGCGGAGCCTCACAGCCTGTCATTTCGCTGTAACTTTGAATCGTCTTTGCTCTGCGTGAGCTGTTTTCTTTCACACACACACACAGAAATATTGCAGCATCCTTAAATTCCGCACGAGAGAGGAAGAAAGACAGAGGAGGAGAGGAACTTTCAAAATATAACTCTAAATAAAATATTCTCGCTCCTCTGGGATCCTCCTTTGCTCATTCAGCACGAGAAGAAGTGAAGTGGAAAAGGCCTGTTATTGGTCTGCGTCCAAAAAGGAGGAAGAGAGAAGAGAGAGAGAGAGAGACCTATTTCCTTTGGGGAAAGACAAAAAATAGAATGAATAGCGCAACAGTTGACGGAAAACTTTAAACTGCGACAACAAAATGAACTACAGACGACTGTAAAGGGGCAGCTGTCTGAGTGAGTGACAAGATTCAACTCCAGACTGAAAGCCTGCTCGAGCGGGGATCAGACAGTATGTATGTGTGCAGACTTTGATCACACAGAGCTGCGTGTCGGAGCAGTATGATTGGATTGACAATGTGTAAACTGGAACAGCTCAGGGATCAACATAAAACACTGCAGCTACAAGTTCTCCAAAGACGCCAGGCTCAGTCACAGGAAAGGGCTTTGAAAACAACCTGAAATGTAACGTAGGGGATTTTGCAGTTTTGTAACAGTGCTGTACAAGCAGAAACGGTTTGAAACTTATCTTCTTCTCTTTTTTTTTTACAGGGAGTCATGCAGAGATCTGTAGCGAAGTTGGAGGACAGAAAACCTATCTGGTAACTTTTACGTTAACCCTCTACTGAGCTTTTATAAAAGAATATTAACACTTAATGAACACTTCAAATGTATGCGTTGTTTCGAACAGATCGAAGGACAGTTTAAGTTGCTGTTCAGTGTTTCTGTGCATCTACAGATTGGAAAATAGAACGCAATATCATCATCTCAGATAAATCTTTAAGTGAAAATGGTGACATTAAGTTTACAATTAAAGTACTTTATCATTATCTTCAAACATCAAGCATGAATTTGTTCCTAATTGTATTCACTTAAGTTCAGCAAAGTGCGTTTGTCTTTTGTTTCCAAGGTCAAAAATAAACCCTGGAGCTCATCAGGCCTTCGTTTGAGCTTGGCTTAAAAACACATGAGGATAGTTAACAGTTAATCAATTCTTTATATAACACACTGTAATTATCTTATACATGAATACAGCTGTTTTGTCAATATTCATCAGTTGTTTATACTACAGTTCATTGGAAGAGCAGTAATAGTTCACAAGCTCATTTATCGACACTTTAAATGTCCTAATACCCGTCCTACAAAATAGTTAATCATACACTTATTGTGATTGTTAATGTTTGTTTCTCCTACTTGCTAAGAAGGGCGGTTAAAGTGAAACATCTACGCAACACTGGAATGTTTGTCGTTCTTAATCCCAATTATTTGCATGCTTGTTTCACCTTTCAGACTTTTTTGTCTTTCAGCCCCCCCCCCCCCATCCCCCCCAACCCCCCTCCCCTCTCTCTCTCTCAGCCACTTTACAAATTAGATCTTACATTTCCAGCTTCCCTCTCCTCCCCAGAGACTTGTCAATATCAACTACACACTCTTTTCAAAGTTCAAAGACTAGCATCCCACTGCACACACCTACACACACTCCCCTGGCCCCTTTTGTGTCTCTGGGGCATATTTCATTTCAGTGTGCATGCACATGCTTGAATATATCTGTGTACACGCTTTTATGTGTGTGTGTGTGCATGTGTGTGTGTTTGTGCCACAGGTGGTGCTGGTGCTGATGACTCTGTTCTGATTATTGCGGTGACCAAAGCATCGCCGCCCCGTCACATTTGTCATCGCCCTTTTTCCTGAAAGCGTGGGTGGGAGGGGAAGGATGGAGGGAGGACATAAGGGGAAGGAGAAGGAGGAAGGAAAGGGACGAAGAGGAGGGTGGATGATGGTAAACGGCCGCCCCCGCCGTGCCATATGGGAGGTGGTTTCAAAGAGTCTGTCCTACTGGAAGCCCATCGAGCGCAAACCGATCCCTCCTTCTGTATCATATCTCTGACTCTTTTACTTACTTTAAGAGTTTCTCCTTTACTCTCTAATTTTCTCACATTTCACCCCTCACTCTCACATTAAAGAACAAACAGAGACCCCCTCTCATCTACGCGCTTACGCGTCCTTCAGAGCTGTCAGACCACCATAAAAGGCTTGCGTGGGCGTTGCTGAGTGGGTGGGCACTTTGATTTTCAGGTGTATTTGATCTGTTGTGTTCACACCTCGGCTCTGGCAGGGGGCCCGATGTGTGGGCAGGTAATTTGAGCAAATTAGGAGATGTGGCCTGTGTGCTATTATTGACACCCCATACCCTCCACTGCACGTCCATCTATTGTTCCCTCCGCTGCACACACCTTTCTTTTCTTCCGCCCCGAGTCCCCCGGTCCCATCTGCGCCTCCTGCTCATAACACCCACACGCAGCTTCTGAAGGCACAGTGTAAGGCATAAACGCACACACACACACAAAAACTCGTACATGGGATTGGGGCGGCAGGAGGGGGGGGGGGGGGGGATTGGTTCCAGGTGCCAGTTTGAGTGAGAGCATTAATCAAGCAGACAGATCTTCCTGTCACAGACACCTTTGGTCTGGACACACACTCACAAACACCCACACAAACACAATACTGTACATCAAACCCTCTTCACTCTGCTATACTTTTACTGTTACTACAAACCTGACTTTGATTACTCTGCAATATTGCACATACAAAAACTCCCATTTGAAAATACCAAATTTCTTCTTCTAATCTTTTGCTAACTTGTGAAAAGAGTGAGTGCTGATACCGATGTCTGCAAACACGAAGTAACAAGGAGCACTTATCCCCTCAGACTACCTCTCTGAGCAGCTGCCAAGTCTATTGATCACAGTCAGAGCGCAGTTCAACTCTTTGATGCTCCTTTACCCACGTTGCTTCACCTTCTCCTAGCACATCCTGCCCTTTAATGTTCACACTCGGGGTATTTACTGTATGTGTGACCTCATATAAATAATCAGAATTGCCTTAAAAAATATAGCTAACACCTCCAGCCCCGTTGCTGCTCTCTTCATGACCTGCTGCTAAGTAGGTTTATGTATTTGGGAGTTTGGCCTGAGTCAGAGGGGATACCGCATTCCTTTAAGATTAAACTAACAAGGGGAAAAACCTGCCTTTTTCCCCACTGTGGGCGCAGAACAGGTAAGGCCTTGTATAGGTGCTGTGGTCGCGCTCTCACTCATGTCGTTACAGGCTGAACCCAAACATCCAGGAACCTCGACACTCCATATTCCCCCTCTTAAAGAAACACGGAGAATGGAATAGAAGCTGTTTCGCAGGAAAGCGAGCGCAAACGCTAAACAATGCTGTTCAGATTTCCTGTGGTTTGCTGTATCAGCTCTGCTGGAAGCCGTCTTCATACTTAAATAACTAAAATAAAACATGTTCGCTTGATGGAAGCGAGAGGAGAGGGGACAGAAAAAGAGTAAAAAAGGAATATGAATCAGGGCTACAATACTGGTGTTCTGTTTCATTAGGGTGAACCGGTTCCAAGATAGACCAATTTTCAAAGTGTTAGGTAGTTACTTCCTCTCTGAGGGCTTATATCGGATAACCGTAATTCGCCCAGCATGACGCAATTGAAATGGATGAAGGGCTGCAGGATCTTGTGAAGTGTGAAAATAGCAAAGCGCTGCATTAAAAGCATCAACGGCTAACGCAATGGCATTAAGCTACCTGGCAATTATAGTGCGTTCAAGAATCAAAGCTATGTGCACTGTGGCATGAGTCTGCAGTGGCGTCCAAAAATTACACAGAAATTTGGCATGTATGTGTAGAGTAAACATGGCAAAGAAATTTGACATTTGCATTGATTTATGAGGGAAGAAGGCAGAGATTTAAGCGCTCAGAGTGTTAAACATACAATACGATTGTTGTTGAGTCTATTATCAACACTGCAAAAAGGCAGAAACCTGCAGTAAGCACAGTCAATTGGCAGGTTGCCTTATCATAATAATGTAATTAGCCCCCGAGCTACTGAATAAGAAGATAAAAGACGGGATAATACACACACGGTGCCTTGTGAGTATTTACACTGAACTCTGCGTTTGTTGTTGCAGTCTCCTTATTACAGGAGGGAGCATAATATTACACTGCAGTCCCATTCTCCCTTGTTTAAATAAATGCTCGCTGCTTCAACTGGAAGGAGGAGAAGTAGATATTTCACACAAGGTGTTGTGGACGAGATAATTAAGTCACGCTACAGAGAAAAGAAAGCCTTTAAATTATGACTCTTATTTTAAGGGACAGTGCTACACTTAGTTACATTAATTCATTGATTTACTTTTATTGACTTCACATTATTGCTGCAAATTAAAAGAAAAACACAGACAACTTTTCCCTCATCTTTCTCATGAGGGACAGTGGGAGAAACTTATATTATACTAACCTGAGATGTTTGTATCTCAGGTTATAGTGTTCCCATGACACTCTTATTGAGACCTTATTAACAGACTCTAAAAAGCCTTAATCAACCCACCATTCACTGTAAGTGCAGATGAGTGAAAATACAGACCAATTCATCTATCTTTGATTAAACACTGATCACATTAACACAGCGCCTCCATGATTACCCCCAAGAATTATGTAGACTAATGTGAACCTCAAGCACTAATAAGTCTTAATAGCCGACACAGCGCGCCAACACACACACAGCACCGTTTTACTCCATCAGTTTGACCCTGCTTGGATTAAATAACATGTTTGCCTCCGAGGTACAATTAAGCAACGCTAAATAGAGATCCTTTGAGCCAGGAGTTAAGAGAAGAGTCCTATCTGCACAGTAGCAGCCAGTGAAGCGATCCCAACCCCCCCCCCCCCCCACAGGCTCTTTCAAATTACCTATTGATGAGTGGGCTTCACCGTCCGTCGGGGGAGGAGGAGGGAGGATGTCTGGTTCACTTTTAAGATGTCTCCAAGAAGCGGGCCTGTGGTTAGATCTAAGGCAATACTTATGCAACAGAAGCTGCCTTTCTCAAATACATATACGGTTTCCCCTGCAAATTATCTGAGATTTTCTTTTGGGGAAAGTTTTCCGCCCGGAGTCTTCAGATATTTACCCACATTGCCCTGTTTTTTCTTTTGATCGTGTTGATTTGGATAGGTCTCTGTAAGCGTTTTTTTTTTCTTCTCTACTGCGACTGAACGATAATTGCTCCCATGACTTAATTGTCTATATGTAATTAAGTTTGTAATAGAGAAAAGAGGCTTTTAAATGTTCCCCGGAGAGGCACAGTGGTTGAGTGGGTGCCACACATGTTGAAGATTACTCTGCCCTCCCCATCTCATCTGCCAGTCTGAGGAGGAGTTATAAAAAAAAAATGTATCTGAGGCAATTAAATGAGAACTGCTTGATGTAAACGCCAAGACAAATTTTAATGAGACCCCTTATTTTCAATTTAGAGCATGTGCCCACTCCCACAAGTCAACTCAATTTATCATTGGGGATGAAACGCTCAGCTTAAATTAAAAATGTCCTTAAATACACGCTGACGGATGGGATGGAGTAATGTGGCTTTGAAACTAACAAAACAATATTTTGTAACTTGTGTTCTCTGGGAAAACTGGCTGACGCTGCAGTAAAACCTCCAGGAGAAACATGGGAGTAGGAGAAGTGGAAGAAAAACTATAAAATCAACAAAAAGGAAAGACTAGAGCTGAGTTTTTTGTTCTAAGAATGCATGTAAGTTGTCAGGAATAGAGAAATAATCTTTCGATTCATAGAAATTAAGACTTTAAAAACAAACCTAATATCTAGGTTATAATAAAAAGTGAACCTTCAGCGTTTTACGGCTGAATGGTCCACATCCATTAAACCAAGATCTTCTTTTAGACAAAACAAAAAAGTTTACGTCTGATTCAAATTTTTGCCAGTTCTGATACATGACAATACACTACATTTAATTGTTTTGAATTATAAATACAACAGAAAGCACTGGTGGTCTTACAAAATCACATTGCGCTGTCGGGGGACTTTTTGTGGTTGTACTGACAGTTTTACAGCCCAGATAATCATGAACAGGAGCACCTTCAATGAGCAGCAGCACAATATCGCAAAAAAATACCTTTTTACAAGAGTCTACCAGTGATGATCTTTTCTATGAGTCACTCCACCTGAACATCTGTACACATCTGCTCCTCTCTTCCTCACTCTGTCTTCCACAGCATGCTTTCAATTTCCTGCAGTGCTGCTCCTCTCCTCTCGCTCTCCCGTGCTGCGACCCCAGAGACGCACCGAGAGGTCAGGGGTTAACGTGGTAATAGGTGGTGGGGATTGGTTGAGGACGCTCACTCTCTCCCGGCTTTCAGAGCGCATTAGGAGCCGCTCTGCTTCTGTGCGGAGCCTGAGCCCAGAACAGCTGTGTCTGACCACGGAGCGACTTCTTAAAAACATCTTTTAAACATTTGATTTGGACGGAGAAGTGCAGGCTATGGACCGAAGCGGAGAGGAGGAGGAGGAGGAGAAGGAGGAGGAGGAAGGCGGCTATTAAGCTGAACCTGTCTATTTCCTATGTCGCACGGGAATGGCATTGTTTATTTAAATGATAAAATTCATCTGGTAAAACGAAAAGGTTATTCATGTTGTTGATTTAATTAAATTGTGCAAAGAATATGTCACAATAGAATACAGTGAACCCAAAACAGAGGCCGCAAACTGGAGCATGAAAGTTGGCCTTCATAGCTAATTGAAAACCATAAAGTTCCGCTACTGTTCAAAGGTCTTATTTCCGAAAGATAGATCCAAGGAGCAACAGAATATAAAGATTAGACAAATTTAATATTAGAAATATACATAATTAAATGCATTGAGATGTTTTGTTCTGCAGTGTTTCACTGTCCTAGTATTTGTGGAGAGAAAATACCGTCAGGAGGTTATTAAACAAACACAATCCTACCTTTTTACCTGTTTCATGCTAAACAATAAGTCTGCATAGAATGAATGTCTAATTGTTCTAATTCTTATTCCAGTTCTTAGATTACAAGTTTTTTATAATGGAAGTCAACATAGAGTGACTTCTTGTTCAGAGTGGATTTATGTCAGTCTATTAAAAGCTCCCTGGAGGCGGCAGAAATCCACACTGATTAATTAATGACAGAAACACAACTGAACAATTTCAGGAAGCGTTAACAGATCTTTCTTGGCAAACTAATCAATACTTCTTCCCTACGCACAATGTAGACACCCAACACACTGACAATGGGGTAATCCCCACATCTTGTTTCAATGCTCGACTGTAAACTCTCATGTGCAGCGTCTGTTTACGTTTGTCAAAAATATCACCCATGCTTTTGTTTTTGGTTCCGCAATGGCATCACTTTGTAAATCTGAGGGTATGTTGCACAAACATGTCATCTCCCTCCTTCAGAAATATTTATAAACATCACGTAGAGTAAATACTGGATTTGCTAAACGCAGAGAGAGGTTTTTTAGTTTTTTTGTGTGTGTGTTTGCGCACCACAAAAAGCCTTGATGATTGCTGGGTCTTTCCTCCACCACAAAAAGCTTGGACATGGATAGCCGGGTCTTCGATGACCTCAGCTGATCCCCTCCGCTCATCTAGACCCAAATCCTTCAATCCCATCCAAGAAACTTACCCCCTTTACCCAAACCCCTCTTAATACCTCCATCCAAAACCTCAACACCTGACCCCGAGTCCTCCCTGTGACCCGATCGCCCAATCACAACTCAGACACAACAGCACCAACAAAGCAGTACTCACCCCAGAAGAAGTTCTGTTGACACGGTGTCACTGTGCTGAAAAGGCTGTTAGATGCCATAGCTGCCTCTGGTCGCAGCAAGCCCAACTTTTGTTCCTCTGTGGTTTCCGTGACCCTTGACACGTCCTAAACCAAGAGCGAGCAGCGTGTCATGAAAAAAAAAGAAGGAAAAAGCCATCCACAAGACATGCTTTTTACGTATCAACTATTCAGATGACCACAAGTAACAACCAGGTCTGGTTTTATGGAGAAAAAAATTGCAGAGGCAAATATCGCCTTTGCGGATAGATCAGATGGTGTCGGACTTGCTTGCTTGGCGAGTGTGGTTGGAACGTACTTACTCGCTTAGCGCCGTCCCTGTGACTGGTGCTGGCCCGCGACGATTAACCATTTACACTCCGGGTCGCCCTCAAACACCAACCCCGAGCCGCACGTCTGTGGTTCTGTGGTTGTTTGGGAGGCGAGCAGAGCCCTCACACAACCCAAAAGGCACCAGCTTTAAAACTCGTCTCTTTCCTGCCCTCCATGTGCCGTCACTGGAGAAGCCCGGGTCACATGGCCTCTGACGTCATCACGGCACAGCAGTCGAGTGGGACAGCCTACCGTTGTGGCTTTCTTCCCTCTCCTCTTCCTTCTCTCTCCTTGGACTTTTTTTCTCTCCTCTCTGGCTCCCCTCCTTCCTCCTCTCTCTCTCTATCTCTCTCTCTCTTACGCGTGGATCAGCAGCGTTTTCGGGCTCTCTGGGGCATCAGGCTCTGACACTCCCATGAGTCAGGAGGGCTTCAGTGGGGGCAGCTTGTTCAACCGCCCATGCCTCCTCAGCATATGGGGAACAGGGCTCTCCTCTCCCTTCACTTTTTAACCCCCCTCTTCTCTCTCTTTCTCTCTCTCTCTCTCTTTTTCTCTGACTCCTCACTCTGCTCCTTCCCTAAACTCCTCTCACAGGCTGCTGTGCTGCTCCTGTCTGCCTCTGAGCAGAGAGAGCTGAGTTTGGTAAGATTCGAGGGTGTGAGTGAGGAGCGAAAGGCTGGCTGGCTGGCTGGCTGGTTCGCGGTGTGAGACTGGGTGTGTATGAGTGTGTGTGTGTTTGCATGTGCAGCAGAGAGAAATAGAGAGACAGAACGGCTGGGTGTGTGTGTTGAGAGAAAGCGGAGGTGGTGTGAAGCTGCTTATTTACAGAGGAGTGTGCTGCCTCAGTGTCACTTCAGCAGACACAAGGTTTTTGTCTCTCAGAGCCTTTTCATCCCATTTAAGTCTCCCTGTTTTAAGACAGTAGCCATTCTATTATTTTAGTTATAAGCAGAGCTGTTCTAATGTTAAATTAACTTTTCCAATAATACATTGGTACCTCTTTTTAAGATATATATATATACACACATTGTTGGTGGAAAAACAAAATCTCTGTCTAAAATTAAGCTCTCCACGAGCATAAAAAAAGGCCTGGAGTTTGTTTTTGTGTGTCATATCACACCATGTGTCCCCTTCAACAGTCCAAGAAGCTTTCTCTTCTTTGCATTTCATAAACAAATAAATGAAGGTATTAGATCAGTATTTAGACTAGCTTTTGCTGATACCTCATACCACATTCATGGTTGTATTGGAGGCCACACATCTTTAGTTATAACTCTCATAACTGCATTTGTACACAAACCCTTGTAAGCCTCTTCTGAACTTTAACTGGCTCTCATTGAGGCAATATGGGGGGAGGGGGGTTATTCCTGTAATAGGCTGTAAATAATGGCCACCTGTCTTCTCTATGAAAGAGATGCCTCGTTAGCACATGGAGACACACGCACACAAACACCCTGCAAGAATGACCTGGCAACACGGAGCACAGTGCAGGCAGCTCACAACAGTCTACGATGAATCATCACACACACAAACATTCCCACAAACTCACACACGCAGCACACACCCTCAAACGTCACGGCTCGTCTTTGATCAGCGATGAGAGGTGTTTGTTTCAACAGATCAAAAACACAGACGGGGTGTTCGTACAGAAGACGAGGAATGTGTGGAATGAAGCGGGGAGTTCAGTCAGGTTAGGAGGTGTTTGAGTATCACAGGCAAATCGCCACTGGCCCCTGGGAACGTCTGACTAAGCATTAAAGAGAAAATAAAAAATGCCTCGAGCTCTCTCATTATGATTTATGGTTGCCAATCAAACTACCTTTTAATCAGTCATATAACTTTCCCTGTTGTTTAATTATTGCCTTTCATTTAATAGGGCAGCCAGTCTGAATACAAACAAACGCATTCTCTCACTGACATTTTGGTAATCAAGCCTGTCAAGTCATTTTGTTTTATGAGCAATGAGTTTCAAGATGTCCGTCTCCAATATATTTACTTCCACCATAACAACATGAAGGTGACAATCTTGTTTCTGAGGCTCACGTCATTAAACAATCTTTGAGGAAAAAACTACTGTGTTTTGTCATGCTACTGCCATTTTAAATGTATTTGTTCAATTTTTCTGCATCACTGAGTAACTTGTTACTCTAACGCATTTAGTTTAAGGCAGAAGTCTCAGAGGTATTCATCCAATTTCTCTTTGCAAAGCAAAAAGTACAGCAAAAGTAAGGTCATTATAAAGTGAATTACTGGTAAATGATCATCTGCTACAATAAAAACAGGCTGTGTTTACAGAAGGGTTGTGCAAAATAAAATATGTTTTCACAATGCTGTATTGATTTTCCCGCCACCCCTATATGAATACATTAGATGTATAAAAATGATCTATTTCCTCTAAATTTTTGTTATTACAGCCTTCGTGGCTGTAGATGATGCTTTTAAGAGGCTGGCTCTTTGAGCCTTAAGTTGCTGCGAGCAAGAGAGAAGCAGTGATAAAGTAAAGCAAGGGTGATGAAGGGTGCTGGGCTAAAGTAAATAAAGCACTTAAAGAAAGAAATGAGCTGCTATTTTTTAATTGTTTCCCAGTCGGTAATGCTCTTAAGAACTAATAAACTTGTCTGCAGCTCCCGCACAAACATGCAAGAAGGAGTTAGTGTTGTTTGTAAGTAGCTCTTCATTTGCACTCTATGTCTCTGTGTGACCGTCAGACATGCAGCTGTCACACAGACACAACACAGACAGACCGTTCAAATTCATAGGTAGGCATATATCGACACTTGTAAAGTTCTTTTGGGGTCTCAGTAAGTTTCACTGTTACAAACCAACAAAGGAGAGAGACTGTGATGCTACCTGATTATTATGTGAACACTTAGTCCCAACCTGCAGAGTGTTTGCTGTGAGCTCTACAGTACTGCACAATGACAGACACACAGAACTGTCACAAACAACAATATGGTGAGAGAGAGAAAAACAGACAGGGGCCTGACAAGGTCTGTGTAGATACAGAAACCAACACACACTGAGTGTTAATTGAGAGAGAATATTTTAATATAGGTCTGTATCCTTTACAAAATAAAAAAGCGTCCTTATTGAATTAATAAAACGCTTATTGATTATTTCAAAGGAGTTGGTATGTGTTCTTTGACTTTTTATGTACCTGTATCGTGTGCATGTTGGTCATTTAAAAACGATAAATTTCACAATTTGGGTGCCAAGGGTTTAATTTTTGGTGCCATGGTAACTAAACAGGTATTGATATAGTGTAAGAATAACCAGAAATTTGAAATGATGTTATTCTGAAAACCCTGTTTTAATAAATTTGAATTGAAATTGTGAATATAAATATTTTTGATTAAATAATACAGCAGTGTGTCTCCTCCTCTGAACTTTCACATTTTCAGTATATTATGCAAATTTAGTTGCAAAGTTTCGTGACACGTTTTGTATCAGTGAGGATCTTGCAGCACCAGCTCTAATATTTAGGGCATTCATTTTAGCATTCTTAAAATAAACATTTGGTCCATTTCTCAGTTTGAATGTAATGTAATGTACAATAATTCTAATGTTCATGTAACAAACGATGAAGAGGTAGGATTTTTTTTATTTAAAGCTGAGTATTAAACAAAGGCCCTGAGGTATCTAACAAAAACAATGCAAAACAATAATGTACGTTTTGTTTGATGTCCAAGTCTGCATTATCAACATGCTTTCTACTGCACACAGTAGAAATACTTACATAACAAATGTGAGTATTTTCAATATACCAAAACAAATACCTCTCTGAATAATAAAACTATTCATGCGGTCAGTACTTGACAACTGACATTGAATCTTGTTTGTGTAGTGAATGAAATTAATAAAAATTGTCAAACATGAAACGCAAACAATCTCCAAATTCCGCAGCACAACAGCATTTCCACAAGTCTCGGCCACCTAACTTATTTTGGTGCAGTGAGACATTTTCCTTGGCTCGCTGCTTTGTAAATATTTGCTGTCTAAAACAAGAACATGCCTCTTGAGTTTCAGCGCATGTTACAGAATTCTTACGGGGAGGCTGTTCAGATTCTGCACACTGAACATCACAGTACAGGTTTTTTTTAATTTTTTTATCCATAATGCAATTTACCTCAATGGTAAAAAAGACTATAGTCTTCCACAATAGTCTCTTTGAATAATTGTTTGACTTTTTGTTTTGGATCACCAGTGCAATGCCGAAGGCAGAATATACAGAAGGATTAGTTTAGTACCTGATACTGAAGTCAAGAATAACATTTAAGGTCATGTATAAACATTTTGAAAGTTATTGCGAGTGGAAGCCTTGCTGTCAGAAACAAACCTTCGGACAGAGTGCAGCACTGCAGTGAGTTCAGCTGAGCTACAGTAAATTACACACAGTTTGATGGGAATATAATTTTCACATCGTGATTGAATCGAAAATATTCAATGGAAAAAAAAAAGAAGTAAGAATGTCGAGTCTCATGCATACGGCAGGAGACATAACTTCTTGGGTGGCGCAGCAAGTGATAAACAACCTTGATGGTGAAAATCTGAGTTATGACGATGTTGTAGTGTCAGATATCTCTGCATGAATTCTTTAGAAACTGGAACGATTGAGACACAAGGGATGTATAATGTTTTCCCCTGAAACAATCACAGTGGGTTTATTCAAGCAGGCCAAGTATTTTACTTTCTCACTCTTTGGCCAGGTCGGCAACTCAACAACCTTACCTATGGCAAGTCTTTTTTTTAAAGGTTTATTTTTGGACTTCTTTATGCCTCTATTTAGAGACAGGACAGTGGACACAGTCAGAAATCAGGGAGTGAGAAATGCAGGAAAGGAGCCACAGACCAGACCCGAACCCCGGGCCGCCTGCCTGGAGGACTGCAGCCCCTGCACATGAGGCGCACACACTAACCGACAGGCAACCAGCGCACTACCTATGACAAATCTAGTCCATCACTGAAACCCAACCACGATCTATGCCCTTGACTATAAAAACGTCTGAAAATGGAACACAGGAAAGTTGCAAATTGCATGATTTTTAATACAGCTGTAAAATATAAAATACAATATACTTATTCAAAGCAATTTATTTTTTCTCGGCCTGATTGGAAGGATTTTGGCAATTTAATTTTTCACACACGTGAAATATTTCAGTGTGTGTGGTTTTAAACGCTACTTTTCATACTATGCGTGTATAAGCAGTGCAGGGAGTTCCTACAACATTAAAAAAATTGAATATTTGTATTGGAAGTACTGCCAGCTTGGAAGGGTCTTCAATTTGCTGTATGGACAATTTTGTAATATATGTATTCCTAGCTGTCAAAAACATGCTTTTATATGAAGGTAATAATGTTAAATGCTGGAATATCATGTGGAATATAATATTTCATTCATTACTGCTTCTCCACTGGTGGCCGTATACTACACTTTACTGTATGTTTGTGTGTGTGTGTGTGTGTGTGTGTGTAGCTAAAGAGCCTGGCCATAGTCTGAGCTCTGGCCAAGGTCTGCCCTGAGGACTGTGGTCGATGGCCCACCCTGCCAGACACTTTCTCTACCCTACCACACAGGACCACACACCTTCAAATGGATTTGCTTTGTTATCTCAAGCTCTCACAGAAACATAATAGAGGTATCATGTGTTGGAACATGATTAAAATTACACATGCTATTAACATAGTGCGTGTGTGTGTAAAGCAGTGCTGCAGCATACAGTGAGCTGATTTCTTGCTTTGTCACAGCGGTGAAGTGTTTTCTCAGAAATGTATTTCTCGCAAGAGAGTTTTTTTCTGGTGACATTTCGGGTACAATGATACCTATGATGAGTTAAAATTAACTCAGACTGGGGCTGTGTGTATTCGTCTCTCTGCGAAGGCTAAAAATGACGTGACATAATTAGCCCAGAGCAGACATTACACACGTGGAGGTATTACAGTATTAGAAAAGGAAGGGCTTATTAATAGCTCTTTTGGCTCGTGTTGTGTACTCTCTCTGGCGAGGCATCAGAACAGCCTGGCAGGGGCAAACAGGCAGGTACAGTGATTCACTTTAACAGGCGACATCTGTAAAACGCCAAGGTAGTTTACACTGCGGCCAAGCCCAAATTAACGTGCTTTCATTGGAAACAAACACCATTTGCAATCAGCTTCTGTTGGCGGCTGCAGCGCTGGTGTGAACGCAAATATCTCCTTACAGTGCTGCTGAGGCGGGACGATGACCTGCAGCCATAAAACGAAGCAAGAGTTACGGAGGGCTTCGCTTCAAAACGTTCCAAAACTCATGGAAGAGTAGAAACATAATCTACAACACTGAGTCAGCAAGAGGATGTTGATGTTCTACATGAATTGTTGGGTGAAGTACGGTACAATATAGTCTTCATGAAAAGTAGATATTTTTCTTTTGGAGTCCAGCGGTGGTAGCTGCATCTTCCAGTGACTCGAGCCCCCTTTCTTGTGGTGTCTGGACGGCTGTTTTTGGAGTCTCAGCTTTGAGTGAAAATAAAGTCAGCCTTTAAGTAATAAGGGGAAATGTTTAATATCGAATGGCGTGTGCACAACCTAAACATACATTAAAAATAGCTCCTGGAGTTGTGATTGCAAAAAATTGCAAAAAATAGTCAGATCATCGGTGGAGGCCGCAATGAGGAGCCTGTGGCTGACCACCGAAAGACTGAGCTGAGCCATGTCTCTCCCCTCCCCACCTCCATTCCTCATTTTAATCAAGCGGCCGGTCCAGGATAAACAGTGCCTACCTACACTGCAGTTCAAACAGCGAGGCCCGCAGAGACCTAAGCGATGATTTCTAAATGTTCACTGACAAGTTGGTTTAATTTGTGTGCTAAGTAGATGGAGGTGGACCTCTATATATCTTACCAACTTGGCGTGCATACCACTCTCCCGCAGTTTCTCCACCTCTGTGAAACTTTATGGCGCTTCTATGCATTAAAAGCAGACTGGACGTCTACAAGTCCTGCTGTCTGGTTTATATATGCCATGCTGTGTTAAAGGTGAGGACAGGTCCCAGGCCGCTAAGACCTGAACTGAGACCTTCAGCGGCTTCTTCATACCAAACACGAGCTGACCATGACTTAAGACTTTTTGATGCTCCCAAGTCTTCTTCTCGGGTTCTCTCTGCAGCCTGCGTTCAGTGAGGTTGGTACAGTATAGCTGCAGCGATCCAGAAACCCTGTCATTGTGTGGTTGGTTGTCAACAGCTGAGAGATTTTACAATAGCAGCTAGGCAGAGGTCAACAGAGTGTAAGTGGCTCGACTGCTAAGTCACCATTATAATTACAACGCACTGATGATACAACTCCACTACGAGGTCACATGACGCCCTCAGTCACATGATGCGGTCACTCTACGCAAATGTCAATAACAAAAATGACAGTGTGCAGCGTGTGTGAGGAGGAATACGTTAACTGTGCACTGGCCATGACTCAGATCTTTGGGTCACGACAGCCAATCGCAACCTGAATGAGCTTACACATAAGCTGCCCATTATGTGTCTCAGAAACTCGGCTTACTCTCTGCAGAGAACAAAGTCTTCCTGATAAAAGCTCGCCGGAAAAACAAGCCATTATGAGGAGGAGTTCGGCACTGTGTCACTGACAATGGAGCAAACAAAAGGCTCTGTTGTCTCATCCAGCCGGTGGGTTCTTTTTTCTTTTCTCTGTGGGGCTTTTGTGATGGATAATTGCCCTCCTCACATGATTTCATAATGCTGTGACTCGTCTTTCACTCGCTGTGTAACACAATAACAAGACATATAAAAAAAGAAGGGATCTAAATCTGAATTTTTGACATTGTTTAGAAGTGGCCGCTTTTCTTCGTTGTGGTGTATAATTTTAGAAAGATGTACGAGCAGGACGTTGACTTGAACCAGTCATAATACAGCCCCAAGCACAGGCAGGCGGGCCAGCTCGTACAGTTCACTGACTGTATTGTCTTAGGATAACCATTTAACAGATCTCACAGTATGGGACTATAGTTTATGGGTTTGAATACAAGGGCTGCATGAATATCAAATTCAAGTCAGACGGGAATACTCCAAATCAACCCTGAGTTGCCCAAAATAAAAAAAAAGGAAGTTACTGCAGTGTTCGACATTGTACATGTATTTCACATCTCACATTTATTTCTTATTTTTTAATATTTATATATAACAGCGTTTAGTGTTTTATGTAACACTAAAATTACAATAAAGCTGTTTAATGATGCTATGTAAGGATATGTTTATCACCTGAACCCCTTTAATGATGTACGTTTCTATGCAGTTTACTACAGTCTGCAAAAAAAAAAGTGTACATGAGAAGGTGTGTTGCTCAAAGGATTGTGTAAAAATCATTTTGAGCACAAAGCCGTCTGCAGATGTACCGAGCGTGCGCACAAGTAACCCTCAGGGCATTGTCTATTAGATGCTCAGTAGGTATGTAATCTTTTTTCTGAGTCAGCAGAGATCAATCCCGGACAGGCCAGACAAGGAATGTATTTACTCCTTCAGAAAAAGAGAGACTTCAAGCACAAAGCATAAATCACATTATAATCTATGCTCGAATTTGATTCATCCAACAGCATTTTGACACACAGGAATGCATTACGGTGTAACAGAGTAACGGCGCAGTTGTAAACACATTCTTTAAATAAACCTGCATTCCAGTGTGAGCCGTTAAAACATGTATGCAGATTGAATGTGCTTATTTTGAATCTCTGAGTACATTTAAATCCAAAGCAAGTCATTTAAATATGTTGTAAATCTGGTACAAGACAAAAATCGAATTGTTTTCTTGAATTTCTAAAATATAATAGAAGATCTTTGTTGTTTTTTCTTGATTGCAGGTTTAAGTATTAAAATCATCTTCATCATAAACAGCATGAGTTCATTTTGAGAATTAGTTAAACAATATTAGTTGAGCAGTATGTTTGTCTTTATGAATCTTTTGCCATTAGCTTTCTTTTCTTGTCACCTTGTTTATGTTCAGGAAATTTCATTTTTTAACATTTGTCATCCAAATTCAGAATATAACTGTACTTTAAAAAAAAAAGAAAGAGTAGTAGAAATCCATTCCAAAGAGAAACCAATCTCGGGGTTATTTCTGTTGGGATTTCATAACACACTGTACTAAAAAAAAATGGCAATAAAAATAATTATCCATCAAGGTGAATTAGTGTCATATTGTTGGCTGTCCATTAAATGTACAAGCACATTTCCAATACCCAAACAGATGAATTTAAAGATGAATCACATTCAGCAATATAATTGGTACACATGTTCAATGTGGAAAGTTGGAGTTTTTCATGAATGAGGGTTTGGTGAACCGTGCCATGTGGCAGCAAAACATTTAATGCAGCAGGAAAAATCTTTCATGTCCTAATTTAGCAGAAAGACCAAACGCAGCTGCACTTTCTGTTGACTTCCAGCAGCACGCCTCCCTTCACCAGGCGCACAGTCTTTTATTAATGAACAGAATTAGACATTTCTGTGCCTTTTTAAAAATCCAAACAGTCCAGAACGGTGCCCAAACATAAAAGAAGTACAGCTGCACTTAAATGTGGCCTTCTTTTTAACATTGCACTTTCATATTGTTGCCTCTATCCAATGCTATTTTACTGTTGGTGGTTTTGGGATGTGTATCTGTGAATTACAATGACTCCTTTTTTTACTCTCCAAACATTCCAGCAGCCTGCAAGATGAAATGCTGGAATCTGAGGCATGATGCTAATTTGAAGACTAGAAGACGAATAAATCTATAAATCTGACTTAGTCTCTCGCCCGGGGATATACAGCCACGATAATTACAGGTTGACTTTACAGACATGCAGACATCTCTCATCCGTAACGCTAATAGTATAACCAGCAGGCTGCTGCGTGCTTACTCAACGTCTAGCAGAAGGGGTGAGCAGAGGTAAGCTGTAACAATGATATCTTTATAAAGCAGGAATAGGTTGTCTCAAATTGAGTGTTGTTATGACAAAGATTTACTATATTTTAAAAAAATTAACTGTTATTGCAGAGTAATCATCTAATTGTCATTCATGTATAATTCTGAGAATATATATTTAAATAGCATTTGCTATTGAAATGCAAAATCAAACTGTGCTGTGGCATAATCTGGCAGCCTGGATTTAAACATATTTGTGAGTGTACTTTGCAAGCTTTGATTAACCCTCGCTAACAAACGGACAAGCATCCTCCTCTGCTGGCAGCGTGACTATCTGAAGAATATCTAACACAAAGCATAATGGATGATCTGGGAGGACATCGCTGCATCTGGATGTAGTTAAATCCTTGTTTTGCTGTGTCCTTCAGACTTGGTGCCACAGGCCCAACAAACTCAACCAAGTAGAGTTCAAATGGACACAAAACCAACAAGTGGTGCCGTGAAGACTCTCCACAGAGGTCAGCTCCGGGACTCACCGGCCCAGGAGACAATGGATCAGGACAGAAAGGATTAGCTCGCTGGTACAGGCCATGAAACGCACACTTCACAGGTTTTAGACATTAAATAGACAAATGGCAATGTAGGGGGCTTTTTTGAGCTAAAGACTAGGGATGTCCAAAATTAGACCATTAAACGTCACCCTTGCTTGTCGGCACCTCAATTCCAAGTAAGTTAATATAATGAATAATTTGATCAATTCAGACCCGCGGTGCAGGTCAAATGTTGTCTAAGTAGCCATCCACCACTAGCCTGAGCTGTAGCTCCAGTTAATGGCTACTGCTGTCCTGCCATAATGCTTTGCTACCTGGTTGTCAACCAGCGCAGTGGATGGATTGTATCTCATAGGAGCAGCAAGGTTTCCCCGTTATTTTTTCTTAAAAATGGAGATAAAGTTGTACATAGGCTGCGTCATGTTAAACTGGCATGTAAACACTTGACTTAATTTTGACTGTTTTCCGAGTGTTTTCTTAAATTTAGACTAGTCTGAATACAAATTTGCATTTAATCAACAGTGAAATTATAAGCGAGGAACATACTGTATCTACCGTATTTTCCGCACTATAAGGCGCACCTTCAATGAATGGCCTATTTTAGAACTGTTTTCGTATAAAACTACGTTTTATACGTAGTGCATTCACAATAACTCAACGTTGTTCAAACGTTAATGTGCATATTCACAATATCTCCCAGCCTTGTTCAGTTGTAAACACGTAAAAGAAACACAGTCTGATACCGCTAATTCAAACGTTAGTGCATAACTCAACATTGTTCAGTTACGTATAACACGTAAAGCTCACTTTTTCAGTTCATTCCCCGTCCACGAATCCCTCGAATTCTTCTTCTTCAGTGTCCGAATTGAACAGTTGGGCGAGTACGGCATCCAACATGCCCGGCTCCCTCTCGTCATTATCCGAGTCAGTGTCGCTGAGCGCCGTGTACAACCAGTATGGATCAACCAATTAACCAATTGATCCATATATAAGGCGCTCCGGATTATAAGGCGCACTGTCGTTTTTTGAGAAAATTAAAGGCTTTTATAGTGCGGAAAATACGGTACTTAAGACAAAACAAAATGAAGGTCTGCTCAGATTTAATCTACACTGTCTCCTTTTCCTGTTTCCTTTTTAATTTCTCCAACAAAATTTGAGTTTCCTTGGCTCACTGGGTGGGCTGGATGAGGTCCTCCCTGGAGACCAATCAGAATAGGTGAGTCTCCCATTTCAATCGATAAAACCCTCAAACCCTCCGAAGAATGGATGGAGGTTACATAAGACATGACAAATTTCCATATGGAATTCTATAACATGCCGTTCCCCCTGCTGTCTGCTCCATCCTGTGTTGGTCGGCCTCTCTGCCTCTACCTCTGCATTGTAGGAGTTCATCAGAGGCAGTTATATTGTTTTTGCATGGTCAGACTGTTCCGGGTATTTTTGCGGCCGCCTGTTTGCACACCTGGCGGAATTGTGAAAGTTTGTCTTGGGTCATGTGTGTTTACCCACCCCAGGGCCCTAGAGGTGACCCCATCACGCCACCGCCAGCGAGGCCAGCACTTGCGTGTGGCGATTTCCAAAGTGGCCAGGCTTGGAGGAGGGCCATACTGCCTGTGCTGCCTTTCAGCGTACTGGCCCCACTCTGGCTGTGCTTAGAAGAGAAAAGTGGAGGGGTGGGGTGGGGGGTGGGGGGACTTGTTGGCAGGGCCGTGCAATGTTTTCAGAAGCACAGACTTCTGGCAGCATCGCCTCAATATGATGGAGAAAAATGCCTGCTGCTAATGAAAGCCAGCAGTGTCTCTTGAATTGGACGACAACCCGAAAGGCATTATGTAACTGAGATACAGTAAACATTTCAAAATTGTCTCTCAACAAATTATCAGTGTTTATTTTTTCCACATTCTATCTGATATTTTTGAACAGCTTGTAATTGAAGCAGCGACTCCGTATGTAGACTAAGTTTCTTTTGAAACGGAGGACATTTTTCCTGTAATTATGTTTTTATTTCATAATCAAAAGGTCCAACAGATTTCAGGAGGGCAAGTTACGGGCATATTTATTGGATGTCTAGATGTTGATACCTAATTTGCATCTATAAATAATCCAAATATTAAGATAGAGTTCTTGGCTTCAAGTTAATGTTTTATTTCGGATGTGTAACTGGAATTCAATCACTGTGACAAAATCAAGATCCGGCTTTATCATGTGCAAAACGCTGCCTCTAATGAATGCTCCTCTTTCATTCATGTTTTGATAGTGGTGTTTTTGGCCCAAGCTCAGCGCTGCACCTTCAGTGTGTATTAGTCAAATATTTGTCTAGTTCAAAAATACATGGCTATATTGAGATGGGAATAGGAATAAGATGATTTAATGGCCACACCAGAGGGCCTACTTGGGTGCCAAAGTTTTGCAATTTTGGTGGTCTTCTCTCAGAGATCAGACACCAGGAGGGTCGTTTAGGAGACCACGAGCTGCCATGATTCAAGACCCACTGAGGGGACATGAAAGTGTGCAGAAGATGGAAGGGTCCGGATGGTAATTACTGATCATCAAGGCAAATTTCAAAGGGTGACTAAATAGTCGAGAGTCTTGCATATGATAGATTTACAGTTTTTCCCCTTGGTGTCTTCCCTTAAGAGTCGGGGTGGGGAAACAAAATTTTTATGTCTGCACAGACATCATCACTGCTCAATAAACTATGAGCTCTTCCTCAACGCGGGAGACTCTTTAAAAAAAAAGTAACATTAGAAATATAAAAGCATACCAGTTTGTCCAACTTACATATTTGCTGTTCTGTTTACAGACTGCTGCTCAAGCAAAGCACAGTATAACCATTTAATCCCACTGAAATAACAGAAACGAAAAACATTAAAGAGAAAATCTGTCTCGCCCTTTATTTGGAATTCTAAATCATCCTCCCTTTGACTTTTCATGCTGCAGACCAGCATTGAAAATTCGATTTTACAGTATATTTAACAAACCAACTTGCACTCAAAATAGATTGAAGGAACATTTCATCCTAAGCGCTGTTTCCCCTGGAAGATTCCTGACAGTATAACTTACACATAGCACTTCATATATCACTGTTACTGTCAACTGTCATAAACTTTGGAATAACATTTGTCCTGTTGTATTTTTCTCTGTGACGGGAAATTTGACGAAATGTTCTTAAGTGTCTTTGTGTTACCCTTTGGCTCACCAGACACTTAAATCGATACTTCCAGAAGGCTTTATTAAAGTAACAGCATGAGGAAAATGAATCAATATAGCCAGACTGCTGCATTCCACTTTAAAATATAGCAACACTTAATGACTATACAACTCTTGGTATTAAAGCATTGAAAGTTCTTGTCATTTTCTTCATAAATGAAAAGTTATTCATTTACTAACAATGCAGTTTATCTTAAGTGGAACAGTTACAGATAAAGTTTGAACTACTTAAAATAATTGAAACGTAATTGCAACAACAGTACACAGGAAATGTGGGACAAAAATGTGAGAAGGAAAATGTGTGTTTGAAGGAAGGGGGTCAAATGGTCCCATGTATCATTTTCTAAAGGACCATTCCTCACTCAAGAGGGAAACTTAATACTTTAAAACAGTTCACCTGTCAAGTACTTGGGAATAATATTAAATAATTCAAAATTGATATTTGGCATTTTAGAGTGGCGTTACTCTCACTGGACACATTGCTAGGTGCCCAAATACAATTTATTGAATTCCCGGCTACATTTGCCAAGAAAGATGTGTTTTCCAAGCTGTCTGTGAGTCTGCTATCCCTCCTTTGGTACTGAGGTCAAACCGGGAAACATGATTATACGCAAACTATAACTTCCATAAATGTCTTTTCAGAATAAATTGGAAAAACCTAGAAATGTGGATCCAGAACTTGTTGTTTTTTCCACTGTTGAACCAAATTTGACCGAACTGTGACCCGAAAACTGAGGTATGAACCGAACAGTGACCCCTGTGAACCGTTACACCCCTATCCAGGTGGTTTCAAAAGTCAAACTATACAGATGAACTGATTATCCTCCTGTAAAGTTGAAACCAAACACTAAAATAAAAAGAGGGACCAATAAAAATGGATATATAAATAAAATCCTTTTTAACAAACATTTTAAAAAGAGATTTAAAAGTGGAGGCAGAGTTAGCAAACGCAATTTCAGTCAGGCTCATAAGAGGTTAGTAAGTCAATGACATATGTAGGGCCCTGGTCATGTAGAGTATTCAAAGTAAGTAATAAGGTTCAAATCAATACGCAAGGTAACACAAAGCCAATGCAGCGAGGACAGGATATGAGTTATGTGGTCTTCTTTTCTTGAACCCTTTATCAGTCTCGCTGCAGAATTTTGAAGAGCTGTTCATTTTTTCCTCTGTTTTAATGGGTCAGAATTAAACTGCATATTGAGTGACGGCTCAGATATTTTGGGATTGCTTGGCTTGCAAGGGCACATCTTGTTATGGAAGTATGCTCCAAAAAAGACACTATATCTTTCCAAATTAAGGAATGTGTTATTGAATTATCTTCAGATCTGTCACTATAACCAGGCAGTGGCTAGTGTATTTGGTTAAGAAAGAACCTATGCAGAATTTTGATAATACTCCATAAAGGCTCCTCAAGGTTTCATAATATGAGGAAACCTGGGTGGCCACAATTAATGACATTTGACATTTCAAACTGCTTGCATTCAAAACATCATTACATCAGTGTTCCCTAATGGCTGTTCTTATTTTAATGGGCAGGATTATATGAAAGGCAGTGATGTTTATATTAAATCTGTTGCACCTAATTAGAGGGGAATGGTGGAAGGAAGGGTCTGCTTATTCACAGGCACCAACCAGCCTTATGGTTTCACAAATATCCTTCCCTCTGAAGAAACCGCAATGATCTCTTGTTGTTTCAGGTACAGTATCTCCACACTGCATTAATTTCAACAAACCTCAAATTAAATAAAGATATGCATGTCATATTATTCAATGTAAAGTCAAATTAATAAAGACATGAGTTCTGTCTAAGATGCTTGAATTTTGTACAAGACTTCAGGACTTTGGGTAGTTTTGGTTTCACAGTATCAAGCCCAGTGTGAACTACAAAAATCTTTTAGCAGCATCAGTTATCTGCCCTGACATTCTCCTAACTAGGGCCAGGTTTCCCCATTGCATGTCTGTGCGACAGTAAGTTTGGTTAAATTTCACGGAAAGCTAATTTGTCCCCATGAGCTCAGCGCAAAGTACTTTCAAGAGACGTAAAAAGGGACAAATGTCCTTCTGCAATTGGTGCAATGACATCAAACAAGGCTGAACGGTTTACGTAGGAAATATATGACCCAAAACTATTGCTTCACAAAACACTTTTCACCAGAAAGTAAAGGGAGTTGGCTGAAATGCCCCACCCACCCATTTTCTCAGCTGGTGAGGACGGAGAGACGGACGATCACAGATGCTCTGTGTGTGTAATTTAACTGCACAAATGTGCCTCTTTGATATACAAGTGACTCAACTCTTTCTAACAAATGCCTTCATTTTAATTTCAATTTACTGTCACGGCAGCTGTGAGAACAAATATCCCCAATGCAGATATCACCCGTACCAGACCCGTATCAGAAGAAACGATGACTACCCACCTATTCAAAGCATGACTGAATCTCAGGCCTGCTGCCAAGGGAGAGAGATCCCCTGCTAAACAATATGATATCACTTAATCCGGCTCCTATTCCCCGAGCAGCCGAGCCCACATTGGCTTTCCACTCAGCATTGATGACTGGGCTCCCTACTGATGAAAGAGAGCAGAGGCCCATTAAACCTTACGACTCATCGGCTCATCTGAGTAATCTGGAACAGGCACAGAGCTGAGGGAGTGGGTGAAGGAGACAGAAAAATTACAGTGACAAACAACCTAGAAAATAGTCAGCAGTATTTTATTTTGTTAGGGTTGAGTTCTTTAAATTGAAACTCAGATTTTACCAGAGAAATTCTTGCCTATAAACAGTTTTTTCGAATCACTTTGCTAACTGAAAGAGTTTTGCCGAGTCAGATTATACTAAAGGGTCCCAGACTTTGCTAAATGTATATTGATTTGAATCAAACTGTGTCAAAGTCTTAGGAAATCAGATTGAATCCCTTTTTGTAGTATTTTAGTAATTTCAGTGTTTTCATGAAATGTTTTCTTTGAATTAGTTTATATAATTAAAAGGCAGGGAGGGATGTGTCGCTGTCTGGCTTCTAGTGTGCGGTGTTACCCTGTGGGGAACAAGAGATTATGGTTAAAAGTAAACAAACTCATGAAAGCTTTCATGCCATGGGCAGAGTTATTTTAATGGTATTGACAACACCAGCATGGGAACAGTTTTAAGTGACTTTTGGTGATCATTTTAAATTCAGTAGAATAAAAAAGTTATCTTATTAATGTTCTAGCCTGCAAAATGATGTTATGATGGCTACACACTAGACAATTGTAGGCTAGATTATGTGCCCAGATTGCTCGCTTTAAAGATGGGGGGGTTATGGGATTTGTATGTGGTCACTACGATTATTCTACTGCTCCCCATCGAGTCGGGCGTTAAGAGCATGCAGACTTGCAAGCGCCACCAACCGGTTGTTACATACTCTGACAACTCACCCTCAGGTCGCACTGCAAATAGTATAAAGCCACACATAATCAGTCTTCTCAGCCAGGATTTCCGATGTATTTTTTTTCATGTTTTCAGGTTCTCACTCCAAAACAGAACACACAGCAGGACAGCAAGCTGATGACGTCGATTGTCCTCCATTTTTTTTTCTTCTCAACTCACGCTTGATCACATGAGTTTCAGTGAGATCTGTTCGATCTTACTACAGACTGCAGGTATGTGGTCTCCCGGTCTGGCCGGGTTAGTCCCAGTGTGTCTGCTCGGATGATTATAGTATTAACAATCAGTTGAAACTGTCTTTATGTCTGGGATTGGAAAATAATTTACTGTGTAGCTAGCTTAAGCAACGCATTCTTCCCGGTGGATATTCTTTTGGTGGATCCCTCAACAAACTACATTACAGGAAAATAAGCACAATCATGTTTGTGATTTCAAATAAGATTAAAGCTGTAAAGCTAAAGCTGCTTGTTTGGACTCTAGTTGCCTTAGTACAATGTCTGCTCTGCTTTCAACATATGATAGAATGCTATCTCTTTATTGCTTTACCCAAAATCTCAATGGCTAATTAAGGTTTCAAACTGAGAGAGACACCTGACTGAAATCTGCAGTGCTGCTGCATTGTCTCATCAGTTATTTCAATTGCTCCTATTAAACTGATATGTTGTACGTTGCTCTGTATCCCAGTGACTAAATTATAAACCACTTTTAATGCATGCTTTAAAAGCCTTATAATATTCCATTACCCATTTTATACCCATGAAAGATATATTATGCTTGCTAAACACCAAACTATACATAGTGAGGGATGCACACATCACTGAATGTGCAGAAGAAATAGCACTTTGCATGTACATAAGAAGAATTAAATTACTTATAGAGGGAGTTAGTGCTAACTGCTAACTATAGTGGCTAAGGTTGCCTAGCTTCCACCCTGTAATACAAATTAAACAGGTGCCACTAAGTTTCCCTTAAACTTCAACGGTTTATGGCAGATACTTTCTCAGCTAATAGGCCTACCCAATCCAACCCAAATACCCAACATTAATCCACCATAAGAACAGCACTTGGCACTATTTAGCAAAGTAACAGGCAGAAACTTCAAGCAGAACCAGACTCATGTCGAGCAGCCATCTACTGCAACTGTGTAGGACTTGCTATCGAGAGAGATCTATAAATTGACGGTGATTTTCCAAGCAACACCAGCCTTTTTTTAAATTAGCAATCGGATGGCACCATTGAATAGCATCAAGTTACATGTAGCTTAGAATCTGGTTTCAAGACAATGTCAATAAGCAGTTTTATTCCTCTTTAGGTAGAATTGAGGAAAAAAAAAAGTTGGATTGTAGGTTAAATTGGTTAGCAGGGAGTTTAAGGAACAATCAAGAGCAAAAATGTCCAATGTCCAGGAATGTGAACTCAATCTCCATTCATTTCCAGTCGTCTGTCTATTGTCACTTTCAAAAGCAGCAGTACCCTCACACTAAATACTAAGCAGGATTATAAGGAGAAGTCCAATTTTCAGTTGCTCTGTAAATTAAATATCAGACTTTACACTGAATAAGGTGTCTTTTTAAACTGCTATGTGAACTTAGACTCCTCCTCTGCTCACTTGTACCAGCTTTATTAAAATTCCAAATGTGCAGCACAGAGCATCCACTGTGGCTCATTTAAAAGTTGAAAGACTTGTTTCAGGCTGCAATTTCTCCAACTTCCGGAGTATATAGGTCAGGGAAACTTGCCAAAAGGCTTCCTGCATATTGGGCACACGTGTTATGCCACACATCACTGACTGACATTTGATGTTTTTTACCTCTCCACTTCCACTCCTCTCATGCCTCCCTCCCTCTCTTCGTCTTTTGGCTCCTCTCACCTCTCTGTTCTGCTCTCTTTGCCTGCTTTGAGCCTCTACTTTTCTCTCCTTCTTGTCTCCTCTTCCCTTGGATAGTGATTGTGATGGAGAGGTTAATCCGGCCGGCATATGGTTGCCATCGGCGGCAGATTTCCCCATAATGGTGGATGGACAGTGCAGGCTAATCACGATCTTTGATCCTTCACGAAAACCTCAGCTCGCGTGGCTCTGATTTCCCCGCATCGCTGCCTCGCTTAAATGAGGAGGCCCTGCCGCTCTGGAAGTCATTTTGGGCTTATTACTTAAGCCTCAGTGTATCCCCATTGTCTTTCCAAGCATTGGAAATGACTAGAGGCTGTGCTTCTGTGCAGTCAGTGGTGTGGGTATTTCCTTTAACTGTGCAGCTTTGTTGGCCAACTTTGTGCCTTCTCGCCCTCTTTCCATGGCAGCCAACTTTTGACGAGAGCTTTAATTTGATGTTGTTAAGGTTATATGGTTTCAACTTTGCCATTTCTTTGGCTTATAATCGTCAATTTTTTCCCCCCCATGCAAACTCACAGCCTTTTGGGCGACGTCCTAAAATGGCCTCCAGATTTATTGGTGAGTCTTTTTTCCCTGCTCGAGCCAAAGCAAGAACATTACTCAGCAGCAATTACTACAGCAGTTGACAAGGTTGCTGCTTGCCACAATCTACGTACATCTAAACGTCAAGGTGTATAGTGATTGACTAATGCTTTGCTTTTGAAAATGCTCAATTACAGCTTACAGGTTCGGGTTTTGTGACAGTGTCTTCTTGGTGAGGCTGAAACTGCACACCAGGCAGGCTCAGGATTGTCACCAGGGCGATCAGCAACACCTCAGCGGTAATTAGAGTAAGACTTAGGGAGGGCATCGGTCACATCCCTGCTCCACTGACTCATGACCCCCTTAGTGGAGCACGCGCTTACACACTGAACCACATAGACACACACCTCAGTGCCGCCTGCACACACGTGGAACCAGTCAGCGGACATTGAGCCTTTGCTGGCCTTAAATAAAATGTAGAGACTTTCAATGGATGATCTGTTTACATGCAGAAGAAAGGCGGTATATCACATTGCCAGATCTGGATCACATTGATGCTGATGCTACTCCCGTTGTCAGAAGAAACTGTGGATCTATTTGATATACAACAGATGATTCACAGGATATGTAAAAATTGTCTGACAGGCTTGAGGCTGATTCAGATCTGTCAAATGAGCATATGGTTGAATCTAGAGTGACTGATTCCACATGGCCAATTTTATATATTGTGTTACTGTTTATTTCAAGCCAGCACTGCTAATTATAGGACCAATTTTAAGTCAGTATTTACACCATTTAAACCTCCAGAGATGTCAAAGTCAGGATTATTATTTAGTGTTTATGAGGTGGATTTTTCTTAAAGATTAAATTAAAAGTTTTGAAAGCTTTTGCCCAATTAAATCATATTTTTCATCCAATGTCCTTACAAAAAGCCAACAAGAACTGGCAGATAACTTACAGCAGAGAATGAGCAACAAAAAGTATATCTGAAGCAGTCACTGTGCATTCATGTGTCAGCTTTCTATTTCCGCACGGTTTAAGGCACACCTTAGTGTCTTGATGTTTTTTCTTTCTTCTCTTTCGTCCCTTACAGGACAGTTTGTGTGTTCACCAGGAGCTTTCAGTGTATGGTTTGATGACAAAGCCACAGCAGAGAGATCTCTGCTCGGGACTCGCCTTCTCCCCTTTATTCTAGCCAGAATTATGCCTATGAAAGTTTGGAGTGTAACAAAGTGATTAAAAGCGGTACAGCATGAATGGTTTAGGCTTGCCATATTCCTCCTGCTGGGTGGCAACCTAATGGCCATATTAACATTAATTCAATTTTCTCCCAGTCTGTCTCTTCAGAGAGGCGCTTCATTAGAGCGGGGACATTCCTGATTTTTACAACATAAGAGTGGGAAAACTGCAGACTGCACAGCTAGAGAGGAAAACATGTGAAAGTGCTACAGCGACACAGCAAAGTTTCCCAGGAAATGGGCGGCTGCTGTGCGACTCTTTGTCTTTTCTTTTTTTATCAAACAGAAGCTGCATTTTATTTTAAAGAGCTGTTTGTGCACATTTTCAAAATGAGAAACGCAGACCATATCCTGTTATTGAAGGCTTGGGTGTCTTTATTGCCTGGTGAGGCAGGAGCATATGGCAGTGTCCCTCTCTGCATATCAGGGCAGCTTGGTGAAGGGGCAGCATGTTTAGTCATACATTAGTGCGAAGGACACTTAAGTGCTACCTGATGTTAGCGGGAGTGCATGTGGACACAGCGGGGTTTTTTAGGCGTGCCTCAGAAAGTATGCACAATAATTTTGCCATTTACTGCGGTCTTGTGATGGTGCACTGCCGCTGTTATATTGGTTTGGAATGTACCATTCTATTTCTGAGCAAGCCCACTCGGTGGGTTGTGAGCCACTACGTCCACTGGCCCACTCATGACTTTAACAACAAAGCCAGATGATTTGGTGTAAACCACTCCAACGAAGCTGTCTTTTTGACGCAGGACATTTTTGAGGTGATTGTGTCAACATCTATACACTGCAACATCCTTTATAAAGAGACATGACTGACTGAGCGGACATTGAATTTCACCACAGTGTTTTCCCAAGATCTATCCAACAAATTGCCCTGTTGGGATTTCCAAGGTTTCAAGTTCAATCCTTAAAAAATCAAGAAGAGATTGATACAAATATGATGAGGGGAATTATCTATTTTTTTCTTGATTGCAATGTAACCACAATTTATTTCTAGATCTTAGGAATGTGGTACCTCCAAAGAACAATCCTTGTTCTCTGTCTCATTCATCTGAGTGAAAGAAGCTTGTAATTACAGAGCAGAGCCGTTATGTTTAAATGGCAGTACAGTTTGCAGTTTTTCACATAAGCTGTCAAGAGGCTTGAATCTGAAACGAAGCAAAATAAGCAATATTTCTGTCCAGGGTCCCTGCCAATGGCCCGAGCAAAATAACAACTCCTCATCCAGGCCAACAGCCGTGGCTGCCCAGTTTATTTTTCTGGACTGAATTCATCGATGGAATTTCAGAATTAACTGACAGACTTAAAAATATTTATTGCAAGGGCACTATAGCAAAAAAGAACATCAGAAAAAAGAAAAAAAATCCAAAAAGCATCCATCATCAGTGTTCGAGGAGTATAGACGCTTGGTATATCTGTCACTTTATTTCAACTTGCACAAGATTAAATAAAGAGCGAGCTGCAAAAAAAAAAATCTGTCTGTACTCTGGATTCTGCAGCCCTCTGGCACTCAGTTTGACTGACCTCTTGTCAAACTGAGAATGAAAATGGGTTTAGTGAAAATAAGACTCACCACATGACTGAGAAGTTATTAATAAAGGAAATTATCTTAGAAAATACTCTTGCACACCACTAGAGCCTTGTAGTTAAATAACACAAACATATGGTTGATATTGAGTTATTAGTTGATTTAGCATGACTATGCCTTTAATTGTGTGCAGTGGTAGACATGTATGAATATTGATCCATCATGCAGAGTTGGTAATAGTAGCTGTAGTAGTTGCACCGGTGGTATAGTTAAGTTCAAAACCTCAAAAACATTTCACATGTGAGCTGGCTTTGATTTGGAGCTTGAATGAGGAAATAATGGGAGGCAGACAAGAAGGGGAGTGCAGCCACACAAAGGCACTGTGCCTCTCTGAGGGGTCTGGCTGCCTGGCTGTCTCTCGGCCCTGTGCTAGGGTTGAGACTGAGGCTGAGGCTATGAGGTTGGGGTTTCACGGAAGACAGAGCTGCATGGGGGTTAGTAATGAAAGGCCGGGATGGATGAGGGGAGTCAGGAGCATGTCATCCTCTCCTGCAGCCTGACCCTCACCCTCAGAGATTAGTTAATCACAGACGAGTACCAGAGGAGCTCTGGGAGTGCAGGAGAAGAGGCTTGAGTCAGTGGGAGGGTGGAGCAATAGGTACACTGGGCTGGGGTGAAACGGGACAGGGGTGGGGTGGGGTAACTTCGGGTTGTGGCAAGTCCTTTGTAAACAGTGCTTCTAAAAATAGCACCTAGTCGTGACAGAATGAAAGGGGTTTCTTTAAATCAACTTAAGCACTGCAAATCATGAACTGAATGCTTGATGAAAGTTTGGCGAGTGCATAGAAAAAAGGAAAAACAGAATTTTCCACTTCTTCTGTAACAAAATAACAAAATGTGGACTAGCTGTTGTTGTATTAGCGTGCATTAACGACCAAAAAGGAGCTCTAATAAAGAAATAAAAGAATATCTGCAGTAGTTTTGGAGGGATGACGCAGCCTAATACAGCTGCAATAAAGTTAGAACGTCAACTATGGCTGATTTATTTGAAGTGGAAGGGAAGTGTTTAATATGAGACACATGGTTTCAATAGATAGCTGAAGTTCCAGCCATGAATGGCAGAAAGATGTAAAACGGACTGTACGGGAAAAGGTCAGTGATAAGTACATGATATAAAACAGACACAGAGGGATACCATACGGGATCCTAAAGCTGATTCTTATTTAGATTATAGTATAGCACAAAAAAAAAAAGACAGAAGAAACTAATTCAAGCCCCTATTCTATCTGCTAGGTTGTATTTCTCTTGGTTATATCTACAGAGACAGACAGGTGCAAACAAATACACACCGCAATCTGCTCCAGGGCCTCTACTGTACACAAGCGTGGATGTCAAAATATACCAAGTCCCACACCAAATCTACTTATGCAGTCTTTGTTCAACGTCTTGCACTAACATGGGGTGCCTCCGTTGCCAGAAAAATAAACACTATCACTCAAGACTCAGACACGAATCTGAAATAGCGTCTGGCACAGAGCAGCTGGGCGGCATACCGATGTGAAAATTTAAACAGTATGGAGACACAATTTGGAATATTATAGCGGAAAGATCAAACGCTTTCAAGAGATTTACAAATATGCTGTACATTGTGATGTTGTCAGAAGTCAACTTCAGGTCCATTTATTTCCTTAGAGCTCTTGTGAGGAACGTTTGGTTAACCCTGTAGACCAAGTTGAAGAGTTATCTCTTTTGATGACCTCTTCCAGTGAATGTGTAAGTATTGACCAAAATGACATCCTCTTCTATTTCTATCCGTCTATTGTGCAACTCACAATTAATCTTTTGATTGGGAAATTTGAAAAAGGCTGTTTTAGCAGCATGCCGTTAATCCCCTCATCTATCCTGTGGCAAGGGTGCCAGTGATTCCGTTGAACTACTCGTAATGTCTCTTGTCCTGTAAGTTTTTGTTCAGAAAGGTGACTACTTTAAGTTCAGTTTTGTAAAGTAAGTAAGTAGGTAACAAGAACAAAGACATTTTTTTGGTCATCGCTTCCAGTGGGGAAATTAACACCGTTCCTAAACCTTTATTTTTTCAACAAATGTCAACAGTGCAAACATGCTCTTTTCAGTAACACCCGGCTTCACGTTTACACAGTTACACACATTCACACCTGGTAGCTGCACAAATATCCATAGTCATCAACTACTGGCCACAAAGCAGCTCTACTGGAGTAGATGAGGGTTAAATACTTTGTGGAAAGCAGCCTGACAGCCTGTCCAACATTTCAACAACTTCCACAAATCAGCTTCTCTAACCTTTAGTCTTTAGCTCTCAGTTTAAATGTCCAGCTCTCTCTGTCTGCATGCAGACCAGCTGCTAAATCTTTGCATTCTGTTTGTGGGGCTGGGGCTTCATTTCACAGACTTTTAATGGATGTTTCTTTTTTTGCTTGTTTACGGGCATGTGTGTGTGTTTATTTTTTTTTCTTTCCAACGTTTAGAGAGAAGAATCAAAAAGGAAGGGAGTGACTTAGAGAAGTACTGTAGAGCTGTGTGAAAGAGAGTGGGAGTCCTGAGATGAAACGCTGACACAGAGTTTCCTCATTGTGCAGAAACGGCTCGTGAGCTTTCGGAGGCGTTGTTGAGACTACAGAGAAACGCTTTCCTCGTTTTAGGTCCGGAGGATCTGACTGATCCCCGGCCAGTCTGCTCGCTTTCGAAAGACAGTTGTCTCCGTAGTTTCCTTATCCGGACCAAAGCTCTTTTGTGACTAAACAAATGGAATAAATTACCCAACTGGAGTGAATTATAGATTTTCCCTCAAGAAGTCGCTGGCATTTATTACATTACAAATGCCTTTATGTTAGGAACAGAAATTAAATGGGGAAGTCGTAAAGCTGAACTCCCAGACTCATGGCAACAGCCTCCAGTATTCTGTGAAACAGAAATGCTCCTGTGGAAGGGCTCAGCATTTATTCTTCTGTTTATGTTTATATCATTTTATAGATCGCAGTTATTAGTTCAACCTGGTGACCCCACAGACGCTTTGCCTTCCGTCAGAGATGACATTTCCTGCAGTGTCAAATGGGCTCCAGGCATAAGCCTTTGAGCTCGGCTTCTACATCTGCTCTACATATTCATCGCGGGGCCTCTTTAATTCTTACCCTTCGCCCACACTCACATTGGCCCGCACACGCACAAAAAGAAAACACACACATGCACAGTAATGTGCACACAAATAAGACTGAGCACAACTATAAACAAGTTCTCTGATTAAAGAAATGAAAGATATAAACAATTTATTTATTCTGTCAAGCTTGAGAAGAAACAAGATTTAGTAATCTCCACTTCACACAGGAAAGCACTTTATAATAAGCTGTAAGTAGCCTGATTCAGAGCCCCATACAATTTTTTTTCCAAATGTCTTTAACTGTTAATTAATGGTTCACTTGCTTATAGGTAGTAGATGCAATGGTCACAAATATAACGAGTGACAGATTTAAAACCAAAACATTGCACTGCAATACTTTAGGCTTACGAGTGAACTTCCTGGATCACATGAATATTGTTAAATTAAAAATGTGGCAATGTTACCAAAATGGCTTTTCAAAAACATGCTTTAATTGATGATAAAGAAGTGCAACTGGGTCAACTCCTCACCAGGAGAATTGAGGGGAAGCAACCTGATCAAATTAAAACCTGGCTCAGAAGACAGGAGTGTTAAAGTCCTCGCTGATTTTAAAATCAGGAAGCATCACACTCATAAAGAGAATCTTAACAGATACTATTCTCTATAATCTCAAACATGCAAACTCTACAAGATATGAAAATAATGGCGTTATGCTCAAGATTTTAAATCCTGCGCACGCCCCATGTACGAAGGCTATAATCCTCCAAGGTGGCGGCCCGGGGTTGGAATCTGTGGTTCCTGTCCCGCATGTCATTCCACTCTCTCTCTCTCTCTCTTTCTGATTTCTGACTCCATCCACTGTCCTATCTCTCCAATAACGCACAAAAAGCCCCAAAATTTTGACTTTAAATCCTAAATATCATACATGTTTGATATAAATTGCGACGGCCCCTATGCTCTATTCGCAGATTAGGGAGGTTAAGATAGCTAGTCCTGAGCAGCATCAAGTCCAGAACATCAAAACGATTTTCAGGAAAGGGGAAGTGACAGGCAGTAGTTTGTGAATTAACACTTAATGAGGTTCGATTGGAGTACAATTGAAATCTAGAATTTAGAAATAACTGACTAGAAATAGCGGGGGGGTGTCTAGACTCAAAGACGGCAGTGTCAGAGAGGAAGATGTTGTCTACCACCACGACGTGCTGGTCAGACACAGGACTGATTCACCAACGATACACCACAGAAAGCCACAGGAGGTCTTTCCTGCCTGTGGCCATCAAACTTTACAACTCTCTCCGAGGGTCAAACAGTCTGTCAAACCCTGGATTATTCTAACTGACAACTTCAGAGGTTTCAAAGGTATGGACTGAGGATTGGGGAAGGATGTTGTTGTGACTTTAAGCCATCAGCTCGAAAAAGCTGATCGTTTATGTTATTTATCATAGAATGCTCTGGAAAGTGACAATAATTTTATCTTTGATCAGGATGACCTCCTTGCAAACACTCGAATCATGCCTGTTGTACAATATCAAAAACATTGGTTTCAATTTTTTACATTTTTACATTACATGGATAATGTAAAAATGTATTTGTAAAATAAAGATCTTTACTCACCGGAATACAGTTACCCCATATTCACTAGCAAATGACTATTTTACTTGTGCATTATAAACTAGGGATGTTTAGACATGACATTTGTCCATTTGCATCACAGGACTAAACTGATAAAATGTAATAATTACTTTAACCAACATGTAATTCTGGTATGGCAGGCAAGGGTGCAAAATGAATCTGTTTAACTGGCTAATCGCTTCATGACTGAGTTTTTTTCTGAAGACATAATAATAAAAGTTTAGCTTAGGCAAAGAGTGCAGCTGAGAGTAGAATACGTGTAGCTAATGAAACAGGAGCAGTTTACTTTAGATTTGAAGTAAAAAATATATGAAAAGTATATAAGTAAGTAATATAAAAGTAGGGCAAACTTGATTCAGTTTAAATAGTATCCAATATACATACACATCCAATGCTAAGCTGAAACATTTCAGAGAAAAGAGTTTCCCATGAACCCAATAGCACAGGGAAATAATGACCATTCTGTAAACCACACAAACCAACACAGCTCTGCAGCTCAGTTACCCTCCAAACTCCATATCACGCCCTCTTTTGAGCAATCCTATCAAATCTGTAGGGTGAGATTTAAATACATCTTTTAACTAATAATTACCTAAGTATTCAATTTCATTCCATAATACAAAGCAGATTCTAAGGAATATTACTTTGGTATCTATGTTACTTTCTGTAGTTGCCATGATTTGAGCTCCGTCTTAGCAAGGACGTCCAACCAGTCTGTTATGGAGTTAGATCAGTCTCAATATTCACAAACGCACACAGAAGGATTCACAAATGCACACAAATATATTTCATTCTATATAAATGTAAAACAAATCCACAAATACAAAAATAAGATTCACAAATGTATTTCTGATTCACATATAAATATTTATAGTTTTGTATATATGTAATAGAAGTCCACAAATATATAAACTGTTCAGTCTGCATTTATAAACTGTTTGTCATTTGTGAACCTCACTGCATTTGTGTGTGGGACTTTTGGGACTCCCCTGCCGTGGTTAGATTCACAAATGCATTGTTTTCAGCAGGGAAATGTCTGTAGCCAATCAGATGTCTCCTTCCTATTCAGCCAATCACAGTAGCGTAGATTCAAGGGTATGATTTAATGTGATCACTTTAGCGTTGCATCTGCGCAGACAGCGATTAGCCTAGCTGTCTGATTAAGTCATCTTTAATCTGACCAGCACAAATAGTCTCTGTGATTGTCGTACTATAGATGGAAAGTTGTTTATCATGGTTATGACATTGCTATATGACTGCGTGTGGTTATGTATCAACACACATTCAACGTCATTCTGATGACAGACTAGCGGTCACTGTCACAAGTTAACATGGCCAGGTGTCCATCCACGGTACTTTCAGGCTTTCTCACATCGGTCAGACTGTTTGTGTCCAGTAACGTTAGGCCTACTAGTGTTAACTTTTCCTGCTTCAGCATCTGGAGCGTGGTCAGAGCGGACAGGGGAGACTTATTGATCTGCTCCAGCTTCAGGGCCGAAGTTGTAGGCTAGCTCTCAACTCCTGGACCCCGTCCCTTTTACTGAACTGCAGCTAATAGAAAGCAGAAACGGAGAGTCCGGCTTGTTTCTTGAGAGTCGGGCTGTTTATTACACTCACAGAGCTCAAACTGCACATACACTTCAGATAATGACTCGCTTCTCTGCTGTGACACACTGCCCCGGTCCCCGGCATCAACTACATGACTCGAGCACACACACCGATCGAACACACACACACTCGCCTCCGCTCTCCCTCTCCTCACTCGCTTCACCACCCACACACGCGCTCTGAGCTATGAACAGACAAACGCTACTCTGTAAGAGTTTGCGGAGTCACAAAGTAAGTTGAAATCATAGACTGTAAACCGACGAATGTCAGGCGGAAAATATAGTTGACTTTGCAGATGCCTGGTCTGGTTGTAAACGTGATAACGATAGTAAACAATGGGTCCTTCAAAAGCCACGGCCCCAACACATCGGCTGGAATATCACCAGTTTATTCAAAACCAGTTAAACCAACGACACGCAGTCAATATAGCCAACACAGTAAAAACAACTTTCCATCTATAGTATGACAATCACAGAGACTATTTGTGCTGGTCAGATTAAAGATGACTTAATCAGACAGCTAGGCTAATCGCTGTCTGCGCAGATGCAACGCTAAAGTGATCACATTAAATCATACCCTTGAATCTACGCTACTGTGATTGGCTTCTGATTGGCATCTGATTGGCTACAGACATTTCCCTGCTGAAAAAAATGCATTTGTGAATCTAACCACGGCAGGGGAGTCCCAAAAGTCCCACACACAAATGCAGTGAGGTTCACAAATGACAAACAGTTTGTAAATGCAGACTGAACAGTTTATATATTTGTGGACTTCTATAACATATATTCAAAACTATAAATATTTATGTGTGAATCAGAAATACATTTGTGAATCTTGTTTTTTTATTTGTGGATTTGTTTTACATTTATATAGAATGAAATATATTTGTGTGTGCATTGAAATACATTTGTGAATCCTTCTGTGTGCATTTGTGAATATTGAGACAGATCTAACTCCATAGTCAGAGACATCCAAGTAATTGATAACAAAGATTAATAATCAATAATAATTCAACCAGTGCATTTTGGTCTTTGGAGTTCTAGCCATCAATATAAAGAATTGCTGCTACTTGCATTCCAGTGTGATAGGTACTGAGATTGATCCAGGTCCAGATCAGCCTATAAAAACAACACTACCAACACCTCTAAAGTTTACTTGAAAATATCCTGTATCTTAATTATTCCATCCACACAGATATAGTATTGTAACGTAAGCTACATGATTATTTTCTGAGGGATTTAAATGCATTATTTAAATGATTCGGATACCATCATGTTGTCAGGCTAACGGTTCATATTTAAGGACATCAGAGTGCCAAGTGTTTGTTTTTTCTTATATGTAGTTACAGTTTATATACTGTTGTCAGAAAGGATGAGCCTTTACCAAAACTGTGAAACATTTCTTAAAAATATACTAAAACATATTCTTAAAAATATAATGTGTCTATTGAATACATACTATTGATCTATAAAGTTATTACTTTTTTTTAATGTTGCTCTTCCCTACAATCTATGCTAATCAGCCACACTTTAAGAACAAAGTAATATGACAATGCAGAACACATAAACATTGTCATTGCAATTGGTTCACAATATTATCTAGGCCTTGTAGACTTACACTGAGTATGTTTAAAAACTCTGACTGTGAATTCAACTTTTGGAAGAAAGTGTTATTCAAATAACTTTATTTATCCGTTAGGAACTTCAGTTGTGCAAAAGAGCATCAGTGCACGCACAGCTCAGCACAACAAACAAACAAAAACACGCACATACAAGTGGCTGTAATAAAATCACTATAAATAATTGTAATGCGAGGTTAAAAGAGTAGTATATAGACAAATAGATCACCTATTCATGAGTCTGATGGATGTTATAGAAGCATCCTTGTGTAATCTGAATGCCTTTGGTGATATTATGAGTAAAGAAAACGTTGACACTACAGAGTTTAGTTGATAACAGAAGTCAACATTTTTTCAGTGGCTTCAAAGTTTGTGAAAAATTAAAATGAGTCATGTGGAGTGTTTTCAGCAGTAATCTGCAGCTGTGACCTACTGTTTTTGTTGAGGTGAAGAGAAAAGTGGTGTTTGCCAGTGTGCTGTGGTTCATTAACAAGTTTCTGAGTATCTGCATTAAAACAAATCAACCAAGGTCCAGCCACATTGCTTTGTTGTATGTTGTTTTACGTTATTATTTGTATAAAACAAATCTCTTTATGGAGAAATACTGCTTTATAGAGAAATACTGCTCTGTTGAACTTGGCGACAACAAGTTTGGGTCAAGGAAAGATCTGTTAACTGTGAGATCACTTCCTAAATAATAATAATGTAATAATGACAAAATAACTCCTGATCTTGAGCAATTAAGCTACACTCGAACATCTGTAGGAATTCAGGTTTGGCTTCAAACCATGTCTCTTTCATTCTTTTGTACATCAACAACACTTTTTTTGATTTTGATATACTTTATTAATCCCTGAGGGAAATTCGGTTTTACACTGTTATTTATAAGAACATGCTTCTCACACACATAGGCCATAGGTGAATCACACGCATGCACAAACAGGACCTGTGGACATGCAATGGTGTAGAGATGTCAGAGTGGGGCTGCTATTGAGGCTGCTAAGCAGAGAACGCACCAGAGCAGTTGGGGGTTTGGTGCATTGCTCAAGAGGGCACCTCGGCAGTGCTCGGGAAGTGCCCTGGCACCTCTCCAGCTACCAGACCAACTTCCAGATTTGGTCTGCACCGGGACTTGAACTGGCGACCCTCCGGTCCCTATGGACTGAGCTACTGCCGCCCTAACTTTTCTATTCTATCTAGCTGCTGTTACACCCTATGTTCCCACTGAGTCATATTATTTCCATATTTATGTCGGCAGCAGTCCCTTGCTTTGATCTCCAAGCTCATTCAGAGGCTGATCCTGTTATGGCTTGTTCCTGTAAATACTTTGAAGTGCTCCAGGATTAGAAGATTGAAGACCCAATGAAAAAACAAACAGCTCTTTACACAGAATCATTTATAAGGCCCCTTAAAACATACAAAAAAATCATTTGGTAACACAAGATTGAAGTTTACTCTGTAATTGTTGGTAATTTTCGGGGCACTGTTTATGGGTTCCAACTGTAAGATTCTGAGTGATAGAATTTAGTGTGTTTCTGCAAAACATAGCATTTAGCCTTTGAAACTTGACAGCAGCTGGGGTTTGCACACTATAACCATCTTTCCCCTGACCATTTGCTTGACTGGGGTAGGTCTAGAAATTTAAGAGAACAGGATAACACGCAGCATGCATGCTTGATTGGGTTTGACAATAACAAGGCAGGGCAGGCAAAAAACATTCTATAGACATACGAAAAATTACTCATGATACTATGATGTAACAGTAGCTCTGTGGGGCTTTGAACAATGCTAACATAAGCATAACATACTTACAGTGACAATGCTTCAAGCTTAATTATTTTAGCAAGTATTGTCCCCCATTGCAGCCAGTTATATTCAAATAAGACTGAGCCTTAGTTAAAAAAGGTTAAGCAGAGGCTGATGGGAGCGTTTGGCTTTTGGACAATTGATGTCACTTGGTGAAAAGTAAGGGGATCATTTTCTATACAGTTTAAAGTTACAGGGACAATGCACATTCAAACAATTTTCTTTATGTTGAAGTGAAGATGTGACATGGGTCATCACTGCTGTTAGCTTAGATACAGCTTGCGATTTTTTACATTGATTTTAGTATACATTTAGAGGTCTGTCTCATTGCATACATTTGGAAGTTCATTTATGTAGAGGCTAATCAACAGGGGCCCCAGAATTGATCCCTGAGGTACACCGATAACACAACTGAGACAACTCACTGTTTATCGTAACCCTCTGTGTTATAATTCACAGTTAAGATTAGCAATGCATAAAACCTCATTAAGTATGGATATGTGGATGTTGACCTCCAGGGAGGACCTAGGGCCACTGTGCTAGCACTGCTTACATTAGCCACACTGCAACAAAGCTAATTGCATTGTCTACCCGCATACAATTTTTAATACATTTTTAATGTTTTCTTACCTTTAGACAAGTTGGTTAGTCTGAATTTGCCTAAATTTCCATTTAACAGTTTAATGAAAATAGATGCCTTGGAACATGATAGGGAATGACTAGGATCAATATATTAATCTACTGGGGATCATGAATTCCTGTACAAAATTTGATGAAAAACAACAAAAACTGCAATTGAAAAAAGTTCGGCCAGGACCAAAGTGGTGGAACAGTTGAATCACACGAACTGTCATAGCCATCCATAAAGCCATGCTGCTTTAAAAACACACAGACAAATTATCCTGTTTGCAAGGAGGGTAGATCCTGAGAAGTATTTTACGAGATTCTGGCCACTGGACTTGAGTGAGCACAGGTGCTCTGTAATCCTCTGCGTAAGCCCTCTGAATCACCAAATACTCTAAAAGAAAAAAAAGTAATTACACCCAACTACACTCTTCCACGCTATCCTGAGAACAAAGACACCCTGATCCTTTTTTAGTGACAAACAGGCGAAAATAAAAAAGAGAGCCAAATAAAAGAAGGATGCTTAGTGGCTGCTCCACATCCCCTTGTTCTCGTCAAGAAATGTAAAGTGTTTCTTCTCTTCCTCCTTTTATGAAAGCCTGTTAACTGTCGCACAAGTAGTGACCACAGCTATTCTGTGATATTTGTTTTCTTGTTGTTTTTTTCCCATCATTCTCTAATTGGCCTCTGTTTGTGTCCTCCTCTCATGTGGTCTCTCTACACTCAGCTTAAATGAATGTACACTGAAGCTTGGTTAAAGGAGGAAAAAAATATAGACTTGTATGAGGATTTCACTTGTGGCCGCATAAACTTTGTAGGTCACAGAAATTATTATCTTTAATTCTGAGGCTGCGAGTCTCTTGATTTTTGGTTGCTGCGTGTGGGTGACCTCATCCACTTCATTGCACATTTCATCACATATTTCCTGTCCTTTTGCCACTTGGTCTGTGGTCTATCACCCTTCATCGTGTGGTCTCCCTCTGACCAAATCACCAAACTGTGTAAATTGCACATCGGGACAGACAAAAGAGGAGGGTATCATTTTGACTACTGTACACTGTGGCACTGAATTAAATGAATGAACTATACTTAACAGTAGTAAAACGACAGTCGCACAAGCTGGCTGTTCTGTTCAGAAGTTTTTCTGCTGAAGCTTCATTGCTTTGATATTTTAAGAATTTCTTTTTCACAGCATGACAGCTTTTCATAGGAGCTTTTTCACTTCAGAATAATCTTTGAAAATAACCTATTTTTCCTGAATAACCTACACAATCAGTCCCACAACAAATTACATTTCCAATAAATATCTTTAAATCTTATTTGCACTAGTAATGTTATTCTTAATTTCGATAATTTCAAGAAATAAAAGGTGAATAAGCCAGATAAATGGATAATGCATCGTCCAGAGGTTGCACATAGGAAGTGTAACCAGCGGGACTTTATTGTGTTCTTTGGATGTGTGATTTTACATTCCAACTCACTACCCAAAGCTTGTAAAGATAGAATAACGACAAACACAGACAGCAACCGGAATAAAAACAAACCTCCTTAAAGCACACACACAAACACGCACACACTTAAACGCGTTTACTGGAAGAGTGACAGAGCAATGCAACGGGAGAGAAAACACAGAGAGAAAAACAAGTGGGCAAAACCACTTGGGGAGAAAAACACCCTATATTATCAGGGGTGGAGATCTGCCACAAGCACATTCCTGATTCAATACTCACTTCATCCCAAGCTATTTCAATATTGGTAAATACTGTAGCGGATCCACAGGCAGGGGACGGCGCTGCACCCAGCAGACATAACACCTCGCAGGGCGAGACATAATACTGTGGTTGTGATGTAAAACAGGAGCCAATAAAAAAAAATGATGACTGCTGAAGCTTTTAAATCATCACTACTATCTATCTATCATACTGGTTTCAGCTGTATAAGAAGCATAACAAAAAGATAACAACCACAGATATCACTTTTATTATCAGAGTTTGTGGCTTTCATTTGGCAGGAATACTTTAAAAATGTTATTAAGGAGAGAAAGGAAGGTTGATACCAGCCTGATATCTATATGTCTAATGTAAGTCCAAACCCTACAGCCTGGCTTAGTTCAGTATTAAGTTTTTGCTCCAGACACCACAGCCTAATATAACCCATTATACTGCACTTTGGAGGTGCTAGTGTATGAACCGTGCAGAGCAATGGGAGCTGGTGGCAGTAGCTTAAAATGCATATAAGGTTCTGATATAATCTGACTGTTTTTATATTGCAGAACTTGGAATGTGTTGTTATGCCTTGCTCAACAAAGGTTTAACTTTACCCCCGATATGATCTAAAAAAAGAAATATGCAATTTCTCCATATAGAAATTCATCAAACAGCATTTGTCCAGAGATGTTACTGCCAGTGCACCACATTTAATCGAGTGTTAATAAATCCTCGATTATACTGTAGAAATAACAATTTCCTCTAGCTTTTTTTGTGAACAACCAACACAAAAAATCTATTTGCAACAATGGTTTCTTACTGTCTTAATGCTAAGCTAGGTTAAAAGTAGAGTAAGTAGCCTTGTTTGTTGCAACAACTTTCAAACTGGTTTCCAACAGAAAGCAGACAAATTCTGCATCCACGGGTAAAAGCCACCAAAAATGTCACCCTTGATTTGGAATGGGTTTTATTCACTTGGTGTTTCGCCTCTCATTGCCGCCACATCGTCTACATCCTTCATATTCAAATCCCATTAATTGCTTAATTTCACTCACTCCTAAACTCACCCGCACGCTGTCATTGGCTGGGGGAAACACACCGGCTCTCCGCCCAGAAAAGTCCTGTGTCAACTAAAACAAACCAAAACTCAAAAATCCAGGCGGAGGACAGGGTTGCTGCAGAAACAGTCACCAACACACAAATATGGAGGCCCATAAGTGATGACTGAGTTGCATTACTTTTGTATCAGTTTTTTTTTTTTAGCTCTTTAATTTCTGCTGATACTGTAGTAGCTCCTAAACCAATGAACAATGTAGTAATGTCATGTCACTTACTGTACATGAAATTATTACATTGACAAAGTAAGTAGTTGCAGTACACAATATCTTTTTAGTAGTCATCAAAGTATGCTAAAAACATTTGAATAGTCATTTAAAGCACTACATTTAGCTAGAAACATAGTTATCACATAACTGAGAGGGCCCACAACCTTTTTTTGTGAACGTCATGTTCAGTTGAAAACAATCTTAATAAAAGGTCATAAACCATATGTAACCCCAGCACAGGTAAGGTTTGAAAGCTTGTTCAAGACATGCAGAAAATAATGAACTGCTACATCAAAAATTCTCCAAAATTTAAAACATCCAAGTTTTTTTGTTTTTAACCTTGATCCACTATAAAAAGCTCAGAGTCCCATCAGTACAGATACTAGAGTAGTATCACTAATTCTACTTAACTCCAAAAAGAATGCATTAAAGCATATATCCAAAAATGTCTTACCATTGGTATCACCATTATAGGATGCTGATTTGATAACCTGCAGACGGATGAAATCAAAATCAAATCAGAAAAAAGTCAGGTCAGCTGATTGCTACGGATTTAGGTTGGGAGCAGCAAAACATTATGCGTAACCTATGACGTGTGTTTGTCTAAGTGTTGTGTTTTTGTAACTCTTCTGAAGCAATGCAAGCAGCAATTTTAGCAAGCTGCAGAATGCAGCTTTGGAGATCTGCCTGGCCAAAAACAGAGCTGAAAACATTTTTTGATTACTCTGAGAAAAAGCATAAAAGAAAGCCAAGTCCTGACTTTTGTGGACAGAGGATCTTTTCTTAATCTTTGCAGGGTGGAGAGGTTGGGTGTGTGCATGGGTTAATAGTGTCAGAGAAAGCAGGAGGAGGTAATAGACAGTGAGTGAAAAAGAAAGAGAATAGGAGGAAAAAAAAGGCAAGAGACTGAGGCGCTGAGCAGGTGAAAGGTCACAACCCTGACACGTGTAGCTAGTTGAACCTTAAACCTTTAGCAGAGGTCACCGCTGGGAACTTGGAGGGGAAGCACTTTATTGTTCTGGGTTACGAGCTCTTCGCCAGTGCTGTTAAGAGCTCCTAAATCACGCGCACACACACACACACACACACACACACACACACACACACACACACACACACACACACACACACACACACACACACACACACACACACACACACACACACACACACACACACACACACACACACACACACACACACACACACACACACACACAAAGAGGGTCATTCGGGGCTGTCTGAGCCAGATACTGGCTGGCCTGAGCAGATTTTTCCCCTGGTAAAGTCTTTATCCTCGACGCCTAACCAGTCTATTCCTAGAGACTGCTGAAATGGAAAAGACGAGGTGGGTTTTATTTCGGACCGTTTTATGATGCGAACTAATGTATATGAAAAGACATCACCTCATAAACCAATAGGGTTCTCTTGCTCATGCACCTCCTTAATACACTGAGCAGGAGATTTCACATGAAACATGAGAGCTGCAAAACACATTCAGATAATGACATGAACTGTAATGTTGAACATGGAACGTTAGTTTGTGTTTGTGTGGCCATTTATCCTGCAGTGTGAGAAGTTAACAGACAGGATCTCTACAGACTGGATCAGGGTCTCCTGATTCTAAACTGTACAGGAGGAGTGTTTTTAAAGAAAATCAAATGAAACATTTTCAGGATGCAGACGCTTAAATTAGATTCATTTCACTTTTATCATGAGTGAAAATCAACTTTAATATCTTTTTTAGAGCTTGTGATTTAGACTCACTTTTGCGAAACAAGCTATTTTAAAGAATCAAGAAGATAACTTGCACACAAATCATTTTTCCTCTTTTGGAAACTCAGTTGCTATACTCAAGTACAATTTGAGGAACTCCTACTTTAAGCATTTGAGATATTTGCTTTTTCTAATATTCTAATAACTTAATTTTCGACTGGCATTGTCCATAAGTAGAGAATCACTCCCATTACCTGCTGGCCTCAACGTCATCTTTTGTTATCATTTTGATTTAGAGCCTGCAAGCGGCAGAATTTATATACTGTGCGTTTAAGCAATATTTTGAAATCAGGACTTTAACTTGTAATTAATTATTTTTTACTTTAGATGATTGGAGTATTCATCAAAGCATATTTGCCATACATCTGTGAAGGTTTTACATGATTTGAATTAAAAGTGCTCAAAGATTTTTTCCAGTTCGTTAACAAGGAGTACCTCCACACAATGTACTCAAAGCTCTCAAGGCATGTGTGTCTAATTCAAAGCTTTAAAAGGAGATTCAGAATTTGACCATATTCTGGTCTGAACAGTAGGTGTTCCTCATTGATTTATTGTAAACTCTGGTAAGTGTCAGTGTGAGAGGTAGCAGAGAGGAGTGTGATGATGATAACCTCAAATGAATTCTCCTCTCTCCACCCTCCTCCACAGTTTATTAGTTTAGGCCAGAGGCCACTTGTAGCCTTGCAGAGTGGACGGTAATTGTGTGCGTGCTCCTTAAGCACCGACCGCAGCAATAATAGACTGAATTATACAATAAATTCCCTCCAGATGTGCTCCCTCCACTCCCACCCAGCCTCTCCAATTTGACAGTTCGCATAGCCACAATCTGTGCGAGGAGGCCTCTGTCCACACATACACACACACATACACACACACACACACACACACACACACACACAAACACTCACCCTTATACACGCTTACAAATGTACACACACACGCGTAGTGGCTTAGCTGCAGTGTTTGCATTGTCAGATTGTTTCCATACTGGTGTTAGCTTGCTGCGTTTCCTCACTGCTGGTGTAATTACAGGTCGTATTAGCTGATAGTGTTTTGTTAACCTCCTAATAGATGTCCTCCTGCCTCGGAAACCTTACAGAGACTCCATTCAATAATAAGCAGCCTTTCAAACACCCGACACTATAACAGACACACATCCTCACACAGAGGCGCATGTTTCAAAGTAGACACATAACGCATGTCCTACTTGCTCAGAGACAAGAAGATGCACAGCTCACATTTTTATGATGTGGGGTTTTCTATAAATTTTTGATCAGAATGATAAATGTAGCACATGGAAAAATTGCAGCGAAAAGTACATCCTGATGAAAACAAAGTCGCATCCTGCATGGGAATCTGTCCATCTATTTCTGTCTCACGGAGGAGGCAGGAGAGGAGGAGGATAAGGACAAGGGGAAGAAAGTGAAGGAAAAGAGTGGTCAGACTAATTATTATGTACCATGCTGCTGAAATGTGAGCTCGTTTTCTGAGGGGGTATTGCTCCCAAAATGTTTTCATTCCAGATTCTTGTGTATTTCAGCCTACCGTCATAGAAACAGGGCTTTATATTTTCTTATGGCTAAATATTGCCCCGCTCTAAACCAGCATATTGCTGATGCAGGAGGATGGGGAGAGAGAGGACCACCGGTTAGTTTGGCTGCTTCACTCCATCTTCAAGCTTTGCTGGTCGGCTGCTGTCAAGGTCTCAGTTTAAGTCTGTACAGTGCCACCCAGTGTTCAGTATGAAAATAATAAAATAATAGTCATTAACAAGTATAAATCTTTTTTTTTTTTTTACATGACTGGATCATTATCATGCAAATGAGAGTTTTTTATTTTGTATTGGTTGGAGGGGGGAGGGGGTTATACATATTCTGCTGTGTAGTTGAATTGAATGCAATGCATATTTTATTAAACTATGATTGAAGAGTGTTACTTTTTAAAGTAATAGGTAAATAGCTGCTCAGTGAAGTTGACAAGAACATCAAATATTTCCCTCTGAAGGTTCGTTGAGAAGAGTTTAAAAAAAATAGCAGAAAATCAACATACTATAATGAAGTACAGTTAGCACAAAGATGTGCAGAAACACAGTGCTTTACTACGAATAGCTACATAGAAAATGTTTTGTATTGATTTAATCTGGGAATTTATGTTTTATTTTCGGCTTTTCAGACATCTGTGACAAAGGGTGCTGGAAAAGAAAACAGACTGACATGCAAGTGTTTTGAAAAATATGAATAAATAATATCAAATAAAAACACAAGGAAGGGCAACAAGGCAACATTTAGCATTCTTGATTTTTTTTTACAAGTGAATTTTCTGGACTTCTTAAACATATTACATAGTGTTTTTATCAGTCATAAAAGAAGATAAAAAAAGGTGTTTGAGGATCAGCAAAGAAACACAAAATGTGTCTTTTCCTTCAACATTGAGTGAATGTCATCAAATAGTGTACTTCATATTGGGACAGATAAGGACATCGGGCGAGAATTCATGTTTAATTCTCTAATTTAGTTTGTAATTACTGCTTTTCTGATTTCATAATGTGTGGCTGAAGTATACTGCTTTTTTGCAAACTCAAACATCAGTCACAAAAAAAATTCTATTACTACTGATAATAATGTTGATACTAAACAAAATACCTATGTCTGGCAGATCTTAACTGACAGTGTAACCTCTGTTACACTGTCACATGGTGATATTGTGTTTGCCAGCTGAGAGGCCGGCCTGACTAATCGGTAAAGGCAGAGTAATTTGCCTGCAGATATGTTCCAGAGAAAAACTCCCCAGTGTTTTCCTCAACCTGCTATCCCAGGTGGCCTCAATGCTTGAATGCCCCTTTTACCTGCTCCCAGCTACATGGCCAGAAAAAAAGAATAATTAAAGAAAACACGTCATAACAGGAAGCAGGAACAGGAAAGAGACTTGGCTGACTCTGCGGAGGCCAGGTGCACGGTTTTGGCTCAACTCCCCCCCTCTCTGCTTCTTGGCTTTAAGCAGGGCGGGAAGGCGGCTGCTGGTAGCAGAGGCCTTTTCATCGCTAAGCTTCTTTATCAAACCCCTGGGTCTAGTTTGTTCTCTTGTTGCTGCTGGGAGGTGGGTTGCTGTTTTAGACGGCAGGAGCTCCCTGTTGGATCCCTGCCTTCAAGCGCTCACAAAAAGGTTGCAAATATCAGCCAATGTTACATTTTTTAATGACAAGAGGTTGTCTTGTGAAAGCAGCCGAGCAAGCACAGCGTGATGCAGTTTTCTCTTTTTTCTTTTCTTTTTGTTCACTAGATCTTGCTTTCCCCTCTTTTCCAAATTGAATTACTGAAGTACCTTTAATCACTACAGAGACGGAAAAAGATGGTTCGGGTAACAGCTATTTTAATTCATTTGACCCATCAGCCGGAGCACACTCATTAGTGACTCCATATAAAATGGATCTTCTTCATCCTTTCCGAAGCGCACTTGGAAATTTACTGCTCTGGTTCGAGGTCTGAACAGCAAAGGGAACAAATTAATTTACAGTCATGCTGACCAGTTTAGAACACGATGACGTTTCGGGGAAAGAATTACTTTTAGCTTTCCCCTAAAAGCCACATGTAAAACAGTGTAAAGAGATGAAATCAGATACAGAAAATTGCAAATTCAAATATTATCTACATCCACAGTTTATACTTTTTCCTCTTAACTGCTAAAGATGCATTCATTGGGAGCATTAACTCTTTAAAAGTCACAATTAATTTTCTGCATCTCCAGTCAGAGGGGGCTGTTTGTGTTTATTTTTGCTCGAGTGGTTGTCGGCTAAGTTCGTCACTATGAGCCCTTGTGGCCTCCTGGGTGGCCAGAGCTTGTGCCAAAGATGCCTCCGCCATGTTTAATCTTTGACTTTTACTTGTTTGCTTTGTGAATGAATATGCAAGCTGGAAAGACTTATTAGTTCTAGTGTATCCTCATTACAGCGAGCCGTTTATCCCTGCAGACTGTGGTTGGTCAGGGAGTCGCTCCTCCAGACCAATGTCCAGACGTAGCTTGGAAACCCAACGTTTAGCCTGAGCCCTTCACTTCTTACCTCCTCACCTCACCTCACCCCCCCTGGCAACTGTCTGCACTACAGTTAGGCTCAATGCCATGCTGGCATCACAGCAGTAAATGGATCCTAAAAGTATTTCAGGTTTATATCAATATTTTGAAAATCTAAAAGCTGAAACTTTCAAAGAACCACCCAACTAGGGAGGTGGTTATGATGCTTTTAAATATTGACTTTTTTTATTTGCACATTTGTTGATTCCTCTCATAACAGTTCCAACCACAATGTGCTTGTATGTGTTTGCATATGTGTGTCCCTGTGTGTATGCGCTTTATTCGTTCCTCCTCCGTAGCATCCAATAGGCCTCACCTCATCTGGCAGCCATTACCTGCACACATGCTCCTGTCTGAAGGTTGATCTGCCGGGTTAAACAAATCCAGGCAGTGCAGCGCGGCCCGCCAGGAATCAGCTCCATACATCAGCTGTGGAACAGCCAACATGACAGGGTTAGAGCCGGCTACTGTCAGCCGCGCGCTATCACTGATCTCCCAACGCCGAATATGCTCCAAAAAACGACAAACTCACTTTGGTTCAGGTGCTGGAAGTGGCGATCAAATAAAAAAGATATGTGACTTCTAGTAAGGGTTTTTTTTTTTAGAAAGGAAAAGGCTACTGAGTTTTCCTCTGGAAAGACGTGACCCGAATGATTTCTAATGTATGAAGTTCCAAACTAAACAGTAACAGGCGTATAGTCTCAGTAGTCAATGTGGAACCAGGTAATTATCCACAGCAGTATGCTTTAGCCAGCATTTGGTGAGAGATGAGGCATAAATGCATAACTGCCTCTCAGCGGGGATGGCACAGAATTGACAATTCGACCAAGTTCGTGGCGTCTGATTCAATTCAGTTCCAAATCAAGAGTGCTTGGGATTCCATTTATGTTTATTACATTTCCTGTTTCTCACTTCATCACATCGGAATTGAAACTGACAGGGTAATTATCATTTCATCCTAAATTGATCCCAATCCATGTGGGCTGGCTCCAAACATAGAGACACGAGAGAGGGGAAAAAGAGAGATGGAGGAGGAAAAAAGAGAAGCATTTTGGGAGCTTTTGGCGATGGTTCAGTCATCTGTGAGAGGTATCGCTTGAAGGGTGGAGGGAGAGAAGCGAAGGAGGGAGGGAAAAGGGAAGGGGAGACGTTTGCAGATTGCGTTGCGGGTGTTCCCTTGATGTCCCCCTGACAGGAACCAGATTGGGAGCTGCGCGGCGTCGGCGCTTTGGCTTTTTTTGTTCGTCTGGCTCCGCCGGGTTTTTCCTGGCCAGCACAGGCTCGGTTCTGAGACGCTGTGGCCCACTCGTGGAGCCAGCCTGAAGTTTAAGTGAGAATAACAAATGCTAGAAAAAATAATAGGCCTACAAAAAGAAAAAGAGAGGAGCAGCACAATCCTGCTATTGTTCATGGTAGCTAGGCAGAAAGCAGAGTTGAGCCACATCTTTGGGACATTTTACTGGATCTCATAAAGAGTGTGTGGTCCCTGTTTTAGAGAGCTCTGCCAGACTGACAGATATGCTCTACGGTAGTATTGGATGGTTCCGTATCATGTATTTTGAGTTGTGTTGCTTGGCACGGCTCAGACGAAGACTGTCATTCATCATGCATTTGTCTAGCTTAAAGTAGGGGTCCGAGTTGCTTATGATGGCATAGTGTGCAATATGTTGAATAAGCTATTGTAAAGGCGCCTTTGGAAAGTGGCCGACAGGGAGATTTTCACCTCTACTCTTAGGAACTCACACATAAATTGACAAAGTCCTCCACGGTGACGGGCATGTTTTAACTTAAAGAAATGTTGTATGAACAGAAAAAATATTTATACATGTCAGCGAGAAATAAAGTTGCTGGTTATTAACTGTAGACCAACAGAGCATATCATGAATCAAAGGTTTTATTGATTATGTGTAAAGTGAAGCTTAGCAGTAGAGGGTATGAAGCTTGACAATTAATCTCATTATGTGCTTATAAAGGCATAGTCTAGTTTTGTAGAGCAAATCAGTAATAACATTTGAGTTTGTACAGACAAAATGGATAAAAAAAAATTAAGTTACCACATTCAATTTTTTAAGGTATATTTGGATCATATAATGGTTTCAAATTAAATGCAAAAACAAGAGCAGTAAAATGAGATTACCCTATCCCCTTACATTAATCCAGATTCCATTCTTTAGCCTGTTAAGTGTTTTATATCATTCTTTAGTGTTCATTCTGTTAGTGTTTTATATCATTCTTTAGTGTTCATTCTGTTAGTGTTTTATATCATTCTTTAGTGTTCATTCTGTTAGTGTTTTATATCATTCATTTCGTGTTCATTCCTGAACTTGTAGCACACTCACACACATACACATACACACACACACGTCAACGGCTTTTACTGTGTGGGGTACAGAAACACAGTTGGGTCTGTGCTTAATCAGCTCTGTTTTTAAGTGTTCTCTGCTCGGTTTTCCAGCACAACCCTGCGAAAGAAAAACGTCTGGTCGTGGGTGGCTACGCTGGGTCACTGAGCCCACAGAGTAGAGCATTTCATAAGAAAGAGCCCACTTAATTCTGAACCATACATGGCATTAGCTGATTTACATGTGGACAGCTATCATTTTGTGAGGAGCTTGACATTGATAAATGAGGTGTTTTACCTAATAGGTAATAAAAACAAATTACGGGTCTTAAGAGAAAGGATGTTCTTCATTTGGCTCTGTTTTCTGTCTCTTGGAGGGCAAGGGGCCAGATTGTTTCCATATGATTGTAGCCTTCATTTGTTAAGATCTCAGACAGAGATTAATAACAGCATTTTCTGATGGCTGATCTCCTTGGGGTCATTTAAAGAAAAAAAAATGGTAGGAAAACTGGACATTAAGGATAAAGAAGTTTCTATGGGCTAACAGAGATTTCTAAGTTACTCCACTATTAATAGCAGTCATTTATTTATTATACTTATTATATAAGTCCTAAGTCTGTGATTCTCATTATCTTTCTTGAAAGAGCCTTTAACACTGTTGGTGCAAAATAATTTTTATTAATTACAGGAAATGAAACTTTATTATTGCCACTATGAAAACATAAAATGAGCACATAACTTGTATTTATATCCCCCTGGCTGTATACTCGGAGCAATACAATTCTTTAATTAGCAAGCAGAAATAATAGCTTGGTTTAAAAAAAACATGTTTTCACTATTGGCCAGTTAATTATGGAGGGTATAAATGCCTCAATGCAGTGATTATGTGGCTGCTGCGCTTGACCATGATCCATCAAATTCCCTTAATCTTAATTAGTGAAACTATAAACAATCTACTTATGGTCAGTGGGGACTCACAGCATTTTCACACAGGATGAAACGCTGACGTACAATGTTACATGACAAATGACAGTCGAGAGACGAGAACAAATCAGAGCTCTGACCAGAGTTTTTTTCTCTCAAAGAGAAAATATTAGCCCAAACACTACTTAGTAGGTGAGGTGTGTTATTCTTCACCGGTTTGAATCACTACTGGACTCTGCGGGTCCCACAGAGCTCGTATATAAGCTCTCTCAAGTTTCTTCAGCAAGGCGTGAAAAGGTTTCCCTTCTGATGCAAGGAAAGCCTGACAGAGGACAAGTCTGCCTCTATTCCACATCTGAACGCTTTCAAAATCAAGCCAAAAGGATGAGGCAGACACGTCAACAGTGATAGCGGACATAGTTTTCCACAACATAAAGATCCTTGCATTGTGACAGATTTTAGTCAGGTGTGACTCTTTACTTGATTGATCTTCTTTTGAGTTGGTAGTTGTACTTAAATTATATCAAATTATATATTTTTTTTCACGACTCCACTCATGTACACTGTATAGTCACAATGTGAAATGAATACAGTACATGTCTGTAAAACTGTAAAATGGAAAATCCATATGTGCATGTTCCGTGTGTGAGGCGGGAGACATTGCTCTTTCACCTTGAAATGAGAGATTTATGTTTTGTCACAATCCTGCAATCATCATATAAAGAAACAAAGATGATACTTTCCCTGTGAATTGAATTTTACTGTTCCGTCCTGCTTGTAAATGATGCAGGCGTATGTAATGACTGCGCAGTCAGACCGGGGTAATTTTACATGCCACATCCAATCAGCACTATCACCACAAAGCATCACAGCTTGGAGCGCAGTCACTCTCTCTGCAGGGCCCTCAGCTGAGGTGATACTCGACCGCTGAAACACAATAAAAGTTACCGATACGCAGCAAAAAGAAAGGGTGAGGAAAGAGAAGGGGGCAAGAGGGGCTGGGGCTGGAGGGGCTAAGGGAGTCTTGGATCCTGTGGTAAGTGCCAGAGGGACACATTTTGCTGGAACACAGGGTGTGCTGAGTGATGGGAGAACGACTACAGCAGTGTTTAGAAACACCAGTCGGCCAGTCTATTGCCTAGGAGCCTGGGTGTCTGCGCTGAGCTCTCCCCCCCCACCGCTCTAAGTAGGATGGTACATGCAGCCTCACTGCATACCGCTCTGTGCGCCGCTAAAATTAGCCCCCCTGGAACCAGATGGAATTCTAAACAGAATAAACTTTTCTTGACTTGATTATATTGAGCCTTTCCAAGCTCCAACATTAAAAAGAAAGAGAGAAGGCAAAGAACGAGGGGGAACCTTAGAAGCTAATTGCCGTGGGTCTGGCGTGCACATTGGGCATTGTGTTGAGTCGAGACGCTGCAGTAATGCCGGAGCCTTTCCCCGGGCCTTGTCTCCCAAAGGGGGAACTGTCACATCTTCCATGCGTTTGTGGTGGGCTCGCAGCTCCACACGGACTGCATGTGAAGCCGCTAATTAAAAGCAAGCGATCCGTAACTGTCTGGCTCACCAGGCCGTGCTCATCCATGTGGCCCCCATTGGCTCCCATACACCCCCTGGCCCCCTGAAGGAGGCAGCTGGGGATCCTCATGGAAGTGATTTTAAGACATAAAATACATGAATCCCTTATAAAGCAATGACAGTAATAAACTACATCAATAAAAAAAAATACTTTTTCACAAATTAAAATAAAGGAAATCCAATCTGGTGGCAATAAAGCATTACATGGTCAACTTTTATGTTACATGGCAAAATAGTGACCTGAAATTATGAGTGGAAGTTTCTAACTTTTTTTAGGTTACAAGTTTTTTATGTTGACAGCACTTATTCCATCTGTAAATCAAATGTAAAAATGCTGCAAAACATTACAAATGTATGTTGTTTAAGTGAAGAGGACTGTCAGTAATTGTTAATGCAATTTCATTTCATGCTTCACCCAACATGGGTAGATTCCCACACAACAGCAGCTCAAAGCAAGCTGGTATTTAGCTGACAAGTTTGACGCCTGTTACCTGAAACTGTTTTTCAAAAAGCTCACTGTGGCCGTGCGCTCATGTTTCATTGATCTAATAATGAAGTCATTATTTAGGATTTTATAACCTAAAATATGAATAGTTGCAGCCAGTGCTAACTTCTGGAAGAAAGATTTCACTATAAACGTTAACGTTTCAAAGGTTAATGCCTGTTATTCAAGAAGAAGAAGGTTTGTATTAGGATTAATTTAATACAGTTCTTACATGGCATAAAGTGAGTCATCAGTTATAGAGTAATAACTCATAACCATAAAAATAATTGAAATGTTAAAATGTAAAATAAACTGACACCACTATTCACAAGAGCTTATTGAACGCCAAACCAAACCATTCAATATTATCCTGAGAATTTTTGTATCCCTTCAAAAGTTAGATGGTAGAAGGGCTTGCCTCAGTGGCCAAATCAGTTTCCAGGATTTTCATTCAACATAATGCCTTTTGCTTCACTGCATCCTTTTCTGTTTCACTGCATTTTTCTGCATCCTAAAAAAAAAGGGGACCTCTTCACCTGCATCACCTTCCAGTGGGTTGTCTTAAGTTTTAATAGAATCAGTCTGGATTCTGGAGTCCAAGATGGCACTGTTCACCTGAAGGACTGTTTTTAGACGAAGGTTGTAAAGTTGCTTGCAGTGTTAATTAAAAACAAGAAATTACCCAATAACATCATTTTCATTTTCCACTTGTACACATAAATGTTTATCATTCTGGTATTGTTACAACCGTAATCAAAACCAGCCTTTGATTTGGTGAAAATCTTAATAAAACATTGAAATGAAATAAGTCTTTCTTTTTTTTTTATAAAGATTTATTTTTTGACTTTTTGTGCCTTTAATGGATAGACAGGACAGTGGATAAAGTCGGAAATCAGGGAGAGAGAGTGGGGAATGACATGCGGGAGGGAAGCCACAGGTGGGAGGCGAACCCGGGCCGCCCGCTTGAGACGACAGCCTCCATACATGGGGCGCGCGCCCTAACCACTGCGCCACCAGCACCCCATGAAATAAGTCTTTCAACATTGAAATCAGTCATTTCTTTGTCTAGTTTTTTTGTCAAATAATGTAGGTCTGAAACTTAAAGGGATGCTGAAACAATAAAAGAAACTGTAAGTCAGATAATACCCTTATCATAACAGATATGTAAACAACAGAATCTAAAAAGCTCTTAGGATACAACACAAATTCCCTTATTGAAACACGCCACAGTTGGTAGGCAAGACAGAATGGGACTTTGACTTGCTACAAACAGCGACTTTGATTTCCGAGATTTGTTTGTTTCCACAAAATGACAGCTCAACCTCAAGTCCTTCTCTAAACTAAAGTCTCACTACAATCCAAACTCAGCCGAGTGGTTGGCCACCTACGTAATAGCAAAGATGAAAATGTGGAGAAAAAAAACAACCTTTGTATCAAAGTCTATTCTTCTGGTGACTCCCTGGCTGGTGTTTATCGAACGTTGATTTAAATGCTTCTTTTTATCATGCAGATTAGCATTGTTTAGCAATCAGTCAAACCAAGACTTCCCCATGTCCGTGCGAGTGTAAACACTTGTCTTCTCAAAACGGCTTCATTTGGATAAAGAAAGGACAGAAACGCTTTGTGAATGTGATGGTATATTTTTGGTATTGTTTGCTAAAGCAGACGCACATGATGCAATGCCAGTGTTTATGGAGAAAGAAGCAATAATTGCAGTATCAGTCATATGTGAGCCATGACACGTATGACCACCATGAATCGGCCTTTTCTCTGAAATACATCCCATCAAGTTTTTTTTCACTAATTGCTGGCTTAGCTCCTGGCACAAATTTTCCTGAGATCGCTTTTTTCCCCAATAACTTCAGTTTGCTTTGACGTCTTTAATCTTTAAATCTAACCTTTTTTTTGAGTTTGTGTTAGCTTGGTATGGGCTTTCTGAAGTCTAGGTTATTGAGGTGAGAGGATAAGCAATGCTGCAGTAGCTGGTTTGCACTAAGGCTGAATAGTTTCCTCGACAGTCTTTTTTTTTGTGTGGGGTGGGGGTGGGGGGGGTGCATGGAGGTAATGTGAAGGGAGGCATGAGGGAGCAACCCAGACGGTGACTTGGCTGGGGTCAGGTGTAAACATATGCACAGCTGGCAGACAGATGTGCTCAGACTAAAGCCAGTGACCATGTCTTTGGTTCCTTCCTCTACACACTCACCTGACGTCCTTCTAACTCAGCAAGAAGAAACAAAACGTTTTGTTCAGACTTTCTCAAAATACACACAAGTGTCTTGAAATGCACACTATGAAAAATCTGAAGGGGGGGGGGGGCAAAAAAATCAAAAGCTCTGGTTACGCTAGAAGTGGCCTCTATTTCTCAGTTTCTTAGCTAGTCAAGAGAGTGTGTGGTCGTTGAGAGAGAATGTATAACATTTCCCATTTTCTACTTTACTGGAGTAGTCTGGTAGACTCATCCAATGGGATTTCTCAGAGCACTGACATCCATGAACGCACCATGATTACATTCCTTTTACCCATTGCCTTCGTGTTTTTTTTTTTGCATTTATACAGTATGTGCCAGGCCAAAAAGGACAGACAATGGTGTGCATAGTTGTGGATTTTCTGAGACCCCTAATCAAACTTTTAAACAAATGATCTCATGATGTAATGGACTGGAGAGATGCAAGCAACAACAAAACAAACTCCTCTACTGCAAGAGCAATAAGCAAGTTTACACCCAGGCGTAGAGTTTAAATATTTACCGACGTTAGTAAAACAGTCAGGGATTATCCTGTATTGTTATAACACTGAGAAAAGACTCTCATTCTTTCCATATTTTCTGCTGAATCCATGAGGCTGAAAACAAGGAGGGGGATCAGATTAAAATCTCTTTGTACATAAACTACCCATTGACTCACTGTCTTCCTGTCGGAAGGAGCAATTAGCTTCCCGAGACAAAGATCTCAGACATGTTAAATGGCTGAAAATAAATAAATGTGGGTATTGCCGTTAGACTTTAGGCCCTGTTTCAATTAGAGCAGAGGCCATGGTCTTTGTCTCTCACTGAGCTGCTGGCTCCGTCGAGCTTGGCTTCTATAGGGAGTTTTTAATTGCTATGTTTTAGCTGAGAGGGAAACAGAGAGGGGAAATGTACTGTATTCATCTTGGCCTCCCACTATGCTTCACTCATGAAGGCCTGGGGTGATTTGTCTCTTTAACGCAGAACGCCGTACAGTGCTGATCAGACAATGCATTCATTCTTCCCATCATGAATGGAGATTTTCTTCCACAGGTTTTTTTTTTCCTCTCTTTTTCAGAGGATTGATTTATGTGACATAATTTATTATGACCAGCAATCCGAGCTCCTTCAATTTCAGGGAGTAAAATGATCCAGAGATTTGCTAAAATCACAACACCTTCAATATAAAAGCTTTTGACAAAGTCTGCACTTGATATTCATCATTAGATTAGTGGTTGGCATCTGTTAAGCCTTATATAACTGATAAAAGTAGTCTGTGGCTCTTATTTTAAGGATTGCATTCCTTTTCAAACATTCCACCCAATCTGCTGAAGCTGGTTAAACTTTCGTTGGAGCGTAAGATTTCTAACTTTCGGGTTTTCTTTGCTTTTCTCAACACCCAGCTGATGGCAGCCATTTCAACTATCAAAAAGCGACGTCTGCTTCTAGAGATGAGCGATGGTAGCCAGATCTGTGTGTGTGCTCCCTTTCCTAACTTCCAGACATGTGGGTCATAGAGACCAGATAGACACCTCCTGATCTCTCTGCCGTCAGATCAACACTTTCTGTCAGCATCTCTTTTCGACTCTCACTCTCTATCTATCCGGTCTATTCTTTGTCCTCAGGCATCCCATCAATCATTCCTCTTCTGTGCTTCCAAACCCCAGATCTCTTTTCGCGTCTGCGCCACGCTGGGACAAGAATGTTTAAAGGTCCCTTTGTCCCTTTGAGAGTGGGAGCATCGTGGATTTCCTTCTTAGATGCGATAATATGATGACGATTACACTATTTTCCGGGACACCACAGTCCTTTTTTGTGTTTCTCAACACCCATAATAGGCAGCGTGTGCCTTTCCGCAGCGACGGTCATACCTTTCACCCTGTTCTCTCTCTCTTTGCATTGCGTGATTACACACAGACAGATGGTTTGAGTTTGAGCCCTGCCGCCACACACTAATATCAGAGCAGCTTTGAATTTATCTCACATCTTAATGGATGACAGGGTAGACAGGCAGTTTGCTAGCATCTGAACCATTCCTTTCGCCCTCTGTTTATTACCGTATTTATTTGACTGGAATCCAGGAATGGGGAATATTGCCCCCTGTGAGAAAGAGACAGTGAAAGTAAGTGGGGTAAGAGCTCCACGATGGGCAGTCATGTGTTTGAGTGTTATGACTGCGGTTATGAGAGCTGTCAAATGCATGTCTGTCTGATAATAAACCTCATAACAGACTGATACCAAACAATGAACCATCCTACATCCTCTTGGACCACTGAAGTCTCTTTATGTCACTGGAAATATTGGATTATGCACATTTTTCTGGCATCCAGGCTAAATAGGTGATAAATGGTTTTCAACGCCCTCAGGCTGCTTTTGGAGAACATCCTCACACATCCTTTTGACCCCAAAGGCCACGGGAACACGTTACGATACTTGCGGTCATTATTATTTTTATTTCAGGCCTTTGCAGTAGTTGGGAGTATCATATTTCACTACAGTGGCCCACTCACTTACTGAAAGATAAACTCCTTTTGTTGATGTTGAGTGGTTTGCTTATGCTTCATCAATTGGTCGGTCGGTTAAGCGGCAGTTGTGGGAGGGGAGACGAGGGCAGGCGGCTCAGCAGAAGTGGCCAGGGGAACAAAGACTGGTTTATGGCGTGTGGCCATCAGACAGGCTACATCAACACTGTTCGTCAGGGCCCAAGAATAGTGTGGATGGGCTGAGTCAGCCTAGCTGCAGCTACCCACAGCAAGGGGAAGAGAGGGAGAGATGTGTGTGTACTGGCAAGATGGCTAGATGCAAAGGGAACAGAGAGGAAGAAGGGGGAGAGAGAAAACAACCCAAGGTTCTTGTTAAAACTAGATTGTTAAGGATTCCTGCTGTGGGATTTACTTTTTTGATATTCACCGTTTGACTGCTAGACTCCACTCTTGACCTTGTAGCACACAAACACAAATGGGGAACTTGGCTGCCATAACAGCCCTGTTTACTGGAAATGCTGCTCACCAGGGACAATAAAGACTTATGATGCATACAAGGCTCCTGCCGGCCTTTGCTGTTGTGGCCTAATGTAACTCCCATACTCACACATGCACGAGGAAACTGCAGACACAAAAAGAAGGAAAAAATATGGTTAACAAAATACTTATGTGCCTTATTACTGAAGAGAAAGAGTGACTCATTTTTAGGTAAACCAAGGATAAAGATGCAAAAATTAACTACCTATCAAGGATTTCATCAAACCCAAATTAAACATTCAGGAAATAAGATACGGTGTGCAACCATGCCAAATCCTCATTAATGGTGCTACTGTTTACAGGATGACTTTATCATTGACCCAACACTTGGAGTGTTGTGTGGTTAACAGATGAGCGGTTCATTTTGTGTATCACATCAGTCTATTGCGTCTGTGTGTGTGTGTGCGTGTGTGTGTGTGTGTGTGTGTGTGTGTGTGTGTGTGTTAATGTGCATTTTCATTTGGAAGTGATCTCCTGTGTTTTTCCTGTTGCAGAGTACAGAAGCGTGTGGTGTGGAAGCTCAAAGCTCTCGCCCACATCAAGAGAAACCATCCGGCCTTACAGCCACAAGCCCTCCCCCTCTCCCCCTCCTTCTCAGACGTAATAACAGAGCCATCAAATAGCCTTATTTATAATCTCTGAGCGGGCCAATTTTAAAGTGGTCAACTCCAGAGGTATAGAAATTGTTGAGAGCAATTTGCGGTTTTCATTCTTAAAGAGGCACCATCCCAGTGGCAAATGAAATAAAGTCAGCATCCTTTTTCTCATTCATTTGTCAATACGAGAGCTGGCTTCAATTAGATATTTGGCCTTCTTCTGATATTCTGATATTTAAATTGGTCTTGGCACAAATTATTTTATTTGAATTTTGCTCCATGTTTGTGTAACAGAAAGCATTAACATTCTCCAAAATGCAATGATTAGATTGCAACAGCCTTGCACCACATGCTCTGGATGGTATTAATATGAGATGTATATCTTCAGTAGCAAGTACTGAGTACAGAAATTGTTATTATTTAGCTTGACTTTATTTAGATTACATTTTTCATTTTTGTTTTCAGAGGTGGAAAAGGGAAACTGAACAGAAGCAAACATCTGGTTTAGCAACATATTGTGAGCAAAACCAGCAGCAGATCAGAATGCATGAATACATTTCATCTGGTCATTACTGTGCAGCTACGGAGCCAAGCGCTGCTGCTAGTTTCCAGCCTCCTGTCACTTGCAGCTATCTGACACTGATGAAATATGCAGCGTGTTTCGATCACCACAACATTACCATTCTGTTTTCTCTATATGTTGAGATCAGATGACTTCCAAATGTTGATCTAGTATGATAAATGTATTGCTGTAAAACACACAAGTCAAACTTATTGTTTTGTGTTGCATTTGCCTTTATAAGCAAGTCATTATACTTGTTGTATGACAAAGGTCAATCTCTTAAAATGAGGAAGATTCAATTAAAAACAGATTAGGTTATTTTCCCTTAATAGGTAGATGTTGTACTGCTGTCGTTGAACTTATACGACTTGATTTTAAAATCTCTTCTCTCTTGAATAATCAGGATTGGTGTCGTAAAAGGGAAAGGGTTAATAGCTTCATTTGGGTCATCAGGTGGGCAACCTCATTTCTTGATGTTTCCTTGAGAGGCCCGTGACACCGCCAGAGGGCTCAATGACAACACCTGGTTAAACTCTACATACTTGAGCTTTTTCCTGTCACCTCGCCAACTGCAGCTTCCCAAGGTGAACTCCACAATGTACAGGGGACTTCTGCGCAGTTGACCACAAGATCAGGTCCGGCTTCAGAGTAGTGGTAGTGATCTCTGGCTAAAAGATGAGATGCTGATTTAGCTCAACCCACACATTTCAGTCCTGTGCAGAGTCCCGAAGGGTCGCTTCACTCTTGGTGATGGTTTCAATGGAAGCTGTCCTACTATTACAAATAGGGTAGTGGTTAAAGTCCAGGCATTGGTTGATGGAGGGCATTGATTGCAATTCACCTTTCTTCGAGTAAGATTGCCAGTTGGCGTAGGACTGGTGTACTGCCGGCAGAAGAACAGGTACTGTATGTGGTGTGCTGAAGTAGTGCTAAAACACAGGGGCTTGCTATAGCAGAAATGTAAATCGCTGTGATTTTTTTCAATATGGCATACATTTACCCTAACATTTTTTTTTCAAATAAAAATAAAAAGGAATATTCTTAACAAAGCAATGACAATGAATCGGTCTAAATAAACAACACATCTGGCTAAATTAGAGATGCATCGATCCAATTTTTTTCAGATCCGATCCAATTCCCATACATATGCACTGATACCAATATTGTTATATCATAATTAATATTATTATTGTTGTTTTGTGGTATTATGTAGTAAACCTGGCATTGCATTGCACTGGCTTAACATACAAACAGGAAGAGGCAGCAACTGTCAGTTTCTTTTAAATTAAATCTATTAAACTGAAGAATTTTACTTTTTAACATTTCCTGAACGCTGTCATGGAAATGATTTGTGGACACTTCTTACAGTTCAGTCTGAACTTCTACAAAATTAGACTGTGCGAGCTGAGAATGTTTAAAGTTCCCAACCACATTTCTTGACCAGAACCGTCAGTCCGATATCCAATATGACAGTGACATAAAAAATAAAAAAACTCAACCTGCGTCAATTTTTGCCTTTTTTTCTGGCGTCCCTCTTTGCTTACGCCTGTTTCATGGAAAGATTATTTTGTTTTTGTAACCATTTTTACTGTGACACAGGCTGGTATATTCTAAAAGTTCAGACATCTGCAACTACCTTAGAATATACATCTATAAACTCATATGCACATTAGAAAGCAGTGGCAGATTTTGACCAGGTGGACAATTATTCACTTATTTGCCCCCCCCACACACACACACACACACACACACGAAAATGACTCTACTGCTAACTATTGTAACCATCTCTTTAACATGTTTACTGATGCTTAGTCTTTAAGACCTGTGTGTTTGACTGTGTTCTATGTAATGTCAGACCCATAGCTATTAACTACGGCCTCTTTTTGTCCTTTCTTTTTGCTCCCTTGCCTTGAAGGGTTGTGCTCATGCATGCCACTGTCATAATCAGCCATCCTGATATTCAAATGAGTGCAGAAAAGCATTATTCACACATGTGCAGTTGATGACCAGAATACATCAAGGGACAGCTGGCATGAAAACGGCTTAAAGTAGGGATAAGGATGGATACGAGTAAGGCATAAGGAAGAAATATTGAGAAAAAGAGGCCAAACAGAGGGAGCTGTGAAGCTGTTAAAACACAACCAAATTACACTGCTGTCTGAGCAGGAAGGAAACTGGGCTTTATACACTCCTCAATAACTTCCTGTTAAACATCCGCAAATCACAAACTCACAAAAGGATTAGAAAAAGAGTATACCAGAGACCTAGTGTCATCTAAACAAAGTCTGTGTATTTATGTGACTCCACTTGTAGGAAGCTGACCACCACCAGGTCCCTCTGAGTGTGTGTGCAGGAGCTGGATGAGATGTGTGTATCGTATAGAGGAGGATGTTATCAACATGGCAGTGATGAGAGATGAATGGTGTCCCACAGGGTAGGCTTAAGATCCTGCACATGTGCAAAGCACTACCACCCACTAAAAATATGACTCCTGGATACTTTTCCGACTCCTGGCTCTGTCCATAAATCAGCGGCCGGACAGCAGGGCTGGGACTTGGCTGAGTATCAGACAAGCCTCTAGTGACTTGGCCTGTCCGTCATCCTGCCACTGCTGCCTGGAGCTGCTTAATTAATGTGGCAATTGAAGGCAGCATATCATAATGAACACACAGGCCCCTTCTATCTGAGCCTTCCTGGGCTTGTTATTCTTGGTCCCCGTTAAGGATACGTCCCTGTGTATGTTCGGATATTTTTAGGTAATGGATCTATTAAAATGCATGAGAACGAATTAAAAAACAAATAAATGTGAAGGTGCTCGAACGAGCCTGGAATGTTTGGGAAAGGGATTTTCAGTTTGATGTGTTTTCACAGCGGCGCTGTTGAATTCATCACTTTCACCTTTGTTGGTGTTACTCCATCGCCTCATTTCATCATTAAGAACACACAGGCCGTTTTAGGTCCACAGATATTTCATTTTCCTAAGGACACCTTCCTGCTGCAGGTTAAAATATGTTAAGGAAGCTGACTTAAAAGAGTTTGGTGTGCTGTCCAACAGCCCTCCACGAGAGAAAGCTCATCTCAGCCAGAAAGTCAATCAATCAATCAATCTTAATTTTTATAGCGCCAATTCATAATAAGTGTTATCTTGATACACTTTAGAAGGTAAAAGACCTTACTCTTTGTTATTTAAGGACTATTATGTTGATTTAGTTACATTGGTCTGGTATTGTGTTGTTTGGGTTCTTGCATTCTTGGTTTTGATTTGGTTCTTTTTGTTTTGCGGCTTTTATGTGTTGTTCTGGTGTTGCTTTTGCTGGTATGTAAAAGCCCTTTGTTAACATGTGTTTTTAAAGGTAAATAAAGTTATAATAGTTAATATTACAGATCACTGTATGTGCCTCTTTTTCTGTCCAGAAAAATCTAACTTTAATGGATCTTTGTAACTCATAGAGCTCATTGCTCAGACTAGTTGTGTCTCTAAGCAAAGGGGCGAAACTGTATCATCTGACAGCCTCAGGTAGAGGTTAAAGCCCCTCCATTTGTAACTCTTAACTGTGTGTAATGCCACCTCCCTTGGATATAAAGACTTCATAAATCACATGCACAGATTCTTTGCGTTTCTCACACTGGAGACAGGCTGATTTACGGCAACAACTTCTAGCAGACTTCTCATCCTTTATCCCACTTCATGCCCCCGTCTCTCCATACTGAAGTTACTATTCCCTCAACTCTCTTTTACGCTTCTCTTCTCTCCAGGTGTCTGGACTCTGACTTAGCACCACAGCCAGCCAACCAAAACACACAAGCAGAAGAAGATCTACATCCAGGGAGTGCTAATAGGATGTGACATCATTTATGGCTGACTGGGGGTAATGTGTGACATGTTAACTCTCTACTGTGGGATGTTTTTCAGTGAACTTATTCAAACCTGTCAGAGAGCAGCGTTTAAAGAAAAGCCGAATTACAAACAGCAAAAAAGCAACATAAATAAGGGCTTTGGTGTGTGTGCTCTGGAAAGGCTTTCTCTCAAACTCATGGATGTCCCCTCTGTCACAAATCATGCTTACAGATCAGCTGGACTTTGCGCATGGGCTGGGGAAAAAGGTCTTGTAAATGAATTTGGCCTTCTTCCTATTAAATTATGACCCGCTGCTTTTGAAAAGGGCATGCACATGATGCACTTTCCAGATCAGCATGAATAAATCAACAGCCTGTACATGGAGTCTCGCACTTGGCGAGGCATTTAGGAGGCTTTAACCTGTAAACACCAGAAACCTGCTGAGATTATAAACCTCCTCGAAACGTATATACCCTGTGCACATTCATAGATTTCTGGTACAGGAACCAGTCACACATTTAATCAAACACTTAGTCTGTTTTCCTTTCTACAGCCATGTGCTATTTCTCAAGCTTCATGGTTCTTGTTGCACTGGGAAGACCTTCAATGAGGCGACTTTGAACCCAAATCCAATTTCTTTCTGCAAACTCAAAACCAGAAAGATCTTTTTTTAAGGACTCTTTGTTTCGGTCACAGAAAAAAGGGAAACAGTCGTTCTTGAATGTGTTTGTACTGCAAACAGTGGATCTTTTGTTTGAAAAGACTTCCATTTGTTATGACTTCAAATCTTTATTTCTGCTGTGGAGAATGGTTAAACTTTAGTCATGGTTAGATTTTGACTGTGTGTGCAATACACCTCTTTCTCTGCGTTAGTAAGGCTGAAGAAGGAAGGAGGAGGAGGAGGAGGAAGCTGTAGGTTTAGTCTTCTGGTATTTGTAAGTACATCAGGAGAGGAGAAGGCAACCCCAATAATCTTGTTTGACAGTTGGGAGCAGGGGCGGCAAGGCAACAGTGACCCACAATGCAATTATAAAAACAAACAGCATGTGAGTGTGTTCACCACAGTCAGGAAAAACGTATGTAAACTCGAATGCATGCATACTTTACATGCATGCAGGCCCTTATGTGTGTTAAACTTTAATCCGGTCCACTTCACACACGTGTATTATGACAAGCACAACCTCTCTGTATCCTGATTTCTCCCACTTTCTCTCTGTTGTTCTTTCAAAGCAGGCTGAGGGGTTATAATCCGTTTAAAACCTGTCAGGACTAATACAACAACAGGTCAAGTCACCACCGCTACCTCTCCACTGGCAACCCCCAACATCAGGGGTGTTGACACAAGAGAAAGGAGCGACTGTGTTTGGATCTTTAGTGGTTACTGTCAAACCCTCATGAACCAATCTTGACAACAAAGAAGGGAAGTACGAAGCACCAAGATGGACATCTTTTCTTTATAATGATGGCATTGTTTGACATCATACACTTTGGCTGATACTGTATGGCTATCTTTAAATTTATAGATTTCCTAAATACTTAAGCGTTTAGAGAAAATGTATATAATCAGCAGTAAAATATGTTACACGCAAACTACCCCATTCAAGTAGGATCAAAGATTTCGATGGAAATAGCTCAAGAACAACACTCTTTCATCCCAAAAACCCACCTATGATTTTCTTTCTGCAAAATTCAGAGCTACAACATGGATTACACAGTCAAATCACTTACATGTCACTTGGGAGTCATAAGTAAACCTCAAAAATATCAGATCACTGTTTAAACACTGTTTGCTAATCCACATATTTTTTGCATCAAACTAACAGCAACTTCACAGAAACACACTGACACAGCAGTTAATGAAATAAACTGAAAGCAGATATCCATAACTTTTCTCTCATTGTCACCTCCTACGGCGGGAGAAATCTACAGCAAACATTTATGAGTTGTTTTGGAATCTCAAAAGTAGCCAAGGAAAAACTGTAAATGTGGACCAGCTACTGTGGCAAAATCTGATACAACCAGTCGTGATTTTCCAGCAGGAAAAAATAGGTTGTGTTTGAAAGGTATCACATCACCTCCAAATTTAGGAACCAGCAAGCCATGAGCATTCAATTAAAACTTTGTATGCCCGTTTTGTAGGTATGACACTTCCTACATTCACAAAAAGGTTGAGGGGTGTAATATATACTGTAAACTTGTGTGCGTGCGTTACTTTAGTTTAAGATTAGGGATGTTCCAAGGAAAAATCATTTCCCTGTCGATTAAACACACATTTTAATTTAGATCACTCGACTGGTCTATAGCAAAGAAAACACACTCTGATTTATTTAACCTGCTAACCACGAGATCACAGTGTCTGCAGCTAAACACTGTAATCTGGTTTGCAGAGTGTGGCTAACACAAGCAGTGCTCACACCTCCTGCCTTTGGACTTCCTTAGAGATTAAGATCCACATGGCTGTGCTAATTAGGCATTGCAAGTCAAAATATTTCTCCTCACTCAAGCCCTCTACTACCAGGCCCCTCCTACCTCACTAACCTCCACCACCATCGCACCGCTTTACATATTCTCTGTTTCACGCCAACGTCCTGTCTCCACCACACAGAACCAAGCACAGAACCTGGGGGGGACGGAGAATTCTGCATAGCCACAAAATTTAAGATCTAAAAATCAGAGTTCCTTAAATGTATGTTTATAAAATAAATCTAAATAGTTATACGTGTAAATTAAGTTCAAACAAAAACAGGAGTTTGGGCATACTAATTTTGAATTATTTTAACCACTTTTGCTTAAAAGCACTATTGATTCCAAAGCTCTGTGGACTCAAAGGGATGATTCTCTGCTAGGCCTGCAACTAATGTCTATTTTGATAGTCAACTATTCATCGAGTATTGAAACGATTGATCAACTTATGAGATAATGTTTTGTGCAAATACTTAATGGCTTTGTTTATCGATCAGCATTAAAATTCAACATTACACTTTACCATTTAAACTATACCATTAAAAATCTTAATTTTTGTCTTGGCTTGAAACATAACCAGTGTTGATGTAAGACTGAAATTTTTGTTGTAATCTGTATTACTATAATAACACGGTCAGAGTTTGTCCTGATAAAGAATTCTCAGGGAAAGGTTTCAATGGGAAGGACTGAAAATGTAAATAAGAGAAAAACACTGCATGGCTGAAACTTTGGATTGTGAAGATGAATGTCAGAGATGATTTTTTAAAGACAGACATTCAGGGTGCCTTCTCTTCTAAAGCTTGCACATTACCGACATGCTATCATGACAAGCAAGGTCCGCTTTATAAATCCAGCAGGCAATCCTTTTCTTATAAGGTGGGTAAATGATGTGGGTGGTAGAGCTAGTGTGTGTGAGCATTAAGTTGTTTTCATTACCGGAGCAGCCGAGAAAGAGCGACCGATAGCTTTAATAAATAGCAGAACAAATGTACAGTTTAAACAGTGTGTCCAAGAATAAATGCCACAACTTCTACCTGGCTCCCCTGTGTTTAATACTGCTGATGATTAAAAGTGATGGGGTTAGCCCTAAATTTAGCTATAACTTCATCCATGGAGCAGACAAATAAGTTTCTTCTGTGTTTTCTCACTATGGTCGGCACTCTGAAGCAGGAAAGGTTAACACTTCAGTTTGAAGAGTCAGGGATGAAATGCTCTTGAGTTTAGATGTTTTAGAATGCGATGGTGTTACATCTGCAATCCAAATTACACTATGTTCTGTTTTCCTGTCGCTTCCCGGTTGCTGTTTGCATACGTAACTCTCAGCAGAGACAGTAAGGATACAAGATGACTCACTTCACTCAGCAACTCAGCTCCAGAAAACTGTCCTGCATAAAAACATGCACAATGACATAACCAGTTAAAAAATTATGTTCGTTGGTGACTAATTTTGTCATTGATTTTTGTTGTTGGCGTCGACAAATCGTTGCACCCTTAGTCTCTGAAGCACAATAAATTGGAAACAAAGACTTTTTCCAACTTTGACTTTGCGCTTGCCTCTTTCTTTCAGCTTAGCTTAGTGGTCAAGCTTCAGCATTGTGCAGCAGTGGCCCAGTTTGGCCTAATTTAACAAACCTCATTATTAGACAAGGGAATATCTTCTCCTAACTAATGGCTCACTCTTTAGAGTGGCTGGACATAAAATGTTTCAGCAGCAGAGGACCAGAACTGCCCTGTGTTATGGAAGTGAGCTGTTAAACAGATGCAGAAACATGATGTGGGAGAGTGTATGCATGTGTTCGTGTATGAGGGCGTGTTCAGCCATTATTAGATCTGCAGGCCATAGTATGTTGACCCATGGGACAGGGGTTCACACCAACGCACACGCTATGACACACAAATGTACGCTGCGGTTACTCCTGCGGCCGCTCAGCTCATTCAGGCTCTGACCACCATCAGCAGCCTCCCTTAACCCCCTCCCTCCCTGGTTCCCCATCTCAGGGGAATCACACAGCGTCGCTGGGCACTCACATCCTTGGCTGTGGGCAGACGGCCAGCAGCTTGGGTTTGAGGCTGGGGGACGCATGAAGGGAAGAGGGAGAAATCTGAGAGGAGGAGAGAAAAACGGTGCATGTGAAGAGGTAAGAGAAAAGGGGGAAAGGTAAAAGGAGGGGCAGTGTGGGTCGCCTATCACATAGTTTATCATATACAAAAGTTCCAAGTGGGGCTGTCATCCTGGAGGCTGAGAGCTGAAGAGTAAATGTCTGTGTGCTGATGGAGATGAGGCGACAGTGACACAAGATACACTATGACCATTGTATGAAAGCTTAAGAGAAGTCTGCATATCTTAAAAGTGATCTCTAAATGCTAATCAAATACTGTGTTAAACAAAAATGAGTATCTGACAAAAAAAAAACAAATATACCTTAATGTTTTTCTTTCACCCTACTGCTCTATTTAGACACCATGAAATGTGTTATTACTGTAGTAATTCAACTTCGCGCACTATTGTTCTGGGCTCTGGGGAAGGTAATGAACGATGGGATGAAGTGGGAAATCTGGCTTGATCCTAGTTGTGCCCTCCAAGCCTCTTAATACCTTTTTTCCAGGACACACATCAGCACATTTAGGGAGTGAAACTAGAGAAGGAAAGACGGGACTGAAAAAGTGAGACTTTGAGAAAGACAAAGTTTAAAGATAGCAATAAGGACAGCCTGTGATGAGATTCAAGACGTTGCAACCAGTCTGACTTTCCCAGCATTCTGTTATCTTAAGGTCCTGCCAGCCCCACATAAACACAGTGAACCTGTGGAAAGTTTCACTCCTCTCTGGAGGGTCCCCTTCTCTACCCGCTTGTTACATTTCTGTCTATCTGGCCATCAAATTTCTTGTCTTGTTTTAGGAAAATTCCACTAGTGGTAATGCTGTGCACCCCTTTAGCCCTAACATCTAGCATGTGACTGTAACGAAGGCACATTTCCAGTTTGAGTTTGTTTTCGTCAAACAAATCAGTATTCACTTCATCCATCCAGTTTACCTTTCTGTTCTGGAAGTGGATGTTCTCAGAGAAATTCACGTGAACAACATGGGCTCTGAAACTTGGAAACACCTCAGCCGAAAAATCCCCACTCCCACCCTGCCCACCACTCACTTCGTGGCGTTGCAGTTTTTTTTCAAACATTATGTGACAAAGTGTTTGTAATCAGGTTCAAGGCCAAGAGGGAATGGGAGATGGAGACAGGAAGTGATATTTGCATAGGCTTCTTAAAAGTCACCAATTAGGAAAAAGGCCTCACACTGAGAGCCTTTGGCTTTCCATGGCATGGTATCAAACCAGGACAACATCGCCATCTGCAGGGCAGCAGCAGAAATTTTACAAATAAAAAAGGAGCGGCTCAGCTGCCACATCTCAGTGCCACCAAATTAATACAAATAATACAATATTAGTAGTAATTTCTAGTTTTTAGTATATGCAGGATTCCGTTTAGTCCTGTAACATTAGCTAAAGGAAAAGTGAACATGAATATCTTGCTTCTTGGCCTCCTAAGCCACAGGTGGCGCTCGGATTCAATCCCCTCTTAAAGACTGCGGTAAGAGCTGGATGATTGCCTTGTTTGTTTAGCCAACAGTGTTGACGCCCACCCACAGGTGCCAAAGGTATAGTGAGTACTGTGCCAGCTGTTTGCAAGCCACAGAAGCCCCTGCAATACTTGGCTTTACCCTGCCTGATCTCACAGGAAGAGAGGAAGTGGTTCAGTTACCAAGCAGCAAATTTGAGGTTTATAAAGGGAGAAAGCCATAAAAAAAAATCCAAGTGGAGTTTCCTTTAACTCTAGCCAGGATAAGGTACTTGGTTCTGATCAGTTATTTTGTCATTGCCAGGAATCACCCCCAATCAACAGTCAGAGATATGGAGAAGAAACGTAAAAGGCTGCCTATTTTATTTTAATGATTCGGGAGCAAACTTGAATAGAGAGACAAAGGCAGCCATTTCAATGTCATGGAGACCTAATTGCCTTGTAAAGTTAGATTTAGTACTCCTTTAATCTGCTGTTACCTGTGCCCCACCAGGGAATCGCCCACAGTGACCACAAGCAGGCAACTCATGCCTACAATAAAACCAATAATTGAAAAATGTTGTTCATGGTACAAGTCATCACTCTGGCACACACATACAATCTACAGAGACAAATACCTTTGCATTCCTCCTGATAGCATACAGCTGCGATTTACTTGAGATGTGAAATCAGTTAGGCATGTCTAGCATTTGGATTTCATGAAGGCTTACCCTACTATGGCCCTGTCTTTGCCAAGAAGCAATGGGTAAGAAGGGGCACAGTAGAGAGAGCTGGCAGCTTGGCCTGGCTGTTATTGCCAGTACAACGAAGCTCAGTTCACACTCAGCTGTGGCATATTTGGAAAACTTCAAGCAAAGCAGTGAGGAGGGGAAAAAACGTTTTTAAATCAGTTCCACTCTCCAGTAAATTACAGCCCTGCATTTTTAATTTCCTCTCTCCATACAATGTTATTCATTGGCATCCAAGCCAAACACGGGCCCCTGCAGCCTGCATAACTCTGCAGGACAAACTGTCCTCTCATGCAGTCACTACCTGTCAGGAGCGCAGGGGCGTGACTGAAAAAAATCATTCCTTGATGTAGAGCTGAGAGGTGTGTGAGGTGGAAGGAAAGCGGAAAAAGAACAAATAGAGGCTAAACCCTGAGTGTAGATTTAATCTACAAAAATGGTTATGTGCCCAGAACTTGGGCTGGAGTTTACATATGTGGTTTAGATCTCAATATGATAACTGATAACAGTCATCTGAAATTATCTTAATTTGTTTGTCCAAATGAATGGCTGCGGTCAAGAAAGGATTTTAAAAAGATACAGACGTGCAGCTCAATAAAACTCTTATTCAAATGCAAGTCGTACAATACTTTGAAGACAAACTGCTGCCATGTCAAATTTTGATTCTTTGGACTTTGAATACCAATATTTCATGGCAATAATATTGCAATTACACACCAAGAGAATGTGCATACCCAAACATGCTTAGTCCATGCCTGAGGAAACCATCTAAGCTCCGCTAACCACTAGAAAGAAGCAGACTTGGCTGCTGAAATAACATTAAGAGCCTGCCACTATAATAGCAAAGCCTCATTTGTTAGCATTACATGTCTAAATACCATCTAAAAACCATGGCTGATTTTGATTAAGCAAGGTTTCGTATCAGCGCAGCATTTCAAAAGGTTTTCATATCTAAGGTTGTAAAGGCCTCATTACCTTGAATCTCTTATTTGCAAACAGGATAACTTGTTTGTAGTTAAACTTCATGTTGCACTGAGCAGATGTGTAATCAAGTCCTAAATAGGATTTAGTTTTACTTTGTCTATGCTTTACTTAAGTGTCAGAAGTTGTTGCATTGGCATAATGCAAGAAGAAGAAATGTATTTCAACATCACAGTATAGTAGTCTGCTTTTGTCATCAGGTCTGAGTACTTTACGGCTGTTTGACAGAGATGTCCAACAGGTTTCAAACACGAAAGAGAGATCTCCTTTCGTATGCCAGAGTGCCAAGAGTTGCCAAAGATCTGCTAATTCAGCTTCTTTTTTTTGCCACACAAGGCGATAGGATAAGGCACCTGGCTTTTGCTTAGACAGGCCTTGCATGTCTCTGTAATCCGGAGAGACAGCGAGGGCAGGGCTCGAACTTCTTGTTAGATTTAGCCCAGAACACAACAACATAATCATGTCATTACCCTTGGGCCATTCTGTTTCATTGTTGTTGCGGGTGGGAGACACTGGATTTGATTTCAGCAGACTTAGCTGACCTCTGCTTCAGGGCCCACCAGAACAGGGGAACTACAGCAGGCAGTCCTCCACGCTGGCACTCAGCCTAGCAAAACATTTTAACTTTCATAGACAAAAACAAAGCCGTTTCGGCTTTCTTCCCCTCCATTTCTCCCAGTTCTTAAATATTTTTTCATAAAGCATTGAAAGGACATGTTTCTACTAACGTTTTGGTCTTGCAATTTTATGCTGCTCTTGCAAAATTCTGCCAAGATTCCCTCTGTACACCCCCTCCATCTTTCTGCTCCAGTGTTGATTATTTTGCTTTTTGTCTTTTCTTTCCTCCTAAATGTGTTATTCATCCTGTTCAGTGTGTCTCCAGGCACACTTCAGAACTGGATATAAAATAAACAGACGCGTTTTTACTCCTGTCGCTACGCCTTAACTGCATGTACCTGTAACAATAAACAGCTGGGATTCTGGGCTTTGTTTATACTCATCTCTAGCCGTTTGTGGACAGAGGAACAACAGGAACTAGACTGTATGTACAGATTTGCTAGGCAGACGCCTACAAAGCAGCACAGGGTTGGTGGACGCTACTAGACCATGATAGAGCGGAGGCTGCTGGCATCTAGCGTGCACTCCGTCTGGCAGAGCGGAGGTTTACCTTGGAGTGACACCAACCATCTGCATGCTATAAGGACTAAATTGCCAGCTTGATGTCCAACAAGCAGGACATAACCGTTCTGCATACATGAAATTGTGTGTGTGTTAGTGTGACTTTGTGTATGTACGGCTGTACAAGTGAACCTGACAGACAGAAATGAAAGAAATGGCAGTGACAGCACTGTCTGCAAGGCATCTTATTCTGAACTTCAAATCAGTAAGTTTGGTCATTTTAGATTTGTCTCGCTTTTTTTTTTTTTTTTAGATAAACAACAATATGTAACTTAGATTTTAAAATAGTAGTATTAAAGTCGAATAGTACAATGACTTTCAACAGGGAAAATAGCAGCCTGTTCGCCTATTAGCAATATGAAACTTTGTCTGCGGCCAGCGTTCATCTCCCAAGAAGTGCATACAGCTTTAAAGCACTAGTTCACACAGAAATCTTTAGCTGTTTCTGTACTGTTTAGTACAGAGGCTGAGGCTAAGAGATGGAAGAGGACAGTGATGGATGAAGCTGAAAAGAGAAAAAGAAAGAGTAACCGAGCAAGAAGCCAGAGTTGAGGATATATTTGACAGGCTTTTACATGTTGGCGAGAGCTTCATGGAACAGCAGTTTATAGGCTAATGCATAAACAGAATGTTGAAACGTAGCATATTAGCCTGCATGGTTGCAAACGAGTTACACTACAGCCCAGCAAGTAGGCATTGTGATCTATTTGTCGGTTAATGGGAAAGCAACAATCCAACACCAATGTGTACATCACTGCCGATATTACTCATAACAGATTGCGAAATAACGTTAGGTTGTATCGTTATCGGTGTCATCATCGTCTGATGTTTAGCAGCTTTACCGGGTGCAGAAAGTCATCTAACCAAAATTATGTCTCAGGTTTTCATATAAAGAAAGAAATCCACTTTACGCCAGAATGTTATCTCTTTCCTTGTCGATCCTCAAGCTGTAAAACTTTATAAGCCTTACAAACCTATCTAAACTAGCAATAGCCCCTCCAATGTAGCCATTTAGCCTTGGATTATAGTAATCATGGCAACAGTTGAATACACCCTACACATAGCCTACTCCAAATGCAAACAGTTTGCAAACAACGGGCTGTAGACCTCTACAGCCACATTTGTATAGAATCCAGTCAAAAGTGCATTGACTGTATTGGAAAAAGAAAATGTAGCATCTTGGTTTCAAAAGTGAAGGTATTGTGGTATTGAAACATGAGTGAAACATGACTGTGTGGTCTCCTTCCATACAGCATTATGTTCATTTCATAAACTATGGACCCAACTGTATAAAGATTATAAAGCAGGGTTTTGGCTGTCTGTAATTGACAAGTTGCTTTGACTGTGGATTTTTACCAGGCTGGAGGGCATAAAAGTATCCACCTATGCAGTCCTAGATAAAGTGGTAACTTTTGGCTCTAGCAAAAACAACACTTAAATCCTCAAAATGAAATTCACATTAAATGAGTGACTAAGTGTGAGGTGAGACCATTAAAGGGTTCAAATTGTAATTAAAAACGCAAAGCCTCTTCCTCGGTATTTCTGTTAGGACTGATGTTAACCTTTTTGTTCAACCTTTAATTCAGTTTTATGTCACTGACCTCCTTCACAAGACGTTTCTTTCAGGTGACTCTGAACCATAGGATATGCTGTTTGGAGTCCAGGTCCACTCCTTTGCTCATGATCCGCTCTGTAACAATCAGATCATCATTAGTACAAAAGAATTTAGAACTAAGAAACTAAGAAAGGAAAAACTGAAACACAACTCAGAGCTGACAAATGAAGGTTATTGTAGGGTAACCTTGAGAATTGTGACGTCTGTGCTCTAAAGTGTAGCTGTAGCTAATTCAATAAATCTAGTCGGGATTATGGGTTGGCCCACACACCAACATCATGGTTTAGTCAGGTATGCAGTGAAAGTTTCATAAATAATCTTTCCCAGCATCTCAAGACACAACACGCTGGACAGACGCCTTTTAATTCAGCTGACGAGAAAATTAAAAGCTGCCATAACCTTAAAGTCATCTACAGGGAAACAAAGTTTAACAGCTCAGACAATCACAGTATGGGTGTCAGTTGGCCAATCCCTAGCCGGCTCTGGGGCTCTGATTGGTTTTCCAGAAGGATGTGGGACTCAAAAGTGTGGCAGCTGCTTAAAATAAAGTGACAATTTTTAATGGGGTTTCAAACCTCAGCGAGTCACTGCATCCTGCCAAGCCCCTCACGATGGCATGCATCCAAACCCCGGTTTTATCGAACAGGACACGGAGGAGTGAGCTTGTTCTCTCCGCTAAGCGCCTTTAGGAGGCCTGGATGCACTCAACCATTTTCTAGAGTTGGGCTTCTCATCAGCAGGAGCTTTTTATATGTGCCTCATGTGCACATTCACCAACATACGTTTTAAGGTAACTGCTCTCCTGACAATCAATGCCATCAGCAAAGCCTGTAAAGTGGAGTTAAACCCTAACAGGGTCAAGTCAATTTGTGAGGTCTCGGCAAATCTTTTTTTTCATCATGCCTAATTCAAAACATTCTTTCAAAGGTTTTTACTTCATATGTGACTGGAGAGCAGTATGTGCAATTTCCTTCATCTCTTCTGACTGTCTCTGCTACAGTAAGTTTGGTCTTCTCTCTATGATCAAGGGCAGCTGACAGAGGTGTTCAGTCACACACACATAGACAGAAAGAGAGAGAGAGGTGGACTCAGAGACTAACAGGAAATGCAATTACTGTCCGTCTGGGCGCAGCATTCCTCTACAGTACGGCCAATTTCACAGCAATTTAAGTGAGTCAACAGGTCGTAAGTAATCATAATGAGCACCTTAATGTTTTCACACGGAGCAGTGCACCCCTTTGTGGTTTTATCCCCTGGCCATTTGATCCTTCTAATCATCTACTAGCTATTTAAAATGTACACAGGAGCTGCAGCCTCATTCAAGTCCCAGAGGAGGCCCACTGCCTCCATGTTTGTAGAATACTGTCATTTAAACACTGTGTCAACGGGGATCGTGTTCCTCACATGGTTTCTCTTTTGCTCAAAGTCTGGTGTAGTACAGTAGAAGTGGACGCTACGCTGACAGTCTGCTGTCAGAGCCTCAGGTAGTGTGTAACTATTTTACGCTGCAAGTCATTATGGCACTGTACTTTTAAAGATTTGTCTGACAGCTCAAGGGTTGGACTATAGTGGGGGAAGGTGCTGCACATAACATAAATAACAGCTTTGAAAAAAAAAGAAGGCTGCAGGGCAGATACTACACCTCTAAAGTGTTCTGTCCCGTCACTTGATCAAACAGACATTCAGAGCCAGTGAAATTAGATCCGGGATCAAAGGCTTAAAGGATTTCTGAGACAATTGCAGTGAAGCTGCTACTTTGCAAAGGGTTAACCCAACAGAAAATCTGTGTAACTAGATCCATGAAAGAGACCTGCAGCTAGAAAAATACACACTGACTTTTTTTCTTTTAACACCTATGCTATTTTTAGACATACCAGCTGAAATCTTTTACAGACTTAAAGCCCTCGATGGATGAATCCTACAGCATAGGTGATACTCTAATTTCTCCTTCTAAAATGTCAAGAGGCTTGACAATTTTAATTAAAAAGTCTTTACAACTTCTTAATGGATTCCCATGAATTTGAACAGAGATATTCATATCCTACAAAGTAAAACATTTAACCGTTTACATTGTCTCATGTCTTGTTGTGGTACCGTCGACAGTATTTTTGTGAACGTCTCCTTTACAAGACATTCGGATTCGAATATCGATTCACAGGCTACAATTTGATTCTATACATTTTGATCCCCGTGTTTGTTACTTTCAAAAAAGACAACGGAATAGGATTCGTGTACAAACAAATATATTGACATTATGTATATAAACAAGTCTATTATCACACATACACTTTGACAGTTAGTTGGCGTTAGAAATATGAAAATGTTATTACTAGCGTAGAAATGTAAGCTCTTCTGTACATCTCACTTCATGGGCTTTACAAAATCATGCTTAGTCTTAAAACCCAATATTATATTCCACAAGAGGCAAAAATTGGGTCCAATTTAACAATAAAAGGAGGTAGTGCAAAAAACACTGCTGCTTAGATTGAGAGAGAGAGCAATGCTGTTGTGCTAAATTATTAATGAAGAAAGTAGAAATAGAAGTCTAGAAATCATTTTTTCTCTTTCATAATTTGTAAATAAGTGGTTGTAAATAAGAATTCTTCATGAAGTTCAGGCATTGTTATTGCCACTCACCCTGGTTTTAACGGTTCTTGTTTGTCTTTATTTTTAAACTAAAATCCAACTCATTGAAATGCTGTCTGTTTGTTAAAATGTAATTTGGCCGAAATGAATCAACCATGTCATGAAAGCGATCACCTTTAAACAATAAGGCACTGTTGTAAGCCCCAGAAATAAAACTGGCTGTAGATGCCGTGATTACCAATGACTTTGCAAAAATGCGGCTGGGAGAAGTCTTTATTTGGGTCTGCTTCTACTGCAGCTTGCTATTGTTAGCATCTGAGCAAAACTTTAGCCCTGTCTTCTCCCCAGGCGGTATTTGACTTGCTGCGTTTGTACTAAATTGCTTTTCCCCCCAAAACTGTATAGACGGGCAGACATTTGGAAAGTTTTAGTTTCTTCATATAAAGTCCACATGACTCGATTACTGAGGTGGAGAACTACAAACAGCTTTGCTGATTTTGGATTATGTTTACTTCCTGCAAGCCACATACAGTACAGTACTAATAACTAGCGAGCCACCTTCAGCTAATGTTATTCTCTTGAAAAGGTAAAAGGTTAATGAAGTAAAAGGTCTGGCCAGGTGGAAGACCCTGAGCACAGTATGCAGAACAAGCTGGGAACGAACAGAAAAAGTCTCAGTATACCAGTTTATAACATTAAAATCAAGCCTTCGACTTTTTCACATTCATCTTCACATAGATCTTTAACGTTTGGTCACAATCGGTTACAGATTTTACAACCCTAATCAACAGAGGGGAAAAGGTATCGATCGACACTTTAAGACCAAATACCTGCAAGACCATAACATTCCCATCATCATTAGCTATACAGGAAATCTGATTTAAATATAAATGTCCAGACAAATAATTGTAAAGCATTGAAGTGTTCAAGCTTTTAACATCTGCTGAAAAACTGTCATGGTTTTTGCTACAATGAAGATAATTTTTGCAATAAAGTTGTTGTCAACATTGTAACGGACATTTATCACGTTCTATCCACTTATTACCTAAACCACCAAGGCACAAATACATGTTCACGGGCTCATACATGTACGCTGGCTCCACACAAGCAGCGACTGTGAGTCCAGGTTGTCCGAGCATACCTCCCGTCAGAGTCAAAATGATTAAACAAATACCCCCTTTGTGCTCAGCAGCCTTGATTAAGCTGAGTTGCATGTACCCCTCTGAAAGAGAAATACAGGAAAGTGCCTTTGGTGCTGCCAGAATTCACTTGCCCCGTTAAAACATCACTGCTGTCAGAGTTGTTTTTACTCTCTCACATGGAAACAAAATTTATCATACCTCTCCTGAACATTCAGAGGGGTTTTTTTTAAACAGAATGAGCATGATTATTTATATGAAAAATAAACATTGAAACTTTATCTGCATTAGTGGTCACAGAATGCTGACACCAGTAAATTTCAGCAAACCTGTTTTTTTTTTACAGTGCCTCTATGGGACTAGAAGGCTTGATGTGGTGAGATCTTTGAAATGATACGGGCCCAACACTTGAGAAATTATAAAAATATTCTGAAAATTCAGAGACGTGGTAAGAAGTTTGTTGTCATTTTAATAATAAGCACTGAATTCTAAACTATTTTCAATAATGTTATATAACATCACTATATGGACACAGGCAGGGACGTGCAGAGGATTTTAGTAGGGTCTCAAGTTCACAAACGGACAATTTACTTTTATATAAAACAAATGTACCCCTGGAATGACAAAGTACTGAGGGTAGTTAAAACTGAGTTCTTACAGTGGGTCACTGCAATACAGGTAGAAACCCAGAAGACAGGTGAGGAGCACAACTAGGGTTTAAACTGTAACATGAAGCCAAACCACATCAGGTGGGGGCTGTAGTTGTATTAGTGAAATGTTGGGACTGTTTTTACAGCCAGCAATGCTAAGGCGGGCACTTTGTCTATTAGCCTGCCAACACAGCCCTCCTCACATGCTTACCATCCCAACTCTGACATCTCACCTGCAAAACAACTCAGTTAATAATGCTGGCTAAGATGCACTTCCTCTCACTCAACTTACTAGAATTTCTTAAGTAGTAATAGACAATTTAAAGCTGATGTTGTCTGGTTAAGTAAGTAATGTGGCAACAAATTAGCTGAACACATGCCATAATGCTGGGAGTTTTAAAGCATTAAAAATGTCAGCAACAAATTAAAATGCAACACAATCCAATTAAGTATTAGACACTGGTTCTTTTAAACATGTATTTTAGATAAAGAGTTTTAATATTAAGTTACATCCCGCCATAGCTTCCCTCAAAAATACAATCAAATCAAGTGCTTGAACTTGAAAAATTAAACCTTTGCTAAGCAATCATTTTTAAATTCAATAAGTATGTGACAGTATTCTATTTTTTAACAGTTCTCACTATTTTATTTAACCCTGAGTTCTGCCTCTGCCTCACAGTAACTCATCATCATACAGACAGAGTGCGTATGCATGTGCGGCGCGTCCGTTAGCAGCAGAGAGAGCATCGAGAAGAGGGCATCAAGCTGGCCTGGACTATTTAGCCTATCTTCTGTTCTGATATTTTAATTTCACCAAATATATCATTCCGGCAGGCCAGGCTGCAAAACAAAAAAGGCAATTATTTATTCAAAAAGGGGTACTTTCTCTTTAGAGATCAAAACTGCGAGGCTCATGCCATTTTTTTTTCCACATGCCTGGACAGAGTTTGGAAAATGCTTTCCTTGGGACTTCCTCTAACTTTCTCTCTATTAGTCTAATTGATATATCTGAGTAAAAAGGCAGACAAATCAAATATCTTTTTGAACATATCATATATGACCTCCTATAATCATTCCGTTATGACCTCTTATATTCTATCTAAATCGTCAATCTCCTGCTAGTGCAGTAGATTACACGATCATGCACTCAGTGATCAGGATTAATGGGATGAGCAATCCTGCTCTCTAGTGGTGATAAGCAGTACTTCACTTTTTCTATCCTACACAAGTGCTGAAACAGTGAACCGCTTCATAAATAAAATTAAGATTAGGAAGCAACAATTTGATGATCAATTACTAACGCAAACAGTTTTTGAGCAAAGATCCCAGAAATGATCTGATCCAGTTCACTTGGTCTTGTATTGTGTTGAATTTATTAGTATTAGTCATTAGTTTTGGTCAAAATAGGAATACAAAAATCACAGTATTATTTGTTTACTCTAAAATGCCCAAAACCTAGACCAACAATAAAAAGGTTACTTATATTACAATATATTTATTTAAGGTGTAAAAAAAAAAAAAAAAAAAAACTTCTGTTCCAACAGATGAGCAGAAAACCGGATGTCGCACTATGATTGTGACACTTCTGAATGCAGCATACAACTATCTGAACCTCATACAGTAACTCATGTTTGACATCACTCAATATTGTGCAAAAGAGAGAAAATATTTATGCCAAGTTCTCTTGCACAAACTTTTTAAAATTGCCTATGACACTACTTTCACATTTTAAGAAATACAGAAAAAAGGAGCATATCACTTGATCCAATGCTGGCTGCAATGCGTCTCTGACACACTCAGCATATGTCTTTCTTTAGCATGCTGTCTCTGTTTCAGATGACAGATCACTGAATAATTAATGATCCTCCTTTGGAATTCTTTTCATTTCGTATTCGTACAACTTTTACTCTCCACATAGAGCTTTTGAATACATTATGCCGAGGTCTCATGAAGCTCCTGCATTATTGAAGTGAGGTTTTTGTTTAAAACACTGCTCCCTCTTGCACAAAGAACTTTAACAGAGATGATTGGGGCTTTAACCAAGGCACACTGACAATGAAACACTCGCTTAAATGTATCATTCATGAGAAATACTTTTTACTGCAGGTTTTACTGCACTACCTGTCTTACTTCTTGCTGTTTTTTTTTCCATGCTTACCTGCTGGAACTGCTGCTTACGGGGAAAGCATTTCTTTTCAATTCTTTTTTTAAATAAGCATATATTATTATAATTACAGCAAGGATATGCATCAGTCTGTTGGTGTGAGTCATTGGCTATGCTTTGTACACCAAAAGAGGAGCTCAGCATCAAAAACACAGAATGATGTAAGTTTCACAATTGTTCTGGTATAAAACACACAGATTAAGTTACTCACCTCACATGGTGCTCAATTTTCAGACTGCTGAGTAGCTCCTGACGTCTACCCTGCAGAGAAAAAAAAATGTATGTCGTTATTCAAGGCACCACATTAAAGCCACCAAATACATTTTAAGGCTATTTGCAGATTCATTTCCACTCCAAGTAAAAAACTGAAATTACTCATGTCTGACTCATTTCTGCCTCTCATAATTGAAGCTTGACCATGTTGCTGCAGGCTGAAGAGTTGTCCCAGCTTTATCTTGCGGCACTAACTGACAACTTTATTTGGTCAGGCAACCTCAAAGCTGTCAGTTATTCCAAATTTTCACAAGAAACCAAAGCAGATCAATGGCTCAGGGGCCAACCGGTAACCATACCAACTAAAGGTTTATAGCAGAAGGAAGACGACATACTATTATGTATTACTATATTATGTCACAATCTGTAACAACCACAATGCAGAAACCTTCAGCCGTTCTCAGTTCTCCAATAAATAACACGTTCATTTCTATGACTTCATGAAAAAAACCCGATGATAATGCCGATCTGATGTCATATATTACTGAGCAAACAACCATCCACAGCAGCTTTGTAAACATGATTGCAAACGCATAACATAATTTAACTTGGATTTTGTTTTTCCAATCAGGCAGAACAATACTATCCATGATCACACACACGCACACGCACACGCACACGCACACGCACACGCGTATTTAAGTGAATATACTTATTGGGTGGCTGTGACTCTGTGTCAGTCTAAAGGTCAGGGGTTCAATCCCAGCTCCTACAGCCACATGTGTGATGTGTTATTGGGGAAAACAACCCCCAGTTCCCCCAGTGTATGAATGCAATTAGTTAATACTGATGGCCTGTTTACATAGCAGCCTCTGACATCAGTGTGAGAATGGGTGAGAAAGGGTAGGAGTGACCTGTGGTGTAAAACTGCTTTGAGTGGCCAGAAGACTAGAAAAGCGCTATACAAGCTCAAGTCCATTTCCTTAAAGCCGACTGAAAGAGTCTACTTTTGAAACAATGCCTCTCACAAAAATGACTGATATATGCAAATCCTTTCAATGAATTGACACTAGATGGCGTTACCACTGCAGGAACTCAATAACTACCTCCATATACCCGAGTCTATTCTGATATCTACAGTAATAACACTTGTGCCTTTGGTGATAAAGTTCAGTGTAACTGCTGATCATTTGTATCAAATAAACTTTCATTATTTTTATTATTAATCATAGGCTTGGCTTGTATTCCTTTATGATCAATGAAACATGTTCTTAGTTGTAGAACATATGACAGCAGATACCTGCGGTATTGAGTTGAGTCACATCATTAAATTTTTTCCTCTGTTATTGAGATAAATGGGGTATCTATTTATAGAATAGGCCCCTCAGCATTATTTAAGACTGTAAAATCACAGAAAGGATTGATGTGGTAATGAGCACTCCATGTCTCACTATGCACTCACTTTTCACACCTGTTTCTTTTTCCTGATATCGATTCACCCTCTGACAGCAAACGTGTGAAAAGAACAAACTCGTAGGACATGAAACTGAATCATTTCTGAACGCTTTTCTGATGGAGACTCTCTTAACAGCCTTTTTTTTTGTCAGGTAACGTAATCAAATGCTTCTGTGGATGCAACAAAAATGTAAAACTATCTTTTCTGTAAACTGCTCTCTCCTTTTCCTTTACCACAAATGCATTTCTCATGACATTAGAGTATGTTTTGCTTATGACGGCTTTACAGAAAATATTGTATAAGACAATAATAAAAGAACATGCATGAGGTTTAATATAAGGGATAACAATTTGAGATTAAGAGAAGCTAAATAAAACAAAACAGACGTAAAAATCAAAGACACAATAAAATACAATCAAATCCATACTGGAGCGTTCATCAAATCATAAGACAACCTCAGCCTCAACTGAAAACACAGGGAAAAAGGTAAGTCTTTAAGTTTGACTACAAGTTTTCAATGGTGGAACATGACGTAATGTGGGACGGGAGTGTATTCCCGAGCCCAAGCTGCCCCCAGCAACAAAAAGGCCCTGTTTTTCTAATCCATTAGAGCTTTTTAAACAAATAGTAAGATTTTAAACAAGATTTTGTGTTTCACAGGCAGCCAATGCAGCTGAGCCAAGGCAAAAGTGATGTGCTGTCATTTCTTAAGAGCATAACCGATATTGGATTTTAGAAGCCGATACCTATATCAGGGAGAAAAAATAAATCAGATACAGATATATTGGCTGATATCTTTCTTAGATCCTGTTCAATCTGCAGAGATTGACATATACACATTTATTGTGTTGATCCCTCAATTGCAGTTATCAAACACTTAAAAAAGAAAAATGTAAAAAACGTACATTATAATGAAGACAATATGGTCACACAACTGGAAAGTAACTGCACATGAACAAACATCACCGCTTGACACTCTGGAGAGTGCTTGTTGTAATCCATAGAACATTATGCTGGTCAAAGAGAACTGCTAGTGTAATACAACGATATAATCCAGGTTTTTCCTGCATAAAGAACTCTTTGGCAACCTCCAAAGAGGTTTAACCCCATGGAAATTTACCAGTGCCAAAAGAAAAAAAAGACAGAAGATTTAAAGTACAATTCAAATCCCCTTTGAATTTATGTTTAAAATATCAATATATCACATGACTGTTGAACAAGCAGAACATAAACTTAAATACGACGTCTCTGACTTCCAGCGGTCAACTCCCCTCTCATCCGTATACACATGCCGCTTGCTCTGGATAGCCAGCTGATGCAATTTTTGTTTTTTGTTTTTTACTGGGCATCCATTGACACCCCCCAAGCACCAAATGTGGGCAGGTTTTCCGTTTGGCAAGTTAATTTCAAAGAGCTATCCACTACATGGCGGGTAAGTGTTTATCCCAACAGTCATGTAAAAACTGTACTGAGTTATCATAACAGCGTATAAAGTAGCTAAAGCTACTTGTCCCTGCTCCTCTGCTGTCTGCAGACGGAGCATCGCTGAGGCGAGACACCAACATACATTGCTTCATAAAACACACACGTTGACGTGTAATGCAACTGTGCAGCGTTACACAGCTGATCTGTAGCCTATGGACTGAGCTGGTAATGCATGTGACCTGGTCAATCGGTCGGTTTGAGTTTTCTCCGTAACCATGTCTGCTTTTTTAAACAATCACTTAACGTTTGTAACGTCAGCCAGCTGTAGTCTGTGAACTTCTCCACACAGACTGTCAAAAAGCGCTGCGTTATAGCCTAAACACTCAATATGCACGCTACATACACGCTCTCCGTTTCACTTACATGGCTGCAGGAGAATAACAGAGAAACACGTCCAATAATAGCCAGTCTGTTTATATATTATATTGTATAAGTATTTCACATTGTGAAAGCTGAAGACAGAGAAAAGCTGTTTTTTATTAATTAAAGCTAAATCATTATTCACAGATGGAGTTTTGACTTGTAATGTTGTAATTGAAGGGGCGGTTCAGAGTGGAGCAGGGGAGGGTCTGGGAACAATGAGTAAATATATTTTATTATTTCTCAACAACCTCATCTGATAAAATGATCCAAATGATCTGTGACTTAAATCTGTGATTTGATTCAAAGGAACATAATACCTTAGTAACTTAGAATTAAATGTACTGACACAAATGTGTATGTGAAACTAAAACACGATTTCTTATTTTGTAGGAAGTCAAAGCAAAAGAGCAGCCAGCATAGGAAGACTTCTCCTCTCCCAAACTCATTATATACCCCTCTGCCTCATGTTGTGGATTTTTCTGTTGGTAATAAAAGATCTCAAGTCAAAGTCTTTTGTCTTTGTGTATTTTATTGCATATAGTAAAAAGTTATTTTGCAAAAGGGGTAATCAGCTGCAAAAGTAACATCAGTCACAAGTGCATCAAAGATTCCCGGGGCAGTCCTGGTTGCAGAGCATATTTATACTTTCACAGGGTGTAGGTATTTTGCATATACATGAGTGATACATCGTCATTGGTTTCAGCTTGCCCTAGTGACTACGCCTTCTGCTAGTTTGCCTGGTGGTTTATGTATGCAAGCTTCTTTCTATAAGGCACCTGGTACGGAGGAACACCAACAGAAACTCCTTTGTCAGGAGGGCACTGATCTAGGGTCATGCTGTACCCAGATTCTGAGGAGTGTTCCTGTTGGAGATACAGACCAAGGCCATACAGAGAAACAGTTTCTAATTGCTAAATGACACATCATCGATCATCCTAATCTTTTAAGGTCAAATAAAGGCAACAGACAGATAGTATTTTTCCACTACACTCAAAATCCTTCCCCTCCCCGTTTCACTGTTGTAAAAAAGTCTTAACCAGATTTAATTGTGGGTAAGATAATTAGTAAAGTACAGTTCAGTTCAGACCTTTGTTGTCCCTGGAAGGGAAATTTGAAAACAGCAATGGACAGAAAAACACAACAGATAAAAAGACATTGGACAGTGCAACACAACCTAAAGGAATACAACCAAGAAAAGTAAAAAAAAATGTCCTGTTCGTTACAGTTCACAGTCAAAGATTAAAGAAGATTACACAAGCATAATGGCAATTTTCTTCATAAAATGGTCAGAAATAACGTAGATTTCTGTCAAATAGGATGGCAGCGCCCTGCTTGGCTGCGGCTGCAGTGGCTCGTGATAGCAACAGGAATATAATGGCAAATAACCCAGTCAGTTCTGATAATTTCACAGTGAACCTGCAGCGCAGTTACTCCAAAGTAGTATCCGACCGCCAGGCAATTTTAGTTTTAGGTAAATCAAACAGTTTAAGATTAAGATTGGTAGATGTGACCACTCTGGACCTTCTACGTAGCCTCGTAATACTACGCCGGCTACATCCAGCGGAGCCTCGTACCAGCGGTGTCCGCCAGCGGAGGAGACGGAAGCGGTGTGACCGGAAGCAAAAACGAGGATGCCGAGCGGGGCTAGCAACCAAACTAAAAGCTAACCCGTACAAAACACCGCTTCCTTCCATCCTGCTTTCTAATGTCCGCTCCCTGGAGAACAAACTGGACTACCTGAAGCTGGATTTAACTGCAAAACGGGAGATGAGAGACTGCTGCGCCATATTTCTCACAGAAACGTGGTTGACCGCCCCCACCTTGGTTCCTCAGACCATCTCTCTGTGATGCTAATTCCAGCATACAAGCCCCTGCTGATCAGGAATAAACCCACAGTGAAGCAGGTGAGGGCCTGGCCTGAGGGAGCTATGGAAGCATTACAGGACTGCTTTGAATGGAAGGACTGGGACATGTTCAAGGCGGCTGCTTCGGACAATCATCAGACGTGTGTGGAGGATTATGCCGAGTCTGTGTTTGCATACATTCAGAAGTGCATGGAGGATGTTAGTGTGATCAAGAACATCTCCACACGGGCCAACGAGAAACCCTGGATGACCAGTGAGGTACATGCAATGCTGAAAGCCCAGAACGACGCTTTTAAATCTGGCAACATGGTGGCACTAAAAACAGCCAGAGCCAACCTGAACCATGCCATAAAGGTTGCAAAGCGGGCTCACAGTCAGAAAGTGCAGGACTTCTTCGAGGACCCCAAGAACACCAGACGAATGTGGCAGGGCATCCAAGTCATAACAGACTATAAAGCTACTCCTCCCAACATCAACTTTCTCAACGACCTCAACAACTACTTTGCAAGGTTTGAGGCACTCAACACCACTCCAGCGAGGAAATCTATTCCTCACTCCAATGAGCAGCCAATCAGCCTGGATGCAGCTGATGTCCGGAGAACCCTGAGGAGAGTAAACACCCAGAAAGCAGCGGGCCCTGATGACATACTGGGACGGGTGCTTAAGGAATGTGCTGACCAGCTGGCTGGGGTTCTCACAGACATCTTCAACACCTCGCTGATCCAGGCTGTGGTACCATCATGTTTAGAGACTGCTACAATTATACCAGTGCCTAAAAAATCCACAATCTGCTCACTCAATGATTACCGCCCTGTAGCACTAACCCCCATCATGATGAAGTGCTTTGAGAGGCTGGTAAAAGACCACATTGTCTCCAGACTTCCCCCCCACATTCGACCCGTACCAGTTTGCTTACCGCCCAAACCGCTCCACAGAGGATGCCATCTCCTCTGCACTCCACCTGGGCTTACAACATCTGGAAGAGAAGGACACACATGTGCGGATGTTGTTCTGGACTTCAGCTCAGCGTTCAATACAATCATCCCGCAGCATCTGGTAAGCAAACTGGCCCCCCTTGGTTTCAGCACCCCCCTATGTAACTGGCTGCTTGACTTCCTCACAAACAGACCCCAGTCTGTGCGGGTGGGCAACAACACCTCCAGTGTCATCTCCCTGAGCACCGGCTCCCCTCAGGGCTGCGTCCTGAGTCCGCTGCTGTTCACCCTGATGACCCATGACTGCTGTGCCAGGACCACTACTAACCACATCGTGACGTTTGCAGACGACACAACAGTAGTGGGCCTCATCCGTGATAACAACGACATGGACTACAGAGAGGAGGTGAAAAATCTGGTTGACTGGTGCAGAACCAACAACCTGACCCTGAACGTCGATAAAACCAAAGAGATCATCGTCGACTTCAGGAGGCGCCAGCCCAGCCACACACCACTCCTCTTCAACGGCACAGCAGTGGAGAGAGTAAGCAGCACAAAGTTCCTGGGGGTGCAGATAACAGACACTCTGACCTGGTCCCTTCACACCGGCGCTCTTGTGAAAAAAGCGCAGCAGCGCATGCACGTCGGATGAAGAGAGCACACCTCCCTCCTCCTATTCTCACCACCTTCTACAGAGGCACTATAGAGAGCATCATAACAAACTGCATCTCTGTCTGGTCCGGAGCCTCCAGTGCCTCTGACTGGAAGTCCCTGCAGAGAGTGGTGAGGACGGCGGAAAAGATCATTAAGACTCCACTTCCTCCCATCCAGGAGATCGCAAAGATCCGCTGTCTGACCAGGGCTCAGAAAATCAGCAGAGACACCTCCCACCCCCACCAAGGACTGTTTTCGCTGCTGGACTCTGGAAAGAGGTTCCGCAGCCTCCGAAGCAGAACTTCCAGGTTCTGTAACAGCTTCTTCCCACAGGCCATAAGACTTTTGAACACAAAAAAATAATCCCTCCATTCCCCCTCAAACCCACACACAGGATAGTATAGTATATAGTAATTTTACTCATAGATTTTCATTTTATATCTATTTATATCTGCACATTATTTTTCTATGTAAATTCTTGCTGCTGTTTTTTATCCTGCACTACAACGAGCCAAATGCAACTAAACTTTGTTCTTATCTGCACTGTAAAGTACAAGTTTGAATGACAATAAAGAAAATCTAAGTCTAAGTCTAACCGAGACTCATAGACTATACTACTATGTGTGGGTCAAATTCTTACTATAGTGCGTATGGTCACACTGCAAAGCCCATTTTAATGCAATAAGTTAATACTATATATATGATATACTTAAATATACACATATTATCGGCTGGCCGATTAATTGATCTACTTTTCTTTGTTTCATTTAAAAGCTTAGCAGCTGCATTTTGAATCATCTGTAATCGGTTCAGATTGGCATGGGTCACCCCAAATACAGGGTATTACATACAGGGTATTACAATAGTTGAGCCAAGACAAAGTGTGCCAGACTGTTACTAAGTCCTTTCATATTATTAGTCCTTTTATAGTCCTAAGATGTTTCATCAGAGTATTTTCATAAAATTCTTCCTTGACATAAGTACACCAATATGAAAAGGTATAAAAGCATTCCCTTCTCTCGCCATAAATCCCTCACATCAGCAAAGCCTCACTGCTTTTATCACAACAGTTATTGTATGACTGTTTGCACAGGTAGACAACATCAAAAAACTTTGTACACTATGTTCCTTTTCTTCTCACTATTAACAATAATGTACAAACAGGTTTGACACTTTGTAATAATAATGAAGCTGTGACAACACATATTAATAATACAATCATTGTACATGGTCAGCGCAGTAACACTCTTAACCATTGACATTTTCATACTTCACAGGATGAGGCGTCAACTGAGATGTTTTCACACAAGAGGTGTGAAGATTTGGATAGAGAAGAGAAGAGGAGAGGTGCAAAGTAAAGAATTGCTGCAGGCCATATCAACAAAGGTGAGGGGTTCAAGTCATCCCAGGGGGTCAAGTTACAAATTAAAACTTACTCAAAACTTTATGGGAATAATGTAACAATGTTTATGAAAATGTAAAGAAAAAATGTTTTTAACTTTGTAATATACACACCTTTCAGACATTTGAAACCTTCTAGCAGCATTATTTTACTTATTAACTTGCTATAGTTAATGTTCAAAAGGCTTTTATTGTCTAAAGTGATCTTATTGGTTAGCTTATTGAATTAAAAATTCTACTGGCATTAATGATAAAATGTAAACATACAATAAATCTGTATTAGATTCTACCATGACTTTAAAATGAGGCTATAATAGTTCTTCTCTGTTCTGACTTCACTTTAATTCTTCTTACACTGCATTATCATTTGTCTCACCTGACGTTCAAAATATAGTTTTTTGGGCAAAAGTAGCGGACTCAGTTTTGCTGCTAGCATGACAACATTGGTATCATAATTGAAATTGACAGTTTACAAAGAATCTGTTGATATCACATATGTTACTGTAGCTCGCAGGGAAAGACGCTAAATATCGCTCCAAAGTGGACCCTTTTTTACCGCGATGTAATATTTTTACAAAATAGGGTCATATGAAGTCGTATCTATGAAGGGGATTCATATGATGAATTTATGCATAAAACACAAATTGAAGAAAACCATATTCTTGGCTTAATCTGGTTTTATCTGCAGCCTGCCACATCTCTCACTCCTGACTCGACTGACTGCCGACAGATCAATTCAGTCGAGAGGGTCGAGAGGTGCGGGGCGGACTAAACCATTCTATGCATTCAGAAGGGGGGAGAGGGGCCTTTGAGACAGACTCCACATTTTTTCCAGAAAGGAATTCTGGATGTTTGTTCATTTATTCAGACAATTTTAGTTATCTTATTGCGGTTATGACTTGGAGAAAAAAAGCTAAATAAGAAGTAGATTTTTATTCCAGGCCCATGAAGGGCCCCCCTCCCCACTGGGGCCCTGGGTAGTCAGTCCCACTTTTCCCCCCACTACGACGCCCCTGCTTGTACGCTCATGAAAAATAGTTTATTATACTAAATTAGTATAATAGCGTTTCCCATACAATTCTTCAATTCCTTCATCATGTCTTAAACATTCTAATTTTCCCTTTACGGAAACTTGTAATTCGATCAAATGATGCGGAATGTGACATAAAAACAAAGCTGTCTGTTGTAATTCATCAGATATTTATAAAGCAGTGACAACAATTGTCTCATCTTATCTTTACCCTGCTGGAGCCGACATCGTATTATGTAATAACCTCAGGATTTTATAGATCAAATGCGTTTGTGTGTGTGTGTGTGTGTGTGTGTGTGGAATTTGATTGCTTTTCTTAATAGAGGGGCGGAATGGGTGATAAAATGATTGTTAGCAATCATAGTAATCACATATTAGCACTGTGTGTGTGTGTGTGTGTTTGTATGTGTGTGCGTGCATCAGATGTAGCAGGATGGTGATGGTGGTGTGGTGGAAAACTGATCATAGAGCTGCTGTGAACTGCCCTGTAATGCTAAATGGACCATATGTCAGAGTTTCATGCCTGTACATATATATGGGTGTCTGACAAAGCGTCACACACAGAAACATGAGGATTGCCTGAAGAGGCTGGGAATGCAATTAGGCCAGGTCTGTAGAAGGCAGTGCAGGTGAATTTAGGACTTAACTTGTGAACCTATTAACAGGTGTACAATCCCCCAACTGGAATTCATTTAATTTTGTGTTTTTATCACCAACTGGACAAACATGGAGGACAAATACACATCCAAACTATCGCCTGCTGTGGATTTTTGTGCAGGGATGTACCTGGTAATAATTGGTAAGTACACGGCTTAATTACATTTTAATTAATTTGTTAGATCATGTCATCTCCCATGGAAATATGAAATATCACCAAAGGTACTTTTTTTTTTTTTTTTTTAACCAAACTCTTGAAATCTTCGAGTTCATTGTGTGTACACAGAGACTGTCTAATAATTTGAACCCTTACGATGGTATAACTGCAGGAAAAAATATTTTGTTATAGGGATCAAAAAGGTTGACTAGAGCTGCCATTGGTTGTGGGGTTAATAATTTGATATTTACAAATATGAACATATTGAATTTAAACAATAAAATCTCAAGATGCAAAAAAAAGTATCCGTAGGATCAAAAATAAAAATGCTAGACCATATTTTAGTTGCTTTTAGCAAATTTTTATATATATAACTGATTGTATTTAAAGGGGCCTATATTTTAGGTTTACACCCCATTGGATGATAATTATTATATTATTATATATTATATTATTATAACTTATTTTAAGTAAGGACGTTTGGCAGGTTATGCTGGATAAACGGACTGTAGTACTTTAAAAAAACCTTATCCTAGTTCCACATCAAAACATAAATGTTATTTTTGTTGTCGGTTTTTCTCTGTATTGCATTGATTTTTTTTTGCATTCAGCTGATGAAAATGTTACAAAAATTAAAGCCTCATTATTTTGAACACATTTCATTGAACTTTTTAATGTCCAACAATAATAATTTGACACTCTCAAAAGCGATAGAGCGCACAGCAGACTGGAGCAGATCCTGAAATAATCACTCTTGCAACAAAATGGGGAACGTAATGGGAATTGGAAATGGGTTTGAATCAAACAGATTTTTAATTGAATCGCGACCCCAAGAATTGAAATCGAATTGAACCATGAGATGTTGAAAGATTAACACACCTATTTAAGGATCAAAGTATAGCTGCAGAGAGACCATCAGAATCCAGGAGCTATTATGATTATACATACAGGAATATTTAATAACCACATTTCCATTGTCCCTGTTAAAATGTAAGGGTATTTGTGCAACAGTGTACCTTTAACTTTAACAGTGAAGTTTTGTCACTTTCCTCCTCTGCTGTTTGATTGGCATCTTCCCAGATCGATGTGTCCCCACACGTCTGTGCTTGGTCAGCTGTGTTGCCATCTCCCCGGGTGTTGTAAAGAAAACCACAAAAGATGATCTAGTATCAGGTTGGATTCAGTCCACAGGCTGTTGTTAGGAGAAAAACAAATTGGTTGTCAACGGAGACATACTTTAATTCATCAGTTTTGTTCATTCAAAACTTCCATGCAGTAGCAACAACTTATCAAAGAAACATTAGCCTTCAAAAATCACTGTTTTTGATATCAATATTTCTTTCAAGTAATGCTAAAAAAACATTAAGTGAATTAAGGCGATCAAAGCCAAAGTCACAGCTCTAAGGAAATTCTGAGCTTCCTTGAATTAAAACATTTTGATTTTACAGATCTCACACGTCACACAATTATGTCAGATCGTGTCTTGACTTTGTAATGACTAAAGTATCAAATCAGCCACTGACAAATGCATTACAGTATTGGAAGTGCGGGAAAGGGAATAAGCAAGTCAACTTTTTTTAGACATGGTCACTTCTTATTTAATACCAGTAGCTCTTAATGAATGCAGGAGACCGCTAAAGAAACATGACATTCAATCCCCTACTGATACCTTCAATTGTCGGCTGTAAAGAGCAATATTGTAAATCAAAATAACCTGAAACAAATGAAAAAGGTATTTTCTATACCAATAAATTATGTTTTCATTTTGTTTGTGTACACACACATAAACTACAACTAACGATCTTCCCTAACTGTGTTGGCTATTTCACTTTGAAGGTAATGTACTGAATGAAATTACTTGCATAAGTGTTTCCTGTTTATTTATATACTATTTCATGTACATTAGTCATACCTTTATATGTTAATCAAGATAAACTCAGAATGAGGTTCAGCTATACAAGCAACACCTCAAAAATAGATGCACAAGAGGAGCACTATTTATTTAAAATCCACTGTAGGCTACTGTGAAGTGATAATCATGAAGTAGGTTACAACTACTGCAAAAAAAATAAAAAAAGATATATATTACTATTAAAAAAACAGCAAGTTAATATGCAGGCACAGTTCAATGACCACTGTTTCTTAGGACCACATTGATACTTGTGTAGCAAAACGTCTAGATTCAGATCATTATTGACACCATTTGACAGAATAAAACAGACAGTGCAGCAGTTCGCAAAATCACATAAAGTAATACCTAAACTTCACCAAAAGACTCTCTTTAAAGACAGTAACACTGACATATATTAATGGACATTAATTTCTACAATACGATACTATTACTATCATTGTTTTCACCTGTCTTAACTAGATAATAACTAGCCCATAAAAAACACAGGTAAGGAGTTCAGCTAGCTAAAATGACTGTGGATAAACTTAGAAAAAGACAAATGGTGCCTTTAGCAAGTGTAGGCACTGAACCTACTCACCTATAAAGATAAACATTAATAACAGGGCCACATACCTTAAAGTGGTATTTCGTTTTTAAAGACTTAGAGGAGTCAACACCTGCCTTTCTCACTAATTAATTAACTTGACAAAAGCCAGCTGTGTTTCCAGTGCTGCTCTTTACTCTGTACTCCCCCTACTGGAGACAGATGGTAATAATCAAACATGATGACAATATATCGTTTTAGGTCATAAAGAGATAAAGAGTAAGAAAAATATAAACTCTAATTAAACAGTGATACTATTTTAATTAGTATGTCATAAAATATATGTAAATATATATATATATATATATATATATATATATATATATATATATGTATGTATTTAGGCTACAGCCGACAACTGAACTGAGCAGGGAGGCAGGCATCTGAAGGTGATCTTTCTTCAGTGTTCGCCTGCATTCATTAAGTGGTAATGGGGTTTAATAAGAAATACCAGTGACAATGTATGAAAATGTTTGACTTGCCAGTTTCTTGTCCTGCACACCACTGGTTCACTTCTAATACTGTTATTAATTTGTCAGTTGCTGATTTGATACTCCAGTCATTACATAGTCAAGACATGATCTGACATAATTGTGTGATGTGTGGGATCTGTAAAATCAAAAAATGTTTTAATTCAAGAAAGCTCAGAATTTCCTTAGAGCTGTGAGCTTTGAGCTGGCATTGATCATCCTCATTTACTTAATACTTTTTGTTGACAAAATTTGATCTACATATATTTATTTATGTTTACGTTTGGTTTTTTTTTTCAAACAAGCGATTTATAGGTTCTTACCAAAACACACCTTTTTATTTCCTTCCTCTTTTTCTTATTTTAGTGACTATACAGGGGATCAAGACAGAGAGAGTTCAACTCCAAAGCAATATTATGTATGTTTGCAAACAGTCAGGCCATGTGACTGCGGAGCTGTTAGGGTGTTGTGATCGTTTTTGTCCCTCTGGTGCACCAAAAATCTATTAATGCATCTTTAAGGGTTGACTCAGGAAGCTGGGTCAAAAATGAAAGGTAAAGATTTTTTCTAAAGTGCCTTGCAGTTAAATTATGCTTAAATTATGTCTTAAATTATGCAGGATCATGTCTAATACTTCAAATTTGATTTTGTCCTTTGAAAATACACGTTTTTATCTTTGATTCTGATTCGTTATAGAATATGTTGGCATGTGGTGGAAAAGGTCAGTGAAACTAAGAACATTTGCCAGTGCAGTGAAAACAATTCAGCATGTGAATTGAGACATGAGACAGTCAACATGTATTCGATAGAGATAGATCCACCATTTTTTTAAATAATTTTAAAACTATCTCTACAGTCTAGCTTTCAAACATTAAACATTGTTAATCCATGCCAATTCAATCAAAGTGCTGAATACCATAAAATCCTGTTTTTGCTGTGAAATGTTTATTATTGAACCATAGTGCTCTGTAAACTTTGTCCGCGTGCACTGTAACAGAGTCATTGAGTTCTGCTCTTTATGATTAATGTACAATCATAGACCTGCTTCGGTTCCCATACAACTCTGAGAGCCTCTTATTTACTCCCTGCCTGAGGAGTCTGAGGAGTCTGAGGAGTCTGAAGAGTCGCTGTACAATGATGTTTCTCTGGTTTTCTAATCACATGATTTGACACGTCATCCTGACATAATGGATGAAGCACAAAAAATAAGTGATTATTTGTATGGTGTGACAAACACATACACTTATTCAAACAGTCATTCAGACTGATGACATTTCCATGCATGGAATAAACACTCAAAATACTCTCCTTCATCTCCTTCAGTAAGTAGGAATTTTTCAATATGGTGCCTGTGGTTTCCATGACACATCACGTATAACTATATCATGGTGTTTATTCATATTTTAAACCACTATGTTTTTTTGTTTTTTTTAACTTAATCTTTGTTGTTTTTTGAAATAAATATCTTAAATATTGAAATTGTCACGGTAGAGACACTAAACTTAACTTAGGCTTGCAAGTTAAAGCAGGGCAGAAATATAACGTTTTAGTTGGTCTGCAAGACTGTCCATCATTTTATCAGAGGAGAAAGTGGGATGAGTGAAATAGCATACAAAAAGTCTGAAGTTTAATGATTTACTATGAACAGGGCTCAACACGGGTTGTGGTCCTTGCACAAGCAGCAAGCAAATCATCTAATGCAAATACATTCACTTAGTGTTCAAAATATCAGACATTTCAAGGTAAATGCAGATGAACAAATATTATAAGGAGAGGTGATAAAGCCCAGGGAGTGAGATGCAAGATGATTCTGCAAAACACAACACAAACAATGAAAGCCTTAACAAAGAAGAAATGTCACTTGTAGATGATAGATTCATAGAATAAAATCCTCTGATTCCATTCACTTAAAATACTTTTCAGTGTACAAAGGAATAGAAAGTGCAAACAGATGGTTTCTGTGGCAATCATTTTAAATGATTTGGCTAGTAAGGTAAAACATTGAGTTTAATTCTTGAGACACACAGCTGATGCAAACAGCAATTAACATACAGCTGGAATAATCAAACATGGGAATCTTACTTGTACAGTAGATTTTTGATAAGTCAAGCAGCAACTGAAGACCACCATATTTGCCAAAGGCTATTTGAATGTGTGCAGTGCGTGTCTATTATTTCTGAAGTACAACTGCTGTTTTCATGTTTGGGTCCAGACCAGTTAAACAAGCTGTTCTATCTTGACGTTTGAATTTGTCCACTCATACTGTCCAATGAATCCCACGAGGGAACAAATGATTAGGCAGTCAGTGCTGCTGGCGGGAGATAGAACATCTTCAAAGCTGTTCTTAGAGTGTTTTATAAACAGCATGACTTCTCAACATTGCCTGGCGTCCATCCCAACATCCATCTATCTATCAATTTGATATACTGATAATCCCTGCTGGGCCACCAGTTCATCAAAGGGGCGGACAAACAGAGACAGTCAGGCAAATGTTTGCCAAACATGCCTGTTTTTGGACTGTGGAAGATAAGACGAATACCAATCGATACCCCATGCATGCACAACGTAAGGTTGAAATATTGGTGTCCTATTAATACATTGCTAATAATTCCTTGGTGTTAACTCACTTAGGAACTAAGAGTTCTGACCTCAGCAACACTTTGTTTTCCCTGGCCAAAAAAGTATGTTTGTAGTTTTAAATAATTCCCTGTCTCGCCACTCTTTAAACCTAGGCCACTTCAAAAGACATTTTATTCACCTTTTTATGATTGTGCTTTGAAATGGATGGAGCAACTTGAATTCCCTCCACCACTGAAATCCCTCAATGTTGGAGTGAATTAAAAAAGCCCTCCAAAGCCATTGAATACGCTAAATATATGCGCAGCATATGTGGATTTTATCACCACAAATCTGCCGACAGAAAAGTGTCCACTGATGTCTTATCAATTATGACTGAAAGTTAATGAATAATGCATGAATGCTGATGATTTGTGTCAAAGGTGCTCTGGGAGATCAAATTCCATTAGGACTAGGGAGGGACATGCTTTTTCACAGATTAAAGGGACTATTTATAAAATGAACGCATGTCAGGACAATGTTGCCGTTACATTTCCACATGAGAGATAAATTATGTAAAGCAGGTTGAACCATCGAACACATCAGCCAATCTCTCTAATGGAGGATTCATGAGTGGAAAATATGCAATTTCATATCCAATAGTTTTCTTTTTTTTGGGAGGCACATGCTTTGATAACTCTTTCCTGCAAAAGGTCAGATGTATTGATAACCTGCTTGAAATTTGAATGATTAACCTTAAATGTATGTAATCCAGTAACCTAATCAGATCTTCCTCCTCCTCATCACACATGATCAATGCATTTTCCATCAGCTGAAAACACGTTTTTTTTCATTTACTGAACTTGCAGATTCCTGCTGCTTCTCACTTTTTTCAGATATGCTTGGAAACTGTATATAGCCTACTATAAGTGTGAAACAATTTCTGTGACTCCTGTTTAACTTTAGAATGAGCTAAATCTATGGTATTCATTGATGGTATTGGTTTGTATGGTTTTGTTTTTTACCTGACTTAAAGGGATTGATTGACACCTAGTGACAACCTACATTTTGCTTCATGCAGAGATTAATAAAAGCTCTTATTTTAGCCAAAGACTCTAAACAGAGAGGATTGACCATAGCCTGGCTCATTAAAAAAAAAACTTTAAATAAGTCTCAGTTTAAATAAGTCTCAGAGCTCCCCAAAACATGTCTTTAAATTACTTGTTCAAAATCCACTCTGATCCTGACAGCATACATAAACCCCTCTATTAATTCAGCTCTTCTCAGAACAGGCTGTTCCTGTGTCTATAGCTTTACATGCAATAAGCTTAATCTGACTACATCAATCTCTGGAATGGCTTTGGGTGACTTTCTTGCACCATGCCCTATTGTGTATGGTGGGAAAGGAGATTCAGAGGGCACTGTCATGACCGGCTCAAAGGCCATGGCAAATAAAAGGAGAGTTATCAAACTACCACTTAGGAAGATAAGGTTTGGAAGTCAGTGGCGTCAGTATGTGAGTTGGTATGTGAAAAGTGTATTATGTGTTGGATGGAAAAGGGAGCTGATGCAATGAAATAAGGCACATGCAGAAAAGTTGGACCCAGGTGCTCTCCGTCACGCCTACCAATTACATGTACCTGCAACACAAAAGAGAAGACACAACTTAACAGAGGGCCATCACACACTGGACTTAAATCTTCCTATACCATGACACAAATTAACATAGTACTTTGTTTTTGTCTGCTGTACATGAAACAAAGGTGAGAACCTACTCTCTGAAGTTAACTGGGCATTAACCAAAAAGTCCAGTACAACCACATTGAGTAGTTAGAAGAGCACAAGATGAAATGGGAAGCAAATAAAAGGGGTGAAGGCAAACCACTCAGCAGAAGTATATTTCCTTAGTTGTATACCTAATTGTGTTGGTATTAGAATTCAACAAATAGCCAACTCCAGAGATCAAGATCTATATGAAGGGGGTTGGAAATTGTGAAATACATGGAATTCCTGAAGCAGCTGTTTAAGTTTCTTTGTGTCAGTAAGGTTGTTGAATATGCGGCCAGAGAAAGCTATTCTATTTTGAGATGAGCAGAGTCTGGAGTTAACCAGGCATGGTATGAGAACCAACAAGTCTGTGAGCCTGAAAGGGGGGATATCCCCACAGGGACTGCGGACAGTAGAAAGGAAATGGTTATTGAATTTACCGGAGGCAGGAGTTACTGAAGTAGCAGCACATTGCAACCATTGTGTGAATGATCACATCTCAGAATTCACAGCACATTGCACCTCAGAAGACTTACAGCAGCAGAACATGCTCTGATGAGCCCTGGCCTTTGTTGTGAAAGGATTAGAGAAGTATCAGAAGACTTCAAAAGCTATTTATCTTGGAACCACCATGTATGTATGTATCACCCACCAGCGATGGGTGAGATCAAGAAAAGGATAATGCGCGACGAGGTGTCAAGTATCCGGAATTTAAGGACGTTGTGGATGCCAGAACCTTCCAACATCAGTTTAGGACTGTTGCTTCAACTGAGTCCAGAACTTCCACATAATGAACACCTTGATGTGCAATATCCTGCTTAAACTATGGTCACTTGCAAAGAAAAAGTGAAAAAGGTCCTTTAAAATAATGTTATTCTGGAAGTTGTCTATCAAAAGCTATAGATTTTAACAATAAATTGTTTCCCTCACAAGGAGATCAGATCTTAGCTCCAACTCTGCAAGATATCAGAGATATTTCTCTTGGCTCAGCTTTTAGCTTGACAGCTAACAGTTTGCAAGCCAGATTTATGGTCAGCAACATTGTGTTCACATGAAATTAAGTAAATATAACATAAAAGTTTAACAATAAGACTAACCAAGAGGCCAGATCATGTGTCAGGTAGTGTGTTGGTAGCAGTGGGATGTGTATGATGGATTATGAAGGCCACATTAAAGGAAAATCATAATCTTATGAGAAAACAGTGACATTAAGAGAATAAAGTACATTTCATATAGTTGTAATTTGTCTAGAACAAAGCTGTAATTTTAGGTTTTGGTTAGCGTACTTTTCGTTTAAGAGGAATAGCAAAGGAACAGCTAGCCGCCTGTGCTAATATTAGGAACTTGGAATATTTGGTCAAATTAAACTTTAGTTTTTCTTGTATCGTTAATATAGAAAGTGTGCGCTTTCTTTCCTTTCTGTTTTCTGTCCATCAGCTTTTTTTTCTATCCTTGGGAATGCAGCAGTCCTGGTAAGTGCATCTCGTCGCCTCACCGTTCTCAAAGCCCCCGAGCTGCTGACAGTGAACTTGGCTGTCACAGACATCGGCATGGCCCTCAGCATGTACCCCCTATCCATCGCTTCAACTTTCAACCACTCCTGGATTGGAGGTGACGTTTCGTGCCTCTACTACGGCCTGATGGGCATGATCTTCAGTGTGACCAGCATCATGACCCTGGCTGTGATGGGGATGGTCAGGTACCTGGTTACAGGAAGTCCTCCAAAGACAGGTAGTGTCATGCTAAATGAAATTTGAAGACTATCAGGTAACCTCTGAGTGAAAAACAGATGACTTCAAAAAAGGGCAAGCTGATAATTAGGTCAAATGTCACTGGGATTATCCCATCTTAATGTAAACCTTAGTGGAGAAACCTTTTGAATTTCTATAATTAATGTTATTGACAGTAGGGTGGGATTAGACTCAATTAGACTAAAGCTCTTGGGAAAATCATTGATTGTTGAAGACCAATTAAGATCAAGTCTTTCTAGAGAGCTGCTGTGACATAAACGTTGATGCTTGTTTCCTTCCTGCACCATGGCAGCGAATAGGTTATTGTATGAGAATGCAGGAAGAATCCTGACTGTTAAAGCAGCTAAAGGGTAATTTCATGTTGTGTTAATTTTGGCAGTCCCTGTGGTCAAGCAATAAGTCTTATTCCTTTAAAGATCCTCTACTTTACATCTTTTGAATTTCTACGCACTATACTATTTCATTTTAAGTGGCCACAATTTTTCTGAATAGGAAACCTAAAACCCATTGGTGCTACACCTTTGTGTATCCTCAGAAACCGATGTCATGACCCGGCATGACAAAAACAAGGGACACGTAAGGTTTAACTAAGCAGTGCTGAAGTTTATTACAAAAGCTGACAAAAATAATAACAATTTACAACAAGAGTGAGGTGTGTTTGTCTGTGTTGACTGTTGGGTGAGTGTAGGATGTGGGTGAAAATGGTGAACGTGTTGCCTTAAGTAACGTTTAAGCTCAATGAATTGTCACTGTTGGTCATACAGGGAGTTAGTGTGCAGAAAAAAGGTTTTGTGTTTCTTGAAAACAGTCAAATTGCAGAGATAGATGTGTTGATAGGGGTGACTTAAATATTAAAGAAAAAAACAAATATGAACTGAACTGTTGTGCTGTTGAACTGTATATACACAGTCGTACTGATATTCAGAACAACAACACTGACCCTTGTGTTATTTTGACTCAAGCAACTTTGGGAAACATTTTGATAAACCCCTGTCGACAAAACTGTTTGTTTTTATGGACTGTTTTGTCGATAGAAGTCATACAGAGGCCCAATTATTGAATTTGGTCTGTTTCATATCCAGTCAAAAACATTCTACTCAGAAAAAGATGATGCAGGTAGCATTTGAGATGATATTGCCATGACTCATAATAATAGGCTAATCTTCTCTTAAATCAAAAAGCAGAACTCTAATAGTTGATTTCACAGTACATGTTTGATTGCACTGCTATGGTTTTGCACTGGTATGATTTCCTTATAGATCAGACTTTCATGCTCTGCCAATTAAAAAGGGCAATTATTACATATTTGCTGATTATGCTTTTTGATGCAAAAGCATAATAACAGAAGTAAAATTCATACATTCCTAACAGATTTATTAATGGGTTTGTGTGCAGGCATTAAGTTCCAGAGGAGAACCATCAGTATGGTGATCATCGGGATCTGGCTGTATGCGAGTCTGTGGGCCGTGTTTCCTCTGGTGGGCTGGGGAAGCTACGGGCCTGAGCCGTACGGACTAGCCTGCTCGATAGACTGGACCGGATATGGGGCGTCTCTAAACCACTCCACCTTCATCATGACTCTGTCTGTACTCTGCACATTCCTCCCCTGTCTGGTCATCCTTTTTACCTACTTTGGTATTGCCTGGAACCTACACAGGGCCTACCAATCCATCCAGAGCAATGATTTTCAGTACGGCAATGTGGAGAGGAAAATCACTCTTGTAAGTATAAAGATGGTCAATGCTGTATTGATTGAAAAAAAATCTCTCCCTGATTTTAATGGCAGGAGAAATCTCAGGAGAAATTTCAGGAGAAATCTCAGGAGAAGTCTCACATGACACAATTTGTGAAATGCATATATTGATTAAGAGGTTTTTGCTGCTCATGCAACACGTTCTCTTGTGCAAAGCTACACAGCCATTTAAAACTGCAAAGACCACCAATAATCACACAAGGCTCTGCATTTTTCTTTTCATTGAAGACTTGGTTCATCTATTGAAACATTTTTTCTTATGTTCATGAAACTTAAATAAGAAATAAATAAGTACACAAAAAATAAGACATAGAGACAACGGTAGCAACAAACACTGTGCTGGTGAAAACAGTCTATTATAGATAATAAGAGCAATTGACAAAGAGTGGTCTTTCTTGTAAGGGTTGTAGAAATATCTCCCATTACTCCTTGGTGTATATCACTTCTATGTGAGGTGATGGAAATATATATAAGTTTCCGGATGAGATCTGAAAGCCTATGTTGTACGTCTGATCAAAGCAGCATAATAATTGTCTGTCCACATGTGTGAGGCTATGTGCATACACTGAGTGTGTCAGTGCATATTCATGAGTGTGCAGAAGACGAAGAGGGTGATGGGAAAGGGGTGCTAAAATGAGATCACAAGGCAAACAATTTCCACAACATTTTGAAGCTGATACTACTTTTTATTGGTTTTTTTTATACTGAATGAAACATTTGCCTTCATTTACAAATCGGGCGGGCTAGTAATGAAACAGAGAGTTTATCTTTATAGAGATTTTGTTGATAAAAATGTAACCAAGTAAATCAGCAGTTTTAAACTATGGTGAGAGTGTGTCTATCGGAGATTAGAAGAGAAAGTGTTTCATTGATCTTCCAATTGTGCTTAAAGGCACTCAAGGTCAGTGACAGGTCACTGTGTGATAACACCTTGATTTCTAGGAAAAACAAAGATTTAGTCTTATAGATGTGGGAAAGCCCCCCGGCTACAGAGCATGTGTCAGAGTGTGTGCGTTTGTTTGTATGCAAGTGCTTACTCTACAATGTGGCTCTTTCACTTTGTGTTCTCCAACATGATTGGTAAAAGGTTCCTCTAAAATACTAATTTGTTAGCTGCACTGGAGCTTGTTTCCACGTTCCATTTCAGAGATGTGGATTCATTAATTCTGTCTGAAAGTCTGGAAGTCCACCTTTTTATTTATAGAGAAGCAGGCCACTTGATTAAAGAAAATGGATGCCTTTTATCCATTTACTCTGCCCAGGCAATCAAAATAGCTGAAACCTGTGGCGTATTCATGAAATGCACTGTTTCACTCTGGTCTCAGCATCACAGCCACCAAGCTGCTCTCTTACACAAGAGCAGACAAAAAGTAAACCCTTTTAGCTCAAATAGCACAGATTAACTTGTATGTTAGGGTTTCAACTTCATTCATAATATGGAACCACTGCATATCTTCTCAATGATCTGTATTTGCCAAATTGTTTACATGCATCATGATGAACCAAACAGACCTTGGACATGCTCATTTATGCTTTTACATACTCTGCATTTGTTTTCATTCATGTTCACATGGGAATTACTACGCTGACCTCATTGATCCACTTAATATTCCTTGATGTGAAGAGAGGAATATTGATGAAGTGGACTATTCAAGGGATGAATTATTGACTCTTCATAAAGTGCCATGGGGAATTTGGGAAGAATAATTTTCAAAGTATTGCTAGTCATCCTTAATTAAGAACCATTCATTTATGTTTTATTATTAAATAGGAAAATCCTTCGTGATCTAATGTTCAGCAGTCAGTTATAGTTTAAAAAAAAAAAAATTGGGGCACTGGTGGCGCAGTGGCGCAGTGGTTAGTGTGCGCTCCACATGTATGGAGGCTGTAGTCCTCCAAGCGGGCGGCTCAGGATCAAATCCCACCTGTGGCTCCTTTCCCACATATCCTTCCCCTCGCTCTCTCCCTGATTTTTCCGACTCTATCCACTGTCCTATCTCTCCATTAAAGGCCCAAAAAGCCAAAAAATAAAACTTAAAAAAAAAAAAGTAATAATAATAATTATAATAGACGGAGGACACAGACATGCTGTGCTTTCACACTTGCACTAAACTCCTGAAACATTTCTAAAATGTTCTCAGTTATCTGCATGTGCGTACTCAAACACATTTTTCACTCAGAAAATTCCAGGTAAAGGGGGTGATGACGTTCATATGCTGCGATCAGCGCACAATCATGCTTCATTATGTTTTCTATTTTCCAGTATGCTCTTCGCCGCTCTTTTGTTGATTATGTGAATGTGTCAAACTACACAAAGCATTGGTATCAATGCAAACATTTTCAACAGACGCTGTTGTTTTGTCCGCTGCTTCTGCATCATTCTTTTGACGTCATCTCTGTCGTCCTGAGATCCCCCCACTCTCCTCTGAGAGGCACAGAAGCTGCGAGGTGAATGTGTGAACAAGCAACTCATTAAGATTTCAGGGCTAGTCTGCCTGAAATATTCTTAAAAATTTCAGGAGGGCACATGGGAAAACAGCTTATGTTAATGACTTACAATGAAACAAACAGTCAAATCCCTCATACAAGATGATTTAACAAAAGCATCACTGGGTAATTTAATATGATGACAGCCCCTTATACTATTAAATTCACTTATTTAAAGCACTGTTTATGTTAAGTAATCGCTCACAAATCATCAATATGATTAACACGACATATCATCCTACCCAGGAATGTACTTTATTCTCTGGTGTTTCAAGTTAACTTTTAATCAGCTATGAGGCTTTATGCTGCTTTCAGGCTTTACTATCATAGATGCTTTACTTCATCAATGCTTCAAGCAAGTTAAAAAAAAACTTTGACTATATTAGATTAAACACTTGTTTGCTTTGTTAGTAAGAACTAATTGGAAAAGCAGATTGATATCTCATGTCTGTAAGTCTATAGTTTAGCTTTTCCCAAAAACTAAAAATGGGGAAATCCAATAATTTGACCGTTTACCGTTGGATTTATGCTAGGATCAACCAAAAACAAAAGGCCTATGTTTTTAAGAGGGTTTTCCTCCTCTATCACTTTATTCACATTCCTAAGTTGTCTGTGATTTGTCACGGCACTCAGCAGCATAGCACGCAAACACAAGGTAGCCTCCAGTTTCTCCTACAGATTGACCAGGATTTAAACTAAGTCCAATTTAAACCCATCCGTGGGAAAAGACACGAGTGATATTGATTGTCTTATCTAACTCTCAACATGAAATCACATAAACCTTCTTTCAAAAAATGTCCAACCATACTTGGAAATGGTTTCATAATTCAGCAGAGTGCTGTTAAATGTTTCTTCTATTTCAACCTCTTCCTTCCTTTTATGGATCCCTCTGGCCTCCTTCATCAAAGTCATTTCCCCTTGTTTTATTCTCTTTACTCTTTATGCCAAACCCTGCTCTTTTTATTTCAGATGGCTGTGATGATCAGTTCAGGCTTCCTTGTTGCCTGGGCACCCTACGTGGCTGTGAGCTGGTGGAGCATGTTTCACGAGCAAGACAACATGACTCCATTCATTACCCTGCTACCTTGCCTCTTCGCCAAGAGCTCCACCGTGTACAACCCTCTCATTTATTTCATCTTCCAGCGTGCGTCCCGGCACAAGCCTCTGTACATGCAGAGGTTGATGCTTTGTTGTTCCCTTCAGGCCAATTCACCTGCCAAAGGAGGTAAACTGGAAGACAAACTTGTCAAAGGTTCTGACTGCACCTTATTTGGAACAAGGACTAATGAAACCTGTACTGGTCTAATGGGAGATCCTGGGAGTCATTCTGGGAGTCAGATAATGCCTTTGGCTGATACTCTACCTATGTGAGGAAGTGTGCATCGCTATTTGACTTACTTAACTTAGCCACTCCAATGATAATCAAATATGATTAGCTCAAGTTGCTGTTTAAATGAAGCTCTAGCGTAAGTTCAGTCAGGAAGTCTATATAACTGCCTTCACAATCGGGTCTTTCTCATTCATCTTTTTTACTTACTTACTCTTGTTTCCGCTGTCATTCTTGAGCTGTCATTCTTGAGCTGTCATTTTCTGGGGGCTGTCATTGGTTAATCAGCTGTCTCGTCAGCAGTACTCACCTAACCAATGGCATGGTGTTCTGCCCTTATTTTCAACCTATCATCATACTGCTCCCCTTTTAAATATGATTCTTTCTCTCCCTTAGTTCCTTCATGCTGATGTTTTGTGCGCCCCTCCTCCTCCCCAACACCGCCATCTCGCAGAATCATCATCCATCATTTCTCATCCCATCTGGTCTCATCAAGTCATCAGCTTCACCACCACCAGTGTCTGAACTCCATGGGGGGGGATCTATTCTGACGTTGCTAAGAATTGTCATTCTACACTTCGCCCACCCCATAGAGTTCAAGCTCCAAATGATTTCTGTCAAGAAACATTTCCATATTTCATTGTAATAAATAATTGTCTTTATTTAATTGTCTCTCCTGATTGAACTTAACTTAATACTTGAGAAAGGTTGGTTCTATGCCAGACAGTTGTTTGGTTGTGTTAGCTGTTTCCCAATGTTTTCAACCTTGATGCTATGCTAACGGCTATGGGCTCTAGCTATTGAGGAGCTTGTTAGCTTAGTCGAGACTTGTCAAAGGAATGAAACAGCAAACTTTTTCTGTAAAACAAAACAAAATCCAACAAATGTTGGAAAATAAGCTATCTATCTATTAAAACGTATTGTCCTTTTTATTAGGTACAAAACTAAAAGCTTTCAATGAAGACGGTGCACTTTTATAAGTAATTACGTGTCACACTTGGTGTTAAGCTTACAGGTTGTTAGCTCTAGCGAGCAAGGGGCAAATTCACTTAGTGTAAGACTGGCAAAAAAATAAAAGGCAAGCTTGTTGTATCAAGACAGCCTAAAGGCCCTGACACACCAGGCAGATGGCAAAGAATTACTGGCGATGAAGGCCGACTGTGGCGCCGCCTCACGTTGCCTCTGTGTTGGCAAAAAAAGTTGCACTTGAACACACCGCAAAGAATACAGCCGACGGCCAACCACCACATACGTTCTGCGCATGCGTGAGAGGCAATAACTCTCCATGCCAGCAGGCAAACTATTTTCCTGCCAAAGCGGGGGCCTGGCAGAAAAAGTTTGGGATCCACTGACCTTAGTCGATTGAATACAAAAAAGAAAAGAAAAAAAGGGAGAATAAAAAGTTCCTGTTGTTGCATTTTTTTTTCATTTTTGGGTGCCAGACTATTTCTTGATCTAGCTACTTGCACCACTAAGATTTATTAATTAAATATGATGTCTTAGTTATTTTTGAACTAGTTGTTTCCCCTGTATCCATTTTAATGCTTTGCTACATACATGCTGCGCTTGTTATAATTAGATACATTTAGTCTACAGACGTGTCAATCTCCTCCAACACTCAGCAAAAGGCAAATGTACAATTCTTGTGCTCCCAGAAATGAAATAGAATTTTCTTTATATACATGCATAACAAGCAAGCTTGAAGGTCACCACAGGGGGGAACAAGAAGCAGTATGTGGTGTTCTCAAATAGCACAGCTGGAGGACGGGGAAAAAAAAGTGATGTGACCTTCCCTTTGTGCCTCCAACGAGTTTTCCATCTACAGTAAACTTTGTTTTGTATAATTCCCAGGGCAGTCTTAGTGGACATGTTGCATCGTTTCAACCCAGCATGCTGAGCGAGGTCAACCAGCTGCTTTAGAAATAGTTAGTGATGAATTATGGTGTGCATGAAACAGTGGTATAACTTAAAACTATACTTTATTATCCCCCAGTGGGAAAACTCATCTGACACCAAATCAAGTCATGCCGACATTTCACAAATCACACATTAAATCAGCACAAACAACACATAGGCCTATATCAGTGTCTGGGCCATACAACTTATGAAACTATGTTTGCAAATTAAGAAAAATTCCAGAGCAACCGGTTGATAGTGTTGCAATGGGTTATACCCAAACCATGCACGATCTAAAACCTGTACTGCTGCCGTCACGCTGTACAATTTTCTTGTATTTCTAATATTATAATAATGACATACATTAACAAAACAAAAATTGGCTTGGTAAATATATTTTTCTACATGAATTCAGCCACAGGGGATTTTGTATAGTACGCAAACTGTCCCTGGTATAGGGGTATAGGGGTATATGTATATACATAATATTTGTTTTTCATCAATAGGATTATGCTAATTGTATCTTGACAGCAGCTTGCAGCATTGGCATGTTTTTGCATAAAATAAGTGGAACTGGAAGATGGTTAAACTGGGAGGAGGACTGGATGGGATAATGCAGGCAACAGGGTTATTTCTGTCTCACACAAAGAATCAGAGAGGAATTATATTACTTGGATAAAGAATGATTGATTGGTATTTACTCCACTCTGTGCATGCACCATAGTGAACTGCCAATCAATTTTTTGAAGCCCACAGTTAATTACAAATGACGTAAGGTGTGAACAGCAGAAACTCCCACTGATCTGTGTTCATTTGCTCTGCTAATTAAACTTTGTACTGAACAGAAATAACCAGCTCTGGAAGTGTCTCCACACTAACAAAGAAGGTCTCACATTTGAAAAAAATAAGACTTTTTTTGAATTAGGTATCAATTATTTGTAGCCTTATAGAGTTCAGCCCCTTTTCACATGCTCTCTTTTTGAGTAACTGTTCTGCCGGTAAAACTGTGATTTCATTATCTTATCATGTTTTACTAGTTGAGCATTGGATTAAACATGTTTAGGTGGTTTTGTGTCTTCCTGTTATGGTCATTTCAAAATAAATGAACATTGAATGCTTTACTTAAGCCCTGTTAAGACTTCCGTCTCAAGTCCAAATATTTACATCCTTGTGACGTGTCGCAGAGGCGTAATGAAGGGGACAAAGAGGTGAGACTGTATCATCGGAGCCAGCAGGGGAGAGTAGTGTGTTTATACAAAGACGTGATGACAGATGACTTAAGTTCTTGACTGATACAGAGTCGCACAGTTCAGTTTAATCTTAAGGCTCAAAGCCGCAACAGTCTTTTAAGAGACCAGAAGCTCTGGCTGCTGAGATCTGATCCAGATACAGATGAGTGAGGCCCAGATGCAACAGGCAAACTCTCACCAAAGTTCAACAGAGTGCAATGGTATCATGGGCCAGCAGAGACTGAGGATGTGGTCAAGGAGACAGCAGGTCAGCAGTCAGTTCTAACAATCAATCCAACAGGGGGACAGGCGGGAGACAGGTCAGAACCATGCAGAGGGTAGAAAAGACAGCATGTATACGTAAACATCCCCCATCTGGTTCAGACCGGTCTTCCACCTGTCTCCTGTTGGATTTATTGTTATTACGGGGCAAGGTTGGCCACTGAGAAGCACTCACTGAACCACAGAGATCAATAGGAATGCACACTTCAAAACACACACTGTTGGATCGATGCTGGGAAACATCAAGCAGCCCAGGAGAGGAGCAGAAGGGATCCAAGTACACAAAGATCAACTTGAGGTCAGAGTCAAAAGGCTGAAGCATTTACTGGGAGAGCAACTAGGTTCGGTGGTCAGAGGCAGGCAGAGTACCAGGTAATCAATCCAAGCGTGAATGCTGGAAAGTCTTACGTGAAAATGAAAGAATAATCTGGTGTCTGAGTGAAAAAAGAAGAGGCTTTTATACTGGCTTGATTGCAGATGAGAGGCAGCTATGCACAGTTGAGTTGAATTAGCTGATGATGTGGCATGGCTGGCAGGCACAGTGAAGCAGAGACAAGGGATGAATCACCATGTCCACCCTCACACACTCACTGGGTGTATCTGAATTGCCAAGTACCTAATCAGTCTGTCAGTAGGCAGTAAGCAGTACCTACTATCCGTGCTGTCTACTGTTTAGTACCTACTATTCAGTATGTGCGCACAGTAGGCAGATATTTGTTCCTACTTCGTCTGATTCATTCAGTATGGAAGTGACGTCATTTATGTTTCCCGATCCGGCCGCATCCACCCGTTTTTTTGTTTTTTTGTTTTTTTGTTTTTTTGTTTTTTTGTTTAGCTTTATTCAAGAAGAGTAATGCGCATATACAGTCAGGTGAGCAAAAAACAATATCACAAGTTAAAGACAGATTAAATAACTAAATAACATAAAGGAAAGTACAAATACAAATGAAAGACAGTAATATACAGAATATAAAGTAAAATAAACCAATAAAGACGCATTTAAATAGTGAAATCATTATTTAAATAGAGGGGGAAAGGTTTTATCATAATGTATACATTTGTTACATTTTTTTGTTGTTAACTAAAAGTAGCGATCTCAGTCGGGACTTTAAATTAAGATTAAATTAATCCATGCTCGTTTGTTTTGATTTGGAGTGAAGTGACGATTTGCATTTAATTTCACACAGCATTGTGGGTGGTAAAATACAATTCATTTCCTGAAAGCACGCATCCATCCGATCCATACTGCATGAAACCCGGAAATTAGTATCCATACTGAAAAGTTCAGTATACTGAAACTCCCTACTGAAAAGTACGTACTGCCTACTGAACTGTGACAATTCGGAAAGGGCCCCTGACTTTAATCTGTGTTCAAATCTGTGTGTAAATCTGTGAGAGCTCAGGGCTGTCCCGCTGTTGGACTATCGAGTGTGTTAGTCTGAGGGAGTTACCCATAGTTCATTGCATTGTGACTTGAAACAGAGGATTCTCAGGGGAAGTCGGCAAGAATGGAAGGGTACACAAACGTGTTTTGTCCAAAGACGGGGACAAAAGGGGAAGACGGTAAAAGAGTCTGCCTGAAATATTGCAAAAAAAAATGTTTTATCTCAGCAAGATGCTCCTCCATGCTTTTTGTTCGAAACAAGAGAGCGAGAGAGAGAGCATATTACTCCTAGAGCAGATATACATATATAACACAGGAGGAATATATATCTTTATTTATCCCACAACAGAGAAATTAAAATATACATGTAAAAACTTTTATAAGCACCTTGGTTGTGAGGAAAGTAAAAAATGTAGAATAATAAGTACTAATGTTGAGGTTAGCAACATGCTGCAAGTTGTCATGGTTACAGAGAAGTGCTGTCCCATTCCTATTAAACAATTTCAAGCACTTGCAGCCTCATGCACATAATCACTTTCCAGGTGACGGTAAATCAAGATTCAGCCAGGGTGAATGGAAATGTACTGAATGACCGGACAAGGCAAGTGAGCAGAGGAGCAAAACTGTAACAGAGCACTGAGGTGTCGCTGCAGTTATAGCAAACCTGAACAAAAGGTCTTGATGAACAGGTGATGAACAGATGAAAAGTTAAGGTATTGGGCTTAGCTAAAGCCAATTATTTGTATGTAGCCTGATATTTAGCATAATGGACTTGACAGTGTAGAGGAATTTACATACAGATGAGCAAAGTGCATCCAAGTGAAGTCACAAGCTGTTCCTTTGAGTTGTGCTTGATAACAGTCTACATTCATGATATATAACTGTTAAGAAGCCTATTTGTTTTTTGGGGGGTTTTTTTACAGTTGAAAATGAAGAATTATGCACGGAGGCTGCAGCCCCCCTTTTGATCTGAACAGAAATACATTGACACAAGGACAAATCTGAACTCATGGTAATTTACCTCTTTGTCCAGGTAATTACTTTCACTCATTACCAGGGTGTATTATGTATGGGTGGATGTATTCAACTATATTTGTTTTAAACATAGAAAGACTCCTGAGTGTGTGAGAAAGGTGCAAGAGTGATGTTCTATAATTGATGTAATCTCTCTCTGCAATTACACTGCGGGCAACACAAGATAAAGCATGCCACATTTAAGCGACATAAGTAGTCTATTCCAACCAATCCTTTTAAAGGTTTCCCTTTAGGCAAACAGTGTCCCAGTTCAAGTCTTCATTAACATCTAAGCATGAAGTGTTTAAGTGAGAGTAAACAGTTCTTGAGTCAGGTTCTGTGATGGCATACCGTTTTTAACCATACACCTTTATATACAAATGTAAGTTCTTGTTTTTGCTGAATAAAAAATGTGAAATGAAGTTCAAACTAAAGCAGAGCGGCACTGGTTTAGACAGCGCTGCCCATGTACGAGACCACAGTCGTCACGGCTTTCCCAAGTTCGAGTCCGACCCTTGACATTTGCAGCATGTCATCCACCTCTCTCTCCTCATTTCCTGTCTCACATTTTTTGGGGGCTGATTGGTTTATATATGTTTATGGACATCAATATGTTTTTTCACTAAGGGCATGAAAGAGAGGATACAAAAAATACTGTTGCCAATTTAATAGATGGTAAAAATATGATAGGGTCATGGAAACATCTATTTTTTCAAGTAATTACATACAGTGATTTAAAAAAAGTGACCTTTCTAACTGCTGCTGATTAGGTTGCATTACACGTCAATAGTTTATGAATTTTAATGAGGAAAAACATTACAAATCAAAAGAAAAGGAAAGAGTATAGAACCAGGGTAATCTCAGTGGTGTTTTAATATGTGCATTTGGAGCATGGTAAACAAAATATAAGCCTTAACATTTAATTCATTATCTAAATTTTTATTAAGCCTGGCTACAGCCAGAAAGAAAAAAAGAAAAACACACCTTACAAACACAAAGTGTGTGTTTTAGCACTCTGAATCATCCAATCACTTAAAAAAAAATGTCATCTCTGCCTTTTCAAAGAGGCCAGGACTACCAGGAACTTTTGGTTTGCGTCAATTCTGGTGCCCCCTATCAAATTAATGGTACCTCTTATCTCTGCGCTGATCTTGTCCTTTACATACAATTTCAAACCAAAACTCTAATTTTGTTGTCTTTTAACATTGAAAAATGTTGTTCAATGCACATCTTTGCTGTTGAAAATGTAAGCAGAGGCTTATTCTTCCTGGTGTTGTGACTCTCTTTTCACATCTATACTGCGGCAGGGATTTGCAGCCCTAGCATTACTTTAAAGAAATTACCAGTCCTGTCGCTGGTGGTCTTGCTTACTTATAGGTCACATACTGTAGAGGGATCAGTAATGTATTCAGTCTGTTTCAGATCAGTGAAAAACTCAACACAGGAGTTCTTATTCTTGCATTCTTTACATTCTTTGCATTTTTTACTTTTTATACTGTAGATACCCAAAATGGACAATCGCTCTGAGATCCGACAGTTTGTGGAGCAAAGGCTCATGGGAATGTGTTACATCATCAGTATGAGAGTTGTTGCAGTTATACATCCGGCTGTTATGCTTATGTGTGCAGTACAGCTGTGCTCCAGGTCAAGTTAGCTCAGTAGCTGTGCGTTAAAACAAGATCTGCGCCTCTGAACTGTTCTTGACACACAAGCTTCCCACAATATTCTCACCAATGCAGTTTATTATACCATTCTGAAGTGCAGATACTGTAATTACTGTGTCAAATGACCCACCATACACACCCTTTTTTCATAAGTGCTCACAAAGCCTGAAGATGGAAGACTGATTTAACAGAGATGCGTGATAACCTCACTGATTATGTCTAACTGGGGCAAAAGATTTGAACCAATCAGCTTACTCAAAGAAAACGTGCCTCATATACCGTCCTTAGCTTTTGCATAAAAAACCCTCAGTTGTGATCGCTTGACAGCAGTTGAAGAAACACAACAGCAGGTAACTCCCTGTTAGTACGAATTTTCATGAAATTAATTCATCTTGGTAACTTTGTGAAATGTATTATTCAAGTCTGTCTACCACGTGTTAACACTCCTACCTTTAGGTGTCTGAAGCTGTAACCTTATATGGGTGAAGCACCTAAGTAGTAGCAGATCTATGTTTGGATAGGAGCCAACTATATGTTGTCAGCAACTGTTTGCTAGACAGAGAGTCTACATCTGTTACATATACAAATCAGTGTCATGTCATCTTTATTGTTTTATGGTGATGCACCCAAATAGAAAGGAATTTGTGGGTTGCACCTTTTTGACAGAATATAAGCAGCACTGTGAACACTGTTACTTTGTCAGCACTTTGTCAGTCAAGTGATTTGGAAGCATATCTTGTTTGATGAAGTTGTCTGACCTCGGCCAATTAAATGATGTTATAATCTCCAGTCTGTTTCACGATTTCTTCATTGGATTTATAACCACCAGATCTTTTCATGGGCATTGACATGACACTAGAGCACAATAAGTTGACATTGACTTTGTTTATTCATTCATATATGACTGCTCACTTTGACTGCTTGTTTTTTGTTTGCCTCTTGTTAGAGGGCAAACACAAAGAACAGAAAATAATAAGAATGCATACTTAATTTTCCTCCAAAACAACCCTGTTACCTGGCTACACTGATAGAGAAGCAGCGAATAAACATCACTGGACCTTAGGTATCTGGGGTAAACTAAACTACTAAACCAAACAAAATACCTACTCCTAATGAGGAATGTCCTAAAATAAATGTCACACTGAGTTAATTAAATGAGTCTGTATGGCAGTTATTTTTGGGTCATTTTTGCCTTCATTAGAAGAGAGAAGGAAATGTTGGGAGGAGAGAGTGAGGGATGACATGCGGCAATGGTGCGTTGGGGAGTTTAGCCCCCATACATGGGGTGCGCCATAACCACTAGGGCCTAGGCTATTGGCACCCCACTGCATGGCAAATCTCTGCGATCTTCAGCTATAACATGACGTGTGTGAGCATCACAAACCATCACAATTCCCTTTGTTTGGATAACTTGAACAAAATAGCAGTGATCTATGAGCCAGATGTCCTTAGAACCTTGATAAATATAATAGATACATCAAGATGTGAATGAAAATACATAACCAATAGGCTACATGAACCAGATCATTAAAACAGCTCCTCTGCACAGGCTACCAGAGGGCAAAAGAGTCAGCTCACACAATAATTAATTGGGATGTGAAACACTTTCTCCTCCATGACCAGAAAATGACCAGCCACTCATCAGCAGCTCCTTTCAAAGTACAATAATCGCCTACATTATGATGTCAATGCCTTTTTATGATACATAGGCTAAGACACTTATTGAACACACTTTGTATGCTCTGACCACTCTGACGTAATACTCTCTCTTACAGTCTCACTGTGAGCACACTCTTCATAGTCTAGGATAGGATAGGATAGGATAATACTTTATTGATCCCTAGAGGGGAAATTCGGGCATTACAACAGCACAGACAAGAAAGCTCAAATACACATTAAACAGAATAGAAAAGATAAATAAAAATAAAAATAAAAATAAAAATAAAAATAAAAATAAAAATAAAAATAAAAACAGGGGGTATATACAGTACAAAATGAATTATGGAGTTAACTGAATTATGCACGGAGGCTGCAGCCCCCCTTTTGATCTGAACAGAAATACATTGACACAAGGACAAATCTGAACTCATGGTAATTTACCTCTTTGTCCAGGTAATTACTTTCACTCATTACCAGGGTGTATTATGTATGGGTGGATGTATTCAACTATATTTGTTTTAAACATAGAAAGACTCCTGAGTGTGTGAGAAAGGTGCAAGAGTGATGTTCTATAATTGATGTAATCTCTCTCTGCAATTACACTGCGGGCAACACAAGATAAAGCATGCCACATTTAAGCGACATAAGTAGTCTATTCCAACCAATCCTTTTAAAGGTTTCCCTTTAGGCAAACAGTGTCCCAGTTCAAGTCTTCATTAACATCTAAGCATGAAGTGTTTAAGTGAGAGTAAACAGTTCTTGAGTCAGGTTCTGTGATGGCATACCGTTTTTAACCATACACCTTTATATACAAATGTAAGTTCTTGTTTTTGCTGAATAAAAAATGTGAAATGAAGTTCAAACTAAAGCAGAGCGGCGCTGGTTTAGACAGCGCTGCCCATGTACGAGACCACAGTCGTCACGGCTTTCCCAAGTTCGAGTCCGACCCTTGACATTTGCAGCATGTCATCCACCTCTCTCTCCTCATTTCCTGTCTCACATTTTTTGGGGGCTGATTGGTTTATATATGTTTATGGACATCAATATGTTTTTTCACTAAGGGCATGAAAGAGAGGATACAAAAAATACTGTTTCCAATTTAATAGATGGTAAAAATATGATAGGGTCATGGAAACATCTATTTTTTCAAGTAATTACATACAGTGATTTAAGAAAAATGACCTTTCTAACTGCTGCTGATTAGGTTGCATTACACGTCAATAGTTTATGAATTTTAATGAGGAAAAACATTACAAATCAAAAGAAAAGGAAAGAGTATAGAACCAGGGTAATCTCAGTGGTGTTTTAATATGTGCATTTGGAGCATAGTAAACAAAATATAAGCCTTAACATTTAATTCATTATCTAAATATTTATTAAGCCTGGCTACAGCCAGAAAGAAAACAAGAAAAACACACCTTACAAACACAAAGTGTGTGTTTTAGCACTCTGAATCATCCAATCACTTAAAAAAAAAAAAAAAAAAAAAAAAAAAAAAAAGTTTTTTTTTTTTTTTTTTTTAATTCTGTCATCTCTGCCTTTTCAAAGAGGCCAGGACTACCAGGAACTTTTGGTTTGCGTCAATTCTGGTGCCCCCTATCAAATTAATGGTACCTCTTATCTCTGCGCTGATCTTGTCCTTTACATACAATTTCAAACCAAAACTCTATTTTTGTTGTCTTTTAACATTGAAAAATGTTATTCAATGCACATCTTTGCTGTTGAAAATGTAAGCAGAGGCTTATTCTTCCTGGTGTTGTGACTCTCTTTTCACATCTATACTGCGGCAGGGATTTGCAGCCCTAGCATTACTTTAAAGAAATTACCAGTCCTGTCGCTGGTGGTCTTGCTTACTTATAGGTCACATACTGTAGAGGGATCAGTAATGTATTCAGTCTGTTTCAGATCAGTGAAAAACTCAACACAGGAGTTCTTATTCTTGCATTCTTTACATTCTTTGCATTTTTTACTTTTTATACTGTAGATACCCAAAATGGACAATCGCTCTGAGATCCGACAGTTTGTGGAGCAAAGGCTCATGGGAATGTGTTACATCATCAGTATGAGAGTTGTTGCAGTTATACATCCGGCTGTTATGCTTATGTGTGCAGTACAGCTGTGCTCCAGGTCAAGTTAGCTCAGTAGCTGTGCGTTAAACCAAGATCTGCGCCTCTGAACTGTTCTTGACACACAAGCTTCCCACAATATTCTCACCAATGCAGTTTATTATACCATTCTGAAGTGCAGATACTGTAATTACTGTGTCAAATGACCCACCATACACACCCTTTTTTCATAAGTGCTCACAAAGCCTGAAGATGGAAGACTGATTTAACAGAGATGTGTGATAACCTCACTGATTATGTCTAACTGGGGCAAAAGATTTGAACCAATCAGCTTACTCAAAGAAAACGTGCCTCATATACCGTCCTTAGCTTTTGCATAAAAAATCCTCAGTTGTGATCGCTTGACAGCAGTTGAAGAAACACAACAGCAGGTAACTCCCTGTTAGTACGAATTTTCATGAAATTAATTCATCTTGGTAACTTTGTGAAATGTATTATTCAAGTCTGTCTACCACCTGTTAACACTCCTACCTTCAGGTGTCTGAAGCTGTAACCTTGTATGGGTGAAGCACCTAAGTAGTAGCAGATCTATGTTTGGATAGGAGCCAACTATATGTTGTCAGCAACTGTTTGCTAGACAGAGAGTCTACATCTGTTACATATACAAATCAGTGTCATGTCATCTTTATTGTTTTATGGTGATGCACCCAAATAGAAAGGAATTTGTGGGTTGCACCTTTTTGACAGAATATAAGCAGCACTGTGAACACTGTTACTTTGTCAGCACTTTGTCAGTCAAGTGATTTGGAAGCATATCTTGTTTGATGAAGTTGTCTGACCTCGGCTAATTAAATGATGTTATAATCTCCAGTCTGTTTCACGATTTCTTCATAGGATTTATAACCACCAGATCTTTTCATGGGCATTGACATGACACTAGAGCACAATAAGTTGACATTGACTTTGTTTATTCATTCATATATGACTGCTCACTTTGACTGCTTGTTTTTTGTTTGCCTCTTGTTAGAGGGCAAACACAAAGAACAGAAAATAATAAGAATGCATACTTAATTTTCCTCCAAAACAACCCTGTTACCTGGCTACACTGATAGAGAAGCAGCGAATAAACATCACTGGACCTTAGGTATCTGGGGTAAACTAAACTACTAAACCAAACAAAATACCTACTCCTAATGAGGAATGTCCTAAAATAAATGTCACACTGAGTTAATTAAATGAGTCTGTATGGCAGTTATTTTTGGGTCATTTTTGCCTTCATTAGAAGAGAGAAAGGAAATGTTGGGAGGAGAGAGTGAGGGATGACATGCGGCAATGGTGCGTTGGGGAGTTTAGCCCCCATACATGGGGTGCGCCATAACCACTAGGGCCTAGGCTATTGGCACCCCACTGCATGGCAAATCTCTGCGATCTTCAGCTATAACATGACGTGTGTGAGCATCACAAACCATCACAATTCCCTTTGTTTGGATAACTTGAACAAAATAGCAGTGATCTATGAGCCAGATGTCCTTAGAACCTTGATAAATATAATAGATACATCAAGATGTGAATGAAAATACATAACCAATAGGCTACATGAACCAGATCATTAAAACAGCTCCTCTGCACAGGCTACCAGAGGGCAAAAGAGTCAGCTCACACAATAATTAATTGGGATGTGAAACACTTTCTCCTCCATGACCAGAAAATGACCAGCCACTCATCAGCAGCTCCTTTCAAAGTACAATAATCGCCTACATTATGATGTCAATGCCTTTTTATGATACATAGGCTAAGACACTTATTGAACACACTTTGTATGCTCTGACCACTCTGACGTAATACTCTCTCTTACAGTCTCACTGTGAGCACACTCTTCATAGTCTAGGATAGGATAATACTTTATTGATCCCCAGAGAGGAAATTCGGGCGTTACAACAGCACAGACAAGAAAGCTCAAATACACATTAAACAGAATAGATAAGATAAATAAAAATAAAAATAAAAATAAAAATAAAAATAAAAATAAAAACAGGGGGTATATACAGTACAAAATGAATTATGGAGTTAACTGGGGGAATTGAGAATTGAGACAGTATTTGCAGAGAATGACAACATAAAGTGACAAGTGATTAAAGTGACTTGGTATGATAAATAGCAGCAAGTAATGTAAAACAGCAGAGAAGAGAGGCAGTGTTGTACCACAGTACTACAGACTGCAATTATATAATATAATGTAGTATAATATAATATAATATAGTGCAATATGAACAATATTGTGTAATATAATGAAATGTTATATACTATAGATTAGTATAATATAAAACATATAGAATGTACAGTATATATGTATATATATATTGACCTGAATAATAATACAATAATACAATGACAATAATGAGCAGGTCATGTGGGTAGTGTTTTATGGGGGTGAAGTTTAGTGTCAAGGACGGACTGTTATTGTTGTCATAGGCTGCTGTTGTACAGTCTTATGGCAGTGGGCACAAAGGAGCGCCTGAAGCGCTCTGTTTTGCACCTGGGGGGGATGAAGCGTTGGCTGAAGGAGCTGCCCATCTGCCACAGCTCACCATGTAGAGAGTGAGAGGAGTTATCCAGGATGGATAAGATTTTGTCCTTCATCCTCCTCTCAGCCACTGTCTCCAAACTGTCCAGATCAAGACCCATTACAGAGCAGGCCTTCCTCACCAGCTTGTTCAGCCTGTTTGCCTCACCAGTCTTGATGCCACCCCACCAGCACACCACAGTAAAGAAGAGGGGACTGGCCACCACAGACTGGTAGAAGGTCTTCAGGAGTCTGTTGCAGACACTGAACGATCTGAGTCTCCTCAGGAAGAACATCCTGCTCTGTCCCTTCCTGAAGATGACGTCAGAGTTGTGAGACCAGTCCAGTTTATTGTTGATGTGGACCCCAAGGTACTTGTATGAGTCCACCCACTCCACTTCCTCCCCCTGGATGATGACTGGGGCAGGGGGCCTCTTCTTCTTCCAGTAGTCCACTACTACCTCCTTTGTTTTGCTGATGTTGAGCTTCAGGTGGTTGCTTTCGCACCATGTGACGAAGCTCTCTAACAGTCCTCTGTACTGCTTCTCGTCGTCATCAGTGATGCACCCTACAATGGAGGAGTCGTCGGAAAACTTTTGGAGGTGGCAGGAACCAGAGTTAAACCTGAAATCTGATGTGAAGAGAGTGAAGAGAAAAGGCGCCAGAACAGTTCCTTGAGGTACTCCTGTGTTGCCTGTCACTACATCAGAGACACAGCCGTCGACTCTGACATACTGTGGCCGGCCCGGGAGGTAGCTGAAGATCCAGGCTGAGATGTCAGGGTGCAGCTGCATATCCAGCAGTTTGTCCCTCAGGAGGCAGGGCTGGATGGTATTGAAAGCACTGGAGAAGTCAAAGAACATGACTCTCACAGGTCATCTCCAGGTGTGACAGGGCTTTGTGGGTCAAGAAGATGATAGCATCCTCCACACCAGTGTGCCTCTGATATGCAAACTGCAACGGATCCTGGAAAGCAGTGAGCAGGGTCCTCAGGTGCTGGAGAACCAGCCTCTCAAATGTCTTCATGACATGTGACGTGAGTGCCACAGGTCTGTAGTCATTGAGAGCGCTGGGACGACCTTTCTTTGGTATCGGGACGATGCAGGAGGTCTTCCACAGGTCAGGCACCTTCATCAGCCTCAGGGAGAGGTTGAAAAGGTGCTGAAAGACTCCTGCAAGCTGCCCAGCACACACCTTGAGGATCCTGGGACTGATGTTGTCTGGTCCACTGGCTTTTCTGACGTGGAGTCTGGAGAGTTCTCTTTGTACCTGGCTGGTAGTAAGAGTGAGAGTGGGACAGTGAGCGGGGGAGGGTGTGGAGAACTGTCTATTGTCATGCAGGTACCTGAAGGGAGGGAGCTGGGGGGGTGAAGGGGGGCTGTCCTTTGAAGCTGCTGGTGAGGAGCTGAGAGAGGGGGGGGGAGTGGTCAGGACCATGATGGGAGGAAGAGCAGAGTCTCCAGCAGAGGTGTGAATGGGGGCTGAGATGGTGGGGGGAGACCTAGACCCACTAACCTAGACCTAGTCTGCCACTTCAATTAATTATGTGAACCAAAGGCTGGAGGGAGATCCACGTCTTTCCAATGTTTCACAAGGAGCTTTCAGCCCAGCGTGATGCCTGTGTGGATCCATCTTGACTGAGGATCAGAGATCCCTCTGATAGGCTTGGTATAAATGGAATGTCCTAACCAACGGCCAGTTTAATAGTTCTCATGAATTGCTGTCCACTGACTCTGAGCCTTGAGGTGGGACCATGACAAATGGGTCAGGGGGGCAGGGTCTAACAGTTTTCCAGCATGCTGAGTCAGTCTCTTAATCCCACTTGATGTAGTTCAACAGGGGTCCTGTACCAACGTCTCATTACAAAAGGCAGCTGGCAATGAAGATGGCAACAGTGTAAACATTGCATGTTTTAATGTATTAATAAATTAGTTTAAAGTAATGAGAGATCAGAAATGCATTGAACACAGGCCTCAAGAATAAACACAATGTGTTAAGTGAGCAGTGTAGACTATAAACAAAACCTCCCCTGTTTACAGTGAAAACTCCACGGGGGGCCTGCAAAGCTGCATGCTGTGGTCTCGTTATTACAATTGCCTGACAAACCTGATGTTGTTTGTATCATTCACTTTAAAGTACTTTTGCTCTTTAATTTCTCAGACAAAGAATTACACATACAGAATGGTGTGTGTGCTATATTTGTAAACTAAAGATTTTGATTTTTTAAGGCCAAAATGTCCAGAAATGTAAGTGAAATATTAACTCTTGAACATAGTTTGGACTAATTTCCCCCTGGCTACATCAGCTCTTTGATAGCCTTTTGTAAAAACAATCAAACAAAAACAACAACACTTGAATCCAGTGGTGTGTGCAGGCTATCTGAGGAGCAGGGGGAGGGGGATAAAAAGGGCACCTGTTGTTAACCATTGGGCCTCAGTGTGCACAGAATTGTGAAGCAAAACAGTTAATTGTGAAACCAAACCAGAAAAAAACATCTCACTCTTACATTTTAAACTTTTACAGCCTCCAATCAAAATGCTATTTTTTCACAGTCACTCTCCTACCTGCACCCCACTGTTAGAAACAGACGTCATGCTATTAAGTTGTCTGAACACTGTGGGTCACTGCGTTACCTAAATTGATTTTCTAATCCATATATGATGCTGTGAGAGGTTTGGAAAACAAATCTGTCTTTCAGTCCTGAAAAAGGGCCTTTTTGTTTGATGGGGCAGTTATGCAACTTAAATGTAACTTCCTATTGTTAATTCATCTTATTGTGTCAGTAGAAAGGTGACGTACTTGTAATTTCAATGTACAATGTTCCTTACAAAATTGTATACCCATACAATTTTGCAAACTTTATTATCTATTCCTTTGCAGGGCTAATTGAGGTCCCTCTAAATGAAGGATAGGTTTCAATGTACAGTGACAGATATGATCTGAGGTGATGCTATGGTGATAAGTGATCCCTAAGTCGCACAGTCTTAACTGTGGACTGCAGGAACATAGATGCATGTGATTGGATAGTCATGTATCTTCCCTCTTTTCTTGCTCAGTTTGATGCTTGAAGTCTTTCCTGTTGAAGATCAGAAAATGAACAGGGCCGTAGCAAAGCTTTTAGAAAGGCTGTGGTCTAAGTCCTTATAACCAGCCCCAACCCTTAACTACTTAAAACATCTTTGTTTCATGTATTCAACTATTGCCCCAAACTGATAGGAATAAAGTGTGATAGAGTGTATTTGATACTCGATCACTCAACCTCTTGGTTTGGAGGTGGCAGTCTTATCCACTACGCCACCTTGCAGCTGCAGCTCAATTGGCAGAGTTGGTCGTCACCTAACAGGAAGTTGGGGGTTAGATCCAATGCAGCTAAATGTCCAATGTGTCCATGGGCAAGACACTTAATGCCAATTTGCTCCAGCTGCTTCATCAGGGGCGTTTGAATTTGTTACTTGATTAGTTACTTCTGATGGGCACTTTACATAGAAACCTCTGCCATCAGTGTGTGAATGAGGGAAAGGTGTGACCTAAAAGCGCTTCAAGTAGTCAAAAGATTAAGCTATAGTAAGCTCAAGTCCATTTACCATTTGATCATGTATTGTTATTATAATTATTAAGTGTTCTAATGTGTATTTTTATTTTATCATGTCACAAATGCTAGATTTTGGCTATAAATGATGTCTATATATGAAAAGAAAAAAAACTCCCTACATTCTGAAAAGAAGACCTGTCCTTATAACAAAGTAAAAAGAATATTTCCATTTGAAAACAGTCCGGAAATTCAAACTTTGAAAAGAAGAAAAAAGGTCACATAAAACAAAACTTTAATAATGGAGGGTATAATGAGCATACACTCAAAAAAGAGTCCGCAAAATCTGCCAAAGGTATTACTTCATTGCCTTGTCTTAAGCACAACCTTACCCTTCATCGCACTGGGATTTAAGATCACAGCAGTTGGTTTTCAAATAGGAACCCATAGAGGACCTACTGGTAATTTAGACAGTAATATGCTCACAGTTTAAGGTGTTTCTCTTCTGTTTCTTCCTCTTCTGCGTCCCTTTCGCCTGTATAGCCCTGCCCTTTAACACGATCTCCCTGGCGACTCAGTTCTTCAGCTGAATCAAAGACATCGGCGCGCTGCGATGAGCTCTGAGGACCTCTTGCGCCTTTCCTCCCTACTTGAGGACAGATGGATCTGACAACGGAGCGCAACTACAGAGGAAGCTTTTAACCTTTCTCTATCTCCTGAAGAAGGGTTACTTTGTCTCTTTTTTCCTTAAAAAAACACTTTTTATTCTGCCTTTGACCACAATACCAAATGGATATGTACACTTCCACTTTATCACCAGCGCTGGACATCGGCGCAGGCTGTTATCTGCTGATTGTAGGTGAGTTAAAAACCCAGTTCATGATATTATAATCTATTCGTTTAGGGGCTTTTTCATATCAGCTTGACTCAGTTATGTGTGAGTGAAAAACACAATTAAACTGAAAGTATGTCTTACCAAGGATTTGGAGACGAGAAATCAAAACCACTATATTAAACTTTTGCGTAATCCATTTTTACACCCACCATTGGTGTCTATTGGATTAAGATTTTTACTTTTGAAAATATACCGATGGATAAACATAAACTACTGGTTTGTGCATAATGATAAAGGGAAACTAATAGAAGTCTATGAAGTCCAGCTTTTCAAGTGTTTTCTTCATCTTATATTAAATGTTGATTTCACGGCGACAGAGCTGCAACTCTTTAATCTTCATACATTTATCTCTATGAGCGCCCCATTCTCAAAAGCCACATCATCCAAAGTGAAGAAAAACAAATGAGTCAGTGTGAAGGAGGTCTGTCTTTGCCCCCTGTAGCATACACAACCTTTTAGCCTAATGTAACATGGAACTGTGTAGCCTTATAGCTCAACATAATGAAGTTGTCAAATACATGGAAAAATAAAGACCCCTCAGTCCTGTGGATTTTATTCTCATTATGCATACAGACGCATGTTCCATGTTATGACATATTGAAACCATAATGCATGTGTGTGTTTGTCTCCCATTTACTTCTTTAATATAGCAAGCCTTAATAATGTGTGGCACTATGATTGCTGCTCACATCCCCCTTCCACAGTGAAGCTCTCATCTCACACAGCTATAATTGCATCCAGCTATAGGGATAAAACCCACTGCTGCCATCCAGGGTGTTTTATTTATTACATATCCGATTTCCTTTCCATTCTGGGTTTTATAAGTAGTTACTGAAATAGGGAAAGATGTCTACATAATTGTGATGGTTATGGTGACATCATATAACCATTACATATCAGTTTTATGAAATGATCAATTAAGATTTAATCTTAGAATTTGTTCTTTTAAAAGCAAAATAAAACTCTACAAAAAAATCTGTTTTTTGAGGAGGGGATGAAACTAATATTTTTACATTATTAAAAAAAAGAAAAAATCACTCCAAAGTCTAACATTATAGCAGCTTGCTCCTGTGCCTTAAAGCAAGATTATGTAGGCTTTTGGTTTCTTGCGCTTTTGCATCCTCCGAAGGTCTCTGAGTGCAACTGCACTGTTGTGAAACCCACATAGTGCATTGACATAGTCAGCTCTGTGTTGTGATTAGAAGCCTACTGTTTTGTCAAGCTCTCCCCAACGTCCTCTTCCTACTCTTAGCCTAAGCCATATTATCAAACAGTATGACGCTTGACTCTCCCTGGAATGTCAGCAGTCCATCCTGCAAGGGAGAAATAATGTCGTTAAGACAGTGATGGAAGTTTTTATGTTTTATATTTTAACATTAACCAAATATTATTTGAAGAGATTAGAGGTTAAATATTCAAATGTCTAATAACTCTTTCTGCTGCTTGAATCAACTTGGTCTTTTTTTATGGTAACAAAAGCTCCATATTATGTGTCATTTGTGAGCGCTCTCAATGTGAGAAAGTGCTTCAAATGCTCTTCATTCAGATGTAATTAATTTTACCCCCCGCTTCCCCTCAGAAATGAGATGTTTCATCTCAATGGGCTAACCACTCAAAGTGAATTTTAATGTATGCACTGCCCTTGTTTACTCACTTTTCCTTTCCTTCATGTGACCTTTTTCATATAAATACTTCAGAACACAAACAACAAGCTTCTGGAGTCACAGTCATGCAAGGAATAGAGACAGTGATATGTCACATTAACTGTATTTACTGTAAATAAAGTAGAGGTGGATTGAGTGGAATGACAGAGATATTTCCTATTATTCTCAAGACCCCTGCATTGGTTACATGTATGAATGAAAAAAATACAAAAAGCATTATGTAACATATCAGAAACATCCATTTTCTTAATTTTTCAGCAGATTTAATTATGATAAATTCGTTGTTCTTATTATTATATAAAACCTTTTTTATGAAGTCAAGACAAACTGTAGAATTTATTTCTCAGAGAAACAACTGCCGAACAGTTCCTGGATATACATTTCTTAAGGCAGTTTTGTGTAATTTCTGCATATAGTTGTATAAATGATGTTATTAATGGGGGTTTAATTTTTAAGGACACCTTCATTACCTTCTAAAAAAATTAACTCCTTACTATGTTTTGACTATGTTTGATGATTTATCAAACAGTGATGTAATTGATGAAGTGCATGGTTGATGTAATCAGTGCTGTAATTTAACACAAAAACACATTGAGGGTTGCAATCAAAACATCATCGATATAAGCTTAAAGGTCACATATTATTCTCCTTTGCAGTGAGTTTAAATAATTCTCAGCGCTCCCCAGAACAAGTTTCTTTGTAAAAATCCACTCTCATCCTATATATGTCAGCCCTGCTTGTAACAGGCTGTTTCTGTGTCTGTAGCTTTAAATGCAAATGAGCTGTTTGCGACCACCCCCCTCTATAAGGGCTTGGGTGGATTGGGCTTTCTTGCACCATGCCCTGTTGTTTCTGGTGAAAAGGCTGACTCAGATGGCAGAACAAATGCCTAGCTGTGGGAGTGTCACCCTCCGGGGGGAGGGGTTACTGCCCTTTGTGATGTCATGAAGGGAAAATCTCCAAACAGCCTGCGCACATTTTCTGTAAAGTGGAGCAGGCAAAACACAGAGAGGATGGACTTTTCTCATAATTGGTTTGGTGTTTTCTTCATCTTATATTAAATGTTGATTTCACGACGACAGAGCTGCAACTCTTTAATCTTCATACATTTATCTCTATGAGCGCCCCATTCTCGAAAGCCACATCATCCAAAGTGAAGTGAAGTGTCTGATGTAACTAGGACAGAGATAATTATAATATAATATAATATATCTTGCTTAAATAAAATTATACTCTTTGAAAGCAAGTCAGTGTCAACGGCGAATTTCTTCATCATCAAACATATCGACAACAAGGAAATCCACATCAGAAGAAAAACAAATGAGTCAGTGTGAAGGAGGTCTGTCTTTGCCCCCTGTAGCATACACAACCTTTTAGCCTAATGTAACATGGAACTGTGTAGCCTTATAGCTCAACATAATGAAGTTGTCAAAAAAAATAAAGACCCCTCAGTCCTGTGGATTTTATTCTCATTATGCATACAGACGCATGTATGCATAACCAATAGGTTTGTAGATAGGGACACAAATTAGTGTAATAAAAACATGGCAAAGTGTATTTTGCATAATTTGTGATCTTTAACCTAAATGTAGCTTTTTAGTTTGTCTATTCTATTCTAGTTTGTCATTAGCATGAACATGAAAATTCATTATTAACTTTTCCTTCTTGTCTTCTCTCTGTCTCTCCACCCCCTGTGCCTCAGCCGTTCTCTCCATTATTGGAAACCTGCTGGTCATCATCATGGCAATCAAAAAATCATCCAGGATGAAACCGCCAGAGCTGCTGAGTGTGAATCTGGCGGTAACAGATCTGGGAGCAGCTGTCACCATGTACCCTCTAGCTGTGGCGTCTGCCTGGAGCCACCGATGGCTCGGGGGAGACACTACCTGTTTATATTATGGCCTGGTCGGGTTCTTCTTTGGTGTTGCCAGCATCATGAACCTGACCATCTTGGCCATAGTGCGGTTTGTTGTGTCCCTCAACCTGACATCTCCCAGTGAGTATAGTTCTGAAAAAACTGAAAGAAATTATGCCTGGTATTTTAAGATTTAACTTTTGGAAAACATAACTGCAATGCAAATTTTATGCAGCAACTTTTAAAACCTGCAAGTAAAATCATAACAAGGGCAGACTTTTCCTGTGTCAAAGGGATGATTCCAGCAGAAGTCATGGAACCTACACTAACTAGAGCTAAAACTTGATTCAGCCTGGGGTTAAAACTGATCAGTAAGTACAAACTGTTAAGAAGATTAACTAAACCCACTCAAAGGTCTTCTCAAGCTGCACTTCAAAGAGGGAAAGTAATTAAACTACTTTGTGCTGGGGCTTCTATGCAATGTTCAACATAAAATCCATACAGTATACATTTACTTCATCAGATGATAGCCTATCTGTATGCTTATATTGTCTGTGTTTTTAACCTGACACTGTGTCTTTTAGCAACTTTAGTGTAATAAATAGATATCTCCTGTCAGCTAACACCAAAGTTAACCACCGTATTTCTAAGGGAAATACATAACTAGCTCATTCAGAAGTTCAAAAAAAGCCATGAACACAAACATTATAGCGTATAACGTATAACTTGGTGTTTTCCAACCAACTGCAGATTTCCATTGCCGTCTGCTGTTCACTTCTGGCTCCAGACAAACCACCATGGTCAAAATAAGAGGCTCCATAAAGGCAAACCAATGGGCGACCTAACATTGGCTTTATCGTGGTTTATACAGTAACTGCTGCAGTCTATCACATTATATTAAATGGTCAGATATTAGAGCAATTGTCTCACTGACTTTTGTTGACAAAGTGTAAAATCGTTTTTCACAAAATGCAAAATCATTCCTCTCCATTCAAATGCCCCAGTTACAGCCATATAGTGGAATGGATTATCTCCTTAACTTTGCGTTCTGATAGCGTTTTGAACCAGTGACAGCCCAATGGAAGCTCTTTGCCTGAGAGAAACAGACTGGTTTTTCAGTGTAGGATGGATATAATAATAATAACAATAATAATAATAATAATACATTTATATAGCGCTTTTCAAGGGACCCAAGGACGCTTTACATGGTGAAAGGAACACACAAATAACCAAACAAAACTGACACAGGAAGAAAAAGATGGGAGAACGATGGAGAGGCAGAGTTAAGGGAGGCTGTATGGCTGTGGAGAACAGATGGTGTTTGAGAAGTCATTTGAATAAGTCCAAAGATGGGACATTACGGATGTCTGAGAGGAGGGTATTCCAGAGGCTGGGGGCTCTGACTCTGAAGACCCTGTTTCCATAGGTGCGGAGTCTGGTGTGGGGGATGGAGAGTAGGCCATTGTCCGAGGACTGGAGGTTTCAGGATGTGGCGTGTGGGTGAAGGAGGTTGAAGCTGGACAGGATTAGACTATTGACTAGGCTTACCCAGAATTGGTTTAAGGTGGATGCAGCCAAGCTGAACAGATATATAAACATATATAAACAGAAAAGGCCCACAGTGACAAATTGTATGTAGCTTTGGATAAAAGCGTCTGCTAAATAAACTGTAGAACGGTAGAAACATTTTCAGTATGGTTCATGGTCTAAAAGTTGATCATTTCCGTACTGTTTGCAAACAGTGTAACCACATAAAACAACAAAGGCTTGGGGGCAAGAGTCTGTGGTTAAACATTCTACAAGATGTATGACTAAATATAATATAATATATACAGAATGTGTGCCTACATCGAGCATGCCTGCACAGATTAATGTATACCTAGTTTGAATAACATACAAAGCCTGTTAGATAGGCTGGATTACATAATGTAAATAAACAAAATGCTTATGCACACTTGGTATACAGTAAACATGCAAGAATAAAAATAACCTGAGCATAAAACTGTCTTCAAGGATGAGGTTCACTTATGAGACAGTTCTGCCTGTAGGCTGTACAACATTTAGATGAGATATTACCGACATCAAAGTTTATTGTAGGTCAAATGTGAGTGGATATGTATATTACATGGAGGGGGGTCCTCTTTAATGTCTTATCTGCCCCTCAGAGCCCTATATTACGTTGGTGTGACTTTCATCCTTTTGAGCTACTTTATTCGTAACTTCCTCCTACGTCATTATTTTTTTCCTGCATGCTGAATACATCCCTAATACTCTTTCCGTTAGAAAGAATGGATTATGTAAGTTTTCTAATGTTATTTGCTCATCCTGTTTTTACATAATTCAATAATGTAGGTTAATGCAGATATGTATTAGCAATATTTTTGCATGCATATATATTGCTTATTCAGATTATACATTTATCCCAGAATTACCCTTCCACACCCTAACTTGAAACATTCCAGTTTAATTATTGGAACAGTAATGCAAAGAGAACAGGGTCACAGGTCAAATGCCCTAAATCCATAATCCCCCATTACCATCCTCCTACTGGGAAAAAGATTGATGAACATTGGAACAAACTTAATGCAACAGCTGACTCAATCGTGACATCTCAGCACGTTGAATGCAAGGGCATACATTGAATAAATAAGCATCCTTTGTAAGGTTTTGATTTGAATTACCAGTATTTGTGAATCAGTCTAGAGTCCTGTTGCTTCTTCGTGTCTGGATGCATCCAGCCTTCTAAGTGGGCTAAGCATGTGTATCCCTTCTACAAAAATAAAATCTAAACTCAACTTTAGAAGTCTGTTATGAGTCAAGGAATATTTAGTGGTGCAGATTGTATTTAGTATTTTGAAACCAGAAAGTGCCATCAATATGCAAAAAGAAAATCCCTTTATAGTAATAAGGTAAAAACCTTTTAATCTGGTTTTACATCAGCAATTTGACTGTATTATAATAAATGCACAGTCCCACTCTTAACAACTGATGTGCTTATTATGCATATATATGCATCAATTGTAATCTGTTCCACACAAGTGTCTGAAGTAAACACAACCTGCCAGTTACATAAAGTATGCTTAAACAACTAAAGGAACATTACAAAACAAATCTCTCCCCTTCTTCCTGCAGGAGAGAAAATCAGCATGAAGACGGTGAAGATACTGTGCATGTGGATCTGGCTGTACGCTCTTATCTGGGCCATGTTCCCTATTCTGGGCTGGGGACGGTACGGCCCGGAACCCTTCGGCCTGTCCTGCTCTCTCGCCTGGGGACAAATGAAAACAGAGGGCTTCTCTTTTGTCATCTCCATGTTCACCTTGAACCTCGTCACCCCTTCTTTCATCATCTTCGGCTGCTACTTCGGCATCACCATCAACCTCTTTTACATGGACAAAAAGTCAATCAACAACAGCAAACGAATCCCCAATATCGTCAAGCTTCATCAGAGGCTGTTAGTAGTAAGTGATTCTTTCTTCGTAGGTTCTGGCACTTTATTATAGGTTTAAGTCTTTCTAAACATTTTCACTTAAGGTTGATTGAATTTCATTGTACTGACAGTGTGCTGATATTTTTGTGTAATTCACTCAGTTCATTTTGGTATGCAGGTAATAGTATCCACCTGATAATTGTTAATTAAATCAAAAATGCATTTTGTAGGGTACTGGCGCTGAGAATGTCAACAATTAGACACTTTAATCTCTTACCTTCATTTAACCATATATCCATTACTTTAGTTATATTACCATTTATCAATATATTTAGCTTACTAGTACTGTTAGCATACATATTACCTCTTATTATATAAAAAGTTTCCATCACCATTAGCTTATCAAAAACATTTGTATCCATTACATTAGATATTAAAAGTGTATCCATTACTTTCTGCTTATTCTCTCCATAAGTTTATCTATCACCTTCTGCTTTATGACCAGTTAGCATAACCTTCAGTTATTATCCAATTAGTTTATCCACTACCTTTAGCTGACATTGAATTACATTGGATATGTCCCCATATATCTATTCATTTAGGCAAATGTGTCAATTTGTTTGCATTTATCCATTTAACCAGTTATTCATTACCAAGATACTTTTTATGTCAGCATTAAGGCGATACTTGCAATTAATTAAGGTCCTGAATTAATGGTGATGCTATTTTCTGAAAGCCTTCATAACATCTTTCTGTAGTCACAGTGATGGAAAAGAAAGATCCCTGCTGCGTCTTTGAATGGCTTATTTCACTTTAAAAAAAATCCCTAACTGCTTAATTGCCAAAAATTAATATCAATCTTGTGACGTCAAACATTTCAATTTTTCATCGTTCTCTTTGGCTGTTTTTATTCAGTTTTTGATCCACAATGAGTTCCTTTTTATGTAGTTAAATGAAAAACCTTCAATCTACCGGAAGATCATTATTTTATTTCGAAAATCAATTCAGGTTTTTTATTAAAGACTATCAAGACTGTACAAACATTCAAAATAAAAGCCCAACAAAAACTGTTCTTAAATTCAAAATAATGGAATTTCAAATATGCAATAAAAAGGGCTATTAATAACGATTAACTATTGAACTCAGCGATTAATTGTGATGTTAAAAAAAAAAAATTGTCTTACAGCTCTGTAACCATGTAATGACTGATTTGGCAAGCTATTTCAAGAAGTTGATCCCTTACCTTAATCTATAGTCCCAGCTATAACCAGCCCTTTGCTTACAACAAAAATGTAGTTATCCTAACTTTTGAGATATACATATGATATATATCACTTAAACCAACCAGTCAGAGACTAAGAGCCACATTTTTTACTGTCTTATTGCAAAGAGCCACATCATACACACAGGCACACATGAACATCCCCCTGTCCCTTCCCCTCTCTTTTGCTCTTTGCCTCACTCTCGTCCTCCTCCTCCATGTTCTTCTTTATTTCTCTCTCTTTAAAATAAAAAAAAAAAACAATAGCCTTGACACTCAGACACACCCTCACACAGACAGAGATACACACACCCTCACACAGACAGAGATACACACACACCCTCACACAGACACACACACACACCCTCACACAGACAGATACACACACACCCTCACACAGACACAGACACACACAGACACACACACCCTCACACAGACACACACACCCTCACACACAGACACACACACACACACACACTCACACACAGACACACACCCAGACACACACACACACACCCTCACACAGACACAGAAATGACGCTGAAGATCTGAAGCCTTGAAATGCGCTAATGACGCCTGGCATATAAGGCAGAATGGCTTGCCATTACATTGAGCGAAGAAATATAAACTCTCCCACTCTGTTAACAACATCCTGTGTTCATCTTCATATTTTCATGTTGCTGTTGGCTTGTTTCACACAAATTGTTTACTCAACAATTAGGCCCTCCCCCCCCCCTCAAAGCTGATTGGTTCACAGGCATTTTTGTGATTGGCTCTCAGGCTACATCAAAATTAGACCTGCTGTCATGCTCTCATACTGACGGGCACGGACAATTTTTAACACAAACAGAATGGATGGGAATAACGTTGCAAAAAACGGGCAAAGAGCCGCAGGCGGCTCAGGAGCCGCAGGTTGGCCAGGCCTGATCTAAGCCAACTATTCTGTTTTATTTTAACAGGTTGCAATCTTTTTTTTAATTTGAATCCTTTTATTTAAATGTTTTTTTTTCTATTAGCCACATGTTTTAAACTAGTCAGTATGTGATGAAGTGTTTTTAAATAAAGTGTTCATTACTGTACCATTTTTAAAGCAGCAATACAATTCGATAAACTTTATTGTCCCCTTGGGGAAATTTGTCAGTGTAAGCTACACCGCAGTTTTTCTTCAGCTCCTTGATAACTGAAAAGCTATTAACTATAAACTAACCAGTATACATATCAGTAGAAATACTCTTTAGGAACATTCAATCCATCAGGATTTCAACGTTTACTGATCTGAATTAGATATGTAATTGGATTTTATAATGTGATTTACACAACTCTGTAGTCTACCTTGACCCATACTGATAAGTCAGTGAAGGTAATTTAACAATGAAACTTGTCGAGAATCTCAGGGATCCTGTGTGATATTTTTCCTCAGGGATCCTGTGCGACTCTTTTCCTCACTTTCCTCTTATATTTTGCAGATTGCTGTGCTGGTCAGCGTAGGCTTCATAGGATGCTGGGCACCCTATGGCATGGTGAGCATGTGGTCTATTTTCCGTGACAGCAGCACCATTCCCCCTGAAGTCCGTCTCCTGCCGTGCATGTTTGCAAAGAGCTCCACTGTGTACAATCCTCTGATCTATTACCTGTTCAGCCAGCACTTCAAAAGAGAGGTGAGGAAGTTGCGCTGGCATTGCCTGGGATCCAACACATGCCGCGTCTCAAACAGCATCAATGAAAACAACATCTATATGGTTAGCATGGACATGAAGCACAACACAGAAGTCACAACAAAGTTGCAGTCATCATAGAGAACAAGCCAGTGACTCTCGTTTTAAGGACTTTTTTTTATTGCTTGAGAGTAAAGATTTTACTTTTTAACAAAGACTGTTGTGCTGTACACTATCAGGATAGATAGTACCGTTATCACAAAACAAGCAAGGTATCAACAGCTTCCTTTGTGTGTGGCACTGTGAATCATAAGACGGCATGTTTGCACATATGTTAAATGCTGTGAAAGTTCCGCCAGCTAAGTTTAAGATAAGGGTTAAATCTGTTCTTCACTTTCCTGCTTACAGATGAGTAACAGCAAGATATGAATAAAGCGAAAACAACAAGTGGTATAGCCACACAGGAATAACTTCAATCATGTATTTGAAGACATTCACCAATGGTTGTACAGCATAATATGTCGTAAACCTTATTTTAAGCACAGAGAAAGAGGGGTTGTTTACTTTAAAATGTAAGGTTCAGTCTGTGGTAGATGCTTGTCTGTTGGAACACTCACTTACTGTTCATGCTCAGTGTTTTTTTGTAATCGTTCAAAGCTCATGCTTGATACATCTGAATTGTTTATCAAAAACATCAATTCATGTTCAGGTTCACTCTGGTTAGGGTAACAACACATCCAGGGATACGTTGTAGGAAATTAGTTGGCTTGCTAGTTTCCCCATTTACTAGCTAGCTGCCAGCTAAGTTTAGATGCTAGCTTGTAGCTAGGGGTAGCCTCATAATAAATAGATATAAGAATAGGATAAAACCTGCAGGACAAGAAAGCTAATAGAGCTCTTTCCAGAAATCTTTTTTTTTCTTTATAGATTAATAACGTCAGTTAAGTTGAGGTAGACAGTTCCTTTATTTGAAACAGCAGTTGACAAAACAGCCTGACATCAAGCTCAAATAACGTTCCAGTAACGTAAATCGCACAGTCCTCATTAGCAGTTAGTAATTTACCACGGGCCTTGACAGTTTTAAGTCAACGCTGAATTGAAGTCGTATCAAAGCTCACAATGAAAGTCTAACTGTCTACAGTTTAAATACAACCGTACAAACTCTGCAAATGAGGAGAATAGTGTAGTCCTTTGGCACAGAAGATACAACGTAAGAGCAAGTTAACTGCATTGTTGGACTTTATTTTGGATTTGTTAATAATAAAAATAAATATAATATATATATATGACAAAATAAAGCGCTGTCCTTCATTTGCAACAGTGAACAATTAGAGATATAAAAATAGAAGCTCATTTGTAAATCCTCCACATCATAATGATAATCAGTTAATGTCACTTTACACACTTTAGCTTAACAGAGAAGTGTGATTGTCCTGCTGTACTCAGGGATTTATTTTCATGTATTTGACTGAAAACCAGTTTTATTTTAAAAACGTTCCTTTTCACAAAGCTTGATCTGTGATGTGCTGTTATTTTTCATTCCAGTTTGTTATTACTGTAACAGTGTTGACTTTTTCTTCTATTTGTGAATGTAACGCTATGAACCTTAAGCATTTTTGTGTGCACAATGGATTGGTAATGTTTTGGAATAAACACTGACTGATTACAACGGAGTAGTGTTCAATGAATACACATCTCATACAGGTATGATCGCAATAACCACCATCACTTAGAGCAGTTGTTCCCAACCTTTTTTTATTTGACCCCGATCCCTCCTTACAGTTGGATTTCCCAGTAATTTTTCAACATGATTTTATTTTATTTGAGAATATCTCTTTTTGAAGGAATTTGTCTTCGGCTCTTCATCCGTGCTGCAGCCATAAAAGAGAATAATCAACTTCATTCACATTAAACATATAACAATGAACATTATTGAAGAACGAACACATAAAAGATTCTAACATCAGGTTCTTAAAATACCACCACCATTTTCCACTGAGATCTCACTGCCTGAGATCTCCGGCATTCTTGACCCCGGGTTGGGACCCATTGGCTTAGAGCAACAGCCTGACATGTCTGTTAAACAGGTCCTTAATTCCAGTCATGTACATTTGCATACATTAAACATACTAAAGTTGCCATAATCTTTAGTATGCAGTATGAACACTTAAGCTACAAATGATAAATGTAGAATAAAATCTAATACACTATTTTAAAGATTTATTTTTTGGGGCTTTTTGTGCCTTTAATGGAGAGATAGGACAGTGCATAGAGTCGGAATTCAGGGAGAGAGAGTGGGGAATGATAATACACTATTTTAAACCCTCCCATGTGAGAAGGATGTGGACAACATGAAAACGACATGTTGACCTTCAGAAACTCAAAGCTTCAGCTGCTCTCCCTCGCTCTCTCTCTCTCTCTCTCTTTGTCTCTTTCTCTCTCTCTTTCTCAATCCAATTCAAAGGGGCTTTATTGACGTGAAAGTCTTGACAACAATGTTGCCAAAGCATAAAAATAAACAGTTACATAAACATTAAGATTTAATAAATTAATTATACAGTATATCTGCGTGTGTGCGTGTTGTGGCATATATGTGCAGTATGTACAATTGCACAAAGCATTCTTAAGTGAATGAAATATGTTGCATATCATCTGGCTAAAAATGTCTCTTATAAGACAGAGTGCTCTTTGCTATGGTGATTATAATCTGATTAAATGGCTTTGCATACTATCTTAAGAACCACCACACAAATCAGTAAACACTATGGCATGTTTGAAGTTGCTGTGACTTATACAGGCTGTGCATGTGTAATGTCATGAAATAGTTGATTCCCAGTTCGGTCATTGTTAGTGTTGGTGAACCGACAGATGCATGCGCTGCTTTAAATGTTGCGGCCGTAAGGAATTGTGGGACGGCATTATCTGATTTCCTTTCGTAAAGGATGATCCAGTGTACCCTAACCTCAAAGGAGGTTATAAAGGCAGCATTGACACACCTTTTCTTAGCTTTTAGAGAATTCAGCTCTTATCATGGCCCCCTTTAAAAAAACAAAAAAAAACAACATTTTTCTTTCCTTCAAGAAATTTCAAGATCTTTTTTAACTCATTAAGTGTTGGACTGAATATCAGATGTTACAATCCTGCAGCCTTAATTTCCCCATGTCTAGCTAAAAATAACAACTTTCATAACCAGAAGTGCTGCAGGACAAAAGAGTAAGAGTCTGGATCTGAATTGAATGTAGTAACCTCTCACAGTTGGTCACAGTCGACGTGGAGGTGGTCAGGACCCACGGGTACCTGGGGCTGCAGTTGGACAACAGGCTGGACTGGTCATCAAACATGGACACTATCTGCAGGAAGGGACAGAGCCGTCTGTACTTCCTGAGAAGGCGGGGATCCTTCAACATCTGTAAAAAGCTGCTGCAGATGTTTTACCAGTCTGTGGTGGCCAGTGTCCTCTTCTATTCTGTGGTGTGCTGGGGAGGAAGCAGCAAGAAGAGGGATGCAGCACGGCTGGAAAGACTGGTGAGGAAGGCTGGCTCTGTGGTGGGCACAGAGCTGGACTCTCTAATGACGGTGGCAGAGAGAAGGACCCTGAACAGAATGCTCTCCATCATGGACAACACCCACCACCCTCTGCACAGCACCTTCAGCAGGCAGAGCAGTGTGTTCAGTGGCAGACTGCTGTCACAATCCTGTTCCACAGACAGACTTAAGAACTCTTTTGTCCCCCTGGCCATACGTCTGTACAACACCTCTGTCTGTTAAACATTGCTGTACATATATAAACAACACTATGAACTATTTCAGTTCCTAGAACCCTGTTAAGAGGAACCTTTTTGGCTCCTGCTTCAGAGTAGGTACCATGGCTGTGCGAATGCAGACACAGTATAAAAAGTTCCCATGATGTGTATTTCTCAGGGAACTCTGTAGTGGATAGTTCCTCCCCAAAAAGTCCCCAGAACTGTTCGGTCCAAAAACACCTATTGATGTCACCTTTTTCTATAGCAGTCAAACATTCAAAACTCTGATCGCAATACGATCACATCCATCTGTTGTGAGACTAAACTATTAAAATGATTCACTGTTTTTACTGAACATTCAGTCAACAGACACATCTGAAACACTTCTCTGTACACAGGGGACTACCCTGTACCAAAGTTATGGCTTTTTTGGGGGGTCTTATTCCCAGTATGCAGACATTATAATAATAATAATAATTTATTATTATAATGTAATAATAATAATTTATACTTTACTGATCCCGCGAGGGGAAATTCGTTTTTACACTCTGTCTAGTTAACAGTCAACACACACATAGGCCGAAATACACACACATGCACAAACAGGATCCTATGGACATGCACTAATGGAGAGGTGTCAGAGTGAGGGGGCTGCCCACAGTGGGCGCTCCTGAGCTGGTGGTGGTGGGGGGGGAGTTAGGTGCCTTGCTCAAGGGTACCTCGGCAGTGCTCAGGAAGTGGACTGGCACCTCTCCAGCTACCAGACCAATTTCTGGACTTGGTCCGTGCCGGGACTTGAACTGGCGACTCCGATTCCCAACCCAAGTCCCTATAGACTGAGCTACTGCTGCACCATTAAAGGTTCAATATCTTTTTATGAAACCTTTTTTATGTAAAAATCACAAATTAAAAAATTGTTCTGAAACAGCTGAAAACCTCTGAGAGAACTTCTTTTAATTTGCATTGATTCTACTGTACAGTCTGAAAAAGTATAGAAGACTCATTCACCCTTAAAGAGTACACTGTAGGCTACTACCAGTCCAGAACTGACCTCCTTTGCCACCGAGCCAAAGGAGCTTCACAATGAACAGAAATAACCGAAATATAATATGAAATCTATTTTATAAATCATCATTTATATTCAGGTAGAGCTGAACCAGAAAAAGTAACACCGTTTTTGGGAAGCCATCAATTGGAATCAACCATTATTTTATTTAAAAGTTTTTGTGCTACGACTGACTTTTTGTTCCTCTCAAATAAAACACAGGACTTGTGTTATAAGAAAATGTTTTGATATTGAGTCAGCTTTTTGCGTTTGGAAATTAATTTAGCATTTAATCAACAGAATGTCTTTTTTGTTTCAGATCTTTAATTATTTGGCTTGTTGGGTGTGGTGTAGTTGTGTTGCTGTATACAGTAAAGTTAAACACTTACTGTAAAACAAATCCAAAACAATTATTCTAAGTGTTTTAACATCTCTGAAAAAAAGAGTTGCAAGCCACCTTTTCAAAGTTCACATACTTTATTTAAACCAAAGAGCAATAAATCTGATCAGCATTACAAGTAGAAAAATACTTTACCCACCATTTCACATATAAGAATCACTGTTGTGTGGTTTCTTCTAACAGAAGCTCTCTTATTAAACATGAATCCAGGCAAGAGTTCAAGGCAACAGAAGGCCACGTTCAAGATAGTAGAACCATTCAAGTGACAGGGTGAAGGAGTTCATAGGTGAGTTGTTTCACTCAAGATTTCTGCATTTGGATCTCTTACACAGCCGCTCATCACAACCTGCTACATAACTCCAATCAAACACTAACTACTCTACTAAAGTATTACACTCCAAGCAGGTCTCTAGTGCTGTGTTGTTTTGTTAATGGTGGGTACTGATGAGAGCCACATTCACACTATTATTCTGGAAAATATCAGATATTAACAGAGGATTAGTAAAAACACTGCAACATCTCCAATTTTAACTTGGCCAAAAAACAAAGAACATTTCAAAGTAATTAATAAAATTACCTCTTATTTAACTGATAAAGATGTGTCTCCTAATTTTCAAGCATTTATTGTGAATAAACGTAACTGAAAAAAAATTTTATTGGCGAAGTTACAGGAATGAAAATGTCAAACTGAGGAAACAAACGTTCTGTACTGAAATTTGACATTAAAAAGAATGTAGAGTAATGTTCAAACCTAATGACACTTGTAAAGGTTTTTATTGACTGTGACTAACACACATGCTGTGTTCTCACTTTGGGGAATGACATTTTATAATGTTTACAATCTAACGCAACAAATCAAAACAGATCCATTTGAGCTCCCACTTGCAGGTACTTGTGATTCAGCCTGAATAAACAGAATGGTTTCTGTATTTTCACATGGCCTGTCGGATGCTTTCCAGGCTCTTCTCGATATTCTCAATAACCTCCACTGCAGCTTGTGGGATCCTGGTTCCTGGGCCGAAGATGGCACACACACCGCTCTGGTACAAAAACTCATAATCCTGCACAAAGATACGACACCCAGTTATGATCATCTTCAATTATGAGGCCTCAGCCCCCCTAAAGACAGAAGGATGGGCACAGCTCCTACATGATGTGCTGTTAATTATGCAAATGCTAATTCAACCTGGAGTATGCCCAGCAGGACAGAGATGAAGTGTGTGTTGCAGACACAGGACAGGAATATGACCCATGTCCTGTAAAGAGACCTGATTGCAAATTGCAAATGTTGTGGTTGGTTATGCTTATTATTTAAAAGGTGAATCCCCATCATAAGATTGGTTCACTGTCCATATGACAGCAGGATTATATGTATGTATGCAAGTGCTTTTTATGTTAAGCTACATTCGTGTATGGGGCTTTCATGACTCCGCGGCACCAGCAGTCATGCTGCAGATGTAAAAGCCTAAGCTTGCCTGGAAGAGCTGTATGGTAATTTATTTCTGTCTGTAGACCCACAGAGTATTAAGCATTGTGCTATTCATTACCCACTGCCTCCCTAGTGAGGGTAACTTAACAAAGCCAGTAGCCTGTGTCAATGTAAGTGGCAGTATGATAATGCTCAGTCTGATGCACACAAACATGAGCTTTACTCCTTTTGATTAACATACAGTCCATTGTCCACAGTCTCATGAGAAGTTAAAGTCGTCCTGTGTGCTCCATTAATTGAAAGAAAAAAATTCTAACATAAACAGAATGCTGATGCGATTTACATACATTACACCTAGCTTTATAGCAGTATCTCTGCCCAGTAGAGTTAAATAATGCACGGCTGCAACTGTGCCAGCACCTGCTGTGAAAGTTAAGTGGAAGGAGCAGACCACACGCTGGATGACAAAGTGTCTGTGTGGACATTCTGCACACAGTCACCACTGCTTTGACTTTAAATTCAAGAGAGCACAGACACAATGCCGCCTGCCGGTTTATGCCTCGGCCAAATATCTTCATTACAGTTTATGTCCACCAGTGTTTCACACATGTTGGTGTTAGCCAGGGGACAGGTTTTTATTATTAACCAAAATATTTGAAAGAAACACCTAAAACACATGTCACACCACAGAGTATAGACCGTCAAGAGACCCTTCTGGCGACATCCGAACAAACAGGCAAGCCTGGAGTAGAGGAGAGACTGAACACTTCTCGATTGTGATGTGATGTTGTCCACTCGCATGGAAAAATGTATAAATCAGCTGGTATATATTTCCCTCCAAGTGATGCTGAGTTATTGTTTTCACTGACATCTGGTCATGATAACTTTAACCTTTGGCTCCTTAAAATATGTGCCAGTTCATCATTGGGCCTAAAAGGTCCAGTTTTCTATGTGCTTCAATGTCTAATGTACAGTATCCCCTCCAGGCATTCCTGAGATATTGTGTTCACAGGAATTGTGAAGGAAATAATGGCTAACCTTTTTTTTTTCCCAGACATTAAAAAGCCTTGTTGCCATTTGACCTCTCAAGTCAAGTTGAATTTGTGCAAAATGGTGTCATAGTTAGGGTTTAAAATATCTAGATGTGGTGAAAACATATATTAGACATAATGTTGACATTGACCCTGACCAACAATATCTAATGAGTCTGTTCTTGTGTCAAAGTGAACATTTGTGTTAACAATGAAGATAAGCCTTAAGGCGGTCCTGATATACTGATGTACTATCTTTGTGTGTATGTAACACAAACATGAAATTAACACAGTTTTTTGTGCTAATAAGTAAAAGTAAAAGATTACCTGTGGTGGGATGACACCGCCGCAGATGACCAGGATGTCTGGTCTGTTGAGCTTCCGTAGTTCCTTGATGAGCTCAGGGACCAGGGTCTTGTGTCCTGCGGCGAGCGTGCTGACACCGACACAGTGCACATCTGCATCCACTGCCTGCTGGGCAACCTCCAGGGGAGTCTGGTTACCGAGAAGAAACATGTAGAAACATAGAAGAAGAAATGAACAATACAGTATTTAGGGTTGAGGTTTGCAAATTTATGATGAGCCAATCTGCTAAATGTGTGCAGTTCAATACTGTCACCAGAAAGTATAGCTAAAGACGTGTTTATTGTCCTCAGTGTAATAACAAGTACTGCATGTGTTTCCCATATAAGCTGACATTCACAGGTTTGTTTGAAGGTCGGCGAGAATCCAGAGTATTTCACCTCTCAGTAAAAATGTCATTTCTTGTGTGAGTGCTGGGCTACAAACCACAGCGGCTTAGCTAAACACTTGCTATCATACTGTATGTAATTGTGACACAAATACTGTGCCTTGCAGTTAAAAAAAGAAAAAGAAAACGGCCCCGCACTTCATTGCTGTGAAGGCTCATGGTGGTACTTTTGCCTCATAATCGTGTGTACAGTACATCCGAATGGACTGGTGATTATTACATCTGTGTCTCACTATCTTTTAGAATGTGCCCAGGGGTATAATCCCTATGCATTGAGAGTGTGCGTGCGTGTGTATGTGGGTACACTTGTGTCATTAGGCTATGTATTTGTGTGTTTACTTGTAATGTTACTCTTCTTTTGCTTTCATTCTGAGTGTTCTAAAGACAGATCTCTCAAGTTCTTGGGTTGTCCATTGCTCTGGCAATTGACTCTCTATATGCCTATAAAATTGTCCTCCCTGTTTCGTCCTTTGTGTCAAAAAAAAACAAACTTGGCTGACACTGTGTATCTCCACTCCACCCTGTACCACTTACCTGAAACAGTGGGCCGATATCCACATCGAAGCCCAGGTCAGCAAACCCTGTGGCGATGACTTTGGCACCCCTGTCATGACCATCCTGTCCCATCTTTGCCACCAGCAGTCGAGGGTTCCTGCCCTCATTATTCTTAAATTCTGTAACTCTGAGATTAAATAAAAGGAAAACCAATGGAACCCAACCAGTAATCAGTGTAAATAATAAAATGCAAGGTGACAATTAGGTTTATTTTCTACCTGTTGTGGGTTAAAGCGATCTCTTCATGCTCCCCAAACTCGCTGCGGTAAGCACCACTGACCATCCGGGTACTGGCTTTGTGTTCACCAAACACTTTCTTCATGGCATCAGTGATTTCACCAACAGAACATCTACAAGAAGAGCGGACAACAACTACTTGCTTGAGTTTTCTCGCTAGGGGGATAAATAAAGCAAGGCAATCCAGTTTTCCATTTGGTTACAACATGTTAAGACGTATAATCAATATTTGAATGTCCTTATAGCATTTATTGCAGCCCGTTTCATTAACTAAATAATTTGTTGTATTTTCTTATTGGATTGAGGGAGATAAAATAGAACGATCACCTCGCCGAAGTGTCATTTTTTTTAAAAAGCTGCTCATGTAGTTTTTGAGATGGATGAAATATGCAACACTTAACAATAAGGTACAAAACACTGTCTAAAGAAAAGCTTAACTAACTTATTTCCGTCATGACTTGTGCTGGTAATTGCAAGAATTAAAGCAGGAAGTCAAAGAATTGCTGTTGCTAATCATTAACAGACATCACTATTTAGATCATCAATCAAGGGATGTTAAATCAGTTATGGCACACATTTGTTTAAATGCATTAAGCTCCATTTAAACCTGCTTGTAATACCAATATCTTCTTAACTTGTGTGTGTGTGTGTGTGTGTGTGTGTGTGTGCGTGTATATATATATATATATATATATATATATATATATATACACACACATATACGTATACGTATAGCGCCCTCTGCTGGTGAAAGAAACCTGCTAGTGTAATACAATGAAACGCTATTAAACTGGTGAATAAATCTAGTAATATCTGCGCATATATGCAAGAAAATCAGCTGATGCAATAGTCCCATGATATGCTAATATCGGAAGAAATTGTCGGCTGCCCGATTAATCGGTTGGTCTCTTACATATACATAATGTTTGATCTGAAAGCATTTTCCATTTTATTTTTTTGTCCCCTTTCCTTATACTATTCGACTATTTTTTTTTCTTTACTTGCTCTTTCGTTTGTAAATAAAAACTTGACTAACAGTCCCTACCCAGTCTCACTTTTAGTTTGTCATTACTTTTAGAAGTCACTTTCAAGATTTTGCTTTGCAGTGATTTCAATTCAATAAAATATATAACGATATATATTTTAATATCGTGGGTAATATTTTTTCTACTATCACTGGATTGCCTGCGATGATTTAGTTTGGCCTCAGCTTCCAAACCTTACGGAATGAGGAGAAACTTCCCACAATCATAAAGCTAAAAATACAACATGAGCAAATTAGCTTGAAGCAATAACGTCAAATAATCCAGATACTGTACGGTGTATTTGTGTGAGGCAAGATCACACATGTTTAAAGCGTCAGTTAGTCTTTCTAAATATATAATTTCACACTAGCTGTGAAGACCGTTACTTCTAGACAAAAATCCCCATGTTGTATTTCTTCTGAGTGGTTTCACACAGTTCATCTGTATAATGACTACACTTTCACAACATTTCAGACTTATAATCAATGTAGAAGGGCTTGGAAGCATTATGAGAGCTATAATTAGTTTTTGAAGCTCAAATCATGCAGACTTAAGAGTCATCATTACAATCAGAGGTTTTAGTTTTCACCTGGCTCGAGCTGCCTCCACAGCCAGGGCTAAAAGGTTGCCCTCTTTGGTTCGGGAACACTCCTCAATGGCTGCCAGGCACTTCTGCGCTGCTTCTGCATCACGACTTTCTCTCACCTGCAAAAAAGGTCATGAGATTCAATCTACCTTGCTGACAAAATTTGCATAAAGAATTCATTTCAAAACAGTATGTGTATCATATTGTGAATGATTTGAAGAACTTATGCAATCTAATCTATCATTATTGTTTTAGGCTTTCATGAGAAAACAGCCATCCGCATTTATTTCACTAGTGGAAAATTCACCCCTTGTTCCTCTGAGAAAATCTGTGATAAAAAAAAAAGAAAGAGAAAATAAGACGTTCTCTGGAGTTAAATCCCTCACGTACTGTACTGTACTGGATTGAGGAGGTTGATATTTCCAGAGTGGAGGCTTCGTGTGGAGGATTGTGTGATAAGGAGTTCTTTGAGATGGGGGGGCAAGGGACATGGCGACAGTTGGCGACTTAACAACCTAACAGCAAAAGAATTCACATATTTCTCACCACTCCATCACTCTTTCTCCCGTATAGATTTTTTTCTCATAAGTAAATCAGTCATACAGGACATAATAGATACCTTAATCCATCCGATTATAATAAGTGACCATGCTCTGATCTCCTTACATCTAAACAGCAAGCAACTCCATAAACAACCAACCCGATGGCAATTCAATCTCTCACTACTAAAAGATCCAAACTTTGACACAGCTATAAAGGAAGAGTGGGCATCCTTCATGGACATTAACGACCCTCAAAATAACTCACCATCACTTATCTGGGAAACCGCAAAAACAGTTATTCGAGGCAAAATCATTTCATACTCATCTTACAAAAAGAAAACAGAGATAGCACATGAGCACAACCTAGAACTTAAAATTAAAGAAACAAAAACGATCTGTGCACAAACGGCAACAAAAGAGAATCTAAATAAACTTAGGAAATATAAATTAGAAATGTCAGACATAATAAATAAAAAAACACAATTTCTAATCCAACAACTCAAACACAAGCACTATGAATATAGCAACAAATCAGGAAAATATCTCGCAAATCAGCTACAGCAAAAAAAAAGGAAAAAAATACCATCCCAGCTATACAAAACCCAGCGGGGAAGCTTCTCATATCACCTAATGAAATTACAAACACCTTTAAAAACTTCTACCAACAGCTGTATACATTAGACACAGAACCCAATTCAAAAGACATATGTGAATTCCTTGATAAACTAGACATACCAACTTTAACAAAAACTCAAGCAGAAGCATTAGATAAACCACTCACAAAAGAAGAATTCTATTCAGCACTAAAGTTAATTCCCCCTAACAAAGCACCAGGACCTGATGGCTTCCCCGCTGAGTTTTATAGACATTTCTGGTCAACCATTTCACCACTATTCATCAGAATGACAGAAGATCTAATAAATTCCGGAAAAATCCCTTCACATATGAACACCGCCAACATCTCAGTAATATTGAAACCAGATAAAGATCCTACCCTCACCTCCAGTTACCGCCCAATATCCCTCATCAACACAGACATAAAAATAATAAGCACTATCCACAAGAATCGAAATGGTCACTTATCACCTGTGTCAAAACACTATACAACTCACCAAGAGCAACAGTCACAAGATAAGTTTATATGCTGACGACATCATACTCTACCTACAAAATCCACAAATCTCATTTCAAGAAACAATGAATCTTTTTAAAAAATACTCCAAAATCTCTAATTACTCAATAAACTGGACCAAATCGACACTGCTTCCAATCTCTGTAAAGAGGTGGAACCCGGCAGCCCTACCACTACCCATTCCCTCCACCACTGAAACTATAAGATACCTAGGCATCAATATCTCCCCCAAATTGTCAGAACTTATACCACTGAATTTCAACCCACTTATCAGAAATATAGAAGACGACACAACCAGATGGATGAATCTACCGGTATCACTCATAGGAAGAATAGCAATCACAAAAATGACCATACTTCCCAAAATAAATTACCTTTTCTCTATGATCCCAGCATGTCCACCCCCCACACGGTTCAGTTCCTTAAACTCAACAATAACCAAATTTTACTGGAAAAACAAAAAACCTAGAATAAAATTAACCACACTTTAAACACCAAAAAATACCGGAGGACTAGATGCACCAAACTTTTATAACTACTTCCTGGCAAACCAGTTACAAATCATAACAAAATGGATACACCCCACCGAACAATCCCACCCATGGCTAGACATAGAACAGGAACAATGCAAAAACATACCCATATCAACCCTACCATTTATCAGCACTTCAATTAAACGTCATAACTCCTTCAAAAATCCTCTCATTGCTACAGCCCTGACAGCATGGTGGAAAGCCCACAAAATAATGAACACAACACCCACACCCTGTAAGAACACACCAATATGGAACAACCCAGACTTTCTTCAAAACAAAACACCACTGAATCTCACCACCTGGAAGGACAAAGGCATCACCCAGCTTCAACACATAATTCAAAACAAAACCTTCATCCTCTTCAATGAAATAACTCAAAAGCACAATATAAACAATAAATCTCACTTCCAATATCTCCAAATCCAATCTATCATAACACATAAATTCAACCTCAAACAAGACTACATAGAAAATTCAACACTAGCAGACACAATACTAAAACTCTCAACACCCACTAAAACTCTATCTAAACTATACAAACTCGTAAACATTGACCATACAAAATCTCTCCCCACAACAAAAAAGGAAAAAGATCTATCAACAACAATAGACCATGACACCTGGAATATAATCTGCAATAATACCTTCTCAATGACAAATAAACCTAACCTCCAACTAATTCAGTATAAGATTAACCACATAACTCATATCACACTTAAGAAAAAACATCAAATGGGACTTTCTGATACAAATAACTGCTCAGTATGCCCCCCTAACACCCTGGATGACTACATGCATGCAATCTGGCACTGCCCACCCATACAGCAATTCTGGAAACAAATCACAACTAAACTCTCTTCAATACTGAACTGCCGGGTTCCACTCTCCCCTTCACTATGCATCCTAGGAAACACTCTTTCAATCACACTTCCCAACAACCAAAAAAACACAATACTCATTGGGCTCACTGTCGCCAAGAAAGCAATCCTCCTCAACTGGAAAAGCAGAAAAAAACTAAACACCTCAGTATGGATAGACCTCTTTGTTGAACATATCATCATGGAAAAACTTACAGCATCCATCCACAATAAAACACACACAACTTGGGAGCCAATCCTCACCTCACTACTTCCCAAACAACATAGTTCAAACCCCTGATATTCACTACCACAAATATAGACTCATACAAATACATACACACACACACATAAAGACACATACATAAAGACACACAACTTTTTTTTTTGTTTGTTTCCTTTCTGTATAACTATCATAATTTATGAATTTATTTTCCTCTTACCATCAAATTTAATATTTTCTTATTACTATTATTATTATTGTCTTTAGCCACCATTTTATTATGACCTATTTGTTGATTTATTTCCTCTCCCCCCTTATATTCATATCATATTCATCATCAAAAATTGTCATCACAGCCACTCTCATTTTTCATGCATTTCTTTTTTTCTATTTATTTCTTTTCTCTTTCTCCAATCCAGATGATTGTCTGTTTTTCTTTGGTTGCCTTGTTTTATTCATGTATTTTCTGTTTCTCTACTATAATTACTACTGCTATCACCCCGTGCCAACAAACCTTTGCTGGTTTTTTTTCTTAAATCATCATCAATCATTCCTCAGTTATTCTAGTTTTCTTCTTTCCCTTTGTTTTGAATATGCTTTCTAGCCCCTCCTTGTTCAAGCTTGGCGGGAGGGTAGCAGTAGGCAATCCTATCAGCTGGCCCCCTCCGCAGGATCTGGGAGCAGCTGAGACAGGGGCACCCCTGCACCACACAATGACTGAAGTAAAAAAATAAAAATAAAAAAGATAATATAGAAAGAAAGAGGGGGGGGAAAGGGGAAATAAGAGAAAGGAGGAGAAGGAAAAGAAAAAAGAAAATGAATGGGAAGAAGAGGAAAAAAAAAAGACGCACGCACGCGCGCGCAGGGCCCGTCAACACCCTCAACATACAAAATTGCAAAACGTTATTATTACTCCCTGCTTGCCTGTTTTGTCTTGTCTTTGTCTATGCTGTGCATTGTATCGTCGTGTCTCCCCTGTCTCCTACATACTTTTGCTCTTGTCATGTCCCTCACTTGCCTTGTATTGTTCTGCATCACCTAATAAAAACAAAAATAAAACAAAATTTAAAAATTTGTATTGAATCCTGAAAGAGATGGGGAGCCAGTGTAGTGTCTGAAGATGAGTGTGATGTGTTCATATTTATGCACTCTCATCAGGATCCTAGCAGCGCTGTTCTGAACATGTTGGAGCTTCTGGAGGCTCTTGCTAGGGATCCCGATGAGGAGTGCGTTGCAGTAGTCCAGCCTGGAGGAGACAAAGGCGTGGACGAGTTTCTCAGCATCTGGCAGGGAGAGTGTAGGACGGAGTTTGGCAATGTTTCTGAGGTGGTAGAATTAATATTTGCACAGATGTTTAATGTGGGCTTCAAAGTTCAGTTGAGGGTCCACTTTGATGCCGAGATTTGTGACGGTTGGAGAGAGGTGGATGACTTGGCCAGAAAAGGTGATTATGGGGGATGACTTGATCTGGTGTGGGGTGCCAAGTCGAAACGCTTCTGTTTTGGAGCTGTTCAATTTGAGAAAGTTGTGCTTCATCCACGCCTCTATCTCCTCCAGGCAGGTGGTCAGTGTCGATGATGGCAGGGGTGCAGAGGGGGTTTGATTTGTTTTTAGGTGGATTTGCGTGTCAGCATAACAATGGAATGAAATACCATGTTGGCTGTTGACACGGCCAAGGGGTAGCATATAGATAGTGAACAGGGTGGGGCCGAGGACTGATCCTTGGGGGACACCGCAAGTGACAAGGTGAGTCTGGGATTTTTTGTTTCCAAGGGACACATGTTCGGTTCTTCCAGAGAGGTATGAACAGGACCAGTCTAGGGCGGAGTCAGAAAGACCGATGACAGAGTGAAGGCGGTTGAGGAGGATGTCGTGATCGACGGTGTCAAATGCTGCTGTCAGGTCGAGGAGAACGAGGAGAGATGGAGAACCAGCATCAGCTGCCATCAGCACATCATTTGTGACCCTGACCAGAGCTGTTTCTGTACTGTGGGCAGAGCGGAAACCAGACTGAAATTTCTCAAATAGTTTGTTGTGTTGTAGATGATCGTGAAGTTGAGCTGCAACTGCTTTGGAAATTAAACGGAAGGTTGGAGATGGGCCTGTAGTAGGCAAAGACATCTGGATTTAGGGTGGGTTTTTTGAGAAGTGGTGATATGACAGCAGTTTTCATCAGTTTTTGAAGGTCCAGTGTTAGTGAGTCTGGGTTTTTTTTTTTTTTAGATTTCTGAAGTGAATCTGGCGCTTGGGTTTGGTGAGAGCAGAATGGAAAGGCAGCTCCATTGAGACAGCCTTGTGGTCAGACACACCCAAATCGTTTGCTAATATGTTTGTAATGGGTGCAGAGTGAGTGATCACCAGATCAAATGTGTGCCCCCTGGTGTGAGTGCGGACATCAACATGTTGAGTGAGACAGTCCAGTAGTTCTAAGAACTCAGCTGCAGGTTGGCTGGAGGGGGTGTCGACGTGGATATTGATATCTCCAAGTATTATAATGTTGGCAGAGGTTGTGCAGAGTGAAGAGAGAAGATCGTGCATCTCTGAGATGAAGGTTGAGTTTGGTTCGGGTGGCCGGTAAATTAGAAGAATTGTCATGGTGAAAGGGGGTTTACATTTAAATGTAAGGCATTCAAATGAGGAGAGTTCAGGCAGGGGCAGGGGGGACAGTTCAAATGAATTTCAGAAAAATACAGCTACACCGCCACCCCGGTGCCTAGAGCTGCGGGCTTTCTCGAGGTAGCTGTAACCAGGAGGACAGACTTCATTCAGGGCAAAGAAGACGCCTGACTGGTGCCAAGTTTCAGTTAGGCACATTAAGTCAATGCCCTTGTCCGAAATATGATTTTGAACAAAGGATGATTTGGATTTGAGATGGATTGTGCATTAAAAAGCTCTATTTTGACTGCTAAGGAAGGGGAGAATCGTTGCAGAGGCCGAAGAAGACTGGAGTCCACTCCACATTTTTTGTGCAGCTTGAAGTTTGGTGATCTTGCGGAGTTTCCAGTGCTACTTGTTCCAGGGACAGCAGCGTACTGATGACGTGGCAGACGTGTGAAGGTGCACTCGGCTGAGGACCAGATGGATGGAATGGAGTGACCGGGCTTGAAGTAAACAAACTTTTGACTGGAGCTTCTGTGGATGTAACGGGGCCGACGCAGAAGCTTAATGTTTAATGGCAGGGATGCATGTTAGAGTGGTCCAATTGTTGAGTGTCAACAGTTGAGTGACAGTTGTATTGACTGTCTGCCTATGACCACTACGATCTCCGTGCGCATAATTAAACGGCTGCATTACGTTTTCTGTTCATCACGTTGATATTGTGATTCTGTTGAACTGCAGCTGTGAAGAACACTCACCTACATCAATGGCCTTCACTTCTATGACTCGTTTCTTTCAAACACAGTTTCTAGAGCCAAGTCTCACCCAGAGCACTGCAACAGCTACTGAAGACCTTCACTAACATCTTTATGTTATCATTATGTGTAAACATGTCATGGTACATAAATGACGAAGATGCAGCCTTGGACAAATGGTGCATCTTGACAGCACAGCCCATTCAAAGCTTAAAGATTGTGTCAACTGTGTCCATCAACAGCTGTGTATGTGTAGCTCTAGATATAGAAGTGTATTGTCCAGTCAACTAACACAAAGGAGCTGCGTAAACAGTAGATAATTCTTTTAATAATCCAACAATCTGCTTTGTCTGATCGACAGTCAGAAACTCAAATATTTCACTTGAAAATGACACAAGATGTTTTATTTCTAGATTATTAAAGTCATTTAAAAAAAGTTGATGAATCAACCTATGAAATACTTTTATTAAAGGTATGTTTGCATAACCAGTATAGATCATGTACATTTTGTATACATTTTTTTCCTCCTCATTTTTACTGACCTTTAAATCCAAAAAAAGAAATATTTACTTACCAGATCATTGTTTATAAAAACATTTTAAAAAATGTACGTAAAAAGCGGGAAAGCAAAAAAAAAAACATACACTAGAGATGCTAGTCACTTCGCATTAGTTTCCTACTGACTGAACGAATGCTATTACAGTAGGTCTTTCACACTTGCAGAAAACTCCTGATACTTCCAGGAGGAGCTGTATGTGTGAACACAAACAGGCAAATTTTTCAATATGACTTCACCCGGAGATTTTCCTGCCAGACCCCTAGTAATTTTTCCGCAGCAAGTCCGAGTGAGATGATGTGAGAACACAGCAGGATATTCTCTGGAGAATTCACCTCGAGCCAATGGGAGGGGGGAGTGACATGCATGTCCTGTGAATTTAATCAGTTTACTGACTGTCTGACCACCACCTCTACGATCTCATAATTAAATGGCTGTTACACGTTTTCGGTTCTCCAGTATGTTGATCTCCGCTCTTTTGTTGATAATGTCATTACGTTGAACTAAACCTAGCATTGACTTGAAGGCAAATATCGTCAAATTAACTAGATATTTTCAGGGGTACATATGTGAAAACGGCTTTAAGCTGATTGGCCTTAATTAGTGGCAATAAAAAGGAAAAATGCTTAAAACTCGTCTTGTTTCAGCCACAAAAAAGAATGCATTACTTGAGGGGGAAAAAAAATTGTCATGTGGGACTGGCAAGTTGTTGAGTTCTGGTCCAAAGAAAAATCAATGATGTCATTCTTTGTCTTCTTCTTTCATGTCACAAAAACGAGAACAGCTTGTCAATCGAGACATCCCACAACATACAAAATGTATTTCCTTTGAAACATCTGCCCCTTGAGCAGAGAGCACCTACTTTCTGACCTCCAATCTTCTGACAGCTTCTATCAAAATGTAATGACATTTCAAAAGCCTGCTGACCTTCTGACAGATCCAGTGAACCCCCGACACACAGACAGACATGTGACTGCAGGTAGAGGAATCCTCTTCTGTCATCTCACATACAGCACATCTGATGGTTGAACATGTCTGATATGCCTTCATAGATAAATGTTAGAGCTCCTCCCATTGTGAAAATCTAGGCCGATACAGATGTTTAAAAAAACAAGTTTGCCAATAGCAGATTCCGATTTGTTTCGTTGCATCTTTTGGTGTTAGAGTCCCATGCTTTCTCTCATGATTGACCATTAAAAAAGGTTCAGCGTTTGTCCAACAGGTGACTTCCTTTGACAAATAAAAAAATAAACTATATCAGGGCTGATATCAGCACATACTGAAGTTAAACTGGTGCTTAAAACACATAATATCCTGATTGAGCTATTTCACAATAAAAGTGTTCCAACAACAACATAACAGGAACCCCAGCCCCCTTCATTTAATCATCTTGGATGTAAGCCAGCAAGTTATCAGTTCAAACACACCTTCAGAAGGTAGACTCATTGCAATAAATATGCAAATCTGTGCTGCGCTTGGCTCAAGAGAAACAGAGTCAAGACATTCCAGCACGTTGCCTATGTTACAGTCCCAGACAATCCGAAAGATACACGCTGCAAATGAGCACACCAAATTAATGTTGCTGTTATTTGCTGAGACTCGGGGGGGGGGGGGGGGGGGGGGGAATACAAGTTTTCACTCTCATTGTAAAAACTGACACCCGCTCTGACACGGGGTGGAGGCCTTGCTGCAAACAGTGTTTGTCTCTAAAGTGTCTGTGTGATGCAAAATACGGCAGCATACAAATTGTGACTGCCATATCTTACATTGTCCTGCAAGGTGTATTCAGTTCTCGCCAGGCATGCGTTTCCTAGCATAATTGATACCAGTGTACTTCACACCCCTAACATATGACAGATTTTTGGTATATCTCACACTTACTTCCGGCGCAGACGCGAGTGGCCGCATATCCAGTAGCTTCGTCCCTGTCGTATTCGTTTTTAATATTTTATCGGTGTTTTTGCTAACTTTACTTTTGTTAATACACTTACGGTGTAGAACATTGTTATGTTAGTATCCTATGGATACTCTTTTTTCTTTTCGGGAATATAGCAGCGGAAAACTTGGTTATTCAAGGTTATGCTCTCACTCCGAACAGTGGGACAAGCCGGCATCGTTCACCCCATACCTGAGGAGATGAGACGGAGGTACAGAGGCTGCAGAGCCGGAGCCAAGGTAAAAAGCTAGGCTAGCAGCTAAGCGGTGGAAGTACAAGCCCCTGTGTTCCGTCGATAGTTATGGGTAACGTTAACTGTCTAACCAACAAGACAGATGAGCTGGCTGCCCTTGTGAGGAACGACCGGACATTTAGAGAGTGCAGTTTAATGTGCTTCTCAGAAACCTGGCTAACACAAAAAGACCCCCGACGCTAACGTGGATCTACTGGGCTTCACAACAGTGAGAGCGGACAGTGACACTAAACGCAGTGGCAAACGGAAAGGAGGGGGGCTTGCGCTGTTTATTAACACATGACATGTTACTGTGAAGGAGGCAACGTGCAGCAAGGACATTGAGCTGCTGGCGGTAGGTCTCCGACCATACTACATGCCCAGGGAGTTCTCCCACACCATTGTTGTTTGTGTTTACGTCCCTCCGCGAGCGCACGCTGAGACCGCGTGTGACGTCATCCACTCCACCATCGTGAGATTACAGACACAACACCCTGAAGCATTCATTGCCATCTCTGGGGACTTTAACCATGTTACATTGGACTCAACACTACCGGACTTTCACCAGTTTGTAAGCTGTCCTACCAGGAAGAACAGGACAATAGACCTTGTGTATGCAAATGTGAAAGAAGCTGACACTGCCATCCCTCTACCACCACTGGGGAAGTCTGATCACAAACTGGTCCTTCTTACCCCACAGTACAAACCACAGATTCAGAGACACCCAGTAACCACACGCACCTTCAGAAAGTGGTCTCCTGAAGCAGTGGAGACACTTAGAGACTGTTTTGAGTCGACTGACTGGAGCGCCCTGCAAGAGCCACACGGTGAGGACATTGAGGGGGTCTCACACACTGCACAACTGACTACATGAACTTCTGTATGGATGTTGTAGTTCCCACAAAAACTGTGCGCTGCTTCCCGAAAAACAAGCCCTGGATTACCAGTAATGTCAAGGACATCCTTAACAGGAAGAAGAGGGCATTCAAGGAAGGAGACCAGGCAGAGCTGAAGCGCGTGCAGGGGGAATCTTTTTTTCAGGTTAATATATATGTATGGGAGGGGAGGGTCGGTTTCGTGGTTTAATTTGTAACAACTGTTTCATGTCATGTACGTCTTTGTAACCTGCTACTGGATGCTTTGAATTTCCCTCGGGATCAATAAAGTATCTATCTATCTATCTATCTATCTATCTATCTGAAACACAGCAGAATAGTGTTTACCTGTCTAGACCTGTCATCTTTTCGATGTCATAGATAAAGTAGTTGAATGATCAGATATCTTGAGGAAACACTTACCTTTTTCAGTTTTTCAATCTGTTTCTCACGTACAATGGTGTTATCGATCGCCAACACCTCCACTGTCTCCTCCTTTTCCAGACGGTACTTGTTCACTCCGACAATGACCTCTGACCCTGAAAAGAAAGAAAAGAAAATGAAAATCAGCAACAACAAAGTACAACACAGTGATTGCACAATTGTGAACAATCTTTTTCTAAGGATGTAATCAAACACTCTCACTGAGGCAATTGGAGACAACACACAAAAACCATTAAGTATCCTGAAAGAAAACAGACCTGAGGAGATTACAGATACCAAACCAGCCGGGATCTGGACCATTATCAAGACGTGCAAGACAGCAGAGAGCAAGGCAGACCCAGTGTTATCAGAAGATTACCCTGAGCCTGTACACATCAGATAACAGTAACCAGCAACTTATTGAAAAACATGGGACCAACATCCTCACTGACTTTATCTCCGTGTGCCTCGTTTTGTCCTTTAACCAGGCTACTTCTTACAGACATCTATTTAAAAAAAAAAAAAAAGCTTTTTCCCAGCTAACTTGACCCTTAAATTATCTTCTACTGTCTATCTATCTTGTACTGAGCAGAAGCAAACATGCTACCAAGGTGAATCAGAAAGCCCATGAATATCAATGAGAACAGGCATCAGAGGGATTACAGACAGAAGCCACACAAGCCTGAGCAGGTTCTGCTCTGATCCGATGCAGTAACTCTGGGTATTAAGGGAGGTTGACAAAAGTAATTTCCAAAGAGAAACAAGGGGTGTCTCAATACCAATAACATCTGGAACCCAAATCTGGTGAGCTGCTTTCAAACACTTGGGGATGTCCTGTACAAATGTTGTTGCTCGTCTAAAGAAAATATTTTTAGCACAGAAAAGCAACGGTGTAAAGAAAAAACATAATTACCTTGTTTCTTTTCACCATTTATGAATTAAAATGTGTTTAAAGCATACGGCAGTCCAAGCTGGGCAAAGGACCCTAACAAATCAGGAAAAGACATAGCATAACTGATGAATCCTATTCAGGAAGTGAACATGAGTCTGACCCTGTTTACACCTTGCATCAACATCCCTCCTGGGTGACTGGATCTCAAGCAGGCAGACTTAATGCTACGTTTGAACGCACCCAAATGCATCCTGACGACGCATTGAGATGTGAAGACTCAGGCCACGTACTGTACGTAGGTGGTCCGTGATGCTTTAACCCACAGTGATTTGGCAGTGTGTATGTACGTGTGCCATTGGCCACATTCAGGACTGCCCACTCTCCACGTATCCAAGGCAACAATCATGTGACGTAACAGAAAACACATCTCTCTGCTTAACTGATATACCGTAATATTTCTCTGCTGTGTTTTGTGGAAATAGTATTTTTTTTGAATATACGTCTCATTGTAAGCCCATGAAGATGTATTACAGTATCAGAGTGTGCAAACAAATAAAGCTGTATCGTGTCGACGTTTATTCAGTGAGGAAGTCTTCAGTCATTCTCTTTAATATGGGATGTTGAAGAGAGAAAGTAGGGAGAGACGGTCACAACAGGTCTGACTCGATCACAAGAGGTCACTGGAGACGGTTTGGGAGATGTGCTGATGCATGGGTTGAACACTGCTGTGACTGCTGTCAACTTGTGAGCAGATCACACATGAGGCATGTTAATAAATACCAGGTCTGAACAAACCCCCTATGTCACCGTTTCACAAGCGCCCTTGTTTTTCACCCCAAGCACACTAAAATACAATCATAAAGTTTTTAAACTAACACAGGGTAAGCAGTGTCTTCGAAGTCAGAATCCGTCTAACACAGGGTCACAATGTTCTTCACTGACATTCCCCGTCACCTTAGAAAGAGCTGCTCTCGTTTTTTCTTTGAAGACTTTTCTTTTAAAACAGAAAAATAATTATTGAAGCTGTGTTCTTGTCAGTGCAGGATTACGGCGATGTCATTTAAAGACATGCTGCAGCTTCAACTCTGAAGCCTCTCCACGCCATCTATCACTCCACACTCAGGTTTATAACTGGTGATCAATTTGACACTCACCACTGTGACCTGTATGAGAGGGTCGGTTGGCCTTCTCTTGAAGAGAGGCGCAACAAACACTGGTTTTTATATATCTTTAAGGCTCTTATTAGTAAACTTACACCTTAAATAACAGACCTGTTGGAGTGGAATTTGGGCGCCTACATGACCCGTTCTTCTGATTGGCTCGTTCATAAAGTCCCTCGAGCTTTTTCTGAACTTGGTAAATCAGCATTTTCTTTTGATGCTCCAAATTCGTGGAACGCCCTCCAGCAAACTCTAAGGATCGGCGTTCTTCCCTCTCTCTCTCTTAGTCTCTTAAGTCTTTCTCTATCTGAGAAAAAATGGCCTACTACATTAATAACCCCCTTCTCCCTAGAACATGCCCAACCGATCATTGATAAACGCCTTACATTGTTAACATTTCCTCTCCAGCAAAGACAAAAAAAAAAAAACAAGAAATCAGTTCTCTTACATGACCAGATTGCTCTAAACCCCTCAGGGGACTCTGACCTTCATAAATTATGTTCTTTTGACTCTTCCAGTCAGTCAGTCAGATTATCCTCTGCCTGAGTTGGTGCCAGTCGGGATCAGCATCAGGCAGACTGGATAATCCATACAGTCTGTGATCCACCATGGTACTCATGTAGAAAACATTATTCATTTAATGCAGGCTGCATCAAACTCTGTCTTCATGCTACTTTTAAACTGTCAGTCACACTGACAAATGCTGGATCATTAAATACCATAACTTTCCTGGTTATAGACATCACATGTGCAGATACACGTCGATGTATTCCTCCAGCTCAGAGCTGACTTGCCAATACAGGTAACAACACACAGCTTTTTGAAACAGCACCGGCTTTATGTTATCTTTCTCTTCACATTGTACCAAAAGCCAAAGCAATGAGTGGGAATTGATTCTCTTTAGACCAACTACTTACTCTGTAGCACAGTCTCTCTCGAGGACTGCTCTATTTTTGAATGACTAGCTTCATAAATCATTAAGTAAGTAAAGTTTATATTTATAGCACTTTTCACAGACAAAGGTCACACAAAGAGCTTTACAGCAACAAAAAACAACATGTACAAACAGGAACAAACGAGTACTTCACAGATAAAAAGGCCTGTCTTAATTCTATAAGTCACAGGGAGCCAGTGCAGAGATTTCAGTATTTCTTATCTTGCTACCAGCAGTAGATCAAAAGCAACACTGTTATCATGGGATGAGAGGAAGGAAAACTTCAGTGGTGTAGTAAGTCATGGATAGAATAACTCCCACAGCCCAAGTTCAAGAAGACATCTTGCGAATGCTAAACAATGAAAAGAATGCATCAAAAAAACTTCAGTATCATGTTCCTTTGTTGCTATGGTTTAAGGAATATCAAATATTGGATACCGTAGGTGGTCTGGGATGCATTTATCCACACTGGCTATGTAGTGTGTACGCACGTGTGCCCTGGGCCACATTAAGGACTGTCCACTGTTCCCGTTACTACTGGCACGGTCACACTGGCCATCCGTACCGTGCCCAAGCACGCTTCAACGCTAAAGACCAGTTCGTTTGACCAGTGTGACCGCTCCGTATCGTGCTCAGGCACGGTACACTTCATGCACGTGCACACGGGAACACAACGCTGACAGCCTTCATTATGGAGAAATCCAGAGTTTCATTTCTGTATCTGACTAAAATGACACAACATAAGCCACAAAGTAGCTGTCATGCTCTCTGTGATGCTCTCTGTGTTGTTCTCTGTGCGGGCGACTCGCGCGCGGACTCTGCAATCGTGCTTGGGTACGGTACGGATGGCCAGTGTGACCGCGCCCTAAGGCATCTGCTCATTTGTTGGTATCTCCATCTGTTGAAACAAAGGTCTGGATTGTAGCCAATACAGAAGCCTGAGTACGAGTACTTTAAATGACTCTTGCTCCCAGCATGCCCTGCCCTGCAGAAACACTCACAGCATGCTCTGCAACATCGACACATAGGTGTTAAGTGTAGGGTCGATAAAAGCAGTCGCTTCTCATTGTTCCATCTCTTCACATGCTTCCAGCTTCAGAGGAGACACCCATCTCAACATGGCCTCATTCCATGGCCTGTTTTAAGAGTTTTGGCACTATCACATAACTAGTGGTCGAGCACAGAGTTTTCTTTCTTAATCTTCTTTGACGTCATTGAACGCAACTGGACAGGAGCGCTGCAGACAGCCCCATGTTACCTGAAGAAGAATACACCAAAGAAACTCTGCTCCTGCAAACCAGAAAGACAATAGAGCATTGCTCAAATCTGACTCTTGCTGCCGTTTCTTTTCATCTGCCACGGAAACCTGCCTGGATCTGTTGATGTTAACATTCAATAGATTGAAGACCAACCGAACCTTGAAACAGCCATCAGAAAAGTGATTCCAAGTAAGGCTTTAGTCTGGGCACAGAATAGTATAGGAAGGTTTATTTTCTAACAACTGATAATCGTGCATTATTGTTGGCTGAACGTCACAGTCTGTTTATCATCTGCTGTAAGCTGCTGCATTTGTTTTTGTTGCTGAACGGCCGTGTTCGCCTACCTGTGTTTAATCAATGCTGTTCTCGCTTACTCTCAGTTTTCATGAGCTGGAAATAAGCCGTAATCAACTAGGCATGGGTACGAGTACTCGCCGTTGACCCCATTATTCGAGTAACATTTTGTTACTCGCGCACCTGTGCAAGCGCTGCTTTTGGCTACAAAACTTAAACTCATACAGCGTTACATGTGTGACCCAGCTTTTTGTTTTCGCCTAACTGAATATACTAGGTAGGAAAATAATTAACGGGATACAATCGTATGACTTCTCCGGCCACAGCTTCAGCTTTAGTACAGATTTCAGCGAAAACAACAGTTTTTTACAGCCGCTACGGCAACTCTCTAGGAACAAATTATTACACCAAAAGCAAAAGCACAACAAATACAGAACCGTCAGCTACACCTGCAACATGTCAGTCAAGAAAAGTGATGTGGCAGTTCTTCGACAAAAACGATTAGTTAATGTGCAGTGTAAGATATGTGGCGTTAAACTTGCATACCACAGAAATACTAGTTCGAAAACAGCGGAGACAGAAAACAGGCAGTCTCGCATCACGTCATTTGCTAGCCCTGTTAGCACACGTCGTACAGGCATAAAGTCTACAATTCCAGTCCGGGAGGTCCGTGTCCGACGGATCCTTTTTTTTGTTTACGGTTAAAAAAAAAATAATAATAATCTGCGGGTACTCGAGTACTCGTTCATTAGGTAATTCGAGTAATCGAGTACAGGGATTACTGTAAATTACCATCCCTATAATCAACAAGATTTAAACAAAAAAAGGCTTCAAATATTTCCCTAGTGTAATTAATCCAGAATATAGTGAAGTTTCACTTTCTCACTTCAATAACAGTGTAGTGGCTATTTGTCCAAAAAACAACAAAAAAATCTAAATAAACTAATATCAAAAATAATCAAATGACCACTGATGCACCATGGGGGATGTAATATACGCAGGCAAAAGAGATCCAATGTCCATGCAAGAGCTGCGGTATTTTGCTGGTTTATTTGAGGAAAACAAACAAAAGAACAAAGAAAATCGTGGCTCCCGCTGCCTCTCTTGACCCTGGTAAAAAACAATAGGCCCACCCAGGTGCATGCTGGTCCTCTACCTGCCACTTACTTAAATAATCTCCGGTGCCCACAGTATTACCCAAATACCTAACAAAATACTAATACAAAACTAAATTTACTAAACAAATAACTAGCAAAAAAGAAAACGTTACCCAAAATCTTTTCTAAATAAAGAAAACGTGTAGAATAATTAAATAAACAACACCACCCAAATATTAGTAAACTAAATACAAAAATTAATTCTATCCCCAATTAAATAGCTCCAACAAACAGAAAGACATCGACTTTTTTGTGATATTCTAATGTTTAGAGCTGCACCTGTATAACTACAGTATGTCAACAATACAGAGCTATAAGTCTCACTTTTCTTTGATAACTTTAACCTGGTTAATGAGCTTGTCTGATGCATTGCTTGACATGAACCACTTGATGTCTCAAAAACATGCAAAACATAACAAAGATTATAGTTATTAATGTAAGCTTACAAACACAAATGCAGGAAATTATCTTTGCAAAATTATGTTGAAGGACCGTAAGCATGTCAGAACTATAGATGCCCAATTTAACTCAAGTAGCTTCTACTATAACAAAAAGTTACAAAAAAACATAACCAAATTTAGGAGCATCCAACCCAGTCTGAGAAAATTCATGCATTCATCTACAATAGATTACATTACAGTAATTTCCTTTTTGCAGAACTTCCCAAAAAGACACATGACAGGTTCCAGCTTATCGCTAACACTTCCACCAGTGAGCTGGCTGTGACAAAACAATAACACACTGCATCTATGCTGAGACCTGTCATGCTCTGCAGGTACAATATGGAATATATAGTACTATCTGTCTATAACACCCTTCCCCCCAACCTTTTGTTTGCAAAGAATTAGGGATTCCACTGGGTTTAGTGTTGGTTTGGTTGTGTCTGAAAATGTGGGGAAGACAACAGAACGATGCAGCTATGTCTTAAGGTCCTGAATCATTTCTGCAGGAGTTCACTTCAAACTAAAACCTGCATTAGACATTTTCACTTGCGAGAATTAGCAAGAGAATAAAAGCTTAAAGAATGAGAGTCATTAAAGTGAATAGAAGATAGTATAGTCATGCATTACCTGAGTCAATACGGGCCTGTCTACGAGCAGCACATTCCTCAATGCGAAGTTTCGGTATTCCCTCTGCCACAGCTCTGGCCATGCCTCCCACCTCTTCAATTTCTTTGATGAACTATGCAAAGAGAAAACGCAGGTTGTAAAAGACTGGGAAGAAATAGGACTGGAAAAAAAAAGATCAAACCTCAACACTGTTTCCCACTCGTCCGTAAGACAGACCTTTAGAGCTGTGTTGTAGACATCATCAGTGAGTGACTCCATCATGTGCGAGCCCCCCCAGGGATCAGCCACTTTGGGGATGCCCGACTCTTCCTGGATGATGATCTGTGTGTTCCTGGCAATCCGAGCGCTCTTCACAGTTGGCAGGCCGAGTGCTTCATCAAACGAGTTGGTGTGGAGTGATTGTGTCCCCCCGAACACGGCCGCCATCGCTTCAATGACTGTACGGACCACATTGTTGTACGGATCCTAAGAGGGTTTACACGGGGGAAGGGATGTTATTGCAGGAGAGCTTGGAAGTGTAATAAAAAAAGATGAAAGGACTCTCTGGTAGGGAAAAAAAAAAAGCGTAGTGTAACAGTGTTTTTGCCACAACACATGAATGTTTCTCAGCCTGTTATTAAAAAGCAGTGTGAATGCTTTTATCATTTCATAGACATCAAAATAAAGGATGCCTGCATTTTGCCAGAAGATTGCCTTCGTATTTTGTCCCCTATATTTTCACCTCACCATTCTGATTCTGTAGTTACAGCTTTATCTCGACACATATTGAGAACTTCAACTCGTATTAACCTGTTCAGTGAGGGACCAGCCTGAAGTCTGGCAGTGTGTGCGGAGGAGGAGAGACTTGGCAATCTTGGGCTGGAAGTTTTCTTTAATGAGCGTTGACCATAACCTCCTGGCCGCTCTCAGCTTGGCAATCTCCATGTAGAAATTCATCCCAATACCCCAGAAGAACGACAACCTGACAACACACACAAAAAAAAATGGTGAAAACAGAGAAAGACATAAATTTGCCACCATTCCCTGCATCATTTGGACAAGTGAAGGATTGAGAACATGCTGGGAAGAGTGTTTTGAGGCTGTTGAGCAGAATTTAATCAAACTTGTACAAAAGATCAAAGACAACACTTGACCCAGAAGTAGGCATCCCATGAAGATCAAAAACATATTAAGCAGCACTCAAACGTTTCACAATTAAGAGGTAAAAACCTGACCTATACATATAATATGTGGACTGAGAAGGTTTGGGAAATTCTCATGTCAATATACCCATGTATCTAAAAGCACACACACAGACACACATAACTCTCGTTCTTGACCAATATCCTTTTTCTTTTCCTGTTTCTTTTATGTTTGCCTGCATTTTTTAATCAATTTCTATGTAAATATTGACAAATACTTCAAGCTAGAGTCTTGTTTGAATTGAATTTTGTTCAGGGCAATCCAATCAAAAATACCATTATGCATTTATGGGAAAATGTCAGCTGCATAATTTGTCAATCAACATGTATGATTCAGGATTCAGATTCAATCAACAGTGTAAAGAGAGAGAGAAAATAATCAATCTGTCACACAGCCAAGACAGTAGGGGTGGAAATCACCAGAGTCCCTACTATACGATATTATCGCGATATTGAGACACGATACGATTCTATTAACATTTTGCGATACAATATTGCGATTTAACTTTTTTCACTTCAAATTATGTCCACTACACTAAACTAAATCAAGAACTGTTTTGTCAAATAAGAAAAAATTCTCGGTCTGTTTATCTCACTTCAGTCTTTGTATTTGTATTTCCGTCTAATTGAACTCTAACATGAATTCTAAACAATGCAACTACCCGTAGTTCAAAATGAATTGTGCGACCCCTTCAGCAGTTAAAGATAAAACGCATATCTAAAATATCATCGTAAAAATATCGATACTGGGCCGCTATGACACGTTATAATATCACCACACAAAATATCGCGATACTATGCTGTATGGATTTTTTTTTTAACCCACTTCTACAAGATAGAAACATGTTGGACAACATGGATTGACAAACATCATCACGGATATATCTGATTTTTTTTCTCTCCCCAATAACAGTATCGGCCCCAAAAATCCCATATCGGTCGGGCCCTTATAGAAAAATTTGACAACATATAGGATTGAACCTGACATAATGCTTTCAGTGAAGCACAACAGATACTGTCAAGAAAATGTGCTCCTCCTCCTGTCGCCCTACAAACACACTTTGACAGCACAATCAAAGCCTTCCACTACAGAATGAAGTGCAAAAAGGGTGAAATGAGCGTCACAATAAATCAACTTCCACTTCTTCTGCAGACCAAAGGTCGAGGGGAAATCAGGAGAAAAGGCAGCACCTAGATAAAAGTATATGGTACAAAGCCCTCCATTTCATACAATAGCGTGACAGCTGTATATTGATTCAGATTGTCGCTCAGAGAGGCCGTTCTCTTCAGATGTAATTATGTGTCCAAGGGTCAAACCAATCCAGGCCCTAAAGGATTTTTTTGAGAACTGCATCTATATGTTACTCTTCTTTCATCCAAGTGACTGAAAGAGAGTGAAAAGGGTCTCTGACTTAAGTGGCCTGAAGTGTGATGTATGAACCAACACACATAAATAAATATCAATTATTTAATCTTTCTTACTTCACCAATCATATCTACTTCATAGCACAAGAAAAAGGCAACGTGAGCTTAATTTTTAATGTCACATAAAGACGATGGATTTTCAAAGTATTTAAAAATGTATAGCAAGCTCCTGCTCACTGTCTAACTTACAGTGTTTTGGTCCGGACACATTCCCCGTTAGTTCATAGCAAGTAAGACAGAGTGCATTACTTTCCTATGGGCCTGTCTCATCAAATACATGAAGTATGCTATATTGATATGAAAAGAAAAGTAACAGCAGCCTTCTGCAAGAAACACCTAGCAGTTGGTTTGAGCGTAAGTCCCGCCTCTGACAGGGCAAATAGACAATCACAGTCTAGGATTGTTTGGGAGGTACCTGGGGTGCCACCACTGGCCCCCACTCTGGACACACCTCTGACCCTTGGATCTAAACTTACAAAAACACATCATGTGTTGCCATAGCATCTATCTACACATTTAAGCTATTGAGCTATTGATCTGCTCTGTTACCTTTGAATGTCTGGTAAATGAGAGAGAGGATATTACTGTCACTGGTCATCACCACATCTCACACAAACTCTCACCTAATAGCTTTCTAAATCTCTCCCCCCCCCCCCCCCCCCCCCTCCCTCCCACCTCTTTTTGCTGTCTTTTCTCTGATTCTTCTCCTGTCAGAACTATGTTTTCAATCAACCAGCTGCATTCACATGACTTTGACTTGATTTTCTGCTGTCAAAACACAGTTTCTTTAACATCTCTCCTTGCACAGGCAATAATATTTTCTTGATGCAGCGGATGTTTGGTTTCAAAATGTCTGTCCAATTAGTGTATTTTCAATTGTTAATTGCCGAGCACCTCCAAACATCAAATGCACTGAAGCCAATCAAAAGGCTTTGGTGACGCCAACGTTTATGAAATCTGCTTCATTTTTGCATTGACATCATTGGATAAAGCATTTTAGCACACAGTCAAGCCAGATGGCACATGCCTGGGTCCCATTAAGACGGGGGGGGAGTGACTGTTCTTTAAACAGAACAATAAGAACACCAATATTTAAACAAGGGAAATGAATTAATCCTCATCATTAACAGAACAGTAAGTCAAAGCCTCGGTGAAATACTGTTCATCAAATGAAGTTCCTGCTCTCAAACGAGACACCAACACTTGTCCTCATTTTGCTACACCACTGTTGGACTTTAATGTTCAGCAAAAATGTCACCCACTAAACAAACGCAAGTGTCCGAGAAATATGGAGTGCAAAGTGAAAGTGACACCATCTGGTGACAGCGGTGGTGCTAAGAGCCAAGTCACACGCTGCACGCCTGATGGAGGCGTCACGGTTGACATCTTGTATCTCTATCTTAGATCATGGTATGGCATTATTCTTCTAATTATGGTTTCAAATAATTGAACGTACTCAGAGACTATATCTATTTGAATATATTAAACTTGTCTTATTAAATTAATAAACTGTACAAAACAAAAATCACATACAGCATTTCCCTCAAACTCTTTTTAGAAGGCATATCTGACAGGATTTCATCTTAAGAGTGAGAAACATGTTGTAATGGTGTTATAAGATGTGATAGATAAAACTAAGTGTTAGACCTTAGAACTACAGACTCCCTGTATCCGTTAAAAGTTTCACACCTCATCTTCCTTCATTTTACTCTTAATGTTGGACTTTCAGTACTGACATCTTAAAGGGGCAAAATGCAACCCTGACATGCAGTGTTTAAAGTTGGTACTGCAGTCCTTGCAGACCTTCTCTGGTCAAAACAAAAACAGAGCATTCAGGACCAGAATCTAAAGTTAGGAGAAGGACATACTGGCTGCTGCATTGTTGTCAGAGACGCCATCAATTCAACATAGCATGTTTCCTAAATGTCTGGTGATATAGGAAGGTCATTCTAGGATTTAATTCAGTAGATATCTTACATTTTATATGGATGGACCTCACTGACAAAGAATGGTTCATTTTTTTCTCCCTTTCAAATGTCTTCTGGAGTTCATTCTTTATCATTTTGTTATTTATTACAAGTGTATCTCTTCCACTAAAGAGCCTGTAATAATGTTCAGAAGGTACGGATGTGAAAACGGCTTCAGCTCAAGCCCGAGTACCTCGTGGAAACTCTGCAGTAATGTTGAAATCATTACCATACAATCCTTCAAAAACAGGGAGGATACACACGTAAAAGAAAACGCTCCTCTCCTGATATTTTTTCTTTACCTTGGGGCGAACTCATCGATGGTTAAGCCTGCTGTCAGTCCGGTGCGGCAGTACTCCAGGCCATTAGCGATGGTGTAGGCTACTTCTAGGATGGCATCAGCTCCAGCTTCCTGAAGATGGTAGCCACTGATGGATATGGAGTTGAACTTGGGCATGTGCTGTTGACAGAGAGAGAATATTATAACCAGTGAAACTCCAAATATGGGGATTTTAACAGTAACAACTTGACAAAAGAAGCATCAAACGATCCGATTATTTAAGTAACAGTGTGGCTGTGGCGTACTTTGGAGGTGTAAGCGAAGATGTCTGCAATGGCGTGCATGGAAGGTTCCGGCGGGAAAATGTAGGTGTTGCGGACCATGAACTCTTTCAAAATATCATTCTGAATGGTGCCGGTGAGTTTGGCTTTGGACACACCCTGCTCCTCTCCGGTCACAATGAACATGGCCAACACGGGGATTACAGCTCCGTTCATTGTCATTGAGACAGACATCTTTTCCAGGGGGATGCCGTCAAAAAGCATCTTCATGTCTTCAACCGTGTCGATAGCGACCCCAGCCATGCCAACGTCGCCGTGGACTCGTGGGTTGTCTGAGTCATAGCCGCGGTGAGTCGGGAGGTCAAAGGCCACAGAGAGACCCTGTTGTCCAGCTTAAAAAAACGAATGAGCCAATGAGAGCGGAGAGTGAATTAGAGCTCATGGAGGAATGGAGATACATGTGTCAGAGGAAGTCTTAAATTGGAGCCACAAAAAAAAAAAAAAAAAGGTAAATCAAGTCAAGTCAAAGTAAATCAAAGTTTATGAGTACAAAACAGCCTGAGAATAACAACAGGATTACATTTTAAATCCTTAGCCCACTTGTCTTTAACCATTAGGTGCTCACCCAGGAACAATACTTAATAGTGAACATAGTAGGCACACGTTGACTTCTATTTAACCTTCATGTTTACTGGATGAATCAAACATATGATAATAACTTCAAAAAAGTGGAGCAAAATGTAAGACTGAACAAATGGAGGTATAATCCAGGTCCATGCACTCTTTACGGCATCAGCACAGTAGTCTTTTTGTTTTAGAGATGTTTGTACTGCTGCCACTTTTTTTTACACACCTTGACTTTTACTGGTCTGCTGCCTTAAAACTAAAAAAAATAATAATATAGCATGATTATCAGGCGGTAAACAAAAGGAATAGTCATCATTGAGATTCAACAACTTCAGACTAGAACACCAAATGTTTGTGTCAGGCCCCTGCAAGCTGTGGTGACCTTGAAAAAGGTTAAAATTCCTCACTGCATACACATGTGTCCAGAATACGCATATTACCCACAGTTTTGACCTTACCATTCTACAAGTTCTATTAAACTTCCCTTCTATTGTAACTTGTTTTCCCAATACACCATGTAATTCAATGAGTAGCTTTTAGTCTGACAATGCAGTGTTGATGGAGTTCTGCTCAAGTTTGGGATTTCTAATATACTCTCTTAAAAAAAGTGCACTTCAAGTAAAGTGAGCTCCTGTATGTCTACCGTCCCATGACTTATTGCAAAATGTAACTGCATGATAGAAATGAAGTGGTGAAGACATTGATGTGTGAGAGTTTGGCTTACATTTCAAATCAGATTAGAAATAACTACATAAAGACTGAAACAAATATACCTTTAATGTTATCCTTATAGAACTTGTTGCTCTCCTCCACAGTGCTAAAGCCAGCATACTGTCTGATAGTCCAGGGTCTGTAGGTGTACATGGTGGGATATGGCCCCCTAGTGTAGGGGAACACTCCAGGCAGTTCATCTGGCCTGCCAGCCGAGTCTGCGTTAGTGTACACAGGCTTGATGTTGATTCCCTCCGGTGTGCGCCATATCAGGTCCTCTGGATTCTTCCCCTTCAGCTGTTTCTTAGCCAGACTGGCCCAATCAGAGTGCAGGTCGACCTGGTCCTGAGACGGTACGGAGGTGTGGATCAGAGAGCGGCGTGTGTGCGCTGAGGAGACAGAAGCTCTAACAAGGCGTCCGGCAGACATCGCTGCACAAGCCCTCCGTGCAGTCAGCATGCTTTCTGTTGCACCGATCACACCCACATGGATCACCTGAGGAGGGCGACAAAAAAAAAAAACAAACAGATGTGATGAAAACACACAAGATGGGGTGAACTTGATATAGGAGTGAGAGAGTTATACTAACAGGTATGGAACAAATAATCACACGTGTAGTCACAATTTTCATAAAAACGTTAATAATATCTGATCCTGAAGACAAAAACAATAATTAAAACAATTTCAACCAAGTGTTTTATTAATATAGTAAATGTTAGAGGGGTTTTTGTCTCCTGCTGGCTGACACCCTCCACAGGTGTAGGTGTTTGATAACATGACAGCAAACAGCAGAGCAGTATTCTTTCACACACTTTAATTACATGATAAAAAAAAACCCCGGATGGAGTAAAACTTTGAATCAAAGCTCACATTTCGTCTCTGAGTCAAATTTCCTTTCCTAACATGTCCAGAGCCAGCAGCGACTCTATGCTGTGTTTGATAGATAGCATTGTTGTGAGTAGGTTAGCTACTTTAGCTTTGTGGAGGGCCGAGTCATCAAACTACTTCATTATCTCAACTCTATTAACATGTAACAATATTATATCCCAAATGCACCACTAGTAAACAAAGTAAACGTGATAATGACACATGGTATAAAAAGCTGCAGCTGCGAGCACTTGATCAATGTCAAATGACCTCTTAAACTATTAGCACTGCTTTAAGGAGCTTAATGGTTGTCTGCTAACATGATACATTTTCTAGGCTCGTAACTGCTTTAAAAAACACACATTTTACATATTTTTAAGGTATATTTCTGACCTTGTCGTCTGTTGTGCTCTTTTCAGATGGACGAGAGGCGGTGAGTTCACCTGTCCAATGAAGTTTCACAACATTAGCAGTCAGCCAATCAGCGCAGTGGTACGACCTCTGACTGATGACACCGGAAGTGAAAGTGATCAAGATAGTGGAGAGTTGTAGAGATCAGTAACATCCACTATTACGCAAATACTGTGAAGCGTTTTTTTGGGGACAGAATAATCCGTGTATAGTTTCTTTTCAAAGCATGTAATAACTGTGTTTAACACATCAAATTTGGTGTGTTGATGCAGAAAAATAGGTAGAATTTGTGTGTAATAACATTTTGATGACCGGTCCAACTATATTCACACATTTTGCAGCATTTAAAAATGACTTGAAAATCGTATTTAAATCTTTGAAAAAGTCGGAAAATAAAGTACATTGAGACTTACTGAATTACTCAACATTTAATTCAATTTAAATGTAATTTAAATGATTTTTTTGGATTTATTTCATGTTATATATTGTTATATTGTTATTTTCTGGTCAGTTTGGTTGCTATATTTATATTTTGTTAACTAAAATGCTGCTTGGAGGAACAAAAATAAAACTATTATGAAAACATGTCAGATATTGTTAAGCTTGTAAATATTTTTGATTAAATATATATATATTCATAATTGGAAATAGAACATTTCCAGGGTGTATATATAGCTTTTAAACTACTATGAGTCTGTGAAACATTATGGAAAAATGAATAGAGAGGCCATACAAACTGCACACATCAAAGCCCTGGCTCGTTGACATATTTTACTTTGCTCATTTGTGCTCCCTGGTCTATTCACCTGATTTCTTCTGTTTTCATCTGTTTTCTAATAGCATTTGGTTTTCTCATTTATCATCCCAGTTAAGTATGTTACTATCACCATTGCCTTATTTTTGTATTTGACTTTGTCACATCATGATTACACCTTTGCCATCTGAATAATTCATAATTTTCCCTCTGGGTGAAAAGAGGTGTGTAAAATATTTTCCTCAGATTAAAATAAATAAAACACTGATTTGGTTAATATTACTTTCTTATTCATAACAGGGTAATATAGCTACTATTGGGTACTTTGTCTGTAATGCAGTTTTTATTACATTTCAAACTCAGCTTGCTGGTGCATTACTCCACTCCATTTATTTAAACGTTGCCACTGGGAGGCGATGTTGCTGCAGAGAGCCCTGTTAGGCATGCTGCCTAATACATACTATCACACAGTGCAACTTCCTCTAAAGGTTTCTCTATAAGCAATCATCACTCATTCACACATCAAACACAGGACACAGTTTTCTCAACACAGTACATGCCATTTTTATTCAAGAGTTGGTCGACAGACTGTCATAATAACAGCAACGGCTCTTATAGAGTTCTGTACAGTATTGGACTGGGTTCGATTGGATAGAGTACACTTGCAGTAAATGTTTATGAGGGATATAAAATATACTAAACATAGCATCATTCAGAGCATTCAGCAGGACAAACCTTTATCAAAGTGGCAATGCAGACAGTGGTGTATATAATGCCCAGTTAAGATACAGAGCAGAACTTATTGACTTTCAACATACGTACCCTTCCTCCTGTTGTTGAATCTGTAAGGCAGTAAAAGTTATGATTGCTATGTATTACAGCCTTTTGTCAGATGACGGATTTCCTCATGGTTCAACAAAATGTACAACTTTAAACAGAATTAAACAAAAAAAAAAAGCATCTCCGACAAACAACAACAATTGTCTTGCATTATCTATGACAACAAGGTGGCATTAAAAGCAGCATTAGGTATGTTTAAATATTGAACTAAAAGTAGACTGTATAAATCAAAGAAGAAGAGCGGCTGGACGTTGGGAGGCAGCAGCCGTATGAGTATGGTCTCCCCCCGTGGAAACAGCTTGTGGCGATCGCAGCCTCATTAAGCTTTTGTGTTTGACCCGAGGCGTCACTCCAGCTTGAGCAGTTCAACGTCGAATATAAGTGTGGCGTTCGGAGGGATGACCCCGGGATGTCCTGTCGCTCCATAAGCCAGATCTGGTGTGCAGGTAATTTTTGCCCTCTGGCCGAGGCTCATCTGCAGCACGGGAGACAATGGAAAACACATCAGGGTCAGAAGAAAAAAAAGCTTTATTGCTTCTTACTTTAAGAAGTTTCTGTGTATAAAAACTACAACTTGGGCGTCGACTTGAACTTCGGCTGTTCAATATGAAACTTTCATATTTGTTTAATCTGCATAGGTCTTCATCAACCTACATCAGTGTTGTCTTACCTGTGAGATGAACTTTAATATGTTATCAATAGGACCTTATAACATGTTCTGCTGACTACTTTTCAAGTCATGTTACAACTTACTGAAGGGACATTTGAAACGTATCAGCTTACAGCCTCACATGCTGTTGACGAGGGCCGTTAGTCAGCAATCCCAGTAACAATCTTTGACTTAAGCTGGGCATTCCTACCTCAAAATAATCGCTTAGTACTGTATGAGGACAGGAGGACAGGAGGACAACACAACAGGGAATCAGGGCAATAACTGCGAGGACAGTATTCACCTGTGTTACTCCTTCATCCCAGCCCTTAATGACCTCCGCCCGTCCGATCTTGAACTTAAAGGGCTTGTTCCTGTCTCGAGACGAGTCAAACTTCTTCCCATTCTGCAGCATACCTGGCAAAAGACAAACATATGAACACATGTTAGAGAGAACAGAGGCATCTGGTTAAAAGCACACATTTGACTTCATCTGGTGAAGACAAAGTGTTCATTTTTTTTCTTCTGGCTGTGTAGTCAACAGCTTAACTCTTTATCCTCATTTCTCATGTGATACCAGATCAATGCACGCCCTTTCCTCAGTGGCTAATGTTCCGACATTTAAAGATTAAAAGAATAAAGTACAGCTGGCTCCAGTCTGAGAAACTTCTCTTGTGGGGCTTTTCTTATCAGCTTCTTCGGGCCTGTTTCAATTACCCAAAATGAACAAAGGGAATGTGAATCAGGAAGCGTTGGCCTGGTTCAGTGGATTATTTTTGAAGTTAACTAGGCCATTGCTTGCCTGCATCTAGACCACAGGGAGAAATTGGTAACAAAGGCGGAGCAGTGCAGGACTGCGCTCCTTCAAAACGCTGAGCGACTGTTCAGGCATGATGGGAACATCGGGGCTATTTAACCCTAATGAAGGAATCGAGACACAAGCCCTTCTTCAGTACTGTAAACAAGACAGGCCTGATATCCCATTGACACTTTCACTTTGAGTATGTTCATAGAAATGAATTATTCATTCATTATAATGACCATTTATTGTGTGAAAGACATTTCCTGCATTGGATCAAATCATGTTCTACTCTAGATATTCTCTTTTTTAAGGTTTATTTTTAAGTTATTCTTCTCTATAAAGTGTGTGAAAGTTGACTTTCCATTACAATGTATAAATTGATTACTATATATCAACATTGTATTTTAAACTATTACATACAGTGATCTAGGGTGGTAACATACATTTTAAACGTCAGTATGATTATAGGAAAAAAAATCAATTGATATTGATACATGTTTTGATACCATGGCAACAACAATTCCTAGGCATCCAATGCAAATTTCTTTTTCTTTTTTTTTTAAGTTCATTTTTGTGCTTTTTATGTCTTTTATTGTGGAGACAGGACAGAGGATAGAGTCAGAAATCAGGGAGAGAGAGAGAGAGAGAGAGAGAGAGAGAGAGAGAGAGAGAGAGAGAGAGCGAGAGAGAGAGAGAGAGAGGAATGATTCAAACCTGGGCCGCCCGCACGGAGGACTATAGCCTCTGTACGCGGGGCACGAGCACCAACTGCTAGGCTACCTGCAGCCCACAATTTATTGTTTTTAATGACCAAAAATGCAAAAAAATATTTCGACAACATTACTGCACTGAAAAGTCAAAATATTTGCACAATTTAAACAGCGCTCTCTCTCTCTCTCTCTCTCTTTTTGTAGCATTTTATGGTTAAAAATGTGACTTAAGATCTGTAGGTTTTTTTTTAGTTCTTCTGTACTCGTCAATACTGCTGATCATTAAAAAAATCTGATTGTATCATTTTAAAACATGTGGCATCAAAAACTATCAAAGTATTGAGATTGTTGTCAACCTCACTGTGATAAAAGAGTGTATCCACATCACCCACCCCGACCGAGCATGAAGGAGGAGATATTAAAACCTTGTTAACTGTCTTGTTGCGTTGATTCAAAATTTGCATTGGGCAAAAATTCCACTTGCAACAAACATCCACCTCTCTGTGCTCTGATACTCCTCTGATGAATCTTTCCCAGGTTGTAAGTGTGAATACTTGGCATTTAAAGTTGTGTGCTAAGTTTACTGACAGTGTCTGGCTCATCTAGTCTCATGTATGCTGGTACTGTACTGCTTCTCCCCTTACAGGCCCCCCTAAACTTAGTAGGTCCATCATTTCCAAGAATCACAGCAGCCCAGATATCAGCGCACTTGGCTCATCTCAACCATGGAGTCATCAAGTGCACTCAACAAGACATATACCACCTGCTGCAGAGCAGGGGAGCAGCAGAGAGGAGAAAAAAAACCTTCCTGCATCAGCTGCATTAAAGCAGGGTCAGTTTCTGGCAGGAAACACCGATTGGCAAAGTTCAGAGGTGGGGAGCCAGTGAGGGATCATATCCTGGGCGTTTAAAACCAGTGAGTCACATTGGTTGGTCGGGGGTCTCTGTTTAGAGTCTGCTGACGTAAAAGGAGGTATTAACACCTGATAACTTAACGCTCTATTTGTAAACGCTCCTCTGTGTTACACTACATGGAGCCGCTAACATCTCCTCTGGTGTTGGAGGGGCTTTATTAGCCCGAGAGGGGTTAACATCACAGACCTACTGAAAACTGGAAAATACCAGTTTGAGGGGGGAAAAAAAATACAAAAGTGAAAACATCAGCTGCTCCTGTTTCTGTGGACAAAAATACAAAGAAGCATTGTTCTAAACCGAGATATAGATTACAACACACGTCACTGAGTTACAGCATGCTCTAATTACACATTGGGTCAAATGGGATACCTTTAAAATTTGCTATGGCGGCGGCTTAAATGTTCACTCACGGCTGTGCAACCCCATCATGAAAGAAAGTGAAATCACCTAATACTACTCTTACCCCCCCCCACTCTTGTATCAGAGCTATCATCTTCTGGAGCACTCTAAACATGGGTGGGGTCTGTGCAAAAATAAAAGCAGGGCCCCGCTCACTTCCTGCGCCCCGGCTCCCACACTTTCTCCTCATGAAAGGCTTCCACTTGGTAGAGCTCTGGCTGGACCTGCAGAGAGTCACTGGCGCACAGGGGTGGGGTTATTTTTACTCCGTTCACTGTATCCTGTCTCAGGCCCCGTCTAGGACCACTGCCAGCACAACAGCCCCCCCCCCCCTCTGCCCGACTAAGTGTGGATGAAATGAGATGCGTGTAACGCTATCTGTCCATGACAGATGTATGTGTGTTGCAGCATTTCACAGCTGCAGGCAGACTTGTCTCAATGGAAAGAATGAAATCTCGCTCACGCTTTATGAATATGTCAAAGTGTGATGAAGTGACAGTAGGTGTGGAATCAGGAGTCGTTTCAGAAAATCATCTCTCAATATTCTCATACTTATCTAATCATTTTTTGCAGACTTTTCAAGCAAAAAAGTAAAATATTCGCTGGATTTATTGCTTTTAGTTTATGTTGACTACATTTCTTTGATTGTTGATTTGACAAAGAAGCAAACTGAGGCTCTGTGACACTGAGATGAGACTTTTCTTTTTACAACTTTTTGACCTGATATAGACTCAAAATCCATAATTCAGATAAAAAATAAGCAGCACATTAAGACAATTAAGATAAATCATAGTTTCGGTCCTGTCAAAAAGCTGACATAACTGCTTTTTCCTTGCTCACGGTAACTCCACCATGTTGGGAGTCAACTCTTCCCACGGCATTCGATCACAACACTTTCCCCTGGAAGTCAAGTTTAGCATCTCCTGACACACAAACCCGCGTTTCAGACTCTATTTCTGTGTCACACACACACACACACACACACACACACACACACACACACACACACACACGGAGGGTCCTCCTGCCTCCACTTCAGCACGTTTCATGGTGAGGTGTGGAGCTCAAACATGGTCAGGAATGACGTCCGCATTTAGGCATGACATCATATCCGCTAAGCCTGTTGCTCCCAAATCTCAAATGTCCTGTCAGTGGAGAGCAAATTGATCATCGTAGTAAAGACCCAGGCGTCCAAAACCAGACGCAGAGGCTTCTGGAATGTTATTTTCATATAGACTTCAGTTCACTCTCTTCCTTCAGAGTCTCACACGTGGAGAAATAAGCAAGAAATGACCAAAATGCTAATTGCTGAACTTTCTCCTTAGCTATTCACCTTTTTCCTGGTCAAACACATTTGTTATTAAGCATTTGTAAGTAAGAAGCTCTGTGTTAATGTGTGAGGGCATAGATAGATCTATAAAGTCTAATACAACAAAATAAAAAATAAGGAGTATAATAGATGAGAACACTTAAAGCAGCAATATCAAGACACATTAAAGTGCAGATTCAAATCCAAATTCAAACATCGGAGAGAGCTGTCTCCCCCGCCCCCTCCTCCTTAGAGTCCATGCACAAGGAAGCTTCAGCGTTTAGCCAGCTCCGCATCGGTCTGTAAACCTTCCTGCGCTCTAACCTCTCTCCATTTCTCAAAAGAACCCATGTGCTTGCCCAATTCCATCAATGCAACACCTGCTGGTTTTGGCGTTTGCCTGGCAAAACCAAGGGGCTTCCACAACGGCTGTGTGGGTGTGCTTACAAACTGCCTACCTTCTCTGGTCAATAACCCCCCCCCCCCCCCAAAAAAAAAAACATTCAGGACCGGAATCTAATCTTAGAAGGAGAACATTTCTGACTGCTGCAATGTTATCAGAGAAGGGCAGCACTTCCACATAGCATGTTTCCTTAATGTCTGATCATATAGTAAGGTCATTGTAAAACTTAACTCAGTAGACATCTTACAGATTTATCTTTAAGCCTAACTGATGTATCGGTCAGCCCAAATTGGCCTATCACCCATTTTTAATGCTATCAGTTGTATGTACTTGATATAGACCACTATGATATTTTATTACAGAACATATAATGCATTATATCCAATCCAACTCCATGCACATCCTGAGTAGAGCCTGAACTGCAGGTATCGGATGGCTTCATACTGTAACCTCTTCTCAACACTGTCTGAAATGATCCAATTATGGCCAATTCACTTCAATTCACCTTACCCTCATTCATGTCAAAAGTGTGAAGTAGTATTGCAGGGAGTCACATTGGCGGGGAAATCTGCCTTTTTTTATTTACTTGAATTTGGAACCAACCATTATCCCTACGTGACAGTGAATAAATGTGTTTAATATTCTGTCATGAAATGATTGTCTAAGTTCAGTACCTCAGAAGGCTAATTATCTGTCATAGATACACAGGTTTCCTCCCTCTAAAATCAGTGTCTTCAGTCTGAATATAACACAGCTGAGTGTGTGCAGCACTGCTCCGTAGTGTTCAATGTGAGCAGACTCTCAGTCAGGCATGATGTAAACATAGACGTGTGTGAACCACTGTGCAGCTTTTCTCATTATTTTTGTCCTGCTGCTTCTGTGCAGCCCTTACCTGCCTGTCAGTCATGAGCACTCTGCTAATTTGGGCAAATGCGGCTTTCAGCGAGTCACAGGAGGGTCACTCACACGTCTGAGTGTGCTCTGAGGCATGTGTACGTCTGCATGTTTAACATCCCGCAGGAGAAAGTGAGGATCAAAAAGGCATCGCAGCGAGGGAAGGAGAATGAGGCTCCGGTTAAACGCTGGAAACTGAGAGGGGGAGGGCGGGTGGGTCTCAAAATCCCATAATGGATTGGGACGTCACTCTGTCCATACCTTCACTGTTTATCTTAGCTCTGCTATCTGGAAAGCTAACACCAGTGCAGCGTGCAGTCAGTGCAGGGTGTCGTCTTTAGCTCTACATGCTAGCAGTTACCTCCATTACAAGCAACATCTATTTAATTGATCTTAAAATAATTTCTTCATAAAGATATATTTTGGGCCATTTTCGTTTTCATTAGATAAGACAGGAAATGTTGGGAATATAGAAGGGGGGGGGGCACGACATGCAGCCCATGATCAAACCAACGGCTTGAGACTTTCTGTACATGGGGCGTGCGACATAACCGCTAAGCTACACCGCGCCCCAATAATCTTGTATTTAAGCATTTGAATGAAACAAACACGGGTTAGTCCCTGCTCAACTGCAGCGTACTGACCTGAGGAGTCAGCACGCATTGCAAACATTCCTCTTATTTGCTTAAGCTTTTTATACAAAGATCAGGAAAATGAACCCACACTGGCCGACTACACTACCTTAAAGGGAATACTCCATACTTTGTCTGCTGAGTCTTTTAATCACATCAGGTGAACAAGCTGGATAAGGTCAACATAAGTCGACGAATACCTCTTAAGCTCAAAATGATATGTGCCACTTGTTTACAGGTGCTTACATGCCAAACTGTAATACTACTATTACAACATTCTTCTATTTCCTCAGAAAGCAGGATTCTTGTCTCTGTGTACAACTCCAGTCTTCAATACCAATTCATTCTTTTCCATAGACTCACGGTGAACATATTTCCCCTGCTGATACAATAACATACTTTAAGCTCTTGCTGTGCTCAGTGGGCACGGTCCTTGCTTTGGCTTAACTTCGCGTGCCAGCCGTGCCAATAAGAGCTTAATGGTAAATCCTGAGAGTGAAAAAGGAAAAGCCAAAAGGAGAGAATGACACAGGCTGATTCAGACAAAGGGAACACGAGGGACCTTGTCTGGGTGTTTGAAAAGGAAATCTCTTAAAGGGCCGATGCCAGGCTACAGATTACTTTAAAAGTAAAAAGGGTTTTTTTATGAATAACCTTTTTATGAATAAGCAGCACAATACAGGCATTAGAAATGTAACAAAGGAGCAGAGACAATAAAGGAAGGGAAGGACTATCAGTGCTTCATCAATAAATATAAACCCATAGAGATATGAAATGTAATCAATCACCTCTTCTGCTAATGTGCTTTCTACATAATGTGGGATGTGGAGGGAAACAACCAGCAGACAAAAGGGAAGAGACTAAAAAAAAAAAAAAAAAAAGGCCTCACTATGCAAGACTGTCCCAGACTGGGATGTTCCGTATCTTAATAGAGCAGCCTCACATGCTGAGATGAATCATCTCCAAATATAGCACAATTCATTACTACTGTCGCTGATCTCTGCAGAGATCAGGCTCAAAGGGAAATCTGTTACATTTTTCCTCTGTCCCAAAAAGTCCAACACGACATTCCACCATGGTTATGCGTGTTTGCTGTGCAAAAAGATGTCTCTGAAACCATGACATAATACCTTAAAACAGATCTAGGCTTTTTCTTTTTTAAAAGGGAAGGGAATACCAAGCGTCTTGGACAAGCAAACGACTGGCTGCAGACTTCAGCATCCAGGCGTGCGCATCAGTGTGCACAGACACAATAACAATAACTCGCACACTTCAGTCAAACCTGTTTGCGACTGAGCCTGAACCACAGAGCGAGCCGTGACTTTTACAGCCGTGTAATAACGCCGTAATACTCAGACAGTCAGATGACATGCGAACTAGGCTTTGTTTACTTTCTGTCTGACCTAGATGTCTGGACTGCCAACCCCGGGGGCAGCAAATAACCCACATTTATTCCCCAAATATCTCAGCGTCTTTCTGCCCTGCATCAAAATTGGGCAATCTGACAGGAGACAAACAGGAAAAAGAAAGAACGTGTGACGTGTGACGTGTGTGTGTGTGTGTGTGTGTGTGTGTGTGTGTGTGTGTGAGTCCTAGCATAGTGAGAGTTGCAACAGTCTCAAAAAAAGCACACCAATTTTCTCCTTTGTTAAAAAAAACAACAATATCATGTTTTCTGGGTGTGGTGCTAGCTCCACCCTTCTTCTATGAAACCGTAAGCGACACACAGGTGCATACATGTCTGGCAGACTGTGCACACGAAGCGAGCTGGGCTGCAAACTGATCCCTGCTGTGCACCAGAGATTGTCAAGGGAGAAAAAAAACAATAACACACACACACACACACGCACACACACACACACACACACACACACACACACACAAATTTAGGGACAAATTTCCTCTCTCTAGACAAGGAGACAGACATGACGTCTGGTGTGCAAAGAAAGAGTACGTTACCTATGTAATGAACAACACATGTCTGGCCCTTCTTTGGAAATGTTCTTCCTGTTAAGAAGAAAGAGAAAACAATTGTTATTGTGTGTTTGGACGACTGGGAGACTCTAAGGCTAATCTAGTATTAACAATTAGTCTGGTGAGGTGTTCCTGGCAGACATGCAATTGTTTTCCTCATGCGTGCAGACATTTAGAGGTGAGATATGTTGTCTGTTAGTCTCATCCTCATGTTGAAACTTCAGCCTGCAGGCTTTTTTGTGCAGGGTGAGGGGCTATCAGATACCTCCGGCTTCATTACGTTATCAGTACGTTAGACAGAGAGATTAAAGCCTTGAGGAGCTTTACATGTCTACCCCCTTCCTGCATGCCAAATCTCAGTTACCTTGTGAGCCATTTCTTAATTTAAAGTGACTGATCCCATCTCACATTATCATCAATGTGAGGAGTTCTAGAAAGATCCACAGTGAACATACAGGCTTTACAGACTCCTACCTACAACCCCGAATACTTCAACTGTGTGCCATCTATCTGACGAGTACACTACTTCACCTCCCACATCACCGGACTCTAACTTTTATGCACATTTAGTTAATATTAACCAACATTTGAACGAGGAACCACCGAACCCCAAACCCCACTGCAGCCACCCCCGCGTCAAAGCACATTCAGGCGGATAAATCAACTTACCATCACCGGGAGATATAGTCTCGACTTCCACACCCATGGTCGTGCTACTGCAAAGATCAGCTCTGAAACATGCAGCCTATGGAGTCGATTTGACAGCCAGTGTCACCCGTTTAGTGGCTACAAGTCGGGCTCTATCGGTAGAAACCATGAATTCACAGACCACCACCAGACCCGCAGCTACAGCAAAGATATTCTCTACTTTGTGGAGAGACGTCGTTGAGATCTACAACTACAACACGTACGTCGTCTTCAGCCTCGGTTTACAGCTGTGGTTTACACTCTGCATTGCATAGAGGATATGCTCAGTTTTACGTGAGCACAATAATCTCTCTTTTCTTTGGATATATTTATTCTTTACAACATATTATTATTATTATTATTATTATTATTATTATTTATTCTTTAAAACATAAAATATTTCGTTTGTTTAGCAGCACTAAGTGTTTTGCAAAAGCACACGCAGCGCCCTCAGGCGGGAAAGGGGGCAAAAAAAAACAGGTGACTACACTTGGACTTCATATCCCATAATGCACCACGAGGGTTTGTTTTGTTTCCGGGTCAATTTGCAGATGAAGGATCATTTCAACTGGGGAAACGTGCATTTTTTTACAGTCTCTGATTTTCACTTTGGAAACTGACTTGAACTGAACTACACGAACCACACAGGCGATGCTTGTGGGTGAATAAGGTATGAGTAAAGTATGATGAATAGTTGTTAGTTCGATGATAACCAACTTTTAAGTGAAATAACGCTGGATTTGAGTCAAGAATCGGACAATAATGGCTGAATGTTGAGTTATTTTAACGTCATGTTATATGTAATGTAAGGCAGTAGATATATTATAAGGCATTCTGTTATTCTATACTACCTCTCCATATAGTTGCTGTAATTTAGATAGCTACCTTTTTTAAAGAATGTGTGCTGCTATGAAATTAATCCTGCATCACATTGTAAATTAAAAGTATTTGACAATTCAACTATAATAGAAAGTGGCTTTGAAAGGAGGGATGAAAGTTTCAAAGCGTCACAGGATAACGCTTTATACAATTATCAATTATCTGGACATGTCAAAATTTAATGAGAAACAAAATCTATATTTGACAAAGTCGCCTGAACAAATCACGACAGCCTCTGCAGGTCTGTAAGAGTTAATGCTGTTAGTGTGGAGATGCTCCTGCTCCACGCATAGTTCTATTAATGCGCTGATGGCCCAACAGGACCTGTGTGTAGCTCAGGTCATTCAGACGTAAGCAGCTATAAGTGTTCGTCACTACTGCCTCAGCTCAGGCAGAAGGGATTAAAGCATGTACTTGGAAGGAGACACGGCAGAGGGTTTTGCTATTCTTAATCTGCGTGGGTAGCACTAGCTGCTCCTGTGCAGGACCCTTTCAGATCGAACACAAGTCTATGCATGAATGTTTACTCTCTAATTCTTCTTTTTTTTTTTTAATCTAACAAGCATCCTCATACCTGTCAGCCAGGATGGATCTTGGCAAGGCGAAGCTGCTCAGGACAGGTCTGAACACCCTACACCAGGCCATCCACCCAGTGCACGGGATAGCATGGACGGACGGCAAGCAGGTCTGCCTCACGTCCCTCTACTTCCAGAACGGGGAGGTCACGTTTGGAGACACCAACGTTATCGGCCAGTTTGAGCACGTCTTTGGGCTTTTCTGGGGTCCGCTGTGCTGCTCGGACTCCCCTGCGTTACTTGCTGTTCAGCACAAGAAGCACGTCACTGTGTGGCAGCTGCAGCTCAGCGCCCTCGAGCAGAACAAGCTGCTCTGCACGCAGACCTGTGAGATGAGCGAGCCCTTCCCCTTGCTCTCCCAAGGCTGTGTGTGGCATCCTAAACTGGACATCCTTGCTGTTCTGACCAAGAGGGACACCTCTGTGCTGTTTTCTGTGCGTGTGGACAACAGGAGGACCAAAGCAGACATCAAAGGTAGCGGACTGATCCACTGTGCATGCTGGACTAAGGATGGTACTCGCCTGGTGGTGGCTATGGGCAGTGCGCTCCACTCTTACATCTGGAATGACATCCAGAAGAGTCTGGTGGCCTGCTCCTTCTGCCCCATCTTTGACGTGGGAGGCTACATCTGTGCCATCGAGGCAACGGGGGAAGCTCAGGTAGCCGTGGCGACAGAGCTGCCTCTGGATAAAATCTGCGGGTTAAATGCGGGCATTGCCTTCGACATGCCCTCAGAGGCTGAGTCCCACGGGGCCCATGTGGCCATGTCAGAGGACGACAGCGTCTTTCACCCAAAAAGAAGGTCTTCCGAATCGGAGCGGTCTTACATACCCAGCTCAGGCCCTCTGGATCTAACCCACCTCTTGGCCAGGCACCGCCGCTCCGACCCCAGCCCCCTTATTAACCTGCGTCGCAGAGACACTGTGACGGGCTCGGGCCAGGACTCCTCGCACCTCATCCTGGTGACCTATGAGCGGAAAGTCACCACCACTCGCAAAGTCAGTATCCCCGGGATTTTGGTCCCAGACATTGTAGCTTTTGACCCACGTGGCTCCACGGTAGCAGTGGCCTCAAACACCTGCAACATGGTGCTTGTGTACTGCATCACAGCCTCCACCATGCCCAACATCCAGCAGATCTCTCTGCAGGCCAACGAGAGACCTAAAGGGGTCTGCTTCCTCAATGACAAGATGCTGCTGCTGATGGTGGGCAAGCAGAAGTCCAATGACCCTGCCTTTCTTCCCTCTTCTAACACAGATAAATACATTCTTCGTCTCACAGCTAAAGAGTTGATCTACGACGGAGAGACCCCCATCCCAACTTCGCCATCTCCTCACAATCACGACTCTACTACTAATTTCACCCCAAGGATTAGGAGGCATTCGGAGAACCTGTCAAAGGACGACAGGGAGCGAACAGGGATAAAGGATTTGGTGTTGCCTGGAGGGGGAGTAATTCGTTCGCCAGCAAACAGACGCAGGCTCGTTGAGGAGTTTAGAAGCGGTGAGCCAAGCCCCGTCACCAGCTCTGTGGACTTCTCTGACCGAGCGTCAGACCGAGCTACTTCCAGTGCCTCCTCTGTCACAGTGGAGAACTTCGACATGGACCACGTCAACCGCATGAGCAGCCTGGCCGTCGCCGGCCAGTCCAGCAGGGACTCCAGCCGGGCCGGGTCGCCTCGCCTGGAGCTGTCGGAGAAGCTTCACTCTGAGGCCACACTGCCGATGCCGGACAAGACTTCAGGTCCCGTCAGGGACCGCGCACTGGAGCAGCTCGTCCTTAACATGGAGAGGCTTTTTAATCGCTTCGCAGACGTACAGCAGTGCCTGGCAGAAATCAAAGATTACACGCCGAATGGGAAGAAGGCCCCGAGTGTTTACCCTCATGCCTCTGAACCCCCCTATGTCAATGTGACATGTCAGGTACAGCTCTCCTCATTTTAAGGCATCTAGAAAACCTGAACCTGTTGTATGATGCTGTTTTCGTCTTGAATTATTAGATTGATCTCTGATGATGGCTTTTCCCTTTGTTGCCTCTGTCCCTTCTTTGTGCATATGCAGAAGCAGTTATCAGAAAACGTGTTCATCGATGAACGGAGGCCAGTGCTGCTGTGTGACGGGAAGCTGTGTCTGCGAGCCCTCCAGGAACTCTTCAATCTTACTATTGTGGAGATGATGTATGGTAGGTTCAGTCTGTCATGTTCATGAATAAAAAAAAACCAACAACAATTTGTTCCTCAAACATTCAAATAGCAAACTCTTTATCTTTTAAGACTGTCTCTCTCTCGTGTCTTAAGTGCATCTTAACCTTTGAAAGTGGTTTGTCTTCGCCTACAAAGCATTATCTAATCTTCTTAGAACCTTCCGCGACGCGTCACCTGTCGGATAATCCGTGCCGTGCTACAGAGCGTACAGGGTTAATAAATCAAAAGCACTTTCAGGAAACTCCACTTAGGCGTCTTAAGGTTGAAAGGTCTTCCCCCCCCTGTGAGTATTTTCAGCTGGAGTGTGACGAGATTCCCCGGCTGATACTCCCATACTTTATGCAATCAGAGTTGAACTCTCTAAACAAATCTCTTTTTAGCATCTTTAATCGTTTCCAGTTTCCAGTTATCTTATGAAGGATCTACTTTTGTTGGGGTACAATCTCAGGCAACATCTGATTCTATCAGTATTCTTCTGTTAACATGCGTGAACTATAATTAGACCTGATTAAAAGCCTTGGTCAGATTACACGGCTTTAAACAAAAGCAGCTTACTTCTATTGACTGTGCACAGAGTTAGTTGTTGCTGTAGCCGACACTGTTCCTCCTAAACTGACGGGACCAGTAACATACCTTACAAGGCTCACACTTCATTGTGTAGTAAATTATTAATAACAGATGGATTTCAAAAAAAATAATTCTAAGACATTTTTGTTTGTTTGTTTTCCAGGTCCTTTGTGGATTGTACTTGTGGCGGATGCAGACGGCTTTGTGCCTCTGGCGTTCAAGCCCAAAGAGGAACTCACAGTTCGGAACGGGAAAAGGAAAACTAACATACGGACCCCTGAGAGCTCCTGCCCACCAAGTCCGGCTCCGGGACAAATCCACCATAATACCGTGGAGGCCTCCACTTAATGCCTCTTTACATACACATCCGTTTATGGACTCGTGCCGGGTGTATCTATGTTACTTCATTATATTTGACTGGAGCCTAGTGTGCAAGGATATCCCGCAGATATGGTGTAAACATGTAGAACCTCACTAATGCAGACACACAGAGTTATTTTTGTAATGAAATACAGCCATGATTTTAAAAGGGCACTCCATTTACAATTAATATTGACATGTTCTACTTTGTCATGCTAGCTCAACTGACAGGAGTCTGAGTTGCTGATGCCATCCTCGTCTTTTCCGTTCATTTGATGTTGTCAAGATGCAGTCAATTCCATGCAGTCTATTTATTATAGTGCCATGTCCTGCTACCAAAAGCTTAGCTTATGTTTGAGGTTTCTCAGATACATTTTGTACGTCCTGGGACAATGACGTACGAGGGGAATGTTTTGCTCTTCTGTTGTTAGTTGTTATCTGAAGAGTGCAGGTATCTTCACACTTGAAATTGGGTGTATGTCATCAGATTTCACTCACAAAATGTCTTGATGAGCACTTTCAGGATGAATAGTCGGCAAATATATAGCATATCTAAGATGTTGAAGAGAACACATTTGAAGCACTTTTACCTCTGAGAGACTGTTACGAAGCGTGGTTGCACAACTGGCCACTAGAGGGGGCGAGACTCATTGGCATTCAGTTGTTCAGCGCTTTGTTGAAGACCAAAGTAGCATGAAAGTGTGTTGTCTTTCAAATGACTTATCTTGGTATCCTTTTTGAAAATTAAATTTGCATAAATAGTGCCTGTAGTTTTTTGTTTTACTTGTTTGACTTCAGAAATAAAAACACTGCACACATTTATTCGGTCTGCCAACCAACCTCTACAACATTTATTTCATACTATCAGCCCTCTGTAACCATCATATCATCAATAAATAACAGAGTTGCAGAGTTAAACACAGCAAATAATGATATACATTCATTTATATAAATTAAGTAATCTTTTTATACTTTTTTATGTCCAAGATGACTGTACAGTACATGTGAAAATGAAACAAAAAATGTTTACATTAAAACTATAATTTTTTTATCAGTGTAATATACACTAATGAACATCTTTCCAGCGGCGCTGCTGGAACACGTGGCTTTGTGAGGTCACTCAAGGTCCAGGTCACACGCTATTCAAATCCTCCATTGTTCTGGCGCTGATGCTTTGTTTCCTGTGGGAAATATGAGTACCATTAATGTGGTTGAAAATGACAAAGAACACATAACTAATTCACTATACCGAAGTACAAGCTTGAAAACTACTAAGAATTTTTTATTTATTTCAGCTACATATTGGGATTTTTTACAAGATACCTCATTCAAAACACATTATGATATAATGATAAATAATTTTGCATTTCTACTATTCATCAACATAAAGCAGTTAAAATGAGCCCAAACTTGAGCCAATGCTACATTTAAATTCTTCTAACATATTTGTAATTTTAATGATAATGATCCAAAATAGTGTACATATAGTTAGTCTTAATACTCCGTGTTAATGTTGCTCATTGTTTATCTATAAATGTCATTCAGTATAGTTTGAGAATCCAGGACATGTACTTATGAGGTTCTATTTTTACACCCTAGAACGACTATTTTACTTAAAGTAATGGCTTCAATACTTCGTCCACCATTCGATAAAAGTTTAACATTTTAATAGCATTGTTTGCGTAATAGTAGAGTATGCTGGCTTCAAACAGTTTGTGCTAGTGTTCAGGTATATGTTCAGTGGGAGGTGATGAAAACACTTCTCATACTGTCACAACTGACATCATGACATCTCTTTCACAAGACAGACTTTTCAGTTGAATCTTTGATTTGTTACACAAAGTGGTTAAAAAGAGTAGCCAATCAGCCTATAAAAGGTATAGCCTAAGGGCTTTTGCAATTTAGTGATGCACTTCCACTTCACAAAATAAGAAACAAATTTAAACCAGATTGGGCCTAGATATACAGTACAAGGATATTTTTATGAGACCTGTAGTACTTCTTATCGCCAACCTTTTAAACACATTTTTTAATATGCAGAGTTACTGTTAAAAGTGCACAATCCGAGGTTCAAAAGGAAATCATCATCAGGGTTTTAGAAAAATAACCACGATGATGTCATTAGCATCCCATCTACTCAATATTTATGACTGTGTTTACAGGCTGAGAAATACTCCCTTTAAAACCTCATCGGCTAACATTTTGTTCTGAGGTGTGCTTTTTATGATATCCACTCACCTTAGCTCATCCAGGCAGACTTTATTCCTGAGCCGCACATCTTCGCTGATAGGATAGAGCAGTAGGATCATTAACCCCGTAACGATGAAGGCCACCGGGGCAGCACCTATCAGCAGCTTCAGGGTGTACACAACAGGAGCTGGCTGCTTGCAGGCGCCGGTGTCATACCCTGCGAATCTAAACACACACACACATGTCCCATTTAAACACAGTCTTGTGATGCAAATGACAACCCAACACCTTTAACAAATTCTCACAGCTTCCATTTCTTCTGATGTCATCATAAGGGTAAAAAGCTTTAATAATATGAATTTACTGTATTCCAGGTAGTAGGTCAGTGACATTTAAAAAACAAAAACGAACTAACTAATTTGATTGTAGTCGGTAGTTCCACAAAGAGGTCCAAATGTTAACTATGTTAACTTTCTAAGACTGACATGTTCTGGCTTGTGGCCTTCATCGAGGACAATCCTGATGAAGGCCGTTCACTCTCCATGCACCTTGGAAGTTGGTGAAGTTGTGCTTGAAACACCTACTCTGCCTCCATCGTAGTAGTTACACAACAGCTATGTTAGCAACCATCCACTTATTAGCTGAAATGACGTTAGCCATTCGGTACTTGAACATATTACCTATGGAGCGGCCCTGCAGAAAAAGCTGTTGACTAACTGTAGACAGGCTTATGTGTTTTTAAATATGTTGTTTGAAGTCTTTAAGGCCTTTAACGCTCAACAGTTTCACTATCAATTGTCTTTTCAGGGTGTCCTCAATGTAAAAGCATTGTAATGATACGTTTTACATTCTCTTAGATATTCCACATTTATATGATTTATATCCTATAAGGCTGCAGTTTGATATCAAAACGGGGTTTGAGCTTTCCTCGCTCAACTTGACGTCAGATGAAAATGGCCGCCATGTGAATACGGTCAGTGTAGACTTACTCCAGACAGAGGGTGGACACTCCAAGAGAGATGCCGGAAGCAAACTTGGTGAAAAACACGTAGAAGGAGTAGAAGATGGCCTCATGACCCTTACAGTAGGGGTTTGCCAGTCTGAAGTCATCCACGACATCTGGCAGCATTGACCTGAGATGCACACACAAAAACACACATAAAGAGTTTAATGCAAAACATTCTGGGTTTTTTTTTCCAATATTTGCAGGAGAGAATTTAGCGTTTGTCTTGATACTCAACATCACACAAAGACTTGGTGAAATTTGAAGCTGATGTGTGGGACCTCCCTCATGCTCTCACTTTGACGATACGATACAAACTTTGATCATCTTACTCAACCAGTCAAGCTGGTTGCAGCTGATGATGTGAGGTCTTCTTATTTATAGTGCTCTGATAAAGCAGTGGGCTGAAATTACAGAGCTAATAACACGATTAGATGACGAGCAGCAGGTCTCGGACCACAGACAGGATAAACAATTGTCCCCTTCCAAAATAAACAGGCCCCCACATGAGGCCCCTGTAATTTGGGGTTTAGGGGAGGGGTCAAGGGAAGAGTGAGGAGACGGTGTCCATAGTAACGTCTGGAAAACATACAGTTAGAGGAAGATTGCTTTACCTCTGGCGCTGCGTAAGCTCCGTGATGGTGGAGAAGATTTAAAGTAGATGCTGCCTCTAATTCATCAAAATGACATCACTAATATGACCGTTACATGACCTGAAGGAAATGGACCAGGCCTTCTAGGAACCAAGTCACCACTAAAAGCATGTTGGTGCAATATTGTGGTTTAACTAATGACGCTTTGCATTAAAGCAAAAGGAACCAACATGAGCAGCACAGACAGACATATAACAGCACTGCAACTGAATAAACAACATCAGAAGCTCAGTGGATTTTCAAAAACTTTAAGGATATGAATAAATAATCTGATCAGAGGGGGCTCTTCCAAAATAAACTTAGGTAGCTCACAGTCCCAAAATGGGGTTGACGCAGACGGACGATCTTATATTTGTATATCCATAAAGCAACACAGAGTTGCCATTCTACCTTCTAAGTTACCCATTTTTTTTTACCATTTGAGGAAACTGAGGCACCACAGAAGAAGAAGAGACTTGATTCATGTGATCTTATATTAGATGATTCCACTTTTAAGGCTGATGGTGGCCAGAGCTCAAATATTTAGACCTTTTTATAACCCAAATAAAATACGGCCAAGAAAGGTTCCCCCTCGTCTGCTTAAGGTGTGATATGATGTGCTGAAGCGTTACCATGGCAGCAGGAGCGAGGCCGCCACACTTAGTCCAGAGGAGACAGCCACAACGTAGGCCACCACAACATTTGGGATAAAGACCAGCATCATGGTGAAGGGCATGATCCACTGAAGGGAGGGAGAAAGAGTCGTAAAAAAAAAGTCAGTATTTCTGAGATTTAAACAATAACATTACGAGCCACAAGATGGCACAAACATCAAAGTGTAAACGGTCAATGTTAAAAAGGCTGCTCTGGCGAACCAAAATAAAAACAGAACACTCACTGTGATGCCGCAAAAAGCTGCCGTCTTCTTCCCAAACCTCTGCAAAAACCAATGCCACAATGGGATGCTTATCACTGCAGAAACCTGGGTGAACACATGTAAATGTAAATGTATGATGCATAGTTACAAAGAAAGGTTTTAAATGTCATACAGTCTACGAAGTGTGTTTGGAAAAAAAAACAGTAAAAGGCAAAATGATGACCTTTTTATGGGTCCTTTGGGGGCCATCAAAGACTTTGCAAAATGTGAATAGCAATGAGGAAAGTGTTTTCTCTGTTGAAAATCCCCCCCTCCCCCCCCCCAAAAAAAGAAAACTGTTGTGCCTCTATATAAATCAAAGAGTGTCCCAGGGGAAAAACTGTCATAACAAATGTATCTTACAGACAGGTTTTATCTTAAATCTTTATATTTGTGAGGTGCATCAGTGATAAGAGCTGTTCTCACCAGGATGGTCAGCACAATATTCTGGAAGTGATCCCTCAGGTCGGCGGCATAAGTGCAGAAGAGGACAAAGTTGCTCTGAACCAGCTGCAGAAAAATCAGAGATCAAACATTCAGAGAGTCAGGTCTTGTCTACTCAGCATGTTGCTCGGCACTCCACTTGCTGTTCTGAGCGCCAAATGAAGTGACTAGGGAAGCTGCTGACGGCGTTTTGCCGTGATTCATTTCTGCGTTGCGTGGATGACAACTGACACCTCCTCTGAGATGAGAGGGGGAAAATACACAGAAATAGACCCCATGCAAAAGTTGGGATGTGTGTAATAATATACACAGCCTAAACCCAATGTGTCAAAAGTAAGACATCGGCCTACAAACGACAAACAGCGAGAATATTTTGTGCCTGTATCACTTTGGAGAGTCCGGAGACTCCAAACTTGCTTTAAAACCATGAGCTTTCAGTAAGTGCTCTTCTGCATTGATCAAATCAACATTGAGCTGCCAGCATTGTCAGGATCCGAGCTCCATTTACTGTAACACTGAGTGTCATGTCTGAGAAGTGCTTCACAAATAAATTGGCATTTACCTGAATGGCAACAGTGATGAAGAGGAATGCAGCGGTTAGAATGAGGTACGGCCCATGTCTCATCACCAGGATGAAACCCTGATAGAAGGGGATCTGCTTCTCAGTCCTCAGGGCATACGGATCTGAAACAGGTGGATTAATTATGTGAGTATGCAGTATATCGAATAACATGCAGAAGAAAAAAAAAAAAGGCGATAGATTTGCTCCCTGGGAATCCTGGAAGTGCCGCTGCATTGCAGTGGATGCTGTCTGTCATTTAGAGTGTGATAACTGCGTTGCAAAGACAGAACTGGACTGCAGGTGTGGATCAAATAAACTGTAGGGGAATATCCAGGACTTTACTTTGGACTGTGGGATCTATTTCAATCATACTTAACAGTAATTAAAATCCCTGAAAATGTAGACAGAACATATGCGTAATAAATGTAGAGCGTTTTACATGTCACTGAAAGTCCCTGTTTCTGCCAGTGTCAACTTACTTGATTACATGCATCAAAGGCCCCAAGTCATCAAAATACTGCAAGAGTTGCCGTTTTTTCAGTACGCACCATTAACTTAAAGTGATGTCCCTAGGCTATTAATTTGTTTTCCGACTTCACTGTTTCTAATCCAAAGTGTTCTCCCATTCTTAGAGTCTGGAATACCTCTGAAGGGATGCAATTTTTGCTTATCTATAAAAACTACAGCACATGGACGGTACTTATTCACGCAATAATATGTCTGAATGTGCTTAAAAATTCAGGACTAATTGTCTTTTTTTTCCCCAGGCATGAGTCTCCTACCAATAGACTCTAATATTTCTCTTTAAAAAAGGAGGAAATTAAACAAGATTGTGAAATGTAATCCAGCATTTGCTTGATTGATGATTTAAAGGGGTAATTCTGTATTTATATTGCATGTCAGGGACGTTAGGAGCTCAATAAAGATATATTTTGTTCAAGAGATTGGCAAAAAAGACATCAATATAATGTCTTTTACATATATATATATATATATATATATATATATATATATATATATATATAACTATTTTGTCAAATAAGCTCTCTAAATTTCAGAAGATTAACAGTTTTAGACATAAAAACCAAAATGTCTCACCATCTCTCTCTTTGACTCCCAGGAACATCACCACGGTGCAGACGAGAAACACTCCTCCTATAACACCAGCGGCTATCATGTAGACCTCCTTCTGCAGAGACAAACACATAGCCTAAATCAGTATGTCTTCTTACACCGCCAGCACAATCCAGGCTATTCTGAGCCTTTCCTTAATCTTTAATTTATAATCTCCACCAATGCCTAAAAAATTGAAGTGCCTCACTTACACATGCTATATGACTTCTGTGAAAACAAATGAAATGCTCGTTCTGGGAAAGATTTCATTTTGTTCACTTGACCTCTTCCCATTAAAGTCATCAGTGCGTGATTTATTGGCTGTGACTTTCTGTGTTGTTTTCCACATCAGTTTAATCCCCAAACCCAGCCACGCACATTTCACTGTACAAATAAAAGTCTAAACAGGAAAAAACCTCAAGGAGATCTGTATCCTCAAATACATCCTTTACAGTTTAATGTCCAACCCAGACAGAAACTGCTCTGCCTTAAACAACTTGTATTTGTTTGCTATTTTTCCATGTGGCTAAGCCAAGCGATCCATTATTATTTACGCACATCAAACACTTCCTGTTTCCGAGGGCAGACCTGGTTTGCACGGACGGTGTGCCACCCTCACCAGTGACCACTGAGGAATTTTGTGGGTGGCTGCTTTAGGGTGGTGAGTGGTACAGCCAGATAGGGTTCACCAAAAATCCATTGGAAAAGAACCATTTGAAGCACAAATAGCTGCGGTGCAACCGAAATCCGACGCGGGACAGTTTGGACCTCTACTTGTTTCATCTTCACAGAAAACTCCCATGATGGATTAGCAGCAGCCCTGGAGGTTTCTCACAGCTCTGCAAACTGAAATGTTGATATAAATGTGTCCCTAATCTTCTGTTCCCTCCTATTTCAAGCTAGACTGCAGCCAACACTTATAAGAACAACACTTATATTTCCAACATTTTTGAATCTCGGCTGCTTTTAAGTGCGACGAGGCAGGATTAGATATAAATATGCCTAATGACTTACAGGCTGTGGAGACCCCTAAATGTGGGGCCCACAGTTTGGAGCCTGATGAAAAGGGAGGAACCCCCTTTTGTGGTCATGAGACGGGAGCTTGCTCAGGATGTGGGGTTCAGATATCAAACATTGGGGTCTCCCTTCAATCCCGTGGGTTACACGGGTTAAAACATGAAGCCATTTTGGATGTCAGAACAGTCTGCAAATATGGACCCAATTTTAAACAATCAGCCTTTTCATTCAGCAAAGGCTAACCGCCCCAGCAAAACACTCTAATTTAAGCGAGAAGGCTGCTGACAGTCAGAGTTATTTCCTAACCAGTCTCGGCCCACTTTGAGCACACCTGGTCTCCTGGCCTGGCACAGTGACACTTACGGAGTGTGACAGGTAGTCCTGGGAGCGCACCAGGCTCTTGACGATCTCTGCCCCGCTGCTGTTGCCAAGGTTACCGATGGACATGTTGTGAATCGGGCAGTGCTTCAGAGTGTGAGCACTGGCCACAATCTGGCCCTGGATGGCAGCGCCCACAAGAGTCCCCAGCACCTCCATTGTCATTCCTGGCGTCATGCAAGCAAAGATTCAGCTATCAGTGCAGGAATATCACAATAAGACACACATTTCTTGTCTGAACCGTTGCAAAAAAGGTGAAGAGGCATAGATTAATTCAGTGTTGGAGGCATGAATACATTCTTTTTTTTGCATATTAAATCATCTTACGGTAGGCAGTGGCTGAGTCTCTCTCCTTCTGGTCTGTGCTCAGGAACATGGTGAGAGCAGAATAAGGCACATGGAAGCACTGCAATGAGGCACAAAGACACAGTTATGGCCTGGATACAAATTAAATAAAGGCAGGTAAAGGAATAATCAAACAGTGGCACAAGTCTTAATTGTTTCTTTAATTTCATCCCTGCTAGCAGCAGACGAAAATAGCGTCGTAACCCCTTGTGGGATTCTCATGGAATTTTGTACAGACATTACTGGATTCATCATTATGCATCCTCATGGTTTTTATTCATCCTTTAAAGGACTAGTCTGTAAAATTTTGGATCATCTATTGGCAGAAACCAATGATATTTTTAATGATTCATTTATTTTGCACTATCACTTTAAATTTGCGTGTAAATCAAACTTACAAAAAGGGCACACTCAACCATTATCCTCAGCTTAACCTTCAGTTTTACTGGTAATTAGCACATGTTAGTATGAGTATGCTAACATGCAAACTTAGAAATTAAACAGTATAACTGTCCAACAATTTGTTAGCGTAGTTGTTTCGACCATGTTTGCATGCTGGTGTACATTGGAGCCGCTAGCGTGGCTGTACACTCTTGTAAAGTCTGTTTCCCATGTTACATTTCACTCGGAATCAAATGGGAACACCCTAGATATGTTTGGATGTCTTTCATCTACGTGTTCATGTGAAATCGCAAAATATACACGGTGTATATTTATCAAAAGCAATCTCGGCAGTTTCCATGTCGGCCAACCTCAGCCCTCTGTTTTCTCCCTCCTCACCAACCCTGCCAGAGAATAGGTTGACGAGTTCTGCTTCACTTTGTAATTTACACAAGGGCTCAGTCAGCGCTGCGGCCAAACAAGCATGCAAAGCCACGGCGAAAATAAACACGGCCGTGAAAGGGCTTTTTCTTTTGCAGCCGCTGGTTCTATACAGCATGTCATTTACGGTGCTTTTAGTGGATGCAAATATTTATAGCATTAAACCTGCTTAACTTTCCGTTACAGATGGACGTGAGAACTGATGAATCGGATGGAAACCCATTATTAGTTGATTACATAAACAGATTATATACACTGCATCCTAACCTCTGTTTACAGTCTGTGACCCTCTGAATGATAACAGCTGTCCTCTCCCTGCTAACTTCACACAAACACACATCCACAGACAATGAAGGGAGGCTAAAAGGGGTAACCAGCATTTACCCAGCGAGAGGTTCCTGGCAGGACTGACCATATACTTATCAAGTAGTTAGAATGACATGCCATTACAGCCCGCCGCAGTGTGGCCGCAGCGGTCTACACGCTCTGCAGCACATGTTATATGGGTTACCCCAGAGCAGAGCAAGGCAGGGAACGAGCGAGATGAATGGTCTGAACCATAATAACAAAAGGGAACCTAAATAACTACACTTCCCCTTTGAGGTGAGGTATCTAAGAGCTTTTGCGCTCTAATCTGCTGCACGTTGCAAGAAGAGTCAATCCTTCAAGGAGCTGTCAGAGTCTGGCATGAAAAGGCTATAGTCACCTACACTTCGTTTTCTGCAGTGTTTTCTGCATATACATATTATATAACCTGCCTACTTGATGTTTCTTTTGCACTGCATGTGGAATCCTGCTGAGTTTTCAGAGGCAAGCTTTTCAGATTTATTAAACATCAAATACACTGCTGAGAGAGCATGCATACTCACGGTAATGAGGGTCTGGTAGAGGCAGTAGAAGCCTAGGTACCAAAAGAACCTCCCGCTGAGGAATGGAGGAACAAACCAGAGGTAGAAGTAGGAGACCACCAGGAATGGAGTGCAACCCACCATCCTGAAGAACACAGACGTGCACATTTTCAATTAAAAACACAGAAATATTTGTAAAAAAAAAAAAAAAGGCACAAAACAATTTAAAACAGACACATATCCTGTTCACTTCTCATATTTTGAATCCAGCAATTATGGTTGTAATCTAAGTAATCTCTGAGCATCCATCATCACCATTTTAAACTGTCAGACTCGCAATGACAGAGGGAGTGTTATGTAATTTTATTCATGGCATTGCAGCGTTAAATTCAGGCCATATTTCTGACAGATTATAGTGAAGGTTTAGCTGACATCCAAACGATTACGGTATGTTGCTGTAAGTATGATAGGAATTTGTTGTCGGAGGGACGGGCAAGCAGGGAAATACCACAATATTGCAAACCGACATAGCATTTGGGGATCTACACACAAACACACACACACACACACACACACACACACACACACACACACACACACACAGAAATACATGCATATGTAGTACACACTCCAGCCAACGCAGCAGGAAGCAATTCTGCTGTGTTATGCTTTTCTCAGAACTTGGAGTGATACAGTATGTGGGCCATGTAAAATTCATAAGTAAACAACGGGCATGTGTCATTATGGTTAAAGCCAACAGCTGTGTGTTTAAAAATGAGTCTGAAAAGGCTGGATTACGGTCGATCAACAGTATGATTTGTCTGCTAAAGGACATTAAATCATCCTTCCATGGTCTCCTTTTGATTTCAAGAGAAACTGGAGTATGTTTTGGAGCCGAAGGCAGCTTTAATAGCATCACATCTACCGGTAGAAAAAGACGACTGATGGGATTTTGTCGACTGTGACTAAAACCTGCAGGGGCTCTGACCTCTGGCCTCCTCTACCACATGAATTCCAAACAGAGAAAGGTGGAGAAAGAGGTAGAGAGAGGAGGCCTTCAATGGTCATTTCTAGCATCGTCCAGCCTGCCCACCTCACTCTCCTCCTGATTGTTTGCTTAAACAAAAGGTGCCTGACAACGCTGGTGCTGCAGTATTGACCGCTTGGTCATGGGAGCGATGAAAGGGCTGCTGGGTCGGTGAATGGGACAGTTAGAATGTTCCTGCAAGATGACTGTGTGTTCAGGAAGAGCGGGCACAAAGGCAAAAAACGCACAGGCATATTTTCTCACACATCAGGCATGCATGAATGCACGTTCACCCCTGTCCCAATAATTGACATCGTCTTAATTAAGGCGAAGCAGGTTGACAGGAAGATGGGCCATACATTTCTCTTCCTTCTGACTTGTTCAGCATGTTAATTAGAGGATGTGCAGAGGAACAGAGAGGAATTAAAGAGGTTAGGTGGGTGAGAGTCTTTGTAGTGCTCGTATACCCAAGAGGAGAGGGGAACTAAGTCTATCTGAGGTGGAACTTTTTTTATACACCAGTAAAATAACAGTCCCAAGGGCAAAGCACTTTTACTTTGGGATTTACATTATACAGTACTTCCTAATCCACTGATTTACTATCACTTTCTTTTTTTTATTTGTTGATGCTGTGTGTTTGTCTCCACATCTGTCTGTTTGTCTTTTTTGCAACTCTCTTTTTTACTCTCTCTCTCTCTCTCTCTGTCTCTGTCTCTCTCTCTCTCTCTCTCTGTCTCTGTCTCTCTCTCTCTCTCTGTCTCTCTCTCTCTCTCTCTCTCTCTCTCTCTCTCTCTCTCTCTCTCTCTCTCCCACTTTCTTGGCCCAGCCTTTCCTTGCAGTTAGCTATCTACCTATGATTCTGTTTCTGCTCCAGGTTTCTGCCTGTTAAAAGGAAGCTTTTTTCTTGCAACGGTTGTCAAGTGCTTGCTATGCTGGGTTAATGTCGGGTCTCTGTAAATAATACAACAATGAGACAATCAAGATCTGCTTTCTATGAAGTGTCCTGAGATCACTTTTGTTTGTCATATATTAAACAAACGTTCATCCATTGAGTCTTCTATGAGAAAAAAAAAAAAAACTTCCTCCCTTTGCAGGGATAGTCCCTTACTTAAGTCACAAAAAAAAACATAAACATGGCTGCACCCAGAAGAACATTTAGACAAATTACCCCATCTTTGAGATTTTAGGGTAGAGATATAAATCACTTCATGTCCGGATGGGGATGTGACACCCAGCGAGGGAAACACACTTCCTGCTAGATGATGGTAGAGGGGACTTTCTAAACAGGGTCAAAACTGAGGGAGTGTCTGGCAATCTCAACACATAAACTGATGAAGGCACACTTTAAATACCAACATCCAATACCACCTACAGCTTTCTATTTGTAATCAAAGATGATTTATCAGCAATCAGCATCTGTCTGCTATTAAGCGCTGATGGCTGGCCACAGAGGACTTGGTCCCCAGCCAGCACAGTCAGCTTGTGAGGAATCTATGTTTTATAATGCAGTGTGCATTAAATACTACATGTGCTATTACAGTAAGTGTCACGCTAGCTAGAGTGTTCAAATACATATACTGCGCTAACACGCATTAAAGCTTATAAAACCATCTTTGATAATAGTGATTGATGGATTATGTGGACAAATCGTAATATAATCCACAGACAGAGAGCCACAAAGTCCAATCACTTTGAGACTCATAATGTGAAATGAGGTGATACACCGATTGTGGTGAGATGTCACCGAGCAGCCGGTAGCAGATGATTTATAAAAGAATTCCAATAAAATGCCTTGCCTATTGTTGTCTGGCTCTTAAAGGCAACAAACAGCCTACGCCCTTGAATAAAACAGTGTGTAGAGCTCATCAGTGGGAGCGTCAGGAACAGTGTAATTAAAGCACAATGGATATTTATTCAGCCCAAGCCTCAGGTGAGAGGCTCGCGTCTGAGAATAATTTCAAAACTATCCGAAAATGGGGCACACAGCCTGTTTTTGTTTAGTTTTTGCACAGACATTAGCATGATGTAGCGGTTGTAATTAAGGTCGAGAGAGTGGGAGAAAAGCTAAACAAGTTTCATAATCTGTCAACAAATTACTCTCCTTTACGTAACATTGGCTGTATGTCAACAGCAACACTTTCGTCTGTGTAAGCTAAGGAAAGGAGGTAGTTAGATAACTGAGATACATGCCAAACCTGGACTATAACACGAGATAGATACTTTCCCTTTTATTATTACAATTGGTCATCCGTTTCTGGTCTTCAAGGCTGCTTTATGAATTGATTTCTCAAATCTTATTTGGATCTTTTTGGCCAAAAAGTGAAGAGATAACAGTTCTTTTCTTCCATACTCTTTTAATATCTTTGAATGTTGGTGTTTGTACTTTGAAACCAGTGGAAAAATCTAAGAGTAGACATTTTTGCATAACAGATAAAGTAGTCAAATAATTTGAATAAAATACAGCACTGTGTAGATGAGAGGACGACATGATGGAGTGTCGATTTGTTTTAATAGAGTGGGCATTGAGCTCACCAGGGCATGAGTCTTCCAATCTTGGTCCATCTGCTCTTCGTAATGAAGAATCCGACAATGGGGTCTGTAACGGCGCCCCAGGCTTTACCAATGAACAGCACCATGGAAGCCTGGAAGGCGTTGATCTACGGAGCACAAAGAAAGGGGACAGACTGGAGTTAATAACACATGCACGCCCACAAATGAAGCACCTTCAAGAGCATATGTAGCCTATAAGAAGCACACTCTGTCTTTTTTCGCACACATATTACCTGAGCAATATCCAGCAGGTAGATTTGCAGGAAGAAGGCCGTGGCGCTGGCTGCCACCTCCTTGGGTGCGCCTCCGATGGCGAAACACACCTTACTGCATAATGTCAACTGCGGTCCCAACACAGTCTGTGAGAACAGAGGCGACAAGGGAGATAAGACTTAATAAGATAATGGTGAACTTAGAGGCCAGGCTGCTAATGAGCAAATTAACTTTCCTGCACCACAAAATACTCTGACAAAGAATCTATACACAGACAAAAGAGCTGAACGCTGTTTGAGTTACCACTATGATGTAATTGCATTGTGCATGCATGGAAACCAATTGCTTGTCACATATTCATCAATTCAACTTTATTGTAACCAAGGGGAAATTTGTTTTGCAGCCAGATGAAAACAGAAGACATATAGAAACACAAGCACATAGAAAATAGAAACAACAAACACAGTGAATTCTAAATACATACAGTAAATACTAGAGGTCATTGGGTAACAACAGCAAACTGAGAATCTATAAATAAACACCATCATTTAAACCATAATAAAACTCATCAGTCATCAGGGTCATGGTTGCAGTTCAGTCATCTGATGAGCTGTCATGAATTCAATCATAAGTATGCGAGGCGAAGGCTTATAGTTGAGGTGAAAAAGGGTATGAATGACGCATGTATTGCATATATTTGAATCAGACTTTTCCTAGAAATGGAAGTGAGGAGTGTGGTGAGGAGTGTGGTGAAGAACGTGTCATTTTGTCAGGCCTAAGAATGGATGATTCAGCCTCACAATGAAAACTCATTCCGGTTACACAACCGATAACAGATGCAAAGTGTGGATAGATAGCAACTGACTCAATGCGACTTCATTTAACCTGATTTAAACCAACTAGACTCTCCTTCTTTTTTTTGTTAAGGTCTCGTCTTTTTTTTTAACAAAGACATTCCTACCTCAACTGTGCACAACTTCCCAGACACACCAACGACAACAAGGTGTGTCGCTGTAAAATAAACGAGGCCATGGGAGCACACTTATGACTCACAGATAGTGAAGCCTGTAGTCATTGTCACTCCGAAAACGTACACAATCTATTTCAGGGGCTCCTAAAATAACATCCCTCCCTCGTGTTCATGTCGCATCTGTTCAGTGTAATAAAAAAAGTTTACATTTTAAGTAGTTGCTTAAGTGCAAATACGTCACACTGCATTTGCTCTGATGCATGTAGAGGATGTGTAACTCATCAGTATCCTCCTGAATTTCACACAAGTCTTCTGGCTTCAATCTATGATCATCAATCTTGCTGTATCTCTGTCTCCCTAAATGACAGATTACTCTAGCAGATAAAAAAAAAAAAAGACGATGTTCATGTATATAAATTATAGGTAAGTGTGTGAGTGAGTGAGGATCTGAAGTAGACCCCCTGTCGGCTGTTTGCATTGTGGTCCATATTTGCAGACACTGAGGCTGCCGGAGAAACCCACCAAGTCATCCACAGCTCTGTTTCCCCTCACTTATGTTCTGCTTAAACCATCAGGCACGTGACGCTGTGTGTGTGTGTGTGTGTGTGTGTGTGTGTGTGTGTGTGTGTGTGTGTGTGTGTGCGTGTGTGCAGCATGGAGGGCGAGCTTTCATCCTCACACATGAATAGGACGAGACACCACAGTCTAGGGGAGCACAATATTTACGACCGTCTCCTCTAAGGCTGTGCACACATACATATCAAACTTTGCCTGTTCCTCCCTCCAGCATAACCTTTGGTGTCAGCCACACACACACACACACACACAAACATACAGACACACAGACACACAGAACAGTGTCAATCCGAATCCAGTGGCCCAGGCTTTGGCCCACAGCTGCTCCCCTCAGAGTTTCATGAAAGAAGAAAATCACCAAAGTAACCACAGCCGAGACCGACACACTGTCATTATCCGGCTCACGTTCTTTCTTCCTCTATTTTTTTTACTCCTTCAAAACACTGAGGGGGTTCGAGAACGACAATTACCAGGAGGGAGGTGTGTAATTATTCAATCCCAAGACAAGCGGGTCAGAGGTAAGTAAAGGCTGCGTGGCGGTTCCGACTTCAAAACTCTCTCTTCTTCCACTCTCACTGCAATTACCCCTAATTGGAGAGAAAAATTAAAGTCTTTGGTGTCTGGAGAATGCTGCTTAACTGATGATGTGCAAAAATACTCTGAACTCCCAGTACTCCTTCCTCTCTTTCCAACTCTTATTTTTCCCTCCAAACTCTCTATCTTTCATTAGTGAGTTCTTATCATCAAAGAGGATAAACAGGATATCCCTTCAACTCGTGTCTGGATGCACAATCAACACCACATACACACAATTCAACACACAAACACATACATACAGATACACTGACAGTAAAGGGAGCATGTGAAGTTTGGAGCATCAACAAGCGAGGGACAAGGACAGATAAGACTAATCTCTAAAGTTAATGAATCCTTGACCGTTACAGGAAAAAACGATTTAAAATGTCTGAACTGCGCCACAAGTAATTTAAATCAGGATTGAGGGTAATTCTACTGCGACCAAAACCCAAATGGAAACGAACTCCCTCTAGAGTCCGCTAAGCTCAATTCACCATGCGGAGTAAAATGTGTAAACTGCATGTTTGCATGCAAAAAAAAGTTAAGCTGCTAAAATGGATCCATAAAGCAGTTTAAATGTCCATTCTGTGATGGATTTTCCCACAATTCTAGGAATTTGCGCTTGTAGTCATGCAGGGGTCGACAAGGTTAGGGTTTTAACGCTCTCACTTCAGATTATGTGTTATGAATATGGAGGGAAAAGTTGATTATGTCAGCGATGGCAGCAAGCCTTGAGAACGTGAGCAGTAGCCCAGTGACACTGGATAAACCCGAGGGGGAATCAAGCCAAAATCAACGGATTACTGTTGTACACTCTTCCCACCAGTGGAGGCATGTAGGCCTTGTATTAAAAATAAGACATTTTAAAGCAAATGCATAGTTAAGCTTTATCGTTTCAGTCACAATTTGGAGGCTTTCATGTGGAACTTGATGTTCATTGACAACAGATCGATCACACATTCACAGAGGAATACACCACTATCAGATATTTTGTCCCCTTTAGGCGTTCTTACTAGAGCTTGACAGATACATCTGTCAGCAGATAAAGCCTTATCACTGATATAGCTGTATTGGCAAATCATCTATTTTTACTAAACATATAAAGAAAAAAATGCTTGGGTTGATTTCAAACCTTATTTGTTCAGCAGAGTAAGATTCAATTCTAACACTGCTCTCAGCGATGTCTGCAGAAAATGTAGCAAAAGAATTGGTTGAAAACGTGTTATACAGCGAAACATTCTTTAATAATTGTTTAAGACAGCAGCCTTCTGAATGCCTTTTCATAGATATATATGGGATCAAAAATTGGTACAAAAGTCAAGTAAAAAAATATTCATTTTTATTCCACCTGACAAAGTCACGATATGACTGTAAAATAGTGGTTTTTGTTGCTGTGTAAGCTGGTATAGGATTTTTTTTAAACAAGTGAAGATGTGGTGCTTGGGAGCGCTGGATAGCCTAGCGGTTATGTTGCTTGCCCCATGTACAGAAGCTATAGTCATTGCAGTGGCCATGGGTTCAAATCTGACCTCGGGCCCTTTGCTGCATGTCATCCCCCACTTTCTCCTCCCAACATTTCCTGTCTCCCTTCAATTGTTCTATCTAATAAAGCCAAAAAAGGCCACATCAAAAAAAAAGATGAAGTCCTTATCTGGCTCAGCTTCTTGAGTATATAAGTGGTCAAAAAAATGCACAACAGCCCGAGGTTTGGCTGAGATGAGATAGTTGCAAAACTGGTTAGATCTAGTGATGTAATACTGTTTATTGGGAACCCTGAGCTAATGCAGCCAAACAGAAAGTGAGTGACTAACTGCTAAAGTATTACATTATGACTGTGTGAACAACTGTTTCTTTCTTTCTAATATGGTTTCTCTACCTCAACTGAGTGGCAATACACAATGTGAAGGCTTGGTTCTTCCCTTGATTTAAAGCCTGTGGGATAGTGAAGTGCTGAAACCCAGCTTCTCACACTTCCATTAATGCGCAAAAACAAACACAAGAAACTTCACAGACCTATCAGCTTCTATCACTCAAATGACAATCACAAATGTAGGTCATGCAGACAAAACAAAAAATGACAGGAAAGCAAACACTGCCTTCTGGTGATTCCTACACTAAAGCCATCACTTTCTACTGTCTATCCACAGTCCCTCTTCCTATGTGGGATAGTAACAGTCTCCATCATCAAAGTCGACTGATATGGTCGTCACCAGTCAAAAGAAAGCAATCATCTCGCAGATCATCCAATCAACCTTTCACCAATGAAAACAATCAACTTCCAGTGACTGAATCTACTGTGACTGGGATTAGAGTTCACGGGAAAACAGTGCAGCTGATTAATCAGAAACAGATAAACCACTAAAGAGATCACACTTTCCATCTTTTTCTCATCTCTATCCAATCATGCAAAGTCACTCTCAACCAAACTGAGCCGCGACTACACCAGTTGAGATTAAGGATTTCATTCCGATTTAGTGCATGGGAATAACACAAGACTCCAAATAAAGGTTACAGCTGTGGCGTTTAGAAATGCTGCTACTACATGTGACGGCCTCTTGTTGAAAAATAAGCCAAAAGAAACAGGTGATCTTACCTGCTGAGGGGTTTTGGGAAAGAGCGGTTCAGTGGGTTTGATGAGCTTCCCTGCAGATCCCTGCGCTCCCTTCTCTCCTCTGGTCATGGCTGAGAGGCTGTGTGTGAGCCGGCAGCCGTACTTCTGCGTCTGTGTGTGTGAGGGAGTGTTGAAGTGTGTGTGACTGTGGCTCCTTGTGTGAGCGAGAGTGCGAGGAGCCTGCCACTGGGCGGTTGTCGTGTGTGTCACAGGGTGAAACTGACTGTGGCTCTGACTCCGGGTGTGTGTGTGTGCATGGTGCACATGAGTGACAGCTCCAGGGGCCGGGAGCTCCTCCTGCTCCTCTGTGAAAACTCTGCCGCTTTCTGCCGCCATTCACATGCTGGGCTGTGCTCTGGAATGAGGCCAGGAGAGAAGGGCAAAATCAGACAGGCAAAGAACATACATGTGTATTGGCTGCACACACACACACACACACACACACACACACACACATACATACACACATAGTCAATGACAAGCATGTGTTGTTGGGACATACAAGCACAAGAATGCAGACTAAAACACATGAGCACAGACAAAGACTTTGAATGGATGCACAAAAACACACAAATGTGACATTGGCAAAAAAAAAAGAAGAAGGATGAATAGCCTACAGATGCAACAAGAAATTATACAAACAAACACTCTTTCTTAATCAACATTTTCAAATATATAGCCTGCTAAAAGTATCAAGACATTTAGATTAGCATCATTTTCTACATTTGCACAGCTGACAATAGCTTAAAAAAAGAGCAAACAGGCGCGCAAGATACGTCGACGTCCCGCGCAGGAGAGTGCTGTCTCCTCATCTTACTATTACTGTAAGTGCATCCATAAACAAGCGCTCTGCACACCTAAACCCTAACGCCTGTTTTTTTTTTTTTTTTAAAGAGCAAAACCCACAGAAATCATCTTACCCCTTGTGGATGAAGAAGCAGTGGGTCGGTTTGTAGCCTAAGTAAGTTTCGCTCAGTGCGGTGATCTGCCAGTCAGTCTGCCGGGCAGGATGAGAAGGAGACTGCGGAGGATGGAGATGGTCTGCGCGTCTCCACTCCCGGTTGTTTGTAGTCTGCAGTGACGGAGCTGCGCCGTGCAGCGGCCGGGACGGTGTATGACAGACACACACACACACACACACACACACACACACACACACACACATACACAATGTGTGTAAATCAATCTAGGCTGTGCATGTGTTGTGTGCATCTGTAGGGAGATTATAGCAGGGGATGGTTTGACGCAAGCAATTTTTTTTTTTATGAAACCCTTAAGGGACGAGACAAACATTTACTTCATTATTCCTTGTATTGTCAGAATTTTAAAATGATGTTGGAATTTTTAATGAATGAGATGAATTATTGAAAAGTACTATGATATTCAACACTTGATTTCAGATTTAGGATTGCGTGAATAGGCCTGCTGGTTCTTTTCGTGGCACGTGTTTTTTCTAAAATGAACATTTTAGGCTCGGTGACAACTATGTTTATGAAGGTGGCCTACAGACTATCTTTAAAATCCCTTTTTGGTGGTACCGTCATCATCCTACCACCGACTTAAAACCCTCCCTAAATGATGCATAATATTTCTCATGAAGTGGTGCGTGACAACGTGGAATGTCTGTAATGTAATGTGTAATGTAATGCTGTCAGGTGTCATTTCAGTCATCAAACATTAACTGAGCTATTCTTCAGTCAGGGAGCCAGACAGGTGTGTATGTGCATAAAGAATTCAACAAGGAAGCTCTCCAGCATCCAGCTACATATTTCCCATACTGCATCATCATCATCATCATCATCATCATCATACTCTTTGTATGAAGTACAATATTTGTTTTCAGTAGTTACATAGCCGTATTTCATGTTAACTTTTGACAAGTTTTATTGACATTTTACAATCAAGCACAATGTTGTGTGTGTGTGTGTGTGTGTGTGTGTGTGTGTGTGTTGGCTCACTTAAAAGGATGCTCCTGTGATTCTTTAAGGCTACACCAACATGAAAGACTAACAAAAAACAGATTCTTTTTTAAAGGTCAAAATCGAAGCAGCAGGAGCAGAATAGTCTCAGCTTTTAGCCCCACAAAATGACATGGCTCCAAAAAACACCAGATCCTACATTTCCCACAACCATTTTTAATAATGAAAGTTATCAGCAGAACACACCGTAGACACAGTCTAATAGCATGCATTTGAGGGAACGAAGAGATGTAGAGTTTAATTTGGGGGAAGCTTTGTTTTAGCTTTTTTTTCACCATTCACTCCCCTAATAAAGTATAAACTGCTTCAAAAAGAGGAATGGCTTACGGTAACCAAAAAGTTGATGACCAACACGGTAACAGCGGTATGCTGAAAAAACTTTAGCTTTTCCATTAGCAGCTGAGCTAGCTTTTTCACCTTGAATCCAATCTTCATCTAATGAAATAATGTTATCCCCATGGACAATAATTTCATTCTGAAGAGGATTACATTTTCCAGTACAGAGTAGACTACAGAACCTTGAAAAGGACCCTGACTTCTGTAGTATGTGCTAGCTATAAAAAAAATGTCACAGGTTAGCCTGCAAGCTACATTAGATAGCGGCAAGCACTGCCTGGCTTTGACACAGAGCCTCTGAAACTATTTTTTTCACAAATAAGTGCAAATCATTTTGCTGTGTCATTGTCTTGTTGAACCAGGCACCAGGCCTTTTTACTGGTTGGCCACAAAATATGTGCTTCGTGTTAGGGGATGGTTTGACGCAAGCATTTTTTTATGAAACCCTTAAGGGACGAGACAAACATTTACTTCATTATTCCTTGTATTGTCAGAATTTTAAAATGATGTTGGAATTTTTAATGAATGAGATGAATTATTGAAAAGTACTATGATATTCAACACTTGATTTCAGATTTAGGATTGCGTGAATAGGCCTGCTGGTTCTTTTCGTGGCACGTGTTTTTTCTGGCATGAACATTTTAGGCTCGGTGACAACTATGTTTATGAAAGTGGCCTACAGACTATCTTTAAAATCCCTTTTTGGTGTACCGTCATCATCCTACCACCGACTTAAAACCCTCCCTAAATGATGCATAATATTTCTCATGAAGTGGTGCGTGACAACGTGGAATGTCTGTAATGTAATGTGTAATGTAATGCTGTCAGGTGTCATTTTAGTCATCAAACATTAACTGAGCTATTCTTCAATCAGGGAGCCAGACAGGTGTGTATGTGCATAAAGAATTCAACAAGGAAGCTCTCCAGCATCCAGCTACTGTACATATTTCCCATACTGCATCATCATCATCATCATCATCATCATCATCATCATCTTGTATTTTCTACAGTTTGCCTGTAACTTGACTTTGCATGTCAAAATAAGCAACCAGAGTGATTATCTCAATTGGCTATACAGATTCTAATGCCTTTAGCCTCTGCCACTGGGTAGGTGTCAGACAAGTTTGCCAGGAGCTTATATTCCACGACAATGATTGGTGATGAGTAATCACTTCACTGTTAAAAGGAAACAGGATGAGATTATTCATTAGAAACACTACTTTTTTAGAGGGACCATTTTGTCCACAGGGGTCGCCGAATTTGATACAAACCAAAAGTTCCTTAGGAGCTTTAATTCAGACCATTAGTTCTATGAAACAACATTAATTCAAAATATACCATTAAGTTGTTCTTCTAAGGCTGGAATTTTAAAGAAGAGGAAGCCTTTTACTTTCAAACTAGTTCAGGAACTACTTACCATTGTACACATGCTTGCAATGTAACTTTTATTGGCCCTTTGGCTTATGATATATTGAGTGCCTTCCCTTTTTCCCCGCTAAGTCCTTTCATCCATCAGTGAAAGATGTTTACTCTCCAGAGTAAGCCTGTCTTCAGAGCATGACAACAAACATGTAGTGGAGACCTCGGCTGATGAACCCAGACCTCTTCATAAATTCCAAGCATGCAAACCCCTCTACCAAAACCACATTATTGACAATGAGAAAAGACACGGCTGCTGAAAAGTCAAGCATATGACCTGCATTAGAATGGGTATGTTTCAGATGATGCGTGAAGAGGAATGTCCAAAATGAAAGGTCGGCTGCTGCGCGAGTAAAAGGGTCAATCTGAAAGGAAATGTGAGAGTTAAAGGGAAAGTAATTCCCTGCATGCTTAGCCTTATTAAATATGTAGCACAAAGGAAATGTGCCCTCTTTCACTCTTTAGCCAGACCCCCTCTGGCTGCCAACCAAGTGATGCATACAGCTTGCATGTTCATTTAAAAATCCTAAAATGTGCAACTTGGCCTCTCAGAAAGGTAATTCTTTATATTCAGGACAGTTCTGCTGCTGACTTTCTTCACCTGACCTTGACCGCCCTAAGGCTGTCATCTCCTCTTCCTGAGAAAAATACACTCCCTCCCCTGTTCTGCTTGCCCCTCCTTCCCATTGCTTTAAATATTGAAGATGGATAATGGTGTTCGCCTTCTTCCCGGGGCCAGGCCGAAAGCTCGGAGATGGAGAGGCAAACGCAAGCTCATGTAAAAGCATGCGTGTCCCTACATTTCCCAAGAAACCCTCTAATGCCACAGCCAAGAAGCACCAAAAAAGAAATCAAGGATTCAACTTTACCTAACCCCGTACCATGTCTTAGCAGAGACATTGTGAAGGCGTCATTGCTCCAATTCTGGGTTCCTTGACATCACTAGTACCTGCCTGCGTCCCCAATCTTAATCCCAAATAAACCTGTGCTGACGGCACAGATGTGGCATTACAACATAAAACAATGTTCTGCTCATTGTCAAGACAAAATCACTTTGACATCATAAAACCCTGAAGCTGATGGATTCCCCTCACTATCAAATATTTCATTCAGAAGGCTTCACAGCTGAGCGGGATTCAAATTTTCAAAATGACAAACCATTTGTATGACATTCCTTTTTTTTTCTTCATCAAATGAGAAATCATTAAAAAGTGCAGAATTTTGAAGAGGATTTTTTATTGTTGCTTGATTTGTGATATGTCTTCTACGGAAGCCTTTAGAGGACATGCCTGAATACATTTCATTTTACTCCAGTTTCCTGTAATAAGGAGTAAATTTATGTTGTTTTATTCTGATCTCGACATATTCACCTCATTATCTAGAGAGAACAACACTGGTTATCCTGTGATAACTATTTGATTTTGGTAATTTTCTCAAGATATCGCAAAATTAACAAGTTGTCACGGGAAAAATAAACATTGTTATCTTGAGATAAAGACATAAATAAGTCAAGATCTCATGAAAACAACCAGAAATTACTCATTATCATTGGACAACAGAGTAAATCAAATGCACAGATGTATGTCCACTTAGGGCTTCCACAGTATTCAACTGATGCACTCAAAAAAAAAAACATTACATTCTGAATTAAGGCAAATATTCACATAATATGCAAATTAAGGCAAAAATAATGGATAGACATTAACAGCAAGGTCAGCATAAATAACAAGCAGACATCTTTCCCATCTAACCTCTTTAAAACGTGCAAATAAAACATGTTTTCCACTTAAAATAACTGTAAACATAGTGATACAAACCCTTATTTGTTCATATAAATAGTGCAGAAAAAACTGGTGATCACAGTTTGGGAAGACTTTGGAGAGTTGGTTAGCGGTGCTGGTGGTGTGTAAATGTGTGAGGGAAGAAGAAATGCAGTAGACAAATAAATGGCCACACACATGGTTTTCCATCTGCAGAGGCAACACAATTGGTTTTCCTTGACATTATTTTTCCTAAGTTTGGGGACTTAGGGACACGTGTTGACAGGTAAATATTGTTCTCCAGAAGACAAATTAAGCATTGAAAACACATTCATAGATGCAGCACCCAAACAGACAACGTCTCCATTAGACCGCAGATTATCTCCCACTAAGATTAACAAACTAAAGAGGCGGTAACAATCATGAAATGTCGCACAAACTGCAGAATAAACAAAGGATTAATGAGTTATCAGAGGCCTTTAGTCTGCCATCGGGGTCGTTGTGAGGTGACAGTGTGCGTGGGTAAAAGAGGTATGATGCATGAAATATATGCCCTTTTTTAGTCAGGAGTGTCCAAACGGAGCCTGTGTGTTCAGGGGTCTTTGGACAATGACAGCATTCGCCAAATCCGCCTCCTCTAGGCTAAGATCTTTGTCGTTGAGCTCTCGGAAAGGGAGCGATGTCGTCAGTACGAAAGGTGGGCAGCTCCTCTGGGAGCGTGCGACGAAATCCTGGACGTCAGAGATCCTGCAGGAAAATTACAGACGGAATGATAGAAAAGATTAGGACAGAAGGATAAAAATCATATTATACAAAGATTAAGAAAATGCTTTAGTTCTTTTAAGCAGCAAAACCCAGCCCATCCAAATTCTCTACTCTCTCATGTGGCACATGATTTCTCTGTGGAGCACTATACTAGTAACATAATCTATTATTAATCACCACCCAGCACATACAAGCGATCCTATGGCTACCCTACTCCTTACACACTTGCTGAAGGTTAGAGGGGTTCAGCCCTCTCTATCCTTTCCACAAACTCTGTTATATAAATGCTGCATCCCAGTTACGCAATCCCTCTCTGGGGATTTTATAGATCCACTCCGTTGCTACATCTCAGATTATGTTTTCTGCAGCCCCATGCACTGTGGCAGGGGATATAACATGCACCATGCCTTCAAACTCCAGCAGACTAGAACAAAGCATTACGTAATCCTCTAAAAACCCCCTCACCAGCTCCAGAGCTAGTACAAACAAAAATCTTTTTCGTCATCCCTTGAACTACTTCTCAGCTGCAATGCTTGAGATTATGGGATTTACAGACAGCACAACAGAGATAAAAAAAAAATAAAAAATGTCAAGATAGACTATGCAGGCTGTTTGGATATCAATGCATGATGCAAAAGGATGTGTTTAGGGCCTTGACACTTGGATACACACCGATGCGATAGGTTAAACCTCTGCACCAGTCTCCTGCCGTCGGCCAACCAGATCTGCAGGGAGGTGACAGGAAGGGCGTGGTCTAGTGTTACCATGGGAATAGGAGGAGATTCTCCATCCTCGTGCACAGATGGTGACCTGGCCACAACTCTGGGTGCAACACTGGGAATGGACAGGGATAAATAATTAGATTAAAACTATAAGAGCGAGCACACGCAATGTTTACTTTTTTTTTCCAAACTTATTTATGTTAGGAAAATAAATATTTTTTTGAATGCTCTGGAGAATTTGGTATCCATAAAGGGATCTTATGAAAATGTTGAGGTTCTAGTTCATGAGGTTGATGGACTGCTTGGTCAGATTTGCTTGTTTTCCAGTTTTCAAATATCTGGATTTAGAAGGACATCTAGTGGTGTAAAGCAGTACTGTGTCTTATGGAACTATAAGCAGACACAACTGGACAACAAAGATGCAAACTCAGCTATTACATCATTGATTATCTGTGACATTTATTAAGACATATATATGTAAATAACTGTAAAAGGTCAAATACATTTAAGATATATTGTTTAACACTGTCACAACACAAACTGTCTCTTACCTGCCAAGTCTGTAACCTCTGCCGCTGAAGGGGTGGAAGGCCTTTTTCTTGGGAACATAATCCTCCTCGGTCAGATCCTCCACACTGATCTCCAGCTCCTCCTCCTCTGCTCTGCTCTCCCACTCTGCCGGGAGCTCCCTGGAACAGGTTTGAGATCAGGCTTAGAGTCTCTAGTCAGAACACTCAATAGGCCTAATGAACACTAACGAGCATTATGCTGGTTGTAGGCTATAGGAAGACAGCTGAACTGCTCATGATCCCCTGGAGACTGTTTTTGCCTGTAGGATCGAACAAAGGATGGGCATAATATGACATCTGAGTTACATATAGAGGGAGTGGACATCCACCAGCTACATCTGACCTGAGAGAAATTGTCTTTTATTGGAAAAACTACGTGCCCTCAGGTACATTCAGTTTGGCTTTGCAACATTAATCTCCTCGGGATGACCTCAGGTCAGACTTTACGGCCTTAAAGAATTTATTGATGGCAGGAATTCATATTTTATTGACACCTTAGATAAATAGTACTTAAACACTTGGGGGCATGAAAGACGGGAAAGACAAAATCATAGAATCAAATGTATTAAGTCTTTGAATAAGAAGAGAACTGTAATTGAATCTTAACTTGTATGCATATGATGTTTTGTATAATAATATATATTATATATTATAAGTAATTTCTGTGAAACTACACAGCTTTCTGAAAAAAAAAAATATAAATAAATAAGTTAATTTGTTTATTTCATATAAAATTGATGGATCATTCATATGTTTATAATCTACATTTTTTATAAGAATAATTGCATGTGTCTGTTTATGGTTGTGTCTATGCTTTTAAAGCTGCTTTGAAAATCACACAAATGAATGTCAAAGAAATGTAATTTTATATACATATAGTATATCTTTTTTTTAAAGATTTATTTTGGGCTTTTAGTACCTTTACCGGAGAGACAGAACAGCGGGCAAAGTCGGTTACAAAAGACAAAATATGTATGACACGGGGGAAAGCAACCACAGGCTGAATATGAACCCACACACAAGTGGGTCACACCTGTGTGGACCTCCACACATAAGGCATGCAACCAAAACCACCAGGTCACCAGGCTACCAGTGCCACATGCCTTTATATGTTAAATGCCAAAACACTTGTTTGTTTCATCTTCTCAAATGTGCTTACTTCTCTGGATAATTTCATTTTTCTGGCTTTCAATATTGTTCAGAAAAACACACATTTATTGGGGAGGTGAACTTGTGCATGATGACATTGTGATGTCACAATTCTTGAAATAACCCTTTTTTTAAAGATCCAAATCAGTGACATCAGTCTCATATGAATGGGTCAGAGAACTTTCTGTTTTATGGTATCCACATCATTCACTCATCTTTTATAAGACAAGGGTATTATATGATTAGAGTTTTAATAAAATGTTTTATTACCTTCAGAAATAATATGAATAAGTCACTATCATGTCTTACATTGGATTGTTATTGACACAAGTCACATTTTTAATACAACCCAGAGTCAACAGAAACATCTAGTAATGAAGTCTAACAGCAGGCAGAAAAGTAATAACAAAGCCCTGCGTTTGATCGTCTAGAGAGAATATGTGTTGTAATATGTTACTGACATCAGCGTACTGTGCTCCATCTCTAACCACATGTCACTGTGAGAGGAACAGACAGGGTTATATCAGGCCAGAAGGAAAATGATAGGAAGCCAGAAATGTATTCACCTGTTGGATTCATCTTTAATGTAAATATTCAACCCTACCTGATCTGAAGATATGATGACTTTTTGCTTCTTGGATAGTGCATGTTTCTTGTGACAATTTCACTCACCCCCTTTTGATGGCATCCAGGAAGTCTTGATTCTCTGGTATTGAGTAGCTGCGAAATTCCCCATCATTCACAGAAAAGCCATCCTTCCACAGGCGCACCACCATCTCCGCCTGGAGTAAAATTTGAAAAACAGATCTGTGTTTAAAGCAAAGATAAATGTACTGAAGTCCAGCTGACAGGAGGATCTTGTGGTCCCATAAATGTCAACAACAGGAATGTAACTGCTTGAAGTGAACACTGTCACCTGAACGTTTTCTTAAAATGTCTGCTGTATTATATATTAATCCAATGCAAATTTTATGTACCATTTTGGTGTTTAATCAACTTTTCAATTATTTTTAATGCTTTGAATCAACTTAATTATGTAAATTACACCGGTGTTGAGAACTAGTATGCTTGCTAAAACACTTAAACAATGCATCTGGTTCGTCCAATGTATCTGTGATGTCCATGCCAAATAAAGTCTATTATTATCATTATTAAAACCTTTTCTTATGTGGGTGTTTTATCAACTTTTTCATTATTTTCAATGCTTCGAGTCAACTTAATTGTGTAAATTACGATAATAAAATAATAATATAAAACTGCAAACAATAGTCTCATTTTGAGCATTGACAGAGGAATGTCCCTGAAATTGTGTGAGTGTGTTTGTTTCTGACCTTTGACGTCCCTGAGGCATCGTAACAGATCTTCTCCACCTCATCAAGGAGGTCTTCAACCGAGAAACTACGCCTGATCGGTGCCTCCTCCTCATTTTCTTTACTGACCATCCATTAAGAAATAGACAAAAGTGAAATTTAGTCATCATGTATCGTATTGAATTCTGCCTGCAGTCACAGAAACAATGCATTATTGACCTCTCAACACAGCAGGGTTATATTAAGCAAATAGGTTTGTCAACCGGAAAAATAACCTCTTTGCAACATGACTTTCCAGCCAAACTGCTGAGATCCTTTATACACCAAAAATACATGTTGTGTGAGTTCATACTGTGTTGTCCTTAACAATAAAAGATGATTCACAACCAACGGAGTTGTGGGAATTCTCAAATGCAAATATTTCATTTAAGCATGACATCAAAAGGAAAAACATAATCATTCCCAGTTTGACTTACCGATCAGCATCATTTTCACCACCAACGGTGTCAAACTCTTTCATGACGTTGTGTGTTTTCCATCTATGACATGACAGGCACGTGGACAGAGAAAACATCAGTACAGGATCTACTACCATTACAAGTTTTTATTGAAATATAACCTTTATAAACCATTAAATTATGACAGTGAATTGTGTACAAACACAAACATTTGCGTGTACATTGTCAGTTTTACTACTAAACTTGTTTATGACTTGAATTCGCTCAAGACAAGCGGCTGAATTGTAAAGATAAAAAACAACAACAACCAATAACCTAAAATGTTTTCGTTAATTATGTAAGTGGGCGTCACAAAGCATGGACGCCTCCGACAGAGGACCTGTGTAATGATAACATGGATTAAATGAACATACACACTCAAAGGATGCACATCTGCATGCTCGTATTAAAGGTTAAGGTCAAATACTGATTTACCAGTTCGTGATTTGTTGGATAATCCCGGGCTACACATCTGCAGCCACAAGTTTGGTGTAGCGTCTCTTCTGCTCAGCAATATCTGTGACGCAGGAGGAGGCTACCGTAAAGCCACTACTCCTGTCGCAAAACACTGTGCTGCTGCGCTCAGTTCAGTTAAGCAGGGTAATCTATCTCTCTATCTATCCTTTTTCTATCCATCCATCGTTCAACAACAACAAAAATGAATCAAATGAATATTGATAATGATATAATAATACAAATAATAGTATTAATAATAATGATAATAATAATAAGGCTATTATTATTATTGTTTTTTGTATTATTATTTGCCTATATATTATTAGACTATTATTTATGTAGGCTAGGCTCTATTTTTGAGGTCGAACCATCATTGGCTACAAGAGACCCCTAAAGAGGATTCAAAATGTTGCACACTAATTGATAGAAATATTTATTTTTGGACCTATCTTCTTATTGAAAGAGGTGCATGTAAGATAATAACAATTAATCATATCATTCGCTGTGGTATTTTAGCAATTGAATCAAACTAAAGAAAAACAGCACGATTTCTAGGGAACTACACCATTTCTTTTTTCTTTAAAAAAAACAAAAAAAAAACACATACACATACACACCAAGTCTGACGAGAGCTGAGTCTGACAGGCTAGAATAAGGTGTTTTGGCTTTGATCCATTTTTATAATCTCACAATCTTTCCATGCAACTTTAAATCCAAAGTATTTTTAGACATATTCATTTTTTTACACTACAAATCAATCGTTTAATTTTCCCAAGTCATGGTTATGGTGTTGGTTTTCATACTGTATATTGTAAAGACATTGCAATACCCCCTATTAGCCCCTAGGAAAAATATAATACATTTTATCAACCATATGAAGCAATATATTAGGGCACACATTGATTTAGGCAAATAGCCTAAATACATTGTGCATTTACAATTCTACAATTCACTTAGCAGAGGCTTTTATCCAAAGCGACGTACATCAGAGAGTAAGTACAACACAAGCAAGGATCTAGAAAAAAGGGAACAATGTCAGTAAGAGCAAACGATCAGCTTTGAGTCTGATTGGACACACAGGTGCTGACAGGCATTGCACAGAGGCAAAGCACAACATTGACGGCAGTTCTTGAGAGCTCTAATCAGTATAGAAACCATCTTATAAGTCATCGTTATCAAACAAAAGCCATCACCATTATACCATCATCATCTATTAATATTTTAGTGTCTATATGACCCAGTCATCTCATGGACCAACATTCATTTTCTAGGCTACATGTACAAAAGTAAATAATGATTTGGCCTCTGATGCCAGTGGAATGACCAAATAGATCATTTCATTTGCAATGCAACGTCAACATTTGATATATTAGAGTATTTTTGTTTCAAGACTAAACTTTTTTCACAAAATTAGAAATATCATATTGTCTTGAATCAAAATAGGTTATTTTTCCCTAAAAGAAATCAGGGTTTGATCCATCATTTTGAAGCAGATGGCTTGCACGGTTGCATCTCCAGTCAAGACAGAAATAGCGTACAGGCAACACACTCCCAAACACATTCAGGCTTTGGTTTCAGCAGAGTGTCCACAACTGGGGTCACAGGATCCCACAGGGTTTCTGGAAAGTTTCAATTTCTTGGTTCAACTACAATTCTTAATGTCATGTTTACTTGTAGGAAACCTTGTCTGAACAAAGTCCTCAGACATTTCTCTTTTAGTGAAAGAATACCAAAACATATTGGGTCTTACTTGATTGAATGTGACACTGTATTCAAAACGTGGTCTCATTATCATATTTGAGATTGAGTCATCAGTTCTGGGTTGAATTATAAATGTTTTTGTTCTTGAATATATGGGGGCTCGTTTTTTAAGTGTTGTTTTAATGTTGGACCTAAGTCAAGGCGATTTAGTTACTAAACCATAGCTTGACTAAGCTCTAAGCTTCACTAAACTTTGGTGAATGATTTCAGAATGAAAACTGGGGAAAAGGACCCATTTGAACATTAGTCATTCTACTTTTTTATGTTAAAGTTTAGGGACAAGAAGGGACAAAATGTTTCTGTGTCCACAGCAAAGAGTGGACACACGCTATTTCAACGTTTTCTTTCCCCTAAAAATGTCACTATAGAACATTATATTCCTCTGAGGAGTACACTGTGTACTCAAGTTTATAAATTTGACTTTTCCTCACTTGATCACTTTAATGTTGCTTTTGGGATTTATCTTTCAGTAATATGCTACTTATAGTGACTTATTTAACTTTACAGGATTGTGTACTGTGGTTAAAGGTCAATATTTCTCTGGAGTTATTATGAACCAAAACAACAGAACACAATTGGTTGTATTGATTATTTTGGTCTTTATTATTTTCTTATATTAAATAACGTGGCTTCTAATTCTTAAAGGTAGTTGTCCAGTCAGCAAAAATAAATGCACCTGCTAAACAGACCCACATCCACTTGAGAGGAAGAGAGAGAGAGATAGATAGACAGAGAGAGAGGCAGAGAGAGAGAGAGAGCTAGAGAGAGGCAGGAGAGGGAGAGAGAGAGAGAGAGAGAGAGAGAGAGAGAGAGAGAGAGAGACAGGCAGGAGAGAGAGAGGGAGACAGGCAGGAGAGAGAGAGAGAGAGAGAGAGAGAGAGAGAGAGAGACAGAGAGAGAGATAGAGGCAGGAGAGAGAGAGAGAGAGAGAGGCAGGAGAGAGAGAGAGAGGGAGAGAGGGAGAGAGAGAGAGAGGCAGGAGAGAGAGAGAGAGAGAGAGAAATGGCGCCTCGATGCTGCGCTCACTGAGGCAGTGTTTGGAGCCGGTAAGAGAGATTCAGTGAGGGCAGACTAAAGGAGAAACCATGGTGAATACGAGAAAAAGCTCACGACCGGGGACCGGTCCCTTTATCTCCTCTCGGACTAGGTCTTCGTCGAGAACCGAGCGAAGCTCTGAAGAACATGTAAGCCGGTTTCCTTTCTTTGCCGGCGAGCTAGCTGGCTCTGCTAGTTGGCTATGTAGCTGTAGCATTGGCCTCAAGGTGCTCCACTTAATGTTTTATTCACAGCAAAGTACGAGCATTAAAAAACCTGACACCCGCTCAGTCACGCAGAAACACAATAAAAGACTTGATTGTTGCACATTATTTGCGTGTCACTTGCACTGAACGCATTGCTCAGCTGTCAAATTACAAGCTAGCCATGTTAGCTCCAGGCTAACCCTAAGTTCAGTTCCCTTTGTGTTTGGCAATTTTACCCGGCTGACTTGTTTCACCATTGTCTCCACAAATGAGCCTCCAAATCAAAGAAAACTTCAAGTTTTACGCTGGGGTATTAGCATTACTCAATGTCACCCTTCTTGACGTATCAGTGTCATTATTATTTAAACTGTAAAGAGATAAAGCATTAGTTGTGCTAGCATTTGTAGGGAACAGCTAGCCCGGCAGCTAGTGGGGGGAAGGGAGTCCTGGGTTCAAAACAGTGGACTGGCTCTAGTCCCGTATTTAGCAAGTCTGAACTTGGTGAACTTTCTGCCCCTCAGACCCACAGACAACCTGTTTACACAACAACAGTTTTACACCTACTAATGTGACAATAGACCTGTTTATTTCCTTCTATGTTGAAATGTGAGCTGAATTAATAGTTTACACTCTGATGACTGACCCACAAACAGCCTGACAGCCTTTGTCTCTAAATGTAAACATTGACATTAGGAAAGGCAAGAGCTTCCGTGTTTCTGACTTATTTCCATCGTAGCTCTTGTCTCAAACGTACAATATGTTTTGTTGACAGTCATTATCTCATTCTTTAATGGTGTGTTTGTTCATACTTGGTTGATTTTGAGTGATTCCTGGCTGATGTCCAGTCCTGTTTGTTGCCAGCCACACTAACCGATGACAGATGACTTTGTTAACTCTTATTTAACATTCTTGGGTTGTTACAGACCTTTACATTTGACAATGTAATTTTCAAGAATTCAAGTTATATTTGTACACAACAATCCCCAATCCTTTCACACACTTAGCTGTGTTTAAAACTTAACCCTTGTTGCTAAAACTGACAATGGTTTGTTTAACTTCACAGTGTTTGGAAAAGTGAGTTAAACAAATCAATATTTCAGGGTACACCTGTCAGGCTGCAACACTGCATTTGCTTGCTTGCCAGTACATCATGCACTTTTCAGTGTGTCTGCACCCGGCCTGTCAGACAAACTCCACCACCGACGTTGCAGACAGTTGCCTATGACAACAGTGAGATACACTCTCATATCAGCAGGGAAGTGAAGCTGTGAAGGGCGTGAGCATCAAGGGCATATGCCTGCTTGGTGCCCTGTTGTGATTCAGAGAATACATTGAGGAGTTGGGTACAAGGCGTCATGTCTATTCACAATACTCTGTTCTGGGTTTGCCCTGTGGGGCTCTTGCTGTCTTGCGTCCTTGATGTGTTTTATGTTGTCATGGATTAGATTTTGTAGTTGAGCAGTTTGGTTATGTGTACTTGGTATTTGCTTAATATTCTAGCTTTATACACTGCCTGACAGAGTGTTTTTTAAATAAAAACTTGAGATAGATAGATAGATAGATAGATAGATAGATAGATACTTTATTGATCCCGAGGGAAATTCAAAGCATCCAGTAGCAGGTTACAAAGACATACATGACATGAAACATATGTTACAAATTAAACCACAAAACAGACCCTCCCCTCCCATACATATATATTAACCTGAAAAAAAGATTTAAATACCCCTAGATAAAAAAAAAAAACTTAAACTGTGCAATTAAAAATGGGTTTATACAAGAAATGTACATAACCCGTGCAGGGATAAAACTATATGTGCAATTTAAACAAGAACCGATAAACAGTTAAATCTGTAATTAGACCTGAATATAAAAAAATAAGAATAAAAAAGTGTTGACCTTCTGAAGTTGTGTTGTTTATATATGTACAGCAATGTTTTAAAAAGCAGACATTAAATAACTGGCAGTGCAAACATTCAATTAAAGGTGCTATTTAAGTTAATTGAGGTGATCATTAAAGTGTACTTGTGTACGGCTGTAACTGTTTCTGCAATCATGCGTTCTGTTACTTGCTTGTTCAGATTTTTTTTTTTATCTCTCTAGTCTCTACATTTTCCTCTCTGAAATTGATGTAATGTTTGTTTGTTGAACAGAAGGATCACAGTAGTGATGTTAGTAGTCCCAGCAGCCCACGGTTGGCTCCCCCTTCCAAGCGGACACGACGACAGACCGCCTCTGAGCCCAGCTCCAGTGACACCTCCCCGTCCCCTCAGACTAAAGGCCAGAGGGTCAGCTGGGACATCCCCACCTATCGCACCAGGTCAGCTGTTGGTTCTGGTTTCACACATCATGGGGCATCTCTGAATATTAGACCGAGAGTGCATATTTTTTTGAAGCACAACAGTAGTATTGCATTGAAATCATCAGTTTATTGATGAGTTGACTTGTCTGTACAAAGATTCAGTTTTAAGCCAGAACTAAGTTTATATGGCTATTTGCTGTCAAGTCATCTTAACCAACCTAAATGTGTGTATCCAGTTCTTTGTGTTTCCTTTGCATACATCAATACCCCTTGTTATTGTGCTTCCAGGTTGTCCTCTCGCATAATGCAAAATGGGCACGGTAATGCAGTTTGTATTTGTCTCTCTTTTTAATCCATATGTTGAAAATATGCATTTGGATGGCCTAGAATAAAATAATTAACTCAACGTTTGTTGATGCTGCAGCTCATATGAGTCACCGGAATGATGAGAGCGGAGGGGGAGATCACTCCCACATGAACGGCCATGTGGAACTGAAGAAGAGCTGCCGGGTGAAGAAGAGCCAATTTGAACACCTCAATCAGAGCCTGCTGTTTGACCAGCTGGTCAACAGGTAGCTAACCCTCACACTGATTAAACTGCTCTTTTAACATGCAAAGCATAATAAGCAGAATCACAAAGTAGAAATTTAATAGCTGAAGCATACTTTACTGAAATTGCAACAAGCTGAATTTGGCCAGTTTACATTTGAGAAATAAAAAAAACATTTTTTTTAATTGTTTTATTTAGTTGCCTTATGAAGTCTTTCACAAAGTCCTAGCTACGAACCTGTGGCAAAAGTTTTCATCATCCATATTCAAGTCCTACATTCAAATTCACTTAATATGGAAGTGAGCAGCTTCAAAGTACAGCAATCTAGCATGGTGTCTCAATGTAATTCTTTCTTGTCACATCCAATGCTTTAGAGTAAAGAGTCGACTTAAGAAAAATGTTAATGTTAGAAATTGGGTCTATAGACAATGAAGTTCATGTACAAATTAGGCACCTGTGGCTCAGTGATAGAATTGGTCGTCTCTCCGTCGGTGGCGCATGTATGGATTACTATACATACTTCTGATGGTCACTTTACATAGCAGCCTCTCCCATCAGTGTGTGAATGGATGTGAATGTGTAGGTGTTACCTTTGGTGTAAAAGCGCTTTGAGTAGTCAGAAGACTAGAAAAGCACTATACAAGCTCAAGTCCATTTACCATTTGTCACCCAAACGATACAAATTCTGTGTGTTTGCAGCACTGCTGAGGCTGTCCTTCAGGAGATGGACAACATCAGCAGCATCAGGCAAAACCGGGAGGTGGAGCGTCTTCGCATGTGGACAGGAGACACTGAGGAGGTGAGTGTGGCTGACCTGTAAATAAAAGTCCAGTAGTTAGAAAAGTACTCTCTGATTATTTTGATTTGAATACTAGTAATTGTGTGAAGGCTGTGACTTTCCAGGAAAACATGGACATGTATTCTCGGGTGAAGCGTAGGAAATCAATGCGCAGGAGTACCTTCAGCATGCCTGCACATCATAAAGCCATGAGTAAAACTGAGCAGGAGGAGGAAGAAGAGGAAGGGACGGAAGGTTAGTTTTCTTTTTATGTCCTACTTATAAATCAGTGGAGACAAAATAATGGTGAAAACGTCATGAACCACCTCATCTTTCAAATCAATACAAAACATCTACAGATGATGACCAAGTGACCTTTGAGTGAATACTTTTTACACTTACGTGAGATATGAAGTCAAAAAACTGCACATGATGTTTTCAGATTCTCATGGTGACGATGAAGAGGAAGATGCAGAGGATGATGATGAAGATGATGAAGGAGATGAAGTGGAGGAGGCAGGAGAGGAAAATGACAGGCCATACAACCTGAGGCAGAGAAAGACGGTGCAGAGATATGAAGCACCACCTATCGGTAAATGCTGGGACTTATTTGGGGAGGGGTGATAACACTTTTGAAAAGTCATAATTTTTTGCTGTTTTAAGGACGCTATCCATTTATTTACTCATTTTCGGTCTGTAATTATAACTATTCCAGAACCATAGTATGTGGAAACTAACTGTTGGTGTTTGCGCTTTCAGAGCCTGTGAACAGAAAACAGAGCAACCCCTCACTGTTTGACACCCATAGATCCCCAGCAAGAAGAAGCCATATAAGGTTAGTTGTAATTCGTGAAAAAAAAAATCACTCTCAGATGTGATGCTACTTTGTTGTTCCTCTGATTAATCAACTCAGAACTGTGGTTATAAAAAGGCTTTTACACTTCCATCAGTCTCTGCTGATAAAGTGACGCTACAGTGTAACGGTCTGACACTGAATTGAGATTGTCACACTTCTCCAGAGTGAAGAAACATGCCATTCACAGCAGTGACACAACCTCGTCTTCTGATGAGGAACGGTTTGAGCGGAGAAAAAGCAAGAGCATGAGCCGGGCCAGGAACAGGTGAGGGCTGCTGTTCCTTTCTTCCCCCTTTTAATCATGCTGTGGTTTACACAATCACTGATTATAACTCTATTCTGATTTATATTTTTTGAGGCTCCTGTGAAATAATGGTTGTCTAGAAACATCCACGCTAGCATTAGGGCTGCAGCAACTACTTTTGTGTGACTGGTATTTGTACACTGCATGTGCATGTAATAACCAATGCCAATCCTATTTTGTCAGCAGATGTTTGCCAATGAATTTGACAGCAGAAGACTTGGCCAGTGGTGTGTTGCGTGATCGGGTTAAAGTGGGCACCAGTCTAGCTGATGTGGACCCCATGAACCTTGACACCTCAGTGAGTAAAAGCACAAACAAATATCTTAGCTATAATGCAGCACACTTTTAATCTTACAACCTGGAAGTATACAATCCTAGGAATATCTCTTTTAATGGTAGTCTGTTATAGTATTTGTGAATTAGTTTTGTAGCAATACAATAAAGCTTCCTGGTGACTTGTTTTTAAGTTCTACTTTTTCAACTGTAAAAATGTTTTCTCCACAGGTGAAATTTGAAAGTGTTGGTGGCCTCAGTAATCACATTCAGTCACTAAAGGAGATGGTCGTGTTCCCACTGCTTTATCCCGAGATCTTTGAGAAGTTTAAGATTCAACCTCCCAGGTGAAAGGAACAAACATTTGACGGTTAATTTCAAGAAGGTGGCTTGAATAGTTTTGAGTTTTGTAGTGTTTTCTGTATTTTGTAATTCCTCAGACGTGCTGTCCGCTTTAAAAAAGGCATTATTATGTTGGTGTTTACAGATTATTTAAGTTATGAATACACTTAAAAGGTGGTTTAAATAGCTGTTGTCTGATAAACTTGTCTCTATTTCCTCTCCTCTCCTTTTTTAGAGGGTGTTTGTTCTATGGCCCTCCGGGGACAGGAAAGACCCTGGTGGCTCGGGCGCTTGCTAATGAGTGTAGCCACGGAGACAGGAAGGTTTCTTTCTTCATGAGGAAAGGAGCAGACTGCCTCAGCAAGTGGGTTGGTGAATCGGAACGGCAGCTACGCTTGCTATTTGACCAGGTGAGAGACACAGTCAGCACATGTGTGAGTTCGAAGGCAACTTTCTGATAATCCATCGTAACCATAGTTTAAGGGCGCACTCACACTAGGTCCAGTTGCTGAAGGATGATTGTCCCCTGTCCCTATTCCTTGGCTGGCCTGAACTCACATTGCTTCAGGCTAAACCTTGCTGACCACGGATACCTCTTGTACATAAATCATCACGTCGTAATACGACTATTTGTTTACAAGAAGCGTGGTCTCAGAGTCAGCACAATGGGTAACAATACAGAGAACATGACTGCAACTCTACTGGTTTTGTGACTTATTTTGGGTCTTGTTGGTCAGTTAAAGGAGTATTTGTACCTGCCAGATTTTGAGTAAACACTCCACCTCTGCATCACCGCCACTGTTAAGATGATTGTCGAGGGGAACGGTGGCATCGATAACATGTACATGTTGCTTTCCCGTACTTGTGCATGAGTAACCATACCGTGCTGAAGCACACCTCTTCAACTGTTCCGGGGTCAAGGAAGTGTGCTGTGCTTGAGAACAGTACGCAGCACTCACACCAGTCAAACAAAGTGGACTTTGGGCTCAAACGTGCTTAGGCACCGTTTGGATTGCCTGGTATGAGTGCGCCCTAAGTCATCTGACTTGGATTCATGATATAAATTTCAAACTGCCCATTTGCTGGTTGAATATTTTAGGTTTCTGTAATTATTTTATAGCTATAGCAGATAAATATTCTTTGTTGATGAGCACTTTTTTGCAAAAATGGTATTCTTGTATTTCATTTAGCATAGCCATCTTTGATATATTTTCCAACGAGTCTAATGTTGGTGGTGATTTGGTTTTGTGTTTTCTTTTGCCCAGGCTTACCTGATGAGGCCATCTATTATTTTCTTTGATGAGATTGATGGTTTGGCTCCTGTTCGCTCCAGCAGGCAAGACCAGATACACAGGTAAGGTTAATGAGCTTGTAATCATCATATCAAAGAATCTATGACTATTGTACACATGTTTATCTTTGAAACATAATCCAACCTCAACTTGACCTAGTGTCAGCACTCATCAGTCAGACTGTCCACACAAGTAGCACAAGCATAAGTCAGGATAGGTTTAATTGCTTCAGGGGGCTTTTCAACAAACTTTTTACAAGGGTCCCTGAGACCTTTAGTGACAGTGAAGCATTTCCATTTACTTTGCTCTTTGTTTCCAACAAAGTAATTGAAGGAAGAAAACTCACGAAGAGCAACAAAGGAGGATTTCCCTTTACCAAGATGCACAGTCATTGTTACCAGAAGTATATAGATGGCATACAAAGAATCCCATTTCAAATCCTGAGGCACAAATTACAGAGAGATGTAGATGTGTGTGAAGAAATGGATAAAAAAACTCTGCCATCTGATTTTGTGAGATGAATTAGATGCTTCACATCAGGGACTCTTCAGTTCATATTTATTTGTTTATTGAGCAGCAATTGCAATGCAAGCTGAAATACACAACAATTCCATTTCTTATTTAGACCATTTCAACATGTAGTGAAGTTGAGAAAATATCCTGTTATCCAGATACAGCTTGCAGTTGATCCTTATGGTAATAGCTGCCATTCTCCATCTTTATGTAGAATCTGTAAATACAAATGAAGTTACTACTGACTCATGAGTTCTTTGAGATTGATTGAATCCTAAAAAAGTGTTTATGCTCTAAAGTTTCGGGACTATACTTTTGTGTGCGTTTTAAAGTCATGCATTACATCTTTGTAACACTTTACATGAAGTCATTGTGATAAAGTTCTTATAATATTTTATTAAATACAGCAGGCCAGTTTTTGAATTGTGATGTATTCTTTAGAGAAAGACTAGAGACAACTGAATGCTATATGACAAACATACATCTTCTCCCTCTTCCCAGTTCTATTGTGTCAACCCTGCTCGCCTTGATGGATGGCTTGGACAGTCGTGGGGAGATAGTGGTCATTGGTGCTACAAACAGACTTGACTCTATTGACCCTGCACTCAGGAGGCCCGGACGCTTTGACCGGGAGTTTCTGTTTAACCTGCCAGACAAGAAGGTGAGAAACATCAATACTGTGTACGTTGGTCACATGATCATGAACAAAACCATACACACAAAGTCTGTACTACACAGTGATTTATCTTTGCCATGTTTTCTACTGGAGACGGAGCATTAACGTTTCTTTTGTATGCTTAAAAGATTGCAGATACTGTACCTTTAAGTCCAACATGTAATGTGACAGCATCTGTCTCCTGGCCAACTGTGACATAACAGAATGCATTGTTTAGTACAAGGAGCAGTTAGGGTATATGCAATGCTGTCCCCAAATGCGCACCCAGCTGGAGACACAATCTTATCCAGGGGTAATTTGTGTTTTCCTCATAAGAGTCCTGCCAAGAAATTAGTTCATGCAGCTCTCTGGCTATTAAGTCTAATCAACTTTTTTTCCCCCTGCTGTTGGATGTTTTTAATCTTACAATCGAGTAGTAAAGTAGATGCTCATTAGATTGCTTGAGAATTAAAAACCTCTCTTAGAGGAACTTTTGTTTTTCAGATCTAATGGCTTAAATTTAAATATTTATGATTTCTTTTGTGGCTTTTTCTTTATTGTTGAGACAGGACAGTGAATAGTGTCGGAAATGGGTTTGAGAGATTTGGGAATGACACGCGGGGATGGAGCCACAGGTTGGATTTAAATTCAGGCTTCCCTGCTTCGAGGGCTACAGCCCCTGTACATGGGGAGAGTGAACTAACCTCTAGGCCACCAGCGCCTCTGACTTTAATATTTAATTTGGGGAGGCATGTTTTATTTTTTGGTAATCACACGCCACTGTTACATGTTTTTAAATGGAAAGTGAGTCAGAAAACAAATCAGTAGAAGTCACTTATCTACGTATACGTAAGGCTTTACCTAGTATTGTTTGTCCACACAGTAAGATCATTTCTAATCAAAGTTGAATCTGCAGAGTGCCGCCAGGTACACACACCAGTACTGAGCTCTGTCTTACTGAACACAGCTCTCTACTGCAAATAACAATCATCCATACACATGTTAGTTAAGCCCCCCCTGGTATTGCCCCAACTAGAAACCTGTCTGAAATGTGTCTCAGTTATGTCAGTAGGAATAGAAAGGGAGATTGGTGATGAAAGATGATGTAAACGGTTTCTGTTCATTCATGACAAAGACCACTTCCTTCTGTCTATCAAAGTAGCGTCCCAGGGAGACGGTGTAATAAATGTGAGTGTTAGTAGGCACCTCAGATGAGCTCACTCTTTCACCTTATTTCATTTTGATCTTTTTCTTGCTCTTGTCAGTTCTACATAAAGAGAAGATGGGAATGATTTTTTTGTTCCCATCACACACAGACACATAAAAATTGTTTCCTGGCAATAACTGATACCATGACAGTTGAACCTGTTTAACATCCTATAAGCCTACACAGGACTTGTGCTCCCTCATCTCTTGACTTTCCTTTCTTGTTTTTTTTGGGGGTGTCTTTCCCAATGTCCAAACAAAATCCTCTGCTCAGGCCAGAAAGCACATTCTGGAGATTCACACACGGGACTGGAATCCCAAATTGGCTGAGCCATTTGTAGAGGAACTTGCAGAAAAATGTGTCGGTAAGAGAAAAATGATTTTGATTTATTCTCTTTTAATTGATTTTTGTTTTATTTGTTGTTTTCAAATGCAAAAAAATTAACTAACTGTTGTGTGTTTTTCTTGCTCCCAGGCTACTGTGGTGCTGACATCAAAGCACTTTGCACAGAGGCAGCCTTGGCGGCGCTGCGCCGCCGCTACCCCCAGATCTACGGCAGCAGTGTCAAACTGAAGCTGGACATCACCTCCATTGTCCTGGGGCCCGGCGACTTCAGCAAGGCAATGACGACAATTGTCCCAGCCTCCCAGAGGGCCCTTGCTCCCCCGGGCAGAGCCCTGTCCCCTACCCTCAGGCCTCTGTTGGCAAGCTCTTTTTCTTTGGTGCTGAAAGCTCTGCTCCGAGTCTTCCCCCATGGTCAGTGTACTGACAGGGACAACAAACATGGTAGGATCTGGGTCCATGGTTTCAATGTATACCTTTTTTTTGCTTTTACTTGCTAGACTCTTTCTATATTTTACTCTGCCACTTGTCTCATTTATCAGGGTGCTATCCCTGTTGGCACATTTGAGCCTTTTCTGATTTGTTTCTTTCCCCCCTGCCTTATATCAAAGTGCTTTGTGTCACCCTCAAACACTAGAGGTACTCTGTGATAAAACTTTCCCCCTGAGATTAGAGCTGATAGCACAGAGATTTGGTAACAAGTCATCCCGCTTCCACTTCAATAACTCAACTCCCACAGCAGTCAACAAATGAGTATTTACAGCAGATTAGCCACAATGCAGCACTTGACCAGTGGGAGATTGCTTCCAGGAGTTGTTCTTCTTGCATCCAGTAATGACATAAGCTCCAAGAGTGCTGCATCTCTTTAAATGCCCATTACATCTCGCCTAATAAGCCAGCTCTCTTTTTTTATTGACGCTTTTCGAGTGAAATGACCACATTAATGTCAGTGGTAGTGCTGCTTTGAGAATTCAACTTTGTAGAAACAAACTTTTAAGTGGATTTAGTGCCATTATGTTCAGTAACTTCAGGAAAAATTAGCTGCTACTTATGCATGGCTGTATTATAAGTGTTTCTATCTGTGCTAGACGGTGACAATCAACTGCTTGCAGAGGACTTGTACAGCGACGATGACAATGAGGAAGGCTCCCCTTCCATCTATGAAGTCCAGCCTGCTGCATCCCCAAAGAGTCAGCTCTCCTCTTCTGCAACCCACAGACCCTTCCTCCATTTCTCCATGTGAGTCCATAGAAACTCTCAGGTCTGATATATTGTGGCAGATTAGCAATTTATTTTTAGTAAGCAGATACAGGTATCTTGTACTTTGAAAAAAGAAATCAAATTGTTATTAAGTGTATATAGTTTTATAAGAGTGGTTATAAGTACTAGTTTCTAAAGGGTGTATGCCGAGTAATATTAAAGACAACAAGCCCACAAGCCAATCCTACAGAAAACACAGCATATTAAACTGTATATTTGCACTATTTTGCACATAAAGATGGATCTAATGATAAACACACTCAAGACAATAGGGGGCAAAGTGTCTTCTAATTAGAGAGCAGTATAGATCTAGAGTGCCTTGCAAAGTTGGAAGTTATATTTTTAGTTGAATGCACTTTCCTAATTATTATATAAACACATTATTCTCCATACAAGATGTTATTAATGCAGAGACTTTACAGGAAGGGCGCACTCACACTAGCTGGCCTGCACTCTTATTGCGCCTTGTTCACAAGTCATCACCATAGGTTATGTGCTGTCAGAGCGCACCTGAGCGGTGCTATTTCCTCACTTTTCACCAAGTGAGGAAATAGAATATTTGCAGTTTGCATAATCTGGTTTGAATTTATATACGTTTTGGAGCGGTTCAAGATCGGAACATCACTAAAGTGCAGTGTTTCCCCTACCATTATATTAGGGGGCGGCCTGCCCCCCCAGCGGCACCCCCCGCCCCCTTTGATCGTCAAGTTCATTTTATTTTCTATATAGCGCCAGATCACAACAGAAGTCATAAGGATACCTTTCCTATAGAACAGGTCTATACCTCGTCCTTTTATTAAACAAACTTAAAAGCCTTATGTTATTTATTTATGCTCAGACAATAAGAGATGCATTCAGGTACGCTCAGAAACGGGAGTTGCAGGAACAACTCGCAGGACCCCCCCCCCCACCCCCACCCCAGAGCTCTAAACCTAGGGGAAACACTGAAGTGTACGTCATGCAAGAGAGAAGATAAAAACAAACACAATAGTTTCAGTTTTAATCTGTTGTTGTTTCTGATAGCTGTCAAAGACTCTATGATAGCGGCATGGTTAATTTTCTCGTCTAACAATGGAGACTTCACTGATTTTTGGCTTGTTTTGAGTTGAATTCTCGATTATGCAAGGTGGGGATCGATTATACCCTTATGTCTACCCTGCCAGGGCCAAGGAAGTGTACCATGCTTTGGCACAGTACAGATTGCCTAGTTAGAGTGCACAATAGGAGGAATGTGCAAAAGTTTTATCAGAGGATAGGATGAAAAGCCAAGAAATGTTGATGAGACAGTTCTGAAATTAAAAGATGAGTCACCACTTCCATTCAAAATGGTGACGGATAAAGGGAGTTTATAACATATTGCTTTTCAGTAACTATTTCTACTTGAAAGGCACAGACCATGTACTGCTCTGGTGGTGTGTCTGAAGGAGGAATGAAACACCTCTCAAGGTAAATGAGTAGATTTTAAGATGTTGAAAGGCTTCTGGTCAACAAATCACATTTAATCTTGATGCCTATCGGCTCCCTGTTTTTATCAAAGCCAGGGTTAACTTAACAGGCCTGTTTGTCACATGTTGTTATCAGACACGTGTCACAATGGAACCTTATAGAAATCTCAAGGACTTCAATCACATAACATAGCAGGTAAAAGAGAGAGAAAAGACTGAATCACACAGGGAAACCCTACGTATAGCACTATGCTGCTTCACCCATGTTCCAGGCATGTTGCTCTGTTTATGTCTATGAGACATTTGAAAATTACATTTTTGGGGTGCTATAAATAAATGCAAACAATAGCTTTATGCATATAAGCCTTCCTAAGCAGTTACAAAAACGTACCGGTAACTGAAACTATAAAGGTGTCCACTGCTGGTCACTGATCCTTATGTGTTAACGCTAACCTCAAACTCCTTTCTGTCACTAGCTCTGCCCTCCAACAGCCCACAGCATACCGGCCTCGTCTGCTGCTGGCTGGGCCCCCAGGCTCGGGACAGAGCTCTCATTTGGCCCCTGCTTTGCTGCACCACCTGGACAAGCTGCCAGTGCACCGCCTGGATTTGCCCACCCTCTACTCCGTCAGCGCCAAGACGCCAGAGGAGTCCTGTGCTCAGGTAACCCACACAGTAAAAATATTCACTGAATGCACTTCCACACATTTGTGTTTTTTTTGTTGATTGAAGTTGAGGGAAGAAGCTACATAACTAGCTTTGAATGACTTGTCTCTGTCTTTGTGGGTTTAGGTTTTCCGTGAGGCTCGTCGGAGCGTGCCCAGTGTGGTATTTATGCCGCATGTCTCCGAGTGGTGGGAGACAGTGAGTGACACTGTGAAAAGCACCTTCTTCACCTTGCTGCAGGATGTCCCCTCGTTCAGCCCTGTCCTTATCCTTGCCACAGCTGAGTCCCACTACTCACAGCTGTCAGACGAGGTAGGAACATACTGTACACACACTTGAGCTGACATTTTCAGGTTTTGCTAGAGGCCTGCCCTTGGTTTTTCTGTTGAGACATATTGCTGTGTCTTCCATTGTGTGAGAAACAAGAGTGTTAACCTCTAGCCTCAAAGCTTGATTCAAAGGGTTTATATCTTTCCTTCATACTCGCACAGACTTGGTGCAGACACATGCAGGGTGTCACAGTCAAGGTCACCAGCTCCCACTGAGTTTTTTTCTACCTTGGCTCCATTTGCCCTCTCTCATAATTTTTCTCACTGCCCACCTTTCTTCTTGGGGATCTCTAAACATGCTCCCTCATCTTCCTCTTCTTCTTACTCTCTTACTGAAAGCTCAAGCAGAGTCACACACCACCCGGTGGTGTGGGTGAGGCATTAAGGGAGGGTTTGAGGGGTAACAGTGAGAATTGGAAGGGTGGAAAAGAAATAGAGAAAAATAAGGAGTTGGATCTTCTCTATTCAGGCAACAGAAGGGCTTTAATTAGGTCCAGGGGTTGGCAGCCCCATGTCTTTAAGCCAGGACACACATCCCACATCAATATGCCTGTGCAGACAGTGCCGCTTTTTTTTTTTTGTCTGTGTGTGTGTCTCTCTCTTTGTGTGTGTGTGGCTGTTGTTTTGGCCAGGAATTAACTCTGGCCTAGCTCCAAGGAAACAGATGATTCTCCTCTGTAGTACACTCATTAAGACTGAGGCACCTGTGCTGTTGCATCCATTGAGCTCCTCTTTAATCTATTTTCCACTTTGTGTCTGAAGTTTAAATTGTAATTTTCCTGTTGCTTCCTTTGTTGTTTTTGTTATCATTAGCATTTATTCATTTTCTCTGTCTCAGACCATTACGGCTTAAGGCTTTTTGCTTCAATTACCGCCACAAATTTGATTTATTCACATGCTGTGGTAAGAGTTTAATTTTGTACATGGAAGTAATCACAGCCATTGTGCTTTGAAAGGTAGATCTCTTTTTATTACACATAAGGCTACTGACCATGTGTAGAATTGGCAATTACTCTCTGTTTTTGTTGAATTACCTCTTCTTTGGTCATTGAACAAATTGTCATGAAACCTGGAAAATTGGGAAGCACATGATGGGACTAATAGTGTGTTCAAGTCAGCGTGAAGCTAGCAGCAGTGAATCAAGACTATCCTCGGGCTATTCAGCTTTCCCCCCCCCCCCATGTTCCACATTTAAGAGGAGCTATTTTCTACTCCGGTTGAGTCATTGCACTTGTTAAACAGGTCTGTTCTTAACTTTTTCACAACGAGTTAAAAAGACCATGTCTCTGTCCATTTTCAAGTTACATTTAAATATACTTAATGTTCCTTTATTTTGTACTTGCACTGTCAATGGTAATGCCTAGTAAAAGCAGTTGAGGATAGATTGAAGAGATTATCCATACCTTCCATTAACAATCCGCCAGTTGTTGCTTAATGTACTCTAAAGCCGTTTCACTTATGCACTCCTGAAGTGCTCCGGATATTCTCCTGGCAATGCAGCCCAGTGTTTCCCCTACCATTATATTAGGAGGGCGGCCCTATTTTCGGCACTGTGCAGCAGTCACAAGATACAAACGTCACTCCCCTGCCTATTGGCTAGAGGTGAATTCTCTGGAGAATATCCTGCTGCGTACTCAAATTAAATCAGGGGTCTGGCAGGAAAAACTCCGGGTGAAGTCAGAGCGAAAATTCGGCTGTTTGTGTTCATACATACAGCTCCTCCTGGAAATATCCTGAGTTTTTTTTCAGGCGATTTCTGCTAGTGTGAAACTATATAATAATGCAACCAGTTCACCTTGTTTGTAATACTATCCTTAAGTAGATGACCAAAATCAGTAAAAAAATGGAAAAAGATCTAATAAAAGCTATGTTATTTGCAGGGAATGTTCATATTAAGTAAATTAAAATAATCTTTATGAAGGAAAAATCATCTGTGTGTAATGACAACTACAGATAGTTGGTCCCACTTAAACGATGCCCCAGGTTTTACTGAGTATTATTGGCATCCAATTTGCTAAATGAGCAGAGTTTTGCCCAGGCTGTTTACACTTTCAACAGTTCAGTCTTGTTATGTAATTATAATTGCCCCACTTGCTGGCATTGTTTGTTTTATCAAATGATATTGCCCTTTTTTTTTTTCAGAGGAGGCTCAGTAGCTTCCTTTACCAAGGCTTTAGGAGTTTAGGTTTTAAATTTTTCGGCATGGCCATGCTGCAGTCTATGGTGCTTTAAGTGATTTGGCGGTCTCTGAGAGTGTTGTTTTACTTGCTGGCACAAAGAACACAGTGACAGCTGCTGTCTCAGCTCCAAACTTCAGCAGGGACCAGGCAGCATCCCTCCCCAGCCAAAACTGACGCTACAGGCTGCTGTCCAACTACACAGCCTCCCTCCCTCTCTTAACAGCCGTTCACTCTGCTCAGATTGAATTCCTTCTCACTGGAGGAGAAAAGAAAACGGTGACGGTAGAGGTGAAGTGAATGCAATCATTTCTTTAGATTTGGCTTTGAAGCACCAAAACGGTAGGAACAGTATGCTGAATGTGAATTAGTGCAACATAATTATACTAATGGTTTTACAGTAAGGACCTGATTATTGATACATGAATGAATCTTTATTTTCATGTCTTTCCTCAACACGGGCCATCCTTTATGGGACTATTCAAACACATTTAAAGAAATCATTCTTGAGTGCCATCTCACTTACACAAAATGGAACAAGTGATACATAAATAAAGTTAAGAATACAGCACCAAAAACACTGGTATAGCTCAATAAATAAATCATACAAAAAGAGAGAGCAAGAGGGGCGAGAGTACATCTGTTCATTTATACCCTGGGCAGAGTTATGCTGTGTATATTTTTTGTCCAAAAAACCCTCTAGTTAATATAGAATCGATAACTGAGAGCACAGCACAGTACAGTATATCCTACTTTCAGTGGTATTTAGAGATGTTTGAACACACTGTCTATCAAACCTTAGGCGCTGTAGTAATCTTTGAGCCTTGGCAAAAACATTGGTGTCCCAATATGACTTCATAAAATGCAGAGAACTTAAAGTAAATGCAGATTTTTCTGTCGCTTTTTCTGGTTCTAGTCTTAGTAGCAAGAGGTAAGGCAAGGTAGCCCATTTATCTATCTCCCTAGCCAAATCCTCCAGCTCAATTTGGGGGATCCTGAGGCATTCCCAGGCCAGATGGGACCCCTGAAGCGTGCCCCATGGTCTCCTTCCAGTTGGACATGCTGAACCACCTCCACAGGGATGTTACTTTGAGGCATCTAAATTAAATGCCAACAGTCCCAAAGCGAAGTCTTTCAATGCAAAGGAGCAGTTGTTTAATTAAAACAGAGAGTTATATTTGTGACATCATTCTTTAAGTCACCCCTTTAAGTTCATGACCCTAACTCAGGGTTGGAAATAAGATTGAACAGTATATTTCAAGCTTTGCCTTCTGGCTCCTCTACTTCCTCTCAATTACTGTTAACTGTTTTTGCAGCACCAGACACTCTTTCTAAACTTACTTCTCAGCCTCAGTTTTTACCATCTGGACTCTGATGTGTACATTATTGAAAATACATATTTGTATTTAGCAGTGTCAGACAGACTGACAGAAATGTTTTTGCTCTTGTGTCAGTTTCTTTTGTTAAGAATTGATCATGGTAGCTGACAGGATGTGCAGTCGTGTGTTATAGTTGCTCGACCCACCAAGACGTCCCAGCTTCCCTACATCAAGCTCTATGCTTAAACCCCCTCTTTTTTTTTTTCTTTTTTTTTTTACCACAAAGCTTTACCACTCTTTGCAAACATCCCTGCAGCCTCTATCATGATGAAAAAAAAAAATACTGAAAATCTTTACCTGCTTCGTGCTATATTCACTTTGTATCGCTTTTACCCCTTTCCTCCTTATCTCCCCCCTCTTGTGAGGTGAGAGGCAAAATCCACAGAGAGGGGATAAAACAACAGAACAGAAGGCAATGCTGAGAAAGAAAAAGAACAAACATGCCATGGGTAAGGGGGGGATCGATGGGAAAGACAGATGGGGGGGTATAAAGTGGAAAGCTCATGCTTAGTCAGCAACTAGGGCTTCCTATTGGGAGTGGCTTTGAGGGCGGGCTAGGGAAGTGAAATCTTTACAACCTCTGCAGTACCAGTAGAGATGCACATGCGATTTTTGAGATTGCTGGATTTCTGTTTCTGTTAAAATAAGAAAATATATCTTAAATCTACAGGACAAATGTACGCATGGGTTAAGGTACAAGAGTACAATCTAGGGAGACCTGTGGGTATTACTGATTTATGAGCTTAAAGGTTAATCTAATGCAGAAATACTGCACATTGGTTTTCATTACCAGCACTGTTACAGATCTGGAAAGTTATAATGGTGACAACTCTTTCTATTTGATAGAATTTGTTACTGCATGTATATATTTCATGTAAAATTTGAGCCTGGCTGAAGAGTTCTGGTGGAGAGTCCTGTATTGTTTTGCTGAATCATTCTGTGTTGGTTTCCCCCATGCTTAAAAAAGCAGAGCGCTGCATTTTTTTCACAGTAGGATCAAGACAGTCTGAATCCTCTCCAAATGTCAGGTTGTGTTGATCCCGCTGCAGAACAGACACACAGATATTTGTATTATGTTGTGAATCTTTGTTATCGATGAATTTGCCATTGCTCCTTTTTCTATTTTCCATTATTGAAATTGCACTCATCAATCCAATGATAGTAATTTAGTGAACATGGACTTAATGTACTAAAATCAAGACATCTTACACTTCATAAATTTAATCTCTCAGATGCCATTCAGTACATAAGTACTTATTTCTTTAAGCTGTCATGCCATCAGTTTTTTTTTATTTTGTATTTTTTTTACTCTCTAAAGCGGGGTACACACTACAAGATAATCGGGCCGATTTTGGGCCGGATTCCCCCCTTCCGACGAAAGTCAGTAAAGGTCCTGACTATCTGATGTTCCAAAGATTATCTTGCCAGATTCTCCTGTGGTGTGAGGCGTGTTAGGATTGATTTTAACCTCCCTGATCTGCTTGGAAGACGATCGGGGCCGCCCCGATTTGAAATCGTAAATATTAAACGTGTTCAATATTTACGATCGGAAATCCTGTGGTGTGGGGAGAACATCGAGGACGGCCGAGCACAGACTCTGTGACTTGTCGCGTTGAACGGAACAATAGCCAATAGGGAAGCAAGCTGACTGAAGCAGGAAGCACAACAAACATTACCATGGCGACAACAGCAATCGCGAAGCATAAAGTTAAATGGATGTCATGAATTCAGGACCAACTTGTTGATTTGTGGCAACAACATAAGTTATATACAACGTGTCCTGTAAAACAAACCACAGTCCAACTGACTGAAGGAAAGGAGTTTGACCAAAATGTTCACTGTAATGGATGTACCAGCTAACAGCTAGCCACATTTAGTTTGCACGTCATGTTTGTTTACTCTTAAATCGCATCTGACCGCGCGATATTACACGTTGTGATAGTCGAGACTCTGGTTGTCGGCGAATGAATCGGTTAGTGTGTGGTGTGCGGAGTTGATCGTCTCGTTGCACACCACACACTATGTGATCTGAACTGTTAATCGGTCAGGATTGTTGTCCTGACCCCTGGATGTGTGGGGTCTCTCACATTATCAAAATGGTTTAAGATTGTAAAAATCGTGTAGTGTGTGTACCAGGCTTAAGGTGAGGATTCATCGACCCTGGTTTGATCACGCATCATCTCAAATATCTGAAGACCCTCATTTAATAATTGAGTTCTAAAAGTTTTGTTCTATATTCTAATCTTTAACTGCTGTTTTTGTTACGAGAAGATTTTAATTGTAAGGTCTAATGATAGCTGGTTATGGGGATTGTTTTTTAAATTCACTCCCCTGATTGTTTTGCAATACAGGTGAGAAGTATGTTCCAGAGGACTTACGGGGAAGTAGTGACGCTGTGCCCTCCTGAAGAAGAGGACAGGAGAACCTTTTTCTCTGACCTGCTTCTGGTCCAAGCTGCCAGGGCTCCACCTCGCCTCAAGAACACAGGTACTTATTGTACTCACTTAGGCATACACATGCAGACCGAGACAGTTATGACTCATCCCTGCCGTCAGTACTAGAGGGCAGTGTTGTCTGCATTTTCTCGGTTCCCTCCCCGCTCAGTTCTCTTCCTCTCCCACTGATAATATTTCTGCAGTCATTTTTGGAGACACTTCTGTGTTTGTGTGTACCTAATTTACATTTGCAGATTGAAGTAAAATGTCAGTGATGTTCGGAATTGGTTTAATTAAATCAAGGGTTAGGAATAGAAATAAGCAAGTGTTAGATTTGAATGTAGTTGTACATGCAACTGTGCTTTTTGCCCAGTGTAAAGCCAATCCTCCCTAACATCTCTATCCAGCTTTCAAATCAAAATCGGCCCCTCTCAACCACTGATCAAACTCGGAGCCACCCCTTCAACTGCCATTGCCCCCATTCTCCATGCCCCCTTCTGTTCTGGTTCAATACGAGAGAACTGTCCATTCGAGCTTTTAAATGGAAATGGTGCCCAGTGTTCATCTGCAGTTTCCTCATTGATGCAAGGCAGGGGTCCCCCGCTTTACTCGCCTGATGCTCTTCAGGGGTCCCTGCCTGACTAAGACAGCAGCCTGGCTTCCAACAGAGAGGCCGGCAGATAGCAGAGAAGGGGTTGCAATGAGAGGGCCCAGCCGCTATTAGGCGTAATGAGAATCAGGGCTTGGATTGCCGCAAGTGAGCAGAGCGGCATGGGGTGCCTTCGATTCTTCTTAACTTTGTCGGCAGCAGCCTTGGGCTAGGACTGACCCTTCGGGAGAGGAGCGGATATCTGCTTGCCTTTCTTCATCACTTCACTGTCCCTTGGTGTATTTTTTAAAATATGTTAAGGGGAAGGGGTATTGCCAAATTATATTCTTCAGCTTCAAGATTCATGAAACATTTTTTTCCGGAGCAGGTATTTATTAGCTCTATCTGATATGGTGTAAAAACAAATGGTCAAGGATCAGAGATGCGACTGTCTGGGTGTGCTAACTGTTTTTTAAAAAAAAAATTAGGTATTTTTTTAGTGATTTTGCCCACAGCTGATGCTTTTGTGTTTTATTGCCGAGTGATAAATCATCAATCATAAGATTCTCTTATCATGTCTCCGGGTCTCCTCTTGATGCAAAAGCTTTATTTCTTGTCAATATATGTCATTTGTTCTCCTCTGTCTTTGCTTCTAACTTGGTTTTGCTTTTTACCCAAACAGAGAGGGTTAAAGAGGCGCTGCCAGTTGCAGAGGCTCCAGGCCCCAGGGTCCTGTCAGCAGAGGAACAGCGCCGCCTTGCTGAACAGGAGGAGAACACACTACGTGAGCTCAGGCTCTTTCTCAGGGACGTGACCAAGCGCCTGGCCACCGACAAACGTTTTAACATCTTCAGCAAACCAGTTGACATTGATGAGGTAAAGAGGATGTCTCACTCATAGTTTGACAAAGCCGAATACAGGCCTTTTTTTTCTCTTTTTTTTTTATTAATGTGAGCTTTGCATTGTGTGACAGGTGTCAGACTATCTGGAGGTTATTCGGCAGCCCATGGACCTGTCAACTGTCATGACCAAGATTGACACAAACAAGTACTTCACAGTGAAGGACTTTCTGGTGGATATCGACCTCATCTGCAGTAATGCTTTAGAGTACAACCCTGACAAGGATCCTGGAGGTGAGGGGGGGATTACTCAAGCATGCTCATGAATACACACATGCACTACATGTAAGGCATAAAGCTTAAAAACATACAGTATCTACTGCTACAAGCAATTCTATGTCAAGTTTAAAAAATGGAGCAATACCTTGCATTTTCTGTGTGCGTACAGAAATAAAACTACTGAATGATCTTATTTGAAATGCAAAGAAACAAATTGAAGATTGATCTATTTCCTGTTGTTTAGAAACCAAGTACCGGTAAGTGCATTCCCCCAAAGTCGAAAAAATGTAAAACTCCCAAACTGAACCCTAAAACTAGAACTCACATATATATCTATAAACAAGCCCAATGAACCTCTTGTGTTTTGGGAGGCAGTGATATGACAGCCTCTTGATAATTGGTCAGCTTTGGCTTATCCTTCTTAATAAGTTTGACCATGTGTTTCTGCAGCCATTGTTGTGTTCCATTTGGCTGTAATTGTGTGAAAAAGTAATTAGATTTAACACTTAATGACTTACCAACAGGGCCTCCAGGCAATAAATTTACAGGACGGCAAGATGTTTTCCTTCCACTTGGATATTCAAATGAAATTTATTGCATGCAGCCCCCACTAAAACAAAAAGGAGCATTTCCACAGTGTAATTCATGCGCCGTAGTCGAGGAAAGCCGCTGCAGATGCATGAAAATTTAATTGTCTTGTCTTTCAATTTGAAAACATTTTTTCCTCATCCTCTTCTCTGTCTTTGCACCCTTTCCCAATCACAAATACAGGCTTTATAATGAGGGCGGAAAAATACAAGAACACACATGTATACACAAGCAAGACAAGAGGCGTGTTATTTGCAATTGGTTTAAAATAAATTGCTTTCAGGGCAAGGGAAAAGTCCTTCTCTAGAGAGATGCATATTTTTTGTGTACATTAAAAAAAATGTATGGAAAAGGGTTGAAAATTTCAAGGAGAGCTTTTGCACTGAAGAGAACAGTATTTTCTACCAGAAAAGATGATACTGTGATGTTAATTGAAATCTGCATACAGCATCCCACAGGTTAGTTTGTAGGTCCATTTTGAGTCCTGCTTTGTGTGTTTAGCTGCTGCAGTTACTGCACAAGGCTATAGCCGCCCCACACTAATGGGAAGCAATTCGCTGCTAGCCCAAATGAATAAATCATTTCTCTGTCTACGCAGGCGTGGGGCCTGGGTCATTTGTGGGAATGTGGGTCTACAAATGATACACTAAAGGGGAAAAATACAATTAGGCAGTTTAATAAAGAAGACTAACGAAGCCTCTAGCCTGCTCTCCCAGTGCTCTGCCCAGGGAATATGGCCCAGACCTTGCACAATACTGCTGTTGAGGGAGTCCTATAGCAGCTCACAGTGCTGGGAAAAAACCTCATTATCCCTCAGTCCTCTATTTCTCCTTGCCCTTCATGCTATCTTTATCACACCTTATGAACAATTATGTCGGCAGCCTTGTCTTTTGCCTCCTCACCTTGCTAAATAATTACTCTATGATAAGAAGGCTGATATCTTGGTGCACTACAATGAGGCTCAATGTCGCAATTCATTGTTGCTTGAGGGAAATGGTGATAACGATCGTTTGACGATGAGGAAACAACGTGGTGTGTCGGTGCATCTTGTCTGTTCTAGATGGGCAGGTCAGGCAGGGCCCATACATGTGCTGGTGAGCTGTCTGCATCTCCCTGGCATTTGACACAGCTTTCTCTGACAGGCAGCTAATACACACACACACACACACATACACGCTCACTCAAACACACACAAACCTCCTCCATTGCAATTAGTAAGCCAGCTTCCAATTAGACAAAGGAAGCTGGCAGATTGTGACCCCTCTGCCACCTCCAGCCTGAACTGTTCTTCCTCTGCCTGCCGTAATGAGAAGGCTGCCTGTTTACTGTGGCTATGCTTTTAGTCTGCCTCTTAAGCTCAGTGTTTATTTCCCCTCCGTGGATGCAGGAGCTGGGAAGAGGAGGATTTAATGATTCAGTGAACATCCAAGGAGATAGAAGTGTAAGAGTTATAAAATAGAAAGATGTATTTATGTCAGAAGGAATGAGTATATTTATAACAGATTTCAGATAGCCAGTATATGCCTCTCGGTGTATGTGCCCACCTTTGTTTTAAAGGGGTGAAGTGCTGATATCTGATAAAAGTGCTGATAAAATTTCTCACCATAGCGTGTCCTTTTGTTCAGTCTGTGAGAAAAGGCTGCAATCCTTTTTCTCACAGATACAGTGGAGTGGGGTGGGCTTGCTGTCAGCTCTTTGTCTTACATGCATGATAGGGTGTGGAAAACATGAATCGAGCTGCACACTGCTCCAGCTGCCTCAACGTTGTTAGCGGGAGAATAATAAAGTGATATCTTAATGCAGTGGTTCTTAACTGGTCTAGCTTTAGGACCCACCCCCAACTCTTTTTAATGAAAATCAAGACCCAAATTTTGGGTATTTTTCAACCAATCAGATTTATTTAATGAAAAATTGTGCAGTTTGGACCCTCGGATGGTACAAAACGTGACAGAACAAAGACATGAAATAAGACAAAAAGAACAAAACACACATGTTTAAGAAAGCCCTTGAATAGACTTTACGACACAATATCTTTTCAGGCACACATTCACGACCCACTGAAAACAGCTCTGCGACCCACTTTTGGGCCGTGACCCACCAGTTGAGAACCGGTCTTACTGAATATAAAAATTCTTGATTTAAAGTCAGACACTGTTTGAACCTCTGTGTTACAGAGGACATGCCCTTAGATGATTATGCCCACATGTGTCCAAAGAAAAAAATAAATGTTGTTTCATATAATAAAAGTCTTACATTTCACTGTCTCCTTTTTTTCAGACAAGGTGATCAGGCACAGAGCATGCAGTTTAAAGGACACAGCTCATGCTATATTTGCTTCCGAGCTGGACCCTGAATTCGACCGCATGTGTGATGAGATCAAAGAGGCGTACAAGAAGAGGGGTAAGACCATATTTGTAACAGAGTAAATGGAAGAGGATATTTTTCAGTTATCGAAATACATCGAAATACAAATCTATAAATCTATAAAATAACCTCACACATTTCTATGTAAAGGAGTATAACTTTTTAACCTTTTAAAAACTCCATTATTTCAAGGCATCTTTGAAAAGCACAGTTTTTCTAGCATACACTTTAATCTCTCCAGATACTTATTACATTATTTGTTCGCTCTTATATATATTTTAGGATGAAATGTACCATAATATAATTTTGAGAGAAGACTGAAAAGCAACATCTGTTGTTTTCAGTAAATAGACTTCTTTAGAGGAATATTTAAAAGACTTCCCAGTCCAAGTTTGCTGTTTAGTTCCAGCCTGCATTCTCTCCCTATTTCTTTTTTGGAGAAAGTCTTTGATAGTTTATTTCAAAGAACAGAAACCTGCTTTCAGGGAGAAATAAAATCTGTTGGGCTGACCAGTTGTGTTTGATGGAGCAGTCAGCTCTTAATGTTGAGTATTGGTACAGAAAGGAGCGATGCCCGAGGCTCCAGTTTTCCAGACACTACCTTCTGTGCTAGCTGTCTGCCTGGCTCTCTGCATCTGACCAAACAGCCCCAAGCCAATGCTCTGTGGATTTAGTCTAAATCTAAATCTAAATGAGCATATTGTACATAGCAACACACATATACGATGTAGTTAAACGATACACTCAAGCTTTTAAGTATTGCCTTTCATTTAAGTGGCCAATTATCGAGTAAAATGGTATGCATGAATATGCTAATACTCCTATTGCTTTTCTTGCCCACATGGGAATAGGTTAGCAAACACACTGACTTACAATGAGCACAGTCTCTGCACCAGTTGAGAAAAGATTAGATTTGAAAAGTTACAGTCAAAGTGAATTATAGAAAACATCTAAAATATCTAACTATTGAATCAAAAATACATATCAGCTCTACTTTGGCTCTATATTTATTTGATAACCATGAAGACATGTCCTTCCGTGCACTTCATGTTTTTTTTAATTCACAGCCATAAGAGAATCAAACCATTCTGCTACGTCTGAGTACACAGTACTTCCCTACATTATCATTTATCCTTCCCTATTCAAAGAGATGAAACACTGTCACACAGTATTACCCTTTTCTCTTCCATGCTGTCACAATCTGTTTTGGGTTTGATTTTGATACACATTTTAAAGCTTGTGAATGCATTGAAGAAACTTCACAAGGAGGTCTACTTTTGTTTCCTTCTTCTTTCAAAATCATGCTCTTCAGTGTCAAAAGCCTTACCCCCCTGAAGGCCCGTTGACTTATGACTTAAGCCATGGCGGTCTGGCTCTTCCATGTCACCCGGGAAACTTATCATGGAGGAAGCAGCTTTCAGAAGTCATTCTGTTGCTTTTGATTTCCTATTTTGGCAAACTGAAAGCACAGGATGCTAAATGAATATTGCAGGAGCATAAGTCATCTGCCTGAGAGGAGGAATACAGGGGTATAAATATTTCATCTTCCAGTCAAGGTCCTGCTATGAAGCTATTAATTAGGCAAGTTCTGCATGATATCCAATTGCAGCAGTTTTCAAAACGAAAAAGGGCATCCGGAGGCTTTTTACCCCTGTGACAAGATGAAAGAGCTGTGATCAGTTTGGCCAAAAACTTAATTATCTCTTGATGTCAAATGTTGAAGAGGTTCATTTTCAGGCACTTGCATGTGCCTGTACTCCACTTCTGTTTAACATTCCAGTCACACTTTAGCTTTTCGTGTGAAAGTGAAAGTCTTAAGTTTCACACACGTCAGTATTTGTGGTTGTGAGTCAGTCACCATAACACAAGTTGGTGAGTCTTCACAGTACCTATAATATTCCTCTTACTGGTTATCCATACATCAAGAACGACTCTCCAATCTGCCAGCAGTGTCTTTCAGGAGCAACTTTTATTTTAACACACACACACAATTGCTCAGGCACACACTGAATTGTATCTGTTGTCTGTAACCGATCCTCTGTGGTCACTGCAGGCCTCGAGACGCCAGCTCAGGCGACGCCAGCTCCCACTGTTGCAACCAGGAAGCATCACTTTGCAGGAGAGGAGCCAACCACGAGCAGCACTCAGGGCGAGGCCACTGAAAAACAGTGCACCACTAGTGAGTGTTCAAAAAGACTTTCATACCACTCTTGGTGAATTACGACACAACATGAACAATATGGGCAAATTTAGTTTAGTTTTAATTTAGTTTATTAGTTTATTTGAATCAGGGAAAGTGTACAAAATAATATTAGTCTCACAAGAGAAAAAATGCTTTGTACCAGAGCTTACTAGCTAATTTCCATCTGTTGTCCCTGGGCAGATGATCTTGCATACTAAGGCCCTCGATAGCTTGGATATCAGCTAGATAAGAAAAAAAGATAGTGGGTTTGAGTCCTTGCCAGGAGATGAAATATGGAAATATGTACCATCATCATGCCACATGTTGGTAAATAATTTTGGTGGATAGATGTTATAACTAAGTGCTTGTAAAAAGTTTTAAATGATTTATACCACAATTAATACTATAATTCACTATTTTGCCAACCACTTAAAATTGCATACACAATTGCTTTGTGTGCATGTAATCACATGAGCATGCTGATAATGACTGCATTTAAAAACAACAACCATGCACTCACATCCTATGCTTCAATAAAACCAAAGTCAATCAGAATCTCTCCCAAGTGCACACTGGCATTCTCCTATTTGACTCATGCACACTCAATCTTGTGGAGAAACGAGGGGCGAGACACAGACAGTCAGTCTGTGACGCAGCAGCAAGCAGCTGTGTTGTATTACAACAATATTTCAGATGTATGTGGTGTCGCACACCTGCCTGCTCACACATACTTCTCAGCAGTGGAGAAGCGTCACACTGAGCGGCCTCATTAGCACGTCGGCTCTCTCCTAACTACTCAGAACATGACCACGCCACAGAGCAATTACATGCCCACCTGTAGCAAACGGCAGGTGCCTCAGGGTGAATAGAGGGCTGGGAATGGGCAGGGGGGCAGACTAATGAGGTTGTTACCTGAGCAAATCGGAGGTAAGCAGGTTTAACATGTAATCTGTAAAATGCCCTGTTGCTTCCACCTGCTAAGAATAAGGGGGATGAGATGAGCTAATAAAGGCACCTTCAACATTAATGAGAGATGTTCAGAATCTAGAGTACGACAAACAAAAGTGTGGAGGTACTGTATGCGGCTTATACAACAACATATCCTCTGAAAGTAGTAATTTTCACCGTCAGTGCAAACCAAAGTAGATGCCTTCTCTGTGTGACACTGCCTCTTCTTGCCGCAAAAACGTGACTAATGCAAATGTTTCGAACTGAAGCAGTAAGCCTATGAATTATAATAGTTTGTTTTTGTTGCCATACATTAAACTTATGTATATCTTTGTAGTACATATGTGTAACACAAGGTGGTGCTTGTCCCTCATTAGAACATCCCTGATAGCATCCCTGCTGCGTGGGTAAACTTTTGCTTCTCACAGGGAGATGACCCCCTCGGGAGGGATGAGGGCCTCTAATGGCCGTCATCAATACAGTCGGCCTCAGGGCATGTCTAAGTCTTGAAGTCACTGCAGTTTCTCATTTGTCCTGCAAAGCCAGTAGCTAGTGGTTATATAAGTAGAGATATACTATTCAGAGTCAACAGTTACATTTTCCACCCAAAATATTTCAGCCCACAGTAACCATATGCAGCTATGACTGAAGACTTTGTCATTGGACTTGTAGTAGTTGTTTCACATTTTTCAGTTCAGCAGTGGGAATGTAGTTACATAATAAAACAGACTAATATAGTGCAGTACATCTCAGTCACTGAGGCTTTAATGAGCATATTTAACATCTGGTAATTTTGTAAACAAATCCCCAAATAATTAAGATCAGAAACTGTTTTATTAGTCTCTTGTTATTTCATTTAATCACATGTTCAGACATAACTAATGAGCACATCTTGGTGTAGATTATTAAGGATATGTTCTAAGGCTATCATCTGTTATCTAGTAATGATAAATGAATGGGTCATTAAAGCAATATAATGTTTAAATTACTTAAACAGTTAAAGGTAACTAGGTGAAAAAATAATTCAAATTCAAAGACAAGCCAAGGAGGATAATATCCAGGCATTAATCATCTAATTGACAAATTGTCAAAATCCAGAGAGACCTCGCTTCTCTTTTTAAGGATGGCAGCACACATTAGACCCTTATATATTACTATCAGCTGTAGTCATTAGCTACAAAACCAAATGTCACAGATGTGGACCACCAATTTAGATGCTCCTGGGAGAGTCTTTATCAGCCCCCACCAGAGGTTTAATTAATTAGCCTAAATCAGGTGATTAATTTGTGACATTGGCAGCCAGTTCTCACCTGAAGCACCTCAGCAAGGCAGCTATTAAGCTAATTGATCTCAGAGTCAGTCATGTCTGCAGATATGACACAGACTCACAATGAAAGCGCAGTGTATCTGGCAGAGGAGAGGACCATTTTCTGTGCTGATACTGAAGAAATGTACAAAAATTGCACTTACTGCAGCCAGGTCATTTCAGGGTTTTTTGGCTTTGCCTTCCTCTTCTGTGAAGGTCAGGACACTTGAAGGTTAAAGTTATCCTAGATCATTACCTGCAGGGGGAGGCCTATCTGGAGCTGTTTTGGTATCTGCAGTTTAAAGGGCTTTTTCCGGGCAAACCCTCCCTCGCTCTTTTCATCCCATCTCTCTTTGCTGTTTGCCCAGAGCTGAGAAATGCCTGTTCAGATAAATCAGATATAACCAGGAGTGGATGCAGGGAATGGGATGTACTATTTGGAACTATGGCCAAAGTTATGCAAAAGGCTTTCTGAGAGCTAAATATATATTTCTGAATCAGGTGTTTAAAGAAGTGGCTGTTTATAAGCTGAGATTTTGATGGCCAGGGCAGCTGTTCAGTAAATCACAGGGTGGGAGATGGGAGACCATGCTGCTTTTGATGAAAGAGTAAACAGGATGAGGGATGTCTGCATGGATAGCACTTTCACAATTTCTTGGCTCCCTGTCTCTCACAGCCCTACTCTCTACCTCCCTCCCTCATTCCTGCCACTTCACCCAAGGAGGCGCAGAAAACCCAAGGCCCATTACCTGGGCCACAGCTCTGGGTTCATTCAGAGGGCATCATACCACGGATCCAGTTCATATGGAGTGTCTTCATTCATTCATTCATGATTAAGACCATTTAGGTTTTCTATTTTGCTCCATGAAAATATAAAGATTCATGCTTTAGATGGATTGTAAAACTATTAATGTCTAATTATTCTCTATGTTTAAGTAAATGTTGTCTGTTGTTCTCAGATGTGACAGGAGAAATGTTGCGCAATTTTCTTAGTCCTTTTTTTTTTTGTTGCATGGCTCACAGGCGTTTTTCACTGCCAGTTGACAAGATGGCAGCTAATTCAGCTGTTGAATTGTTTGTGAAAGAAAAGAATAACGATGCCGGTGCTGCATAATGTGTCCTCCGAGTCACCCAATTGCATGCCCAAGGCAACAGCTACCAGGCTGCAGTCATGTCTACAGAACGCTACCGTTTCTTGCCTCGCCAACTGCTTTGTATCTCACATCATAGCCAACAGACAGCTTCCCACCCTATTGCCAATGTCAAAACATCACCTTGATGGGATATTTAACGTCATAATTAACGCTGCAGCCTCCTTTTTCTCCTTTTTTTGAATTGGTTTACAAAGGGATGGCCTGGATTTTTGACCAGAGTAGTGAGGACAGCAGGCACACAGTCTGGGATATGCTGGTATTGTGACAGTGGATGTGGAAATGAGTAAATGGAAAGGTACATTTTTGTTCAGGAAACACAAAGCACTGTTGTCAACATTCGTCTCGCTAGTTGTTCTTAAAATGAGGTGTGGTTAGGACCATTGTTTGCCCATGTTATCTGGAGGCAGCAGAGATGAGCAATTTAGCCATAATCAACAAAAACCTTGGTTAAAGTCAATAATGCATTTTTTTTACTGCCACTTAAAGGACACTCTGGTGATTCTAGAAAACAAGTGCATGTTTACTACAAACTCTTCCAACTTCTTCTTAACCTCAGAGAGCATTAGATGATTCCTGCAGCTCCAATTGATGGTCCTCTCAAGGGCTTTCACTTCATGGTAAAGCAGATAGATAATTTTCTTCCACTTGCCGACTCCCTCATTTGAATTGCAATTTACCAAGCACAGGCACACCTTGATTTTAGAGGTAATGGGAAATAACACTGATTAGTTTAATTCACGTTGCTCCACATATACATCTGTCAGTATGAAAGAGTACATGCAGCCCCCTTGAATCTTCTTCACTTTTCATAGGACGTCAAAAGTGGTATTTGTTTTAGTTTAATTAACTACATGCCAAACTGTTAATTTTGTAAAGCTTGATTTTAGGAGTGTTACATACATTTCATTATATTGAAAATAAAGAGTATGTGGTATCACAGTTGGCTTTCGATCCAGCAGCACAAGCTAAAGGGATTTGTTTCCCTTTTTTTCTTTCCAGCCATTCTTCCCTGTAGTTTTCACATCTTCTCTAGGGCACAGATTTCCTTGGTTACAATTTCAACTTCATTCCAGCAAAGAACACCTTTTGTTCCTAATGTTGAAATTGGAAAAGAAAATGTGATAATCACATTCTGTTCTCGTGTCTTGTTCTAGCAAATAGACTCAGAAAATTTGAGATTTCTTTCAGACAGATTTACCTACTACAAAAACAAAAAATGGTAATTGTGTCAGCACTTGTGGATTTCTTTTGTCAAATGAGATTATTTATTTAAGGTAAACATTTGTATTCGATCATCTAAAATCGCATGTTACATTTAACAGCACCAGTCACAGTGTGAACAGTCTAGCACAGATCACTAGTGATAGATGTCACCCTGTTCTGTGGATGGAATACACCATTGTCTTCCTGTTGCATCACATAAAAAGTACAAGTGACTAACTTCAAAAAACAAAGAATATTGCCAGAAACTGAATGTGTTATTATTCTGTATTAGACCTGGACACAGATTCTTCCGGAGTTTCTCTGCTACCAGGTGAAACAATCTTGAGTTGAACTCTTAAAAACCTGAGGCTCTCACTAATAAAGTCCATGCAAAGCATTCAAAGCCCAGAGCGAATAAACGCTGAGCTTAAGCTGCCATTTTGTGGGTACAGATGCCTCTCGGATCATTGTGGCACCAAGCGTGAAATGAATGTAAAATCATCCATGATGTCTCTTGCTTCCATTTATTGTTTCAGGGTGAGCTGACAGTGTTAGTGTCTCTGGAGATTCATTCTGCATCTCTAGGTCTTTTATACTCGCAGCATATCCTTGTGTGTAGTTGCTGCTGCGTGCTGAGTGTAGCAAATTGACAAGGTTGGGTGGTGATCCTCTTAAACAGATTGAATTGTTTGTATTTTAATACTGTGCTGGTAACCATATATATTATTGCAAATGGCTTACTTTAATGGCGACAACAAATGAGCCTTAAGAGTTGCATTGGAGTGATAAAGTGTGTTGCTCATTGCTTCTGTGTATGTCAGTTGAAAAAAAGCTGAGCTGTCTGAGGATGGTAAAAGATGTTGTGAAAGAACGAGAGATAGGATGAGTGATGGACAAAGCAGAGTTAACAATGACGATGCTCAGTTATTATACATGGCTTTTGTCTTTAGAATCTGGGTTAACTGTTCTCAACCATGCTAGGCTAAGACTTTTTAGTTGAGCTGCTTTCAGACCTCCTCACCGTTTCACATATGCACTCCTGAAAGCATCTAGATAATGCCAGGAGGACAGCTCTGGGGGGCGGGTTCCTGAGGTGAGACGTGACGTAAAAAAAGACGTGAAAGTATTGGACGAAGCAACAGAGTCTGCTATGTGATGCTATAATGAGAATGTTTGCCTTTATATCAATGCTACGTGTAGTCTGACAGAATCCCACCATCAACAAAAGTGCGGAGAACAAAATACTAGAGAACAGAACACATAATGCAGCAGTTTTATTGCATACTTTTTCTGGGAAAACATGTCCATCAGAAATAACATTCACAGGCTTCTATGGGTGGTTCATGATTTGTCAGCCTCTCCTTCCAGTTAACTGGAACAATTATATCCACATGATGTATTCGTGCTTGATCAGTTTGACTTGATTATGGATTCCTTGGTGGGATGCACATTGGAAACTGGTATCCATTTTTCCAATAGGATCCCCCTTTTTACAAGTTGGACTATTTGTGTATAACAGACTTCATTTGAAAGCAGTGATGTTTTGATTTAGTTATGGTCGTTTGGTTCAAAATATACAACACTCTTTACTCTGGGAATGTGTGTGCGCGTGCGTTTAAATATCTTCTATTATGGGGTGTTGGTGGCGCAGTGGTTTGTGCGCACGCCCCATGTATGGAGGCCCGGGTTCACATCCCACCTGTGGCTTCTTTCCCGCATGTCATTCCCCTCTCTCTCTCCCTGATTTCCTCCACTGGCCTGTCTCTCCATTAAAGGCATAAAAAAGCCCCCCCCCCCCCCCCAAAAAAAAAAAAAAAATATATATATATATATATATATATATATATATCTTCTATTATGTACTTTTAGTTTTGGTCTTTTGGTTTTGGTAGTGATTGACACCGGCACTGCTAGACCTTCTTTCACATAACTAAAGACATGCTAATGTTTTCTTCCATGGTGCAGATTAACTTTCCTAAACTAAAACTTAATCACACATGCTCACATCTCTGGGGACTCCTTATGTTATGGTCTAATTAAACAAGTCACACCAAACCATCATGAAATAGGAATGTGTGTGGATTAGGGTTTTAATTACATGAAATCTTGTGTAGAATTGCTCTTATCCTGGCTAATTGGTCCATCTCCATTAAACCCAGAGAAGAGAGGCTATATCTCTTACCATAGCTGGCTGCACAACTAATTCATTAAGACATGTCATAAGGTCAGTGTTTGTTATGTAATACCATCAGCTCTCTTGTCTCGTGCCTGTCTTCAGACCTGTGAATGGTTCAGTCTTTTTATCAAAGCATCTTACCTAAGGCATGTGAATGACCAGTGATCCACATATTCAGCAAAAGCATTTAGTTAGCTTTATGTACCAATTCTGCTTTTATATAAGTGTGGTACTATCATGTCATTTAGGGACAAACAACTGTTAATTACTCTCTCTCTTCTCCAAACATTGTAAGTCATTCCTCCAGTCAGAGAGTTGCTCACTTCTAATATGTGTGTGAGCATCTATTCATGGACACACTAGAAATGTAATTCCATCACAAACTGCTTCATCAAACAAGCACTGATACTCAGTCTATGTAGAATCTTTCTCTGGTAAGAACATCCTAAGGCTATAGGTAAGGTTTTTATTTTAATTTTCAAATCCTTATTAAATTTAGTCTAACATGCGGGCAAAGACAATACTTCAAATCTGTTGTGAGGAAATTAGAAGTTTGGAAATATAATTTAAAGATATGTGTGGGAAGGTTGTATGTATGAACCTCTCGTCTTAGAAAATCTCCCAAAAGTACAGCCATATACTTGAAGAATGAATTCATCCATTGGAGAGAGAGTAAATGATCAATTATCCATTCATTTTAATACTAGCAGAATAATGTTTCAGATTTGTATCCTTTATTCTGTAAATGTAACCATGTAAACTAGCTACATCCTTTTTGGCTCTTTTCTTTTATCATAGCCTGCAGGCTGAGAACAATCAATAGTAACTTCACAACACCTCAGAGTCCACTGCATGCAACACGGGGCAATTTGAGTTGGGAGTAGTATAAGTCTAGACACTGTCTGGCAATATTGCAGGAGTAGTAGAGGAAACTAACATACGACCAAACCATTATCAAAGTCAGTGCATTCCAAAGTGGGGAAGTTATGACAGACGGGGCGCGGCAAGGGAATTTAGTGAGAAGTATTCAGGTAAACTTATGCTGACAATCAATCTACACCGGACTTAGCGATTAAAACAAGGACAAGAAAATATGGTGAGTAATTTCTCACCCTCTGCTTCACGTGTACAACAGTGGGTAACAAAAAGAGACACCAGTGTGTGTGTGTGGTGCCTCAGAGTATGAGCTTCTGACAGCATGGAGCCAAACTAGTTAGGACACCACATGGAGACTTGCTGCGCACAAAGAGAAGCCTGTTGATTTCTTCTTTGAAGTCATAGCAGGACTGGAAGTATCTTACATTTTTTATCATTTTTTTTTTATTTTCAATGAGTTATTCATCTTTAGAGTCTGGTTTAAAGAAATCTGTTCAAAGCAATAACTGTTGTTGCATCTTAAAAATTGGAAGTTTCATGTTTCAGAATCACTTATTACTGCTTCCTCTTTTAAAGAGCCCATATTATTCCCTTTTTGGGGTTTGTATATTTAATCTATGTTCCTACTTTTGTACGTTCACAATAGCTAAAGTTCGAAAAAAGTGTCTGTTTTCATGTACTGCTCCTCCTTGCTCCCTCTACGCTCTGAGTCCGTCAGCTACGCTCTGCTGAGCCCCCACTGTTAGACCCCACGTGGGCCAAGTCTGCTCTGATTGGTCTGCCGATCCGCTCTGTCGTTATTGGTCAGTTGCTCAGCACGCTTCTCGGAAATTTCAACATGAGCTGCAGGGCTTGCCACAACCAGCCAATGGGCTTAGATCAGTGATCTCACACTGACAATGACGCCGCACTGACACATTTTTATCGAGGGGGGCTAGAACCGAGCGTTACATGCAGCTAATGCTACAGCTAACAGGAGGACGTAGGAGAAGCCGCATTTCCGCGGACTTTGAATTTTTGCACATAGATGTGCCTAAACATGCACAGGACACTTGGAAAACACACTAAAGCATATACAACCAGAAAAAGCATAATATGGGACCTATAAAGTGGATTGTCTGATTTTTCAGTTTGCTGCAGCATTGAAGTTTGTTATCTTCACTTTGAGCAGACAATTTTTCAGACGTTTGAAAAGTTAAGGTTTGCACTTTGGATGGCGACACAATGAACCCTTTTAATGAGCCCAAGAGACATTATCCAGTCTGCTGAGGGTTAAACAGAGTGAAGCTCAGACAAACAGTCATATACATGCTACATTATCCCGTTTTCTTTTGGAGTTCTCTCGAGGACTTTTTCCTTCTCAAGGACTTTTTCCTTCTATTCTAAAACAGGATACGATGTTTACATGCACAAACACAAAAACTTGATATTTAAAAAAACCCGGTCAAAACCAGGATAATTAAGTGTAAATACACTCAATTTTTATGTTTGAGGGCTTGGAGGGGCTTGAAAATGTTTGCATCTGCTAAAAGGGGGCCCGGCAGAAAGGATTTGGGACCCATGGAAGACCAGATATTTCCTATTATATAAAAGCAAATGAATCTTACACCTGATTCAATAAAGTGTCTTTGTAGAGCAAAGAGTCCCTGAGTAAACAGTATTTAATTTAATAACTCTTTCTGTCAAGTCCTATAATTATAAAGCTGTGAAGACCTGAATTCCTTAACAGGACCACAGGAGATCTAATTTTTAACTAATCTAATCAATTTAGTAAGTAAGAGAGTTCTAGCAAAGTACAATGTCTCTCCCTCACAGTGAATGAGATATGCCTACAGATCACAGCTTTTGAAGCCAGCAGAGTGCAAGCACTCAGTATTATTTTCTACAGTAGCAATCTTGCCCACACTATGGAATTTGGGGATCTATTTTATCCATACAAACAGAGCTATATAACACATGTATGTTTAAGGTATGGAGGATAGAGGATGCTGTATGGTGAGGAAGCATTAGTTCTCCATCACTGATCTTGGGGTCTTAAAGTTAAACGCTGTGACCAAATAGCGATTTCAAGAAGTGTTTCATTAAAACAGCAGCTAGCAGGTGGACATTGCCATTCTCTTTGGAGAGGTAAATGCTCTCTCCTATAAAAAGGTGTGAAAACACATATGTCAGTCCAATGAGCCAACCCATCCGTTGAACAATCTGTACCTCATTGCTCCTGCCTTACAGTTTGTCTGAATGTGTCTTCTGGCTGTGGGCGAAAGACCTTTCCCCCAAAAGGCTTTCGTATCCTGCTTTGTATGTGTGTGTGTGAGTAGGCTGACATCTTCAACATTACTTTGAGCTACTGGTGCATTGGGGCATATCTGTCTTCTTAGAAGAGGGCACCACAGACACCGTCATCCCACCAGCCTTTTACTGAGCAGCAGAGAGAAAAGTGACTGAAATAGATGGATGCCCTGACTGAATTATGCCTTTCATTCATTCACCTGGTGACTGAATTCCCTCTTTAGGCCTGCTGTCCATTAGTTGTGAGTCTGATTTTTAAACCAACGACATTTAGAGCAACCTTAGTTTAGTCGGACAACTCTGTAGAATCTGTGAAATTACTGTGATGACAAATATTTCAAATTATGAGTGAACAACACAAGAATAATAGAATAGTAGTTATCCTCTTATCTAACTCCTTTGACAAAGTAAAGGTGTATTTCCCCAAATATTGAACTGCTCCTTTAAACCATTCAGGGTGACGTGGCTGTGCAGACCTTTAGGTGAAAAAGTAATAGGAAGGAAGTGACTGATCTCCTTCATATCCCAAAGCAAGGATGGGATCATTTATTGATCTGGACAATTCATAAGGTGTCATTGTGAAGTGTCACATCAGGTGACAAACTGCTTTCATGTCACACAGACCCAGAGGCCCTGTGTCACCATGACAGCCTCCTTCTCTGTCGGTTATATGTTTTTTTTTTTCTTCCATATTTTGCCTCGAGGTGAGCATACTTATGAAGTGCACAGTTAAAACTACAAAAGCAATCGAGCAATGTGGAGAAAATTCTAAAAACATAAAATATAAATGGAAAAATGCAAACAAAAGTCGTCAGACGGAGAGCAAAACGTGTACAAAAGTTTGTATATGTCATAAAATCTTCAGCTGAACAGAAGCCATATAAATTAATTCCGGCTTAATGGTTGAAATATAAATAGTTTTGATTTAATCTCTTCTTATGCTTAGAATTTAAATGTTGAATTTCATTAAAGCAAAGGCATCATCTAGAGAGATCTTTATATACTCATGCTATATTAACCTTTTATATGGTTTATTAAAATGTTGGTTTTCTGTTTTATTTTATTTTGACATGTATATTCTTAAAGAAAAATAAGTATGTTCATGAAATGCAAAAGAATAGTGTTTGGAAATCATAGTTTACAGGAATACATTTTTTTTCTGATAGGAGCAGAAAACAGAATTTCAGAATGATTAGGGTTGTATTTAGCCTTGATCTATCCCCTCTTTTCTTAGAAAAACAAGCCACTTAAAATAAATAGTGAAGCAGCTTCAGAGCTCTTTTTTGTTTCTTATTTTAATGAAAGATGCTACTTGTTGGATGTTTCACTCTGATTAGCTTTTAGACAAGGTTGGAGATAACACCCTTATGAATATGTTTTTTATATAAAAGAAGAATGAAACCTCATTAAAGTAGATCAGTTTTGAAGAAAACAAAACACTACTCCTTCTCATGTGTTTGCTTGGAAGGGCTATGTTACAAGATTTTTGTTGCCCTTTGTTTCTGTTTTGTGACACAACTTTGAACTCCATGCTCCTTTCCATCAGTCACAGGTGATGGGGGCACAGGGGATCAATATTTCATTTATGTTACAAGATTGAGGTCCCTACTCACGTCGATTCCAATGAGCCAGGGTGAAAAAAGCTGAGTTGGCGGTAGGGTTGTCCCTGCACATATTGAGTCTGCCTACAAGAGAGTGCACTTACAATCAGCTTGAAGAACAATTGTTCTGGTGACTTGGGAGGAGAGCAGTTCAGCAAATCAGTAAAGTTGTCATATGATAAAAGGCAGATTTGTTCCAAAGGAGATTATTAAGGATGAGACCAGGACTCATCCAGCATTAGACTTGGACTTCATTGTCCCCATGGGAAAACTCTTTTTCACTGTACTGTGTGTATACTTTATGTCACAAAGTGATGTAAGGTAATAATTGCCTGTTGGTGGCATGCACTACATCTGTAATGAAGCATCAACATTCATTGGTTCTTATATAATTTATAAACCTTTTAACTTGAATTTTTGAACACAAAAATATTTAAATTCATTTCCTGTATTATTATCTAATCATTTGAATCAAAAGGTGTCTCATATCTTTTTTTATACATTGCAAGAGAAGACAACTTTGCTTTATTCTGGCTTCACCCTTGAAACAATTTAAGACTTTAATGACATTGCAAAATATATATTTTTCTCTTGCATCATCTGTGGTCGAGTGTCCCATTTATTTCTCACTTGCATTTAAAAGTCTAATATTTTCCAATTTTGAGTGTTGTTGTTACTCTGCCTTCATATCTGCTTCGATTCCAAGCTTATATCTACGGCCCTCATCCTGTGACTGATGGGAATCTTAAATCCTCTTGTCTCTGCTGCTAAGAGCAAAGAAAAAAAAACATGGTTATACATTACAAAATTGACCAGAGACACACACACACACACACACACACACACACACACACACACACACACACATATATATATAATTATACTGTATATATTTTCAATTATGGTTAGACTGGTTATCTGTTTCATTAAATAGAGGAAGACAGAGATATAGAGGGTACAGGGTAGAACGACAGCCTCTTAGCGTATTACTCACTGGTTAAATCACCATCTTCATTACATTATAAAGATCATCTCTGAGAGTCCCGCTCTGTTGTGAACAAGGAGTTAACATAGAGATTTGTCTAATATTTTTTCTCTAGTGTCTGTACAATGTCAATGGTCATACCTTCAGATGTAGTGTATCCATGTTTTAAAATATTGTGGGTAAAGGATGTACAGAAATAGATTATACTGGGGCGCTGGTGGCGCAGTGGTTGGTGAGCGCGCCCCATGTATGGAGGCTATAGTCCTCCAAGCGGGCGGCCCAGGTTCAAATCCGGCCTGTGGCTCCTTTCCCGCATGTCGTTCCCCACACTCTCTCCCTGATTTCCGATTTTATCCACTTTCCTATCTCTCAATTAAAGGCACAAATCTTAAAAACAGCAGTGTTGTAGGTGTAGTTAATGGCAATGTACTGACTTTTAAGGTAGAGAATAATCTGAATGTGGCCTGAAAAGCCGCTCATGTTTGTTGTTGTCTTAATGATCATGAAATATTTTTGATTATTTGTGTCTCTTTGAATTAAAGGGATACTTCACCCGTTGAAACATGAATCTGTATTGACATTGGGTCATATATGTAGTAGAACTGTGAAATAAATTTTGAAGTTGGTGCCTTCTTGGCTGTGAAAAGGCAGAAAGTGTCTTTTTGGCTCATGTTGATAAAAGACACCAAATCCCAGAATGCACAGCACCGCAGGCCACTCCCACTAAGGTCCTCTAGTTCAGAATCACAAATACTTTATTAATCCCAGAGGGAAATTCGATCGATACAGTTTCTCCAAAATATACAGTATAGCAGTAGAAATATAGTAATAAAAACATTTACAGACATATTTACTTCAACACATAAGACCGTTTCCTCAACTGATTCCGACATTTCGGCTAGCTCACGGTGGCCGAACTTGCGGCCAAAACACAAGACCGGCCTGTCGGCAGCAGCCATCTCATCGCTATATTTATATTTTTTCGCCATTATCAGCATTCTCCATAGAGCCTGTTAGCATAGCTTCCAAGCAATATGGCGGACGTTAAGTTTCGATTCTGGGAGTGAGTTCCCACCCACTGATCTGTGATTGGTCTGTAGCTTCAGTGGTCGAAAATATGAGAAACTAGTGTTGTAGTTTCACCCTGCTAACCGCAACAGCTCCTTTTCAGACTTAGAAATACAAAAATTTCCCATCTCAGGGGAAAATGAGGGCGGGATGCACGACCATTCAAAAATACTACCAAGTTTCTAATGATACAAAGCTTAATGCAAATGAGTGAAGTATCCCTTTAATGTTTTAACCTAATCTTTCTCTCTTTGTTGTTCCTCTCTCCATCATAGATCATATCAAGCGGAAGGTTCGGCGGCGACCATCTTGGGGGCGGGGCATCATTCGTAAAAAGAAGACCTACAAGAAAGGGACAGAAGAGGAGGAGGAGGAGGAAGACCCTGAGCCAGAGGTGGAGGCCACAGGGCCCAGTGACTCATGCTTGACGCAGGATGAGGAATCATCTTGCGATACCATGGGTCCCCAGCCCAACGGCCACCATACCCACCTTCCCTCCACAGAGGAGGAGAGCTCCAACGAGCCTCCTGTTACAGCTCCCGCCGTTCCTCCAGATGTTAGTGAAGCCACAGAAGAGCCAACAACCGAGGAGGAGAAGCCCACAGCCAAAGAGGTGGAGTCTGAGAAAACTGAGCAACGCACTGAGCTTCATAGTCCAGGTGATAGTTCTGAGCCCATGGTGGACGGGGATTGCCAGGCTAAGCTGGCTGGCATCCAGCCTTCCACTGATACGACCGAGTGTTCAGATGCTGAGGCCGAGCCTAAGCACACAGATGTTCTCCTGCAATCACATGTGGACTGTGTGAATGGAAACGATTCAATGGACAGCCTGGACTCACAAAGCCTGGATAAGAGCAGTGAAGCTGAGAAAGGGACTCCTCAAAGCATGGCTGAGGGCTCTCATAATACAGATCAGGAAGAGCACAAAGACAGAGATGAGAGCAAACCAACTACTCAGGAGAACCCTCCCCAGGATGGAGGAACAGTAACAGAAAATATTGAGGAAGATCAAGATAATGAAGGTATAAATCTGGACTCAAAGGTTTCTGTGATCCAGCTTTGATTACTCGATTAATTAGAACACAAAGAGTTTTGTTCCTTTATTTACGGCGTTGTTCCTGGGATGAAGAGTACCTTTTCTACTTAGAGCTGGATTCATAGTGAATTTACAGCAGTTTCTTATTGTATAGTTTTGGGTTACAGGGTAAATACTTGAGCGCATCCATCACTTCTGCAGATACTTGATCAGTCTATATTGCTATATAAGCTCAGTCTATATTGCTATATAAGCTGGGTTTATCTGATGTTTTTCCAACAGTTTATTTCCTGAGTTGAAACTTCACATGTACTTGCTAATTGGACCGTTACCCTAAATAAGCAATTAAGCATGTTAACAAAATATTCAAATATTTATAGAGATTCACCCGCCTTTTCATGTGTTTCATGTGTTTTTTAATATCCTCCAGCTCTTAAGATTAACATGCAGTTTGTTTTTGTTAAATGAAGTATAGATAAGAGAGGCCATGATTAATGCAACAACAGTAAAAAAAATAGAAAGAAGAAAGCTAACTCGGACTCCAGAAAAAATACTGGGGGGCTGACAGGAGAAATTCTGGGTGAAGTCCAAAAGAAAAATGTGGCTGTTTGCATTCACACATAAAGCTCCTTCTGCACATATCAGCTTTTTTTCCTGGAGTGTTTTTGCAAGTGTGAAAGCCATATACCTGTATGTGTAGCGGTTGCAGACATTCCCTGTCTTCTGATATGGATTCTGAAATATTGCTCCATAGTCTTCAAGTCAGAGATAAGCCGAATTAAGTTTCTTGGATTGTTTACAAGCTTTTGGCTTTGCTTGTGGTGAATGGAGGCTATCTGGAGAGCTGACGCATTGTCCCATCAGAGGATGGCACGATCACAAAACAGAACACAAACAAACTGTGGCTCCTCAAAGAACAGACAAGTCAACTGCTCCACCCCCTCATTCATTACAGACTGTCCTTTTGTTTCCATCCAAACATTTCTCAAGCACTCTTATAAATAGACAGGAAATGGGCCCGCTGCTAGTAGCTTCAAATAGATGTTCTTCACAAACCATTAATCTTGTGTTCATGGCAGTTGAAATTCATTTTCTCTTTAGTGGTTCATGACAAAAACAAAAAGGACCTTGAATTTGGCTCACCAATTCAATTCTGAGGAGGTTGTGTGTGATTGCTGTCGTTCTGCATCAAGTGTTTACAACCATCACTGTTAACTCTTCTTCTATCAATAATCCATTTATTAGGAGGTTCCGACGCCAGGAAACGCAGTAGGAGCCTGTCAGAGCAGCTGAAGTGTTCTGCAGAGGGGACAGAGGAACAGCCACAACCACTCCCTCCCCATCCTCCTGTAGTGGTCGATCACCAGCGCCTTTCGGTAAACATTTCTTAAATCACTTATTTTGCTCAATAGTAGTGCATCGGCTCATTATATTCTCAGTCTGACGATTACTGTGGTTTGGGGTGCAATTTGGAAGCTTAAGAGAGCACAGGTGTAGATAATGAGATGCATGGAGATTTTATTCTACCGAGCTACTTCACTTTTAGTCACACTCTCTGCTGAGGCTTGCTGGGACATTTACATAAGCTGTCAGTTATGCCTCTGTTCACATGTACTTTCACTCAATTATCCGGACTGTACAATCTGTCCTCATATTTAGAAAAATCATCATGTGGACAGACCTAATTTTCTCAGCAGTTATGCTGGGAAAAAAAACATAAAGACATCTCTAACACATTACACAAAAAATTGTACATTTTGGTGATGATTGATTTATTCAATATGATCCCTTTATCCTATGGAAGAACAGCAGCACTTTCAAAAGTATGTGGCTCAACAAGCAGTCAAATAATCTAACTGTATTTGTTTATACTCTAGTGTATTATTATACATGTATTGCTCTGTTAGATGGTTTGTATCCATGTGTGATCTTATTAGTTTTGTCAATTTGTCACTGCATCATTTGTTGACATGTTCAGATTTTCCTCAAACAGGCTGAAAAAGAAAAATGTAGCTTCTCTACTATGTAAACCTAATTCAACCCCTTACCTACCCATCAAAACACATTAGATCCATAACGATCTGCGGAACTGTTAAAAAAAATAACTTGATAGAAGCGTGTAACAGCCAATGAGAGCTTTTGTTGAGAGGATGTGCCTTCCCCTGTTCTGACGTCGCTTGTATCCAATTAAATTCTTTAAACATGGATAATGCTGCTTCTATCAATACTTCGGTGTGATTTCTTCATGCGCACACTAAGGAGATTAACTAAAAGTACAAGGGGTGTTCAGAACTGCATTAAAAGTATGAATAAGTTGTTTTTCATACCAACAGAGGCTATGAGGCATGAAATATTCGGAATAAACGGACAAATCTATGTAAAATTAGACATTAAATGTACCTGGAATGGAATTATTCTTGTGTTTGACTATGAGACTGGCAGTCGACAGAGGCTTGGACGAAAGAATCGTCGAGCACTCAGATATATGTGGTTGGCCCTTTATTTACCATTATTCCAACAGGGCCAAAGAAGACAGCACATACATTGAAAGTTTTATGCAAGTGGGCTTTAGGTATGGAGGAAGGGAAACTCAGCCATGGGTGACCAGCTGTACGCTCCATGTGTGCAGGGTGCAGATGATGCTGTCACACCGCTCTTCTCACGTGGATAACTCTTGACAGCTGAGACTTATCTCACCTTTTATTCACCCTTTAGTCGCGTCGAACTCTCTCTCCTATTCTCATGTTTTCACAATACTTTTTATACTCCTGCTATCTTACCATGGAGCTAGTCCATTGTAGAATCAGACCATGTTCACTTCTCAATCAATAGCTGTTGTTTCTAAAAAAAAAAAAAAAAAAAAAAAGGAAGAAAACAAGGTTGTGACTCAAACATGAGCTTCCCTCAGCCTCACTACACCCCCCAGCTTGTCCCAGTATGTGTTTGAATAACAGGGAGCATGTGGAGTGGCTCTGATGTACTTTGCAAAGTCTTACTGGTTTTCCACCTAATACCCCAAGTGTAAATTGGGGCCTCGGCTCAGTGGGCTCCCTGACAGCATTTCCCACTGATCAGAGGGGGTTTGGGGGTTTAAGGGGTTGGCTGTAGGGAGCGGTGTTACAAGTGTAATTGATGTAGAAGTGCTCTTCTGACAAAAGCGTACTTCTTACCTCCATGCTCCAACTTTGATTGACCTGTGTGCCTCGGGCTTGATGGGGATGGTGAGATACGCTGTGTGTCTTCCTAAACTTGACTCGACCCTTAAAAGTCATTGACATGCTTTATAGTTGGCTTGATCTCAGTGCCACAGCTCCTATGGACAGCCACACACAGAACTAATCTTCAGGTTTATTTGTTAGCAGAAGAAAAAAGGGAGATGTCTTTTAGAAACAGATTGTGAAAACAGGACACTGTGGATTGTTGCTTTTTCATGACGGGTTGACGGAACTAATTGAATATCCATTGAGCAGGACGAGAGCCACAGTTTAGCAGATATTTGCTGGCAGGGCCGGGGATGGCATGGTGCCTGATGTGTGTCCGGACCTGAAGTGAGTGCTGAACTGATTCTCCATTCGTATTCATTTATCGCGGATGGCTTATTATCTCTGACTTTTAACTTGATGGAAGAGGCTCTGAAATCTCTCGGGAATAAAACAACATCACAGTGTCATGAGTTTGTTCATGAATCATTCTCTGTCTATAGGACCGAGATGGTATTACTTCTGTATTCATGGCCCATCTTTCCGAGCTATGGCACATATTATATATTCGCTTTGATACTCTTAGCCAAATCAAGTTCTGTTATTGCCATTTTGACTGAAATGATGCCTGGTGCCGTCTGGATCTAAATGAAATCCTCAGCATGAATAAATAGGTCCTGAGGCTTGTTTCTCTTACTACTCCAAAATGTTTCTTATAGTCAGCTGTTAGCTTTCATCAGTAATCAAACACTGTCCACAGATGGTCTGGAAGAAGTGGTGCTGACGATTGCAGATGAGTATTCAGTAACAAGAAATTCAATCTGGCCTGACAATTTTCCCTCCATCTTACTGAAAACACATAAGTATTGCCTGCTCTGCAGTTTTCTGCAGCAGCTCCCCAAAAGGAGCTAGTGTTTGTAGTTGCTGGTGCAGTATGGGGTCTTTTAGATTGATGCTCAGCTGTCAGGATTTCCTGTTTTAGACAAGCCTGTAAAATAATGGTCCAATTGTATTTTTTCCAAACTTCTTCATTTTTGCCACTAATAACAGTTGGGGGCCCTCTGGCAAAGTGGCCATGATGCATTTGTGTTGAAAAGAGAACAGCTTAATACAAGAGCTGGACCACAGTTTGATTGGCAATAAAAATAGATAGCTTTTGAAGTGCTGCTTTTATTCCAATTCAATCCCAATCATGGCTTTGACAGTGCGGCCATTTGCATGTGATTGTACTCGCGGAGCTGAGTCGGCATGTGAGAGCCAATAGTGTAAATAGCTGACACAGCATAATCGTACAGGTTTGATTAATAGCATCCTTTGAGTGTTAAAAGCCCAAACATACCACTCAGCCCTTATGTAACTAAAGTATTGTACTGATCATCAGATGAATACATTTTCAAATGCTTGGCATTTCTGTTGTTAAGCCGGGACGGTTTAGTAATAGCTCAAGTATTGTTCTAGTGCTTGAAAGCAAAATCACTGTATAGCATTTGAGCTAATGGAAACATGCTGTAACAGCTGGAGGTGATATGAAAAATATTAGGGGAGCTCTGAGACTTATTTAAACTTGTTGAAAAGGAGTAGTATATGTGACCTTTAACCTCGACCAAAGCTTAACTTTTTCTTTTTTTTTTCTCTTTTTGTTTGGTTTTGCCTTTGGTGCTTTTTGAATTCTGGATCAGGAGGATTTGCAGTCCTGTGTGGAGTGATGTTTGTTTTATTTGTGTACGGCCTGTGTTAGACTTTCTCCTTGTTTATTATCCAGTGATATTGGAGTTCAGCTGTCTGAAATCCAGCCTGAACTTACCAATGTTTTTTTTCCATACTTGTTTATTTTATTGAACAGATTCTTACACCCCAAACCTTCATCTTTTTTAAAAACCTCCCACTGGAAACAGAAGAGTGAAGTTTACATCTATGTTATCGTTGTTTTTAGCTTGATCTTAATTGATTAACAAAGGATAATAGTGAGAGATCAGTGACAATAATTGCCCTTCTGTATTCATATGCATGTAATTTAATTAATATTTCAACAATACCTCCCAGTGCAGAGTCAGGGTATTTCTTAAGTGTTAGGCTTGCTCAGGCTCTTTTGGGAGCGTTAAAACACAGTGTGATATTGTTTGTGGGGGTAGGAGTTGTATTTTACATTCACAGGTCAGTGCTTATTCAGTAGCTGGTGGAAAAGAATCTTAATATCTAATGCTGGGATTTCAGGGCTTCTGCTGATATTGATATTTGGGAGAGTCGAGAATGATAAACAAGCCGATAGCTAATCTCATAATGTAGACAAACAAGTCTTGATATGCAACCAAGTTTTTCACTGAGTTGAATATTTTAATTAGAAAGGTAAACTTAGAAATTAGTTGAATATAGCGCTTACTGTTGTCTATAATGAAAAGGAAACTACAACTACTACAACATTTATGAAAACCACTTTTTGGGACTGACTATTCTGGAGTATTGCCTGGGCCTGCATAGGGCCTCGGCATACACTGTGAAGGAAACTCGTCTTCAATCCCTCAGCTCTTTAGTGATTCAACAGAACTCCTGTATCGATTTTTGTTCTACAGTGAACATGGTAACAATTTTATTTATCAACTATTTATATCTTTTTTTCTATCTTGTTTTGTTTGATGTATTAAGTTGTAATTGTGTCGCTGTTCCAGATGTACTCTTACTGGCAAACTTTGCTTTCAACAATCTAAGTCTCAGTCACTGATTAATTCAGGGGACATTCAGAGTTAGGGATATTCAGATGTTGAAATACACAGAGGTAATAACTTAGATAACATCTTGATTAAAAAAAAGTAACATAGGATGATTTATATTAAACAAGGAGACACAAGTTATAGCATTATAAAGGGTATTTAACTAGATGTATTTTATACATAATCATTCAGTTAATATAGAACTTGTATTAAGGATCTTACTGGTTCCTATAAGAAAACATTTTCCTTCTCTATTGAAGGCCTGCATGGCCATCGGATGGCTTCGGTAATGCCAGTGATTTCATATTATAAGTTAAACCTCACAGTTCATATGAAAGAGGAGTCAGCAGAGTTGTAATGCACTGAGAGCGTGCTAATTCAATTTGTCATGAATTTCCATAGCCCTTATAATACTATCTATATTGCATTACCTGTGTGACTGAGTGCCCTGTGATACACTCAGTGTGTCACTGCAACTTGATTTTCCTCACCAGCAAATCACCATCCACCAGTGTCACATCCACCTCTTCCCCTACTAAAGACATTCATGGATTCCATGTTAACAATGCAAACCGCAATCATTTCTTATTCGTTTTTATGGTAGTGTTAAAGACAAGAATAGAATAAGTGAGTTACTCCAGGAAGATCTGGATGGCTCTTTAGTTGATCGAAAAAGGAGTAAATTCCCCTGAGTGTAAAAATACCCATAATTCTTTGTTCAAATGTATTTGGCAGATAATGGCAGATTCAACACAGGAACGCTGGATTAAGATCGGGAAAAAGTATTTTTCATTTCATGACGACTTTGAAACTGTCCCTTGTGATGGAAACTGCTGGACTTGTGAAATATTTTCTCTCACTCAATGCCGAGGAAAGCTTTTTAAAAACAAAGGCACACACACACATGAGATGCATCCTTTTTGATTAAATAGGATGACTCTCTAATATAACACATTTACCTCCAACCTATATGTATTATTTACAGGCTCTTTGGATGAAAGGTTTTTTTCTATACCTTTCATTTGTGTGTAACAAAAGTCTTGAATTGATATAACCATCAGCATTTTTAATTGTGGAATAGCAGCAATATACCAATTAACAGCTCTGTGTTCCACTTTACCTGTGTTCGTCAGGATAATGGGGATGTATAGAGATGCAAGTAAAGATGAGGAAGGGGAGATGGAAGAGTGACTTTAGAGTAGTTTGAGTTGAAATGGTCATTGGCAGTAGGAGCCTTGAAAGCATGGGATTACTGGCTGCTACTGTGCAGCAGGTTCATTCAATCACTAATCCCTGTGTAAGACACACTCACACCATTTACCCCACACTGAGGCAGACCTCCTGATCAATCTGACAGAGGCCAGGAAGTACATCGCTGCAATCAGCTGGCTAACTGAAAGAGGAGAATCAGTTCAAGGTGATAGAGGGAGAAGCAAAGGAAGCAAAGGCATGCCAAGAAAGAGAAAGAGTTGAAAGTACTTAAATAAGAGGAAAAGTGAAGAAAATGGTATTGAAGAGAACTTGAAGAGAGCTTCCATTAAACATTAAAATAGGAGATAAAAAAGGAAAGTAGGTGCACTCTGCAGCAGTGGATTGCTGTTAAAAAGGATTGAAAGGAAAGTCTCACAGAGATTCACATCATTACACATGTGTGAGATGGGTTGTAATGAGGCTAATTAAAGCTTTTATGTTTCCGTTGTTAAAATCGGTTTCTCACCGGGACATGCTCCATTGGGCCCTCTTTTATGACTTGCCATGGCTGATTTTAAACCAATGAAACCAGAGAACCCCCTTTGATGTTAGAACAATAATCCCGTAAAGTATTCTCCATTCAAATATTAGAACATTAGAGAAATTCTTCATGGTGTTAGCGTTCGTATGCTTACCATATGTCTGAAGCAACCATTGGTTTTTACATCCTCAAGGTGGAGAATATAATGCCAAGTCATATTACTGGAGAAGCCTCATACCCTGAAAAAACAAGTTCAGACGCATGAAAGTTTGATATAAAGCTCTCAAACTCAGTGTGCTCAGTAAAACAAAAGATTCATAAAAGCTGAAAAAAGGAAAAACATGTTTTAACCTGAGAAGTTAAATAACCACTGTGACTGTAATATGACATTTTTTCTTTTACTGCTGCTGTGCACAATGTTGGTCAGAATCCAAATCCAAAACACAAAAGAACTAATAAGTCTGCAGTCCTCCAAAAAAGACTACTAATTGCTCTCTTAGGGGAAGCTGCTCGACTCATAGACAATGTGACTCGCTCTGTTATTTTTGCAAGACCTAAAGTAAAACAAATAAGACATAACATTTGATCAATCATGTTAGCACGGTCAGGATTTAAGTAGTGGAATTATGCAGCTAGGGGATGTCTTTATATTAATAGTAAATTAAGTTTATTGAAGCCATGTCCAACAGCAAAGTGTTTCTCTGTAATAAGTCACCTTCTTTCTAAATCATCTCTTGAGCCCAGGCTGCTGTATGTGCAAACTTAAGGCTAACTTAAGTCTTCCATATGCCTTAACCTTGAGGCAAAACGTGTGGCTTATAATTTGATGGCACCATTCTGTATGTAGTAGTTGAACAGTCAACTCTACGGTAGTCCTTTCCTCGTCTCTGATCTGTGCTTTCTTGTCATTAGACCTTCAATTCTTTTTCAGACTTCTCCAGTTTTTTATAGTTTTTTAGATAGTTACAGTAAAACACAACAAAGCGGTCGCACATGAACCAGCGAATGATGGAGACAGGGTCACAGAGGTTCAGTGTTTTCTAGAAATCCTCAGCCGGCCTGATTGTTGACGACTTGGAGTCATTGGCAAATGTTGGCCTATATATATATTGGCCTATGTATATATTTTTGGATTGGCAAATATTTCATCCAATTGTGTAAGAACATACAACATTCTTCATAGTTAATTGTTTGAGAAAGCAGTTTGCATACACCATATACCGAGCACATTTGCATGGTCCTGTCATTTCAAAATCTGGCCTCACAGAAAGTCTATATTTATTCCAGATAGTTATCTAGCTATCATTATTATTTATTTACAAAAGCAGACATATTTCTAATCTGTTATTTCTATCCCTCCAAAATCTGTGTCGGCATTTGTTTCATAAATGTCCTAAGGGTTTGGCTGTTGTTTTAGGATCTTTTTAGCCAGTTTGTTTTGTTTCTTTGCAGACTATGGGAAATAGCTGTAATGCTTATAGCCATGGTCCAAACGGCAGCTCATGTTTGAAATTCCTCTACCATATTCTATTAAATGTTGTTTGAGCAGAAAAGTAAAAACGTCCTTACAAAGTGAAGTATTTTTCTCAAGGTTAAAATCTGGTCATGGCTTAAGTCTTTTTGTGGATTAAGTTTCCACTATGTTTTTGTTGACGAGAAGCCATCGTCCTCTGCTTTAATCAGGGCAACGTTTGTGTCTTTGAAACAGACATCCCAGATAAAGTGCAGCCTTTATTACAGTGCTAACCTCTCTGCTTTGCCTTACTGCAATTATCTCTGACGTTTGCTGATCATGGTTTGACAAACATCCCCGTCTTGTTAATCCTGACATTGCCTTTGTTTTATGTTTCTAACATACATGGTCACACACACACACACACACACACACACACACACACACACACACACACACACGCACACACGCACACACACACAATATTAATTCAAGTTGAGGTTTATCTGTTTGCCTTGTGTCAGTGATGCTCACTTTAATTACTGTGTCTTTGCAGTCTCACTCCATGCATTCTGATGAGCCTTGTATTTGAATAGACTCACACACACACACACACACACACACACACACACACACACACACACACACACACACACACACACACACACACACACACTGGCTAAAATATGAGGAACAGGTCAATTAAAGGGCCGTTCACTGTCCAGCGTGTTTTAATTAAAGTAACAGTGAAATGTAAACTTGCTTCTAATTATGATTAGCCTTAATTAGCTGTCATTCTGACATTAATTGCTTTTGAATACAGCTGACCTCCAAATGCTTCATCTCCAAGAACCCACATTAGCTTTTAGCTTGAGTGGCTTAATTTAATCTATGTCTCACTGATATGTTATAGTTCCTTCAAACACATTTCTATGGATATATGTTCATGCATACTGTGTTCTTCGTACAATTTTACAAGTACATATGTTTTTAACATTTTATTCATAATGTGATGTGTTCTTCCCCTCAGGCTCTTCTGGATACTGTGGTGAAGAAGAGTGACGGTTACAGCGTGGAGCAGCTAGAGAGACTCTACTCCCTCCTCAGCCAGTGTATCTACCAGCACCGCAGAGAGTACGACAAAACCCAGCTACTGGAGGTCAGACACTTTTGTATCATTCTTTTTAAAAGTCCTTTCTCGATGAGGATTTATCAGTACAAAAACCATTAGTGTTGTATTAAAAATATTTGATGCCATAACATCCCATAATGCAATGCAATTCATCAGATAATAACCTGCTGTAAGACGAGGACTCAAAGCTGATCAGTTGATTGACAGAAAATAAATCAGCAACAATTTAGTTAATAGGTTTTAGGTCTCTGGTTCCAGCCGCACAAAGGTGAATATTTTCTATTTGCCTGTGATAGAAAACGTAATATCTACAGTGTTTTGACTTGTTTAAGTGAAATAAATATATCAATGCTGCTTTGGTAAAATGTAGTGTACAAATTACAATATTCCTAAACATCTTTTACAAACAAATACATGTTAACTTTCTGCCCAATGTAAGACAACATTTTTTGAGGTTTGTTTTTGGGCTTTGTATAACTTTATTAAGAGACTCAACCTTGAGATGGTAGTTAGAGTCAGTAATTTGGGAGAGGGAGAGAGGGGGGATGACATGCGTTAAAGGAGCCACAGGTTAGATCCGAACACGGGCCACCCGCCTGGAGGACCACGACCTCCGTACAAGGGGTGAATGCACCAACCACTTTGCTATCGGCAACCCTCAAAGAAAGATTTTTTAATTTAAAATGATTTTATTTTAAGTTGATACACTAATAAACTATAGACAGTTTAAATAACCTTGTAAACTCTGACAGTAGCAAACAAACTTGTATGTTCGTTTGTCTTTATTAGACTATTGATATGTAATAGTCTACAATGCGCTCTGTGGTCTCGCGGTACAAAAAATCTTTTCAGTCATACAGTAAAATGTTGATGTCAGTCAGTGTGCTAAATATGAACATAATAAAAGACTATCAAGACACGTACTGATGAATACAGATAGCTGCACCATTTGTCCATGAGCTCAACAGATACTCTCAATTATTTCCCATCAGGTTTTTCATTTTCAGTTATTTGAATCTTATTGATTTTAATGAATATTATATATAATAATTAGAAGTCTGTTAATACAATAGCATTAAATGATTAAAATATTGAATAAAAAAAGTCCACCCCTTGAGTTGGTATTGTAACGCTGTCCTTGTGTAGAGTGTTTTCATTCAGTCCTAATCTCTTTAGAAAATCAAACAATACCTCGTACAGTAGTACAATTCTTTTATACGCAAGCCTTTTCATCCATGAGTAACGGCTTACAAAAAGCTCCTCAACTTAAGGTCATTTTTCATATCTCCATTGTTAAGCTCTCTTGACAATGTTCAACACAGAAAAGGCTGCAGTGTTTTTTTTCCCTCCCAGAATCCCATCTGGTCATCTGCCGCTCCTTCTGTAGATGTCAACGCAGACAGCTGGCCAGGACTGACAGCGTCCTGGTGCCGGTAGCCAGAACTGGCTGTCAGGATGTCAGAGAGAGGAAGCTGTAGAGACAGTTGGGGGGCGAGCAGTCAGCCAGGTGGTGCCGCCTGTCGACTGGCTGGTGGATGGTGAAGAAGGGAGGGCTTGTGCCTGGGTTCATTTTATCCTGCCAGCCTAAATTGGTGTTTGCAGAGCAGAAATGTCAGCTCGTTGGCACGTGTTTTGTTTGCCTGTGTTTCCAGCACACATCATGCCTCTGCAGCAGGTCATCTCTTTGTTCCTCCCTGGAGGTTTCAAAAACACGCACATGCACACACGAATGAAGGGTTGATACTCTGTATGGCTCCTAATGTTGAATCCTGTTGCAGCACCTCGTATTTGTGTCTACGTTTTGAAGACGAGTGAAATGGAGCGTTTATATACGTACGTTTGTCTCCTTCCTCCTCTGGGTACGGCTTGTATCCGTCTTACAGCAGAGCTGACCTTTCAGCAGATGGAGTGGACTGCACCCTGCTTCACGTTAAAGCCAGAGGGACCTTGTGTGCTCTGTACACAACATGCCGGCTTTGTTCCAATCTACAAATTGGCTTTCATATTTCCCCAGGCCTAATTTTTCATGTTCTGTGTCTCAGACAGCAATTTAAGCTTTTGTTTGGGCCTCTGACCTTTAACTTGGACGGGTGCTTTGCCAGAGCTATAAGTGTGCCACTGGTCACATTAGCTGATCATCATAAGGGTATGTTATTTCTCTGCTTATTTGTGTGCTTGCTGCTGAAGGTCTGGCCTGAAGGTCATTTAATATCTATGCAGAATTCCTTGTTTATCATAGAGCTATTTAGTTATCTTAATGCATCTTGTTGGGAGTTATGCACATAGATGGTAACACTGGATGCCTTCATGTCAAGTAAAGCTTTTTGTAGCATGCATGCTCTATAAAGGTAAACATCTGGCTTTGGTGTTTAGCTAGGGACCTTTTCTCAACCCTCTTCTCCCCATGTTGAACACTCATGTAGAGACAGAGATGTCTCTATAGCATAGAATGTACTGCAGCTAAAGCCTTCATCTTAATGGGCATGTAGTCTGTAGCCTGGGAAGCAACACTTTCATCTAGACACAACACACAAAGTTGTTGTTTTTCAACTCATTTTTTCTTTGGTGCCAAAAAAAAAAACCTTGTTTGCTCTCATAACCTACACAAACACACAGCAGAGAACCCAGTTTCCCCCTGGGGTTATGGAAAATGGATCTGTGAAAAAGTAGAAAAGACAGGTTCAAGGAAGGCGGATACACCAAAGTACTTTACAACTGGTTTTCTCTGATTATATGTTGATGACCTCTTTGCGAGGTACGATTCATTATTTTGCCATGTGTTACCTCCTGAGTGATACAGGAAACCACATTTTCTTGCTACCTAGAGAGAAAACTACTCTACAGGTGTTGTGTTAGTAAGACGGAGTAGGTTCAGACATAGAGTGAAGGTGCAGGAGGTTTGTTAGATTTTCTCCTGTGTTTGAGGGATGAAAAGGTGATAGGGCTTCAGGCCCAAAGACTCCAGATCAGAGGTGCACGCGTCAAAGCGGTGAAGAGTTTATTTGCATGTTGGTGTGTGTGTGGGCGTAGAGCGAGACACGGCAAACAGGAAGGTGTTAAAAGCATCAATGTGTTTAAACACAGACTGCGTCTGATGAGCTGAAGCTTTCAGGGAATTTTCCATGTGAGCGACTTTTATGCAGTTGCACATGAGCTTTATTTTTCATACCTTCTGACATCAGCATTTTACAGCTTGCGTGACCTACAGTTGATCGTTTTGGGGCTGAGATAAAGTGGTTTTATAGAAGGTAAACTGACATGCAGTCTGCAGAATAGCATCATTCCTGTTACCTTGTAAACTTATGAAAGATAAGGATTGTGTCATGCATTATCATCACGTCTAGATCTTCAATTTACCAGGTCGCTACTCTTCACTTTAAGTTTCAGGATTTATCTTTGGAATCTGTTTATACATTTGTTGTCATGGAAAGGAAAATGATTTTGCAAGCTTGCCCTTGCTAACTTGCGGTGTTTGGCACCTGCCCGTCCAACAGAGAGAAGGCCAACTTTGCGGGTGAAAGCCAACACAAGACTTACCCTACCAAGACTTACCCTACTTTTGGAACAAGCTTTATTTGCGTTTAATTTTACATCACTGTTATTATAGTTTATTTTATTTGCTGCTACGTTTGCCATATTTTCCGGTTTCGATGGTGCCCAATGTCTGAATTGTTTATGTGATTTCAAAAGTTTTGAGTGTGGGAGGACTGTCTGGCTCTGCAAAAGTTTCCTTTTCTCTAAAAGTTGGAATTGTCTTTGCTGTAAAGTTGTTAGTTTTTAACTTTCTAAGTAGTTGGTATTGGTACAAGATCCCACTGAATGTCGCACTGACTCAGCCATTTAGATGAGGGAACACAGTGTAACATCTTCAATGCATTAATCATGGTCTATTGCAGGCAAACATCTATCTCTTTTCCTGCGGCTCAGATCAGATTGAATCAGTGTCAAATGCTGCTGTTTTCATGCTGAGAAAAATCACCCGTCTCATTCCAGCACAGCTTTGCTTCATTTGACATCATTTATCATGGTGGAAGCTGTTGTTTGCTGCAGGAAATGTTCAAGTAACATTGTAACCTGCGTACACAGATGCTTTTCGCACACCACACCGTAGGCCTGGGACGATATGCTTTTGTCCCCACTCCTACATATCTTGATTCTTGGGTGCCGATTGGATTTGTACTTGTGATTCAACAAGTATTGCGATTCCGTTGTATTGATTATTGCGATTGTCTTCTCCTATCTAAACTAAGACAAAAAAAACAAATCATGAAATAGTTATTTCTTAAAATCAAACTCACCTTGAATAGTCCAGGCAATCTGTTCCCACTAATTCACTGTCTCTGTGATGATCACCTGACAAGCATCTGTTTTCTTTGTTGCCTGAGCATTGAGTTCCGCCCCATTTAGTATCTGATTGGTTTCCTGGAGTAGTGACATTTAGCACCTTGCTGAACAGTACGGGCTGAATAATCTCTAAACAAACTAGTACCCGCAAACTGCGGATTTCGTTCTCTCTTCATTGGAAACAACTCTGCAAAAATAAAAATGGACTTATGTAGTGTGCAAGGTTGCGGGCTAACATTAATCCATGATCACCTCACCAGCTCTCTTCTTCAAGCGCATTCACTAACCTGAAAACAAAAACCTGGTTCATTGGAGCCAGATACAGCGGCCCACTCTGTGTGGACTCAGTTGTTGTGAAGTCTTCCCTTGAAAAGTTGAATGTTTATTATGTAAGCTAATAAGCTAGCTATCCTCACAGAAGTGAGACAGCTGTATAAAACTGAACACATGACAACTAGCCACTGGTTATCTTCTTTTATTTAGGATTAAACAACAGACAATTCATTTCCCAATTAATAAATCTTTCTTCATTGATTAGCCGGTTCAGTCAGTGACACTGATGGGGGATGTCACAGAGTTGTAGCCTTTTTAATAACCTGAAAGACTCAGGACATTTTTTTAAAGACAGGTACGCATTGTCTGCTATTCTTCTCTGTCAGGAAATAAATCTATTTTTAAAATTGTTCATTAAAGAATTCTGATACTGTAGTCGGTGAATAGAAGTAAATCAGATATTTTACCACCCAGCTCTACAATCCAGTTTACTGTGTCGGTAGCAACTAAGATCTCTGTCTCTGTGTTTGTGTGTCTGCAGGAGATGGAGGAGAGAATCCAACATTTTGATACATTCCTGTGAGTCGGAGAGAATACCTATCAGGTTACACCCTGAACAGCCCGGGACCACAAAGATATACAAACTGAGTGGAGGAGAGTGAAGGAGCGTCTGAGTCCAGCCCTCATCAAATTAAAAACTAACAAAAAAAAAACAATCAACCAGAAAAATCCAGCACCCTCCTTTTGCTGGGAGGGATCACGACAAAGGACAGGGTTGAGGACAGAGACATTCAATGGTGCTATCGTCTCAGGAACCTGGCCAGATCCAGACCCATTTTACACAACCAAACTCCTAGAGGTGTGTCAGTCACACACACAATGCACACACACACACCAATGGTGACGGGCAACCCTGGTGCTAATCAGGTGCTATCCAAACTTTTTATCCATGCTGCTCTTTGGATTACTTCTTAACTAGGATGACTAGCAAAACCAACAGATCGGGTGATGTCATATCGCAGTTCTCTCATATGCACACACACACACACACACACACGCACACACACACGCCCGTTCACTTGGGTATGCATGTATTTCTATAGACACACACACACACACACACACACACACACACACACACACACACACACACACACACACACACACACACACACACACACACACACACACACACACACACTCACTTAGATCCTCACCAGCAGATTTTGCGAATGCAGAGTGTTGCCAGGAGATGAGGACAGTTAATGTTCTGAATCACTGAACTACATCGTTGAGCCAGTCGCGCTCTTGAGTGGAACGCTTCATCACAGGCCAGTCCTCGCATCATTATCATTCGGCTTGCTTTTTTTCTGCCATTTTAGCTACTCGATTAATTCAATATCTGAGCCACCGTCAAGGATACTCACCCAGAATGATAGTTTACAAAGTTTTACAGCGACTCGTCGAGGTTAGCACAGCAGGACTAGAACCCATAATGTCCTCTTTATCAGGTGTGGAAATCTGTAAGCCCCCTCTGTGAATGATGGAACAAGCGTCTCCTGCAGATCACTCCACGCAGACCACCTCTGGCGTTCACAGTCTTTGCAGATTGTCCCGTTCTTAATAGTCTGTGGTAGCTGACCCCCCCCCCCCCACACACACACACACCCCTCTCTCTCCACACTACATTCTCAGTCTGAATGTTTCCCCTCCTGTCAAGCTGTGCCCGCCCGCCACTAAATATTTTTTTCTTGCTGTACCAACACCCCAGCTGAGGAACTGGAAGCATGACAAATTGGAAAGCGTCTGGAGTTTGCACTGCCTAGTGTGTGCCTTATTTCAACCGTCATATGAAACTCTGAAAGTTGAAGCAGGCTCTTTTTATTTACTTCTTGTGACACTCGACAGGCTCAAAGTTAGGGTGGGTGCTAACCACTGAGGTCAGTGACCTTGAAGCATTAAAATATATAAATCTCAATGCCAGTCTGTCTTTTGAAAACATATCTTTGTATGTCTCTAACCTTGGCCAAAAAGAAATTTCAGTTTGAGAAACATTAAGTATTTTTAGAAGCTACACACCCCTCTTTCTGGGTGGTTGTCTGGCGAGAAATGTCTCACGCACTTGGAATATTGTAGAGATATTTAAAACGTATTAATGCCCTGTTATTGGGGAAGTTAGTCTCCGCCTGAGCAGCCAGCAGACGAATGAAAAATTTGACGATACCGCCTTCAATCTTTGAAATGCAAAAACAAACAAACAAATAATGCGAGTCCAACAATTTGTGGTGCCAAGTGTTGTCTTACTCCCTGTGAAGGTGCTGATATAACGAAGCCTGTTCTGTTCCAACTTTAAAAAAAATGTTCTCTAATATGGTCATAACATCTTATGTATTATGTTGTGTATTTGATGATCATTTTTTCTACCTTTTTATACGAAGCTTTGCTTGAGTTGAGATTGCCTCCGCATGGGTTTATGGATCCATAATGAACAAGGCCATTCTAGGCAGTGCCCGTCACTAAGGTGTATAAAGAATGACATGATTTGTTTTTATTTCCTCCTTTCAAATATGTGAACCCACTTTGTGGATGTCTTTTGTTGTTACGTTCTCATTTCTCGACAAGAGAAGCTGGATTCTCATGTCTGGCCAACACAGTATACGTTATCTGACTGCAGTAAATGGAGGTTTTGCTGAAGCTTTATAAGGTTTCCGTGGCAGTCTGCCATATTTTGAGCAGGATGTGTAGACTGGAGAAGGCCCCCTTCTTTCTCTCCCAGAACTCTTGTCCAGTCCTCAAACCTCTCGGTGCAACTCTGACCCCAGCTCACCTCTGCCTTTTTTTCTCAAATGTGTTGTGACAAAAGACCATATGCAAACTGGCAATGACAGGTTAGCACTTGGACTACTGCAGAGAGAGAAAAACCAACGCTACCTCAGCTTAATTTATTTTAATGCGGTAACTGTTTACTGGGTACAAAAACAGTATTTTCTCCTCCCCCCCCAAAATACTGTTTCAACATCAACAGCAGTATCACCGAAGGTACCAGATCAGTCAAACCACGGCTGCTGCAGTAATCCAACAGTAGTTTATATCTCTCCCCGATTGTTATGTATGTTTGCATTTGAGCCAGATGATGATTGCATAAATTGTAAGAATATTTGATAAACTGTACGTTTAAATATTTAGTTTCAGGAACATTTCTACTCACTGAGGAGATAATCCTAGACCTGCTCCTTTTTTCATATTTTCAACCCATAGGCGTTAAAGAGAACATTTTCTGCCTCCTCTCACATCCATCGCCTTTTTGATTCTTTCAGATTTTCATCTCATGATTCTGATTATTTATTCTTAAACATGTTTTACATCTAATATTCAGTCAATAGTGTTTTTGTATTGTTTGTAATTGAACTAATCGGGAGGCATCACGCGTCCGTTTTTTTTTTTAACCGTTTTGCTGAACTGCATAGCGTTTGTGTAGCATGTCTATTTGGCGTGTACGGGGGAATAAAGGGTTTACAGGTCTCTCAGGTTCAACACGCAACAACATGCCCTTTCAGCTTTTCTATTTATTTCATTGCTCTGGTGCTTTCTTTGTTCATGTGGTTACCGACTGTGGCATACTGGAAGAGACTAACATTACGATGGATGTGGATATTTAATGAAAACAGAGTCCGTCTAGTTCATCACAGAGAAACAGGACCAGACTAACCTTCTTTTGATGTTTTCCACTTTGTCTCCTCTTTCTGCCAAAATAATTATTTTTTATGAATTAAAAAAAAAACACTTATGGAAATAAAATGGGTAGTTAAATGTCATACATTGTGATCTTCCTTTCTTATTATAAATTGTAGCCAGTTTGGACTAATAACCAATTTTTGTCTGGTAGTTGAGACTACTTAGTCCAGTATGCAGAAGGAAAGGGTTTGTTCTATCCAGAATGTCTTTGCCCCCCCTCCCCCTCCCCCCAGTTTATTTAGTCGAGACCTTCATTGCTTCGTCTGTTCTGTTTGTTTGTGTATTTAACACACCTGTTCGCAATTGTTACTTTAGTGTAAGTTATATTTGAAATGAAACATTTACTGTATTTCTCAAATAAACTGCTGTGATATACTTGAATAAAAGGTTCAAAGGTTCATGTGGTCATTTTTTCACACGCTGAATTCGGATTAAAGTAAAGGGCGTTGCATGGAAAACAATTTCTTTTCTTATGTTGTACCTTTGTACTCTAACACCAAAATGTTCTGTCTCACATCTTGCAGTAAATACAAACTGAGATGTAAACCTCGTGACGATAATCTCTGGGATTAAAGGAAGAATGTGCGACTTTTTCATCCAGTAGATGTCGCCCTTTAACACCAACATGAAACTAAAACAAACTGCTGTTGGTGACACCTCCACTATTCTGAACCCTCCGCTCTCCTCCAGCGACACACCTCCAACCCCTCTCCGCTCACGTTCGCTTGAAGGTGTTATCAATTAGAAAGCACCACAATTAAGCACCGTCAAGCGCAAGCCGCGGACACACTTTGGTTAACACTTTGCTTCATATTGCACATAAATTGACAGAATGACCATGATCTAAACAAACTTACATGACACTCAAATAAGCAGTGAGTAGACTGTGTTATTCTTCTTTTCTCTAGTCCTTGACTAAAACAGCTTTATACACAAGGCCGTCCCGCCCATGTAAACATGTAAACACAGCCCGACAATAACGCAGCCAGCGGGACTCACACTTCTCACTAATTTGTAAATGTCTCGTGAATCGTCACTGTCTACGTGTAAAATATTCTTCCTTTAAATAGAATCTTAACTGTCGCCTTCATTCATTAAACAGTCAAATCTAAAGACATGATACAGTTTAAATGTTTAATATTTGTATTAGGTTTTAATAAGCACTGGTAAATTCTCCTTTTCGATTACAGATTTACAGACATACCATTTTAAATTCAACCTCTTTTTTCTAAAAACATTTATACAGCATTTTCTTCAGATTTAAAAAAACATTTTTACAGATCTTCTTTCAGGTTTTAAAATATACATATTTCCTTCCTGTATTTACAGAATACAAATCCAATTCCCTGTTTGAGTTGCATTGTAAAAAAAAAAGGGAAGGTTTGGGTAAAGTGATGAAATAAATGAAAGATGAATCAACAGATAACGTGTATGATAACAGTCAGATGGTTATTGTGCTTTTATTTCTAGAGGATCTGTTTCAACTTGAACCTTAAGTATTCCCTTTCTATCTCAATCAAATGTTGAGCAAGTCACCAAGCTAAAAAAATAATTGGGTTCCACAGAGTAAAACATGTTTTTAAGGTTTCCTCATAAAATCACACACACTCCCTGACACAGTCGAAAAAGAAGAGACTCTTTAAATCAGCGGACAAACAGGAAAACAGGCGTTTCCATAATGTTGCAACTGAAAACAGTTCTTGCATCAAAAGATACTTGGCTCGCTTTGATTTGACTTTAAAACCTTCTCCTGTCAAACATACTTCTCCTCAAGGGACAGAAATTTCACCCTGCATTGGCTTTCACTGAGCATCATCAGAGTAAAGAAATATGGAGGGGATGAGTTTACAGAAAAGACAACAAACAATGAAGACAAAAATAAAGTTTACTAAGAGGGTCCCTGTGCTCGTTGGATGGAGGATGAACTACGACCATGACACACGCAGTACTGAAGGTTAGGCATTGTCTGAGTAGTTTAGTATGAGTACATTCTGCACAGGGCATTTTGGAGGGTGGGAAGGATAGTTGCTGGCGTCAAGTCTAGAGGTCACAGACCGACCAACCCTGGCTTCAAGCTGCCGTCACGCATCGTCCTTCAACCAGAGCTCAGCTGGTGTTTGGCATCAATCCCATAGTTAGGAGTCAAGGCCGCCCTCAGCTGCTCTGGATGTACTTTTTGATGACCACACAGCCGTGTCTGAACAGCGGGCAGGGTAGGGGCTGCAGGAGAGTCCACGTGTTGGTGTAAGGGTCAAAGGTCTCCATGTTGCTGAGGGCGGGACCCTCGCTGCTCACGATGCCTCCTGTGGCGTAGATCTTCCCTTCTAAGATCACCGCGCTGCATGGACAGACAGAATGTAAACATTTCAATGATCTCTTTTTTAAATCTAGCACGTGTTTGTTAGCTGAGAAGGTTGATACCACTTTCTTCTCTGTGTGTTAAATTTTAATCCACAGACAAAAGGAGAAAAGGCCTCGCTCTGTGAAATGTTGGAAAAGTCACATTTACACCAAAAGTAACCAGGACCCCAAAAGTACACCTAGGAGGTTCTGAACAGGGTCAAAAAAAAAGTTCCTCCAGCCCATCATCATCTTTTTCTTAAATTTAGAAATAAAGATCCTTAAAAAATATGCAAATTATTATGCAGATGTGTGACGAGCCTCATCTGTTTTATTCAGCTTTAGATATATTACAAGGAGGCCTTCTGGTGGTTAAAGTCCCGAGGACATTATTTAGACCCTGGTGCCTGTGGTTCACTCACACTGTGTTGATCCAATTGGTCCCTAGTTCCTGAGGAAAGTTCCTGCAGTCAAAAGAATTAAAACCTACTCAACAGCAGACTGTTGGGAACACATCTGTGTGAAGCAGATAAGTGGGTGAATGCAAGTGCAGGAATTTACAGAGCTTTGATATTAGATGGCTGTGACTCCCCGTAGCAGGAATATTGCTCTTATAGTTAATCTGGGTACAACAACATAGCCAGTCCGGAGACAACATCTCTATAAGCATGCTGCTGGTCTCGTTGGGGGCCATGCTGAGATGATTTGAATATCATTCAGCCAAACTCTAAATATGGTAACAAGGCTACTTGGTCAGGCAAACATATTTCCCTTTCAGGGCAGGTGAGGGAATAAATTAAATAAGCAAATATCTGTACAACTGTACTCGCTTCATAAGAGGAACAGAAACATGAGATTAAATTCTTAGAGGATCCAATCTGTGGCTGCCAGCTGATTCACACTGTGAACTACTATTAGGGTCTGTATTTACACAAGGTGCATGCTCATAGATACAGACGCACAGAAAAACATGCAGTACTACTGCAACACATTTACATCACTGTTGGGACTAAAAGAGATTATCATATAAAGCCTAAATCTACTCAGAGAAAAAGCACAGCTGATCCAAATTGCAGACCCTGGAGCTGCTCCTCCTGATAAACAGAGGGGAGGTGCAGGCCTGAAGACAGAGGCAGTGAAGAGAGAATATCAGCTCTCCTGCATGATGACCCAGCTAGACTTCATCCACACTGTTTCTGCGTGTCTGTGAATTTCTCTTCTGGCAGCTCTGTGTTTCCCTCTTCTCCTGCATCTCTTCTTCTCTGGTGTCAGACTTAGTTAAATGTAGCAGAACAGCTGCCTGGTGTGTGTGCAGACGCAGCTTATCAATAAGTCTGACAACATGATTTATGTTCCACATTTCACATAAGATCACTCTCTGAAAATGCTTCGCAAATGTGTTTGCCTCTTGCTTTCTTGGCTACTGAAAACATGAAAAAAGATCAAAAAGGAAACCTCAGGAATGGTCAGCAGTGGGTCCTATGTTCTACAGACTGCACACCTCCGTGGCTCCAGCTGAGTGGATTATTAGGACATGATCACACAGTTGTTAATAGTCATTTCTCTCTTTTATCAGCCATTATCCATCCACAAATTGTATAAAGTTAGTGAACTTTACTTATTTTTTTCCCTCTTCAGAGCAAAAACCTCACACTCCCCACTCTGAATGAGTACAAATGACACATATGTCACATGTGTACAACCTAAACGTCGAGCTATTTCATGCTTTAAAAGGAATGAGTTTAAATCAAGATGAGAATCTGCTTTTACAGCTAAGCATGTGCGCCGTGTGACTGATTGGGCAAATGTCAAAAGCAAACCAATGAACAAGAGAGTAATTTTATCTACCAAGAGAGAAGAAGGAGAAGAAGAAGAAGAAGAAGAAGAAGAAGAAGAAGAAGAAGAAGAAGAAGAAGAAGATCACTGTAGCTTCTGGGAAATAATCTGCCCATAACAAGCTTTTTTTCACATTTTAAATTAATTTCTCTGATCAACCGTTTCCAGTTCCACAGTCACAAAATAGATCGAAATTTTAGCTTGAAAAAATTAAAAATTTCATCATGTCATAGTAAATAGAAGAAGTGCAGGAATGCCCTTTTAGATGGCTCTCCTTGCATTTTGGCCCGATGCCATCTTTTGGCCTTGGAACCAGAAGATACTGTTCAGGCTGACATCAGGTTGGACGTGCAGCGCTACGTCTTTAAAGTTAACAGATAGCAACTTAACAATCACAGGTAGCCATGACCTAAATCACATCCGTTCTTATCCAAGACTTTTTTTTTCTAAACAGTGCCATTACTTTCAAAATTAACTTCCTTAACTTTCATTGAAGGAGACTTGAAACTAGCTATTGTGACAATTTACCTCACTATTGTTACATCAATGTTTCCTGTTTTATTTTCGCTGATTTCACCTGGCTGCCAGCACCTGTGGAGTGTGGACGATTAGGCTGAGTCTTTTCAGGAAAGGAAGGTTTCTGATTCGTTCACTCTCTCTCCCAGCTTCACAGCAGCAACACCTCAGTGGTTTGTTTTCAGGTTTTTTAGTTACTCTCTGTTTAATTGTCCCCAAAACTAAAATACAATATTTAATCCATGCGTGGTGTCCATTATTATGTTTGGCATTTGAGCCAGCCGTAACATTATGAAAAAGGTTAACTAACTGGAATACATTTTCTGATCCCATTTGAAAGATGAGCGTTCATTTGCAAAACAATGCTGGCTGTTAGGAGGAACACAGGTTTAATATTATATACAGTCCATGTATTCTACATAAACTTCCACAGTGCGCCAATGCATTATTCATGTCTCACCTGCAGAACTGCCGAGAGTGGTTCATGTTGGGTCCGGCCTTGATGTTGCCTCTGTCTGGATCATAGATGGTGGTGGCTCGAGCGTAGGCTCCTCCCAGGATGAATATAAAACCATTCAGACTCACTGCAGGGGCGTATTTGTTATCTGAAGATATGAGAGAAAGAGGAAAGACAGCAAGGGGGGGAGGGGGTAAAGGAGAGATTATTGTTAAGGAAAAAGCAGAGCTGAATGGCACACAGCAGAAATTTCCATTAATGTCCAATATTTATTAGCTCATTCCAAAGCGAGGGTGAACCTCACCCTGCTTTCTGTTGGACAGACAGGTGCCAAACACAGCCAGTTAGCTTGTGCTAGCTTGCTTAATTATTGTCTTTTCCATTAAAATAAATATGATATTCTCAGATAGCTTGCAGTGTAGCCGTAAACATACACGCTAACCCTGAAGTCATCGTGCACTTCTGAGGGTGATGAGCCCAGGAGGAGGGATTTGAATGTCTCCACCTTTAAGCTCAAAGTTTATGACAATATTCAAGAAACCAGCAAAATGACTATGCAACCATTTGCCTGCTTTGAGTGCTTATTAATTCTAAGTGAAAGATTTCATACAATTATACCACAGGGCGCTTAAGTAACATTTAAACATGATGAATATACAACTATGTTCTTTTTATATATAAAACTTTTATGTGATATTTCCTAGGGACCTAATTCAGAAAAGTTTTACAGACATGTTTGTACCACTTTACACAGTTTCTACTGTCGGTGGTGCTCAAAGTTTTTAAAAACTTGACAGCAGCTTGCAAGTGGCAGAGGCTGCAGCCGCTCACAGCTGCCAGCTACCAAACTCATATCTCTCCAGGGATTGCACATTCAAGTTAAAAAGAATGATTTTCTCCCACTGCGCTCTCCAGGCTCAACGGAGAAATTATCATCAACATTCTCCTCATGTGCCATTCTCAAGATAGTTTCAGAGAAGAAAAATGTAAAGGACGAGAATGGATAGATAACCAGTGAATCACAGAGACCATAAATAACTGTAGCTTTGTTGTTTTCTCCAAAATATGTCTTGGATTTGTAGCAATAAAAGAGAGTTCAAAATAATTCACAATTGCAGTACACCCTCTGGCATGTCCGTAGAGTCACAAAGAAAAATATAACACTGAGCATGTATTTGAAATACACGAGTGAACAGGTGACATGGTGCGTAATGTGCATGCTGTATAATTCCATCAGATACAGAAAATGAGGGAAAAAGAGGCACTGAAGCAGCACCACTGTTGATTTATAGATGATGGCAAACTAAATGAAACAGGGATTTATGAGGAACCATTTCAATAAAAACCTGCAGCTTCGAGCAGACAGTCCTGCTTAGTGGATAAGAGGAAACAGACTTGATTGACGGATAGATTGAGCCGACTTTATTGTCAGACGATGTCTAAAGTTTGACTCGCATCACATTTACAGCATAAACATTAAATACAAGATGCAAAGAAACATGCAAAGCCAGACCACCAAACAAACCACACTCAGTAATTTCTACCGAGCAGGCTGCAGCTGGCCAATTGACAAGCAGCATGAATAATTCACAGACACTTGGCCTGGCTGTTTTCTGCCACAATGGATGGGCATCCCTTATTAGGGATGAGAAACAGGAGATATAAAGCCTGATGCCTTACAAATGGAGATGGAAGCTCTAAGAGCTTCTCCTGTATTATAAAATCATCCCGCCCTTCTCTGGCTGTCACCCAAGCTTCTAATGTGAGTACCAATGTTATTATTTTTGCTAATATTCGCTCACAAAATGAAGCATTAGTCCCATTTGACATGAGAGTGCTGGAAGAAAAATGACAGGATCAAAAGCCGTTCATGATTTATCCTCTGTAGCCACGAATGCTTTTCTTTTTAATCCCTTGCAAAATTAGACCTAGTTATTACTAAACAGTCACAAGCAGACAGTACATACATATACATAAAAAAAACAAAAACAAAACGACATACATTTCAGTATACATATTAAACACAATGTCAAGAAACTTTCTACCTCATGTCAGGTCAAAAAACAACAACAGAATAAATCTCATTATATTACTATATTGATAAGATAGGATAATCATGCCTCTGTATCCCAGGCTTTTGAAGAATCTTCCAATTATTTGTACTTTTTTTCTTTCATAATAATTTACTCTTTAAGATGTAAAATAAGGGATCTTAATAGCAGTTTTTTTTTTTTTAGGAGAATTCAATGTATACATTTTTCCAAGTACTACTATATTATTCAATAACATGTTTAGATCCTCTTGGAAACCCCAAATAATATTAAAAGGGGATAAAGACAAAATGATTGCTTGTTCAGCGAATGTCTTTCTTTCTTGTCACACATATAGGCACAACATACACATATGCACAAATAGGATCTATGGACATGTATTAATGGAGAGATGTCAGAGTGGTGCTGCTACACGGGGAGCTGTTGTGGGTTTGGTGGTCGGTCCCTTGCTCATGGGCACCTCAGCAGTGTCTCTCCAGCAACTAGACTTTCTTATTTTGCTCCAAACCAGGACTTAAGATTCAAGATTGAGCTACTGTCACCCCATGTCATATGATTTATTTCTTCCAATAGTTGACACATCATTAGTTTTGACTGATGTGGGGGACTAAATGACAAATGGACAGAAATGACCCACTATTTTCATTTCATTTATATTCAAATGCATATTTTTCACCCTTCAGACGCTTAATAGCGTTGTGTTATGTACTAAAAACAAAGCAGTCATTTATAAAAAAGTGACACTCAATATTGAGATGTGTGCAACCTCTCAGGTAACAGCTTTAATTTTCTGGTCCTGAGAAATGAGCTGCTCTGATGTCGTCCTCACATTCTGCCTGACGTGTTGATTTTCTTCTTCTACCGTCTTCATTTTATGGATATGCTGCTGCAGTCTTTCCTCATGTCTGTGTGTGTGCGTGTGTTAGTGTGTGTGTGTGATGTTTTGTGTTGGTCTCGAACATGGAACACTCATTCTCTCTGCTCAGCGCCTCAGGCAGAATAATAACAGGACGCTCTCAAAGGAAAACCCTTTCTGCCTTTTTCCCCACAGAAACTCTCCCCACTGCTTCCTGCGTATATCTCGTGGACTCAAAGTAAGCAGCCGGTGTGAGTGCTCAGAGAAGTACCAGGCAGATTTATTGCGCTCTAATTTAGCAAGCTTCAAAGTACGGCTGTCAATGTTCAACATCTCTCCACTGCTATGCCTCTGCTTTTTATCCCCCAGGCCTTCAGCACTGAAAACAAGCAGCAGAGATACAAAAGAGAGTGCACATGTAGCGTCTGTGTCAGCTGAAAACGTCCCATTTCTGAGAAGAAGCTTGCTATTCTTGAAGTCTTCAAAGGTCAGCGTTTGTCTATATATGCAGCTATGAGGTAAGAAAGGTCAAATTCAATACACAACTGACCACATTCTACTGTAAATAAAAATGAGGGAAAGCGACAGAAAAACAGGCTTCAACACTGCTCCGATGTTAGAAGTACAGCTGTGCCTGTGAGGCAACACGGGCTGACGCAGGCTCTCACACTGATATAATAACTAAATCACCAACTGTGGGACCGCTCAGCTGAGGGCAAGGACAGGTAACAAATAAGCAAGCACCAAACACAAGCACGGCTATGGTGCATCTTGTGGATGCTGCCTAGACAAACCCCTTATTGTTGCCTCGCATCTTTTACAATCTGAGTTGTGCATCAACACAGCACATATATCTGTTTGTATAAAAGCATGAAAACTCCCACAAGCACAACACGCACACCGGTACATAACAACTCCCTCCATTATACCAACACTGTACACATCCAGATAAGACTCTGTCTGATTAAAATGCCCACACAGCAGTCGTCATCGCATAAACAGGATAATCTAGATGAAGGACAACCACCTACCACTGCGCATAAATGGAGAGACAGTAGAGAAAGTTTGGAGCTTCATATTATTGTACACCCACATCTCGGACAATCTCACATCAACATACACTGCTGGGTTACAAAAGCCTTCCTTACTTACTGAGCGCACTAGCAGAGGTTGACCTTTCTACCACTGCTTGATCGAGAGTTTACTGACACACCAGATCCTAGTGAGGTATGGCAGCAGCTTTGTGGCGGACAGGAAGGCCCTGCAGAGGGTCATCAACGCAGCCCAGAAAATCACATGTTCACCGGGCCTGGCTAACGTCTACCTCTTGTTGCCTACGGGAGACATCCTCAATCCTTTAAAGACACACCTCATCCTGCCAACTACCCGTTTGAGCACCCTGCCCTCAGGAGAGCGCGACAGATCTATGCACCAATTGACTTACTAACACTTTTTAACAAAAAGCAATCGCCATACTGAACACTTCATTAAGGAATCCTTCACCTAGTTCTCTATAGACATCTTTTGAATAATTTTGTGAACTTTTAGTCAAAATCAATGCACATTTTTGTAGGTCACATATTATGCCAAATACACTTTACCATGTTTTTCAAACACTAATATGTGTCCCTAGTCTGTCGACAAACCCCCATATTGTAAGAAAAGTCCGTCCTCTACGTCTTTTGCCCACTCCACCTTTCAGAAAATGTGTCCTCAAACAGGCTGTTTGGAGATTTTCCCTTCATGACATCACAAAGGGCAGTAACCCCTCCCCCAGGTGGGTGACACTCCCACAGCTATGTGTTTGATCTGTCCTCTTGAGTCTACCTTCTCACCGTAAGCATTTGGGCATGGTGCAAGAAAGCCCAAGCCACCGAAGCCCTTCCAGAGGGGCGTGGTCCAACACAGCTCCCTTGCAAATAAATCTATAGAACCAGCTACAGCCTGTTCTGAACGAGAGAGGTTTATAGGAATGATGAAATACAGTACTGAAGCCGTCACATGTTCAGAATGACAATATCAATATGCTTCTATGTGTAAAGTGATGTTAAACAAGTTCACCATACTTCTTGTCAATGATAGCTTGCTAATATTTGACAGTATCAGTGCAGACAGTTCTAGAACAGCAGAGGCTGGTGGCAAAGCATTTACCTTTGTAGTCAATTGGTCATTTATCAAAGTAATACAATTCCATGATTTTTTTTTGCTTATTTGGCCGACACATTTTTTTAAAAGCCAAGCCAGTAATATGAGCCAACATCAAAAACATGTTATTTTGATTTTAGGATACAGGTGAAATCAAGTAATACAATTAAATTCACAAGTGAGGACCATTTCTTTTTCATATGTCAGTTTTCAGCTTGAAGACTCTGATCTATTTTTTGAAGAGACAGAATTAGAGGAATGCTGAGCGAGTTTATTTGTTGATGAATAAAAAAAACCTTCCCTAAGTTTAAATGTACATATTTAATGAGTACATTTCTCAAATTGCAAACAGCTGGACATTCTTAAATAAAACATGCTTATGGGATGAAAATCGTTATTGAATAAGAAACAATATGTAAGATAGCTACTGAATTAAATCATAAAATGACCTTCCTATATCATCAGACATTAAGGAAACATGACATGTTGAAGGGCTGGATTCTCTGATAACAACACAGCAGCCAGTATGTCCTCTGTCTAAGTTTAGATTCTGGTGCAGAATAGTCTGTTTTTGTTTAAACCAGAGAAGCTAGGCTGTTTTAAGGTCCACCCATACAGCCTTTTTAGAAGCCCCGTTGGTTTGCCAGGCAAACAGCCAACCAACTGGTGTTGTAGGAATGGAAGTAGGCAAGCAAACTGGTTCAGATATAACTGATTCTACCTGAGCATTTTTAATAAGCTCCATGACCACAAATGTGGTAAAACTTGCGATGCAGAGCTGGCTAAACACTGAAGCTACAGTGTCCAGGTCAAGTAAACCTGTGTGTGCATCGACTCTAGGTGGGAGGGGGCAGGGGGAGACAGCTCACTCCAATATTTTACATTTGTACACATTTTAAATGCGATGCGTCAGAGTTACAGATTCCTCCTTTAAGGCAGTAATTGTTTAAGAATTCAATTAAATATCCTCAGATCACACGGCCATGTTGGAAGATCTCTAACAGAGAGATAACTCGAACTCTTGGCAGTATGGTATCTGTGTAAACTGACCTTTCAAAGAAAGCAACGAGGCTCTTAAGGAGTTCACGGCATGTGAACAGGCTTATTTACACTCCCAGGTTTCAGTACATTATGCTGCTCAGCAGACAGATATATTGAAGACAAAGAAAGACACAGATGAGCGGATAGGCAGAGGATCCGCACATCTCAATAGACACGTTGACGGGACTATTTTTGGCGCACAAGATGTTGTTTTTCACTCTGCAAGAGAGAGGAGTCCCGATAAGTGTTTGTGAAACCCATTTGCAGTTCATGCAGGAGGTATTCCATGCAGAGGGAAATCACACATACCAGAAGAACACACATATCGCAAGCATATGCACACACACACACTCAGATGCACAGTCATAGGACCTGCATGGAACTGTATTTGTGTCTGACGGTAAGACAGAGCTGAGGGACCGTGAGAGTCGTGCAAAAGAAGGAGACAGCGAGTAAGATAGAGAGAGATAAAGAGGTAGCTCAGAGAGGGAGAGCAATCTGTTGGCGCACTGACAGATGACAGTTGGTCTGTCTATTGGTGCTTTATACACAAACATGCACATATACGCCATGCAGGCACACACACATGGAGTCACCTCCTGGCTCATTACATAATTCATGCGTGTGTGTGTGTGTGTGTGTGTGTGTGTGTGTGTACCTGTGAGTCTCTGGGGTTGTAAAGTTGACTTGAGGTAAGGAGATGTTGTGTGTGTCAGTGTCTCTCTGCGTGTGTGTGTTTCTCGTTCCTCCTCTGCCAGCTGCTCTGCCAGCTTTTTAATACCATTCAGCTTTCAGCACAAACACCCGGATTACATAATCATAATTTAGCTCACAGTATTCCTGCTCTGAAAAGGCACAAATAACAGAGAGCAAGTTTCTGGGCGACAGAGCTGAGAGAAGTGGCTCTACGCTGGTGTTTTAATGACATGATAACATCTTCTTGTCTGGAAACGTTGGAATTCAAACACACTTTTGAGTTTTTCTCTGATGCCTGCTGCTCTGAGTGTAGTCTGCAGAAACACAATATGAGATAAAAATGTACTTAAAAGAAACGTCTGGACATCTCTGTGCCCTCAGAATCCTTAATGTGCCAACACATTAAATAAGGCAATTCAGCATCTACTGTTATATAGAATCTCTAATCTCCAGAAAATGAAATAAAACGAAAATATATGTTTTTTATCTGTTGTATCTGCTTTTTTAAATCCATGGTTCAAATAAACACGGAAATTAATCTATTTTTGATAAATGAGCTGCAGCATGTAGCTTAGCATTAAGGTTGCTCATAGTAGGGATTTCATACCTTTGGACAGAGTCAGGCCAGCAATTTCCGCTTGTCAGTCATTAGCTTATGCTAAGCTAAGCTAACCGGCTGCTGATCGTAGCATTATTTTCTGACAGACAGACATGAGAGTGGTTTCAATCCTTTAACCAAATCTTTTAGTGAGTCCTTGTGTTTATGTGTAAAAGCACATCTAAAGCCTAATATTAATCAAAACATATGTTCACATTAACAGCGTTTATACTGTGCTGCATCTTAACGGGATTACACTTTGTAATATTTCTGCCAGTGGATAAAATCTCCGCACAGGTAACACAGCTGTCAGTGTTTTGAATCTCACCGAGGTGTACACTGTGTGTATTTCCTGTTATGTTGGAGTTATTGGCAGCTCGGTTTAAGTGTTTCTTCTGTTGCAGCATCTTTCACAGGTCCCTGTTGGCTCAGACTTGAATCTGGCTGCAGGTTTGTGAAGTGAATAACTTCACAGTTTGGCTGATAACATGTCTGAAAGCTTTAGTAGGACTCACCCGTCATGGCGTCAAAAGCATGGGAAAAATGCTGATGATACTAAGAAGGAATAAAGCAGCAGGGGTACATGAGGTCCTGCACTGATCAATACATTTTTCTGTTGTCTTTTTTTGCCCGGAATAAACTGAATGGAAGACTAAGACCAAATTTGTAGACGTTTTTTTCTCTATTTAGACAACATTTTGAAATTAAAGGTTGTTTCCTGTCTTTAACCATAGACTTTGGGACATCTTCACAAGTATTTTTGCAAAAAAATGGACAGACCCGTTAAAATGTTACAACACTTCTGCATGAATGCACATGAAGGGAGTTCCTGCTCTATGAAGGGCAAAGTGAACATAACACTCACAAAAAAGTCAACCTCACTCAGTATGCTCATGACGTGCGACAACGTTTTACCTTAAAATGGCAATCTGGACTTCATGGATTCAATAGGAGAAGTAAAACATATGACAGGAAATGTGCTCAAGTAGGTAAAGTTGTGACAGAACTGTAGCTAGGCAACTGAGCAGCAAAAATAAAAGCTCAATAAAACACTCCTCACTAATCACTAATGCGATGTCACTGACTAAGATAAAAGGAATACACGCAGATAAACGGTTACAGTAATGATGCTGCCATACATGCCTTTTTAGGGTCTGGGTGTTACGTCCCTAATAAAAAACAAACACAGATAATTGTGACTTGATAGAGGTCAGGAAATGCATTCATAATGAAGAAAGAGTGTTTGGGAATATCAAGCCACAACCAGGTACACACTGATTTAAAAAGAAAACATCATCATGTAACAAAAGGCAACACATCCCCTGAGGGAAATATGTTGGGCTGAAGTTTGTGTGTAAAACAATGCATGTGTCTAACAAAGGGTTAAACACTCTGGGTGTCATCAGCTCTCTTACCTATCATAGGTGATTCGATGAAGCTCCAGGTGTTGCTCTGTGGTACGTAGGACTGGAGGACCCCCGCCGAGCGCCCGGCCTCGTTCACACCTCCGAACACGTAGACCTTCCCTCCGCACACTGTGGCTGCTGCTGAATGGACCGGCTTAGGAAGAGGAGAGACCGTCTCCCACTGGTTGGTGATTGTGTCGTACCTGAAAAGAAAAAAAAAAGAGAGAGAAAAAAAAGATTTTGAACGCTATTTTAGATATTTCCACTTTGCATGAATAAGAATTTAAAACCAAACGAAGATATGGGTCAAGCTTGAAACTCTGACTGATATATTGAGTCATGACTCCACTTCTTTTTTTTTTTTTTAAAGATTTATTTTGGGCTTTTCGAGCCTTTTAATGCAGAGAGAGGACAGTGGATAGAGTCGGAAACCAGGGAGAGAGAGAGCGGGAAATGACATGCAGAAAGGGGCCATGGGTGGAAGCGAACCCGGGCCTACTGCTCGAGACGAGAGTCTCAATACATGGGACGCATGCCCTAACCATTGCGCCACCAGCGTGCCCCATGATTCCACTTTTATTACAAAAAAATCCACCTTCAGGAGTCTCTTTATTACTTCTGAAACCTCTAATGATTCAAAAACTAATCAAACACTTTGCAGTTCGTCATTAACACCCACACACACACCAATAATACACAGAAACACTCTGACTTAAAGTTCCCACTGGACTGAATTCACAGAGAAATGCTGGTTTTGGCTGCAGGGCTGACAGACATAATTAGCAGAATGCCTACACCACTAGGAGAGATGAAAAAGACCAACCATTACGTACAATGACAGCAATTAAAGCAATTACAAAAAGCAACATATGTTTGGAGCTACAAGCTATGAGTCTTTAGAGTTGGGCTGTGTGTCAGCGCCAAGCTTTGGACCTTTCTCACCCAGCGGTCTTTGGCAAAGACTTCCAACACTCAGCCGACCCAGACCGCCACAAACGAGCGCCGCCAGATGAAAGAGTCTGACACAAGGGGTTGTGTGTGAACAAGACACTTTCTTAAGCTATTCTGCTCTTGTCTGAGTGGTAGGGACATTAATATGTATATGTCCTGACTTTCCATTTTTGTTTGTTGTATTTGTGTGTGTGGTTTTGGACCTGCGGCTTCATTAGTGTGTTGTGTTAGCGTTGTAATCCTGCGTCCACGGGCCACTGATCAAAGCAGCCAAGAGCCCTCCAGCAGGAGACGGCCTCATTAAGGAGCCACAAACAGATCCTGGATCTGTAATTTAATCACACAGCTATTCAGACTAAAACGAGTCGTCCAGATCAAGGTAGTCTCTTGGTTTGAAAAAGAAAAAAACACCTTGACAATCAAATCTGAAGCCGGCGTCCCCCAGGACAACCAGCCGGACACATCAAAGGTTTGGGAAAAAAAAAAAAAAAAGTGAAGTCCCTTTGCTGTTTATTTCAAGTATGATCTTTTCACTGTTCTCTGTGACGGTCATTTGGCATTATGCCTAATAACAGAAGGTACACAGGTGTCTAACTATTTTTTTTTTTTACTTGTCCCTCAGTGTTCATTCATACGTTCCCCTCAAAGACAAACAAATGTGTATTGATGACATTTCTATGCACCTCTCCTGCAGCTCCTGGGGCAGTATTTAGTTGAATTTGAATGACACCTGGACGGACTGGTTGCATTCACCTTGCAGTGAGAGAGATGCTAGATAAAGTGTGAGAGGAGATGTTGGATCAGACTTCTCCAACTTTCTCTTTGGGGGTTCTGATAATGATTTTGGCATCAGCTGTGCCTGTGGGTTCAATTCAGCAGGCAGTCAGAGAGAGTGGTGACAAAGAACACACTCTTTAAAAAGGTACGCCTGTAACACTCAGGAGTGCCAATTAGCCCTGTTTAAACAAACACACACGCATCAGGTTGAGTAACTGAGCCCTACTGAGGAAGAAGGATTAACATGTGTTTCAGTACCTGGCTGTTTAAATGACCTCTCTGACCTAATCGGTGAAGGCTAATAAATTGAATGTTCAGACACTGCTGAGAGAGGCTGGTTAAGGAATCAACAAAAGGCCAACAAGACTACAGCAAACAGCTGAGAAGAGATAGTGAATAGAACAAATACAGCTTATTTACTGATAGCATGTAATGTGAACATTGTTGCTTGTCTAACCCAAAGAGAGTAATCACCCGACTCTTCAGTTCCCAACAGCTCCACAGAAATGTTTAGCATCTTTCAGCTCATTAGTTCGATATATCAGCCTGCAACTGCATTGTTTTGGTTAACTTTCACTCTGTTCTCCTTAACATTGCTCAAAGATTTAGGTCATTTTAGAATAAAAGGCAGTTAATAACGTAATATCCAAACTGCCCTGTGAGAAACAGCAGTAAGACTGAGATAATGACTTGATGATGAACTGGTGCAGGAGCTTTTGGAGGCCAGAAACAGAACTTTGAGCAACAACAAGAGTTGATATTGCACCCACATTAGCCTCACGGGCAGAAACAGAATCCAGCTAAGTGCATGGACTGGATGTGTAGTTTGGCTAAACAAGGACAAGACACAATGAGCACTGAACAAGAATAGTGTGCAATAATGACAGGATGGAGAGTAAGAAGCTGATAATTTGCTGATACAAATGAAAAGAGATGACAAGAGACAGTGTATGATTGACATTTCTGTGCGCGAGAAAACCTCAAAGACAAAACTCTACAAACAGAAATCACTCAATGAGCAATAACCATCATCATTTCACTCCGTCGTAAGCTTTAGGGCTCACGTAAAAATACATCACTTTTAGTGGGATGTAGATCAAGAGAATGGGTTGTAATAAATGTAAACAGTGCACAGTCATCAAGCATTTCAAATGAAGCATGACATCAGGACTGACACTGAAAAGGTTCTCAGAGTGGGTGTTTAAGGCAGAGGAGGTGGAGGAAGACAGACAGACAAAGAAACCAAAACAAAAAGACTGTGTTCATCACAAAAACAAAGACTAGATCTCTCCTTGTCTTTCTTCTGAAGCTCTCTGTCAGATCGTTTTTTCATCGCCACATGTAGTGATGTAGTTTATCCATCCACCTGTTGACCAGCTTGGATTTTCTTTATAAAAGTGTTTCTACAAAAAGGCTGATCAGGGCACGGAGCCGTGTGCAGCAATCGTCTGCCGCTCCTGACAGGCTTGTTTCATCACACAGGGACAATCATAGAAATAATGCTGCAGGGTTACAGCAGAACAAACAATAGAGGATTGTGTTCTTTTATGTGGAGAGAGACACCAAGACAGATGGATAAAACGGCTAGACAGATTGTGAATGAAATAAAGAGGACAGATTTTCAAGTAGAGTTTCCTATGAATATGTAATCTGGATCAAGGAAAACAAGTTAACTCTCCCAGCATGCACTTGGGCTGACATGTCAACAAATCAGAACTGCAACTCGATGTCTGCAGTGTGATTGTGTAATAAAAGATAAGCTCCCTATAAAACACAATGTTTAATATCAACAGGTGAAATGTACAGTCACACCTGCCATGTTTGTTTAATTTGACGGCAGATGGACTTGCTTTACCTTCGCTAGTTTTCTTGCCCTGCAAAGTGTAATACCTGAAATATGGATTCACAGCACAGGAGTGTTCACAGAAATCTAATCTGTTCATGTTTACGGTAAGAACAAACATATCAACCAGTGTATCCTGTGACCATAGACTGCATATTATAAGTGGACTTAGTCTCTGTTTGACAAAGATACGCTTTCTAAAATTGATTAAACACAAATAAAGGAGATCTATTATTGTCATGTTCACCATTACTTATGTCTGGGACACCTATTGAGTAGCGTTGAGAGATGAGAGGCTGATAAACATCTTTATTTAACTTCTACTGCCATCAGTAAAATCCCTCATTACATCCTCTGCCTAAAATGTGTATGTATGTGTATGTACATAGATTCATTTTTAATTTCTTGCTTTTATGCATTGCCTGTAAAGCACTTTGGTCAGATGAAGCTGTTTTTAAATGTGCTATACAAATAAACTTGATTTGATTTGATTTTAAGTTCATTCCCCTCCCCCCCATGTGCCCACTTTCCTAAGGTTGGCCAGCTCTGTCTGGAAAATTGTGTGAGCGTGGGCGTGTCCTTAAAAGAGATGCCAGGGTGGGCGTGTCCTACAACTCCGCACCATGCTTTGCTCTAATATGTCAGAAAAAACGTGACGTCAGGTCAATGACATGTCTCGCAAATTTCTTGTAACATCTCATTCAGAGCAGCAGGAAACCACATCCGGGGATTACGCCAACAACTGTGTATCTTGTGTTAAAAAAAAAAAACAACAACTTTGATGAGATTTAGTATGGACATCCGACATGGTAACATTAAATATATGTATTTAAATATGGATCAGCTTAATAGATCTCCTTTCAAAATGAATGACATCTGATTCAGACGATAAGCATGACAAATTAACCTTCTAAATATCAGTTTCCTGTCAAAAAAGATTATTGAGAGGCTATGATTTGCTTACAACAACAGTTTGATTAGAATAATCATGAACATTATCATCAAGTAAACTTAAGAAGTCACCTTGAAGTCTTAAGAGGGAAAGAATTTAGGGAGCCAAAGTAATAACAAGGGTGATCTTTTAGTGTGTCTCAGTGTGTGTGTGTGTGTGTGTGTGTGTGTGGGAAAATGTGTGAGATTTAATTGGATGGGAATGTCAAGTAGGAAAGGGGACATGAGTGCTGCCTGTGTGTAAGTCGTACATAAATTACTGCGCTTCACTGCTCTTCAAAACTGGACGTGAGATGGAAAAGTGAGATGACAATTTATTACCAATGTGACCCTCCCCCCCCCATGTTGATAGCAGGCATGAAGGGCAGGTCTGTGGGGCAGGTCTGCATCTGAAATGATGTTAGCGCTGTTAGTAACAGGACAAAAAGAGTCTACAGCCAGGCCAGCAGCTCTCTGATGCTGTACTAAAGTGGTTATTGAAGCTAAATGCTAATGTCTGAACGCTAACAGACCCAAGGTTGCAATAATAACATGCTGATGTTAAGCAAATATTATGTATATACAGCGTTCACCATCTTAGTTTAGAATGTTAGCAAGTACTAATCAGCACCGGCTGAACGAAACGTTCAGGTGGGACCAAGAAGAAGCAACCTCGATTTTGTATTTATTCAGTTCATCCTGGTACAGACATACAGGACATACAGAATGTAGAACAGTTTTCAGCAAGATGGGGTTACTTTTGGCCCCCTTAAATATGCCCATATATAAATGGTAAATATAACATATTCTAATGCCTTCTAGGGCACAGAAAACATTTGAATATAGTGCAGAAAGGTCTATACAAACGTTGAAAATAGCACTTTGTCCACACTTATCTTGTGTTCAAGTGAGCACCTTAACATTGGCAGACACACACACACAAACTGGACTAATCTATAACAACTAACCCTCCCACCTCTACAGTCAATCCCTCCAGGGTTTAGATATTCACTTGCAGGGCTTGCAGGGCTGTGCTTTCCAAAGGTCAGACGTTGCATCCTAATGCGTGAGTGTGTGTGTGTGTGTGTGTGGGGTGGGGGTGGGGGCCAACCATTTCAGCTGCATCTGTCACATCCAAAGCACTGATAATTAGTCATAAATGTTCACCTGCAACCTGACTGACTGCATGAATGAGCGGATAGCAGCCTAATTCAGGACATAAAGAGGGGAGGACAAGGGAGCTTGATTCTTCACCACCTTCAATGCAATCCAGCCTTCCCTGTTTACGGGAAAGAGACAGAGTTGGAGTAGACTGTCACCTGGCAGTGTGGACAATAGGCTACCTCACCAACAGACCACTGTTTGTCAAGCTATAGGACTGTGTGTCTGACACGTTGGTCTTCAGCACAGAGGTCCCACAGGTGACAGAGCTAACAAATCCCTGCAACAAAAGGGTGTTTGTAATTTTTACACTTTAAGTTAGGTGGAGAATGGTAAAGGTCAGTAGTACTTTTTGGGAGACAGAGACATAAGAAGTGAAAATCCACAATGACATCACAGAGGGGTACGGCGGCAGTGTGTGAGGAGAGTGAGTAGGGGTGAAGGGGTTGGAGGCTTGTGGTGGCTGGGGTTTGGCCGGATGATGAACTGCTGCCTTGACAGCACAGTAGGGGCCAACACTGTGAAGTTGGTTAATCCTGAGGAGCAGGGATTAGCTTGACAGGGGAGAAGCTGTCAGCAGGGGGGGGGATCAGAGGGCCTGTTGTCCCTGACCACAGTGCCAAACTGCATCGGCTTCCAGAGCCAACTGTCCCCAGTCCCCACCACCAACCTACACCCCGTCTCTCACTCCAGCTCAGGGCACTGTCTGACCTACTATGTGGAGTGCAGTTGTACAAACAGACATATGAGAGGCATTACAGCAGTCCATCGTAGCTGTAGAAAAGCTTAAGGGGTTTGGAAATGGACTGATGGGGTCTTCACATGAGCTCAGAGGCCGACCTGAGGAATGCTTCATCTACACACACCCATCTATTCTTCACTGCTGAAATCGTTTTGTCTTGCTCTTCTTACGCTCCACCTTGTATCATTTTTGAGTCTTTAGCACCAGGGTCCCATAAACCAGTGGCTGCTGAGCAATAGGTGCTTTCTTAGTTATTAGCCTCATCGCCCTGCTGATTATTTCACTGCTGTCTCCAAAGACGGTGCTGTTGGACAGGGAATCTTCAGGTTTGGGTATAATATACAAAATAGCTGCCCTGTCAACATGTTAGATTTAAGGATGCATGACATTATATCTGGGATGAGGTATGATCATCTCTTTTTGGCAGACTGGCAGCTTCTTTCTTCAAGCGGACAAAGGAACAGATCTCAGTCAGAGCGTCCTCACACAGCCAGCCAGGAGGCAAACGTTTCCTCACCACGACTCAAAGAGCAGCTCACGCCACTTGTTTCCATGAGAGCGACGTGGGGTCTCTCCCACCCCTGGAGTCCCACAGGAGGGGACCTTTCTTTGGGTGACTGGCTTCCCACTGTGAACACCACCCGTGGACATCAAGTACTTAGGGACTTGTCAGTTCAAGGAGCAGTCCACCGAGGACTTGGATTGCGTTCAGTGCTCTGGGTGATGAAACCTCCTGCTGTTATCTTCGTCTCACTGCATCTTCTTTGTCATGGTTGAGTTGATGAAATTTCCCAGGAGCAATTTCGGCGCTCCGACAAAAGGACCTGGAGGCGTTACAATTGGCCTTCAACGTCAGACTAGGCCACCATTTTTTGAGATGGCCTATTTAGCTGGTGTATAAGTAGGTGTTTAAGTATAACCCCACTGAATGGAAAAAGTTAAACTCAAGAAATGGACTGAGGAGGGCTGTGTTACAAAGAGGATAAATGCATATCTTAAGTCAGATCAAGGCTGACCACTCTAAAGGTGCAGAACGACCTTCACAGAGAGAAAAAAAAGATAATTCAGCACTAGGTGATGGAAAAGACATCAACATAACATCACAGGGTGTTAAAGTGCAAGGACGCTTATTCAGCAACAACACATTTGCCAGTTAATGAACCTCTCCAAGGCCTTTTACAGGCTCACATACGTATGTACTGCAATCCAAAAAGTCATTTTAGTGGGGAAAAAGGCCATAAAAAAGCCAGAGAACACAATCTGTGCAAATTGCTCCTCCCTCCTCCAGATGTGTTAGCTGAACAGCTCAACACCCAGTCTTCATAGAATATTAACTTTCAATAGCACTTGGACACACAAGCATATTAATAGTGAGTGATAAATAACACTAAGCCATCTGTGATAGACACATCATTAGACACCCATGAATTATTCAATAGCTGCAATCATGAAGGTTTTCCAAAGGATCAACATGTAGAGGAGCGAGCAGACCTGATTGCAAGTAAAAAAGCCTCCTGAACTCGACTGCTCCCGTCCCTACAAATCTGTCAGTTATAAGTGAGGAGAGTGGAGACATGAATGAGCCCACTCAGTCCTCTGAGTGTTGATTTGGACCTCCTGCTGTTCCCAAAGAAAGGCGTCATCCAACTGGCTTTGAGACGGCTTTGATTGAAGACATAATCGTGAATGTGTGTGAATTTCACGGTCAGGAGCGTGAAACCCTCAGCGAGATGGATGGAGACACGGAGAGTGAGGGAGGCAGGAGAGACCACACTTATGGAGTCAGGGTGCTGGAAGGTGAGGAGACTTTGCTGGAGCTGGCTGATGGATGTACATGTATTGTCTGTGCACACACTTTATTGTGTACATATTCAAATATGGACTGTACAAGAATTAGAAAGAATACATTAATGTCTGGAAAAGATAGTATGCATTTACAGATAATCTCTAAATCAAATCAACACCAGCGTTTCAAGTTGTTCCCCAGCCCTTATGTAGCCATTCACACAATTACTTGATTCATAAATAGTATAAGACTTCATCTATATTACAAATTGCTCTGAGGCCTGTGCAGTTCTTCCTCCTTGTGTGGAGGTGACAAAAAGGTTGGAGTAACAGTTTCCTTTATCTCCTCTGTCCAGGGTTTAGTCCTGCTGTGGACTGGCTGCCTCCCTGCTGGAGTCTGGACTCTCTTTAGACTTTTACGCCAACAAAGCTGAGCTGCACACGAGCTGAGTCTCATAGCAGAGAACCACCGGGTTAGCTACAAAATAAAGATCAGCAGTTAATAAGGGATACTTCATCAAAGCAGCGACAAACAAATGTGTTATAAAATGGACTGAAAGAGATCTGGGTAATCTGCAACAGCTGTGAGGTTTACACAAGGATTCAAAAATGAATCACGGTGCTTTACAGTTAAAATATGAAGCTCTAATGTTGAAAAGTGCTTCAAAGTATTTTTCCTCATTTTTTTATGCTTGATGGAAGAATTAAAGTACATTAACTCCCCGTTTTGAGTCTTAAAAGATAAACCGATGTTAATCCATCAGTGTATGCAGGGCTCTGCGTACAAACCCTTTGACTTCTCCAAATTGCCCGACAGCCTGAGAGGCTGGTGAATACGACCCTAACCCTGTGTTACAACTGGTTTGATTCAGCCTCAGCACTAGGCATTTTTTTAATCAATAGGTGTTCAACTTTTTTTTCTCGGTGTGTGGGTTATTTCTGATTCCTGTTACAACATGAGTCAGTGCAGCACTAGTGCAGAAATATCAAGCAGCGGGGGCCTTGAGCAGTTCTTGGAGAGAGGCAAAGGTTGAAATGTGCTGATAATTGAGTCCGGTTGCTTTGGGCCTCAGAGAAGCTTCCTGATTACAGACAGAGGAACACATACTAACACATCACATGGTGAATTGCTGATGTTCTTGGAGCCTGAATGCCCTCCATGCACCTGCAACTCCCAAATGAAGCCAGAGGAATCAAATGCATATCCATTACAGGGAAAATATTCCATCTAACCTTATCATAACAACATTGTGTGGCAGAGTTATGGGGATATATCAAATTAGCCTGTTTCATTTGAGGACTTTTGTGTATTGTGAAAAGCTTTGGAGATCAATTGAACTGCCAGGTAATGAGCAACGGCGGCCTGCTCTAATAAACCCAGTAATGTTTTTTTGATTGCTTTGGTTCATCTCGCTCTGCCGTGCAGGAGGAGGAGGCTTCTCTGCCGAAATTCACTCCTCAGCCCCGGTTAGAGGAGAAAAAGTCAAGAGGTGTGAATCAAACTATAGAATCTTAATCCATGTTGAATGCCACTAAGAATTTATGTTACTCCATGGGTGGTTTCACATTAAGGATCCTGGCCAGGATTATAGTACACTTGACCCCAAAGTCAAGTTCATTTATTCAGTGTGAACACATACGTACCTCACTCGGGTCCTGTGCCTTAAAACAAGTGAAGGCGTGGTCACAGGCACAATTCATGTGTACTCGAGTACGGTCCGTGGGAGATGTGAATGCAACCGTGCTCAAACAAGGAAGTGGACGGCTATATGGCCTAATTCTAAACACCCCCTGTCGCTTCCGTTTCATCCTCTGAGCTGCTCGGTAGATGTGAAAGTAGGAAGAGAGTTGTTGTTGGTTGCTCAGAAATCATTTTAAAAATCCACAGTCGGCAGAATGGCCATCGTAGCTTCTTCTTCTTTCTGCTTCTTGGCGTGTTTGCAAATCAACTATGTGCAAACTGCCACCAGCTTTATCAAGACTGTGTAGATACGCGAGTGAACTCGGGTACAGAACAATGTCACTAATGTGAATGCAGACCAGCGGGGAAGAAGGAAGGTGGGGGGGGGGGGAGCAATCGTATTACAGCACAGTACGAAACAATCAGGCCTAATGTGAAAACGCCCTGTGTCTGGTTTTATTCTGAAGAGTGAAGAACAGAGAAAATAAGTTGCAAAGTTCCGGCTGAATAGTTCACAGAGGATGACCTTCACATGAAGTGTCAGAGATGTGTTGATGCTGAAGTGGAGGGAATCAGACACAGTATGCCACTCTGCTCGCTGAAAGTAAATCCTCTCACTCACAGCCGGCTCACCACCGAGTAAGAGGTGCTCTGTCGCCGCACAACAACACTCCCAGCTGTGACCGTTTAATACGCTCCATCTCACATTCATTCCTCTGCGCCTTTCTGCAATCACAGAAAATACTAACTTACCTGTCCTAACACATTTGGCAACATGCTGCTGAGCACTGCTGCAAACTGCATCATATGCCATGTTTTGCTGGTCAGTGTGAATATGTATTTGCATCCTCCGCTCTCTGCAGAACCATCCACCGGCTCGCTGAGATGTGAGCTGTCACATCGAGGTTAAAGCTGTGTGGCACTCTGCAGGCACCAGCTGGGAGCTTCTAGAGGTGTCTGTTGTTGAGAGACAGACTGCTGATGATGCTGTGTGACTCTTACCTCTCCACATGGTCCAGGTTCCCTGATACTCCCAGTCCTCCGATGGTGTAGAGCTTTCCGTCGTATACCAGGCTGTTGTGTCTGCAGCGAGCCACCGTCATCCGAGACACCAGACTCCAGTTATCCAGCAGGGACATGTAGCACCAGACATCAGCCACCATCACACCGCTCTCTGTGCCACCTGGAATATACAAAAAGGGGTAATTAAAGCAGATGTGAAGTCGGATTTTCTACAAAAGAAGATCTCATAGAACAAAGAACATGTCAGTCAAACTCAGGGACATTACCTGAGCTATGAGCATAGAACTCTAAACTAATTATATTTGTTTTCTTAGGAAAGCTTTAAGCACTTTCAAGAGAAGAAGGCTCCACAGGCCTGTGCTATAAACAGTTATTTTTCCTTATTGAAACCTATTCTGATACCGAGACTTCAGCAATGGATCCTCTCTGATGCAAGATAAGGGGAAAATGGTGGATATAGTCATTGCTACAATTTGCCAGATTTGACTAGCATTACACTCTCTGTGCTAATCTTTCTACATACTGTAAAACTGGCAATCCTTTTGTCAAACTGTTACCTGAAGGCCTAAAAAGTTGGCCTTCACTTCAAGAGTCTATATCGTCTTCAGACGATAGACAATTGTCCGAGGACACCTTGAACCAGTAGATCAGTACTGATATCTGGCTCTGACTTCAGGGAGTCCTTTATTAGTTTGAAGAACTATCAGTGCAGATTGATCAGGGCTAGTCATTGCTGACTCTTCAAACCCTCGCTTCAGCACCTAGTGCTATCAGGATGATAGGGTATATACGAAGGTTATGTATCTTTCTTGTTTCAAGCTGATTTCCTTTACATGTCGAAATCTTAATCACTAAATGTTGTTGTTTTCTGTTTAGAAGTTACAGCTAAACAGTGTGAGACTTGGACAACTATTTTACTAGTTAAAGGTTGTTGACTGCTGTGTTAATGAGTGAACCAGGCACCCATCAAAAGTGTGTTTGTTTCAGCTCCCTGTAGTTTGACATGTAACACCAGCAGAGACTCAGTGACCCTGCTCTGAGTGTGAGGAAGGTTACAGAGCGGAGCCTGTTGCCTGGCTGGCTAGAACACCTCTGATTTCTGCACTGGCTGTCTGACTCCCAGCTGACACATGCAGACCTGTTCCAATGCCCAAACACAAATTTACATTTATATGAAAAGAGGTAGAGGAAGGGTACGTGTGGGACAAATCCTGCTGCAATGTCAAGGTCTGAGCACTGTGCAGGACTCTGGCAAAAAAGGAGAGTGGAGTGAGAAATTCAGTGTGTCTCTGGAGAAGAAACTCAAAAGTGTCTCAGATGGAGTCACAGACTGTGCAGTGTCACTGAGACTGTAAAGTCCAGGTAAAAAGAAGAGATGATCTTCTATTTACAAAAGACACCTTTGCAAAGAAGACGTTATCTCCACTGCAACAGGAAAGCTTTGATTGTTGCAGTGTAGTGGATGATTTAGCTCACCTGACAGGTAGATGTTGTCTCCTGCTGAGATGACACTGAAGAAGTCGCGGTCGTAGAAGGGCAGGCTGGCCAGCGGGTACCACTTACTGTTCTGAGGGTTGAAACAGGTGACTGCTGTCAGGGAGCGCTGGTTCATCCCGATCGTCTGACGCCCTCCCACCAGAACGATCACCTCCACTACACCTGGAGGACAAAAGTGGAGGAGGAGAATGATGCAGGTGGACAAGGAAAAACAATCATTAAGGTAAGTTTTCCACAAATCTATGAAAGCCAAAATGAATCAAAGTCTCTTTGAGATTCTATATTGCTGAAGAAACTTTCTTTCTTCTTTGTTATGAACCCCATTAGCATCAACTTTTACACCTTCTCAACTTTCCGACAAGACCCTCGAAAGGCTGCATGAACAGCGATTTACACAAGCAGCTGCAGATTATAAATCTACTGTTTTGAATTCAGACCCGCCTTGGCTTTTTTCCTGAGTCAATAAGCTTGTCGGGAAATGCAAAACAAAATGCAAAACAGAAAAGTTTCCTCTTGGTCACAGGAAACTACTTTGTAAAACTGTGATGTATAACTCAATTATGAAGACTGATGGTTCTGCCATTCGTTTGGATGCTGCCCAACTTTCTTCTTCTCTCTTTCTCCACAAAATACAAGAACTAACCAACACATTGACTTTTCCACACTCTGTGAAAAGTACACTGTTTTGGAAAAAGATACTCACACAATCAATAACATGAGGATCAACGTGTTTACATTTTGTGCTTGTGAGTATGTGCTGTGTCTCATTTGAACACATGCTGAGGACCTGGTGGGATTATGAAGATACTTGAGTACATTCAACACACAGACCTGTTACTTCTCATTTGATGTGTGCCCCCAGACACACACACACGCACACACACACACACACACACTCAGAGCAACCGGATAAAGACACCATTGATCATAAACATACAAACAGGTTGGCAGGCTGCCACATGTGTGTCTCAGGTCCTCTCAGTCTTCAGCAGCAGGCTGCAGAAAGCGGACAAGGCGACGAGCCGCAAGACAGAAACAAGCTGTGTTTGTAAGCAGCAGGCAGGGAGAGGGAGGAGAGCGAAAGAGGTAGAGTAGAGAAGGGAAGAGAATAGAGGGGGGAGAAGAAAAGAGATAGAGACGGGATGAGAGGAGGAAGGAGCAAGAGACGTGGGATGAAACAGAAAGAGAGGAGGGAAGGCTAATCTTGATACACTCCAAACCAAGCCTGAACACAGATTCTTTATTTGGATCAATACTTTTTCACCCAGTCTCTTTACTGACAGACACATCCAGAGAAGGCTCTTTTTCCTTTTTCCTTCTGCAACTGTATGCAACAAAATCCCCTATATATTATTTGAAAAGCAGAAAAATGCCAAAACTACAATGTACTTATGTGTGGATTAGAAAACACATCCTGGACACACAGCTTAGACTTAGTGGACAACTAAAAGCTGACCTGCTTATTTTTTCAAAGGGATTTTTTTTTTGGTATATATTCCTCTGTGAAGGGTGAAAAACAAAGTGATGGCTCAAGGAGAAAGGGACAGCGTCACTGCAAAGTGGAAGGTCAGGCTTCCAAGCTAAAAAAGACCAATCATGACAAAATTCAGAAAGTGTAGAAGTTGTGGGTTGTAGCTCCTTATAGCAGCGAGTAAAATATGTTTAAATCTGGAGTGACGCTAGAAAGGTTTTGAGTTGAATCTGTTCCCAACATGCCTACGAACCTCAGATAGCCTTCAGGACCTCAAACAGACAGATGCATGCAGCTAATGAAGAGCAAGACACACATTAATTGTGTTGACTCTGTGCTGCTATTGTTCTTCTTCATGATTAGTCTGCTGCTATTGCTGTATATGTTTATTTCTCCTTTTCACTTGTATTTTTATCTTTATTCAACGTTGGCTTTAAATTACTGTTTTCTATTTCTTAAATGATTACAATTTTCTTCTCTTTTTGACACGTTTTCTTTAATCCCCTTAGCTCTTGGTCTTGGGGTTTATTGATATTGACTGCTTAGATTAACTTGAAATGTTTCTTGGCTAAGTCTAAGCCAATTTTGGGTTTTCTGTTTGCACATCAATGTATCTTCTGCTGTTCAAAGTTTCTTCTTCGTTGTCTGTGCGTGTTCATAGTGAGCATAAAGTCACATTCATTTCATTCTTAAAAGATGGTGGAGGATTTACACTTACTAACCTTTCTGGTGTCCCGTGTTTTTCAACCATGTAAACACATATCACTGTAAAAACTGCAATTTTGTTTTCTTGTTTCTCCCTCCAACCCCTCGAGTCTAATAAGGCCAAATAAAGCAAGCCCACATGCTGCTTCCCCGTGCTTAATTCTTTTGTCTGTGCTCATGCAGGTCTTTATTACCACCCGGTGCACATGTTCAGGTTGTGTTTAGAGCTTTCTGCTTGGCCGAACACATCAGGGCGAGTCCACATCTGGGCACTGAGACTGCTGTGCTGCTCTGACCCCTGAAGCCCTGAAAACCTTCAGAAGCTAACGCAAACCCAACGCCGACCTGTCAGAACACAACAAAACAGGAGAGCGGCACCGCTGACGGGGGGAGTCACAGCATCAGATCAGATGGTTGTGTGTGCATATGTGTGAGTATTAAAAGCAGAAATAAAGCCTCGTAGGGACAGCTGTCAGTCAGTCTGAGGTTTGATGGGATGAACGGATGAAAGGATGGAGCATTGAAGGATGGAGACAAGTGGTTTGGGATGAATGGATAACCAAGACTCTACAGCTCTTGTTTTTTATTTTTCCTGGTGGAGTGCATTCCTCTGACAGAAAAAGTCTCCTTTTCTTCATTCCTACCGACCTTCTGATTTATTTTAGGGTTATGCTGTCTGCATATCAAGTAGAAGCTACATCCTGTTTAAAAGAAATGTATGCAACAAAGTACATTCATTCTGAGCTACATTTTATTATAAATTGGAACTTGAGTAGCACAATTTGCATCTCAATTGTCTCAAAAGTAAGCTGATCAGAGAATTGCTGATATAAATGTCAATTTCTGTTTTTTTCTTTAATATTATCAAAAACCTCAAAAAGAAAATCTGGATAGTTTGCATTCTGTCTGTTTTTTTTTTACACAATAAAGGTGTCACATGTTTAACTATATATGTGTAAATACATTCATATAAAGTAGTGACACAGAGAGAGTAGACATTACAGTCACAGTGACACGAGCAGAGCAGTTTATATCTCACTATTGGTCAATAACTGTTTCCTCTTATCTGAGCAGCTTCTCTCTAATCTCTCTCTCTTTCCTCCATAATCCTTTGATTTCTCTCCCAGGGTGTTAATATGCAATGGTGAGCATCAGCTGGCAAAACAGCTTCCAGAATAATGTCAGGGTCCAAGGAGGTGTAATATGTATGTAAGGGATTGGCATGATTAAAAGTGTGCACACTTGCTGTGTGTTTTCTGTTGGTCTGTTTTGGCAAACAAACCTGCATCCCGGCGAGCGGCTTCAGTTTGGGCTTTTTCATGGCCTCAAGTGTCCTCAACCTTTGGTTAAAGAGTCGGTTCATTCTCATTACTGATTGAGCTTTAGTGATATTGAGCACTGCAGATGGTTTTAATGAGACATTGTCTGAAAACTCCAACTCCACATTGACAAGCGATGTGAGTATTTTAGTTTCTTGCATTATTGTAAAGTTTAATTAAAAGAGTGTGTCTGTGAGAATCAGTGTTCCAGACACTCAGGGTGATCCACAGATGTTTCTATGAGAAGTTTTCATGGTGAAACTACTTTCTACGAAAAAATGAGTCCCTGTGGAAAACGTTCAGGTTTTGTTGTGCAGACTTCCTGGAGTAAGTGGGACAGTGTCACTGGAAAGAGATGTTCCTGTTGAATTTTTTAAAGGTTTTCTTCATTTTAATAACATGTACTGCATTGAGATTGTGACACAAGACACAGAGAGCGTAAAACCAGAGCATAAAAACACAAATCTATCTGCTAGGCAAGATGCAACTAGAAGAAATAAATTATGCTTTATATTACGGGACTTCGTTGAATGACATACCAAGCTTCTCTTTCTTTAAATGTAACACATGATGAGTGGATAGAGACGCCCCACATGCATTAACTGTCCAAAGAACCAAACCTGCACCATGGGAACATGCATAAAACTATAACCTGGTTCACTCAGCCAGCTGAATACTGATGAGGCTGAGGCAGCCGTGCAGCAGGTACAGCGGGTCAAAGTGCCAAAGCTGATCCATGTACCTGTAAAAGCTGCTCACTTTGGGTCTCAGCAGCAACTACAGCTCTGCAGTGAGTCAAGTTCTCTTACAACAGATGAGGTGATCATTCACCCGTTTTCCCCTCCCCCCCCCCTATGCAGCTTAGGCTGACAGTAGTCACTTGTCAATTATTTTGGCTGCAGCCCCTGTAGACATTCAGACCAGAGTTTACGTAATCAGGATCTACTGCTTCCACTTTAAATCTATGACAGATTAGTTCCACAAGAGAGTTCCCTGATAAGCTGCACAAACGTAAAAAAAAAACAATCACAATCCACTCTCTGGAGAAAAGTTGCATTCTACTTCTACTCTCTGTCACTCTTTCCCTTCCTCTCAGAGAAATCTATACGCTGCATGAGCTCGGAAAGACAAACCAGGCCGAATAATTACACGGAGCCAGCTTGGGTGAGAAGCAAAAGGTGGCAGGCTTTGGAGGGGAGTCTCCGATGACCATCTTACAAGGTGTGAATCCTGCCTTGGTCTGCTTTCATTGCTCTGCTTTTCTATGTTCTGTGTCCACTCTCCGAGGAGCCGCTGGCTGTTGGCGGTGTGAATGAGTAGATGAATGTCACGCCTACGGGGCTTCAGACCTCACAGAACAGGCTGCTGTTATTGTCTCCAAATTGTGGATGCGAGCCAAGCCATTGTAGAGCTGATCTCAGTGAAATACAGCTTTTGTTAGACCTGCACACTCTGTTTAATTTGGCTTGTATGACACTGCAAGACTGTAATTGGGGTGGATACATTTTAATATCCACATTCCAGTAGATGTAGAAAGTAGTTTAGACTAAGAAGATTTACTTTTTTTTATTGATCCCTGCAAGGGGAAATTTCAGTTTTTACACTCTGTTTATCATGCAACACAAACATAGGCTGAAATATACACGCACATGCACAAACAGGATCCTATGGACATGCACTAATGCAGAGATGTCAGAGTGACGGGACCGCCCACAGCGGGCGCTCCTGAGCTGATGGTGGGTTTGGTGCCTTGCTCAAGGGCACCGTGGCAGTGCTCAGAAGGTGATCTGGCACCTCTCCAGCTACCAGACCCACTTCCAGATTTGGTTCACACAGGGACTTGAACCGGCGACCCTCCAGTTTCCAACCCAAGTCCCTACAGACTGAGCTACTGCCACCCCAATCTGACTATCTGCTGAAAGTCATTCAAGGTTGTGCGAAGAAATCTTGTTCTGAAGCGCTTTAAACCTAGTAATGTGGTATAAGAGAGGGTCACAGAGATAAAATGCTTCAGCAGTCAACCTGCTGCATACTCAAACTCTTTTCTCCGGTGCTGCTCATGCTGTATGTGTTGGTGTAGTACTTAGATTTTTCCTGCCTTTTATTTAACATGCATGTGAGCTGAGCTGGCCCCCTGTGTCTCGTCGTCATTACAGCTCATTTGTCTGAGTGCTATTCCACTTGGCTGGGTTGAATTAACAGTTTGCCCTGACGCTCTCAACCCTCCTCTGAGCCGAGCGCAGTGTCACGACTCTCAGAGAAGAGGAGATGGAAACAAATTGTATGGTTTCTGTCACGTACACACACACACAACCAATAAGAGAACAACTAATGGTCGTTTTTTTTTAGAAACTCTGCAGTGGACAAAGAATACTCAGCCTCTTTTTATGTGGAAAAAAGTATTTAAATGTTTATGATTACAACATTTCCATTTATTTGCTGAATATCTTGCTGGCTCCGTAATTAACATCTAATAAAACAAATGGGTAAGGCATTCACTCAATAAAACTCTTTGGGATGTGAAAATGGTGTAAAAGTGAGACAGAGAGGACGTCTCATTTCAAGCCAGTGAAGTGTTTCGAAAATAATTTTATGCTGATTCATTCTAAACTTTTATGACTCTTTCCTTGTTGTTATTCTGTCCAGATGTTGTCCAGCATTGTTATGCTGATGAATTTATTTCAAACCAGTTCCGTTAACTCTGCAGGTGAGCAGACAACTGGAACATTGTGATCATATTTCAGGACAAAGGACTTGTCAGAGTGAGTGATATGAAAATGTGATATCAATGAAAACTGGGTTAAGTAAAAAAGTACATCGAAACGAGGCAGCCATATGGAAATAAAGAAGAAACCTGGAAAACAAGACAATTAAAGTTTGTGTGAAAACCATCAGGCAGCTTTTTTTTTTCATTTGCAATAAAAATAACTTTTTTCTAGCGCTTACAGTTAATGGAGCAGATACTCATTACAATGTTAGTCTTTTAAAATGCAAGAGGGTGAACTTTTTGGAGTCTACAAAACACAAAGCGTGTTTTCATAGGTCATTAACATTCATATTAATGTTTTATTTGATCCTTAAATGATTTATGAGATTCATTTAGCAGAAACATGAACTAGGACAGAGTGTTAGGAGCATGTATACACAGATTTTACAAGCACTTTAACACATTTTGCAATTTTTTACACTCATATTATAGAATTTAAAGCTGCTTTAATCCATTTTTTATAATAAATGTTTTTTTTAAATAACTTTTATTTTTACTTTTTAATATTGAGTGGTCTCATTAAATTAATATTGGAAAGTCTCTCTCAACTAAAGAAAAAAAAAAGGAAATATATTTCACTAAATTCACAGATTAAAGACAATCTGAAAGCTTTTAATCAAAGTCTGTCTCACAAGAATGAATTAGGTTTCAGGGCTGAAACAGTTTGCTCCTTAGTCCCGACTAATTTTGTCTCTCTGAAATAAAAAGTGAGGCTGAAAAAGTGAGGCACTCAGATACCTGTCCATACAAACACATCATCCACTAAGTCACCCACACGTCTACACCACTCATCCTCTCAGACTGGCTGTTCTTTGCAGACATTTTTCATGGACGGCAGGTTGTCTTTCTTTTTCTGCCTGACAGACTTATCATTGGAGTTCAGGTGTTGCCCATCTGCTTGCACATATTACACACACACAAACACTTAAAGTCAAGCACTATCATAATAAACTAAATCAAATGTCTTTGCTTCAAAGTTAATTTCTGATCCACCTGCCAACCCCCCCCCCCCACTCCTCCTGTTCTCCCATGTCTTTTCACTTTCTCATCCTCTGTGTGTCAAACACAATCCCAACAACCTTAAACCTCCTCCCAGTCTTGTCTTTATCTTTGCCAATGTCCTTTATGAATCCGTGCTAGCCCCCATATCTACCCTGCATTCCCAGTCACTGTGCACCCTGCTGTGCAGAGCTCACCCTGTCCAGTGCAGCAGATGGCTGAACAACACGTGCATAAACACAAACAGTCATGACATACAAATCCTCTCTCCTATATTCATACAATTACACAGTAAAGGCACATTTATCTGTACTCCAAATATGTTGCCTCATCAAAACACAGTTTTCACACTTCTCATAATGAAATCAAACACGCTGACAAAATACTCAGCCTTACAGCGAGTTAAAATAACACTCCCCCATCGGGGTAAAATGCATCATGAATGTATTCATCCCTGCAGTGTTTGTGCATTTATATAAGTCTGTTGTTACAGAGCCACAAGCTGTTGGGAATCAATACACTCTACAGCCTGCATAATGTGTCTGTTGGATGCAGAATATTATGCACATAATAACAAACATTGATGGGCCTTGACAGAATATGCTTGAAGAAAGTGCTGAGAACAAAGAGAAACTGGATCGAGGATGATTAATGAGATAAAACTGAGCACATACGATAAATGCCCGGGGACTGCAGATGTAAAGATGTAATGCATCAAATGGCAACATTTGTGTTTAATATTGTGTATGGTCCCTTTAGAAATAAAATTAAATACATAAAAAACAAATATCTTTTCTTATGAGACAAATTATTCTTTGGAAACGCCAATGTGCCGGAATCACAGCCAATTTAATTGGAAAACATTTGAATCTTATAAAATTCCTCCAATGTCTGTTTACTGACAAATGACCACGTTGGACAACAGTGTTAGCTAGTTAACCGATTTCAGGTGATCACCAAGTCATTTTTCCAGCAAGCAGAAACTAACTTGATCTGAATGCTAATTTGTGCTGTTTGAGAGGCTCATAAAATCGCTCACACTATAATTATGAAGCTCAGCCAGAGGTCATTTTCAGGCGCCGTCCACGTTTCACGTTCTTCAATGGCTTGGATAAATCTGGCATAAGTGAGAGAGTGAATGGTTTGCTAAGTTTACAAAGTTGTTAGGAGGTATTTATGTGCTGGTTTGCAGTATCAAAGTCTGAGTTCAGTAGCCAACAAAACCCCAGGAAGCCGTTGCAGTTGGTGTTACAGTTTTGGAAAGAAAACGCAGTGTTGACCTTTGGAAATATGACCGGGCCTGGGTGAGGATTATACTCTAAAGCAAAAGATTACATTACAAGCCGTGATATATAGTTTTACAACCTGGACACACACAACAGCGAGCACTTTAAAACCCATCAATTCAAAAAGGCAGACAAAGTTTTGGACAAAAAAAAACCTAATCACGCCCACTGTTGAAATACCACAAGGCATCATAACGTTTTAAACTTTGACCGTTACCAAACTTTCATGGATGTTTGTCTTGTTTTTTAAAGCTGAAATTGGCTTGCCCTCCAACCAAATTAAAAATCACAACAATAAGATAAATACCAGATCACAAACAAGGGGAAACTGTACCGAGGCGTAGAAGAGAATTTAACCAGAAAGTGTTGTCTGTTAGAGGCCGCATTCAAGGATCCAATTACCAGCACATATCAGGGATTGTGAGAACTACTTCACCTCTAAAAGAAAAACTCAAACAAGCCAGTCCTATACTCATAAATAATATTTGTCCTCCCATTCTGGTGCCCGTTCCTTTGGCCTCTGGCTCATCCTGCATCTTTAACTAGCTTATTGTAGGTGTGTCTGTTATTTGTAATGTAACAATTGTGTCTGTTTTGTTTGTTGAATTGTGAGTTCTTTTGTGTGTGCTGACCTGTAGACTGTCCTGTAAATTGTAAATATGTTTTATGTTTTTTTCATTTCAATTCAGTGAAGAAATAAAATAAGTATTTTCAGTCGTTGTCTGGAAAAGCTGATAGAGCTTTAAATCTTTGCTTTCAAGTTGTGGGTTAAAATCAATATGATTCAGTGGCAGGTCAAGGTCTCCTTGGGCAGAACTAACCCCTCTATCATTGTGTTGAAGTTAAATATGAAGAGAAGATTGTGTGAGTGTGTGTGTGTGTGTGTGTGTGTGTGTGTGTGTATGTGTGTGTGGGTGGGTTTGTGGATCTGGCAATGTGTTCTTGTTCAACTAAAGCGATGGGCAGATTAAATCGCCTCCATCCTGCTCTCTGGTCACCTAGGCCACAGAGGATGCACATCACTGTATCCTTGCATGTGTGAGTGTGATTGTGTAGGTGTGTATATGTACCTGCAGATAGCCTGGGCCGAGTCCTGGGCGTCTGCATCTCCTGCCGGGCGTGGGGCAGCATGTGATAGCGCTTGGCCTCGTTGACCAGATCCCGACACGCCTCGGACGATTTGATCAGCTCCTCGTTATCGACCACGTTGAGCAGGTAGGACGGGTGGATGAAGGGAAGACGCACCACCGCCAACAGCTCTGATAAATTCTAAAAGAAAGGGACATAGGGAGAGACAGATTGGAGGTTAAAGGTTGCAGTGACAGAGATGCTGTAAAAACTTAAGAAAGGCAAAAAGAAAGAAAGAAAAGAAAGCTTTACAAAGTTTGAAGAGAGATAGAGAGAGAGAGATCAAGAATGATCATAAACTGTTATAAATTAATCACATAAAATATATCAACAATAAACACATCAGATCAGCATTTTGTTTATATCACATTTATTCCAAAACTCATCTTTTATTTTTCTAAGCAATAACTTTTAATTACACCATAAAAGAAGATATAAAAAAACAGCCTTTGCTGTTAGAGTGAGGAAACCTGACGAGACCATCAGATCAGTTACTGTCAGTGTCAGACCCTCAAAGCTTCAGGTCGCCCTGACAAACACAGGGAGACAAGAAAACATCTCCTCCATAACATTTTGTAAAGTTTAAGATAGAATTTGCTAAATGTCTCAGTTACATGTGTGCGTTCAGTTACACTGTGACAGCTAAAGATGTATGTTGCAGGGGTGAATCTTGGTGAAAAGTTTCACCTTCTGATTTTCATCTTCCAAAAAAACACAATTTCTGACAGACTGTGAATGTGTTTATGCAGCTAAATTCAGACTCAGTTCTGGTAAATAATAAACAATTCAACCTATGAAGCCTCAGCTATATGATTTAAGGTAACAAATACATACAGTAAAGACTTTATTTTATGAATTCATAGCTTGTTATTTGCACCATTCCCTTTAAGGGGGGCTTCAGGAGTGAGAGCTTGACGATGATGACCAGTGAAGTGAAAAGACTGAACCATCCTCGCCTATGAAAACAAATATTTATGCATGGATGTTCCATTGTTGCCTCTGCAAACATCTACTGTATAGGTGTTCAGACACATTGGCAAGACCCACTGTTTCCACGGCAACCGCGTTGATAGCTTTGCCTTCCTGAAGTTTTTTTATTTGAGTTTGCAGGTGATTGTTTGTGTGTTTGTTTGTTACTGTATGTGTGGGGGTCTTTGCATCACTGGGAGTCTGATCTACAGTATGTGACAGTAAAGGTCGTAACAAGCCCGCCGAGGGACAGAGAGCTGAGTGGAGATTTGACCCCGCTGACCCTTTGACTCAAAACAAAGTGACCGAGCTTTGGTGGCAGTAAGAGCAACAAAACAACAGACCCAAAGAAACGTCATTCAGAGGAGAGCACACACTGACACTCTGCTGAAGCATCTCTTTCTTTCTCTCTCTCTCTCCCACCTGAGGCCTTCAGCATGTGTCCCATCTGTTGGGACTGATGTCCCGAGACCAGAGAGGGGGGGGGGGGGGGGGGGGGGGGCATAAGTGAGCAGAAGAAGGTACAAAGTGGAGGATAGAAGGGATTGAGATTAAGAAATGATATAACTATCCTTCACCAGAGGGAGAACAAAAGATGTGGGAGAGGAGGACAACTGCACCACGGCAGTGTGGGGGAAATCTGCTGATAACATTTCCTCTCTGTCAGCACACTCAGAGCCAAACACCGTCCTGCAGATGAGACTGTCCGTTTCCCTGCCACTCATACATACACTGTTTACCCAGCAGTAAACAAACAGCTCATAACCAACAGAAACACAGGCAACGATCACTCTTAGCACCTCAGCATGAAGGTAAAGTCAAAGCAGGCTGCTGATATTCCCGAGGGGCTCGTCACTGTCTCAGGAGAAACTTCTACTGCCAGTTAAAGTGCTTCCACAGTGTGAGATTTGCCCCACTAGTTACTGAGTCATGTCACACTCTAATGGAGGAGACGTAAGCTTCAGGGTTACTGCTCTCACTTAACGATCACATGCTGCTTTTCTCAGGTCTGCCACAACATCACCTACTGTGGTGTGACACTGATTCATTTATAGCAACAATAGAGCAACAAGTCATTAAGGCACTATATAACGCTGCATCCGGTTTAGTTATTAACATAATCAAAGGTTGTGTAGTATTATTTATGTAGGAGGAGTAAACTTCATTCTGATATGCTTCAAGTATTTTTGGCTCATTTTTTAGTCTGCAGGTCGTGAAATGGGTTCACAGCTGACCGTTCTGACCCTGTGAGCTAAATTCAAACTGTATGAGGGGTGGCCTCAGCCAGGTGGTACCATTTAGTGGAACAGCAGGAAGAAATGTGGAAGAAATCTAGGTGCAAATGTGGAAATCTTGCTGGCAAACAGCAGCTGAAAAGACTTCTGCTTTACTGATTCATTTTCAGCATGTGGCAAAAAAAAATCCGCAAAATCCCAAATCCAAATGATCCTCCTCGACAGTCCAGATCAGGTGGGCTGAATACTCCGCGTAGAAACTTTGAATGCATTTGTTGGTGATGGCCTTAAATAGGAATAAGTGAGAATGGAAAACAACCTGTATTGTACTTACCTGTATTGAAAATAACTCCAAGTCTCCCACTTCTTTTTCACTCTGCACCTTTCGTCCAGCTCCTCGCCCTTCCTCCCACACATGCATTTATATAAAAGAATGGAAAAACACTCGCTGCTAACAGTCAAATCCAAAATATGAGACCTAACAAAAAAGTATTCTTGGTTTGTACCAGATATTAAAACTACTCATGAAGGAATCATTTCGCATACTTTGACTCAAGGTTCTTGTTTATATGTTCATAGTCATGTCGTCACTTGACTTTTCCTTTGTTTTGGGTGAGTATTATATTAGCTACTTGTTTAAGCATGTAACTACTAGACTGCAGTATCTGCATTGTCTTTTTGTCACCTCCTTGCACATGGATTTTTACAGTACCATTAATACCTGTCCATTATACATTATGCAAAGTATACTTAGACCATTTGTCGTAACACCTTGACTAATGCAATGTATTTATGCAAAACTAATTCATGCATAATGCAGGACTTGGCCGGTCACACTATTATTCTTTGTTTTGTTAATTACAAGTTTGTCTTATTTCAATCACTTGCACTTAGTCAAACATTTCATCATCCATGCGTGGGAGGACTAATTCCATGTTTGCTTTGCACAGCCTTTTAGACTCCTGTGTACCCTAGTCTCTGGTTTACCAATCACTTCAAAGGATTAGAGTTTTAAAAACCTATATAACGGGTGAAGTTGTCAGCTGTGCCAACAAAAGGGCTTTAGCAATATCATCATTTTTTCATTGTGTTTCATACCAAATTATCTGAGCAGCTTTTGGATGGTCTGCTATAAAGGTGATCTCTGGTGAGCCGAGTGATGTCTCAGGGAGACAGGGGAGTGTGGCCTGTCATTTTCATTGTCTCACCTTCTCATGCCTGCTTAATCGTTATGCTATGAAACAGAGACCAAGACTCATGAAAGATAAGATACTTATCAAAACCGTGAACATTTTTGATGCCTTTATTAGAGAGACAGAGGAGACAGGAGTCGGAAATCGGGGGGGGGGGGGAGAGAGAGAGAGAGAGAGAGAGAGAGTGAGGAATGACATGCAGTGAAGGAGCCACAGGTCATATCTGAACTCGTGCTGCCCGCTTCAAGTGTTGTAGCATCTGATATTCTGTACTGTATGTAGGGCGTGCAAACTAACCACCAGAAACTGTTGACATTTCGAAACAAAGGAAAGTTTTTATTTTCTTCTTCCATTTTACCCAAATAAGGATCATTTATGTGGCGTTCACTTGTATTCTGATATGAAAAGCAGCCCCCCCCACACACACACACACCTTAAATAACACCTACACTTTGACACACAGGGGATGTGTATGGGTTGAGTCAGGTGGAAGGCAGGGATAATGTGTCTAACAAGGAGCCTCTCAGATCTGTCAGAGGCAGCAGAGGAGCAGCAGGGAAACCGCCATCCTCTAACACAGATGACAAATGTCCGCTGAGCGTTTTCCATTTCACTGCTGTCAGTGAGGACCAACTCCTCTCACCATGTGTGTGTGTGCTGACTCAGTTTGTCAAATAAATGACACATGAGCGGGCATATCTATTTGCTTTGCTTTCAATCAGATAGGTGTTTGAATGACTCAAAATGAAAACAGTGATTGTAATTCTTGAAGACAGTTCAGTTCCATACAACTACATCAAACACAAAAGATGACCACCGCTAAGTGTCCTTATGTTTGTGTGCAGAAAACAAACGCAAGCGCTTCTTCTGGTGACACATTAGAGTACAGACGAATAAACTATCCTCTTCAAAGTGACATTTCATTTAGGTTCCAGAAAGGATTTGACTGAATGTGTTCAGTTCAGTATGACTTCTCTCCTTAAAAACACAACAACATGTGCTTCATTTTGCTCATTTCATTTAAAATATATTCACATCACTAACTGCTGTCTATGCATAAACATTTAATCTCACTGATTTGCCTTTGACATCCAGTGACATCGAGCATCTTCCATGTTTTCTGAATCCTCAGGAATCCTGGGAGGGATAAAAATTGCTTCCACTGAACGAACGGCATCATTCAAGTGTTCTGTATGCCTTGTATAGCTCATGTAGCCCCTGTGTGTTTATAAGGCATTCCTGTGGAAATGAGACTTCTCTGACTGGCTCTGGATATGAAGCCGCTGCGGTCGAGTGAATGTGATTCAGCTGGCTGCACACATCAGGACTGCAGGCGCTCTGGGACAACAAAGGACTCAGATGAGGATGGAGGTCCAGAGTTCAGTGGCCTGAATCAGAGCCCGTCCATTCTCTAATACCCTAATTCGCATAACAAATGATTTACAGTCTTATGTGAAAGTTTGAGTGCAGGACTGGGATATAATAACAGTGACATGCAGTGAATTTTGAGTAATTCTCTTTGTGTGTGAGTTAGAGAAAATAGCAAAAGTGAAAATGGCCTGCTGCAAATACCTCTATTGCCAGGCTTAGGGCTCACTCACACTAGCAAATCCGTACTGTGCCTAAGCACGCTTCACCCCTAAAGTCCAGTTTGTTTGACCATTGTGAGTGCTCTGAGCCGTACTCAAGCACAGTACACTTCCTTGGCCCTGGCACGCTTAGAAGAGGTGTGCTCCGGCACGGTACAGTTCATGTACAAGCACAAGCAGGCCTTCATTATGAAGAAATCCTCCAGTGTTACTGCTGAATCTGACTAAAATGACTCGAAATAAGCCACAAAGTCAGTAAAGTATCTGTCATGTTCTCTGTGTTGTTCTCTGATGTGCAGACGCAGACTCGACCGCGCGTCCCTTTTTTTTTTCCTTGAGGTTGCCTGTCTTGTAAACTAAGCAAGCTTCACGATCACATAAAGCCATTCATGTGTTGTATTACGACGTTATGTAATGTACAAGAGGTAACCGTGCTCAGGCCCGGTTAGTCCTGGAGCAGTGTGAGTGCAGGCCAGCGGGGGAATGGGGAGTGGGGACAATCAAGCTTAAGCACGGTAAGGGACAACTTTGCCTAGTGAGAGTGCGCCCTTAGTCTCCTCAAGAATCTGTATTTGTCACAGATCACACTCGCCATGGCCACAAGTTCTTTTTTTATCTCACTCTGCAACAGTTTAAGTTTCCTCTTGAAGGATGATCAATGTGACAGGAAGCTCCTCTTCCCCAAAGTAACTCAATTAACCTTTTCTTTAAGTCTGCACAACTATAGTTTCTTGTTTTTGAACTTGGAGCTTAAAAGAGGGTGACTTAATTAAAAGTGAAGGTAAATGAATCGTAAACTATGAGGAAAACTCCGTTTATATCCTCAAACAGCCTCAAAGCGTTTCTGTTCTTTGATGATTTTCTGCTCTGACTACAAAATGATCACATCATCAAAAAGGAGTTTTTCCCCTTAAATGAGAGCAGGAGCAAAATTTATATCAATACATCACCGGAGTCAACTGTAGAAAATGCTCAATATTATTGCTCGTAACTGATAAGAATGTGAAGAATTATCTTGACTATATTCATTTGACCTGGCAGAAGCAAATGCCAGTGCAGGCAATTGTTGTTTTTTGTGGTTGGGTGGCTGTGGTTCAGAGGTACAGTCCCTCGTCACTCAATTGAAAGGTCGGGGGTTCAATCCCCAGCTCCTACAGCCAAATGCTGATTTTTTTTTTTGGGGCAAGACACTTAACCCCAAGTTGTTCCTGCTGCTTTGTCAGCGGCCTATAAATGTGTATGAATGGGATCAGTTAATTCTGATGGCTACTTTACATGGCTTCCTCTGCTGTGGGAATGTGTACGTGTGACCTGCAGTGTAACAGTGCTTTGAGTAGTCAGAAGACTAAAGCGTTATACAAGATCAAGTCCATTTACCATTTGTTTCTGATGAGTGGACAGCAGGTCCTTTCAAATGGCACAACTGTCTTTTTTTTTAAATAATGAAAAACACACAATGCACATCTTTTCAGCTGTTAGGTTACTTTCCAAAGAGCCGTTAACCAGTTTCTTTAATCAGCTTGAGTCACCTGGTGAGATGGGATCCTTCATAAACTATGCTGAAGTGAGGCCTGAAGGAGTTTCTATTCAGAGATTTGACAGACACCAGGCTGTCATCCCACAAAAGGCAGCTGGGAGAGAGGAAGGATATGTCTCTGTCAGTTAGAGCCTTAACACTCAAACGAAACAAAACAACACCAGGGATGAGTTTTTTATTCCTCGTTTATGTAAAAAAAAAAAAAAAAGAGAGAAAAGTTTTAAGATGTTATGTATTACCATCATTTAAGAATGGTTTGAGATACATTTACATTTAGGTGTACTCTAAAGCAGCAACTAATGACAATTTTCATGATTAATTATGTCTGTGATATCAGAGATATATTGTACATTTGATAACCCTTGAAATGAATAACTTTAACATATTCCCGTGGCAGTGGATGGCCCTCTGTACGTAATGCACAAGACCAAAATATCTAAAAAGGCCATACTGTTTGCATTAGCAGTGTCATTGACATGAAAGTGTAATCGCCTAGTAAAACAGTTTTGTCATATTTAGTGGGAACTATTGACATAAAATCAGAAAAATCGGGGCGAAAAATGCATGTGGGGCTTTGGTAGTCGATAGAAAGTAACAGTGAAAATAGACTGCTGAGCTCTAACAACCACAGCTAAGTGTTCAAGTCAACAAAGCAACACTTAGAGGAAGCAGAATGATGAAAGAAAATAATGAACAATGCCTCCTCTTTTGTCTTATAGGAAACTATAATTTGGAGGACATTTTTCTAATAAGATGGTAGAGGCAGTGGAGGAAAGCCATCATTTAGTTTAAATAAAAAAAGTGAGACCATGGTGACAGAGAAAACCATTAATCTCTGATCTGATATTCAAAAGTTGAATCTTTATCAGCTCTGCTTTTCTTTCACTCAGTGTCTTTCTGTCTCATAAAAAACTATTATTAACGCTCAGACGCTCTCACCCAGTCTCTGAGCGATGTCCGGGCTGTTTCCTGGTTCCATCACATGTTAGTGACAGCAGAGCGGAGAGAGAGAAAATTGCATATTATTTACCCAGCGCCTTCAATATGCCACTTTTCCACTCAATAGCCCGCAGTTTACAATTCACTGATGAGCTGATGCTGGACCATGCGTGTAAACTGAACCTATCGGGGTCACATGATCTCCACCTGAGGCATGATGGGAGCAGTCTACACTCTTTCTGCTCTACTCCTCTTCGGGCCTCTCGACAGACCTGCTGCATGTTTTGTTCTCGGTCACAAACACACAGATGATTGAACTTGCTGCTTGGATGTCACGGCTGTGCACAGAGGAACCATCTGCTGGATATCAGATTACGCAGAATAAAGTGGGTCTTTTTTCATCTCTTTTTCATTTCTCACTCATCCACGTCTGTCCTGCTCTGCTTCTTTTTCTCGCTCCAACTCTCCAAACCGGCTTCTCCCCTTCATCTCCCTCTCTTTTTGCAGAAGGGTTGACCTCGGTGTCTCGCCTCAGGAACCAGTGTGCTGGGCTGTTTAGAAAAACTGAGGACAATGCCCCCTTCCTTTTCTTTTGTTTTCCTACTTAATCTGAGCAAGTCAACTCTCCAGTAGAGTGTGAGATTGCAGGAGTCTCCCGGACTACCTATCAGTTATCCAATAAACTCAAATTTATTCATACAAGTGTCATAATATTTTAAATGGTTATCTGAATCATGTCACACTTAATACTCAGCTGCAAAAAACTCATTAGATCTGATGGAGTTCTCCATATTCTCACAGTGCCACATTTCACAAGGATAACCGCTACTGTGAAGGTTTCATCTACAGGGTGAACATTTACATATCGACATATAAAATATTGACCAATATAGTAGCATTGATTATGGAGGTGTGCACTGAATGCGATCCAGCTGATACGAGGCAGTTCTTCCTCTCTTGTTGCTCTGTGAAGAGTCATTACTCTGAATAAACGACTCCACTGATGGAGCTCTGTCATTTATCTGATAATAATCTTAACTCTACTATTAAGATGCTAAAACATACTTTAAAATCTTCAGCTTTAAATCGGTGCGATTTTCCAATTCATATCTCATGACCTGAGGTTATTCCTCCCCACTGGATGTACAGTGTTGATGATTTATCTTTTCATGAGCCGACGCTCTGACCTCGAGGCTTATTGATTCCTGGTTTGTTAAACCCTGACTAGCTGTGTCTCATGCAAACAGGAAGAATCCTTTGATTAAGATAAACAGCCTCCAGGAATAAATCAAACACCTGTTAGGCAAACAGAAAAGGACTGAGGATGTTTGTGTTGTTTTGTTGTTTTTTCTGCAGTACAGTTTGTCACAAACAAATGAAGTGTAACTAAGAATAGAGCACATTGTGAGGACAAAGCACTCCTGGGATTATAAACTGTGCTGTGTTGGGCTGTATCTGAAGCACAAAGTTGATGAACACCCCCCCAGAGAGAACTGTTTTTCTATGCAGTGTGTACCTCTCAGAGCTGACAGAACAACCACACTGATAAAGCTCTGCAGACATACAGTATCTGTCCTGTCAGAGGGAACAAGAGCTTTACTGTCTCACTTTGTTGTCTCATGATACACAAACATGTGTGCTCACTGTATGATCTACTCAGAGCAGACACAAACTTCACAATCAGTCATCATCTCATCTTTTTTTTTTTCATTACCTGCACTCTGGAGTCGGGGTCTTGTTTGATCCATTTGATGACCGTCTCATAGACCAGTTCCTCAGCCTTGGTGTTGAGACTGTCGTTGGACAGGTAGGACACCAGATCCTCCTTGGACACACTCAGAATCTCTTCCTGTCCCGCCACCTGTAGAGAAAAAACATAGTCAATCTCCTTTAATGGCACAACAATGGTTTACAAACATGTCTAAAATAACATAATCCAGCATTGTTTATTGAAACATAGCAAACTATGCAGCGATGACCATGGGATTACATTTCCAATCCCTGTATCCAGGGCAAACATATTTGATTGTCAATGATATAAATATATAAATAAATATAGACTTCTGCTAACCCAGATATTTCTCCATCATGAACAGTAGTTCTTAATCAAGTTGTTGACAAGTTCAAATTCAAGTTGGTTACTGAAAACAAAGTTACCACTTTCTCTGCCAAGATCAAAGGCTTTTGAGTGAAAGATGAACATTTTGTGAACACTATAATGCAGTCACATTGTTTCATTTTGTATGAGAATTGAGAAAAGAGGGTTTGCTTAGCTGAGCGTTAGATTCGGTCTCTATCTGTAGATTTAAATAATATAACTACAGCATTTAAAAAGGTCACCAATTACCACAAATCTCAGCTGTCTCATATAACTGTTGTGGGAGATATTTTCACATCGATGAGGGCATTTTGACTTTTTCTTATAAATTAACACACAGCTAAAGTTTCATTGAAAATGCCAACAATTAAGAAAGTAGTCAAAACAGTTATTATGTAATTAATGGGGAGTTATTTACACTGAGAGCTTGTGCTACAAATCTCACAGTAAAATGACACAAAGCTTTTAGAATTTGTGATCTGTAAACGTGCTTTTGTGCTTTGGGTAGACCAGAGATAGCAGTTTCCTGTACTTACAGTATTAATGCAAAGGAAAGCTACGCTAAGCTAACAGCCTCCATGTTGAAGCTTCATATTTTGTGGAGAGACTCATGATTCATATTAATCATTTCATCTACAGTGTCTCTCGGGGGGAAAATAAATCAAATGTAAATTTTAGAGGTTAGAAAACAAATTTCTATTCAAAATAAGTTTCTGTTATACAATTTCTTTTTAAACTACAAGAAAGCCGAGATCTCCAAATTTCCTGTTAGTAGTTGTTTCATGATTTCTAGATATAGCACAGTGCATGATGCTCAGATAGTTAGCTGACTCGTGGGGAAAGAAACCTTGAGATTGAAACATGAATCAAGCATAAAAAAATCTGTCTTTTTATTGGCTCAATGCAAGTTTTATTTGAGGATCTTAATATTATTCTGGGGAAAGTAGGTTTCTCTTTTTCCCTGCAACATGAAGATCTGCAAGTGTGGCGTCTCAAGACTTATACGGGGTAAAAATGTCTGCTCCCTCTGGGTATTTATTTTAAGATCACGAAAGCTGTATGCTAACGGTTTTATTTTCCTTTACACTCTCTGAACTGGCACCTAAAGTCAGGATTTTGTGAATGGATCGCTCTGAAAGATAACGTTTTGCTACCCACCTCGGGGAAGTTCTGCAGTGCGAAGGCTTTGGCCATGTTGTGGAGCTCGGTGCAGCTCATGGCTTCAGCCATAGCCAGCACTCCCAGACAGTTAGCTGCAGTCAGCTGTTTCTCTGCAGTCAATAAACCAGGTCAGAGACAGACAGGGAGAAAAAAAACAAGAGAGAGAGAGAGAGAGAGACATATTTAGGCAGAGATTGAACACCATTCAGGCATCAATAAGAAGATCACAGATGAATAAAAGATGGAACAGGCAGAAATATCAGATGCAGGCAGCACAGTCTCACAGTCTGACAGGGTGTGTATCTGCCTGAGAATAAAGGGACACCAAGTATAATAACTCAAAACAGCTCGGAGGACCAACAACAGGGGGAATCGATCGCTCACAGCCCAGACAGGAGGTGCTGGGTGTCAGGGAGAGGATTTGGGATTAGCATGGCCACTTTTAATGAGTCCTGTCCAATATCAGATTACCATATGTTACACACCCACAAACTATGAAACAGTCCTGATAGACAGACCAGCAGGGAGAAGACCCACGCTACAGTCTGTGGTCTCTTGTAAGAGTGCAGAATTAAAGTGCTATGTCTTTTTTTTTTTTTTTTTTAAAGATTTATATTTGGGCGTTTTGTGCCTTTATTAGAGAGAAAGGACAGTGGATAGAATTGGAAATCAGGGATAAAGAGAGTAGGGAATGACATAGGAGCCACAGGTCGGATTTGAACCTGGGCCGCCTGCTTGGAGGAGGACAGCCTCCATACATGGGGCGCGCACACTAACCACTGCGCCACCAGCGCCCCAAAAGTGCTGTCTTTAAATCTATTTTTTTAACACACAACACAATCTACTGAAGACTAGGAAAAAGTTTTGGATGTGCCTTTCACACACACACACCTGCAGGCACACAGATCAGTTGGGTCAGTGGTCACTAACAGAGGCATGATTAAACAGCAGCCATCAAACCGAAGCAGCACCAGGGCTTTTATCAGTGAGGACAGAGTCTGGGAGTCTTTCCTAAACAAATATCAGCCAATGAAGGTCACCCTCACATCTGTTAAAATCACAACCAAACTACAGACAAAGCAAGGAGAGAAGAAAAGTGACCTCATGCTGCATCAAAGTGTGGGCACGGGGCGACACAACAGGCTGGATGAAGACGTCCCTCTGTTATGTCATTGTAGCAGAAGAAGAGTTATTTCACTGTGTCTGCTATCACACTGGGAACATTGTGTTGCACACTCGGTTCATCAGTTTGTTTCATGTCAGACAGCCAGGTTTCTAGTTTAATTTGTGGAACAAAAGTGTGCCTGAACAGACAGCTTTACAATCTGAAAATGTTTAAAAACATTACTATTGTGCCAAAGTGTTTTTCAGATTTTCAGAATTGCATGAACACAATAAATGTTTACATTAGCTTGAATCTGAAAAGTCAAAGGGGTATGAGTAGGTCTTGGAGATATTTTCGATTCCTTCTCGGTGCATTTGTTACAAACTTAATATCTAACACTGTATGATTTGTCTTTTCTCGAGGACATGGCATTCTTCTGTTTTTCTCCTCATCAAGTCAGGTGAAATGCCATGAATCTTGTGGAGGAAGAACAGATTGATATCTCACTATGACAGCCTACGAATGACTTATGTTTTAGATATTTTTTGCCCCAATTGAGAAAATCCATAACAGCTGCTGCTGGTTTTCTTTTTTTACTTTTTCTCCCACTCCTTTCCTGCTGCTGACCTTTTCACTAACACGCACATTTCTTGTTTTACAGACACACAAAACAATTTATGAAATGGAATGCAAACCGGACATTTTCAGCCTTTTTGGTTGGTTACACACTAAAAGCTGGAACATGCTGTGTGATATTTTTTTTTATGTGGCCCCTTGAGGCTTCAAAGAAGTCCGATCACCCCATCCACCTCCTCCTTCCCTCCACTTTCTACACCTTGTCTCGGTGTCAATCTGTTCTGATGATTCTCAATTCCAACATGGGTCAGGCCAGACTATTTGACATTTAAGTGACAATTGTTCCCTGACCTTTCAAAAAAATCTGCCCCCATGTTTGGCCCCGCCCACTGGCGCAAGATCAGAAGCTCTGTGACCGACTGAGAGTGTCACCAGGCTGAACGCTCACACAGCTGTCCGTTTTGGAAACACCATAAAAAGGAAACGTGATGTGCCAGAGACGGGGGGGGTGGGGGGGGACGGGAGTCCAGCTCATGATGTTCTGCGAGGGTGCACTTAGAGATCTACAAGGCAACATCTGAGTTCACACAAGGCAGTAGACAGAGCATGTAGCAGCAAAGGTTGTGTAGGAATATCTGATTTAATGAACATCCACAATAGCTGGTGTTGAAAATAACTTTTCCACTCTCACACACCCTCCTGTGTTCTGAGCTGCTCATACCTAGGAAGGAGATGCAGACTTTACAGAAGGTGTTGAACTGGAACTTGTTGGCGGCTTCCAGCAGCGTCTTTGCGTTGGCCGAGTCGATGACCAGCGATCCCGTGTAAACGAACTCGAGCAGCAGCTCCAGAACATCTGCACTGATGTTGCTCATGTTCAACTCCAGCACCTCCCTGCTTCTCGTCTCCCCTGAAGACCTGACAAATCAATCACCAATCAGAAAAGAGACATATTAGGGATGATCAAAAAAAAAAGAACAAGGAAAAAAAAAAAAAAACAGAAAGGAGAAGAGGGACACAGATACAACATCAACACCTAAGACACAACTTGGCAAGTAGCAAAGTGTGGAGAAAAGAAGTGAATCAATACATGAGAAGAACTTAAAGTGAAGAAGGGACCAAAACAACAACAACTTTGGATGGTTTCTACTTTTCATTGACGCAAGCACTTTTGTTACTATGTTGCTGCATCTGGGAAAAAAGAAATGTCTTCTCTGAACAAAGACAAGGCAAAAGAAGCATTATTGCTTTTCTTCATGCTATTCACATGTTTGCTTTCATGTATGCATAGTTTGAGAGGTGGACATGCATACATGGCAGGGTACATATGAGATAACAGACAGAAAACAGAGAGAAGGAAAGAGAACGGTTCAAACACTGACATAAGACAGAATGTAAAAGACGCTGGATAAAGCATGTTGTGCTGGGGGTGATCTCGCTGTTTGTTAGTCTGTTGGATATCAGAGCAGAGGATCCACTCAGACTGGTGTGGTGTAAGAAGTGCCTGTATGAGCAAATTAAACTGAATATGATCCCTTCCAGAGCCTGAGATGTACATGGGGAGTGGGGGGGGGGGTCTGTTTTCAGATCAGGGTCACGTTGTGACTTCAGAGGATCAAATGATAGAGATTAGTTCTCCTGCAGGACCCCCGGGGAGGTTTGAGAGAGTTAAATAACAGCTCACCATCCGTGTTCAATGTCCCATGTGAAACAATAATCCACTCAGGGGCAAAATAAATGGAATCAAAGCTCTGCAGAACGCTCGTCCCCACTACTATGTCTCTCTCTGCTGACTCAATATGAAAATCAGCCTCCATTAAGATGGATGGAGGCTGTTTGATTCTGTCACCTAAGTTAGCACAAACATCTGCCTGCGAGTGTGTCAGAGTGTGTGTGCGAGGGTGTGTTTTCCTTGTGCGTTGGAAACAGTTAGTCGGATATGAAGTCATGACAAACAGTCAGCATTTAGGGCAACACAGACAGCGAAAGAAACCAGCTGAGACAGGTGGATGAAACGGTAAGAGTGACGACAAGAGAAAGGGGGGAAGGATGAGGAGGAAGCAAAAAGGAAGGGAGGCAGGGTGAGACGGTCCTTCCACAGAGAACCAGCAGCCATCCTTTCCGAGGGAGGGGTTGGGTTGTTCCATGACTGTGATTTAATACCCCCTCCCCCCCCCCCCCCCCCCCCTCCCTTCCTCCCCACCAGACAAAAAAATCCACCATCACACCTAAACAGAACCTTCGTACCCGCTGCAATACTCATCAGCAGCCTGTAGTGTATGAACTGAGACATTAGTCGTCATTTTCAAGCACACTCTGGAGGTTAGAGGGGAGAAGGACATCTAAAAAATAAAAATAAGGAAAATGGTATTTATCTCTGGATGGACTTTAGCTGGAAAAACCAAGAAAGTTACTCTTTTAATCTCCTGCAAAGCAAAAAGTCACAAAGTGTTATGGAGAGTAGTAAGACAGAAAAATGGAAGGGGAGTGTTGCTCAGGGTTAAAGTGATTAAGGAGAATCAATTGGGGGTGGGGGGGGGAAGAGCGAAAATAAAAGAAGAGCATGCTCATCAACCAGCTATATCAGTGCACTAAGAAGAAGAGGCAGTTTGTTTTGTTTAAGCCCTTGAGCTATGGAATGATATTTTATGTTATCCTCTAGCTTCTTAAGTGTCCTGTGTCTGATTGTAGATTTTGAGTTAAAATAGTGAGAGAAGGAGTCAGCGAGCACAGGAGGGACAGAGGAGGAAAAAGAGGAAGGCGGCGGGGGGGGACATGTTTGCGAAAAATGCATAGCTTATTCAAGAGAAAGTCTTAAAGTCTTAATCTGCAGACTGTCAGAATGGTGGGGGATGATGCACACACACACACACACACACACACACACACACACACACACACACACACACACACACACACACACACACACACACACACACACACACACACACACACACACACACACACACACACACACACACACACACACACACACACACACGTGCGCACTTCCTCACACATCCTTTAACCTTATCAAAGCAAGCACATTTAGCTTGATCTTAAAATAGCATCTATAAAGTGGAAGTACTCAAACTACAGAGATACGTATGCTAATATTGAAGATCGATCAAATGCAAAGCCTGCACAGTCTGGACTAAAAGTTGCAATGACCGTCAGTACGTTTATATGCACATTAAGTTGAGCAAAGGTTACAGCTCGATAAGGCCATTTCATTGGTTCTGTCCTTGTACCAGTATACAAGCACCGGGGGAGAATTGATTAATTGACAGAGGCATGTCCACCTCTGTTACAGTAAGTGCCGATACCTCGCCTTTGACTGAATATTATTGATTTTTTTCTTCCAGGCTGACCTTGCAAACAAAGTAGCTTTAATTGTGATTAAATAATTAACAAGAATTTGCTGTTAAAAAAAATCAGACATTGTGGCAGCAGCAGCATGAGGATGAGCTTGACGAAATTCATTCGCTCCTCTGGGGCTTTACTTCAGGCCATGTCTCTACACATAAATGATCTGACTTTGTGGTGAAGAAGAGGCCCAGATGAGTCATCTGATGGACAGGTTGACCAGCATGGGGGCTTCAGTTCCCTCCAAAGTCACTTCAGTGTCTCAGGCAGCTGCTTTGCTATTGTCAAGGTCAAAGGAGGACGCCGAGTCTGGTTTTTATTCAGAGTGGAGCTGTCATGGAGATGAATTGTCTGAGACTCTGTGGCTCCTCTACCTCTGCTCTCTCTCTGCTCTTCATCACTTTGTTCATATTCAGGAGGAACAGGAGTATCAGTGTGAGTCTAGCAGCTGATGAGCAACTCTCTGCTCTCTGGTGAGCTTCACAGTGGAGGCAGCATGGCTGCAGGGCTAAAGTGACAGACTTTCCTGAGGCATCACGGCTACAGCTAGTGACTGTGTGTGTCTTTTTGTTTGTCATTGTCTTTTCATACTCAATACCTCATCATGCAAATGAAAACAAACAAACGCTCTCACACCCACAGACATAAAATAACCAAGACAGCAAAGCAGCTTTAGGTCCAGGGGACGCTCAATCAAGCTGAAAACACCTGCAAGGATTTGAAGTGAGGATGACGACACATAGCGTTCCGTCTTCAGAAAATAAGGTGGATAAAAAAAGAGGCGTAATTGTGCCGTAAGACTTTAGAAACTCATAGAAACATGTGTGCATGAGAGACACTTAAAGGCCGACACACATACATGTGCAGGCAAACAAGCACCCAGTAGAATATTAGGGCTACGAAGACCAAAAAAAAAAAAGAGTATGAAAGGCAGAATACCGAGGGAATACTTAGATTAAAATCAAAGAAAAACATCAGTAAAGGGTGGTGTTAACATGTGAAAGCTACGTTTCAGGAAACTGTCTTAGATGCTCTTTTTTTTGTGGCTACTTTAGGACTCTGAAACGTCGTTTTTATTACACTGACGGGGTTTATTAGCATATGAAAAGGGCTGGTGTGTTGCAAAAAACTCTGTACCCACAGAAGACAGTCTGACTTTGGTGAATTATCGCCTATAGTTTAAAATGTATGATTCTTTTGTTTTGGTCCTTTGTCCAGTTTTAAATCATCCCCAGTCATGGAACACTTTCTCTGCTCATTAAAATGGAAATGTGTTTAAATTGCCCTACATGGGGAGGAAAGGTAATGACGAGGTTTGACCTTTATTCTCCACTTTCAGATACATTCATTTAAGTGGGAAGAGGAAGGAATGGCTGCTGGCCCTGTGATAGGAACCAAAGTCTTCACACACCTGCAAGAGAGAGAGAGAGAGAGAGAGAGAGAGAGGGGAAGGGGAAAAAAGCGACACAAATGCGCCCTATGAAAAGAACAGATTGGATCAAGAGCTGGTGTGAGGGGGGGGGGGGGGGGGAGAGAAGGCAAACCTTTTCACCAGGTCCTTGAAATACAAGCTGCAGGAAGCTAGAACATTTTGGTGGACTTCAAACTCTTTGCCTTCAACTATTATTTTCAGGTCTGTAAACTCTTTCGCTCTGCGCTGCTGGTTCAACTCCTTCAACATCTCTGTGGAACAAGAAAAAAGAAACAGACAACGCAGAAAGAGGGTTTAGAATTATTTTCCTGTACAAACATGAGAAACAGTAGCATGACAGCAAGAAATAGAAGAAAATGTTGAAAAGTTCAGATTTGTGGGACACAATATGATCTGATAGAGGAGAAGTGATATGTGCAGATTTAATCAAATGTTTTAAAACATGCAAAATGCAACGACTAGAAATGGGATCAAAAGGTATCATTATTATGGAAATACATTTGAATAAGTGTATTTGACCTCTGTTACCGTTCACTGCTGAGCTACAACTCCACAAGAGAAGCTGAATGAGATTTAAAAGCGTCTGGAAGATGTGAGCTGAAAACAGAGACTCTGTCGATGCATTATTTATAACAATAAAAAATGTTGGCTTCTCACAAGCGACCTACTCGTCAAAGAGATGACCTTCAAATGTTGCTCAATCAGAAAACAATCGCTTTTGCCTGAACCCCCGATACCCGCTTCCTTTCCCTCAATCGCTTACAGAAAATGACAATCCCCCCCCACCCCCCACCGACCCACCCAGCATTGTCCTTCTTTCTTTCTTTCTTTCTTTCTAGAGAGAGAAAAAAACACAATCGCCAAACACTGTTCTCCTGAAGACCTCGGTACAAGATGAGTAGTATAACGTAGCAGCACCGTGTTAAGCTAAGCTTTAGTGTGGGGTCGGAGGTTCTTGTTTCTCTGCGTCTTAATGAGGCATCATGAGGGGAGGCTGACAGGAAATATCAGCGGGAGATGAGCAACTTGTTCCACTAAAGAGAACGCACAATAATGCAGATGGTTACAGAGGGAGCCAAGCTTCTTTACTGTCGTCTGAGAATGAACAGATTTTATTGAGGCTGCAGGCTGCAGAGTAAACAAATACTTGGCACAGAGCAAAAGTCTGCGTTAAAGGCACATATTTCTTGCTGGAGAAAGATAACAAAGAGATACACGATGATTTAGATAAATAAGGTGGAAAATCCTCTAATAGTCAGCAATAAGTGCTCTACTCATCCATCTATTCATTAAACACCAGAAACTGATCAGACTAGTGATTGTAGTGACAACACCCGTTGGTGCTGAAATAAAGGAGATCATCAAAGAGGTGTGAGTTTACGTCAGACTTAAATCAGATGTTTGATTAACCCAGAATGACACACGGCCCTCCATTTTGCTGAAACATGCTCTCATTTAGCGCCTCCGTTCTCCTGACTGACACTGGGAGCTCAGCTCTGAATTCATTCAGCAGATGAAATTAAACAGAAAAAAGACTCATGACAAAAGAGGTGCAACTCAGAGGCTCACTTTGATGAAAGTCTTTTAAATGAGAGCTGCATCCTTCAGAGTTTTTGTATCAAAGAATGAATGAGCAGAGAGAAAATGACCTGGTTATTAAACATGCTGAATACAGAAGAGGAGAAAAACAAAATAATAGATCCAGTTTTTGACAACATGTCTGATTTATTTAGACTAGATACACAGCAGCATGAGTTAGAGTGAGATGTACGTACACATGCAAACACAAAGGCTGGTGTTTCTCTCTCATCAATCTTTTGCTCTCTCCACCTTCCTCTTCACCTTCACCTGCCTGTCTGTCGGCCAGTTATCTGATGTGTGAGCACGAACTGTGAATAGTGAACACACAGTGAGTAAGTTTGAGTGTGCATTAGTGAATCTCCACAGACCGATATGGCTCTCACCTCCAATCAGCCGCAGTGCGTACCACCCTTTTGACCCAAGAATAGAGAAAGTGAGAGGAGGAGACAGAGAACTCGGCCTGTCAGCAAACAATGGCCGCCTCCCTCTGAGCCGTGCAGACACATCTAAATGCCTGATGGAAAAGATAACTATGGCCCCCTGGAACACCTCAACGACACCCTGGACCATGAAACTGCACATGGCGTCCCCCTTTACCCAACTTCAGCATGGAGTGTTTTGACCACAGCCGAGTTCAATGGGACCACAGCGGCTTTGAAACACCAGACGTCTCAATACTCCTCCAGAAGAATCTCTTGAGGGGAGTCCACACGGATGAAGAAGTAGTACGCTTGTTTTGCACACAGAAACTCTCATGTGGCTAAGGTGCGACAGTTCTTCAGAATATTTTGGTGGACATTGGCTAGAGTAGTTCCCTTTCTCTGATCGCCTCACTATAGTGCTGAGGGCCTGAGCTGGTTCTTCCTGATTGGTCGACAGACCACAGGGCCGACTCTGCAGCTCAGCCTAGTAACTATACTGTAAAACATCTGAGCTCTGGGGCCAATGGGGTCCTTGGTTTTGGTTCCAGTAACCTATCAGAGTGCTATAAGGTGTGGTTAGTCCTCACTGAGTTGTGATTTGCTGCTGCGGAAGGGGCGAGGCCTCACGCCATTAGTTGCATTTTTGAGATCTGTGTTTTTCATGTGCTGATTTGCAGCTCCACCATTTTGTATTCAAGACATTTCTTGATACATAGGTTCTGTATTTTTCCTTGTGCTTCTGCTTCTGCAATGAATTCAAAAGTAAAAAATTGGTCAAATGTCCATTATTAGAAAAAGAAAAAAAATCTAACATACATAAAAAAAGAGAATGTTTCTTTTTAGATTCATGGTAAATAATGTTTAAATCAAGAATTATGGTTACATTTTACAAAATGAGAATAGGTAAGAAAAAAAAGAAGTCATCGAGATGTAGTAGGAGATCATTTTGATTATTTTTCTTTAAAAACATTTTTTTTTATGGTTTTTAGCAGCAGAAAGGAGGCTGACGGCTTCGCTCTGACCTCTTTCTTCTCTGACACGTTTCACAATCAATGCATACCAACACTCAGTATAATAACGCAGGGAAAACCATGCTAGCTGATCAACGCCTCCCTGACACGAGGTTTTCTGAAGCCCGGACAAGGAAGTCACCACAACACGTCTTTACTGATGCAGTGATGCGCCGTTTCTCACGCAGGAAATGACAATAAAATGATACTCCTTTCTTCAAAAGCAAAGGAACGACCTCATATCAGCTATAGAGCTGAGAGAATATACTGAATGCACTGAAGTCAATTTTCAGTTCAAATGTTCTATTTTAAATTCATATTTCAAAAATAAAAGCTTGGTCTATGTTTAATATTAATCTTATAAATGTAGTAACCCAGTTTACATTTTACGTCAAAGATAAATATCAATTCAAAACCTTTACACTATTTTAATAAGATTGTATGTGTTTGTATTTTATTAAATGAGGCCTCCAAGATTTAAATCAGAACAACATGAGGATGATTACTTAACAACAAAGATCAAATAATAATGAATTGTTATCCTTAACAGGCTTGACGTCTGACAGCCACAAAGCCTGAATCAGCTCTGATTCTGATAGACATTTAAACAAACACTTTTTAGAAATCTTCTACTCACTGAGATGTTTTTTTTCAGTAAGAATTGTATTTCTGTTTGCTGCAGTATTTAGGAAGAGGCCATACGATGCTCACTAAGCATTCCATTTAATATGTTCTCACTTAATGAAAATCTGTTTGAATCAGAAGATGGATAATATGTTTTACATTCTGTATGTTTTAAATTCTAATTTTCAAAATAAAGCTCATTGACATTTTCACTGTTCCTGTGGGATCTCGTTATTTCAGACTTCCATTTTTCAGCAGGTTGTTTGAGTAATATCAAAGAAACAAAAAAGGAATGAAAGAAAATACAATCTAATGAATTTGAATTTTAAAATCGCTCTGAATCCAAAAATAGTTGAGAATGAATAACGTATTGCTGCTTAAGAGTGACTCAAGAAATGCTTTATAAGATAGCTTGCTATTTAATTTTTCTTCATGAAAAAATAAAGGTTTCACAGTTTGTTCTTTTGTGGTCACTGGATCGAACTAAACATTCATTCAAAAAGCATCAGAAAACAACAAAAACATTTGGTATCAAATATGTGACATTATATCAGTTTTACAAACATCTGGAAATGTGGGGAATGTTTTTACTAAATTCAAATAAATTATTATTTATTATAAATATTAGAACAGTATGGGTATATTTTCTTTTACCTTACTTCTTATTTATTTTGACTTCTCCAGTCTTTTTAACTGTAAGAATTTAAAATAAATTAACATTTATATTAATCACCTAGGTAATGTTTAGATTCTAACTGTTTCTCGAGTGCTCTTGTAAGTATTTATATATATATATTTGTTTGATCAAATCAACTCTTCTGGGACAGCTGATAGTCTAGTAGTTAAGTTGAGCGCCCCATGTACAGAAGCTGTGGGTTTGAATCTGACCTTGGCCCTTTGCTGCATGTCATCCTCCACTCTCTCCTCCCAACATTTCCTGTTTCTCTTCAGATGTTTCATCTAATAAAGGCCCAAAAATGTATCTTTAAAAAATAATCTACTCTTCTTAATGAATTAATGTTTGTTCAAGACAAGAGAGAATAACTCATCAGATACAAATGTCCATGAAGAAATAAAGAAAGGAAAATTAAACACAATTTGAAATTTTGTTTAAAAATACATTGCAAAATAATTTTTAGAATCTGAGAAAGAAAAGCAAAACAACAGATCACTGTAAAATAACTCTGATGTGATTTATGTCCTTTTTATTTGCTCAAAGGAATTTCCAAGGAAAAAACTTACATATTTAGATGTCACCAAGTCAAGCCTGGATTTCCGGAAAGGGAAATCCAGCCTCTGAGAAGTCTGTGAAGCACCTCTAACAATCACAGCCTCGTTCATTTCTGCAGACGTCTCAACAGCCTGAGCAGGCCCTCAGAAAATCAGCTCATTGAGGCACCAGAACTCCTCGAGGCCTCCTCCAGACTCTCCTGATTTCTGTCTGAAAGGCGGCAGTAGCTCCATACAGCCTCGTAGAATAGTCCATGATGAGGACGCTTTATATATTCCCCCTGCACCAATCTGCCGAGTGGAGCTGCACGAGCCTCACTGCGCTGTCAACCAGCCTGGACTGAGCCGGGGGAGTAACCGAGGGACACACAGAGAGAGAGAGAGGCATCATCTGGGCCTTTGTTGCCTTCTCCAATCAGCATGTGAGAAAAGACCTGGAGGAGCAGAGAGCTCAGCTCTGCTCTGCCCTTTCTGCACTCTGGACAACAATTTGGCACTAGCAGAACAGAGTTGAGGCAAATACAAGAGCGTACTCAGAGGTTAGAAACACAAACAAATAGAGGCCTGTGAGCATCTGATGACCTGCTGCAACAGTGTGACAGGATGTCATATTAAGTTCTATTGTTATTTGTTCTTTTAGTGAGTTAAATAAAGAGGAGACAGTCTATTGCTGGTCCAGGCTGGTGCAGTGGCATCTTCATTAACAAGACTTTAGTGCTGCAGTCATGACATCACAGCTCACAGCTCATCTCCTCCATGGCGGATGCAGATATTTTAACCTCAGTCTATAATTACATGAGCATTTACAGTTGCAGAGACACTGCTCCTTAAGCTAACACCATTTAGAGAGGAAGAGGAATTTTTGTTTCAAGGGTTGCCATAGAAACACTGCTTTTAGCCTCGTTCTGTTCATGCTACCTTCATTTATAGCTTGTCTGTTTAAGTATTAGATTCTTAAAAAACATGGCAGAGATTTCAAATAATGGTTGTATCAATAACCAGTTTTCTGAAAGCAGAAACTCTTTCAGGAACTTTCGTCTTTGTACAGAATCTTTGTGCCTGCAGTGTTGTGATATTTGTACTGCTGTGGTCTGTGCCAGTAAAAAGATCAACATAATCACAGTTTCTGCATGGACGACTACGATAATAGCAACATTAAGCTACAGGAATATAAACATGTTAGCTTATTACAGTGTAACTGTTTACATTTCCAGGACTGATCTCATTTATCCTTTTAACATTTTTGGTAATTAATAAATTACAAAAATCAATAATGTATCAAAGTCAAATGAAATGACAGAATGTTGCTGGATAAAATATCTGAGTTAAACTTTGAGTTAAAGGTGACATGTTTTTTGAAGCAATTATAGACTTGTTTTCATAATATTCCTCTCTCCACTTCACCCAGTAAATCATAAAAACAAATAAAAATAAACTGTGATAATCTATTTTCTCTCCTTACAATCCATGAGAGTGAGTCTAACCTGCGGCAGATGCACCACAGGACAGATTCTTCTACAGGAATAACTGGGACAGAACTTCTGTTCTCATTATTCTGGGTCAGGCGTTTCAAACTAAAAATAAAGAAATCCAATTCCTGATTCCCGTTTAATTCAAACTTTCCAGGAGTACAAAATACTTTTTTTTTTACAGCATCACATTTTTCTACCACCTTTACGGCCGCTTGATGTTAATGTTAGAGTTTTATGTGTGCACACATTCAATCACAAATCAGTCTGCCAGTCTGATGGTGTCAGCAACAAGGACATCAAATGTTATTTACAAGCTCATCCCAGCACACTAACTGAAGAGTGTGGGAGTGGTGGACAACTGAGAAGAGATAAAGACACATCAATAGTTCATCATAATAATCTTAGTTTAATTAACATGATAGAAGGAAACTTTGCACTTCAGCCACTCCACAAATGGAGGTACAAAAATACGTACAAAATATATAATTTAATAAAGGTGCTAAGGACTAACGTTTGGACATCTACCTCAGAGTCAGACAGTACAGGTAGAGATCTGAAACAGTTAAATACACTCCACAATGAATCATCACTCACTGGTTAATGAAAGTGGGAAGGAAACTAATGATCATGATCTGATGATAAGTAGTAGCTGCTTTTTCTTTTAAATAAATTGACACCAATATTCTACAATTCTACAATTCACTTAGCAGACGCTTTTATCCAAAGCGACGTACATCAGAGAGTAAGTACAACACAAGCAAGGATCTAGAAAAAAAATGGAACAATGTCAGTAAGAACAAACGATCAGCTTTGAGTCTGATTGGACACACAGGTGCTGACAGGCATTGCACAGAGGCAAAGCGATATCTGACTCAGATATTCTGTGGAGATGAACGCTCTGATTGGTGTACTGACAACCAATTGCAATGCTGCCAAATGAAATCCAATCAAACGACAGTATACACAGGAGTAGCTGACATAAAGAGGTGAACCACAATTTGTATTGGGTTGCTTACTAAATATCTATTCGAGCAACTATAACCCTTCTGAAATGTTAAAGTAGCCAAAGGACAGCAGACAAACTGTTCCATAGCAACAGCCTCTGATTGGACAGCAATTATTTCAAACACACATAATATTATTTGATTTCTTATAAAATGTGTTTAGATAAACTTGATAGCCACACTGACTTAACATCTTTAAATTAATTATACTTACTCTGAAATGACTTCAGATTGAGATTCAGTGCATCCAGTTGAAGTTCACCAGCTCTAATTTAAAGAGTGGACTGAGCCTCTTCACAGATTTTTCACAAACTTTCTGCTGAGGCATTATGCACCGCATCATTGTCAAACTCTGCTCTGGGTTCAATAATTCATCTACCTCCCAACAGATGACATTGTCATTGTGCAGAAACACAAGACCACTGATGCAGGGAGACACACGCAGCCATGCATATGCAGGAGCCAAACACTAGCAACTTCTCCTGCAAATACAAGCACTCACACACAACTTTAGGCAAGACAATGTCGAGGGAGAATAATCCTGATTAGATGTTGTGTTTATGAGAAGTGGCAGCTATTTGTAGATATTGTACTATGAGCTTGAAGGGGATTTGATCTGAGTTTTGATGAGAACTGAGTGGCATCACATCTCAGTCCTCCTGGTTCATTAAAAAGGCTAAGTCACTATTTTATAGTAATTGCTGGAAGGCTACAGAATAATAAACCCCAGCGGATAAACAAGGCCATTCAAATGGAAATAATCATCTTGTCACAGAGCCTGTGTAAAATAATGATGCCCCCTTTCAGAGAAAGTAGACACAAACTGTGTTTTCATTGTACTTTAACTTACTGCTTTCGGTCTCTCAGCTTTCTCTGGATTACTTCAGCACTTACTGAAATCAAGGTCTGACTTTATGCCACAACATCACGACTACAACAAATATCAAACTTGTCCCCAGGCTCTCACTCAGGTCAACCTGTACACTCAGCTGAAAACTCAGACTTTGGATGATGAAATGCCAGACTGGCTCTTGTATGACCCGAGGCAGAGAGAGTAAACCTTCACATGATGTCTCTTAGAAAAACTCTCAACACCAGTACTTCTTAAAGTGTGGGCACAGAAACATTACTGGAGGGGCGTGTTTGGCCTAGGTGCCATCATCATCATCATCAATAATATTGAGACCATCACCATTAACTTAGTAGGTATTCATGAAAGAGCTGGGTCTTTAGCTTTTTCTTAAAGGTGCAGATGGACTCAGCAGATCGAATGGAGTTTAAGTATCCATATTTTATTTTATATGTTAAGCACATCTTTGAAAATGCCCGTTAAAGAATGGCCGTGATTTTTTAAAAACATTTCTGTAGAGCAAATATGCCTGAGCTCTATCAAGTGCAATCTCCTTCTGAGTACTAATCAAATGTATTAGGTGATTTTCTCCTCGGCTGCCTCCAGTTGAAGCCTGGAAACAACAGCATCAGCTGTGCCAAACCTCCTCACCCTCACACTTCTTCAAATTGTAAGCACTCTGTAAGCACCAAATGTGTGTTTACAGCAGTCACAGAAAGGTTCTTGGGTTGGCTTGTATCTCTGAGATGAGCTCCCAGAGCCTCAGGTGGACTTAGACCAGTAATCTTTGAATTTCATCATTTTTCTTTATTTCATTCCTCCTCTTCTCCTCTCTCCCTCTCTCTCCCTCTCTCCCTCTTCTTCAGGGAGAGAAAACTATCGATTACACAACTGAAATGCTCAACAAACTTACAGTGCTTGCTTACAGCTTTTAAGCGTCCTTGTAAAGATGTAAGTTTAATTCTGTAATACAGTACTTCGTTTTATCCTGGACCTCAGCAAACTGAATTAAAAGTAATCAAACTAATGTCTTGTCCGGTCGATAGTATTTATTTGATGGCTTGTATGCATTTGAAAAATTCAAGGAGCGTGTGAGACTTTCCACTCAGAAGTGAGCACGCCATGAACTAGTGTTGTAGTCAAGACCACACTAACCGAGACCAAGACTTACCCAAGACCAGAGTGCTCCGAGACAAGACCAAGACATTTAGTGATCGAAACCGAGTCAAGACCAAGACCATAAATCTCACAAAAGAAATCATTATCTTGTGTGCAGCTGGCGTGTCACTGTCTTAGACCGTAGCTCCGGGAAGGATGCGGCCATAACCGGGGATACAATTCAAAACACAAGTGAATTGAAGTCATTTGTTATTTTTGTTAGAAAGGGGCTTTTTCTGTCTAATCACAGAAATGACATGAGAAAGAAGCCTATAAGTGAAAGTCTTGACTGGTCTTGATACTAAAAACCAAGAGTCCACCCAGTCTGAGGCCGAGACAAGACCGAGTAAAAATGCTTTCAATTCCGAGACTCGTTTTGGTCTCGTTGATGCATCTGCTGAGGTGTTGCAGCACATCTGCTGCTGTTTACTGGATACTGACTTCTCTCTCTGTTTCAATTACACTTCTCATTAGAGAGAAACATCCACTATTGACTGGCTTCCTGCTATCATCTGCTGTGTTCACACTCGGCCTCATTAATAATGCATTGCTGCCTATTCCATGACTGATGTGAGAAGTAACACATTAACATTTGACTCGTGGGGAGTAATGGGTCGTATCAGAAAGCCTCTGACACAAGGCGTCTGAGAGTCAGGGTCATTTAAGGACTTACTTCCTTCATATACTTCTGTCAACGTTAAGATTTTCCCAATAAGACTATTGTACTTTTACAAATGTAAGAATATAAATGCAGGACTTTGATATGTAATGACGTTTTATAGTGTTAAATGAACGCCACTTTCATTTGTTTCATCCATAATCATGTTCTGTATGTATGTGTGGGGTAATCTCACCAAAAGCCAAAAGCCCCCCACCCCACACTCTCTGCACTTGACTGACCTAAGACTCAGTGGGAAACTTTGCTGCGTATAAATCTAACAAAGGCTTGGCGAAAAGGTTTGAAGGTGTTGATAACATACTGAAACAAAAGAAGAGGTGAGAAAATAAAGAGGGAAACCCAGAGGTGGTAAGTGAGTGTGGGTAGCAGGTGGATGTTAGCATGGTGTGTGTGTGTGTGTGTGGGGGGGGGGGAGTGAAAGAAACGGACACAAAATTGCATTGAGGAGGACAGGATGAGCGAGGAGGGAGGAGAGTATAGGTGGAGGAGAGTATAGAGGAAGGAGGGAGGCGTGGACACGGTGCCTTCTCTAGCGTGGCAGGGAGCCCGGCAGCTTCTCCTCGGCTTCACTGTGTCTGTGATTACGCACGCAAGGGGCTGAGGCTGTCAGGCTCCCTGTCATGCCACCGTGCCGACTCCGAGCTTTATCTGAAAAATCCTGGTGATTAATGAAGCCGGCGAGGCGTTCTGTATGAGGTGGACGAGGAATCATCAATCTTAATGAGCTATCCTCCGTCCCTATATCAACTTTGGGGGGGGATGTAATGCACTGAGCTGCTGGAGAGGCTCCGCTCCTTTAAAATATGATAACGAGGGGGAGAAAGAAGGAGAGCGGGCAGCTTTCCTCCTCAGATTTAAGACATGTCTGCTGACTGGTGATGTAACTGTAGTGGGAACTACAGAGACCATCGTCCCCAGGCACCCCCATCCTCCTTTGCGCTCGGCTCGCTGCCTCAGTACAGCAAAAATGGCAGACCATGGCGTTATTTGAGGGTGACCATTCTGAAACTGTCGATGCTCCACTGATTGTGTGGAAGCACTTCGGTTTACCTGAATCAACTAATGAGAAAGGAGAAGGTGTTGAACAAACAAAAAAACTATATGCAGACACTGCCAGAACCTACACGTCGGGGAATACGACTAATATGAGAAGCCTTTTGGCAAATCATCACCCCGAAAAAGATTTGAGAAGATGCCAGGGAAAACGCCCAGTCATGAAGTGTAACGCCCAAATTACAACAACGGGTATTAATTAAATATTTCTGATTCTGATTCACTTTTAGAATGAAGTTCAGCTACGTCTGCACACTCTCTGCTGTTTGAAAAAGAGATGTTTGAGTCTCAATTATTAAAATGTAGCTCCCAAATGGACTCATGTGCCAAGGTTACCAATAAGCTCTGCTACCGTGTGTTTTCGTTTGAGAAAGTTAGCTGCACATTGTGAGTCCACATTGAATACATTTCAACCTCATTAATTATTTGCAACATCCCCAGCACTTGTGAATTTCATTTTGGCTTCAACAAGAGCTACCTAGAGCTAAAAATAGAGATAGTGAAATAACACTCGAAAACTCTGTTTACAGTACACTCAATCCATGCACTTGAGTACGTTTCGTCCTTGCGTGCATAAAGTACATGCATCTCTGCCGGTATGAAGGCGTGTGAGAGAGAAGACAAACGGACCAGTGAATGACATTGAGGTTGGAAGGAAGCGTTAAAATGAATGTTTTACATGACAAGAGAGTCGAGGAGCGGCTTCACATTCTCAGTGCGGCAGCAGGTTGCCCCACAGATCTCACTGTGACCCTTCTATCTAACCAAAGCTAGAGCACATGCAGAGACTGCTATTCATCTTCTCCCTTTTAAACACAACACAGCTACCAACAGTCCTCTATATATATGAATATATAAATAATTGGAGTGGCTGCTTGAGTTTACACCAGTAACCTTTATAAAACAAACAAATGTGGAAATAATTATTTCCATTTAAGATGTGTTCAGCAGTGTTCTGCAGGCTGCTTAAGATGTGCTCGGTAACGTTTGCAGTGAGCTGGCCTGTCCCTAATGAGCTCAGGACGAGCTTCTCCTGGCTGATATTCATCAAGACAGACATCGATTATAATGACTCGCTCAATAGACACACTCTGCTCTCTGCTCTCTGCATCTCTCTCTCCCTCTCTGCGACTCTCTCATGTTTATCCTGTCTTTCTTGCTCTAGCCATGCTGTGTCCTATTATTTGGTTTTTATATTCCTTTTCAAACATCAACTGTTTTCCCCGAGTTTTACAAAAAAGTGCTGACAGCTGTGATTGCTCCAGCTCAGGCCACAGATGTGAAGAGATTACAGTATGTAAGAGTTTGAAAGCTCTCCCAAATTCTGCTTACTTCAGCAAAAAAGGTGACAATAGAAAACTGAGAGGGGAGTGGGACGTGTGAGAGAAATTAACAATTGGTTAGAAGGTTTTAGAGTTTGATTTGTTCACTTTGACAGGCAGCTGTGATGGAAAAAAAAAAAACCTGTTGTGGATGGAGGAAGCAGGAGGTAGAGTAGGCAGTAACTGAAATATGTCAGGAGGTGATGAGGTTAGAGCTGCCATCAAGCTGCTCCGTGTGAATCTTCACACAAACAAACACCACACTATATAATGAAAACAGAAACACAGACAGAGCCCTAGACAGACACACACCCACGCAGAGAGGAGCACACAGTTGTTGGTGCAGAGTGAAGACAAATTGCTCCCTTTGAAGGCAAAACAAATCAAACACAGAGTGTGATTTTTGTCACTGTGCTGTTTGGCTTCAATGCTGACATCTGACAAAAACATCCGTGCAGTCACACCCAAGAAGCTGAGCAGGAGTGAAACACACACACACACACACACGCACACACAATAAGTGTGTGCAGCTGGATTAAGGTAAAAGAGCTCTATCAGCTTCTCATAAGTCCAGGCATTTGCCTTAAAAAGCCACAATACCTCATCTGCAAATCAGCACCTGCTAGCATTGATACCAAAGACTCTAGCTTTTTTTAAAGCTAAGAACAGGCTATTCTGTCTAAACTCTTTGTTGTATAATTACTTTTGAAATCCCTTCAGTGTGACATGTGACATGACCAGTCTCTGATTATTTAAAAGACCAAAAGAAAAGTCAGCTAATTCTTGATTAGATTGATTCAACTTGAGAATATTTTGGACGTCTTTCAAGATGCTAATTCACCAACAATCCAATCAAAGTATTCCACTTACTTAAGTGGCACAGTGAGAGTTTGAGCACTTAATTGATTCTCCTTTTGGCTTTCACCCCAGAAGCCCCGACTGGTGTCAGACTGAACGAAGAAGTCATGTGGTGTAACGTTTTTTTTTGTCTGCTGTGAGGGGTTTTAAATGCACTCTTTGGGACAGACTGAACCCTGTGTAGAAGCTGCCTTTATGTGCTGCCATGTTTAATGACAGATGTGTGTGTAACCCAAAAACCTCTGCCCTAGGATTAGATTTTTTTTAGTCTTTTATCCCAACTTTATGTTTAGAGGGCTGCAGAAACTCTGAACTCTGACCTGTAGCTGCTTTCTTATCTCTTCAAAATAAAATATATTTATTTTTCTGTGTGTGAGTAGCATTGAAGAGCTTTACATACATGGGTCTGAATATTAACACTCCCAAATTGTTTCCCTCACTGTATATTACCTTTCTGTGCGTGGACATCTTTAATGGATTACAGCAATCTATTCAAAACAGGAGCAAAGAAGCTTTCATTTGATAAAACTTGAACAAAACTGAAGCTTGTCTCAATATCTATTTCCAATTCTACCTGCAGTCTAATTTCAGTGTTACACAGGCAGCACAAAGCATAATTACTTTTCTGCAACCTTTAAGTTTATTTGCACACATTTTTAATGATCAAAATAATTCAGGAAAGAAAACAATCTGAACTGAAATTAAAAGCTTCATTAATTGTGAAAATTGGTCGGAGGATTGCAAACATCTGTTTCTGGCTCACTGCATCATAAACTCCCCAAGGTTAAACCAAACACCAATTTCTACTTGTAGACTAAGACGTGATTTTCAGCTCTGAAGCACCTTCACAAACACACAGTGATTCAACAAGGATTCAATAGACTGAGAGAGAAAAGTGAGGGCAGAGACTGAAAGCTCACACAACACACTTTTAACCACAGCACAACAGTTACAGACGCTACAGGAGTTTCAGATCAGGCCAACATGTTCTTCCTTCCACCCTACATAAGCAGTATCAGAGAACAGAGGTGGACCCAAAACAACCTCTGAGACCTTGGAGAAGCTTTGAAGTGAATTGGCTCTGGTTGTATTTTAACAACCCCTTGCTTGAGCGTGTGCTCGCTTGTTTACGACTGTTGGCATCTGAAACTGCTCTGGTGCACAGAGAGAAAACAGGAGAGGGGACAGTGTCTTTCATTCCAGCACGAGCTCGCATAAAGAGGGGTCACAAGGAACAGAGAGTTCAGGGTACATTGATTTAATACCTAACAGCTCCCTGGTTTGGATTCACTTCAGAGCCTAGGTTCTCGGCTGAACAGATCTGCTTTGATTCAGCCTTTAAAGGGAGTTGTGAGAGGTTCCATATTTAATGTGAATGAATGTGATTGTAAGAAAACCTAAAAAATCCACTTGTGAGGAGAACATCAGGTGAGCCTATCTGTGCTTACCTTTAGGATGTCCTGGGTCGCTGAACTGGTACTTCCCTATCCCGACTGTCCGCAGCATTTGCAGCCCATTAGTACTGTCATGATTGTCTGCAGCTGAGGGTGGAGCATGTGCTGCTGCTGCTGCTGCTGCTGCCTGTCCATTTGTCAAAGGTAGGGCAGGGGGCTGGATGAGCCTGGGGTGAGATGACAAGTGCCCGTTGCCATTCACGGTGTGATGGTTTGGATGCACCTGGTTGGCACGGGCAGTTAGGATGGACGGTACAACTGTGGGCTGAGCAGAAGGGAAAGGAGACTGACTGGGCATGGTCAGAACCATAGAGGGTGGCTGCTGGGTGGAGTTTGGCGTCAGCTGGAAGTGGGCAGTCATGAGAGGGTGCTGGGGTGGAAAAGGTGTCTGGATGGATGGGGTTACTCCGACGACGGGTGACTGTACGGTCACGTTGTGGCTGAAGGAGGGCGGCTGAGGGAGGGTGTAGGTGTGAGGCAAGAGGCTGGGCTGGCTCACTACTGCGACTGGTGCAGACCAGGTCGGACCTACAGAAGAAGAAAAAAAGACAGAGGAGCAAAAGGAGATAAATCATCTGCATCAAAAGCTTTTACAATATAAAAGAGGTGGTTAAGTTCTAGATGGAATTATTGCATTGGAGACTCAAGCAAGTTCAAAACAAGCCTTGATTGCTGACATAAGATGTTTAAATTAAGACAGAGAATGAAATGAGAAGATAGATTCCAGCTTCCTCTCCACACTACAACTGTCCGTTTTACAACTGTCCTTCTTATCAAACACAAAATACTTGAAGCGATGTACAAACCTCCATCCAATGTCACCATTATACAGACCTACATCCAATTTAAACACTATAAAAAGATTAAGAGATTTATCTTTGCTAAAGTTGAACAAATGCTTTTCTGAATATGAAAGCATACATGCTGCAGCTGACATTATTATTTGTGCAGGAGTCTGTGTTTACTCAGACACTTGGAGCCAACCATTTCTCTACCCTGAGGTATAAGATGCTGAAGCTGTGCTGGTTAAGACAAAGCTCTATTGGGCCCATGTGCCGCCTCCCTCATCTACTCAGCCTCTCATACTCCCTCATCTCTAGCTCTCCCTGCCAGGGTCCAAGCTCCAAAAATAGCTTGCCAGTCTTCCAAGGGGCAAAAAGCCAAATCACAGCGTGCAAAAAGCTACAAAAGAGAAAGAAAAAGCCCACATTATTTGTGTCACTAGATCTGCTGGTATAATAGTCCAGGCAGAGACGGGTGGCAGGGGAGTGAGACAAAAAAGGACAGTGAGAAAAAAAAGGAACAAAAGAATCCTGAGAAGAATCCAGATCTTTTTTTAATCACTTGTCATTGAGCTGTCTGTACCCACTCTGTTATATGTGCTTGTCCTTCACTTTTTCTCTTTTTGCAGAAAAGCCGACTTAAGAGTTCAGTTTGCAGAACGTCTCTTCTCCTGCTGTCAGAGAGGCACGACAAACTATAGATTTCAGGAAAGCAACTGGGGCAGATCACCTGGATCCTTGCTTTTTAAAGCTCTGTGCCCTATTGACTTCTGAACAAATTACATGTGTATTTAATCTGTGTATTGGTACTGGGGTTTGCCCTCAGTTCTGGAAGAGCGTGCATGTAGTCCCACTATATAAAGGTAGTGATAAAACTGATGCGAACAACTATCGACCTATTTTTCCTGTTATGTCTTGCCGATTTCGGGAATCAATAGTTAATAATCAGATTACATTTTTCCTCTTAAACAATCATGTCTTAAATCAGCATCAATCTGAGTACTGGGTACAGAGCTAATCATAGCACTGTCACTGCGATTACCTCTATTAGAAATGACATAATTTCTGATCTTGACAAAAAGAAATATTGTGCTGTGCGGTTCGTAGATTTACCAAAATTATTTGTCATACTGTTGAGCACACTTTGGTCCTTCTGAGGCCAAGTAAGGTTGGTTTTGATTCAGTATCATGGGAGTGGTTCCAGGACTACCTGTCACAGAGACACCAGCGTGTGGTTTTAGATAATAATAGTTCTGTGTTTCTGCCATTGTCAAACGGGTTCCACAAGGTTCAATATGGGGTCCTATTTTATTTACAATTTACGTTAACAATATTACTTTACATTACCATCATTGGTAAAATATTTTGGTAAAAAAATGACTTCCTTGTAAAACCAGTCTCGTAGTCAACATTCAACACGTTCCAGTAAATGGCTGAAACGTGAAGTTCCAGGGGCAAACACCTAATTTGGTAAAACTGCAAGCGTCTCTGCTGCATTCACATGAAACACATTGCAACAGCCCTTCAAACTTCACGACTTGTTCCTGTGGGTCACTTCAAAACTATGATTTTAAACAACTCTGTCTTTAAATTAAACTGTTTTTAATTGTCTTGTTGCCATTATTTACATTTATTGTTTGTGCATATGAACTCTGTTTTGTTGTACTCTCGACATCATCAAAAATGAGAGCATGCCCTCAATGATTCTTGAGATTAAAATAAAGGTTGAATGAATGCATATAGAGTTTATAAGGAATTGATTTCATTGTCATGACAACATTTGAAAAGAGAGTTAAAATTAAACACATATCTGTATTAACATAATATGTATTTAAATATTGTGTCTGCCATCTTGTTTCTCAGAAATAAGAGTTTCAGAAGTGCCACATTCCCTTTTACAAAACTCTACTTGTTTCAAATAATTTGTTTCCATTTGGCTAAGCTCTTAAGCCTGGCATCAAACACAAGTCATTTTTCAAAAGATAAACTTTGGTTGAAACAAAGTTATTTTTCAAAGACAAACTTTCTTGAAAGTACTCAGCAGTGAAGTTTCTGTTGAAAGAAAGTGTTGATTAATTCGGGCACAGTAAGCCGAGAACCTTCTGGAAACACAGTTCAGTGAAGTGTGGACATGAGCTACTTCATTGCAAATGCAAGTCACAGTTTGGAATAACGCATACACGCAAATCAATTTTCAACACTATGCTGGGATTCTGAGTGTCATATGTGCCAGTGTGCTTGGATGGTGGCATCACACTCTCCCAACACTGCACTCTGAGCTGCAGGATGGGGAGTAAGAGGATGGGAGAAGGAAGTGAAGCCTTAAGCCTGATTTATACTTCTCTTTCAAATCGCTGTAGCACGCAATAGATACGCCTACGCAGAAGCCTATATACTGTACATAGCCTGACATGCACCTCCTCAAAAATGTAACTACTTGTCTAAACAACACGAGATAACAAGCCCAATTATGACAAGAAGATAAATATATGTTCTTTGTATCAAGAACTTCTGTGTGTCAATATTCATCTTCTCCAATTCCAACATAATATCCTCGATTTCAGTCACAACGGTTTCCTGTACACACACAGGCAGAGAATGTGGCGGAACCAGAAACTGCTGATAAAACCAATATAGAAATCGTAGTGCCAGCTAGTGTTTGTATGCGAAGAATTGCAGAGCTACGTAAACACTCACAAGAATGCAGTGCTTGCAACAGGGTAGGTCACTATGGCGTAGATTTTGCCGCAGAAGTATGAACAAGGCTTTACACACAATAATCAAAACTCTGGAGCTTATTTTCCAATTCAGCCAGACACTCAATAAACAGTAGGAGACTGTGGACACTCAGCAGGTGGGAGTAGAATCACAAGTCAAAACTAAAAACCCTATAGTAACGGCATCCTTCCATCACAAAATCACAAATATTTCTCCTGGTAACTTTTTAAATATCTATACTGAAACCGCTCCATATGTTCCAGTGTGCTTATTTGTAAAAGATGTATTTTGGGCTTTTTATGCCTTTATTTGAAAGACAGGACAGTGAATAGAGTCTGAAATCAGGGAGAGCGAGAGTGAGGAATGACATGTGGGAAAGGAGCCACGGGGCGGACTCGAACCTAGGCCGCCCACTTTGAGGACAATAGCCTCTGTACACGGGCTGTACGAAACAAAGCAACAGGCCACCAGCGCCCCCAGTGGTGTGAATTATAATTAAGATTTGAGTTGAACAGGAAGCAGCAGGACCTCAAAACGTTGTTTTGAACATGATGTTTTGCTAATAGAGTAGCAGCTGTCTGCAGTCTTGATTTATTGAGCTGGAGTTTCTGCTGGCACAAGCTGGGTGTCAGTATTATTCTTAAATGAGACACGTTTGTGAGGAACAGGAGGCAGAGATCAGCAGAGCAATGGAGGGAAATTAACTGCTGTAGCGCAGAGCCATTCTGGGTGAGTTCATTAAAATGAGGAAAAAAAACTACGACATTGGCTGAACTCCTCAGTGTGCTGCAGAGACAATTTTGCTCTTTTGAAAGGGGCATGAACAGAATGACGTTGATATCGAAATTAGACCTGTTCGAGGTTAGTTTAAGGACTACCAGAGTTTGAAAGATAGGTTTAATTCAGCTCCAGTTAGTGACAAAAACAATAAAGACTAAGTGGGGACTAAATTGCTCGTGAAAGGGGCATTTGGAATGATATACTGGTATTACTTGCTTATTTAAAGTCTTGATGTGTCAGTGTTTCCCCTAGGTTTACAGCGTGGGGGGGGGGGGGGGGGACAAACCGACATGCCGACACGGCGACACAACGACACAAGCACTTGAAGGAATCTTGGTGTTCATGTGTTACTTTTAATGACGGCTGTCCTTTTCTATTGGATAGTGTATCCTTAAATGACTTCTTTCCATGATTTCCGACTCTATCCACTATCTTATCCCTACAATAAAGGCACAAAAAGCTCAATTTTTTTTATTTTTTTTATTTTTTTTACTTGACCTTCGGGGGGTACCAATATAATGGTAGGGGACACACTGTGTGTTAATGACCTTTCTGTAATTTTCTGCATAATTTATCTTATTTATTTAAAGATGCTGTTTGTAGATATTAATTATGCATGGTTGTGTATGTACAGTATGCATGTTGTGAAGGAAAGTATGTATTTTATGTAGGCCAAGTCAGCCAAGACGTCTCATTAGCATTTGATATTAGTTTTACCGGTCAGCGCTGCCTGGAGTGTGTGTTTGAATGTGTGTGTTGTGTACACTGATCTGCTGTGTGCAAGCATAGCGATGATGTAAAATTTACATCACTGTAAACTCGCATCAGGAGGAATACATGAATGTGTCTGTCAGTGTATCCATGTGTGTGTATGTAAATGCTGTGTGTGTGTGTGTGTGCGTGTGTGTGTGTGTGTGTGAGATTCATTACCGCTGGGCTCGTTGTCTCGATGCTGCTTGGCAGGCGGCTCATCTGTATCCCAAGGTGTGAGCTGGTTAATGGGCGTCTGTCCCCACCTCACCCCTGGAGCCAGCAGAAGTCCTGGACTCTGATTTTCCCCAGGAGACACACCTGAGACCTGCAGGGCATGACAAAAAAAAAAAAAAAATGATTACAGATTGGCAAGTGTAAAAACATTCTGAACAAGAGTACAATAAAGAGAGTAAATCAGGGGGTTGGCAACCCGTGGCTCAGGAGCCACATGTGCCTCTTCTGCTTCTCACTTTTTGACATTTTATTTTTCATTTAATAAAGTTGTTTCAAACTTTTTTTTTTTACATAACTATAAAAACATGCAGCCTTTTCATTGAGTAACTTTGATTATTATTGTTTCGGCTGTATGTTGTTCCCTGTGTGTTTACATTTTTTCTCAACTTAAATGTGCGCCATATCCTGCGTCTACGTTGCGGACGAAAGCGTTACATAGTAAAACACTGACTACACATTTAAATCTATCAGTAATGTTGATAGAGTAACACAGTTTCATGACCTTCATTGTAAGATTCAAATATGTTTTGCAGCTCCAACCCTTTTTTTCTTGGGAGGTTGGGAATGTACAATTTTGACCAAAATGATGATCAAGAATATTTGTATCATAATCATGATTGTTTTGAATGTAAGGGACAACTATTAGATAAAACACATTTATCTTGCCACTCATCTATATTACCACACCGGTACCTTACAATTGGCCAAACATGGCCCAGCAGCTTCCCCCCTACGTATATAAAATGTAAGTAATCGGCGTCAATCATGTTTCTTTCATTGTGGGAAGGCCAAAATCCTGTTCGTGATTAATATTCAATGAATTTAGTAGCTTTAGAGGAGATGAGGGCAAAAATGGCTATTTTGAAAGTAAGGGTTGTGACCCCTGGAGTAAAAAAGAAAGAAGCTATTTGCAGGGCTAAGAGAATTGAAAAATATGATTTCAAAATGGAAAATGAAAGCTATGTGACAATGTGTACGTGGAGGTAAAGCCAATGTGACTTTGTTAAACCTTTGCACCACATCTAATATTTTACTCTGCAGGGTGGTATGAAGTGATACCAGGAGAGCCCAGGCTGATGAAAAAAGAGGTCAGGGGGACAAGGTCACCATTGGACCTTTGAGCAATATACTCCTCTCCCTCTTCTCAGTTTGGACACTTTAGTCTAACAAGCCTCGGCCTGCCTCCAAAGATCATAAGTATAGACCTGTTCACCAGGCTCCTCCTGGTTTATCCCTCCATCCCTCAGTTGTTCCATTATCCTCCCTGACCTGAGCTCCCATCATGCATCACAGCAACTGTGTCGACATAACACAACAGGGTGCTGGTTCAATGCAAGAGGATAAAAATACAACTTGGCTAATTCACATTGAATGAACATGCAGATTCACATATTGGATTTATCACATTTCAGGAAGTCAGCGTCCCTGCTTTCTCATGGATGAATCACAGCTTTACAGAGTCGTCAACACTAACACACCTTACATGGTATTTAGTTTGCAATAATAATTTTCTGTTAATTTACTTCTTTTGATCTTTAGATTGCTTCATGCTGACATTACTGCAGCACAACGTCTGCTCTGTGATAAACAACTTCTCAGTCACAGACATGTTCACTGAGTGTCACTTACTTGATAAATCTATACTGAAAGTTATCTGACAGTTTGTAAGTGCTATGGGGCAAAATAAAATAAAAAACAGTGAAGGGAAACATCCCAAGGCAAAGTAGTGATGGAGTGAGAGAGTGAAGCTGGGTGGAGGGGCGAGACAGGCTGTCAGCTCTTTTAGTCCAGCTCCAGCAGTTGACTGTCAACAAGAGAAAACTCAGAAAGTCCTCAGAGCTCAATTCCACCTGAGAGGACTGGAGACTCTGGGAGAAACAAATTCAGAGCGTTGTTAAGGTGAGGCTTTTTTATAGCCCGCCATTTGTTTTAAGGAGCGTTTTCCCACCTCAGCTCTGTGAGCTTTACTGTATTCCTCTCCAGCCATGCTTCACTTTCTCCTCTGTACAGACAACTCCTCATCAACTCACAGCTATGTAATAAAATTAGTACTCTCAACATTTAACCGAAACAGACACAAAAATGGGAAAAATCTATTTTTCTGAACACAATCCATCTGTCAAGGTAATTACTCAGCTCACACTGACAGCACATCAGCAAGGCTAAGGAACAGTCCTGACAAAAAAGGATCAATGTAAGGCAGAAAATACATACATAGATACATATACAGTGGAAACACAAGTGTGTATGCACACACACACACAGCAGCCAGGAGATATGAGACAGGATGCTTATTAAGATGTCAAACTTGCGGCATGTAGGCAGGAAGGTGTTTCAGGTTCTGGGACAGCGCCTGACATTTTCTCCCCATTTTACTTGCTCTGCTCATTTCCAGCTCCCTCCTAACAGGTCGCAACATTATCACAAGGCAGCAGATGGTTTCCCTGACTCGACAAAAACGGAGCTGAAGAAGAGGAGTGGAGCCAGAGAAATGATTTCTGAGCAGAGCCTAATGAATTTGTTGTCAAGCTGGCTGGGGAAAGGGTTTTTTTTTTTTTTTGCACTGAAAGCAACGGCCATGTATATGGACCTTATAGGGGGTTTGTTTGGCACACACACACGCAGGCCACACTCACACACAAAGATGCAATATTGTTTGAGGAAACATGCAAACCTTAATCTGCAAATTTGTTCACTAAGGAGTCATTCGTCTTTGTCAGATGGACGTTATCCATTCTTCTAGTATTTCATTAACTGCAGGTATAGGAAATGCCTGATACTTGTTCCCATGCATAATCAGAATCAGAAATACTTTATTAATCCCTGAGGGAAATTTGGTCGTTGCAGTTGCTCTTACAGACAATATAGCGGTAGAAATATATTCAGTAGAAATAACTACAGTCAAAATATGAATGATATCGGAATGTAAGTCGGATATAAAGCAATAAGTACGAGAAATAGTTACAAGAATAGAAGTAAAAATTAGAAGACAGCGAAGTACCAAGCGCATCTTCCGAAGAAATTAGCTTGTGCTGTACAAAAGCGCAGAGAGTGAGGACAATACAGAATTTTATTTTTTCCCCAATGACTATTGCTAATTCTATTCCAGTTTTCCTTCCCAATGCTAGGTCTGATATCTAGACTTGAGAGATGTTATCAAAGACCTCTTTGCAATATAAAAATACATTTATAAGGACAAAAACATTGATTGCTGACATTAAGCTTTAACTTTCTCTTTGCATAGCGCTCGGCCTCTTACAGCACCACGCTAGGCCTGTATGATTTGGCCAATTTGATAATTATTTTGATCAATATCGAAAATTCTGTAATTAATCACGATTAATTTATATATATATATATTTTTTTTAAGAATATAAATATCCTGGTATTACTCACCTATTACCAGGGACCACAAATGTGCACTGATCATTTTGGCTCACACTGGCCTGCTTATAATTGAACATGACCCAGCAGCAGCCCAGCCATAAAAATGTACAGCAGTAAAATGTATCAACCACATTAATGCATCAGTATATGCAATACTGTGTACTATTATATACATATATTATAATACAGATATACATCTAATAATATGAAAACACAAAGACCATTTAGTGCAGCAGTGAAATGCAAGGCTTTTACTTTTAGAGTAAAGTATTTTCACATGTAGTATCGATAAGTAAATTATCTGAACCTGAATACACTTTGTCACAATACAGTTACAGATATGACCTATTATTCGTCTTCTAGCCTTCATCTTTAAAACATAAAGACCTATGTTCGCTGTTGGCTCATCAATGCTGCAGTTTATTACTCCGTGAGTTATGAACAACACGCCTTGTCAAACACACGGATCACCTGCTGTCTTCCTTGCAAGTGAGGATTTTTAAAGCAGTATACAGCCAAAGAGGCAGGACGAGGGAAGCTATGTGTGTGAGTGTGTGTGTGTGTGTGTGTGCTTGAGTTGAAAACAAGTGAAGGAAGGATGATTATATACTAATACAAGTTGGAGGATATACATAGAGAACATTGACCGGAAATGATATTATGTAAAAGAAAAAATTTAAGGATTTGGTTTAATACCTTACAGTTGGTCAAACATTAGACATCAAATTGAAGTATGGTTGTCCATTGATACACAAACATATACAGTAACACACAAATGCAAGCACACACCAGCTACACACAACTCCCCTCTTCTCAAAACCTCTGAGCGTTTCAGAAATGTCAGACTCAGTGTATTGAAGAGAGGGACACTAAATCAACATGCATCAGGATTAAATATAAACTCGTCCTTCTGTGTTCTGTTTAATGGAGAGACAGCAGTTTTATTTTGGCCGATGAATCAGCCATTTCCTCAGACATGGCAAACACTGACATCTGTCCACAACATCCACATCCAAATAAAACAGAACCGGTTTGTTCACTGCTTTGTCTTTGCCAGCCCTCGTCTCTGTATTGAACCAGTAACACCATATAATAAAGCCCCGTTTCCATAAAGTGGTCTGGTTTGGTTCAGTACAGTTTGGTACAGTAATCCCTGATCTTGCTTGCGTTTCCACAGCCTCCACAGTAAATAAAAATCAATGATTCCGAGGAAGGTCTGCATCTCCGAGGCAAAAAAAACAAAAAACGGCCTTGAAATGACTCTCTCCAAATCCGCAGGATATTTAAACATGCGTTTTGTGTTTGTCCTTTATTACCACTGACACACGGGAAGTGAAGATTATTCAACAGACAGCAATGTGTCTAGCTCCAACCTTTAGGGTTGGATCAGTACGATTGGCACCTGAACAGAAAGGTACCAAAAAAGTAGGACTGTACTGATCAGTCATTTTGGTACCCTTCCCAAATTTTGACAGAGGAAACGCCAATAAATGTGGACCGTACCGAATCAGATTGAACCGGACTGCTTGGTGGAAACGGGGCAGAGGAGGACACAGAGACTCTGCAGACACCTACAATCTGCATAAGCTCTTTGTAGCTTTTGTAGTTGTGTTATGGACCAGTGTTCACTTCATAAGCCTCAACAATATTTCCATCCGTTATTTTCCCCGATAAATTACTTTACTGCTCGACTTGGGGAGAAATAGCAAGAGTAAGGTGAGTATGTCTATAACCCCAAGCTGTCATAGAGGTAAACACTGTTACAGCACCCACTGATCAAATCAATAATTTAATAACAAGTCTGGGTGAAATAAGAGGTGTACTGTTGTGAGAGAAGAGCTGGTTTGTAAAAAAAAAAAAAAATAGGGGGGGTTGAGGGAAAGCTTAAGACTTAAAAGGAAGAAATTCCCTTGTACAAACACACTGAGCAGGTCAGTAACAACAGCACGGGGAAAAGCTAATCTCAAAAAATGTCATTAGCACGACACAATGAGATAGCAGTGTGCAGGGTGCAGGTCAGTGCTACACAGGTTGATTGTGTTCTACCTTTTAAGGTTCAGTGTATCCCTTTACAGCAAAGAGGAAAATAACAGACTGCAGGTGAGGAGGAGGTTTACTGCTGTGTGATCTCACTCAGCAGGTAATCAGGCCTGTTAATGTGCAGTTTGAGTCCTGATAGGTTGATGACTTCATCTATTCCAAAACTGATGGAGCAGGGTTTCTGGTGGTCTCGTGTTGGAGCTGCCATTAGAGTTAAATTGAAAAGCATCTGAGAGAGAAACTCACCTCCATTATCAGCTGCTATCTCAGCAGTCACTGCTGTGCTATAATGTGTACCAATGTAGAACCAAAATCACATTGTAATTCCATACTAAAGAAAACAAGGTGTGCAAGCAAGAAAATGGGATCCAACTTAGAAAAAAATTGCTTTTCCTCCTTTTAGCCAGATACGGACAGTTACAGAGAATAAAACTGAATTGTGGACGGCGATGGAAATAATGGCTTACCTCCGAGAAAAGTAACAAAAAGGATGGCAGCAAAGTCAAAGATTGAGTATCAGAGTTTGACAAACCCATCCATCACATCGCCTTGTTTCATTGCCTTCGATGGATCATTTATCTTTCCCTCCTCTTGCTCTGCCAAAAGCTCAAACCTAATGTGCTCTTAAACTGACCATGGAGTGCCAACGAGAGTACAAAGCGAATTTTCTCCCCCAACATTATTCACTTACTGTATAAAGGTAACTCTTCTCCATGACAACACGCTGACACCTAAATGTGAAGTGGATTTGTTCTGGACTTCGGTCATAATGGTGCTGAATGCCGGAGCCGGACCGTGCAGGCGGCTGTGTCCAATCTATTAGACTGGAAAATAGCAGAGCATCACACGGTAAACAAAGAGGCTACTGCGCCATTTTTGGCAGCCATCTTAAAGAGGAGTGGTGCTTCAAGATGCCGAACCGCGAGCTGTCATTGACAGGGAAGGTGTGTATTGAGTATGACGGCTGAATACTCAAAAGACAGGGAGGAACTGAAATAACATCTTACTTTACAATATTTTATGAGAAAGGATCAAATGTATAGCACTTAAAGATCAGAGTTGAAATAGTGACGAGGCATTTCCACTGCAAGTTGTAAAATGTAGAATTTCATGAGCCTCAAAAGGCAAATGTCGTGTGGCGTTTAAAGACCGTAGTGTGAATTTTGCTCTCAACTGACAGGTGGATGACTGTTGATTAAAGTTTGTAGCACAGTTCTTATCTAATCCCTCAGTTACCAAGGACTGCATAATATAATCCTTCACCTTGTTTCTTCTCCTTAATATCGTGATCATTTATTTAGGATTGAAATATATGTATGGTATTTCAGTTTATTTTCTTGTTATGAGTCAACTGCGGCTTTGTTTTCAACACCTGCTCTTTTCTTATGAGATAAAGCAGTGTTAAAAAACATGTCGTATCTAGAGTCGACGTAAGCATCCAGGCAATGCCACTGTGAAAAATGTCAGCCATTACTCTTTGTTCACTGTTCAGGACTGACAGTTTCATTCAAAATTGAAATTCCAAACAAAAAGAATCCTTCCAGGCATCAACAGCTAGCATTGAGCCTGGTAGCACAACAAACAACCGTAATGAAAAGCCACAATACCAGGGCCTGGTGTGTATATATACGCTATCAATGCACCACGGGAAAAGCCAATGGATCCCGGACTCTATGATATCAAGAGCCGGGCCAAACAACTGAAGGGGAACAGACTTCACTTCCACTGACATTCCAGCTAAGACGCTCCGACAGCTCGGCAGGCTCCTGGCTCGACGCGCACACGTTTGAGGAAAGAGAGGCGTGATCGCAGGGGCGAGGCCGACAAGCATCAGTGGAGATGCAGAGCTGGAGACCCAGCCTAATATCCCATGAGTGCTGGAAGGTTGCAGCCTCATCCTCCAAAACCACCATAGCCTCCCCCTTTTTTAAGTCTTCTTTTCTCTTGATAGAAAGTGTGAGTGGCTGGGAGCTACAGCACAGAAAATGCTTTATACTTGGGACTAAGCAGTGAGGAGGACTTGTACTTCAACATGTGCGCTATGCGGACCGCTATGTATCATGGCAACACCTCCCAGAGGAGCGTGTTGGCAGCCATGCTGGCCACCATTGGCTCTAGCTGGGAGAGTGAGAGACAAGAGGTCTCCATGACTCTCTCTGACATATCTGCATTCTGTATCAGAAGCAGCCGCAGGAACCCAGAGACAACTTTATGGCTTTTTTTGGAGTTAAAAAAAAAAGAAGAAATATTCCAAAATGTGTCTTTGTTTACAAGAGCAGCAATAAATGGGTGTTTGCTGGACTAACAGCTAGTTAGTGTAAAAGACTAACATGAATTTAAAGTGATATTTCAGTTAAATAGAAATAAGATCTACTTGCCAAGAATGCAGTGTGGGGAATATTACAATTAACATTGCAGACAATCTGGAAGGTACTGTATATACTGGAATGTTTTGTCAGAGAAAGAAGCAAACAACCATATGGCAGAGCTGAGTTGGGAAAAACACAGAGGATGCTTATTGCACAGACTTATAAAGAGCTTCAAGTTCACAACTGTCACACTGTTTGTAAAAATAAAAATGCTTGTGTCTGTCCTTACAGACACAAGCAAGGAGATCCAATCTGTTGAAAGAGAATGTACAGCATGTGAACGAGCTGCACTTCTGTAGAAGCTGAAATATTTTACTGTAGAATAAATAATTTTCCTCTTTTCACAGTCGAGGACAAAAAATAAAGTCGCACACCTGAGATTTTTCATTTGCTTGACCATAACTCCACACACCTACATTTCTTACAACTCCCACCCTCTTAAGCAGTTGCTGTTTCCAGTTTGTTTGGCCATAAGTTAAACAGACAACAAGTGTGAGAAGTTAAAGTGAAAATAGAGATAAAAAAAAAAAAAATCAACAATATTTGCTGCAAATGTGCAAAGCTGCATCATTAAAGCACAACAAGCAGATTCATCACTTACACTCAAATGAACTCAGCAAACAAATGGCAGCTTCATTTCAATGTCCAGAGAGCCTTTTTTTAATATCAGCTTCTAAAAATAGCAGTATTACGTGAGGTACAAAAAAAGTCTGCATTACAGCGCTGATAGCTCAAAACCTCTCATGACTCCATTAAGGTTTATAATTACCAGTGTGCCCACAGGCCTCTTACTATCTGTTACTATTGCAGCCTTTTATTCACAAGACTTCATTTTTCTTATATTAGGTTTAAAAAAAAGTGTAGATAGTCAACATTTGAGCCTCATTAGAGAGCAGAAAAGAGCCCATATACCATTTTATTTTTTCCACATAAAGGCGTGCACAAGCAGCCATATTTGTAACCTGTGACAGAGCTCCAACCTTTGAGGTTTCAGTGTTGGAGCTCCAGCTCTGCTCCCCCAGGGTTTGATAGGAGACTGAAAGACTGGTTTATCCCACAAGATGAAGCAGTCAGTGCGGCTCGGAGCTCCTGTGAGCACATGGGGGGAGTCCACACAGCGCTCTGCTTGGGGTAAGATATACACTGGAGAGACATGCTGGGATCATTAGACACAGAAGAGTCTTAAAGGGAGTGAGAATCAGCCATGAACTACACTGCAGCAGGTGGATAAACAGACCTGCACATCAATTGTGTGATTTTTTGTGTGTGTCTGTTTAAAGCTGCCTTTTAAACTGTCCATGAATGAGCTCCTCTTGATTTTGGTCTACAGTTGTGGGTTTTTCAAATGCTAATGATTTCTATACAGATGGCAAGAGAGATTTCATGGTCCAAATCCTGTGTCCAAAGTTACTTTTGAAAAGGAAATTCAAGGTTTTTTTTCAAGAATTATTGAAGTCTCCATGCTTAATTTATTAAAAACCTTTTCTTTTTAACAAAAAAAAAAAAAAAAACTGGTGTGCAAAAATATCAGTGAGACTTTGTTTGTGTCTTTTTCAAAATGCCATGGATTCTGGTTAATTACAACTATTGTAGGAGTAAAATTCTTTAATCTAAAGCCGTTATAAAACACAAAATGTCAATGTTTTTAAGTGTCCTTTACAGTAGCTGTTTTGTGTAATCATACGAGTCTGCACATCAAAGTTGACACACTTTTTCTATTTTCTTAGTTTTCTGTATTGAAGATGAAATCTCAGCAGACATGCGGCAAAGAATTTATAATATAAAACCCACAGAAAGTGTGTCCAGACTAAATTATTCTTTGCTAGTAAGTATGGGTTAATCATTATAATTGTTTTTTCTATAAACTAGTGAGAATAACAATTCAGTATGGATTAATCAGTAAGTGTCAGAAAAATTGGCAGACCAAAAATATCCCACTTGGCATGTTATAGAAAATACATATCACAAATACAAAATATAGAACAATGAGGACTTGATACACATAAATTCTTGGAATGCTGTTTAAGATCCAATTAGTCCCTTTGGCATTTCTAGAATGATTGAATTTTGTTATTCCATTTACCTGTTAGTTGTATGATAATTTGAGAGATGAAAGTGTTTTGGGTTCATGCAGACAGAGAGGAAACATAAATATTCATGAGATGATTATCACTTACATGAATGAGTCATGTTGCTAAAAACTGCAGCCAAATATAAAACCAGAATACCAATGAGCAAAGAAGTGGAGCATAATACCTGAGGTGTTTTCTTTCTGTCGTCTTACTTATTGCAAGGAGACACATCACACACCCACTGGTCATTAAAATACCTTTTAAATCCATCATTTATTTCATGAATGTCCTTTGAATTAAAAAAAAAAAAAAACACTCTTTGTAGCCACATGTGCTGTTATATTCTGAAAATAAATGTGCAATTTTACAAATAGGTCTTGGAAATCCATCTATTATTTATACCGCTTGTCCCAGGCAGGGTCGTTGGGAGGATGGAGCCGTCCCTTGTTATTGGGCGAGACGCACGGTACACCCTGGACTGTTCGCCAGTCAATCACAGGGCTGACACATCAAAACAAAGGATGCTGGAATATTCAAACTCCACAAAGAAAGGGGAGATTCTTGGTGTGAAGCAAACGCGCTAACCACTGCACCACCATCTTCTACGATTTTTGAAAGATAAAGGAAAATCATTGTAAATTGTCACAAATTACAAAAATGAGTTATTTTGCGGCAGGCAAGTGCATTTTTGAGAAAGGTTTCTGTGTGGATTGAGCATTAGGTCCCTCTTTTGATCTAGCAGTTTGCACAGTAACGTTACAATATCTAGATGAGGAAACTATTCCACGCTTGAAAGACACTTCAGTTGTCCACGGATACTATTTCCCTTATATAAACCTGCACATTGGTTCCATGTGCACTTAAATGACAGCAGCTTGTGATCTGAAATAGTCTGCTGGGTTCATCTTTTATGTCCCTTGCAGGTCGCTTGCTTATATCTCTGGATATAGAGATTAAACAACTCAATTTTTCCCAAATATTTTCAGTGAAATTTGAAGACATTTATTTAAGCATTAGGCTTTTAATGAAATTATCAGCTTTGTCCACTACTTCGGCGATGTTAATGTACCACTACCCCCCCCCCCCCCCCCCTTCTGCCTGACAGGGAGAGTCTTTGCTGTGAGGTGCATTTGTGAATAAGCAACTCAGGAAGACGTCAGGGGCGGTCTGCCTGGAATTTTCCAGACATTTTCAGGGTTATGTACAATATGTGAAAACAGCTTTTAACACTTTCTAACCCTGCAGCTGCCAGTTTTAGGTCGTTTTTTCTCTGCCAGGTTTTCTCCATTTATTGCTTGTTAGCCACAGCTGGGTGAAGCTCCACTGAAAACGTGGTGTACAATTAAAAAAAAAGCCCTTAAATCAGGTCGCTGGCCTTCCAGCTTTGTTATCTGTGATGATCTGAACAGTGTGTTCCAGTGCTGCTGAAAAAAAGACACATTTTCCCTCTGGCACATCACTTAACATGTCTCATTTAGCAGGAAAATAAGCAGGTCACACACCAAGAGAGTTACGGTCACATCTTTTCCTCGCTCGATACAAAACTACATGATTTGAATGAGAACAACTTTTACATGTCTTCTTCTTCAAGTTTCACTTCAATTGAAACGGTACATTGAATAAGAGGGGGCCTTCAAGCTAAAGAAAAAAATAACTCTTTACTTTTTATGTGAAGGCCCTCCCGCCAGCAGGGCCTGTTATTGTATGTTTACCCTTCTGTCTGTGTGTGTTTGTGTCCTGGCATATCATGGTGGGCGGTGTTCCGCCACACCTTGGCAGACCTGGCCAGTCTCCATGGTGTAGGCTATTTAAGATCAGGCAGTCATCATCATCATCACCATGTTTTGTTGTAGTTTGCTCATGTTAGTTTAGTTTTAGACCATACAACATGCAGCACACACCAAACACTCACAACAGCGGACACAACGATTCACTGACAAACACACCTGACCCTCTTTGTAAATGGTTATTATCTTTGGTACTTTGTAATTAACTTTATATCGTGTAGTTAAAACCGTACGTTTCCCTTTAGTTTTTCAGGCCTTAAGAGCCGAGTCATGATCTTGGAGAGGCATTATGCTTTTCAAACGGTGAACACTGGACACAGGGAATAGAGACCACTTTCCGCCACTCGTAGAAAAAGTCTCGTCGTTAAACTCGTCTCTAATGAACTGCTGAGATGAAATGAAACATGAACATAGAGTGGAGTGCAGAGAAACTTGTTAGTTTGATGATGTGTGCAGCTCTTAATGAGAAAAACTGAGCTCACAGTAATTTGTTAGCCTGAGTTAATGTCAAACCATAAATACTGCCTGATTGAGTCACCCCCAAAGTCCCTGTTAGAATTAGCATTCTAAATATATCTATTATTTATGAGTGTATTATTTAAATGTCGAGCAGTGGGTCCCCTGAGCACAGTGCGAAGGGGAAGTCCACAGCAAGTGAACAACAGTACAAGGGATTGCCATTAAAAAAAATGGACAGAAGGAAATGGTGGGAAAAAAGAGCATTGTCTATAAAATGCGTCTGACAAAGAAAGGGGTCTGTCCAACCAGCAGACCATCAGGATCCCCAGAGCCACACAGATCAAAATAATTCAACATGCTCTATACTTAAATGTGTGTGCTCTTCATTGGTGACATTATAGGAAACACAATGTGGCTGAAATACCTCCTAGATATCAGTTCAACGAAGGAGATCAACACGAAGACAGTTGGCTAAATGTTTTGTTAAAAAAAAAAAAAAAAACATCACAGAGTGAAGCATAAAGCTTTCAAGTTCTGTTTGTGATAAAAGCAGGTGACGCGCTTTAGTCCACCTTCTTCAAATAAGAATGAAGCAGTTAACATCTGACTTTTACCAGGAGTCAGGATTCAGCCTCAGGCAGCTTCTGAGCGCAATCCTCCACAACTCCTCTTTTTATAGGCAGAATTCATGAAGTCAAAGATGACTGAAATGTTTTTTACGTGTGGTCTGGTTGGTCTCTCTGTTTGTTTTGTTTCCTGTTACTGATGCTGAGAACCCCCACAGACCTGAAGACCACGTGTGAGCCCAATCTGAGAGAAGAGTCAGACACTCTGCACAGAGACGTAGGCTACTGTTTACCTGTGCTTCCAAAACGCTCCTGCTCACTGATATCGGATATAGTCACCATGACAATCATGACTGACTGTTTAAAAGCCTGCGTTCACCATCACCTTTCATGTAGAGTTACCTGAGGGTGGCAGCACTCTGAATATCAACCCCCGGACCTTTGAAAATGTCACCGCTCTTTATTCTGCTGATGTGTGTGAGTGTGTGTGTGTGTGTGTGTGTGTATGGGGGGGCGGGGGTAGAGACGATAGAGGCAGATTAGCTTTACTCCCATCAAGAGAAGTCCAGATGACGATCAGCACGGTACTCATTTAACACTTGAAGAGAAATATTGTGATTAAATTTGTCTATTTGTAAGGGTTAACAGCAGATCTGCTAATTAGATGCGTTCCTTTACATGGATGGATAAATGGCACTATCGATATGGAAATCTTTGTCCTCGTTTACTGTATTCCTTTCTACTGCTCTTAACAAGCTTTTAAACACAAACATTATTGCTGCATGACATCTGAACCTTCAACAACTGCACTTCTCTAAGAATAAAGATGCTACATTAGAACTCTAGATCACAGAGGCATCGATCTAAACTGGAAATGAAATTGCTGATAAAAAAAAAGTTGGAGACCTCCTTTTTCAAACGTTTGTCATCGTTTACAGTATAGCTACTTGACACAAGGGAATAGTATTAGGATGGAGAAATGACGTCTTGGACAAGATTGTCCTCATTTATATATTTGCTTCTGTTTATAGTGATTAATAAAATGAAACATTGTCTTCAAACATCAGGTGATCAGATCCAGATAGGAAATGATGAGTTTAACAGATTATATATCTAAAATAATCTTCTTTTTTTTTCAAAACTTTATGTTCAAAATCATTTCGCTTTGGAACCTGTTCATCACCGTGAAGCAGTGACTCAATCTCAGACAGAGAAAAGTCCCAGGATGATAGTTAGGAATATGAGTGTGAAGTATCACTTTCCTCTTTGACACAAACCTCTCACTGCTGATGAGGAGGTGGAGGTGTGAGATTCAGCGGCGGTGGCAGCGATGAAAAACGACATCTAAGATGACAGCCACTTCAAATCACCTCAGGATCAACAATGACCCCTTCACAGTAAGCTAATGGGGGAAATCTGCCAACCGTCCACACGCTGCGGAGCGAAATGTGCTTAACCACAGCCGTGTGTGTTTTGGTTTGTTGCCTGGCGATGTTCTCGCCCGTGTTTTGATGAGATTTGCTGAGCGCATTTTCCAGTCTTGAAGAGATGAGGCCGAGGAGTCGAGCTTTATCTGTGATCCGTCGGCGTCCTGTGACAGCTGTCTGCAGCATCGGAACATGCAGTCTTCCTGCTATCCCATAATACATCTCTGCCGCTCAGTGCAGACAGATCAGCAATCCAATTTCACACGGGATCGCACACTGCTGACTTAAGGGGTGACGAGAAAAGCTGGCCCGAAGAATTAGATTAAAACAGTAATGTTAAGGGGTACCGGTTGGCCTAGTGGTCAGTTTGCATGGACCATGTGCAGAGGCTGTTGACCTCGGTGTGTACGGCCCAGGTTCAATTCCTACCTACGGCTCCTTCTTTTATGTTGTTCTCCCTCTGTCTCTATGTGCTTTTTTTGAGCTCTAGCAAATGTCCTGGAAAAGGCATAAAAAGTCCCAAAATTAAACTAAAAAAAAAAAAAAAAAACAGTTATGGTGTAACGGAGGGAGATTAAAAACTTGTGGTTGTAAAGCTGCAAAAAGGTGTTGACCATCATTACTTTCATCATTGGAGCAGCTACAGAGAGAAACACTAGCTCCTAATTTGCCCCAAAGATGAATCTCCACTCTGTAAAAGATTCTGCAGTGTCTGTAAGGACATCAAACATGCCAGTTAGTGCTCTGTGACAAGCCAGACAGTAATCTCTGTGGACTGCTGGGAGTGCAGGTGTACAGTCCTTTTAATATCAAACACTAATGCATAGTCATGTGACATAAATAGACTATTGACTGCTCTTTGGATTGAGCCATTAGAACAGAGACTGCCGGTGTGTTCAAAAGCCTGCTTTACATTTGTCAAACATGCAAACAGTATTTTACAATGCCTGCACGATTTGCATGACTACAAAAGCCCAGAACCAAAAAGATTTCCTTTTACAAGATTTCAGTGGTTTTACAGAACCATTTCCTGTCTTTTTTGTCTTTTCTATTTCCTTCAAGAGGTTTAAAGTCCTACTCAGATGAAGTGGATACATCAAAGCAGAGACAGAGAGGATAAAGACGTTGCCAGGTTTTCAGAAATTGTGACAGGAAAAACAGACGGGTTTGATGAGCGCTCCATTGTTTGTTACAAAAGGTCAACTTGGATCCCACCCCCTACAGAGAAGACAGAAAGAGAGACACAGGAGGAGCCAGGCGAGGATAAAGATGTGATGAAACATGAGGAACATCCTGTCACGGAGAGATTGACAACACAGACAAAGATAACACTGACCTGAAGGTGTTTTTTGACCTGTTGTGTTATCCTTCCGCATCTGTCAACCGTTTCAAATTCATGGGGAGTTTTTTAATCTTAAAACCAAAATCATGGCTCAATGTTTTTTGGATGAAAATAAAAATGACATTCTTTCTGTGTCTAAGAGTGAAAGATTTCTGATAAATCTCATCAAAGTCATCACTCTGTCTGTCTGTCTAAATTTTGAAGCTCCGTCTTGAATAACAATCACTGCAGCATAGGTCGGTCTGATTCCAGGATGGAAAGCTTTAATTCTCCCCACATGGTGCAGAGACATCTGGACCTCGGTACAATCGCTCCTGGTAAACATACAATCACAGCTTCTTGTTAACACTCTAAGGTTTCCATGTATCATCTTCAGAAAGAAAACAAAGCTTAATCCTCGCTTTGCTCCCTCGAGGTCCGCTGTTTGTGAATGACTCTGTTGTGGACGCCTGGCGGCAGATTTGTTTGTCCACAAACAGTTTGATGATGTTTGTGTTTTGGGAAATTAGATTATAAAGAATTCATGCATGACTGATGGCAAGTTAAACAGAGTAGAAGGAAAATTAGATTGGTGAGTTTGATTGAAATCAGGTGTATGCATCTAACTACACAAGCTATGGGCGCAGACACACTGCCTGCGTTTTGTGTAACGGCCGTGTCACGTCTCTGTTTTGATTTCGTCATATATGTTAACGTGTCAGAGCTTACTGTCGGCGTGCACAGAGAATAGAAAACTCTATTTCTCTAGGCCATCATAGTAAATGACAGGCATGAAGACGAAAGTACAGTTACACTAACAGTGTGATTTCAAAGTAAAAGCCCAGTCTGGCATTTCTGTGGAGAAATTTCCCTTGTTTGGACAGAACGCTTTTTTTCTGAAGTTGTTACAGGACAGTTGTTTGTTAAATAAAGTTTCTTAGGCAGCTTGCTGGGTTCCTCAAAAAAACTTTATTAACCAAAGTTAAAAACATGAAGTAAATAATAATAACATAAGAAAAGGTTAAGGACGATATTTCTTCTGGTATTCTCTCTCTCTCTCTTTGCCTGGCCCCCTCTTCTCCTAAAGGCATTTGGATAAAAAATAAAAGCTACGTTGGGGAAATTAAGTATTTCTCATCAATTCCTTTGGTCTACTTCTTGGGAAAAAAAAGTCCTCGCAGATCAAGTGACATTTTCCCTCTGAATGTTAATGACACACAGTGAGTCTGTCGTAGGGCGGCGACACATCCACTAGTGTCTAATAAATCAAATCAAATCCAGGAGTGGGAAGTTTGTTTACCTCTCTGCTCCTCGGAGGACGATAGGCAGCTTCTGCTGTTTACTATTTAGGGAGACGTTTGAGTGTGTAATTCCAATTTATGTTAAAATGTCAGGAATAAAAACAAACAACACAATATCCTTTGACAGTTATATATATCAGCTATACAATTTATTTAGTATGAACAGCATGAATAATGGAAAAGAACTGGATGAATCATCTATATCTTTCTGTAAAAAGTAATACAAATCAGACTGGTGACATTTCAAGCTGCGAGGAGATTTGTTTCCTCTCACTTCCGTTGAGTTTTCTTGGTTTTCTTGATAATGTTTTCATTAACACCCTGCTGAGACTGTCTGCCTGGAAAATTGTAATATTTTGTTGATGATGAAGGCTAAAATGTTTGATCGAACAATGTGAGTTTCCTTCCCAAGCTGAAGCCAAATTGTAAGCTCTCACCTGCCACCCTGCAACCCCCCTCCCCCCTCCCTGACTTCCTCATCTCTGTTCCGTCTCCTTCATCCAGCTCCCCCAGCGTGAGCCTTTTTAAACTTTAATCATCTCATTTTCAATGCATTTCACAGCAACTTGTCACAATGTTATCCTGATTTTCAAAAGAAGAACCCTCCCCCCCCCCTCCCCATTTAGCCTCAATCGACTCAGTGGTTTCAGATTCCACCAGTCTGTTCATTACCGAGCTCCCTGACATCAGAGTGATGCTGACAAAGAGAGGTTTTACTGATGAAAATTTAAAGGCTCTGCAGAAAAATACAAAATAAACTCCTGCTGGAGGTGATGCACAGTCATATCACACTATTGATCCACACACTCGTACGAGTTTTTCCCTCAAAAACATTGGATATTTTAAAACCTGACTAAAACACAACTCATTAGAACGTGTCTTGTCTATGACGGAATTTGGCTGCAATCAAAGGAGAGCAGAAAGCGAGGAAAAGAAGATATCTCTCACAGGAGTCCTGCTTCTTGTGTGTTTCTTTCCTTATGAGTGAGTCAGAGCGAGGCCATGACACCTGCTGTGCTCTGGATACCGTGTTGTGTTGGTCACAGTGTGCACTTTGCAATCCACCGGCCAGCTAAACCGGATGAAACCAAAGTCCTAAAAGTCACAATAGCTGATGTTTTTTTCAAGACGAGCTGCATTGATTGGTGCTCTTAATTCCTGTAAAATGTGGGGTTTTTTTATGAGGCTGTCGAGGTAAAAAAAACAAAAAAACTTTTGCCGAATTTGTTGAAATGAATTTCAAACTAATATTAAGAATCAAAAGACAAATACGATATGTATAGTAAAACATAAAAATATGACGTATTCAAAATACAAGATGTATCCAGTGTGATTTTCTAAAAAGCTTTGGCTATGTGCTCCTTTGTTTATCCGGGGAGCAGTGATCAAAGTAAACTAAGCTGTTTGTAGATCGTTCTCCCTGTTCCTGCGTGGGTTCTCCGGGTACGCCGGCTTCCTCCCACAGTCCAAAGACATGCTCTTCAGGCTAATTATTGACCCCTAATTGCCCGTAGGTGTGAATGTGTGTGTGTCAGTTTACTGTCTCTGTATATCAGCCCTGATTGGCTGGAGAACAGTCCAGGGTATCCCAAGCCTCTCGCCCAATGACAGCTGGGATCAGCTCCACCCCCTGCGACCCCGAATGGGAAAAATGGTAATGGTTGAATAAAGCTTCAGACCAACTGATCATAAAACAAGTATATACAGAGGTTTCTATTAAACATAATTGAATAAAATGATAATAGTTCCATTTTAATCCCAGATAATATGTTCAGTGAGTAATGAAATACTGAAGAAGCCAATGAAGAAAACTGAAGCAGAATAGATCTGAAAATAAGACAGTTAACAATCTAATCTTACTGCTTTGAACCACTTGGAATCACACAACAATTATAGTAGATTATTTTGAAATACAATGTCACTTCAGGACATTTGTCTATGAAGAAATGATTCTGTATAGCATTTAATCCTCTGTTTTACCATGACTGTCACCCTGTGACATCTAATAATTCCCACTAACCCCGGAGGAGAATGTCAAAATAAGTTGTTACTTAGAGTTGTGTTGTAATTTATCTCCCTGGTGATTCAGCTTTTATTTCACTGATGGATGATATACAATTGAGTCATAATTTATGTAAAAACTAGGCACAGTTTGTTGGAGCAACAGGCTGCAGATACAGAGTTTGGGACTTTTCAGAGACCGGCCCTGCAGACGAGCTTTTTGATAAAACACTGCGTGCGATGTTGCAGCCTCACAGCTGAGCAGGTGCTCGGGGCCCTTGTTAGAATGCCTTTGCAGGCCACAATAGAAATGAATAAGAGCAGAACCAAGGTTTAATAGTAACAATAACAGGGCTTTGATTTACCCGTACACATTCCCTCATAAAGTTTATATCTAAACACTTTTGCCCTCACGTGCAGGGTAACACATTGAATTGCTTTGTCAGCCATTGAATGATGACAATGGCCTCAGGGGGAGTTGGACAGACTTTGTTTGGGTGTGTAGTTATTCAGGCACACAAAAGCATGGGCCGAAGCAGTGTCAGAGGAGATTTACTGTGTCTGTGGTCGGTGCATTCAGCAGGGTATCTAATCATGTGCACTTACAGGCTAAATAAGCAGAGCATTATTTACCTCTGCTCTTAGAGGGCAGGCTCCACTAGGAGTGAGAGAAAGAGAGAGAGAGAGAGAGAAAGGTGGGGGAGAAAAAAATGCCCGCAAGGATCTGCTGAATTTCAAATTGAAGCAAAAGATCCGACAGTGAGGGTGAGTGTTAGAGAAAGATGAATGGTATCCATGGAAATAAAGCCAGAGGAGAGGCTGAGGTGTCTGACTGTTTTCCAGTTAAGACCCTTTCCTTCACACACTGCTGACAGCCAGCTGACACACATTGTACGACTATTGGCCAGACTGGTCAAGCATTTAATTATACAGTTTCTATAAGTGGAAACTAAATCACAGATATGCTTAATAGCTGATTTTGCAATATTTATGCACAAATGCAGCACCTGAGACTCTGGAAATCAGTCTTGAAATAGAAAAATATAATTTGGATTGAATGTAGTTTTTTCTAATACTTTTTAAAAGCGTACTTTTAAAATGACCCTTTTTTTAGGGTCAATTTTGGATGTGTTCATCTGTGACTTTAAATATTTGTTTGTGTCATTGAGGCTAATTTATTATCACTATAGGATCAAATATCATCTTAGCTCTGTGACTGATAATTATGGATATTGATATGAAGATAAACATGTCATTAATTTATCTATATAAACATAAAAAAAACTCTAACCATCACTTCTGACAGCAGCATCTATCTGGGTCACAGTCAGAGGTCATTAACAGGTGAGAGTTGGATTCTGCACAAACATTTGAGCAAGTGAGAGAGAAGGAAGCTTAAAGCCTGAACAGCATGGAGAACGTTGGAGATTATGTCCAGTTGGAGAGTTTTACGGATTTAAAAGTTTAAACAGGGAGAGACAAAGACGTCAAAGAAACTTGAGAGAACAGGAGGAGACACTGAGATGTTTCCATGACGACTCAGGGAAAAGCAGGTGTTGTTGAATCTGATTAAAAAAGTTTTTTTTTTTTTTTTTTTACCTTAGACGAAGCCGAAGCCACCAATCCTGCTGGGGTTATGCCTCGCTTGACTCCTATGTCACTGCTCGATGTCGTCACGGCGACTGTAACAGGGGTGGGGAGGAGGGAGGGGATGACCGGGAGGGGGAGAAGCCCTGGTCGGTTGTTGCCGTTGATGACGGCGGGGGCGCAGCTGTGATTGGCTCCTCCATTGTGGAGGCCAGAAGGACGGATGTCTCTCCGCTCCCAGGGTCCTCGGTAGTCCCTCTCAAAGCGGTTGTGGTGGCGTGACATCACTTCCTCTTCCTCTCAGAGGGAACAATGAGGGCAGGCCTACATGAGATGGAAAGAAAGAGTACAGGTCAGGTGTTATCGAGAACATGTTGACACTAAGGGGTAAATGCTCACAGCATCTGCTCCCAATGCACCTGACAATGAACACACTGGGGTTCATTTGTTGCAAGTACTGCTTAGCAGGTCTTTGAAAACTCCATCAGTGCTAAAAATCACAAGAGGTCAGTTTGCCACATAAAGCATCTTTGCTAAACGACAAGAAGTAAAAACATAGCAGCTGAGTGGAACAGCAGTATCATGACCCTGCGGTCATAACTCATTCATCTGACCAGATATTAACTCCTGCAATTACAGCTCATCTCATACATTGAACGGCCGCTTAATTCAATCAGATCAGCTTAGAAGTGCAGGTGAGGTTTCTTCTCTTTTTACAGCAGAGGATGCTGTGATGTGCAAAGAGGCGACAGTGAGCTGGAATTACATCAGTATGTGCTACGATGCTATTGTGTAGCATGAGCAGTATCACTCTGTATTATATCATAAATCAAAGCGGTGCAGGTTCTGAGCAGTGAAATCTATCACTGAGGGGATTGTAGCACATTGTACCTCTCATCACCAGAGGCGACCAGAGTTCTTGAAATATATCAAAGAAATAAATAACCTCAAAACAGGTTAAGCCCCCCATTCAAAATCCCCAGGTCTGTGAGGAAAGATTGACGGCAAACAGTGATCTTTATTCTGCACGCTGGGGTCTGTCACGCTGCTTCTTACCTCACTTAAAAGGCAGATGCCTTAAAAAAAAAAAGAAAAAAAAAAAAAGCGACAACTCTGTGTGTAGCTCTGCATGAGTTTTTCCTAAAGCAGCTTATACTGTAAGTGAATGGCTTTTAATGCAGGTTATATTTTGGCAGTATTAAATACAACCACATGCAAACGTCCAGCTAAGAAGGTAAGAGTCTTTGAGCAGTGTTGTTGGAAATATATATATATATATATTTTTTTTTACAAAGGTTTGATGTGAGCGACACACAATGCAGCCTGTGGTGGGAGCACTGGCCCTTCTGTTCACTGACTAAACCCTCTTTCTGTGTCTGCTTTGTCTTTTTGTCTTAATGCACTGTATTCTCTCTCATACAAGCTCTGGTCTGTACATAAAGCAAAATGATATGTAGCCATGGATTGAGAAACTAAAAGCTGCAGGCCAACTCTCTCACACTCCGCCGCTCACTCTACAATAACCCCATTTTAATAACCTAACATATTACAAAAGAAGACGTGTCTGCTATCTTTGTAAAATGTTGAAGGGGGAGAGAGTAGCAGGGTGCTCGTCCAGCCGAACAATGTCAGAGTTGGTGCAAGGTAATATTTTTTCTTATCATCCAAGCGCCACACAATAACAAAGCAGGTGAACAATGCCTTCACAGAAAAGGACAGGGAGGTTAGAAAAAAATAAATAAGGAAAATTATCTCTACAAGAGTCAGAATTGAGGGCAGAGGGCTTTTTTCAGTCCAATTCTGAACCATTCTTTATCAGTGTTTTTCAGATGTGAAATACAGTACATGCTACTGTGCAGTCACTGTGCTACAAAGTTGAGGCGGATTTGTTATTTACTGACTACTTCTTACCTTTTCCTGTAAACCTCCAGGAACAAAGGCATGCTGGATTAAAAAAAAAAAAAAAAAAATCCATTACATTATGCTGGAATAGCACTGGACAGAGTTTGTGAGAGCCCACACAAGAGAGAGCTTTGTGAAATTATCTTCAGTAAGGCAGGAACTGCAGCAAGGACAGAAAGAGTGAAAAGTACGTTCTTCATACTTCAAGAGTTGCAGAGGGAGAGCACACTGTACTTGCACTGAGTGAATGCAGTTTTTAAATGTGCATGAGTAAAAAAGATTAAAGTTCCTTGTGTTGCATTCAAGATGTAGAGAAGTTGGCACATTTTTGAACATAAATGATTTAGACCACGGTTGCATCATGGGTCTTGTAGTTATGTTATATAATAAAGTATAGGAATATAGACAGGACTGTAGTCAAATAAAACCAAGAGACTACCGAGACTACTGTTCACCTCAACCACCTGATACATGCAGGGAACTAATTTCATCCGTTCAACAACAGAGTAGGCTACCGTTAAATTAGCCTTCCTTATGTTTAAGTTGAAGATTTCACCACTCGGTGTCACTGTTGTTATTCACACCAGCTGTAGATTAAGGGTGTAGCCTGTTGTTATCACCTTATCACGGTGCGTTGTCATATCTGAAATACATTTTTCTGTCGCTGTTTGTATATTAACGACAGATAACTGAAGTTATTTGCAGCCGTTAGTCTGTTCAGAGACTATTAGGCACGAGAGGAAATACTTGAAAGAACAATACTTAAAAAAAAAAAAAGGCTTTTCCACAGGAAGTGAAAACGTCATTACTGCGAAAATATTGTGATTATTTTGGACGTTATTCTCTGCTATTTAAGATGAACCTTACGTCTCCCTGGTGCAACCAAGCAATGAAGATTAAGTTAGAACGCATCTAGTTTCAACGAAGGGTTTAGTGTGGACTTAACACCATAACTTAAAACAAAACTTACACTTAGCTGGTGCAACAAGGCGCTGGTATCATCTTGTGTTGCACAATTAAACCAACATGCCAGATATTATAAACATCCTACTTCTACCTCTCAATACGTTTACAGTCATTTAAGTGAATTCCTGTCATCCTGTATCAGTGTTCAGTGTGTAACAGCAGGCCTGCAGCGGATCCACAGTGTCAATGTGTCACTGAGACATATCCCACTAGATAGATGTAGATGTATGCTCCTCATCTACACACGGATTTAAAAAAAATCATACTTCATTTTTTTTTTTTAATTAGTGAATATCAAGGCTGAGAGTGGGTGCTGTGTGTGTGTGTGTGTGTATGTCAGAGTGGTCAAATTATTTTGCTCTAAGAGGTGCCTGTGGACACCAACATTCAGTAACTTTGCCAGAGCAGATAAACACTTAAATGCATCACATCTGCAGTGACACTTTGCTCTGAGCTGTGCTGTTGCAGGGAGAATGTGCCAATAAAGTTTTTTATCCCATTTCCTTTAAACATCCAATGAAGTCTCTATCAGCCCGGACACACAACAGTATTTCAGAGGAGATGTGATAAACTATGCTGCAAGACGTGCGTGAAAATCCAATCTTTTTAAAAGCCTTTTTAATAGCAAAGAGAAACCATTGACAACAATTAAGTCATACCCTGCAGCAATTAATAGCTGCTCATCCGCTCCTGCAATCCTGTTAGCATGTTAATAAGATTACCTGAGGGTATCAGAACTTCCTACGCCAAATGCTATTTTCTGACTCCAACATGAAACACCAGCTGAGGACTGGGAAAACTGTGTTGAGAGATGGAAATCTAAACAAATGATTAAAATCACTAAACGTCTGGAAGCTGAGAGAGTAACAGCAAAAATCTGGTTTCCAAGATGAGCAGCAGAGCCTGAAACTGAAAATATCGTGTTTGCAATCAAACTTAATGAGCTCGCTCTCTGACTGACTGACTGACTTTTCCATGGAGCTGCCAGTCACATCATGAGTCAGGAGGCAGAGGAGACACAGTGTGTGTTGGTTGCTTGGCGTTTTTTTTTGCCACCTTTTTAAAATACTGATGCTTCAGAATTCAATCTTTTTTAAATCATTCCGCATAGGACATTCCAACTACCTGTGTGATATGGTAAAATGGACTTGACTACGCTTTTCTCATCCTTTGAATACTCACCTGTGCTTTTTACACTTCATCTCACATTCAGCCATTCCCCACCACAACGTTCACACACTGAAGACAGAGGCTGCTACGTTAAGTGTCCAACTGCCTAACACTACTTTTCTACTCACAAGCATTCTCAAGCTGCTGGGGAAGCTATGCTGGGAGCAATTTAGAGTTCAAGTCATCATGACCTCACTGCTATCACCATGGAGATTCCTTGCATGTCCTGTGTGAGTTGTGAGACCACGCAGTGCACATCAGCACAATTATTTCAGTTACAGACAAGCAGAGGATTATTTGCAGGTGGAGACATGAGATGTGCTCCCTAAAGGACAGCACCTGACACTCACAGCATGCGGAGTGTATGTGTAGGTGTGTGTGAGTGTGTGTATGTGTGTGAGAGTGTGTATGTGTGTGTGTGTGTGTGTGTGTAACAGAGCTACGACAACAAACTCGTGGAAATACACAGGGAGACCGTGGTAGATGTGTGCAAAGAGGGAGATTAACAGATGGACAGAACGTGGCAGCGATGGAGTGTTTGGGAGAAAGCAAACCAGATATAACAACAGTAAAGTGTTTGTTTCTGTGTGTTTGTGTGTGTGTCTCAAACTTCCTTTCTAGTCTTGCACAGTCTTTCCTGTATTTAACACCCCCCTGCTCTTCCACCAACTACAGATACTCAAAAGAGGAAGGTACCCATGTTTACTTCAATTGACCCAGCAATGGTCCATATTACACCCCCACTAAACACACACACGCACACATATACACAACCACCTGCAACACTCACAAGTCTGTTTTATTAATGAATCAACAAGCCTGGATGGTATAAACAGGGGTAGGGGAAACTAGGTATTATCTAACTCAAGGGACACATTATGTCTGTACACTCAGTGTTCCCATGGGATCGATGTATAACCACAGCCCAGTCACACACACACACACACACACACACACACACACACACCTATACAACTGCACACCAGAAAATGTGCTGACATTTCCGTTCAGGATAATGTATAGCCTAGTTTGGGGTTGTTATGCAGACGGAACCCTGACAGGAGGAGCAGGTCTTCTCTCACACTGTCAGGATTTCTCCATGGTAACCTGCGCACCAGAGTTTACACGAGAGTTTTTTTTCTTTTGACTGCCTATTTACCACATCCCAGAATTCCAGCCACAAAACTAGAAACAGTGTAATGCAGTAAGTCGAGCTGTAATACAATCATTCTCACATTATTGGTATAAGCCATGAATTGTCATTAATTAATCACAAAGCCTGTAATTAGATTTTTGTTTCATCAGTTGACAGCATTGTTTTGAACACATGAATTCTGTTTTTCACTATAGTATGATGGTATTGTATGATAAAAATCGTGGGTGTACTGTCCTGTCGTCCTTATTGTCACCTGCTCAGGAATGACTATGGTGTTATGAAATGTTAAAACAACTATAATCCAGTGCCTGGTTGTCTGTATTCAAACAAGAGTAGCCCAAGGAACAGAGAGAAAATGCCTTTTCCTCCACCACCTCCACCATCCCACACTGCTGTTTAAATAAAATAAATAAACCACTCCAGACTAAACGCCACTTTATCACAACAGCAAGACTAAGAGAAAATCTGTGTGCTTTTATTGCAAGGATATGGGAGTGGCAGATTTCCAGATGCCAATCATGCAGTGTGTTCTTTTGTGGGTTTGTGCCAAGTCTCTCCGGCCCATGGCAGCTGTCGCCTTTTCTCTCTCTGCTTCAATCCTTTTGCTGATTTCTCTGTTCTCTGAACAAAAAACCATTGACAGCATCAAAACAAACATCTCTTCCTCCTAATGCACATAAACAGACAGAGTATTAACACGGATATATACAAATAAACACAACGGATGGAGCAAACATAGCTTCTATTGGTGGCTGCATTATTGCAACTACTGAATTATGTCTGTGTTAATATGTCAATATAGGCACAGTCTATGTGCAGCTCAACTTTTGGTATCCTGACAAAAACATGGTATCTTGATTATCTGACTATATACTGACGATATGACATGCCGTGGAGATTACAGAGGGACGTGTGTATACATCTCATTCAATACCATCAGCCACTTTAGTTGCACAGCTAAAGTTGGAGGAGAGATCAGGCGATACAAACATCAAGAACAGAGACAGAGCAGTGATGAGTGAGAAAGTGAGAAGGAGAATTAAATGAGAGCAAGAGATGGGACACAATGTGGAGGAGAGAGAGAGAGAGATGTACAACAAACAAGTTTGTGAGCTGACGGCCCTTTACTATAAAAAGCTGCCATGGCATGTGGTTCTCCAGCAACAGGGATCATGACATCACCTCCGTCGCCATAGAGATGCCCTGCACGAGTTTGATTTTGCTCTTCTGGTCATCACCACAGAGATGCTCCGAGGTTGGATTGTATCTTGACCTTCCCTGCATCGGCAACAAAGGCTCTACATTTAGGTCCATCCCTCTGTTACATGAAGGTGTATTTTTACTGGAGGGCTCCAAAAGCCTTTAAGTAAGAAATTTAACCACCATCTGCTGTACAGGCCCCCGTCCTGCTGGATGAACTTCCCCCAAACCACAGGGTAGATAGATAATTTACATCTAGTACATCTAGTGTGTGAAATTAAATAAAAAGATTTATTCTATGAGCACTGATCCAATACTGTTTCACTAAAATTGATTTAACAAAGAACAAAATCCATCATGCAGTACTCCATGTTCCTAAAGATAAAATATATGAAAACCTTCTAATTAACTTTTCTTATTATTAGTGCCAGAGGTTCGTTAAGTGTGGGCTGGGACCCCCTGAGGGGTCGCGCGACACCAACAAGGATGTTGTGAAATGCTTTCGAAAGAAAACGAGTAAATATTTTAAAATGATATGAAATTGCAGATTTTTCACATGAAAATAAAATATTTTTCATATAAAAAAATAAAAAAAATTCACGTAAACATATACAAAAAAAGAAAGAAACATATCATTAAGTGAGATTAATGAATGGCTGAAAGTTTGTTTTAAAACATCTCCAAACTATCCTTGAAATGTAAGTTTGCACTGGACTGCAACAACATAGGTGTCTGCACACACCTGTTTGTCCATTTTTCTACGTATTTTGTTCCCAAGTGTCACACAAGTCAACAGTAACATCCTGGTTGTTCAGATCAGCGCCATATTGAGGAGATGAAGGAAAAACTAAACATGAAGTCAACGGTCAATCTAGGAAGAAACCCAGAACAAAACAAAGTGAATCTAAGTTGTTCTGACTTCCTCAAAAATGTAGACAGATACAAACTAAACTTTGACCATTTGAAAACAAAAGAATAATATTCACTTAGAGTTTTAGTTTTATGTCAAAATGACAGTGAAAGGACATATCTAATAAATCAAAAAAATGTGATTCCCAAAAAAGGAAATTTGATCAAAGCTGGAGCCAGAGTTCAGATGTGCTGCAGCCCCAAATTCCCAACTCTGTCAGCTCCAATCATTTCTATCATTGTTAGTGACGGAGCCCGGAGTCAGACAAGTGTGATGCATCTATACATAAAAAACCCCTTAAGACACACAAGAAGCATTGCACATAAGTATGCACACAAAACCAGATCAGTCACACAAACTCAGGTACACACAAATACATCAAGACAGTTCTCTCTCCCTGATTAAGCCAGGCCGTCAAGCTCGATCGTGCCCAATCAACACCATTGTTTATCGTACAGCATATTAATCTCCTCGTATCTTAACCTTTTCTAAAGGGCAGACACCACAGTGATCTCAGTGCAGCTGTTCAGGACAACATCATCTCACTCTCTCAGTCCTGCTTTATTAAACAGGAACAGAGAAAGAGCACACAGAGACTGGAGCTGCAGGCCGGACCGGCCCAAAGGAGCAGTTGGAGCAGTATAGATTAATGGCCCAGGAGACAGCAGAGGCAAGTGGAATGAACAAATAGAGAGAGCCGCGGCTGTCTCAGAGAGAGGGAGGGAGAGAGAGAGAGAGAGAGAACAGTATGTGGTGGAGGTTGTTGGGCACCATCAGAGAGAAACAAACTGGACATAAAATGAGAGAAAGGACAAAAGGAAGTAAAAAAAAAAAAAAAAAAAAAAGGGAAAGTCCGAGGAGAGGGCGAATATGCGAAACACGCACACACTCTCTAATCAATATGGTGGGAATGAGTTCCCAAAGTAAATCAGTTTCCTTGAAATAACATAGAACAGCCACTATCTCTCTTTTTAATACCATGTCAGAGTGTGTACAGAGTTTTATGAAGTGAGGAAAAGGGAGAGCGAGAGAGACAGAGCGAGAGGGGAAAGGAACACAGGGAGTATTGCGGTGTGTGTGTGTCTAGATACTGGGGCAGTGGTGATATATAGGCTTGGACAGTTGGTCTGCGCTCAAATAACAGAGGAGAATAATTAGTTGGGGTACAGTGTCCATGCTGGTCTCTGTGTCTAGAACCTGCCTTCCCTCAGAACAAGGATACGCTATAATATGTGAATTCATCACAGAGGTGAAATCTATCCCTCTGTTCTTGTGCTCACATTGATTTTGGGAATATTGAAGGCCAGCTAACTTTTCCACATTGGCCTCACAAACCTTTCTCTGCCTGTCACCGTCCACAGAGCCTCCAGATTGATTACATGACATCATAGCGGGTTGACCTCCACTTAACTATCTGACCTGGGGGCCACATCATACTCCACGTCTGATGTACAGCTAAATAAGTAATGGGATACATTTGCATTAACTGGCCATTACCTGGATGGGTTAAAGAACAGAGAGATTAATGGATAGACTTTAATGTATGAGATCAATAAAAGCATCTGACTGGTTTGTAGTGAGACCTACTGATAGTGTAGGAAAACACAAACAGAGTCCTGATGTAGACGAGGTGTCTCGCTCTCCCTCAGACTGTCACTCTTTAAAGACAGTTTTATGTTGTATGAATTAAACACTTCACATTTTAATTACATGTGGCTGTAATGATGAGTCCGAGTCAGTGATGAACACATGACACATGACAGACATTGACTTATGAAAGGAATAGACAGAACAGGACCTGTCAATACTTCCTTGTGAGGAAGCCTTTTTTTCCATCTGCCTCTCACTTCAGATTCCAGGTATGCACTGTTTGAACCATTCTTCCTTACATTCCACTGCTGATACACGAGCTACGTTACAGTTCCTGTGAATTCCAGTATGTCCCTGAGTCATAGAAATCAGGTGGCTCACATTAAAAAACAAGTTTGTGATTCTGTGTAAAAATCCCCCAACCAGGGTAACAATGAAGATAATTGTTGTCTTCTTGGACGCATAAAATAAAAAAATGAAACAAGCCAAGCTACTAGCCTGGTATTATCTGCAAACAATCAATTTCTCCTCTAGTGGCAACAAACAAGACTGTACATGTTGAGGGGAAATTGGGATAGAAACCTGCATCCGGGGACGAATAAATTGTGGATAATATTCCCGACACTCAGCAGTGTTGGGAGAAAAAGCTGTGAAATGTAGAATTTGATATGCTGCAACGGTCAGCCGGGGGTTCTCTGTAGGAACAGCAGATGAGACAGGAATATTGGAGATGGAGTTTGTTTAAAGCAGGCCTTAAAAAACCCCATCAGGCACTGCTATGAGTTAATGTATAGACGGGCTGAGACCTGAGCTAGTATGACAGCAGCAGCATGGAAAGTGACATTAACATGTAAAAGATAGACTGGCTGCATACAACAGAGCTACATTTTAAAGCTGCTGGAAGACCAATGAGATTTATGAGAGAGGACTACAAAAAAAGAAAGTAAAAGAAAGAAAGAAGGTTGACACAGAGGAGGGGGGGGGGGGGAAGTGTTGAAGATGAGGAGGGCTTCAGAGCAGAGAAATAATTTACAAGTATTGTTAAAGCAGAGCTGGTGGGGACAGTAAAACGAAAATGCCAAAGCGCTCTCTAGAGGAAGAGCAGATTCATACCTTTTTACAGACATATTTTATCAGAGGAGAGAGGAACACTTTCTCAAGTCGTCCCTCCAGAACATTCAAGCCCTTCAGTGCTTTTTTAAAAAAAAATCACACTGTGAAGTTCTAAAGTTCTAGTCAAGAGATGCTGATGGCAATATCTAAAATCCATGGGCTAACACACAACCCCCCCCCCCCCCCCCCCACAGTACACAGTGATGGGATGGGAGGGGCTCCTCTTTCAGCTCCCTAAAGCAATGTCCTTTGGGTATTTTTGAGAACATGGAACTGCTCTCTCCTGACTCTTCCACCTTGCAACCCCCGTCCCCTCTCGCAGCGCATTCTTTCTCTCCGGCAGAGGGTCTTTTACAGAGCGTGACACAGGGCGTACCAGCTGGATAATCCCACAGAGACCGAAAAGCCATTAGGAAAAGCAGGCCGCTAAAATGCCAAAACCAGATCATGTACCCTTGTCCTACCCAGTCGCTCTTTCAAACGCAAAGGCAATTGGTATCACATCTTTAAAGAGTAGCACGGAGATGGGGAGAGCAGGACAAACACACACACACACACACACACACACACAACTTCTTATTTACTTCAAGGACTACTTGTGGTGAAACGCATGACTCCGGGGCTTTCTGACAATGAGGGCCAAGAAGGCAGAGGAGGTGTGTGTATGTGTGTTGTTAAGATGTCAAAGCAGCGGTCTACTTGAGAGCTAATCATGCCGAAGGTAATGAAGCTAGAGACCCCGTCAGCCTGTGAGGTTAATGGAACACCTGTATGCACACATTGTGGGAGACAAGAGAGCGAGATCTGTGTGAATCATTGCAAGTCAATGGGAGTGTTTTTTAGAAGACTTAGTGTGCATTATTCACCAGGAGTGCTGTGAGTCCACAGACACCTCAGCAGCCCGAGAGGAAACCATAAAAAGACGTGACAGAGCGATGCCAGCATCCACATCTGTCAGCATCACAGAACAAGAAGGAACCTTCTCTCTCCAACACATAAGGGCAACTTCTAAAGATTGGAAATCTAAAAGTACTGTGGCAAACCCTGAAAAGGGAGAGGAAGCAGAGGAGGAGCAAAATCTTTGAAAAGAATCATTTAAACTTGCAAGAATGGAAAAAAAAAAAAAAAAGGGGTTGGGGGTTAAATTTAAATGTAGCATTTAGATTTTTGGGAAATCGGCGGCATTTAAGCATATTTATGTAATTTGTGCACCAATCTATAAACACATATTAAAATCTGATCAAACAAGTCATTATGTTGACAGCTTTCAATTCCATTCACCGCTAGACATCTGCAGGCAACCTTTGAGAAGGAGAACGGGGGCGGCTTAATTATGTAAATGTCTGTCAATGTAACGAATCAGAGGCGGAGAATTAGCAGGCTGTTAGTCTCTCTTAGACCTTCAAATGCTGCTAATACAGATGAAGGGCTGCAGCCTGATTTCATTATCGCTGCTCTGAAAGAGGGAGGAAGAGAAAGAGAGAGAGAGAGAGGGAGAGAGAAATGAGAGATCGGGATTGGGAGATAAATGTACAGGGGACGTTGGAACACAGGCCTCCATGCAGAGCCCCATCAAGTCCAAATATCAAATTAGCCAAATGAATGGTACAAGATAAAGGACTACGCAGGGAGGAGAGCGGGCACGGCAAACAGGCAAATGAAGGAGAGGAAGAGAAATAGAGAGACGAAGAAGACGGAGAAGCTGCAAGGGCGAATTAAGAATGGAAAGTTACAGAAAGTATTTCAATTTATGGATAGAGCCTAAGTTAAAATAAAGATTAAAAAACAGTAAAAAAAACCCACAAAGACAGATAAGCAAGATAAGCAAGATATCACAGTTTATTAGTCATTGCTTGTGACAACTAGAGACTGCCACAAGAAGATTGTCACTGGGTCTAAATCAGATGAGAAACAATGGAATGCCAGTTGTTAATTTCAGCAGCATTATAGCGTCTATTGTCTGCCAGTAAGAGGCTTGTCTGCAAAGTCGTACTATTTTATCCTCTTTTCTCTTGCAAATATTTTCTCCCTCTACTCTATCACGCATACACAAAGTACACACTGCGCCACACTGACTCATCTCAGAGGCAGAAACCACAAAATCAATTCTCCCCCTTTTTAAGTGAGCCATTAAAAGGCGCCAAGCAGTGTTAAAGCACTTACTCATGACATTAGAGATAAGGTTTAACTATTTATCCTGTTTCAACTTAACCCTAATACACACACATGCAAAAAGACACACACACACACACACACACACACACACACACACACACACACACACACACACACACACACACACACACACACACACACACACACACACACACACACACAAGTTATATATAAGTTCTACAATATGGGTGCATATAGTATTCCAACAAGAAACTCAAACATCAAAATAATAAAATGACTTTCTCCGCTTTCTTTCCCTTCTTCCTGCACAAACACAAATAAAGGCTGTTTCTCCCTCCTCCTCCATATTTTCATCTCTCAGGGTCTCTTCCTGTCAGAACCACGGCCCAAAACTCTCAGTCAGTCGGCTCAACTGGGGACGGCTTTTCAAGCTCAAACAGCTTCCCCTGACTAGCTAGAAGTGTGTTTACTGTATTTGTAACACCAAGCTTACTTCCTGCATCATTCACCGCGAGTCAGAACTAAAACTATACATCCGTCATGAGGCTGCTGCAGTGTGTGTTTGCTCTGTGTGGATGTGCTGGTGTGCATCCTTTGTGCATAGCTGTGCAAAGGGGTCACAGGGAAAGTGAAGGTTTTAATGAGTTAGTGAGAAAATCTGTTCAGCAGAGTCAGTTCTGTATTTTGTGACGGTACTTCAGGGTCCGTCTTGACATCATGACATCATTTTGTGTGGGTGGGGCAAAGGGGATCTATACATATAAAAGCTATAGTGTTTATTTTACATTACATACATGAAATCCCTGTTTCATTAAGAGCTGCTTACTTTTTCACAGTACAACTTTGTCAAATAACTGTGACAATTTTAGACAGATGTGCATTACGCTTTAAGTTGAAACATTAATTAATGTTCACTTTATCAGGTGCATGAAGAGGTGTTTGTCTGACTACTGGACATCCCAGTTTTGATTGAAAATGACTAACTGCATTTGCAGCAAAAAAGGTAGTAAATTGTATTTTATGGCATATCTTAATATATTGCAGAAATTGCAATAACATCATATGGTGGAAAAAGTTCTGCTATAGTACAGTCTTGTTTGGCCTAATTTTAAAAGTTGTTTTGACTAATGCATCTTTAATAAAGGTCAAACATAGTTTTTCTATTACTGACAAATGCTGCTGACTGACATCCTACAGTGTGTTTGTAGATATGATTAAGCACTGTCATGTGTTTACATAAGCTCATCTCTTACACACAGTGCTCAACTGAGTGTGACTTATTGGGTCAATAACACCGGTGTTAGGGAAGTGAAAGGAAAGAAAGAAATTCATCGTCAAAGCATAACTGAGTGCTTAATTGCCAAATTAGCTAGTTAGCATTAATACCTAATACTGTCACTTTCAGACAGTGTTCTGTGGCAGTCATGTTGGTTAAAGGTAGTAATACAGTCTACATGTTTCTACAGAATATTTTGCTCAGTTTGGATCTTCTGTTCCCTATAGTGCCAGAGGATCATCTAAAAGCATGAATCCACAATCCCAGCGTCTGGGTTTTATTTCTCAGATTACATTCTGTAGAAACACAACAACTCTCCTTCATTCAAAAAATTGAAACAAAAAAACAAACTGGTTCAATCATGAAGGTGGCAACTGAGACTGATAACTTCTCCGTAGCAGTAGAAGCCTTTCTTCCCCACCAGGTGGACGGTCCCTTAAGTGTGTGACGATCCATGGAAGTTATGAAGTGAATGTGTGTGCACTCTTGCTGCTTGTATAGTTTACTACAATATGTGAGAAACAAGTTGTAAAGTGTGACTGCTGGTGGCAGCGTGACTCTGTGTGAGAGAGAAGTTTGTGAATGAGAGAGCGAGGGAGTTTTTGCTTCAGTTATGTTACAGCAGTGCTGTTGTTTCTCAGCTGTAAAGATGAGTCAGTTAGGGACCTCTTCATGTGATGTCACACTTTTCTCACTGCACACTCACTGACCTTACACTAACCCAGTGGGATGCAAACACAAATACCACAGAAAAGCATGCACAGATATACACATGTACACAAGAAAGCACTCCGGAGGGCACAGTGCCACAAAACACACACATACCTGAGGACACATAAGGCTGCATGTTAATTCAATAAACACGCAAACACCTCAAGGTTATGCCTTAGTGCAACACAAGGTCTGTTCATTTAATACTAAGCTCACAAGGATACAGAACACCAGTGTTGTTACTGAAATGTGCTAAATGAGCGAAACAATCCTCCATTCGCCAAGCACTTTGGAATGTGAATAAACACAAAGATTGACCCTCTTGCTTACATTGTTGCTAATTACAACCTTTAATCTCTGTTCATGGGATGAGGATTATTCAACATACAGTGTCATCTACATTACCTCCTTTTTCATCTCTATTTGGTGTATGTAAAGCAGGGTGATATGGGACATATAATATATGTCCCATATCACCCTGCATGCTTTACACCATATTATGATGATTGAAGCTCATTTGACATTCAGAGAATCTGGAGGTTAGAGTCAGAAAGGGGAGGTTAACAGTTTCATTAGAAGACCCAAAGAAGTTAAAAAAGCGGCAAAAAAAAAAATAAGACAAGTCAGGGTAAGAGAGGGTCTGTATCATAAGAAAAGCATGTTAAATGTATTAATATATATGCACCAAAGTAATCCTCCCATCAAAAACTAGAGAGTGATTTAATTGGTAGCATTTTCCTATTATGAAAGCTGTGTATGAGAAACTAGATAACCGTAAAGAAAGCGTAAGACAAGATGAATAATTCCAGATTGGGTTATGGCATCAGCTTCCTCTCCACAGGACTTCAGGAAGCTTTTTGTCCACACAGAGTTATATATATGTATACATACATGTCCACAGCTGGAGAGGTGACAGAGTCACAGTGTGGTGTCTTATTAACATGTATTAAACATGTGACCCCATGTGACAGTGTTTGTTTCGATATAAGACACAAGATAACCTAATAAAAAGGATAAGCGCTCAGTGGAGCAACCCCTCCTCCCACTTATGCCTGCTGATCTGTCACATAACAGCTCAAAGGTGTGGACAAGATGGGCAGCGAGAGCCGGGACAGCTGGGTTATCAAGGGGGCACTTCTCTTTACTGTTGTTTCATCAACACTTCAGGGAGGCTTAACACTAAGCCCTGGCATCCCAGAGCCTTCGCTTCTATACCAGCTCTTACCGGCCATCATACCTAAATATGAAAAGCAGAGAGAAGAGAATGTGGATAGATGTCAGAAGAGAGTGAAGGCAAAGCCAGGGTGAGATGCCTTTTCTTTAAAGAGTAACTAAACCCTAAAACCACTTTTTTCAACTATAAACATCTGTATTTGAGTATGAAGTAGTGTTATGGATCAATTCAAGTCCAAATCTCGACATTTGAGTACAAAGTATTGAAATTTGAAATATTGTGTTAGAAATGTGCATAGTGTCTGCCCTTCAGTTTGAAAAACTCTAACGGCTGTGTGGAGTACAGTATGACGTAGGAGTGAATGCCTATGTCACCAAACCTATAAAAGCCTCGTGACTCTGATTTCTCCTGCTTATTCTGCTCCGGTCCCCGGCATCATAACGTGCCTCTCGCACACACACACTCGTTCTCTCTCTCTCCTCACTCGCTCCCCCCCACCCACACACATGCACACTGAGCCATTCACAGACAGACATACCCTGCTCATATAACAGTGCTTATTTGTCTAAAATTTAAAAGCCATAAATCCTGCAGGGGGTCCTTGTGTACCGCCCCCCTCCTTCTCGAAGATGATACATTGACATTCTAAATGCATTTTTTGAAATTCCAGGGTAGAGCAGTACAGCTGAAAATGTGGAGTTTAGTTACCATTTAAGAAATGAAATCATCATTAGAAGCAGCAGACAGTGAGTAGTGTCTGAAATTGTTTTTTTTTTGGTTTTTTAATTGTGCAGATTTGTGCAGTATAAAGTTCAAAGAACTCCCTGAGTGGACAGTAGGAGGTAGGACACAATCATTGTCAAATTAAACTACTATAAGAGCTATGCAATCCTTTTTTTTTGTTTAAGATTGACTTTGGGGCTATTTATGCCTTTATTTAGAGATAGGACATAAAATAGAGTCAGAAATCGGGGACACAGAGAGAGTGGGGAATGAGGTAAAATGAGCCACAGGTCGGATTTAAACCCCGGACGGCCCACTTGGAGGACTACAGCCGCCGTACATGGGGCCCATCCACTAACCACTACCCACCAGCGTCCCATGAAATGATAACTTTTGCTGTTATTTCCATGCTTAAGTAGGTGGGAATTAATTGATTGGACTTAAGGTATAACAGGAGAGTGGGCATTCAGATTCACTATCCACTCACTCCATACTCCTGTTATCCATACCTTTTTCTCTATTTACTTTCCCTCTCCAGATGCAAGCTTTCCTCTGTTGCCCATACAAAACATTTTTGCACACAAAGGTAATTCAAACTGTGTGAGTGTGTTAACTGTTACTGAGTCCGCCTGAAGCGTCAAACACTCACATTGCCCTTCACTGTCTGCAAACATGCATTCAATGCTTGTCCTGGATTTTACTGACAAGGACCAAACTGGAGATTGTATGGGCCTGGAAAAAAAACAAACAGTGAAAGTCTCAACTATATGCAAGACTCATCGCCATGACAACTACACCATAAAATTGTCTACATTATTTCAAAAGTTCTGTTGTTACACAATCTGCTGGACACTCAGCTTCATAAATAGAAAAGCCTGTTATCGATGCGAAGGCCCTTTTAAAAATGAACCCTTTGCTGTTACAGCTCATGAAAAATGGAGGAGGGAGGAGGTCACCAGGAGTGGGTTTTGTTTCAAAGCACCATTGAACATCAGCTTGAAAGCGAAACTAGATCAAATCTCATGGAGCAATAGCAGAAACCTGAGTGTTCAGTGACCTCCCATTTCCCCTCAGTTAAGACGAGAACAAACACATATCAGACTCCATCAGTAAAGTGTTGACTCTCCTATGACGCATCTGTCAACACTCATCCATGTTCACTCACAGGGGTACGGCTTCATTCTAAACACACACCAGCTAGAGAGAGGTATGTTTCTATGCCTCGTCTCCGCCAACGGTCATTAAATAGTCATGGGTACCTGTGCTGGGCTGAGCCATGCCGTGCTAGACAGCTTCAGTCTTTAGTGCTCAAGTTATGGCCATCGCTGCGGGGGTCACATAGAGTGCAAGGCTGCTCTTCGGTTACTGGACCAGTTAATCGTCGCCACATACAACAACTTTAAGCACACGCTACGCTTAAATATCACACACACACACACACACACACACACACACACACACAAGTCCTCCTCATTTTAACCCTCGCTGGGTTGTCTGCATGGAGAGAGTTCACTTAACGGTCACTGAGCAGTTTGATAAGATAATACTTGATTGATCCCCAGAGATTGTGTTATTCAAAATGTCTTGTGGACTGAGACATTGTGTATCAAATGCTAGATGAAGTGGAAGTAAAGACAATAATTATTATTAATTCAATGATTCCCTGACCTTTTCATCCATCTTCACTGAATCATAGGTCATGTTTTTCATACCTAAATTCATCCCCAAATGCTAAAAAGTATTGATGAAATTAATGGGCCCCAGTAGTTCACCATTTTAAGTGCTAGTTAGCCATTTAAAAAAAAAAAAAACTGTTATGTGGGTTTTTTTTAAGATTATGGCTCACTAGCCAATTTTAGCAGCAGAGCTCAGGTTAGAAATATTTAACATAGCAGCTAACAGACAAGACAAAGAAATCGGGAAACGCTAACATTAGGGATTATTTTTTGGTGTTATTGCATCAACAATTTCTCAGTTTTTAACACTTTCTTAAGGCTTTGAATGCTAAAGATTTGAAGAAAAAAAAAACTCACTTATATCCAATTCCCATCATCGCTCCACCCTAAGGCTCCATGTTGGGAATCCTGCACACTCAGTAGCAGTAAAGTGATGAATGACTACTTCCAACACACTGTGGACTCAGCAAATGTTAAACATTCTCATTAGCTGCTTGAGAGATCACACACACACACACACACACACACACACACACACACACACACACACACACACACACACACACACACACACACACACACACACACACACACACACACACACACACACACACACACACACACACACACACACACACCACTGCTACAGCCTACAACTATCCGAGCCTTAGGCGGTCCAAAACAACCTCACCACCAATACACTTGCGCTTCCTTCTCCTCCTGTCTTCATCACCTTCTCTATTTCCTGTCAGGTACTGAGCTGTCATACATGTGTCAGTCACAGCAGAAGCAGCGGGGGGCTGAAGATGGACACCTGATCTGTTGAAAGTAGTGCTCCACTTTAAATGATTCATGTTTTCACATCCTTTAGATTAATAAGCAGCAGCTGTCATTACAAAACACTGTGACTTCACTTGTGCTTTATCCATGATCTCAAGTTTCTTTCCTCTTCCCCCTTATCAAAAGAAGCAGTTCTTAAGACAGTTAGTAGCAGTAGCAAGCTGCCAACAGTGTCTCCGTTTAGGAGGAGGGTTTGTGATAAAGAGCTGCAAGCAGCAGGAGAGACGAGCAGAGATCAGACTTCAGGGCAGAGGTGGCTTCTGGCCATCCATCTCTGGTTTCAGGATTCAGAGAGTGCCGACAGGTCCAGGTCTCCCAGCGTAGGCCTCTGGGCTGTAACCACGGATACCCAGACAAATCAAGAGCTGTCACTCAAGAAGTACCAGCTACACAAAGTCACAGGAGATGGGAAAACAGGATTGAGGAGAGGGCTGTGGATTTGCTGATTCCTTTATGTGTTTGTAAGTTGCAGTGTGTGAGACAGGAAATTAATAAAGTATAATCTAGTGAGACATCCTCCGTCACTCTTGGGGAACGCACAAATACAAGAGACACAGGAAATATAACCAAAGAAAGTTTGATGGAATTTCTGAGTGAATTCAAACACTGACATGCTGATTGTAGCAAAAAGTCAGTACAGAAAGCAGATTTGTTTTAAAGTGATAATGATCAGTGTATGTATAACATCTCAGGCAACTGGTAGCAAAAGAAGTGTCCGATAAAGCCCAAGAAATAAAAAGCTTGCAATCAAACTTTCCTTTTACACACTTTCTTTTCTTTCCAGGCACCAGAATAAGTTTATGTTCCAGACAATGACAGGTTCATATCCTACATTACTATACAGCATATTTGGGAATGTACCACTGATCTTATGTAGTGGATGAGAGCCAGTAAAATACACCAAGATATGTGTAAAAAAAACGGGATAAATGTGTCCCCGAAAACATCTTCATGTTGAAAATGTGTCTGCGGCAGAAGAAAAACAAATAAATTATTCAAATGTCTACCTTGGTGAAGTCAGAGGGGGGGGTGGGGGGGGCTTTCTCTTTGTTCTCCACCCTGGCATTGATTTCTCCCAGTGGCAAAGAGTGGGATGCTTGAAGGTTACAAACACACACACAAACATTTACACACACACACACACACACACAGAGACACACACACACACACACACACACACACACACACACACACACACACACACACACACACACACACACACACACACACACAGATACAGATAAATGACTCCAGAGAGCTGGAGTTTGATCGAAAGAAGCAAAGATGTAGCTCACTCGGCCAGGCAAGCATTGGCTTAAAAGAGTGAGCTCTAGGAAAAATGTGAATCCCAGTTTGTGAGTGTGTGTGGAGACATGTGAGAGCTTCACTCCCACCAGTATGGACGTTGTGCGGTAGAGGAAACAAGCGGGAGAAAATATGAATCTTAAACTTTTGAGTGTATTTACCATAACAAGCAACAAGCTAGTCTGCAATTCACGTCATTCAATTTACCACATGTATGTTCTTCTGTAACCAACTTACTTAATATTATTAACCTCGTTTATTCTCACTCTACCTCTGCCTGTGGTAGCAGTAATGTTTATGCGTCGCTCTGCTCCTACCCCAATGCCCCTGTGCTGTTCCTGGCTGTGCACTGCAGCAAAATTGGCCTGGAGAGGTTTTGGAACATTTCCCCCTTACAAACAGGTCAAATCAATAACGTCTCGGGTGAGGGAGCCACTCTCCATATGAAGGTACGCTGACGCAGCAGTCCCGGCAGCTAAAGGGGAGGGGGAGAGGTGAAGTGGGGAGGGAAACGATTGCTTTACAAGGAGTCAAATGTACAAAGGTGCTGAGAATCCTCTGTGGACGCCACTTTTCATGCCTTGCCAGTCCTCTGGTGGAGGAGCGGGTTGGAGGGCGAGAGGAGAGCGCACATCCACTTGGTTTCTACGTATGATGAGCGGCGAGTGCAATCCAGCTGTATCGATTCCTCTTTTTCTTACTCCTTCTTACATGCCTACATCAAGCTCAGGTTAAGCCTTGGCAAAGTCAATCACAACTCTATAGAAGCACGAGAGAGGAGAACCAGAGGGGGAAAAAAAACAGAATCTCCGCCCTCTCATGAGTTGTTTTTTTTTCTGAATATCCCAGTGCAGATGACATAATAAAGCAAGGCAGAAGGATGGATTCAGACAGGTATATGAACACTGAAGCGTGATCAGACGTCCTACAGGCCCCTGAGGAAATCTACAGCAATAGCAGCAGTTTTTGGCAGTGGAGAGTTGAACCTTTTATGTTCCATCTCTGCTTAGGAGTCCTGAGTCACACACAACTCACATGTAATGTTGCTCATCAATTCCTGCCCTGTGCCTTCATCCAAGCTTTAATTCACCGACATGAGGAAGCCAGGTATGGATGTACGGGTGTCTGTCGACTTGCTTTCTCAATGAATTATTTTTATTTTGCAATGCTTGTCTGTATCCCCGTTTAAATTACATTTAGAGGATGTTATAAAATAAAGCACGCCATTGCCAACCAAAACATCATTGCCAAGCGCTTAAAAGCAGGCTACTCTTCTTGAGTAGTCATCCATCACGCAGAACATCACTCCTTTGTCCACAGCCATACTGTACGATTGCTTTGCGGTCTCATAATGTCGGGGACATTTTTAGAAAAGTGTCCCTTTCAATGATGTGTTAGGACTCATCCGACAACTAAGAATCATCTGATAAAATGCACTCCATTTATGAAGTTGTCGAAAAAAAAAGAAACCCATAGGAGGAATGAGATTTGGAAGCTGATGTTTTGATGTGTGCGTCTAACTGATGTAGCTCCATGAAGCATTACACATGCATTTTATTCGAGCTAAAAGAGAACTGGATCCCATGTAAGTGGGAGTACAGGCAGCTTGAGGATCTCAGATTTAAGACTGATAGGACAGAGTGAAGCAGGAACTCTATGAGCGTAGCTGAGAGGGAGAAATATATGAAGGAGCAGGGCAGAGGGAGTGAGGTTGTAATTTTTACATAAACTGAAGGTGATGAAATGTTGGCTGTGGTGGATTTCTTATTTCAAGCAAACTTGAAGTCCTTGGGAGAAGATTTTCGAAAAATCTGAAATGAACGGAGACCCAGTTGCTTTCTAGAAGGAGGAAAATCAATCCAAGAACTGGAAGCGTCGGATGTTTTTAACACGTCTATGCAATTTGGAGTTAAAGATGTAAAACAAGTTGAACATTGGTAGGATCAATGAAGCATATTCCTGAAGGCTGCAGCAACATGAATCCAAAACATCTGAGAGACTGAAGGTGAGCAGCTGTGTCTCTCACATACAGCTGTACGGGGATGATTGCGCTGTAGTTTACACAGCCAAAAATAAAACTTTGGGTATCAGGCTTCCTCAGCAGCTCTATGATAAAGGCAGCTGTTGATGTTTTTTTTTTGTCATCAAACACAGCGTTAGTGAGAGAACATATAAAGAGATAGTCTTTCTGACAAGCTGAAAATGTGAAATGACATGCCTTACAAAATGTCAGGAGGTAATAACCTATTTGGGAATATTTGCTCTATTCTGGTGGAGGTTAAAGCAGGTTTAGCCAGGTGCAGTATAATAAAACACACAGGTATATTAAGGTCTTTCTGATAATATTTTATGTATATTCAGAATATAAAATAAATATACCCTTTCTCATAACAGTTCTAAATAAAACCTGAGGTCTGTATCTCTGGCTTTTCACTCCATTCTCAGGAGATCAAATCATTCAGGATTGTTGACAGTGTGAGAATGCTCGCTGCACACAGCCTTTATAGCAGCCGTCTGCTCCGCTGAGGGCCGAGATGAAAATACTACTCTCACTCAATGAGTGTCACAAATGCCATTTCTAACTGCTGAATGTCACAGAGACTGCCAGGTGACTGCTAAAACCTCAGAGCGCCATGACGTCAATATTCCTGCGGTTGATCTCCTCTATCTCATTTTTTTTAAAATATCAAACCATAAACTGTACCACTTGTTATGAGCCGAACTGTTTTCAACAAAGCAGAGAGACTGAGGGCGCGGTCACACTGGTCATCTGTACCGTGCTGTACTCAAGCACGATTGGCCCCCCGCTGCGCCATTCCCACGCTGGCCGGCGGGGCCGGCGGTCACACTGGCCAGGACTAACTGTGCCTAAGCACAATTACCTCTTGTACATAACGTCGTAATACAACACATGCACGCTTTATGTTATTATGAAGAGTGCTCAGTTGACAAACAGGCGAACGAGAGAGAGAGAGAGAGAGAGAGAGAGAGAGAGAGAGAGAGAGAGAGAGAGAGAGAGAGACGCGCAATCGAGTCCGAGGCCGCACATCAGAGAACAACACAGAGAGCATGACAGCTACTTTGTGTCTTATATTGTGTCATTTTAGTCAGAAACAGCCATGAAACTCTGGATCTTTCCATAATGAAGGCTGTCAGCGTTGTGTACCCGCGTGCTTGTGCTCGTGCATGAAGTGTACCATGCTATTTGGTGGTTAGAGTTAACGATTTTTAATGAGCAACCCAAAGCCACACAGGCTCTGATTGTATAAAGAAAGAACGCCACAAAGAGAAGAAACTGAAGCCCATCTCTGTAACACTCTCCTGCACCAGTAGACTCATTTTTTTGCAGCAGCGTCCTCAAGGGAGCCGATGCTGAATATTTCCCACATCTTCAGATATTCATGTCCGGTGACAAGGTGATTTTCCTGCAGCTATCCATACATTTAATTTGGCTGCCCATAACAACGTCTATGCATCATTCTCCATCTCTGTATCTCTGGGTTAAATATGAAGAAATTAGAGCTACCTGTAAGACGCAGGTGTCAAAGCTGAAACTCTTATCAGTTGGGAGTTGATACGGCTATAATTGCAAAATCTTAAATCAGACAGAGAGAGCAAGTCCCACATTAAACTCATCATTGTTTGGATTTGAGAACTATTTAATTATTCCTTCCACAAAGACGATAGTTCCTTTTTAATTAAAGTTTCTCATCAAATCTAAATAACCTGCATAATTGGCTGAAGTATTCTGGGTAAGTGCTAAAATGGCACCATTAATATCTTCTTACAGAAAATAAATCACAAAAATACAGCAGCTGAAAAAAGAAAAGGGTTACAGAAATGTTCTCTTCAGGCTCTGAAAATGACTCTTTTGTTCAATAGAAGATACCAAACCATCCATATAATCAATAATTATTCTTTCAGAGCCCCTGGAGATTATACACTTGGAATACAATTCATTTATTTCCACAAGTTTGACTGAACAGAATGTACTTTTTAAACCTGCTTTCAACCTGTGTGCTCAGTCACAGTGTGCTTGAAAAAAAAAAAAACAGGACACTGCATTCAGGGGGAAATGTGCCAATGTGCCGAAGAGCATGTACCATTTAGGAAAAAAAACATTTACAGTAATTGCTGCTGTTAAACTGAGAACAGTGATTCACAATGCAAGATGAACGGAGGGGATGGCAGCACGTTTTGCAAACCAGTCAAGGACTTAAGAAGCATCTATCGTCCAAGAAAGCTCAGAGCTGTTAAAAAAAAAATCCAAAGCACAGCTAGTTGAGGTGACATTGGTGCTGATGGTGGTGTTTCCTGCCCAATCATCCTGACATGACCCACACGCAAGTGGTTTACAACATTTTTTCCCTGGAGACACCTCCCACTTTTTATCGAAGAAAAGCTGAGCCCCCCCTCCCAAGAGCTACAGTCCAGAAAAAAGGGAAAAATAAATGTCAAAACTTTGCATAAATATTAGTATATAATTAGGACAGCTTAAGAGAGACAGGAAATGTTGGGATGCAGAGAATGGCAGAGGCAGACCTGTCGCCGCTGCAAGGAGGTCTATAGCCTCCGTACATGGGGTGTGCACCATAACCGCAAGGCTACTGGCGCCCCTCCGGATATGTGTGTTATAATGATTTTGATGACTGTCTTCAAATCTTGAAGATTCTAACAAATATGTATTAGAGACTCGGCTGCCTCTGACCTTTGGAAGTAGAAGGTGAAAAGGGCGGCCAAGAAGCTTATTGATCTCACACAGTTTATCTGTATCACAGGCAGCAGCACACACACACTGCATTAACAACACTTTGAGCTGTTAGGATGAGGTGTGTAAAGCCGAGTAGACAGAGACAAGATGAGCATCATGTAAACACAAGTCCTTTTCAGACTGCACTTTTTTGTGTGCAAAATGCTGCAACTAAGCTCAGCTGTCACCACGACTTTGTACATTCATATTGATTACGTGACAGGAGAATATTCTTATCCCAGTCTGTGAATTCACAATGGAATTTTACCGTTTTGGAAGCATGGCACAGCAGGAGCTCCACATTAACACACCTCCGAAGACAGCACAGGGGGCATCACTTCGTCCCCCTATTCCTCCTCTGCGACATTGGGATTGAAGGCGGATTGTCCCAGGGGTGTAAATATCGTGGATTGAAACAGCAGTCTGAAAGGAGCTATAGACAGATGAATGTCACCCTTGCTGGTTGGCAGCAGAATAACCAGTAGGTTAAGTTACATATTTTTGTATATGTTGGCCCACAATGCCATGCAGTCAAATGCCCAAACTATAATGCAGCACCCACCACTAGCCAGGGCAGTAGCCTTCTCTTCTGGCTCTACTGCCCAGATGTAAACAAGCACAGTGAAAGGATAGCATAGTGTGAGAGAACTGGTAATGAACAAAGACACACTGAACATAGTAGTGCACGTACAGTCTGTGCTCTTTGTGCTGTTAATGACGGTGAATCTCAGTGCAATATGATTTCTTCCTTGTGGTCAATGTGAACCACATTCCTTTCAATACAGTGGCTATACATTTTACATTAACTACTTTGTTTCCAGTGCACAATACAAAATTCATTAACTCTCTGCATATGTGGTTGCATCGGTCTGTGTGTGTTTGTGTCGGAAGGGTAAACCATTAGTCAAACTCAACAGCTCCCTTTACATAATTACTTGACGTGTTTTGGTAAATCAGGACTACAAATGCTGCATGCTGTTAATATTCAAGGGCCAAAGCAGCGATCACAGCTCTCTTATCTCCTTATGATCTTCTTGAAAGGTTAGAATAAAGGGTCTTAGACTGAGTTCATGAAGTAATTAAAAGCCTGATGCGATTAAAAGACAAGGCTAGAAAAGAGTTCAGTGCTTTGCCCTGAAGCATGTTAGCCTCCTCAATCTTTCAGTTGAAATTGGGTTTCAGGATGGCAAGTTTTTCCCCCACAGGCACATCACAGACTTCTCCACAGATCAGAGATCATCACACCCCTTTGCTCAATCCAAACCTCAGCTAATACTAGAAGAGAAACATCATGGCACTCCTAGAACTGTGTTCAGAGACAGTTTCTGTAAAGTGATGCTCAGATTACAAGAGCTCTGTACTTCTCACTCCTTGATATACAATGATCCAGCCACTGACGGAACCTCAAACACTCTCCAGCAATGATTCATAGACATTGGTTAATTTGATCAGGGACTACCTGGACACAGCAGTAATAAACTGGAAATCGTCAGGTGAATTTCCAGTTTTATCTCAACCGAGAGGAAAATAAAGCAACACAGCTGTACAAAGCAAGAACGTTCATGTGGGGACGAGTTATAATGTGATGGTGCTGACTAATTATGCGAGAAAAAATAAATTGAATGGGATGACTAATTAGGTCATACAAGCGTGAAGTCCTGGCTCCCCATTTTATTTTTTGTACACATTTTAAAGAATCATAAGACTTGCATAAATCTAATCCCTTAAATAGCAATAAATGTCATTGCTTTAGATTCAACCCTCAGGCTAATCAGACATAGAAATGAAATATCTTACTTCTTCGCCCTTTACAAAACAAAATCATCTTGAGGACTTAGTAAGACGGTAAGACGGCCATCCTTTCAAAACGTGACTCTCACTTGATTCCCTCAAAAGGACACAGACCTGATGCATGACTGACTGATTTAGTCTGATCATAAAATGTTATTTAAGAGATATCAATTTAACATAGTCGAAGACTTAAGAAAACTAACTGTCCTGTAGTTTATCCATTAAATACCAATTGAATACAACTGTGTCATTTCAGGTGACATTGAAATGTGGAATTAGGATTACTTCTGGCTGGATGGCACATACCTAAGGCCCACCCAGCCACTCTGTAAGTAGAATGGGGATGAAGACGATGAGAAGGGAGGATGTGAACTATTGGAGACTAAGGGCAGAGGCAGAATAAGTTTAAGAGAAAATCTTGATTTCCATTTTTGAAAATTTCGATAAGCCACATAACGCATTTTTTGATAAAATTGATATATATCGCCCAGCCCTACTAAAACAACTCAAGAAGGTTTACAACATGCAGGAAGTAAAATGTATTCTCCTGTTCAAATAAAGATCTAGAGATGAACATGCTGATGTCACTGTGAGTCAAGACCGATTTCAGCTAAACGTTTTTTATTGGAACCACTGTTTCCCCACAGCTCTGCATATAAAACTGGTTTAATCAAGCTTTTTCATTTTCTTCCATTGCTTTTTAAGTATTTTCTAACACAACACATCCTGTAGTTTGACGTGAGCCATTGAACACAGAAGCGCCTGAACATCACAAATCTACAAAAGCTGTTATTTGGTTGGAGGGTTTTGTAAGAATAATATGCCGATCAGCCTTTCATAAAATTACACTTCAGTGAAGTGACTTCTACCCACAGACTGATGGGGGTCAGTTGGTGATGTCAGATGTGATAACTGGCAGTTGGTTGCAGGTACATACATCTACTATTTACAGATGAATCCAGGCTGGGAAAATAAATGACGCCTTTTAAAAAGCAATAGAAAGATTATTATAATACAGACCTGTCATCATCTGCACTCCCAGACACGGCTGTTTATTTTCCTCTGTGAGGCTGTGGCCGTGCATAGTGAACAAGACGCCTCAAAACAAGCTCATCTTCATAAGGTGTTTACCAGGATGCAGGCGAGCAAAGAGGGAAATCTGACTCACAGATTCAACTTCACAGTGTTCATGTCACTGTCTTCTTTTCTGATTGTTTTGGCAATCACAATTCAACAGGATTGGAAGTGTGGGGCAAAAAATGAAGATGCAGATGGTGCTCTAGTGAGAGGTGTGTTCTTGGTGGCTGATGCACCTTTCAAAACAAGTACTCTTACAATGATGCCCTTTGTTACATGCTAACTTTACATGGCTGACAAGCTGAAATGTAATCGCACTGAGGTTTCTCATGTTAACCAAAAAGTAACTTAACTCTTCTAAAAACAAAGTAGAGAAGTGGGGGATGGATATTTTAACAGTTTTGCATGTTTTTGCCATAAACCCAACTATTCGATAACCTACTACTATAGTACGGAGTATAGTAGAACGGACAATACCTTATCACATGCATCAAAACTTCATCTATGTCACATATAAAATGAGTAAATATAGGTTTTTTACAAGCTGATGGTTGAAGTCGTGTCTGATTTCAGGGGTTGCTGCAGCACCCTCGGCACCCCTTCTACTTCCTGCGCACCCGGTATGTATGATCGTCATCTGGGGATTACAAATGTCGGTACAATATTCCATTTCAGTCCATTTATAATTTGTCTTGATATTTTAGTCTACATGCTTCATGCTCTGACTTGCTTGAAGCAGTATCACGGTTGCGCATATTAAAGCAGATAATAAACTCAGTGTCGGTAATGAAGTCTAAACTCTGTTATCTTGAGGGCAGCGGGGCATGCGTTGAACAATAATGAAATTCAGTGAGAGGGAACAGGTTTTCAAGCTCATTAGTAACAAGTCTGGATGAAGTTTGAACAGTGACACCACAGATCTGTGAGATCTGGGCTTCATTCCCACCAAGAGTAGCTCCAAAACAACAGGCCTTGTGCTACCCAGAGGGTCTGCTTCTATCCACTTCCCAAGATCCTCCAAAGCAAACAGTTTAGGTGACAGCTGGACTCTCGCTCGTATGAAGAAATAATTTGTTTCCACAGTTTTTAATCTGTGACTGCAATCCAAGAGAGACAAAGATTACAGCCCACCAGGGGATGGAGAGGTTTTAAAAACTTTGTCTGGTCTCACGGGGAGGATCAGTAGACCATTAAATTCAGCTTCCAAATGCTCATACACACCTGAAAGTGTGAATGTTGCACCTTTCTAGTATGAAGTAGCATTTATACTGAGTTTAACAACACTACTTCTGCCAAAAACTGGCTTTTATTGCTGTAGTTCACAAAAAAAAGGTGTCTAGTTATGCAAGCAAGCAGAGGGTAGTGAGGCTGAAATGGGAAAATGCATTAAAGGTCTTCCACTAATGCTTTTTCCAGCTGCTCCACCTCAGTCTTATTGTCCCACTGAGCCTATCAGAGGAGGACGGTGAAGCTGTGTGAACGGAGCCTAGACCGGGGCACCTCAACTTGGCCCTTACACGCTCCATTAAACAGGAAGCAGAGGCAAAAAAGTATGAGGTCCTGACAGATCCTGGCTCAGAGCTCTGCCGCTGACACAATTACTAGCCCTTTGTCCCTTGTCTGTTTTTTGCAAACTTGTCAAAAAATGGCCGCCTTTAAACGGAAGGGTGGACAAGCTGCAGGCAAGATAACACTCGACAATGACAGGAATTGTTGTATTTCATTATGAATCTCCTCATTATTTATTCATTTGTTTGTTGTGTTTGAGATGGGAAGTCGGAGGCTATCCTTTACTATCTATTGTTATAAAATTGTAGATCAAAAGAGTTTAGTTCTGGTTAATCTATTATGCATGAAAAAAGATGCCCTGGGAGAAAATTGGGGGAGGGGGAAAGCACATCTTATCCCCAAAACTTGAATGATATACTCTCCCTCCCTCAGAAACACAGACACAGCTGTGTGGGAAAGTGAAGATTCATATCAGTAAGTATTCTTAGCGTTCATGGTTTTTAAAAAGTAATTTAACTATAGGAAAGTAATTTAACTATTGACTATTGACTATTGTAATTTAACTATTGACTGAATTGACACAGGAACAAACATCAGATTGTAGTACACTCCAGACTTGAATTTGTTTTTGTTTTTTATATTAACGAGGGAGAAAAAGGAGAAAAAGTGATTACAGGATTTGAAACTAAGATCTAAAGAATATTACACCTTGTGTTTATTTAAACTGCAACATCTTTTGAATTTATGTAAGACTTATTGACACAACAGTGATATAGGTCTGCCTCGGATCTCTACTGAGTAAAATAGCTTCCTTTAAAACTAATAACACTGCTCCTTAAGGACAGCACTAAGATGATCGACAAAGAAAAAGGAGATTCTACATCACCTCAGGGAGATATAAAAGGTAAATTCTGGTGAGATCACTTTCATCCCAAAATAGAGCAGGATGCATAAATGATTTCTACTACTAGGAAATAAAAAAAATTCTGATTCGAACAATCAAAACTGCATGTCACAGTGGAACAAAGAACAATGAATCCCACTCATTGTCCTGTTTTTTTTTTTTTTTTTTTTCAACCTTATTGGCATGAGCCTAAAGGGGAAAGAAGGAGAAAATAAAAAAGGCAGGGAGAGAAAGGACATGATGAAGGACAGCCTGCAGTCAGCTCCAGCAGAGGGGCCCTGCTGACCCACATCCAGGCTGAGTGGGTATGATATTAGCAAAGCAATTAAGTGAGATGACAGCCGTCAGGAAGGGTCACACTGACAGGGAGAGTAGTCTCTCTCTCTCTCTCTCTCTCCCAACTGTAATGGCTATTGATTTTTCTGCAACCAAAACAAGAGTCTCATCTCAATCCACAAGTGGCTGAGGAAGCCACAATTGGCTCTCATTCCATCTTTCACGCTGACTGAAGACATTTTAGAGAGAAAAACATTGAAATCCAAAAAAGTAAGCTCAAACCCAAAATGAAGGACAAATCCAGAAGCATCAGCCAACATGTTTACAAGGTGTTATTAGTACAGGTGTGATGGACCTCATTATCGACCCAGACATGCAGCAACAACATTTAACTACATTACCCAACATCACAGTCAGCATTCACAGAAGACCGTTTAAATCAGCTGCCAGTTCAGCTCACATGGAGCAGCAGGGCACCATATGTGTCTCTCCATCCCAGCATGCTTTGCTTCAGGCTTGCGACTCAATGGTGTTGTGTTCGATATGTCTGCTTTAATCTGATCTCAGTGGGTGGTTGTAAGTTTCACAAAAAGCAGAGGAGGTAGACCAAACTGTTAGCGGAAGAAAAAACAGCTTAAATCCCACAGTGTGCTGTCAGATCAATCTGCAGGAGCATCTGAAGCAGCTCCTGTGAGAGAGCCGCAGCGTTTTCATCCACTGTTCTCTCGCGTATTTCTTTGTCTTTTCATCAACTGTTCTCTCCACAGAAGGTCAGTATATTTGGAGAAGGCTGGTACTGTATGTATCGAGGAGGATTCTTTTATTTCTTCAGCTGCTCTACCAAAGCTAACCACACCTGCTCATCTGGAACCTCGAGTACTCCTCAGACAACCGGGCACCGGGGGCGCTTACTGCACACTGCACACTGCACAGATTTCCTGCTCACATGATCAACCCTTAACCTTCTGTAGCCACCTCGAATTCAATTTTACGAGCTTTCTGATCATTTTAGAGAGCAGGAGGAGTCAAAGCTGCAAGCGGATTTGATTTTCCTGAGCAATGGTAGAGGATTTTGAAAGCAGCTTTTTGGGTCACAGTTGAGGGAAAACACATATGGTGCAGGAATGTACATTTTACTAGTCTGAGTTAACCACTGTGACGCTTCTACAGCATTGCTTTGACATCTGCACAACATGTGTGTCTTAGCCATGTGAAACAAATTCACAACCTGCAGAACAAGAGGTGTGATCAGAGCCTCTCGACTGGATCATTCAAACCCAACAGCAGCTGAAAAAAAAACAACACATTTTTCTTGTCAAGAGCTCTGCTCAATGTAGGGCAGCAAATGACATGTAGCATGCCCTTAATTGCTGAGCTACTTAATGTCTGTATAAGCTCTTGCATCTCTGCTGAAAGACTTCTGTAATAACCATTCACAGAAATGACAGCAGCCTCTCAGCTTCTGTTTGGTAAAAAAAATGCACTTTCACTTTTTCTCTTCCTTTCAGCAGAGCCTTGGCACATCTAGACATGCTGATGATCAGCCGTGTGAAACTCCATTAAACATCTAATGTCCACTACATATGTACGGAAAGAGACATGCTTGCACTCTGCAGATGGGCATTGAGGCTTATGTCAACATTAGGAGGATATCCAACTAAAATTTGGCGGATCACACTCGCAATTAGAGTAATCCTGCGGACAGATGTACCTTCTTATCATCTGCGGACAGTTTGAGTTCTTTGATAAGAGTCTCTGCCGGGAAATTAATTTCAGGAGGAGACATTCGGTCCATCCCATCTCAGCGATGTTATGAAGGTTAAAAAGGAGTTTTCTTGGCAGGCATAGAAATTGCTTCCTTTCAAATGTATCTTTGGAATACTGACAGAGCACATAGATAGACTAATGCTGCTCACAATGTCAGTGTGTCATAGAACTGATGCTGAACAGGAAGCTGCTGGCTCTGTGCAACAGCTCGACCCAGAAGGAAAAAGGAAAGGAAATCAGATTTTTGTGTAAAAAAAGAAAGAAAAACAGCACAAGTCAGCTAAAAATGTTTAAATGTTCAGTCAAGTTTTGGAAAAGCAAAGAGGAAGAAGCAGCAAACAGTTGTTTTTTGGATGAATCATAGATATTGCATAATACAGCACGAAAGGCTCATTTATGCATCTTATCTGCACCAGTGTGTATGTTACATTGAAATAGAGGAATGCCTTTTTGCCAGGATGTAAGAACTGATAAAAAAAAAAAAACATTATATAACAAGAAGATGTTTCTTCTTGAAGACACCATTTTTTTATTCAAGCTAAAGAGTGTCTGGGACATTAAGAGCCATAACAACATTTAATAGAGATCATAGGACAGCATTGACACCAAGCTTTGCGATAACTGTCATGTCATAGCGTCTCTCCATGGCGTCAGCACAGCAGTGACGTGCGGTGAGGTTCGTGGCTGGTGAGGCACTGACTTATTCAGAGTCAGATTTACAAATATATGAACCCATTTATAGAGTAGCTTAAACTCAACATTCAATTGGCAGCTTGCATATTGACTACTGGTTGTGTTTCATATCTCATATCAGCATTATTTACACACACATAGAGGTAAGGTGCATATTTGGCCAAGGAAGAACATTAAATTCATAGCGCCTCAGAATTGTTTTTCCATTGCAATTCCACAATTCATACTCAAAATAAATGTAGGCCTATATACTGCGTGTATTCATGGTCTTACCTTTACTTGTAAATGAAGTCCATTCACCTATCCTTCTGGACTCAAATATCCGTGACTGTTGTAAACATCCTCATTATCTTCTTTTAGTTTTAAAAGTCTTCCATTATTTATCACTTCACGTTTTGATTGAAAGTCCAGTTTTGAGAAATCTATAAGCTTAGATATAAAATCTTCCTCTTCCATTTTTGCAATCAGAGAGAAATTTTGAAATAAAAATTCTGCATAGAAGAGGAGCAACATCAAACCAAGCATAAACTCTTGGCCTCATGAGCCTCACGCAACCTGACGCACGCCCCCCTTCAGTTGAGGCAGAGGCACTGACTGCCTCACCTCATGCTTTTTCAGAGCGATTTAATGTCAAATCAGAAAGATTAAACATGTTATAAACACACGTGAAATATATTAGTGAGGACGTATAATAAAAGTGTCTACAAACATTACATTGGTGACAAACAGTAAAAAAGAAAAAGGCATACGCTCGACCCAGTTTGTGAGGGATTGCGCAATCTGGGATGAAGCACAACTCCTTGCTGCCTCACTTCGCAAGTCTCAGGCGGAGCCAGCCGGAAATATGCAAATTCAGCAATTTTGATCATGAAAATGATTGAAATTTTTTGAATCCTACAGAAATAACATTTATAACACAGATCAGTAGAAATATATATATATATATATATTTAATCATTTTTTGTTTTTTACTTTTGATGATGACAGCTCTGCCTCCCCTGACCGCACGTCTCTGCAGCACAGACACACGATACAAAAATCAAAGTGGCAGCACTCGCATGTAGGCCGAGCAGCACGAGGGGATGCTCAAGTGGAGATATTCTTAAATAAGACAGACTGACATGACAACAGACTCACTGTGAGACCTTAAAAATCTGTGTGATATCGTCAGGCTGCAGGCTGCATCTTCACCAAAGAGGAAATAAAGCTTTAGTGACAGGGGGCCCGGACGAACCATGGCTGACAGGATTTCAGGTTGAATAGATGGATGGACAGCTGGTGATGCTTCGCACTATGTCCCCGTGTTTGACTCACATTTCTATGCTGAGAAGCAAATTTAAAACTGGAAAAAAGGGAGATCATTTTAATTTCAACCGAGTTAAGCCTGTTTATTGAGGTCTGAGTGTTCTTAAAGATTGCTGGCCCGCTTTTGTAAAGCTAAGATTTACGAAAGTCTTTTGTTCGTTAGATATGGAGGTATAGTTCAGGGGCCGTCATACTGAGGATTGTTCCAAAGCTCCTAAAGCTGCTCACAGGAGAGGAGGGATATCTGAGGAGTGATGCGCAAGGGTACATGTGAGCAGCTTCTGCTTGAGTCTGCACGCCCCCTTTATTAGACACCACTCAATGATTGGATGCTGCAGCTTATTACATAGTAAAGAAACTTCACAACACCACAGGAGTGTAATAATGGAGAAAAGATGGACTTAAATCAGACAGTAAGGGGAGTGCTGAAACATATTTAAACACACTTTAGTTCTTAAAAGTCGGCAGCCCCAGCTGGGATTAAAGAAAATATTACCAAAGAAATATTGAGCATAACATTCATAAAATGAATCCAGTGCAGCAGTCCCAAGTTTTATATTTGATTCATTTTCTAATTCACCATCAAACAAACACTTAATTTGAGGTCTTAAGGTTTTGATGTTCATATTATCTTAAAATCAAAAGGAGCACAAAAGCCATTCACTTTTTGCATTATTATCATGCCAATGAAGTGACATGTTTATTCTTAATGATTTTTGCCTTTTATAAGTATTAATACCATTACTATGTGTATTTTAATCAAGTTAAAAGAGTGAACTGCAGAGTGAACATGACTGCACTGCAGGCGGCTGACAGCTGATCTAGCAGCGATCAGCTAACACAGTCCTCACAAACGCTTCGGGGGAAATGATGTCTCATGCCTCTTCAAACATATGTCCTCATTTTGTGTTTCCTTCACTTGGTTTCCTTGTGTATCTCTGTGCATCGCCCCCCACTTAGTGCGCACTCAGATTTGGAAATGCATACTCTGTCTAAGCATGCTTCATGGGGGCAATCGCGCTTAAGCACCGTATGGAGCAACTTTGCCTAGTGTGAGAGTGCCCTTAAAGGCTTTATATGCGATTTTTCACACTTAAATATAATATAAATCAAGTATATCCTTTGAAAATAACTCTGTGAGTCATGACTGTCTACAATGGGTGTAACACCTGAGTCCCACTGTCTGTGATGTTTTCTGAGTTTTCCGAGTCCTGTCTTCAGTTTGTTTACATCGCCAGGATGGCCGGCTGACTCCTCCCCTCGCGTATAAAAGTTGTTTAATTGAGGGACTAGAGAAAAGAAGACTAACATACTGTACTCACTGCTTAACTGCGTTTCTAGATCACGCTCATTTCGGGTAAATTTACATGCAGTGTGAAGATACGAGCATAATAAAGATCACTAGCATTAGCATGCTAACACAACAATGCACCGCAAGTTGTTTTGGTTTCATCCTGGGGCTCAAGGGCGACATCTGCTGGATCAAAAAATCACATATAAAGCCTTTAAAAAGGCCAACAGAACAGACTGATTACAGTGTATCTTAAGATCAAGTACTTTATATTAAAAGTGAAAAAGTGGAGGTTTTCTGCCATGAGAGTATTATTCATTATTCTTTTATTAAAACAGTGATTCAACTTTTAAAGATAATAATCATATTGTGCACACACTTACTTACTGAATCTGTGATGCTCCAAAACACTTTTCATGTGTAAACACTTAAATAATGAGACAGAATATGACTGACTCATAAACATAATGTGCTTTTGTATCACTCTGTGTGGTTTGTCTGTGGCATAAAATGTTTATTGGGACATGGCATAATGAGTTTTTCACAGCTTACCGTACCTTTGGTCTCTGGTGGGTGAGGATGCTCATCACAGACAAATGAGATCTTTGGAGTATCTCCGTCTGCACCTGCAGAAACAGTAACAGTTGGTGAATATGAAGAGGCCGTGAAGCAGAAAATGCAATGAAAATGTCCATAAGTCTGGCCCTAATGTTCTGGAGCTCACCATCTGTTCATGACGAGTAAAATCAGACATGCTTTCATTCAAAAAGAACTTGACCCATTCATGTGTGGAACAATCCGCATCAAGAGATTTCTAAGTTGATTTTTGGCCGAGAGAAAAGATGAACGTCTCCGCACAGAGAATCACGTTTGGCTCTATCTGTCCTGAGAGAACATCATGGGTCAATATTGGATAATGCGGCTGTGGAAAAGGTCAAAGTGAAGGTATAATGCAGTTAGGAAAGCTCTCAGGAACTGGTAGTAAATTAATTCCTGAGTGGAAATACAAAAAAATAACTACAATTATCAGTCGAGCTAAAATCTCTGCTCTTTTTAAGACGACAACAAAGGAGAAGGTTGTCATTGGCTTTGAAACTTCAAAGGCCTTCATTGTCAAATACAAGAACAGCACAAGTGTTTGTTAAAAAAAACATCTGACTCGTCTGCGGTGGCAGCCTTTGTAAGTCACCACATCTCTTTCTTTGTGCTCGGTGTGTGTGTGTGTGTGTGTGTGTGTGTGTGTGTGTGTGTGTGTGTGTGTGTGTGTGTGTGTGTGTGTGTGTGTGTGTGTGTGTGTGTGTAAAAGTCTCTGCTTCTGTTCAGTACAACTGCACAATGACATTTTTTCAGCACCAGCAACGAAAAAAAGAATCCTGGTAAAAACTTCCTTTATAGGACTGTGACTGAGGTATGATTGAACACAGAAATAAAGTTCAATGTGGTAAATAAAAGACTGATTTCTTGCATAGATCAGGTTCAAAACATTCTTACCCAGAGCCGCTATAACCACAAAGCATCGCAGCAACAAAGACTGTGAATCCTCCTCAGACTCTGCCTTTACCAGGATCAAATCACTGCTTTTTCTCTGAACCTACACGCAACCCACAATATGTTTACGTATGCCCTCTGGGGGGATCTACTTAGTGATTCTGGGAAATGTAGTCAGGTACCTACTTCAATAGAAGTACATAAGGAAGCTTGAGGGAGAAAAAAGGGACCCACTTCCTCAGGGGAAAAAGGAGAACTGCAAGGGTTACAAGTGTCTATCCTTCTTTTTACAAGTTACACCTCATACTGTACCTGAGACATTTTGTCCTTATTGGATTAGCCCTGGTATCTTTTATTTCTTACATAAACATACACTAGATTTCTACATTGATAAAATTAACTCTGCAATGCACTCTGGGTAGTTATGTCAAATGGCTTCATTGCTCTTTTCACTAAGCTGCAACATCCAGGAGATCCTGTTCCCAAAAATTCCCTTTTCTCTGTGATGATCATCTGACAAGAATCTAGTAAATGACTGGTTGCCTCCTGGAGCAGCAACATTCAGCACCTCGCTGACCAATAAGGACTGAGAAGGTTCAGTAATAAGTGCCCAGAGTGAAGAGATTCTGAGCAGGTCTAAAAAGGACACTGGGTGCAGCTGTTACCCACACGCTGCTGATTTTGCTCTTTCTTCAGTGGGAACAGCTCTGCAAAAAGATAAGCAGCCTTGCGTAGCATGGGAGCTGAACGTGGCTAACACTAGCAGGCTCACATGACTGATCACCTCATCGGCTCAACCCTACAAAGCCACAGTTCACTGGATACAAACACCAAGATCAACTGAACGCTCATTGCGTAAGCTCATAAGCTAATTATCAAGCTATACTTCTTGCTCACAGAGGCGAGACAGAAACTGAACACATTCAGCCATTACAACAACTCGCCGCTGACTACCTTCTGTCAGTTAGGATGGAACAGAAGACTTGTTTTCTCTATTAATAGTTCAACTTTGGTGAGTTGGAGTTATAGAAAGAAAATGCATGCATTGCCTGCTATCTTTCTCAGCTCACGTTGGCTGTTTTTCTAAATCTGAAATGTCTCTCCTCTTGTTGTTTTTCACCACAAAATGACTTCAAACCCTGATAGGAACAAAAAAAAGTGTAATTTGCCGTGAAATGAGAGAAGTCTTACATTATCTCCACACAAAACTCAATCATTAAACACCTCATTGACTTCTCCCTACTGATTTAGATTTGGTTTCCTCTTCCTCTGATTAAGTCAGCTTATCCACAATGAAAGAAAATACAGTTTGTGTCTATTAGGTTAGAACTGAATGATGTCTTAAATGAGAAACACAATCCCTTCTTACAGATGTATCAGTTTATTTATAGGAGATAGATATAACTCACTCTGAAACATAAATCTGAATTAAAGTGAAACAATAAACTATGTGACAGATTAGCAAGAAAATGTTTCAGTTTATCTCACACCAGAAGCCAATATCTCAGACTCACAGCACATACAGAGTTAGTTATTTTAAACCTGTCAAAATGAAGCTGGGTCATAAATCATCGATACAATTATCAAGTTGGTGAAAGGAGCCAGGAGCTGTCTAAGTGTGAAAAACACTTGGAAGTATGATACATCAATTGAAATGGTATTTCTTAATCAGAGTGCTAAGCAATCAGCAAAAACCAATAAGGCAAGAGATAGAGAGACACCATTAATTATCAAACATGGCTGCTGTCCATATCCTCCATTAAAAAAAATGGATGCTGAAGATAATTTCTAAGTGAACTATCAATGTCAGGGTGAAGTTTTAAGCTTTTTTATATGAATACAAAGTAAGAGTGTACTCGTAAGAATGCACATTTGTGAGACTATCTTTGTCATTCAGATCATCAAATGCCCACTGACTGGAGTAACTACAGCTAAAAGATATATCCCATAAAATCCAAAAAGCTTCTTTTTCAATTAATTCCATTCTGCACAGGCAGAATGAAGAGGCCTGCCTCACAAATGCTGAAAAAAACAGAACAATGTCTGCTGGAGAAAGCTATAAAATCACACTGAGGCCCACGGGCACTGAGTGATGAGAAAAGCTATCTTTACAACACAACCTTCAACGGCTGTCTTATTATCATTATCACATTCACGTTCATTGTTATTGCGTTCATTTAACACCACGGCCAAATGAAGACGAGAGAAAAAACACACCCCCAACACACATACAAATAAAATAAAATGTGAGCAGAGACATCGACCTTCATGTGTGTCGGGGCAGGAGTTTAATTCAATCCACCCTGCTGCAGATATGAGCGGCCAACGCCTGACTTTAAGTCCACTCCATTGAACTGATGAGGGAGTAAAGAGAGGTTAAAAAACCAGTGCTAGACTTGAGCAGAATACGCAGCATATGCTCTTATGATATTATTTCCTGTCAGATGCCACAAAGTAATTCATAAATACATCAATGACCCTGGTCAGTCTGCTGCAGGTATTTAAACAAGAAAAATTTACTGCCAACATTAATCACAACTGGAGTGTTTGCACGCAGCATTAAGTGGTCGGTATGAAGCCAATATTTTATAGAGTCCTTGGAAGAATACATGCAGGCTAAGACAAACAGGTTGTTAATATGATTATATTACATATGCACATCACACCTCCTGCAAACAACTGATTTATGATTCCTCAACTCAAACGCCACCTTTCAAACTCAACCCTGCGAGGAGTATGTAAATCAGATAGTGTTAACATATTCATTTCTTAGTGGGGACAAACGATTCTGAGTTTCACAGTTGCAGAATGAGCCGATCACTCACACTAAACTACATGTTGGGGAATTAAGGAGGCTTTTTATCACCAGATACACGCAAACAAAAAGCTCTCAGTTCTGGTAATTTCTCTCAATATACAATTACTTGGAAGGCATGCTAGATGGAAAACATTTTTTCACAGTTCATTTTTTTCCTTTTGTATACACAAAGACAAAAAACTAAACAAAGGAAAATACTCCACGTTGTAATTACAGCATCACATAAATTATATATTTCCCATGGTTGTGACAGGAAGGCAGAAGAAATGAGTTCAAGTGAATTCAGTGTACATAAAAATGTTTTTTTCTTAAAAGTAATTGGAAGTCTGGTTTGCCTCTAACGGACAGAGCTGGTTTGAGTCTGACATTCAATCTCCCAAAACCTTTTTCCACTAGACCTCTTTTAAGCTTAGCTTCTCCTCCAGGCTGATTTTATTTATTTATTTCAAATAAATTATTACATAATACATCAATGTCTTTCCAAAGGCCTGTGCACTCTCTGATAATGCCAAGTATATTTGGCATTTTTAACAGCCCAGACTTACCAGGAATAGATTTAATGTTTTCATTATAGATGTTTGTTCCGAAGTAGAGATAAGGTAGTAAACTACACCTTATTAAAATGATGTAGGTTCATAAAGGAGATGTCAGGGGAGCTGTGGCTGTCAGAGAGCGGCTGAGCAGAAGTACTTCTGCAGCAAGGCTTAATGGGAGTCTGCATATATAACTAAACATGGCTGTTGCTGTGTCTGTGTTTATGAGCTACAAGAAAGTTACGATTTTCCATGTTCTCTTCCTTCCCATCTCCCACCCCATCCATGGAGCAAACCAGCTGTGTCGTCCAGAAAAAAATGAATGAAGGGAACACGTAAATCACATATCAGAACATGATAAATGAATTACTCAAGTTGAAAATCTTAGCTGATGTACACTGAATCATTTGTTGTGAACAAAACGACGCAACAATGGTCAATGGAAACCAAACTCATCAACACTTTGAGGGCTGGATTCAGAAATCACATTGAAAATAAGTTGGATCACAGGCTGATCCAACTTATGTGAGTTTTAACACAACTAATAATGTCACTGAGTAGTGTATGTATTAATTAACGCCATAACATTACTAATGTATAAAATCACAAGGACTCCATGGTCATTCTTTGAGTACCTGAAATCCTTGGAGACAAAGCTTCGCTGCAGCGTCCCTCTACCATATTAAAGCTAATGTAGCGAAGCCTGTCTCTTGATAAGCACGGCAGATAGAGCTGATGCACCAGGTGTCACCTTGTTTTTGAGTCTTTATGAATAATTAAACATGCCATTTTAAAATGTGGTTAATAGTGTACCATGTTAACCAGTAGGCATGCAGTGGTTAACCACATTTTACTGCACCAGGATGAACCCAGTACCCACTGCACGAGCATAAGGTCAGACAATCGCTTCATCCAGGTACCTAACAGCAGTCAGGGAACCATTGGCTATGACATAGAGGTCTGTGCCAACCCCCAAGGATATGCCTCCCCGAATAATCACTGACCCACCACCAAGTCGGTCTTGCTTGATGACGTTACAGGGAGCATGACGTTCACCCTAATGTCTCCAGACTCTTTCACGCCTGTCACACATGCTCAATGTGAGCCTTCTGTCAACTGTGAAGAGAACAGGATGCCAATGGCAGACCTGCCAATTCTGGTGTTCTCTGGCAATACAGCAGCATGTTGCTGGGCTCTGAGCACAGATCCAGCTAGAGGACGGCTGACCCCCATGCCACCCTCATTGAGTCTGTTTCTGACAGTTTGGTCAGAAGTAGGTACACCTGTAGCCTGCAGCAGGCCATCTTGTAGGGCTCTGGCAGTGCTCCTGCTGAGGAACAGATACCGGTCCTGCTGCTGGCCTTCTTCAGCTCTCCTGGTATCTCTTTCAGGGTCTGGAGACTGTGCTGGGAGACACAGCCAACATTCTTTCCACCGCACATATGGATGTACCACCTTGGAAGAGCTGGACTACTTGTGCAACCTGAGTGGTCTGCATTTACTGCTTCATGCAACCAGTGGTGAAAAGGACACTAGCAGACCAAAAGACTATAGAAGAATCACCCAGGAAGGATTTTACCTTTCCATTGTACCTTTTACTTGGACCAAAGCAGGTGACATTGATTCAGAACCACTTGTGCTTCCTATATGGACATACTGATATCCTTGAAGTTAAACTGAATATGTGTCATACAACCATACCAAAAAAAAGTGTGACAATTTTAGTTATATCAGTGTATTAAGCCAACAGGCTTTACCGGCCCCCTTATGGAACCCCTCACCACACAGCAGCCTCACAGACTGCAGGGGCCTCGAGACGAGTCTCAACCAAACTCTTACAAACCAGTGTCCCAATACATGTCAAGTGAAGTCAAACTATTTGTGTGGGTAATGAATTATGAGGAAAATAGCTTATTTTTTCTTCTTAGAGAGGTTAACAGATTTAATTTTACAGAAGCTAAATATTTCAACAGTTAAATAAATAAAAAATGTGGTCTTTTTCTGGTACATGGCCCCTGGCTGGAGGTGCTCAGCACCTGTAACTATCAAAGGCCTAAAACTACATTTTCAACTACTATAAACCTTTTGTGCTGTAAGTTGTATGTTATAATAAATGACATATACTGAATGAACAGAATACTGTATGCTTAAAAAAAAACATATATCTATATAAGCTTTAGTATTTAAAAGTTATGCAACATCTTAAAAACTGTGTTACATTTCTTTAAATAACACATATTTTCTGTGCAACTAACTAACATTTGAGAGGTAGCCTCTAACCTTCCACAGTCGTAGGAGGTTTACAGATTAGAGCATTTTAAGACCATTCGGGTCTCTGAACAGGGACACTGAAGGCTTTTAAGAAATATGATACCAGCATCACTGGTCCTTCAGCGACTGTGTTCAAGAGGGCAGCTGAAGAGACTGCCGTTCATAGTTCACTGATCTCTTAAAAGCTTGGGAAGCACACCCTTCGCTCACAGCCTTTTGACCAGTGCACAGAAGTGTATCATGCTTTTTAATAACCTCTGGTGATAAATATTCAGCAGCAGATTCAAGCATAGATATCACGGCCACAAGCCAAAACAATGCTGTGGGAATAGAAGAGGATTGATTCTGCACTATTGGTCAAATAAAGGTTTCTTCCTAAAGGCTTGATGAACAAATCTAGCTTTATGTCCATATAAAAGCTCTCACACCTTTTAGTACACAGGCATACATTTCCTCAAATAGTATTAATGGCTGAAAGTTAACAGCAGCATCTTTATGTCCCGACTTTAGCAAGGGTGTTCAAGTTGCAAATTATTTACAGGAATTACTTTAAAAGCCTGTGATGGTAAAAAGATGGTCTTAATGGTCTTACGAAAAAAAAAAAAATCACATCATGGCCTCCCCCTTTCACTTTCATCATGTTCACATCAGGGCCACATCGGAACAATTTACCGCAGTTAAATGGTAAATGGAGTGTGCTTTTAGAGCTTTTCTATTCTTCTGAAAAAGTGTTATTATAAGTTGTTATAATTTTAATTGCACACAAAATCAACTGATAGGACTATTAGACCATTAATTGTTTGATCCAGTAACAGAAATAATTCACATACAGCAGAACAATGGGTCAACAGGATCCATTAGCACAAAGTTGTTGCTAAAATATTATGTCTATCTTTTAAATATACAGGAAGAGGAATAAATATTCTCATTTTCTCTTTGCAGGACAGTGAATAAATTAAAAGTGTTGAATGAATGAATGTTACTATTACATTACTTTACTTGTTGGTGATATAAGTTACTTCAAGTTAGCGAGGACAGCTAATTTGTTTTATCTTACAGGTGGGATTTTGAGAATTGCCTATAAAATATTCTGAAAAAACTGTTCCTACCTCTAAAATGTGGTTAGAAAATCTAACTAACACTCTCCATTTGGAAAGGACAAGATATGTTCTGAAGGACAGACTTCAACAATTCAATAAAACCTGGAAACCCCTTGTCTTATATCTTGCAACTGCTGGCCGAATACAACAGTCCTCGTCCTAGCACACACTGTACAACAACTGAGATGGTTGAAGAGTGAAGGTCTCTAAGGGTCGTGGTATTATTTGTACTCTGTTTGTTTCTCTGTTCTTTACATTGCATGTTGTTGCACTTTATTTCTTAATTACCTTATTTAAATATTACCTCTGTGCCTATCAATATATCTGAGCTTCAAATAACATCAGGGTTACATGCACAATTGTAATAACTATAAAAACGAGTCTGGAATATATTGTTGAATGTATGTCCGATTTACTTGCTCAATAAAAGATATTGAACTAAAAAATATTCTGAAAAATGTCCTTACATTTCCAATTCATTTAGTTATAGCTTTGCCAAGAATAAGTGTCCCAATTTTTCGGTATATCATCATGTGCTCCAGTTTAACGATCTCCTGAAGTTGCCATGGTAATGATAATCAAGTGACATCAGAAAATAATCCAAAAAAGAAATAAAGAGCCACTTCTTTGATGATTGAGAAAATGGTCAAACTTCCACATTAGTAACAGTTTATTTGTAGAAATCAAGTAAAAGGTTGAGATAAGCTGTGAGTGCAACGTGCATTATTACTGGAAAATGTAAAACAAATTAGAGTTAATTGTGGGTCAAGATTGGACTTGTAATACACACAGCTCTAACAGAGTCGACATCATCAGAATGAATGTCTACATTAATAATGTGCTGAATGAACGTGTGCAGATAAACAGATGCAATACTGTGTATGTACATCTTTAAACAGGAGACAGTTGGTAATGCCTCCATCTAATACAAGCTGCTGCCTGACAGCAGCCGAGGAAACATGTTTTTGACTGTTGTCACACAGAGAACACTCCCAGGCAAAAACCTTTGCTAGACAGCATTGTAGAACTTCCGTTGAATAGTTCCTCACCAGAGGCAAAAACAGCCTTGAGCTACAACATTGTAATTTGCTGACCATAAAAACAGGAGTCATTTTGTTGTGGCCTTTTCTAATAGGAGAAATGCCTCTGGGTATCTTCAAATCAAATTCCCCAGACAAAAGTGGCTCCCCAGGCCGACCTAAACTACATTTCATATTGTAGATTATCCTTGATTGAGTATATTGCAAGAGAAACTCAACACTTGCCTGGCAATGAGACTGTGTACTGGATGCACGCACACTTCTGTATAATACTGCTGATGCAATATCATCCACCTACAGTGACTGCTTATTCTAATTTTTTTTTGAGACAGTTCTATGTGAGAGGAAGCAAATGACCCGTGCTAAACGACCCGGGATCTGAGCAAATACATTGTGTTACCCAGTAGAGTGCCTGCCTGCCTGCCTGCTCAGGGAGGACAAGGACTAAAGCCCTTAATCTCCGCTCCGATTCTGGATAGCTTGCCAGGTTTTAAATGTCATCAGAGTGGAAGTGTGTACTGGCTCGCATGGTCGGCCAGTTAAAACAACAACACCAGGTACTTAAATATAAGTACAGGAACACATGCAGTTGAGCCGGGTGACAGTGCATCGATTTAAAAATAGCACCACACTTGTGAACAGGAATCAGTGCCAAGACCATTGAAAATTGACACGTGCGCCGTCTGGTATGAGGGATGATAATAAACAGGGCTAAATATGAAGTTCAGATTAAATGTGATAATACCACTGCTATTACCAACGCCATTCCTTCATCAACACCTTCTCATTTGCCAGAAAACAAATGTAACGTGGAGATGAGTGAAACACTGTCAGGACAGGAAGCAGCAGCAATTACTAGTTGGATTCAGCATTCAGCAGTGACTGTATGAGCCAGCAAAAGGCTAAATGTGCCTTATAACCAGAAATCGACTTCACATCCAAGGGGACATCACTTCACTCTTAACAACACATGAGGACTTGTGATGGCAAAGGCTTTGTTGTCTGGAGGATGAGTGTGGGCTACAAGTAATGCTCCATCTGCAGCACACAATAAGACTTTATAAATACACCAAGGCACAGTGCAGAGTTTGCACACCTAAAATGGGATTAGGCTAAGAATTTGATTTTAAATACAAATCTTTGCACTTGGAATATTAATGCCGTGGCAAAGTATGCTGCCATAAACTAAACTATTTGGAGCCAGAGTAACACTGCTTACCATTCATTGTCAGTTGTGTTCATTTGCATAGTAGTTGTGTCATATGTTAAGGCTTTAAGTCATAAGGATCTGCTGATACAAATTAAATTTAAGACGCTTTTCAAACGTTTTTCTTTTAAGCCTGTTATACGTGCCTGACCTTTTTGTCAATAAGCTACTTAACTTGTTTTAGAAACCCTTTATTTTACTGTAAAAAATCGGAAAGTATTTTTTCCCCATCTCTTTGCAGAAGCGCTTGCGCACAACGTAATGATAGTCGGACACAGCGTCTGGTGGGCTATGGTCCACGGCAAGGGGGTAGCGATGAAACCAATGATCCTCCTCTCATTCATTCATCACAGGACAAGTGTCAGTGTTCTGTAGAAGCTCTCCTGCACGACCCAAGCGGACGTGAGAGTCAGCGTGACGACTGTTTCCAACTACGCCGAAAGAAAAGCTTACCTCCCCGGCCGCTCGCCGCTCCTGTCCCCCGGCGTTTTGTCCCTGTTCCGCGGCGACGATGCTCATGAAGGAACGCTGGTTTTATCCCGCAAACACTGTTGATGCATTTTACAGCCAAAAGAAGAGAGTGCTCTGGTAGCAGGCTGTGTGCTGGTGAGTAAGTGAGTCCTGTCTGTGCCACGGGGCTGCACGTCACCTGGTTAAGTGACCGGGACTTGGCAGACGGTTCCTGCTGGGCTCGCTGCGCGGTGGTGAATGCGAGATGTGCGAGACTGCTTGGACCGCTGCTTGTGTGAGGACTGCTGCGTGTAGACACATTTTCATGATGCTGCTCCGCCCTTTCACTGTGATTGGTTCAGGCAAGCCCTGCTGCGCCCCCATCCATCACTACGCGCAATTGCATGCACCTGCAGGGAGACTCTCAGCCCGAGAATGGATAAAAACGTCGTTCTCTTAGGTGTAAGGGTCTTGGGATTAAAGCCAGTGGGTGAGTTTCAGAGGTGTGTGTGCATGTCCAGGCTATGTGAAAAAATGGAATGGAGAAATATCCATTTATCACAGTTATTTTGAATGAAGACATCTGTATTCATTCAGCAATTACATGCTGAAGAAACAAGCATTTACACATCATGTCAAAATGAAAATAAAAAACTGAAGCTAGTTATCATTGATATTACATTCAATTAGTCCTATCAACACCTAATATCCTAACGTTTGCTTCCATTAACACAGACAACATGAAAAATATTATCAAAAATAATAATAATTAAGTTATTACATTTTAAAATAAAAGTATAGACTTATATTTCCTTGTACGTCTTTGGTATCAGCATTTGCCCAGCTCTTATAATTCTAGCCTCTTGAAATCAGCACAATTAGCTCAAATTAAAAAAAAAATGTACCGTTTCATTACAGTAGGAGTTTTTGACTTTAAAATGTTTTCCTTATCTTTGTATCCCTTTCTAGGGGCTTTTACCTGTTGCTTAACCAAGCTATTTAGATGTCCTTAAAGATTATGACCCTGTGGCACAACATGCAAGGTTATTTGGTTCACTGTTGTTTAGCTGCCCCTTTCTCTAATCGACCGTTTTCACTTAATTCACCTGATTAACTCTCCTTTTTGGACTGTATGGAAGAGTACATCATGTGAGGGCAGAAAAATCTAATTGTTCTTATTAGTGCATATTATGGTTTGGTGACATCAGTTTTTTTTATTATTATTTAGCTCAGCCCATCTTCACCTTGGGTCTAACTGGTCACCTGTGATAACACTGTAAACAGCACAGTAGCCCATAATAAGCAGTAAGTGGAGAAGTTGATAATAATAAAATTCATGCTGGATGAATTCATTAAGTTGCTTTAGTTTCAGGGTCCTGGCTCAATGTCATGACTTACTGAGACACTAGAGCAGAACAGAGCCATTAACTAATGTTATTAGCAGCACCAGTGCTTTTCATGCTAAACATATTAAAAAAACAGTGAACACAGGGAATGGTAATGGGTGCAGTGTAACTGTTTTTTTCTTTGCTTACCAAATCCAATGCTGTGTTATTTTACTCTGTTTAGAGGATATGACAGAAATCATTTTAAATCATGTATATTCTATATGCACCTAGTGGTGCAACCTGAACACATCGTCAGTGATCCGTCCTGGGGTCACCGGGTGTCTCGGGTCTTACAGCAGACACCCTCACGCGCTGCTGCGACCCAGTCAGGGGTGATCAGTCCCTGGCTCACATCAGGCTCACAGCCCCACCCAAACGTCATGCATTATTTTAGAGTTGATTGGCTGATATTATTCAGAGTGGCTCGGGTGATTGGCTGTCTGTCTGTGAATGTAGCAATGAATTAGTCGGCAGGAAGCGGGATGGTTTGAAAGCTAACAAAGTTGTAAAAATGAATGAAGTGGATTTCTTACTCCAGCAAGGTTTGAAACCATTGGAGCACATTGGAGCCCACCAGCTGAGGGATCATCACCCAAACTGCCAGTAAAACAAAGAAAAAAGTGGTTAACGGTTAGCATCGAGAAGACGGCGCTCTTCTGTTTTCCGTGTCTGTTATTCTGCTAAGATGGTACCTGGTCGAGGACAGGTTTCAAAGATCTTAAACCTCTTTCTGAGAGGATCACAAAACATGAGAGCAGCGGGATTCCTCTGGACAGCGCGATGAAACTGAGCTAACTTGGAAAAAAAAGTGTCGCTGCGCAAACTTACAGCGCTTACAGGCGATCCATTGAGCAGCATAACAGACGGGTGGAGGAAAACCGGTACGTGCTCAATCAGATCATAACGTGAATTAAACTGTGGAAAATGTGAAACGGCACTACAGGGCCTCAATGACTTTGGCGGACTCGCTTAACCCAGGAATATTCAGGTGCATTTTTTTTAATTGAGAGGAACTTTTCCACCCTGAAGAGGATACAAATGTTCACCCGCGACACCACGGGACAGCCACGGCTCAACGCTTTGGCGATGCCCTCTATAGACAGCCAGCTGATTCAGCAGCTACAGGACTTCATCCCTTATGTCAGCGACAAGTGAGCCCGCAGCTTTGATAAGTAAGAAGATATTTTATCATACTGCCTTTTAGAGCTTGTATGTGAATTGTTAATTTTTGATGAACTGATTGATGTAGAGAGGGTGACGTGTCAATGCGGGCTTATCTAAGGATTGTTGTCATAGAAAGGATCTGTATCCCTAAAAAGATGTCTGCGTGCTTCCTTGTGGACTTAGGTGGTTTAGCACTCTGTTGCTGTTGGCTTTGATGGTCCCATTTGTTCTCAGCTCAGTTGTATTGGTTTATGAGGATGGAATATTTCATGTTTAATTTAGGCTTGTGACTGTAGGAGGAACACTAACTCTCTCTCTCCCACTCTCTCTTTGCGAGTGTGTGTGCGAGTGTGTGTGTGTGTGTGTGTGTGTGTGTGTGCGCATGTAAGAAGCCACTCTGCATAGTATTTTGCTAAACCAAGAATGACCCCTTGACATGTAAAAAAATAAATAAATCACATCAGTAGCGAGAGTACTGTAGTTTTCCTGGTATATCATATCTTAAAGAGGTTGTGCCCCACCAAAGTTTAACACATAGAGGGGCACGCTGGTGGCGCAGTGGCAGGACGTCCCATGTGTTGAGACTCTCGTCTTGAGCGGTAGGCCCGGGTTCGCTTCCACCCGTGGCCCCCTTCCGCATGTCATTCCCCGCTCTCTCTCCCTGGTTTCCGACTCTATCCACTGTCCTCCCTCTGAATTAAAGGCACAAAAAAGCCCAAAATAAATCTTGAAAAAAAAAAAAAAAAAAGTTTCACACATAGAAACGCCACTGGGTATGGCCATAGGTGACAGTTGTGTGTACAAACAACTCTCTGATGTACGTCACTTTGGATAAAAGCACCTGCTAAGTGAATTGTAGAATAGCCATATAGCCATATAAATGTGTCAGCCTGTCGCCATAATGCTCCTTTATATTCTTGAATATGGATGGAATTTTTTGATTTATCTGACTATGTCTTGATTACCATTTGATAAAGGCAAAGTTTCCACATATCTGTCTTTGTTCCTTTATAAGGATCCCCATTAGTATCAGCATACGCATTGGCTATGCTTTGTGTAAACTGATACTAAATGGCTTGTTAGGACCGAATTGCCAGATTAATCACGGCTTCTCCTACACAAGCTCTTAGAGGACAGAAATACTTCTACCTCAATGCTCCAATTAAGATTAAGCAACATTATAATCTTAATCTGATTAGGCGGTTGGATTATGTAGCCAAGTGTCCGTTGGTCAAATCTATCAGCTGCCTTTGTTCTGATAAAAAATGCTCATACTATCGTCTTCAAGCACAAAAAAGCACATGTTGTGGAAATGAACAGAACATTTCAAAAGAATTACTGGTATCTATCTTTGAATAGGAAAATATTTTCTCTCTCAAGAACAACCAAATGTATTGTGACTCTACAGTCTGTGCACAATAGAGAGCTGTTAGATACCTTTACAATCTTTTTCTTTAAATTAGATATTTACAAATATTTTTATATTTGACTTATTTCAATGAAATAATCACCATGCAACAGCTATATGTTGATTGCTGATCATCTGCAGTGTATGAACCTACTTCACACAGGACTCACACAACCACCTGACTGAGTCTCTCTGTTGCTCTGTGAGTTTTGTGACCAACAGCCAGCAAAGGCCTCGTGTCTGTGTACAAGACAACTAAGGCCATCTGTGTGTGTGTGTGTGTGTGTGTGTGTTTTTTTTTTTCTTTGGTGTCCTGCCACAAAACTCTGCTGCCAGAACACCAAAGGGTACCCATGTGCATCACACTGCACCTTGGGACAGGCTCACTGAAGCACCTTTATTTCCTGTGGCTCCGTCGGTAGACATCTGTATTCTGCCAAAGCACCGTCACAATAGCAGCAATGCTTGAAAAGAGCTTTGTTGTGGCAGGATTAATACACTAGCATGATGTTAAATTTAATTTAAGCAGCTTGGCAGGGAACAAAACATTTTTTTTTCTAAGTTTTACTTGCTATAAACACATTTATTATCGCTAAAAATGTGTGCATTGTGTGTGCAAAAGCTTTGGCTTTTGGAGTCGAGTGGACAATTGTTGTACCTTCGTTATTTGCAGTTCTGCTTTAGCAAAGGTAGCGGCTTGGGACAGACACACACATGCACTGATATTGTTCCATACAACACCCAAAGCTTGCACTTTGTGAGACTAAATGGATTCTGAAGGGATTTTCTTCCTCAGAGGGACACAAAGACAGGATGAGGTCAGCAGAGCCAGTGTGGGATGGTTTGTTCTGCAATATGGCGTACTGAACAGAAGATGAAAAGACCTTTATAGTTGGGGGTCAAAGTTCCAGTTTAATGCTGCATGTTGCAGACATCATACCACTATTAGTATCAATACAGTTTGTACATCTGAGGCAGTTATCCCAGCATGCACCGCCCGCTCAATGAAACCAGAAAGACTAAAAAAACACATAGCACACAAATAAAGCAGCTCAGTCTCCAGAAACAGTATATTTATTTGTTGGTTTAAAAAAAAAAAAGAATATACACTCAGAAAAGTAGCCACATTTATAATTGTCAAGTTTTATACATTCTTAAAAATTAAGCAGCTTTCTCAAAAACATTAAGCAGCAACCTTTCGTGATTTAAATTGGTACCACTTTAAACTGTAACAACAGATTTAAATCATTACATATTCTCTAAGGCTGTGATAAATTCACCCTATACACAAAAATAGACCAAACAGAGCATCATAATCCTAGAGACTTCATTATTGACAGTAAAAAATAAGTTTAAGTGACTTCTGTGAGATTATTTGTCTGTGAAAACCCTTTTGAGTTCAAACAATATGGCTGTCCCCATCATAGTGTTTTAGAAGCAGAAGGGACATGAGAGGAAGGGAAGAAGGAAACAAAAGATTGAGAGAGAGGGAGAGGAAGAGGAAGAAGCAGAGAGATATTTGTGAGAGAAAGCACAGAGTTATTGTTGAAATGTCGTTCGCTCACACGACATAAATTCAGTGTTAAGGCAATAATTGAAAAAGAAAAATACTGAAGAAAGGGCAAATCAGTGAAAACCTGAAGATCATAATCACTGTGGCTCTATTGTGCTTTACTTTGCAATATGTTTGGGCTTCCCAGATATACTAAGGTGTTACCTACACCCCATTCATTCATAATTACGGTACACCTTCTGGCACGTCACGCAGATTTTCAGAGATAAATATATCTGAAAAAATAAAACTCATGATGTATTGGAAATAGAAGAGTGAACAGGTGACATTCTGTATAATTCATTCTGATACAGTTTGAGGAAAACCGGATTCTTGAAGCAGAACCACTGTAGAATTTTATACAGTATGATTGGAAACATAATGATACAGTGGTTTGTGTGGAACGATTTCATTGGAAACTCTGCTGAGTGGGAAGAGAAAGTGGATTTCAAACGAAGACCATTTTCTCCTTTAACAGACAGCAGCTGGCCAATTTACAAACAGCATGAATAATGCACAGACCCTCGGCCGTGAGCAGACGTCCTCTGTGTTTTTTGCCACAATGGACAGACATCCATCATTGGAGAAACAGGAGAGGTAACGTCTCACGCTTCATTAATAGTGATATGGAGCTCTTAAATCCTGTGCTCTGATTGGTCTTCCTCACATTCTCACTGACAATGTCTCTATCTCATTGATATGCTGCTGCCAGTCCTTACCATGTACGTGTTTATGTACATGTGTGTACATAATGTTTTGGCTCTCATAAGCATAGATCACTTACTTCTCTATGCACAGCGCCTGAGGCTAATAACAGGACACTCTCAAAGGATAACTTTTTCTCTCTCTTCCCCAACAGAAAGCCTCACGGCTGATTCCTGCGTTACTCTCGTGGACCTGCGGTAAGCGGCAGGTTTGAGTTCTCAGAAAAGTCTCAGTCAGGTTTATTGCATTCTATCAAGAAAGCCCTCAAGGGCTGCTGTCACTCTTCAACACTGTTTTGCTTTGGCTCGCATCCCCCCATGCTGTTTCTGCTCAAACAACACTGAAATACAGTAAAGAGTTCATGGGTAGAGTCTCCAATTTTAACGGATAGCTTCATAATTCTGAGGGAAATCTTGCTATTTTTGAACTCTCATAGTCTGGTCTGTATTTTGTCTTAATGTGTAGTGACGAAATTAAGCAAGCCAGCCAAATCCCCATTCTACTTTCTAAACGTTTTATTTTGGGGGGAAAAAATACAGCATAACAACACCTTGTTGTTGCTTCACAGCTTATCCTGTGTCATTCCTGCATAAACGCATGATTCTCTACTAACACAAGGACTACACACAAACAAATGTGTCACAGATCTCTGGATTATTACAACACTGTGTACAGTACAGGTTCAGATAACACAGCTCTGTCTGAAACAGCAGTTGTCAACACGTAGATGTGAGTATGTTTGGTAAGCATTAATATAGAGAAAAACAATCTCCTCAGAAAGATGGTCGAGGTTCTGGGTGTCCTCTGCTGCTTTCTGCGTCCCTGCAGAGAGAACGAGTGAGCAGCAGAAAAGAGGACAAAGACGCTTCAGTTGTTGCTGCCAGATGTATAGACACGATAACAACAAAGTAATTGGAGCAGCAGAAACGTCTATTTTCCCACACAGCATCTTTTTATGTGCTGCAGAATGAGACTAGCCTTGAAAAGGGTGAAAAAAGCAGATAAAGAGGATTATGTGCTTTAATTCAGTTTGATGCAGAACATGTGGAGGGGCATGACCTATTAGGTATCTATGGAAACACTCCATCATCTGCACCACTCTCACTTTCTCCTCCTCATCATCCACCTCCATAATGGCTCTCTGATGCTGTGCCCAGTGTTTGGCCTTTTAGTTATTTGTGGGAGTCATTGTTCTGTTTTTGATTTCTAGATAGATCAGTCCGTGCTCAGAGCTTCTGAAGCTTCTGCCACTGCAGCCGACCAGCCAAAGGAGAGTGTCTGTCAGTAGGGCATGATGCTGGGTGGATTACTTGACAGTACTAGTTAAATTAATGTGTAGGCGTGTGTGCGTTTCCTAGTACTTTTGTCACAGAGGATGTGTGATTGTTAGTCACTTTTAAATGTGTCTTTGGTAGCTTTGGTCTATATTCTTTATTCAACTTCCTGCAAAAAAAGTGATTGGGTTTTAACATTTCTTTTCAGTTTTGCTTCGTAAGTTTGGGATTGTTCTATCATTTCTTAATAAATGTGATGTGGTCTGTTGACATTAGCAATTTCGCGACCCAAAGAATCAATTGTTTAACCAGATTTTATTCATAGAAAAATACAATTTCAATCGCACAAATAAAAGTCTTCCCCTTATCGTGCCACAGAGAGAAACCTCTAGCTCTTCACATTACAGGCATTGAGGGGATAAACACAAACCAAAAGTTGGTCAGTCGATGAGACAGCATGGCGAGGCAGCAAGAGAGAAAAAGAGAGAAAGACAGATACTTTGGGACGTTAAGGAGGGAGAGCAGAAGCACTCCTCACCAGCTTACTATAATCATCACTGGCCCAATTTTAGAGGAAGCCTCTCAATTATCTGCTGGCTCGTTGGCTGTCAGACACAGTCTCATATACAGACTTAAAGATGACTGTGTCGGTCTGTGTAAGTCCTCAACACAATTTAAAAGAAAAGCCTCATGTAGTCAGAAACACACAGAGTTTCCTCCTGGCTCTTCAATAACTCGTGCACGTGTGTTTGTACTTGTGACCCTTGTGAGTGTACAGTTTACATGCAGTAAGGTGATGTTGTGTCTGTCTCTCTACATGTGTTTCTCACCAGACGTTTCTCATTCTCTGCCAGTCCTCAAAAAACATTCAGCTTTTACCCCCAAAACACACATCACACAATTATATAATTTTGCTCACAGTTGTCTTGCTCTAAAAATACTCCAATAGCAGAGAGCAAGTTTCTGGGTCGCAGAAATGTGAAAAGTGCCTCCATGCTGGTTAAATGACATGGTAACAACTTCCTGTCAGGAAATGTTTGAATTCAAACTAATTTTTGACCCAGTGTTTCTCCCTGATACCTGCTGCTCTGAATGCTTCCTACAGAGACAGTTTGAAACAACTTGGGAAAACTATTCCCTTTTATGTGAAGAATACAGAAAGATCTTTGCTCTGAGAATCCATTATGTGCCAACATTTTGCACAGCAGTAAGCTTAGCTTAGCATTAAAACTGAAACAGGGATATAGCTATTGTGACTCTTTCCGATATAATTTCTTGTCAAGAATTTGGATTCATCCTCACCTAAGCACAGGAGAGACATCGACTGAAACGGTTTTGTTTGAATCTGAAGAACAGGTCAAAATGATACATCCACCTTTTGCAGGAATAGGCATGAAGGGGAGTCAGTGAGTATGAACTGCAAAGTGAACAGATGAACCATCACCCTCATACAGTCATCGACTGAATTACAAAAATGTACCTTGAAATGACATTCAGTTCTTTATAGTTTCAACAGGTGTATCAAAGGTGATTCAATTATGCCCCAGGTGTTGCTCTGTAGTACATATAGGACTCCAGCTGATTGCCAGCCTTGTTCACACCTCCAAACAATTAGATCTTTCCTCCGCACATTGTGGCTGCTGCTGAATGGACCAGCTTAGAAAGAAGAGGGACCCACTGGTTGGAGATAGTGTCGTACCTGAAGAGAAACATTTAGATTTTTTAAAATTACATTCTGTGCAGCACTAAAGTAATTTAACCGTGTATAAATTAGAAATCAAAAGCAAAAGACTCAGGAGAAAAAAAAAAGATACAGGTCAAGGTTTAAATTGAAGAGTCTTTGAATTACAGCACTTTTCAAACCTTTGTCATAAACACTTTGCAGTTAGTCATTTAGACCCACTAATAATATACAGAAACTCTCTGATTTAAAGTTCCCACTGGACTGAATTCACAGAGAAAAACGCTGGTTTTTGCTCCAGGGCTGACATAAATAATTAGCAGAATGCCTACACCACTAGGAGAGATGAAGAAGACCAACCTTTATGTACAATGACAGCAATTTTATGTAACTTTGTTTTAATGTTTTCCAACAACCTGCCAAGGGACTACTGATGGCAATTAGCCTGTGGCTATAACCTGGCATATTTAAATGTTTTATGTTCATTAATGTGCACTGTCCCTATTTAAATAAATACATTGAAATTGAAATTAAAGCAATTACAAAAAACAACATATGTTTGGAGCTACAAGCCAGTAGTCTCTGGAGTTGGGCTGTGTGTCAGCGCCAAGCATTGGATCTTTCTCACTGAATCTTCTTTTGGAAAAGACTACAACACCGAGCTGAATACTCAGCCGACCCAGACCAGCACCCATAGACGCAGCAAGATGAAAAACCCTGACAAAATGACAACAAGACACCGGGTGATTGGATTGTGTGCTTGTAAGAGGAGGAGTGGGCACTAATACAGTATGTATATTTTGTAACTTTCTTTGTGATTTTGTGTGTTTTTTTGCCCTGTGGCTCCATTAGCGTGATGTGTTAGCAGTGTAATCCTTTGTCCATGGGCCACTGATCAAAGCAGACGACAGCCTTTCAGCAGTAGGACTCACTAAAGAGATGCAGAAAAGAAAACTAGGAAAAACACCATACACATCTAACAAAGGAAAAGGTCCTGTGCTGTCAATTTAAGGCGTTTTTAATTATTTTAACACCAGTCAATGGCCTTCATTTGATGTTTTACATTATTTAAGCAAGCACACCTATCTACTCATTTTAACTTTTCTATACTTTTTATCTGATATATTCCTTAAATAAACACAGGTGTGCAGAGGTAACTTTACGGGTACACCGCAAAAGTCAAGTTTGTTTGATGCGTGTGAGTGTTTAAGCACAGTACATTTCCTTGGTCCTGACATGGTTGGTTGAGGTGGGCTTTGGCACGATATGGTTGCTCATACACAAGCACAAGCACGGATATGCAAGGCAAGATGTAACATAACATAACCGAAAATGGCTACCTTTCATAATCGAGAAGGAGTGTTAGAGGACCATATCCAACCAAATCGACCAAAAATAAGCCACAAAGTCAGAAAAGTTACTGACATGTTCTCTGTTTTGTTCTCCATTGTTCTAATTTTGAGTATGGTGTTACGACGTGGTGACGTAGCTACAAGAGGTAACCGTGCTCAGGCCCAGTTTGGTCAAAAGCAATGTGAGTGCAGACCAGCGGGAGAATAATATGTGCAGTCTATCACACACACATGCACATACTACAAGGACACACAGACAAGACCCCTCTCCTTCGGAATAATCTACAAATCAGGATCTAGGGGGCCTAAAATATTGTTTTTTGGTTAAGTTTATAGTTAGGGCTGGTTCAGGTCTGGACCAGCTCCTCGTTATGCTGCTATATACTATGACTGCTGGGGGACCTATGCATTCACATCATAGCATGTCACTATCTATAAATCTTCATGTACCATGAACCATTTATCTTCCTGGGAGCTCCTGAGCTCCCTTGTCTTGTAGGTTCTTCTGGATCATTGGTGTGGACTCCCTGCTAAAGTGGACTCCAACTGCTGTTATCATTATTATAAATGTTAAAGAGAATCTCAGAGCAGCTCAACTTCAACCTTGATAATTAAAAGCAGCTACTGTCTTTGTTCGCGCAATCCAGACATACTCAACATTAACTACCTTGCAGGCCCCCCAAAAATCTTCTCGTGTCCAAATAATCAGTGCTGTGAGGAGACAGGGTGGGCAATGACGCAGAGGGTGCAGGAGAGGAAAGGTGGAGATAAAAGAATCAGATCAGTAGGGGCTGCTAGGTCTACCAGGGCTGACTGTCCCCACCAAAAACCTTTTAAATCTCTTAATTCAGCTTTAGAAGCTGAATGTAACTAAGGCTGTAAAGGTTTTAAATATGTTTTATAGTTCCATAGTTGAAAAACAGTTTCTGCCTAAAGTACCAACTGTAGCAATGACAACAAATTGAGGAACTCATTAATGCATTAAAAAAAAAATATATTATATATTAATACTCTTAATACTAGATTAATACTCTGCAAAAATTGACCTTTTACAGAGTAACTATTTTTCCTTTGTTACTACAGACTAAAGTCTGATGTGTTTTTACTCTTAACTTCTGTAACCTCTTTGATGGTATTTTTGTGTTGTTACTAAGGGTTATGAACAGAGTAGGCTTCTTATTTAGTATCAAAACAAGATCCTCATTTAACATGATCTAATCTTAAAATGCTCCAAAAGCTTAATTTGAATATTAGAATAGCTAGATTTTTCCTCTGGGGGACAATCCCCCCAGACCCCCCTAACTTCATCCACTTTTCAGACTTTCACTTCTTTAAAGTTTTTGTATAGAACACCTGCTGCACCTGTTTCATAGGCATACAATTCACTTGACTGTAGGTCAAATTTGTTAAAAAGAAGCAACCTCATGTTTGTCAGCCTAGATCTTGAGCTTCAAAAAAGAAAAATGTGTCAGTTTTATTCCTTAGATAGATATAGATATTTTGTTTTTTTAAACCTGTTTTATACGTCGAGAATTTTCAGTCAATTTGTTTTTTTGCTTTAATCCCTGCAGAGAGCATTACGACGGAGGATTAGGGCCACATAAAAAAAGAACAACTTAAATTTCAAGATTAAAGTCGTAAATTTACGAGATTAAAGTCGTAAATTTACGAGAATGAAGTCGTACGTTTACGAGATTAAAGTCGTAAATTTACAAGAAGAAACTCGTAAATTTACGAGATCTCGTTAATTAACAAATTCGAGACCAGCCTTCGCAAAAATGATGAAGGTAGAACCCTTAAAGTCTTTAAAGAATAAAAGAATAAAGTCATTATCTTAGTCTATATCATAGCAGCAGCACCCTGTTCTCAAATGACAAACATGGAGCATCTTGTCCCAAAGGTTTCACTAATAAGGAAATATGCTACTTCCTTGTGTAGTCGGTAAAAACAATTAGTTCAAGAGAAGTTTTCACTTCAACTTGCAAGAACTTGTTTATCTGTAAAATGATGTATGAACAGGACACAAACTGTCTCTGCACATGAGACACTTTAACAAGGCAGACTGATAACAGACACAAATAGTTGTGTTGGGGCTTTACTTATGCAGATATGAAACTACACATGCTTTTGGCACATCATCATCTTCATATTGACATCAAATATCAGCAGCACCCTGAAAAGATACTGCAAGAAACTGTGGCTTTTCCGAAGAAAGAACCACACTGACTTGGAGGAAGTTGTCTGCAGAGGAAAATACTTTAAGAGTTCTACTGTCATCATTTTGTGCAGACTGGTCTCGAAATCGTTAATTTACGAGATTATTCTCGTACATTTACGAGTTTAATCTCAAAATTAAAAAAACATTTTATTTTTAACGTGGCCCTAATCCTCCGTTGTAGAGGACAACGTTCGAGCTGAGTTGAAAAAAAGTTAATTAAATGACAGAAAAAGGGGAGAAAACTAGGAGATACCTTTAAAAGGGATTCTACTAAAGATGACAGAGGTATTACCAGAGTTTAAGTAATTACTCGTGAGTTAATTCAACTCGGTAGCTGTGTTTACATGTTATATGCTCCCTATGTTAGCGCTAACTTAAATTGCTAATCTGCTAGCTCTGGTGTACTCTAGTAGTCTGAAAGCGTGGAGATTTCAGTGTTTTTAATTACATACTGTTGCAGGAAGAAATAAACCCCCGTGATCTTACTGGGTGCTACCATATTTTGTGTCTGTGCTCAGTTCACTCACTGTTAACATCAAATCAAACAAACTCATGTCATTTTTTTGTTGTTGTTATTTTTTGATAATTAATTTCAGACTCAGCACACCCTCTAGAGTGTACTATTGTTTCATCATGATCATACATCACACCAACTTGGCTCTGCCGACTAAAAATGTTGTTTCTCAGAGAGTAGTACAAACATTTCACAGCTATATCTATTTTTTCTGTCTTTTGTAAAACTACAGACACTGAGGACGGCGCCACAAAGGATACAACCGTCGGCATCCTCCTGGTAATAGAAGATGACGACATCCAAGAGGATCAGATCATTCAGCATGGCATGAAGGACTGTTTGCATATGGTAGCTGTGCTCATGGGTCTGCTGCATGCAATTACACTGACTACCAAAAGGAAGTGCAGTATACATTCAAAGTCATATAGAAGAACCTAATGAATATCGGTGGTGACCACAGCCCCTTCAAGGGTCCATGGACAGAGAAAAAAGGGCCTTTTTCAAACCAACCCCTACATCCTCCCCCTCCGTGACGGAGTGCACTCTGTTAGAAGTCACACTCACATGACTTTTTAATACCGGCGAAAACACAAACACTACTTTTTCTGTTAAACTGACTAAAATATAATGTATTGAGGGGAGGGGTTGTAGTGCACAGCACTCGCCAGCAGGGGTCAGCTACTATGTAAACCCACGTTATCGTGGCCTCCATGACTGCAGAGCTGATAGCCCTGCTAGAAAGGTGACCGGCTAACATTAGAGTGGAGTACCTGGAAGCAAATCAGGTCTAATCTTAATCTTAGTGTTATATCCCTTGCCCTTCATATGGCTAGGAACCCCTCCTTCGCCCCCCTCTAATCTTGATGGAACCTTTCATATGTGGACCGTAAAGGGCATCCACTGTATTGGGGACCTATATATAGGAGATGTCTTCGCTTCATTCACACAATTACAGCGGAAGTATGGACTTGAGAAAAAACAACTTTTTTCGGTCTCTACAAGTTAGAGATTACATACGGAAACACTGAAAAGGGTTTGAGACAGTAACACTATCAAAAATAGATGACTGTCTAAAACTTTCCCCATATGAAGCTAAGTTAATATCTCATATCTATAATACTCTCTACACTCTATCATCAATGAGCTCCCCCTCATCTGAAAGTTATAAGCATGGGAAGAAGAGTTTGGTGAATCAATTTCAGAAGATTTATGCAAGAAAAGCCTTGAGAGTATACATACTTGTACAAATAACGCAAGACACTGTCTTATCCAATTTAAAATTATACACAGGCTCCACTACTCGAAAGAAAAACTACACAAAATATACCCAGAGGTATCGCCTAAATGTGATAGATGCCAGTCTTCTGTGGCAACTCTTCTTCATAGTTTTGCTTTATGTCCAAGGATTAAATCTTTCTGGATAGATATCTGCAAAGTTACGTCTGAGGTCATGAATACTTCAATTAAACCAGAGCCTCTGCTCATCATTCTTGGAACATCTCTGACCTTTAGAGAACTAATTGCAACACAGCGGTACTTTCTCTCTTACTGTCTTATAACGGCAAAACACTCTCCATTTGGAAAGGACAAGATATGTTCTGAAGGACAGACTTCAACAATTCAATAAAACCTGGAAACCCCTTGTATTATATCTTGCAACTGCTGGCCGAATACAACAGTCCTCGTCCTAGCACACACTGTACAACAACTGAGATGGTTGAAGAGTGAAGGTCTCTAAGGGTCGTGGTATTATTTGTACTCTGTTTGTTTCTCTGTTCTTTACATTTGCATGTTGTTGCACTTTATTTCTTAACTACCTTATTTAAATATTACCTCTGTGCCTATCAATATATCTGAGCTTCAAATAACATCAGGGTTACATGCACAATTGTAATAACTATAAAAATGAGTCTGGAATATATTGTTGAATGTATGTCCGATTTACTTGCTCAATAAAAGATATTTGAATTATAACATTAGAGTGGAGGAGGGAGACTTCTTTGTATCTTTTCTTCCTCACGAGGTCATAATCGTGCATTTACAGAAAATTATTAAATGTGTAATTATCGATTTTAGAAGTTTATTGCATCTGAAAATGCTGAGAAAAGTGACCAATAAATGGTATATGCATCAAAAGAAAGACAACTATATTTTGCACATTCTTGGGTCGAAATGTTTTTCACCAACAAGCCGGCACAGTATTTTAGATAAAATCATTTGTAAATGTTTAGGTGTGCTATTTTATCTGATCTGCTATTAAAGGTTGAAGAACTTAAGTTGGTTGGTTTCTATGATAAAATGAATAACCTGTAGAGATGATACCTTTTTTTTTTAATTGTTATTTGAAAGGAAGTTGAAAGTTTCCACAAAAGCGAAGAGAAGCACTAAAAAATGTATAAACTAAACAGATTTAAGTTGACTAAAATAGAAATTTATATTCAATTTAAATTGATGAATTCATTTAACTCAATATTTTAGATGGATTCAACTTTTGATGAACTTTTGAAGTATTTTTCATTTTTGATTTCAAGTCAAAATAAATTGATTGACCATTTTGCCTCAACTAGATAATTTTACAGGAACTGAATTGTCATCAAAGGTTTTGTTAACTTAAAGATTTAAGCACAACTAACTTGATGTCAAGTTTATTTGACTAGAAAATTGTATTTCTTTGGAATGATCACACATTTATCTCAACTTATCTTTTTCAGTTCAATTAACTTAAAATTTTAAGGCAGCCCGGACACAAACTTTTTAAAGTTATAATAACTAGTTGTTTTTTTTGCAGTGTAGCCAACCTGAATGTTAGGGTGAAGTATTTATGCAGAGAACATTGTGAGTACAAAAAAGGAGAATTCAAATCAAAAACCTTTGCAGCTGCAATGTTCTTTGCCAGTAACAGCTTTAACCTTTTTTCACATTTATGATACTAAATATTCTGCTATCCATAAAAGGTGCTACTAAAAGCTTTTACAGCATGTAAACACATCTTGCAATATGAAAATCCCAATCAATGAATAATGCATTTGTAATCATTTTCTTTAAAAAACAAACAAAAAACAACAAACTTCAGTATTTAAGTCGATCCATAAACTAACATCACCTTCAGTCTGTTTACCCATTCAATTCCAAGAATCATGCATTTTTACAGCATCTGACTAAATTATGAATCTTGCACCACCTAGCTGTTTCTGAAAAAGATGGAGCATTTTCCTCCTAAATATTATTTGTTTCTCCCTTGCTGCTGCAGCTTTTGAGAGTGCTGCACTACAGTAATACCAGGCAGAGGAGGCAGAGCTTCATGATAACAGATATCAGATAACACATAACAAACACCATACATAACATAGTTTATGATAATATAGCATCGCATGGTGAATCACTGATTTCTTGGGAGCTTTAATATCATACAGTATATGCCTGTTTCATTTAGAGGTCAACTGAGCTGCTAGGTAATGAGCCGCAGCAGCAGTCCACTTTAATAAATCCAGTAATGAGGAAGCTTCTCTGCTGAAACTCACGCCTCAGCCCAGGTAAGAAGGAGAAATAAGAAATGAGAAGCAGTGTGAAAGTAAAGAGGTGTGAATCAAACTATTAAATCTAAACAGGAGGGAGTGAGCACGCTGGTCCGTTGATTAGCCAGATAGGGTACCTCTGATTTCTACTGGCTATCTGACTCCCAGTGGACACATGTAGACCTGTACCAATGCCCAAACACAAATTTATATTTATATGAAAAGAGTGAGAGGAAAGGTAGCAGCAGGACAAACCCTGCTGCAATGTCTGCCATATCTGCGGCACGGTTCAGGATTCTGGCACAAATGGATTGTAGAGAGACAAAACTGTCTCTCTCTGGAGAAGCAACTTAAAAGCGTCTATACGGAGTGTTTAGTGGGCCATTACAGAACTTAATAAACTGCACAAACACTGCTGAGGTCTGAGAGTATAAAAACAAGCAGAAAAAAGTTAAGAAAATGTTTGTTTTTTTAAATAGAAGGACAGTGAAGTAATTTTTTGTGCCGAGCAGAGCGACATATCAAAGTAGCTTTTAAAAGTAACTTAGGGCGCACTCACACTAGGCTCAGTTGCTTCATACTGCGCAGAAGCACGATTGTCCCCCCCTCGATTGCCCCCAGCTGGCCTGCGCTCACATCGTTCCAGGCTCAACTGGGCCTGAGCACGAATAGCGCATGACTATGTACATTATATGTCTTAACCACCTCCAGATGGCTCCAGGGGGTCCCCTGTCTCTGGCACGCTTATTTTGGGGGTCACGAGCTGAAAAGTTTGGAAACCCCTGCTTTAGTTGACAAGAAACACCGTTGCACAATTTCAGTCAGCACATTGTTAAACAACACTGGGAACATAATTGCAATTTCACTGACTTCTTTTTAGTCGTTTTGATCAGATACTACCCTCTGTGGGCGCTCTCACACTGGGCAATCCTGGGTCATCCCCATCGTCTGACTCCCTCCCACCAGAACTATCACTTTCACTACACCAGAGAACAAAGGTGGAGGAGGATGATTAGGTGGAGAAAGGAAGGACAGAGAAGTGAGAGCGTTCAGGACACTAACAGGTATATATTTTTTTTGTAGAATGCTGCTAAGATTTATGAACAACTTTCAAGATTAAGGTGAACATTTTCATAATTTCAATAAAGGCATCCTTGAATTTATTTTTGAAATCTCGTTAGGTTGCGCAAACAGCAGCCTCACAAGCCGCTACAGATTATAAATTGCTGCTGTTAAGAATTCACACCAGCCTTGGCTTTCCCTGAGTCAATAAGCTTGTCAGGAAATGCAAAATAAAATGCGAAACAGAAAAGTTTCCTCTTTGTCACAGGAAACTACTTTATAAAACTCTAATGCATAGCTCAATTAAGAAGAATGATGGTTCTGCCATTGGCTTCTACGAGCACTGTCCTACACATTTATGCCTACTGTGAAGCACACACTGCTAGGGCACGAGACTCAAGTCAATTAGCCAGGATCAATAAGTGTACATTTGTGTGTGGAGATGTGTAAACATACATGCTGAGGACCTTGTGTGATTAAAAAGATACTATAGACACATTCAGCACTTCCCTGTTACTCCTCACCTGAGCTGCTGGATAAAGACACTAGTGATCCAAAACACACAAACAGGTTGGCAGGCTGCCACACGTGTGTCTTGGGTCCTCTCAGTCTTCAGCAGCAGCCACCAGAGAGCAGACACGACGAGCCGTAAGACAGAAATGAACTGTGTGGAGGAAAGAGAGTGAGGGCAGATGAGAAGAGAGAAGAGGACAATCAGAACAAACAGAAAAGGGTGAGAGGAAAGAAAGTGAAAGGCGAAAGAATAGGGGAATAAAACAGTGAGAAGGGAGGGAAGGGTAATCTCTCTACACTACAAACTAAGGCTGAACATTGTGGATCAATATTTATTCACACAGTCTCTCTCCTGACAGACACATCCATAGAAGGCTGTCTTTTCAGTACATCTTTAAAAGACGGTTTAGAAAAGAAAGGGCGCAGAAAAATATGCCTCTTTTTCTTCATTGACATTTGTAATATTTGTCTCAATGAAGAAGTTTAAGGACTACATTTTTCTTTTCCTTTTCATCTCCTTTTCTTTCATCCCATAAGCTGTCACTTTGTTGATACTGACTGCCTGATTTTAAGTTGGCAAAGTTTTAGTCCATGCAGAAGCCAATTTGTGATTATGCTTTTTTTGTTTAGACATCAATCAATGTTCTGCTGCATAAAGTCACTTTTTTATCATCCTTAAATGTTAGGATGATCCTTATTGTAAAGTGGTATGAAGTTTAATTTTACAACCATGTTTATAACCATGTAAACACAAAATATTAAAAAGAGCTGTCAGTTCCTTTCCTTTTGTTTTCTACATCAAATGAATCCCTTAAAAAAACTGCTTCAAAACCCCAGAGCCCAAACCCACATGCTGCTTATTTGTGTTGAATTGTTTGTCTGCATAATGCAGGTCTCTATTATCACCTCATCCACACTTGCAGGTTTTTTCTCAGCACTTTCTGCTTGGTTGTACATGTCAAGGACAGTCCACATCTGGGCACTGAGACTGCCGTGCTGCTCTGACCCCTGAAGCCGTGAACACATTCACAAGCTAGACACACAATATAGCAGCACGGCCTGTCAGAACACAAGAAAACAAACGCAAAACACAGACTGACGCAGGAGTCACAGCATCAGATCAGATGGTTGTGTGGGTGTGAGCATGTGAGTTTAAACTCATGAAGCCTCACAGGGATGTCTGTCAGTCAGTCAGAGGTTTGACTGACTAAGTATACCATGCTGAATTAATGAAAATGTACAGAAAATGCAAGTCAAGAAAGCGACCACTGATGGCAATTCTTAGGAATCAATAGTATGCCTCACATTATTGTAAAATTACATCAAAACAAGACATGAGGGCGTCTTTCTGGAAACAGTGTCCCCAATACTCAGAATAATAAACAGACGTTACTATGAACAATGTTTCTGGATCTACTTTCTACTTAAGAATTATCCCCTGTGGAAACAGCTCTGAGGTTTTTTCTGCAGCTTTTTCAGAGCAGCTGGAAAGGAGAGGCTGGAAGGAGATGTTCCTGTTGAATTTTTCTTAAATATTTTATAGCTGGGAGTTGTGCACTGGCAATTTTTATTCCCACTCTACTTCATGGAGACAGTGACAAAATAGAAAAATACCTCGAAACCAGGTCAAATAAAAACAATGCTATCTGCAAAATGAGAAAATGAGCAAATGAGTCTTTTTTTATTTGAATGAAAGATTGTTTAAACGTTTCAGTCTTTAAAGAGCTGAAGTGTAACAGGCTCACACACAATGCACCATTGGCCCATGAAGTGATACAGCTGTAACCAGGTTCCCTTTGTCTGCTGAATACTGATGAGGACAAAGCAGCCTCTCAGCAGGTACAGCCGCTCAAAGTGCTGAGCTGATCCATGTTCCTGTTGAAGCTGCTCATTTTGTCTGAGCATCAACTGAAGCTTTTACAGGAACACAAATCAAGTTTTCTGGCCACAACCGCATGACCGCAATTATCTACCACTATCCTGATAGTCATGGACTGTTGAAATATGTTGAGGTAAATCAGCTAATTGAATACTGTTGTCAGTGATTTTTGCCTGTCTCTCATGTCCTCCCTCATTCCCAATTCCTCCTCTGAAGCTCAGGATGACAGTAGTCAATTGTCAAAAAGTCAAGTGGACTGAAGCTTAACTTTGACAGAAGTCCCTGTTGAATTTCAGAGAAGAGGTTATGTAATCTGGATCTACTTCTTCCACTTTACATTTATGAGTTGAGATGGATGTGTTTGCTCAGATTTCACTGATAAGCTGCAGAAATATCAAAAAGTCATACTCCATTCTCTAGTGAAGAGCTGCATCCCCCTCTCATTCTGTCCATCTCTTTCTTTCTCTCTGTCTGTCTAACTCTCTCTCACTCTCGCTCTGATTTTTTTCTCTTCTCCAAAATGCATCCAAGACTCCAGAAATAAATTCAGAAAAGGCTCCGCTAAAGGGCACATTTCACACATAGCAATTTAGACATTTTTGGCACTCTCTCTTGCATTCTTCTTTTCCATTTTGAGAGGTGTAACAGAGAAGTATCACAATGAATTGGCTCTCAATAAATATGAACTAAAAGGACAATAATCCAAAAGATAAAAAATAAAAGGCAATCAGCGACGCAGAGCGTTTTTACAGTTGGGCCAGAAGCAATTGGTGGCAGGCTTGGGAGCCACCTGATGATCATTCATGTTCTTTACAAGGTGTGAATGTTCATTGCTCTGATTTTCTTGGTGCTGTGTCCACTCTCTGAGGAGCTGCTGGCTATTGGAGGTTTGAATAATGTAGATGAATGTCAAGCCTACAGGCTTCAGACCTCACAGGAAAGGCTGCTGTTATTGTCTTGCCTGTGGATGCAGGCCAAGCTAACGTAGAGCTGTTAAAGAAATCCAGCTATTCATAGACCACCACATACGTGTTTATATGGCTTGTATTATGCTACAAGGATCCTATACGGTAGGATCACACAGATAACATGTTCAAGCAGAAACACTGAAGTGGATCTGCTTCATGAGATAGCATATCATTTCAGATACCCTAGCTGAAAAAATAACCAAATGTTTGTTGAATTGGCAAATACACTCGCTGGACAAGAGCCATAAAGAACCATTTGTTAGGCAATTATCTGTATCCTTCCAAGCAGAAAATAACTTGTGCTGAATGGTGAGGTGTGCCGTTGTGAGGCTCATATAACCATTCAGACGCTATAATTAGGCAGCTCTTTACAAGGGAAAAGAGTGGAACCTGGACAACCTGAGGGAAAAATTCAAGAGCCAAAGATAATTCGCAGACGCCCTTGAAATTTCAGGAATTATTCTTTGATTCCTACATTGTAAACAAACACGCTCTTGAATAGTTGACACAGCAGCATTGACCTGACAGTGAAGGGTCGACTTGTTACTTAGAAAGCAGGGACAGACCTGACTGTGCTTATCTAGCGTTTATAAGTTGTTGAGATATTTATGCACTGGTTTGCTGTAGCAGAGTCAGTAGTTGGGTTAGAAGCTCACAAAACCCCAGAAAGCTGTTTGGGTTGGCAACTTTCAACTTTTCATAGTAACAGCAAACAGGCTTGTCTCCAGCAGTCATTTTTTTTTTATTGAGGGAAAAAAAAAAAAGCGGAGCTGACATTTGGAAATATGACCCATGTGAGGATTATCCTTTTAAGTATTTTCAGTAGTTATGTTTTAAAACATTATGGAGCTCTAAATCTGAACCCCGTTAGCTTGGCCTGCATCCACAGGCAAGACAATAACAGCAGCCTTTCCTGTGAGGTCTGAAGCCTGTAGGCGTGACATTCATCTACATTATTCAAACCTCCAATAGCCAGCAGCTCCTCAGAGAGTGGACACAGCACAAACAAAATCAGAGCAATGAAAATTCACAGCTTTCCAGTTGTTGGTTAAAATCAATGCCTGTCAGTGGCAGGTCAAGACATGACCCATTGGTAATTGTCTTGCAATAATATATTAACAGTGAATATCTGTGTTGGTGGCTGGGTGTGTTGTCCTGGTAATGTGTTCTAGGTAGATTACATGGGAGGGCGGCAGATCGCAGCACCGCCACCAAGGCCAAAGATGATGCACATCAGTACATCCCTCTCTGTGTGTGTGTGTGTGTGTGTGTGTGTGTGTGCTTGAACGAGTGTGTACCAACTGGACCGAGTCCTTGGCTTTTGCATCGCCTGCCATGTGTGAGGCAGACACGCCTCTGATGATTTGATCAGCTCCTCGTTATCCACCATGTTGAGCAGCCATGATGGGCTGATAAAGGAAAGGTGCACCACAGCCAGCAGCTCGGACAAATTCACAGAAGAAAGAAAAAAAAAAAAAAGGGACTAGAGGTTGCTAAAAATAAAAGATTTGGAAACAACAAAGCAGAGGCGAATATGAAGAAGAAAAAGCCAGCACTGATAAAACTGTGTTAACTTCAATGAAAGATCAAAGAAGTTTTATATGAACAATGTAAATCATACGAAATCACAGAAGATCAGACACTCACAACTTTCAGAAAGAACAGTTATATTTACTCCAAAACTATTATTTTTTACTGTACAATAACTCTGTAACATCATAAAAAAGACAGTGAAACCATCTGGTAGTATTGAGACCATTAAATCAGTTGCTGTCAGTGTCAGATCGTCACAGCTTCAGGTCAACACACTGCTTGAGTAACTTGTCTATTTCTGTACATGTGCAGGAAGAAATTTTCCTGCAAAGATGAAAAGACAAGAACAGACAGCTTTTTATTCATACCGCATGACAATGTTTCAATACTTGTTCATTTCCATTTATAAATAGAACAGCTTGTAGAGAAATACATTTATTAAAATGTTAGAACTATTGCACAAGAAGCTGAAAAACGTTTTGTGAGGTTCCCAATATTAACATATCAAGTGACTATTTTATGCTACTATTTTATCTCCGATACACACCAACAGTCCTAATTTTATTTACTGAAATAACATTTCATTTAAGTATCATTGTATTACACTAGCAGTTCTCTGTGGATTATAACGAGTATAATCACTCTCCAACGGTGATGCACGTACATGCACAGTTACTTTCCTGTTGAGTAACCATCTTGTCTTCATTATACTGTATATGTTTTCCACAAGTGTTTGATTTCTGCATTTGAGGAATCAAGGCAATAATCGGTATCAGGTTTTTTTCTCTCCCTAATATTGATATCGGCCCCCAAAATCTCATGTCGGCCGGGCCCTTCCCAAAAGGATTTGTTTAAAAGCTCAGTTCCTCTGTAAGAGCAGACAAGCTGCAGGGACAACAAACAAACCCAATATTGTTTCGAAAAGTCACTTGAGGGATGAATGTGGATTTTTCTAACACAGTCCATTGATGTTGTGATTTGGATATTTCTATCCATTTATTTCTAAACACTTCTTATCAATAAAGGAAAATATGTCAAACCACTAGGTCTATAAATAAAACAAAAAAAATCCGCTTTGGATGTGATAACTCCGACAGGCTGACACGGTAGAAAAACTGTTTGCCTCCATTCAATCACCTGTCCCACCTCACCTGGAGCCTCGCTTTAAACACAGCATCTGCCCAGGCTACACATAGTGCCCAGTAGAGGGCCAACACACACAACCAAAAGGAAAACACCATGACACAAAACAAATACATAATTTGACTCCAACAGAGAATCTTACGGCTCACACCCTCTGCTCAAGATTTTAAATTTTACCAAATTAAATATTCTTACAGACACCTAAAGTGTTCCTGCAACTAAATTAAAAACACATTCCGGTTAATCACATTCAAGCCAGAGGCTGATCCAAAAATGGGTGTTGCTGAGGACTTGAGCTGATGATTATTGAACCCAGTTGACTAAAAGGAATAGTTTTCACTCAAGGGTTGGTAGAGTCGGTCGTCTCTAAACCGGAAAGTTAAGGGTTCGGTCCCCAGCTGCTGCAGCCACATGTCCGATATGTCCTCGGGAAATACACTTAACCCCAAGTTTCTTCCGCTGCAGAGTATGAATGTGTATAAATGGGATTAGTTACTGATGGACACTTTACATAGCAGCCTCTTCCATGAGTGTGTGAAGGGGTAGGTGTGACATGCGGTGTAAAAGTGCTTTGAGTAGCAAATAGACTAAAAAGGGCTATAAAGGCCCAAGTCCATTTACTCCATGTACCCATGCTGTATAGGTTTTCAAACGCAATGTAAGAACCCAGTGTTTCTGTGGCAATTTTGTCTATAGTTCTGTCCAAGTGGTTGTGTGTATGTTTCCAAATGTTTGCCAGTCTGTGCCCCCATGGGAGTCTGATTTATGTCAGCAGTAAAAACAGGTCTGGACAGAGCAACAGAGAGCTTGGTGAAGGATTGACCCAGATGACCCTTTGACTAAAAGCAAGGTGACCCAGACAAGCAGGGAGAGAGCGACAAAACAACAGAACTCTCCACCTGAGGCCATTTTTACTCCAGCATTTGTCCCATTCGTTTCAGACTTATGTCCTGCAACCAGATAGGACATAAGAGAGCATAAGAAGAGACATAGGAGGAGACCAGAGGATGGACAGAGAAGTAAACAAGACAATAGAGGACATAGCAGTTGGAAAAAAATGGTGAGTTAACTTAAGTGAACCAAAATATGTGAGGGAGTCTGGGAATCAGCTGATGACATTTCCTCTCTGCTTGAAGCCAAACTCTTCCTTCTCAATTGTACACTTTTAGATCCCTTATTATACCATCAGCCACAAAAGTGACCATAAAAAACAAGCAGCTCTTAATAATCAAAAACAAGCAGCTAAAACCTACATTAAACACTAACAAAAGCTGTAATCACTCACAGCAAGAAGGTAAAGTCAAGCAAGGTGCTGAGCACACCAAGATATTCTTCAGGGAAGAGTAAGTGTCTCAGGAGAAACTTCTACTTCCAGTTAAAGTTCCTCCACAGTGTGAGATTTGCCCCACTAGTTACTGAGTCATTTCACACTCTAATGGAGGAGACGTAAGCTTCAGGCTTACTGCTTTCACTTTTCTATTACAAGCTGCTTCTCTCAGGTCTGCCACAACATCACCTACTTTGGTGTAACGACACCACGTTATCAATGCCAGTAATAATGTGTGGACAAATTATAAAAGATCATATTTGATACCAAATCCTTTATAGTCAAGCGTCCTTTAAATGTCTGCAGTTGAAGGAGGAGTACATTTCATTTTGATGTATTTAAAGTGTATTTTGGCTCATGAGATTATACATTAGTATCTGCAGGTCATCTGAAGTAGCTCCACCACTGACTGTTCTGACCCTGTGGGATAAATTAAAGCTGTAAGTGGGGAAGTCAAGTGGTTACTCTTTCAGGAACAATTTTCAGCAGGTATAGAGTTCAAGCCATGATTGAGGCATGTTCAAGCTTGGTGCACACATGATCTCACTGGAAGGATTGTCTAAGTGCACTGTCAGCCACACCCCGATCAATGCTCAGGACACACTCGCATTTAAAAGCTAAATTTCTCTCCCTGTGGACAATACATAAAGGCAAATCATATTGTCCCATCTGCAAATCTTAGCTCAATGTAAACCTGTATCTGTTGTAGCCTCTCTTCGCATGCCAAACATCTTTATAACGGCAGCATAACTACCTCAAAGCATTTGGTCTCTGCACGAAGGTAAAGAATGCTCCTATATAAATATCCGCCAAAAAAAAAACACACGCAGGACAGAAATAAGTTTGTGAATGTTGAAAAATTCAGACAGATGGATGCACTTCTGAAGTGTAGCCTGTAAGATGATTGTACTGTTTTATAATCATTACTTGTTTGTGTTTATAGTTGTTTTTAAATCTGGTTTGAGCATTCAGTCTTAAAGTTGATTTGACTGTAAATCTTGTTGATGAAATTAAGGCAATGTAAAGTCACTGAGGCTGACTTCTGATTACGTAAACAAATGGATTCTTTTGTACTGTACACTACTAGTACAATTATGTCCTCATGTGCTCACACTTTCCCTCTATTTTGAAAGAAAAAAAACCTTTTCCATCTGTAACTTACTTTCCTGGTCTCCCACATCGCCCTCTCTATTTGCCACACATGCATATTGTCATGGAAAAAACAATTGCTTTCAAATTCAGTGTCAGACTGAGCAGAGATAAATGATTCCTGCTTTGCACTGAATCTACTGGACAGGAAAAGTTGCAGTTGCAGTTATTGTTAAATAGTTTTGTATTTCTTTTGAAGTGAGAAAAGACAGGTTTTGGTCACAGTTTTGCTTTGCAGTATTGTCTTCAATTATATATTTCTCTTTATTCAGGCTGAGTATTGGTGTTTTTTTAATACACCTGCAGTTATAGATTTTCCTACTGCAGCATCTTTAAAAAAAAAAAAAAAAAAAAATTGCACAAGGCTCTATTGCACTAAGTTTGCATATGCGGACGTGTGAATTCATTTACTATTGCACAGGGTTAGCATACATAGAATCATTTATGTATGCTGTATTGCACTGGGTTAAATTACATATGTGTATGTAAAAGACGATGGTTAGACATGGTCACACAGCTGGTTCTTATCCAAAACGTCAAATGACCCTTAAAAGTGGAAAAGCTTTGACGTTCCCTGACTGAGAGTGGTAAGCTGTTCCATAATGTGCTCCAGGTCCGGGGTCAACTTTTTTTCATGAAAATGTTAGACAGCCAAATATCCTCTTCTTACATCAAGATTCAGAAATAAAAGGGTGTATAAATCAGAAAACGCCACTCAAACAATATGTTTTACTAATATCAGATTGGTTGATTTGGCCATATAAAATCTGGAGACCAGAGAGAGGTTGTCAGTTTTCTGTCTTTTAACTGCACACAGACTAATTGTAGCCGTGCTAGCGTAGCTTGTTGAGCGGTAGACTTGGACGGTCTGGGAGATAGGAATTTTAAATACTGTGGATTGATATTTTATATCATAGTTGTGTCCAGCTGGGTTGTTTGGTAGCTACCATAACCAAGTGGTTTAGCTGGTTATGTGTAGGTGTCAGTGAGCACCACTCCCCCCCCCCCCCCCCGTGTCCTAATTCCCTCCCAGCGCACAACGTTCCACGAGAGAAAAGACAAACTTGGTGATTCACAATATTTCAATTGCCAAGAACTGTAAGGTAATCACCAGAACTTCACTTTGTTGATGTTCTCGTATAGCTAGGGGAGAATCCTTCCCCTTACGCCACCGCCAAGATGAAAGTTTACAAAAGTAAAGGCAGCTTTATGTATTTTTCCAATGTGGTTGGGTCAATAATGCTGATGTTTGGGAAGTCAAAGCATACTGTAGGTGAGTGCTAACTAGCTGACTTCAGATAGTCACTTTAAGACAGTGTTCTGAGGCAGCAATGTTAGTCAAAAGGTTAAAATACTTTGCTCAAGTTAACACAATATTTTATGGCAGGATTATTTTAAGTCTGGTGAGGGAATAAAAAAAACAACAAAAAAAAAAAAACAGAGTCAGCAGGGTATCTAAAAACATATTCTCTTGGGTTTTCTTTTCTCATGAGATTCTGTACAACCCGGGTTTGTTTCCTCATTAGTTAGTTCATCCAGTTCAGCAAAACTTTTTGTCTGTGGTTAAAAAGTAAAAAATCTGTTAGAGTATGTAGGTTGCAGCACAGTCTTCTCGGTAGTAGGAAGCCTTTCTTGCTGATTGGAGGGGGGGGGGGGGAGATAGTTGGTACAGGAGAGTATACTGGAGAGGAGAGAGGGAGGCGTGGTGGAGAGCCTGGTAGCTGCTTGGTGTCTGTTGATAAGCATATAGAAGCCGAGGCTGTCAGGCTCTGGGTCCTTCCACTAAGCTTTGTCGCAAAAATCCCAGTGATGACAGCGTGGCGTTCTGCGTGGACGAGGTGTACGAGGAATGATCAATCCTTGAGAGCTAATCTCTGTCCATGTATTAACTGTGGAGTTATATCATGTATGTGGTGCCTGGAGGGCTCCTCTCCTTTAAAATACTATAATGAGAGAGAGAGAAGGAAGGAGTTCAAAAAGTTTTCCTTCCTCTGCTTATGACATGCCAACATTGCTCACTTCACATTTCCTTCTCTACCCTCCATTCCTTTTCCATTTGCTCTCTCCACAGAGAAGTAAACCATATTCATTATAAACAGTATAGCTTAAATATAAGCCATAGGCAAAGTTGTAGAGGCAATGCCAGGAAGATGTTCAGCTACATCTTCACACTCTCGTTCCTAATGTAACAGTTGGCTCGACTGCCGAACGTAATAATGGACACAAGAGAAGAATAGTCATTGAATTTTATTTCAGAGAGAATTAAACAGAAAGTAACTGAAAACAAACTAATGAGGTGTTGCTGCTGTGAGCCTAGGAGAGAGAGTGAACTAATCAGAAGCCCTTGCCTAAAAAGACTTGACCTAATTGTCTAAAGGTGCTGACAGCCAGGTGAAATCACCAGAAGTCACTAGAGGAAGCAGCAGAACAGGAAACAACCAAGTAACACTAAATGAGATGTTTCAGTAATGCCTACAGTATTTTTTTTTTGGTAAAATCAGTGTTGAACATTTTTGCATCCCTTGAATATTTGAACTGTGCATGCTTTATTGTATATAACCTTTAGACAAGGTACAAGATAGGTAATATGTTAGATACTTTAATAAATTGAGCCAATAAGATACCAGGTTGATTCCTAAATTAACTTTTGATAGGGTGTCACAATTGTCGACAAACAAGGCAGATTTCTCCCTTGGAAAAATCAGAACCAGCACACTGCTTAAGGTTGTAAACAGTCCTTATACAAGTCATTTTTGTCCCATGATTTCCTGAGTTAGTGCTAATATGTCAACTACAATGTCAAAGACTCAGCTGAACAGCAAATCCAAAGAACACAAGTTTTGTCCTGAGAAACAAATTTACATAATTCAAATCTCATTGAGTCTCCCATAATAAATAAATATATATATATATATATATATATATATATATATATATATTTTTTTTTTCCCCCCTTTCCAGAAAATATTCCAATAATATTTTTGGCGGGACATTTTCTTTCATTTCCAAGAATCTTTGATAATATTTTCTAAAAGCTTTCTAAAATGTTTTGGTGAGCCATCTATCCATGATATCTGTCCCCTTTGGTTTGCAGGGGGTGGAGGGCTTGGGCTGATTCCAACTATTATTGGGAGAGAGGTGGGTAAACAACACACGCAGAGGGAGAACATGCAAACTCCACACAGAAAGGTAATGCTCAATGGGGGTTTGAACCAGCAACCTCCTGGCTGTGAGGTAACAGCAGCAGACAGCTGAAAGCTTTGATTGCTACAGATGTAGGAGCAATTATTTGGGAGCGTAATGCTGCCCGAATACAAAGCATTACAGAGAAGTGGAAGACGACAAAAAAATAACTGAAAAGGTGTGGAGTTTGATTTGTTTACTTTGATAGGCAGCTCTGATGAAAAAAGCCCTGCTGTCACTGCAGCCGGGTGACTGAAATGTATCAGGAGGTGATGAGGTTAAAGCTGCTATCAAGCTGCTTTCTGTGTGAATCTTCACAAACAAACATATGGCACTTCCACAAACATACACGCTAACAACAATGCTGACAGAAAGCTAGACACAGAGTTGTTGATGTGCCCACTGATGCAGAGTGAAGACAAATTGCTCCCTTTGAAGGCAAAACCAAATCAAACAGTCTGAATTTTGTCACTGTGCTGTCTGGCTTTAAGGCTGCCATCTGACAAAACATCCTGGCACTCACAACCAAGAATCAACCCGACATGCAAGGGTAAACACAATAATATACAGCCAGCGGCCCCCAAAGAACACTAAAAAGCTTCTCCAAGATCCAGGTCTTTGCCATGAAAAGCGACAAAACATCGTCTGAGCCTCATGCTTTATTTTTCTTTCAGTCTAAGGGTATTTAGTGTCTAATCTGTTTGTTGTATAATAACTTCGTGACACATATTTTTGACAACCTATAGAAATTGGACAAATTCTGTTACTCATATTTTGGATGTCTATTTGCCATTTAATTTCATTATTTCATGTCAGTTGCTCAGGGAGGATCTGAGCACCTCTCTGATTTCTGCTTTTGTGGCAGGAGTTGGTGAATGGTAATATCTTATTTCAAATAATAACCAATGACATCACCTGGGGGCTTGCACCCCAGGAAATACACAATTTAAAAATCCAAATGTAAATAATTAATACACAGATTCGAAAACTGATGAGGCAGAGACAAGGTTTCAAAATAATTTAAGGGATTTATTTGAATAATTCAAAGGAAATATGCAAACTAAGGTGGACTGAAGCTTGAATAATGCAAATACTAATAAGGACAATTAAGATATATCTTCATTGATCACAGAATCTAAATTCGTCTAAAATGGGTAAAATGTAAAGTTGTGGTTTAAAACAGTACCAATCCAGAAATAAACCAAGAAGTAGCTTAAGCCACTAGTGAAGAGGCATACACTGAAGAAGGTGTGGGGGTGCTACAACCTACTCACCTTCGTGAAGCACAGCAAATCTCACAGCAAATCTCACAGCAATCCAAACTTTCATGTAGTCTATTTGTGACCCAGTGCTTTTTAACTCACATGCAAAGTGTGGGCACCTCACCCTGGGTACCTAGCCTCCCCAACTCAGTGGCTGAAAGAAAAACACAAATAATTAAATAACCAAAAGAAAGTAAACACAAGCAATTTCCAGATGGTTGACAGCAAACTAAATTAACTAATAAACACAAAGTAATACAATAACAAAACAATGTGAGCAAACCAATAAATCAAACAAAACTAACAGGGACAAGCAGTGAGGTAAAAGGGATGTAATGGGAATTGTTTTTATTTAGCAGATGTGTGAAAATAATTCTAATGTGAACTGTCTGACATTTCGAGAAGCTGGTTGAGATTAAGCATCATGTGTTGGATGAACTTTGATTCCTACTAGGATGACTCTACATGGACATTTGCGCTTCCACTGTTTAGGTTGATAGTGTTAGACTGCTTATCTCCTACAACAGGAGCTTGTCAATATTGCCGTGTTCTCCTTGACATGTATAAAAAGGAGACTTCATTCTTTTTTTCCCATTTGACCCAATCTGCAGTGTGGTCACCATGATACACTCTGTACAGTTTCTTCTTCCTGCAACGTCTTGTAGGAATAAAACCTCACACACAAAAGATGATTGGAGTTTTGGTCTTTGTTCATCTTCTTCTCTGGGAAAATATTGCCATTACAGGGACCAAAAAGAAAAGTACTTAAACTAAAAGGCAAAACACTACCAAACTGGGACAAAACACTACAAAAAGGGCAAAACAGCAGCAGTTTAAGCCACCTGAAAGGAAAACAACTATTGATAAAAGTCTATCAATGTTTGAACTCATTTGAATGTTTGGTGTTGTCTACCATACTTTCATCCATGGCTACCTTCAGCCTGAATGAATGAACGTTTGTGTGTGTGGGCAGTAGTATAAGAGGCTTTTTTTCCTGTGTGGATGCTGTGGCTTAATTTTCTTACCTAGTGTCTGTGCCAGATGTGTGTGTTACTCAAAATCACTGCCCTGAGATCAGATTTTCCAAGACTCTTATCTTCTCTTTGGTCAATAGAGAGCTGCGAAAACTCTGAATCCTGATCCATATTGCTGTTTTTAGGATGCATGTTTTATGGAAGGTGCTATATAAATAAAGTTGACTTGAGTTTAGTTACCCTGCTCTAGTTAGATTGAGAAACAATCTTTACATTAATATGCAGTCTTCATTGATTTGAAACAAAACGTTGTAGACTTGTACAAGTCGTTCATTGCATTCCACACAAACCCCCAAAATCATTTATTTTCTGCAATCTACTTGTTAATTGTGCACATTTTATTGATTGAAGAAAAAGAAAACAATCTAAACCTAAATTAAAAGCTTCATTAATTGTGAAAATTGGTCAGGAAAAAGTGAACATCTGTTTCTGGCTCCCTGCATCATAAACTCCCAGGGTTAAACCAAACATCAATTAACAGCTCGCAGACTCAGAAATGAGTTGCAGCTCTGAAGCACCTTCACCAACTCAGAGTAAAACAACAAGGCTCCAGATGATTGAGAGAGAGAAAAGTGTGGGCAGAGACTGACAGCTCTTCAAGCCTTATGTTGAGAATGCCTACAACTAAAAAAAGGTGAAAAGACTCACTCACTTTTCAACAGTTTCTTTGCACGACAGCTCTGAAACTTCTTTCAAAATAATCTGGGTTGCAGAAATTAATTGTTCTTATCCAGCGTTGCAATGTGGACGTGCAGTGACAGAACATAATCAATTATTGCGTAATGATGTTGCTTGTTGCTGTTTTTCTAGCAGTGGTTGGTCCTATACAATTTATTAATTTTTAATCACAATGTAGAGATTGATTTCTAAAGCATTTTCTAAACAATAAGAAAAGGAGTTCATATCTGACTATCATTGATGAAAATGTACCCCTGTTTGGGCACAAATTGAGGATGCAACCCATCATGATGCATCAGATATCCAATTGAATAGTTGATAGGATAATTATAATTGACTTGAATCATGAGACCAGTGAAGATACACAGGCCTAAATAATAACCCACGCTACAGTTTCTGTCTTCATTTTAGGTGCAACTCTCTTCTCAGCAACCTTGGAGAAGCTTTGCAGTGAATGGCTGTATTTAAAAAGCCCCTTGCTTTAGTGTTTGCCCTCTTGTTTATGACTGTTGGCATCTGAAACTGCTCTGGTGCACAGGCAGAGAGGGGACAGGAGAGGGAACTGTATGTATTTTATTCCAGGAGAGCCCCACATAAAGGGAGGACACAAGGAACAGAGCGCTCAGAGTAAACTGATTTAATACAAACAGCTCCCTGGTTTGGATTCTCTTCTGAGCTCAGGTTCTCCGCAGAACAGATCTGCTTGGATTCAGCCTTTTATGGTAGTCGTGACAGGTTCCATACCTGTAAGATAGTGAGTCTAAAAAACGTAAAAACTGAAGAGCGCATCAGCTGAGGCTGTCTGTGCTTGCCTTTACGATGTTCCGGTTAACTGAACCAGTTATGTTATTTGTACCAAACTATTTCTTCAGTCCTTTAACAGAAAATGCACAGCTAATAAGGAAAATAATTTCACTATCAAATTCAAAGTCCTTTACTGCATAGGGTAACTAAACGAAGTCATTAACACAAAATGTTTTTTTTAATGTGGTAACTACTGTACTGTGTCTAAGAATTATGTATTTCAGAAGTGCCTCATTCCCTTTCAAAAACGTGTGATTGTGTAACATCCAAAAGGGGCAATTAATGCTTGCAATATAAGATTTTAAAGGAACAATAGGTTCGGCTACTGGAGCAAAGTGGAGTGTTCAAATGAGGCTCAGAGACAGGTAATAAATGTAAAACATTTACCGGCTTTAGTAGAAAAAGTAGTTTTGACAAACATCAGTTGGTACCATACACAAATAACAAGACAACTTTCTAATATCAAATTGGCCTTTCTATCTTGGGTGCACCCTTGTAACCTGAATCCTGTATCTAACTTTCAAGTTATTCAAATCAAGTTCAGTTCACCATAACAAATTAAATCTCAAATCACAAACACCATTCATTAGGAGGGTATCCTACACATCAGATCCCCAGAATGAGGTGCTGGTATTTTGAATCGTCCTTGAATAGTCTTAGATGTAAGAAAAGTCAAAAAGTGTCAGTCCAAAAGTTCCCAGGATGTTTAAGGAAAAAAGAGTAAGTCTGGGGTATTCAGAGTGTGTGTATATAATTGTATGTAGGGCTGTGTGTGTGAAGGTGTCAGCGAAAACTGGGCCTACCACACCAAAAAGTGAGGCAGAACCTGTCCAGTGACCACAAGGTGTCTCTCTCTTCATATCCAGGTGGGAAAGCTTGCCATCTATTTCACTGGACAGGTTACCAGAACAATCCAACAAACAAAAAAAACCTGACCGATCTCTGTGAGTGAACTGAGCAGACACAAAATATGGCATCGCCCAGTAATGCCACGGGGTCTCTTCCTCTCTGTTATCCTCAGCAGAATCCACCCCAAATGTATCTCCTAGTTCCCTCGTTTAATTCACACTTCAATCAGCTCAGCTCCGACGTTATGGCCTCTGTACACACATAACGGACACAGCACCCTGCTACGCACAGACCTGAACAGGTGGGCAGGACCAACCGCTGTTGGTGGCCTCTGATTGGCCGAAACGACAGTCACCCTGTTTTCAAACGTTTCCATTGGGTGAAAACACGAGAACGAATATCTAATTAAAACGAATATAAAACAGACAATAGAAATATTTTATTTCACACCATTTCTTAAGTAGAATTATTAGGGTATAATAATTCAAAATCTAGTAGTCTGTTTTTCTCAATATATAGTCCATTATCCTAAATGTGTTACAATTGGCTGAAGTCTAAAGCAAGTTTCAAACATCAAAACAATAGTATTTTCTAATGAGGTAACTTTGTTTAAAAAAATTTCAGATCTTTTTCAACCAAAGTTCTTCTTGAAAATACACAACAGTGAAGTTTATTTTGAAAGAAAGTGTTGATTAATTCTGGCACAGTTAGCAGATAACTTTCTGGAAATACAGTTCAGTGAAGTGTGGAGACAAGCTGCTTAACTGCAAATGCCAGTCACAGTTTGGAATAACAAACACACACACACACACACTCACACGCACACGCACACACACACACACACAAACACGCAAACACACAAATCAATATGCAACACTGTGCTGGGATTCTGAGTGTCATGTGACAGCACGCTGAGATGGATGGTGACATCTCATTCTCTTTGCGCTGCACTCTCAGCTGCAGCTTGGAGGTGAGAGGGGGCGGGGAAGTGAAGCCTGACACACAATAATGGAAACTCTGAAGCTTCATGGTCAATCCATCAAGACCCTCGATGCACAGCAGGAGACCGAGGACACACAGTGGGACCAAAACATTGCCAGACACAATAAAATAATTGTACTTCAGCTTCTACTACACCATCTTCATCCTTCCATAAAAGGTGCACTTAACATTCATCTTGGATAACTGTTCAAACTGTTTAATAATTTATTCTTGAACCAATCTATATGAGTTGTGCAGATTTTAATATGAAAATGATTTTGACATGCAGCATCAGAAGTTGAAACATTGTTTTGAACTTGACTTTTTGCTTACAGAGTAGCAGCTGTTTACGATCTCAATTTCTTAGTGTTGAGCTGGAGCTGGGATAAGCTCTGTGCCCGTATTATTCTTCAATGAGACACGTTTATGATGAGCAGGAGGAAGAGATCAGCAGAGCAAGGGAGGAAATGAACTGCTGTAGGGCAGAGCCATTCTGGGTGAGTTCATTAAAATGAGAGCAGAAAACTACGACATTGGCTGAACTCCCCATTGTGCCCTGCAGAGAAAACTTTGCTCTTCTTAAAGGAGACTGAATAGAACAAGGTCAAAGTCTCAATGAGACTTGGTGGAGAGATCATTTAGAGTACTTTCACATTTTTGTCACATGGATTTAACTTTGATTAAATCAGTAAGAGAAAAATAACATTGACAAGAACAATAACATTTAAGCAAGTGAGAAGAGCAGGAGGGCTTGTGAAGTTGGATTTGGAATTACAATTTTCACTCTTTAAAATTATTGATATCCCACTGACATTTCCATATGTATTTGCATAATGAAGCTGATTTATGTAAAGATGCTGTTTGTGGATTTTAATTATGCATGGTTGTGTATGTACAAGATGCATTTTGTTAAGGAAAGCATGGATTTTAGGCAGGCCTAGTCATCCAAGACGTCTCATTAGCATTTGATGCTAGTCGAGCTGTCGCGGTCGTGTCATGTAACTGTGTGTTTGAGTGTGTGTGGTCAGTAACATCTGCTGTGTGCAGGCATATTAATGATATAAAACTTACGTCTCTGTAAACTCACATCAGGAGGAATAAGTCGATGTGTGAATGTGTCTGACATGTGAATGTAAATGTGTGTTAGATTCATTACCGCTGTGCTTGCTCTCTTAATGCTGCACGGCAGGCGGCTCATCTGTATCCTAAGGTGTGAGCTGGTTAATGGGAGTCTGTCCTCACCTTACTCCTGGAGCCGGTACCAGTCCTGGACTCTGGTTGTCTCCAGGAGACGCACTTTAGACTTGAAGCACAAAAAAACCCTATCATGATTACAGATTCATATACATAAGTATAAACAAAAACCAAAATAAATGTGCAAGAATTGAACCAAACCACTCGACCACCCTTGATATTAAAATCCTATACAGTGCAGTTAACAAGCTTATGAACCTTAAATTATGGCTTAATACACTATTCAAAAGATTGAATGAAAATCACAGCCAACAGTTATTGAGGACTTGAAGTGAGCTTTGATCATAGAGTGTGATATAAATGTCCCAGTGAGTCAGCGCTGATTATAGTCTACATCTGGGGAATGAGGCATTAAATAAATCTTGCACATCGCCTTACATGTCTTTTTTGGAAAGACCATTATTTTCCTCCACTAATAATATCCTACGTCCTGAGACTGAGTATATCTTCATATTGTAAAGAATGAAACTCTTCAGTCAAGTGAGAAAATAAAATAAAGAACAGGTATACAACAAATAGAGTGAAGAGAAATATGTTATTTTGCAGGGTTGAGAAAAATGTATGTGATTTAAAAATTAATAAAATGAAGAGCTATGTGACAATATGTGAATTGGGCATGAAGCCAATGGAACCTTACCAAACCGAACTAAGCCCCCTTTTGCACTCTATCTGTAATATGTCACTCCTGTAGGGGAGGAAGAAGTGTTATCAGGAGAGCCCAGGCTGATGAAAATACCGGGTCAATCACCAATGGACCTTGGAGCAATATCCTCCTCTCCCTTTCTGCTGTTTGGACGCTTTGGTCCCACAAACAGCAGCGAGAGGGCAGAGCAAAGCCTGATTTCACCACGTGCCTCAGCATGCCTCCTGAGTTCATAAAGAAAGACCCTGCTCAACATGGCCCCTCCTGGCTGATCCCTCCATCCCTCAGTTCCGTTATCCTCCCTTGACCCGCTGTTCACTTCATCAAACTCCCATCATGCATCCCAACATCTGTCAACAGGCTGTGACTGAGTATGAGCTGACCCACTGTGAGAAAATGCTACCCAAACAATTCAGTTTACAGTTAAATCATGTGTAGCCATATTTCAGGGAACATTCTGCTTTCAGATTTATTAACCCCAGAAAACAGTGAAGGGAAACATCCCTAGGCAAAGTAGTAAACATAGTGATGGAGAGAAGCTGCATGGAGAGGGAGACAGGCTGTCAGCTCTGTTAGTCCAGCTCCACCTGTCGACTTCAGATGAGAGAAAAACTGAGATGTTTTACTCAGAGAAAAGCCCTCAGAGCTCAATTCCACCGGAGAGACTCTGGGAGTGAAAATTCAGACTGTTTTCAAGGTGAGGAGTTGTTTTCTCTAGCCAGTTATTTGTTTTAATGAGTGTTTTTCGTCCTCCACTTTCTGAGCTTTATTGTGTTCCTCTCCATCCATGCTTCACCTTCCCCTCTGTACAAGCAACACTAACTCACAGCATTACTCTACTGCTTTCCTTTTGCTGAATCTGCCTCAAAATATGCCTTCATCAGGACTCTCGCCCCTTTACCAAAAACAGATTGAAAACACTTTTTCTTAAGATAATCTATCGTTCACAGGTTCAGTTTCACCAGTAAAGAGAAAAAAAGGTTCTTTGTCAGCGCCATCACACTGACAGCACGTCAGGTAGGCTCGGGAACAGACATAACGAGAAAATGATCACTGTTAGACAGAAAATGCACACACAAAGATACGTACATGCTGAAAATACACAAGCACACATACACAAGCAGGTGAAAAAAAAACAAAAACATGTTCACACACACACAGCAGCCAGGAGGAATCATTCAGGATGTTTATTAAGATGACAGACTTGCTGCAGATATGAGGCAGGGAGGTGCTTCAGGTTCTGGGACAGTGTCCGACATTTTCTATCTATTTTATTTTCTCTCTCACATTTCCAGTCCCTTCCTCCCCTGCCATCCGTTATCACTAGGAAGCAGATGCGTTCTCTGTCAATGATACAATCTACATACAGTATTAAAACATATTCACAAATATATACATATACATTGTTTTATTAGCATAAACATCATCATAAGAATTTGCAATATAGTATATTTCCATCCTAGCTGCTATCCATCTGCTCCTCCTGCCCAATGACAACACGCACCAGCACAATTAAGAAAATGTTACTCCTCACAAACCTCTGAGTGATACAGAAATGTCAGAATCAGTGTATTTTGGAGAAAACGATAAAATCAAGATGCATTAGGATTAAAGAAAGGCTTGTCGTCCTCTAACAACAGTTCTATTCTTGTTGCTGTATCAGCCATTTTCTCAGACATGGCAAACACTGACATCTGTCACTGTGTATTTAACTATTTTGCAGTATAGGCAGCATGATCTCTCAATGCTGCCAATGTTGTTGTTGGTTTCATATAAGAGGGGCCTTGTGGTGATCCAGGACTCTGGGCTCAAGTTGCAATGACTCTTCCACAACACCTACTGTACATCCATTTGAGCTCACAGATTTGTGTTTGTCTTTGCATTTTGTTTGAGCCATGCAGCAATTGTCTCTGTTAGGTATTTGCACCATAATCCTATAATAACACCGACTTGGAGACCAGGTTTCTAAAACTATCAACACTCTGCATAAACACCAACATGTTCCAGCTTTTGTATTTGTGGTTTTGACTCCTGTTCGTAAGTCTGAACATGTTGTCATCCTGTCCAGTTTTTCCCCAGAGAAATTACTTTATTGCTGGACTCGAGGAGAGAGGTGAGTATGTCTATAAGACCAAGGTCCCTTTGGTGGAAACAACATTACAGCAACACACTGATCAAATCAAATAACTGCTATGAGATTTAATAACATGTCTGAGCAATATAAAAGGTGACATTTTGCCAGAGAAAAGTTTTGAAATAATCTTTTTTGGGTTGAGGGAGGAAAAGTTTAGGCCTTAAAGGGAGATTAAAAAAACATAGAGGTCAGTACCATTAAATGGTTCAATGCTTATCCCAAAAAATGGAATTAGCACAACTGCATGACACAATGAGTAGCAGGGTGCAGGTCAGTGCTACACAGGTTGATTGTGTTCTACCTTTTAAGGTTCAGTGTTTCTCTTTACACACAAGAGGAAAATAACAGACTGCAGGTGAGGAGGAGGTTTACTGCTGTGTGATCTCACTCAGCAGGAAATCAGGCCTGTTAATGTGCAGTTTTGAGTCCTGATAGATTGAGTTCATCTACTCCAAAACTGATGGAGCAGGGTTTCTGGTGGTAAAATGCATCTCATTACTGCATGATGCACACATTTGATTTCTATAAAAATTTGAATAACTGGAGTCACTGCAGCGCTACATTGCAATATTGTGCGAAACCGTAAAATAAAATTGAATCCTTATTCAACATCACAAACAGTTCATGTAAAACAGATGCTTGTGAGTGGTACAAATTCGACTCATACAAAATGTTGTTTTCTTCCATTTGGCCTAGCACAGATATAGAGAATTTGGCAGGAGTGTGGAGGGAAATAATGGCTCCCCTTCAAGAAATGAAAGAAAACGACTGGCAGCAAAGTGAAAGCTGGAGAGGCAGAGTGAGACAAACCCATCCATCACATCACCTTGTATCATTGTGTTTGACAGATCTTTTTCTTGTATCTTCTTTTTAATGAAGAGTAAAAAATCTCCCTTTCCTCCTCCTGCTCTGCCAAAAGCTCCAACCAAGTATGATCTGGAACTGACCAGCAGCTAAACTGTACTGTGAAGTGGATTTGTTGTGGATTGTGATCATAATGCTGCTGCTGGAGCAGGACTGTTTGCATGACTGTGTCAAATCTATTAGACAGGAACATTGCAGTGCATTGTACAGTGAACAAAAAGACCACTACGCAGTTTTTTATCTTAAAATGGGCTGGTGCTCTAAAATGCTAAACAAAATGGATTTATAGGTGTTTACCTGATGGTAGAACACTGATGAGACAGGGAGGAATTGAGGTAATATATATTTTAATTCCAAAGTGACTATTATTTATCAACATTTTTCTACAACATTGCATGAATACCATTTTAAGATATGAACTTTTAAGATGGTAACACATCTTAAATCCGCAAATATCGCAAATCCACTGTATAAGGTGTTAAATGTGGCATTTATGCTGCAATCAAAGCAAATGTTCATAAAAATGTGTAATGAATTGAGCTCAACTGTTAAATATTGTTAGAACTTAATTAAATATCCGCAGCACAGCTCTTGTTGAATCACTCTCTGCCGAGCCAAGCTGGCTTTCAATTTTAAAAATGATCTTACATACATGGCTCTAACAACAAAACTACATTACAGGCTTCTAAAACATTGCCTTCAAAAAAATCCCTAAAAAGGAAGTAAACGGGAATAAAAAGCTGTTAATTTCTCCTGAAAGGAATAATTTCACTTTTTACAGAAGCAAACTTAGGGAAGATTTTGTTTTATGGGTTTACACACCTGCCTAAGCAGTTATGAAACACGTCATTTCCATGGCAACATCTGCATCCAGGAAATACCAACGTGAAAAATGGCAGCCACTACTGGTGGTACTGTTCATAACAGACAGTTTCACTAAAAATCCAACAAAGCCCGATCCTTCCATACACCAACAGTTACCTCTGATCTCCGGCAGCACAACAGATAACCATAATGAAAACACACAACGCGAGTCCCTTGTGTGTATTATGCTATCGATGCACCACAGAAAGGGATAGGACTACAGACTCTAATGTCAAGCCCCAGGCCTGTGAAGGGGAACAGACTTCACTTGCACTGAAATTTGAACTCGTACACTCTGACAGTTTGGCAGGCTCCTGGCTTGATTCACACGATTGAGGGGAGGAGTGCGATCGCAGGGGTGAGGTTGACAAGCTTTAGTTGAAATGCAGAGCTGGAAACCAAGACTAATATACCATGAGTACTACAAGGTTACAGCCTGGTTCTCCTACCTTCTTCAGTCCCCTCTTTTTGTGTTCTTTTCTCTTGATAGTGTATGCAGCTGGGTGATACAGCACTGGGAACATGTTTGTATCCGGCACTAAGCAGCAGTAGTAAAGCTTCTTAGAGAAGTGGACTTGTACTTGAACATGTGAGCTGTGGAGACTTCTTTATGTCACAGTAACACCTCCCACAGGAGCATGTCAGCGGTCGTGTTGGCCTCCATTGGCTCTAGCTGGGACAGTGAGAGACAGAGGTCTTCAGCAGGCTGTGACCCTGCCTGATATGTGGTGAGTGGTGAGGGAATAAAATATCCTCTGCCTGTCACAGCAGCAGCCTCAGAGACCCAGGGACCACTTTATAGTTCTTGTCTGTGTAGTTTAAAAAAATGTGTGGCTCAGTGTGTGTGAGCAGAAATAGCAACTAGTTAAACAATCATTATGTACTAAAGAATACATTGAACTCACAGTATTTTAATATTAGAATATAAATGGAAAATTCTACTTACCCAAGAGTGCAGTGTTGGGAATTTTCAAATTCATTCAACAATGCATGCAATCTGGAAGCCAAATAGTAGATGTTTTCACTAAGAAAGAACAATCAAATATTATATCAGAAGTAGCTAAACAATGGGATGTGGATTTCGATTAATAAAGTCTGAAGTTAGACACAAATTACAAACAAAAGTAATTAACTGTAATACATTTGAGTCTCTCCTTCTTTCTGTCTGCTTGAACCTCACACCTCCAGATATTCTTTGCATTCCTCCCCAACCACCTCTGTAATTGATAATGTGAGTGCAGGAGATGTTGCTCCAGAGAAGTCATTTATCTGCATGTGTTGAGAATTTTGATGGAATTTAGTAGCCCACACATGCAATATTAACAGTTACATGTCAACAGATCACCTTAAGAGTGTGTCTCCACTGGACTTAGAAATGGGGGAAAAAAAGAACGACCGGTAATTGTAGTAAGTAAAACTAGACACTCACATGTTACTATGTCTCATAAATTAAATCACTCACTTTCTTAAAGGCATACAGACACATATCATAAAACTGACAGAGCAGAGAGACAGTTCAAAGGAGGCGTTTCTCTAATGGAGTATTATTTTGTTTTTTCATCTTGGCACTGAGAGAAATAAAGCAGCAGCCTTTGGTCAATTAGACCCAAAAGAAGAAAACATTCAGATTTCTGGTCGACACTTAAGCTGGTTTGATCAATTCATAAGAATAATTCAAGCTTGCGGCAAGAACATTTCAAAGCACATGGTATTAAAATAAGTAGGGCTGCATTTCGTTTTATTTTCTTTCCCCAATCGAAGGATTAAACCTGCTAAAATAAACACACTGAAATATTTTTACAACACCTCAGCACCTGTCTCAACAGACATGTGTGAGAAAATAAACTGATTAGCTCCACTCTGAAGAACTCTGCATTACAGCTTTTTCAGCTCAAAACCCCTCATGACTCCATTAAGGTTTCTAATTACCTGTACCAACAGGCATCTTACTATCTATTATTATTGCCTTAAGAGAGCATTTCCTGGCAAATAAACCAAAAATGCATAATAATAATTCATATTAAAAGTGCTCTTATTCCAAACACAGGTTAATTTACTACAATTGTACAATTCATTTAGCAGACACTTTTATCCAAAGGGACTGTAAGTGACACTACTCGTGCAGGGATCTGAACTTCTGACTTGTCAGCTAAAAAGTGTACATAAACCTTCGAGAAAGCAGCCATATGTGTAACCTGTGACAGAACGTTCCAGGTTTTAGTGTTGAAGCACCAGCTCTGTTCCCCCACAGTTTGAGAAGAGACGAAAGCCATTTTCACATTACATTGAAAACATCTAGATAACTAGACTGCTCCGAATATTCTCCTGACCTGGCTGTGCATATATGCAACTCACGGGAGACTGTCCCTGTCAGACAGGAGATGGGGAAGCAACAGAGTCCACATTATGACGCAAGAATGAGAATATTTGCCTTCATGAATTCTACTTGTAGTTCAACGGAATGACGCTATCAAAAAAAGAGCCGAGAACATATTTTTGCACATACAGCTCACATACAGCTCCTCAGGCAAACATCCAGAATTTTTCAGGAGTTTTCTACAAGTTTGAAAGCCCTATTTAAACCTGGTAGCGCTGAGCCCCTGTGAGCATGAGGGGGAGTCCACACAGCGCTCTGCTTGGAGTAAGATATACACTGGAGAGACATGCTGGGATCACTACACACAAGACTCTGAAAGTAAAATATCGCCAAAAGTATCTGAATTAAGAAATAATAGAGGTCAACTTTGAAGACACCTCTGTTGTCTACAGATTTTCCTCTCCTTACACAACCATGAAAACTGGTTCCTGTGGCACTTAATGGTGGTAAAATGTATTAATCTGAAATAGTCTGCAGGGATGAGCTCCTCTATCTTTTGTAAGAATGGGATACAGTTATTTCAGATAAATTATCTGTGTATCATTCGTTCTCATTAATTCTCAAAAAAACTCATTAATTCTTAATTTTTAAATTAAACACCAAATATATATATATATATATATATATATATATATATATATATATATATATATTATGGCAAGCTGTTCAGGAAATTAATATATTGAATGAAACTTTGACTATATTGAACGAAGTCTGAATATATTGAAGGAAACTTTGAATATATTAAACGAAGTCTGAATATATTGAATGAAACTTTGAATATATTGAACGAAGTCTGAATATATTGAACGAAACTTTGAATGTATTGAATGAAAAATGACGTCATCAGTTTACTGTTGCCAACTTGTGTTTTTGAGATGTAGCTGCAAGAAGTGCGGTGCCACTATGAGCGAGTCAGCCCGAAACCTAGTAGCTGCATTACTAACTAATGAAGAAGTTATTAACACCCTTGCCAATGCATGCGCTGGCCAAAATAGCACAAGCAACCATGTTCAACACCACTCTACTGAGGAAGAAGTCCATTCTCTGTTTTATCGTGGACCCAGTGGAGTGAATCCCAAAGGTCAGAAATCCCACCCTAAATGAGTGAAACCAGCTTTTCCTAACTTATACTTTCATTGATATTTTAAAATAAATGTTTGCAACAAAACATATTTTACTTTATTTAAATGTAAACTCAAATATCCATGCTGCTATCATAATGCATTGAATTTTTAGCTGTTTAGGCTTCAAAAACAACTTTGAAGTACATTTGTATTTGTACAAAGTCTGCTGTGTTATAAGTCTGTATTTTTATATAGTTGTCTCTTAATAGAAAAGACAAGTGATTATATAGTATACACACATGCTTAATCAATCCATTGTTGCTGTACTTTTTCTTATATTTCTCAGATTTCAGCCACAACTGAGGAGTACCCGTCCTGTGGCTCAACATTTTACCAAAGAGGTTATACTCCTGCCGGACCATACAACTTCACATGTGCCAAGGCGTGCAAGCAAAGCTTTGCTTTTTGAAAATGGGCATGTGAAATCTGCATTAGAATTTGGCTCTACCTGGGATTCTAACAAAGTTATGCAGAAAATAAGGACAGCCTTTCAGCCAACCGTGGAGGGATGCAGGTTAGCTTTTGATCTATTTTGTCAAAGCTGTTTCATTAGATATACTTTTATTGAGATAATAACAGGCTGCACTGTGAAAGATCATCTTTTTGTGTAGTGAATGAATTATATATTAATGTCCATTTTTTTCCTGTTCATTTCTATTAGTCTTACTGTGGTATTGTTCAGACTTTTGCCAATACAATATCATTGTGATCATTGTATAGAGATATACAGCTGGAGCTATATTTCTGCTTGCATAAAAATTATGAAATGCAAACATTTCCATTCACTGTATTGTAGTCTTTAAGCTTTAACATAAGCTTCATATACAGCATGCTTTTCTTTCCATCAGGCTACAGATCTTGCTCCCATGCCACAACAAACTAGTTAGTAGTAGTACACCTGACATTTCCAAAGAATTTGTCTCAACCATTTCCACTGTTGAGACCCAGTCCATCTCCAATATTACATCTTCCTTTTCTGGTGGTGATGAGGTCATCTGGTGTGTTGCACCTTCCATCTCTGTTGAAAACTTTGCAATGTCTGATGGTGCCGCTGTTATCACTATTGATGAGACTGTGATGGTGCCAAGTGGAATATCAGCAGTCTCCAGTGACAACACCCAAAGCTCCTCGGTTGGCCACTCTTTCAGTGTTAGTGGTAACACTGAAGATTTCTCTGCTAAAAACACCTCTAGTGTGTCCCATAGTCCCAGCCCTCCAAGTGCATCTGGTCATAGCGCATCCAGCACATACAGGTTTGCCTTTAATGTTTATTTTAATGGGTAAGGCTATATAACAGTGGGCCTTAATTATTTGATGATTATTTTTTACAATAGTCTTACTTGATTCTAGATGATTCGTATGTACTTAATTATTATGTACTTAATTTTTACACAGTAAAATAATACACTGGGTATTCATGAAAATTGTAGTTTTGAGACCATCAAATGATTTCTTAGGTTGGGGTATTACAACTGTGTCAATATTGTATATTGTTGTACATTAACTCTGTCCATTACTGTATATTATTTTGTTGTCATTTTTTGGTACATACCTTGGACTGTTTGATGAAGAATACCTCTCTGATGATCCTGATCTCCAGTGCAAGTGTGAGGTTAGTATAATCAGGCCCTATGCTGCCAACTGGAAACTATTTCCCACCTCAATAATCATATGTAGGGCTTAGCTTCTCATTACTCCCATTAACTTAAAGATGAACCTAAGTTCATGACTGAAAAGTGAATCCAATGTTGAATTACAGTTTATTCTACATTTTATTCTTCATTCTATACATTTGCCAGCAGGGGGAGATTTCTCAGATTGTCATAATATGTCAGATTGTACAGAAGTTTATGACAAAAAGCAATATCTTTTTGTATGTTTAACCCTAACCCACTGTCCTGATTTGTTTATGGTCTAACAGTTAGTGAATCACTTAAAATCACAAATATCATTTTGTAAATTATGGTCCTATTGTGAACCAGGAAAGAGGTGAAGTAAGGTATGCTTGAGGGTGATTGACAAGTAGCTACAATATAAGTGTGAAGTGACTGTCTGTGTGTTTGATTGTTTGTTTCAGTGATTCCAAGATGACTTTAGAGATAATATTGGAGCAGATTGCTTCTCAAGTGAATAATGACAGTACTGTACGCTCCATCCAGAGCCATGGGCAGATGTAATTTTTCTTCAGTGAAGAAGGTAGATGTCAAGTTTACCGATGACTATGGAACATCTGAGGGAGCTGTGGACAATGGAGGACCTACCAAGGAGTCTTTCCGACTCTGTCTACATTAAATAAAGGACAAAATTGGCATCTTTGAGGGTCCATCCAATTCCAAAGTTCTCACATGCAACTCCAAAGGTACTCATGATTAAAGTAATTCATATTGCTGTTGCTGTTTCCTGTTTTTTGTTTTATTTTCCCAGATAATATTAAGGTCAAAACTGACCATATCACTGATGAGGAAACAAAGCTACAGGTGCAGACGGTGAGCCAAAATTTTTAATTGTCTTTAATCTTATTTAGAAACTTGTGTTTTGCTTTGAATGACTCATTACGATTTGAAATCAATAGTCATATATCTTAACCAGTATATATGATCCCTGTAGTGGTGTCTGTGAAGTGGGTATACAAAACATTTTTTCCCCTGATTTTTTTAGTTGTCTGTCCTGCACAATAAACAGCCTCTGTACAATACTGTGACATGTTAGAGGCATACAATCACTGTGAAGGAGAAAAGCTGATGGAAATTGATGCTGCCAACTCCCATCTCATAGCTAGCTGTCTCAGAGGAAGGCAGTGGCAAAGTATGACTCACATACTCTGCCTTTGATTGGCTAATCTTGATATTCTTATCCAACAAAAAAAGAACAACAATACACACCAGCCAATTAGAGACACTGATCGTCACCCCTACGCCATCCTTGGAAACAACAATTGCAGCATACTACTGATTATATTGAATTAGAGGGGATTCAGAAGTGGGCATACCCTATGGATACAGAATAATAATAATAATTTATACTCTATTAACCCCGCGATATTCAGTTTTACACTCAGTTTAATGAACATGCTCCACAAACATAGGCCGAAATACACACACAAACAGGATCCTATGGACTTGTATTAATGGAGAGGTGTCAGAGTTAGATAGAGCCAGAGAGCAGTTATTGGGTGTTGGTGTCTTGCTCAAGAGCACCTTGGCAATGCTCAGTAAGTGGACTGGCACCTCTCCAGCTACCAGACCAATTTCCGGACTTGGTCCGTACCAGGACAGAACCGGCGACCCTCCGATTCCCAACCCAAGTCCCTACAGACTGAGCTACTGTCACCCCAAATTAGTGGGTATGCTCCATATACCTGTGTATACCCTGCACTACACCGCTGATCTTGACTCTGAGAGCAGAATACATATTGTTATTGTAGGCAGGGCAGTGGTTATGACTGTGTCCTCACAGCAAGGTGGTCTTTGGTTTGATTCCAGGTCAGGGCAGGCCTTTCTGTGTTAGAGCATACAGAAAGGCTTAAGAAAATGGATGGATGTATGGGTTATATCCTCATAATATTTTTAATATTTTTAGATCTTGAAGGCTGAGACGGACTCACAACTCCAAGTTGCAGTTACCCAGGCAGCCAGCCTGATTAGCATGGCTAGTCACAATGTGCGCATAACACTTGAAAACAAACAAGAGACTGCGTTGGACTTGGCTCACTGGTATGTCCTTCAGCTGACCCGAGCACCTTTTGAAAGGTATGATTATGTCTTAGCAAATTAAGTAACTATACCTGAACATTAAAATAAAGGCTAATTTAATGGTGGTAAAATTATACTGATAATGAAACGTTCTTTAAATAAAACTCTGTTTCCTTTCAACTAGATTCAGAGATGGCTTAGCATCTCTAGGTGTCCTTGATGCACTCCAGAAATACCCACTACAGCTGAAGAGTGTTTTCGTCCATGCTGGTAAGGCTTTAACAGCAACAGACATGGAGAATCTCTTCCAGATCATTCACTCTGAAAGAGGAAGCAATAACTTCCAAGGAGAGTGACGGACCTTGGCTTTCTGGCAAGACTATTTTCAGGATGCTGAATGTAAGCTTTGCTTTTACAACAGTGTTTTGATATAAGTCATCATTCTCTAAATAGGTTTGAGCTGCATCATAGAAGTAACAGTACAAAAGAATTGTAGGTCTTTAATTTGATTATTTACTATGCAGTTGTTTATAACTGCAAGAAGGTTATGTATTCATCTGCATCTCTTTGTTTGTCTCTTAGCAGGATTAGGCAAAAATAACTAGCCAGATTTTTATGAAACTTTTAAGACACATGGAGTATGGGCCTGGAAAGAATACTGCATTCATTGAGAACATTGTCTGAGAATAATGTATTCATCTCATCATGATGATTTAGGCAGCTGATATCTGAGTGTACAATTTGCTGTGGATCGTAATAAAAACAATCAGGATCTAGCACACTTCAATCTGTTAATTTGAGCTGCTGCATGGTCACAAATAAAGCTAGAAATTCACAACTCAATGTGTAGCTAAGATGTCAGGAATTCAGGATAGCACCATCAGTTCATTATCATCAGTAGTTGCACCTTGCATTGTTGCGGAAGGATATCCAAATTAATTTGATAGTTTTTGGTGCAGATCCAGATCTGTCAGAGGATTGTACGTGATGCTTGGTCGAGGTCTACACTCTGCTGAATGTTATTCAGGTTTATTTCTTCAATATATTAAAATCACTTTGACATTTAAGATGCATTCATTGCTGCAACTTTAACAACAAGTAGCTTCACATATTCCAGCATATCTTGCTTGCTATGGCCTATGAGCACAAGTAATAACCTATTTATGCATTCATCAGACAGATTTTACTATAGCCTTCAATAACTCATAATGCTATTAAGTTTTAACTATATTCACCACAGTAGTAGGTGTGTCTTAAATATTAAGAAACTCCTTCAAATTACAGTGACATTTCAATAAATGAAAAATAGTGCAGGTTTAAGGAAAATAGCAAAACACAAGTTGAAGGAACTGCTCAATTTCCCTACATCACTTTTGTATCACTCTACTGGTATTATCAGTTACTATTTTAAAAAATACCAGTAGATGTAGTTTTAATTGTGTCTATGTCTTTTTATATTTTACAGTTGAAAAGGGTGTTTCTCTGGAGGATATTCTTGTATTCTTCACTGGATGTGACAGCATTCCAGCCCTGGGCTTCTCTCCAAAGCCAAGCCTTGAGTTCATTAACCATTCCTGATTTCCAGTGGCCAATACATGTGAAAACATTCTTTCGCATACCGTTTCATGCAGTGTACACTGCCTTCAAACATGACAAGGGTTTTGCCATACGCAATTCACCTGGATTTGGAAGAGCGTGAGAGGTACTGCAAAGTTGAGGTTGAGTTATGTTGAGGAGGATTTCTTTTTCTTTTCTTTTATTTTGTTTAAGTGTAATTCCCTGACTCATACGTGTTATGATGTTTTATTCAATAAGACTTAAAACTTTAGATTTAAAACCACCAGGATAGTACTGATTGTTGTGCTTTTTGCCACCGTTTGAAGGATACTTCTCTGTTCTGACATGGAAGCTTCAATCATCTTTTAAGTACAGTCTCCATGTGAATGTACATTAAACTGTTCGTAGTTGTTTGTCTGATTTAAAGGTTTTTCTGATTTAAAAATGCAAACGATGTTAAACCCTTTTTATAAATCTGTAATGGGAGCTACTTCTCGTAATGGCTTGCCTTGTAAAAATAATGGATAAAAAAAATTATTTTGTTGTGCACAAAACCACTTTAGTTATTGTAAGGGTTACAAATGTAAATGTTCCATGAAAATACATTCTTGAATAAAAACAATACATGTACTATTGGTTAAAACTAACCTTGTTTAAATTCTGTTTGAAATGTACAGTTGTACTGCTATGTTAAAAGTTAAAACACATTCCCAACAAGGGCTGTCTCTAGTTGCATCGTCTGGATAACTGTAACTTGTCACTTAAACATGACAGTAAGATTTGGAGAACAGTGCTCGATGTCGCTCAACATGTATAACTGTGGCTCTCAATGAACAGGCTAATAAAACACAATATGTTTTCTACTGATGGAGGACCTCAGCAGTGAATAATTGTTGCATAACCTGTTTGCTATGATTGTTTCTTTATGACAGTGGTATGGGTTTCTAAAAAATCAAGTGCTCCATGTTCCTATTTTTGTATGTGTTATGTGTATCTAGATGAAAGTTTAAAAACTATAAAAAAAAATAAAAAAATGTGACGTTCATTTGAATCAAAAAGGATATATTTTTACATGCAGAGAATGGAAACAACTAGGGGGCCTGTTGTCCAGTTTGTATGCAAAATATCACTCCCCCCCCCCCCCCCCCCCCCATTTGGAGCTATGCATGGAGACCCCAGAGTCTCTGTTTTTTTACATATTAATACAATAGCCCAAACAGCTGAAGAAAGCCACCAGGGACATAGGTAGCTGCAGCAGCCGAGTCCAGCTCAAGATGGCTGTGGCTGAAGAGAGCCCACAGTTGGAACCCTTCTGCAGGTGAAGGCGAGGTGTTCAGGTTAAGGGGCGAAACACCTGAGACTCTGAGATCCCTGCTGACGATGCGGAAGGGTTACAACAACGTGGATGTTCCAAGAAATACCATCTCGGAAGAAGATCTGTATCACCATAGTCAGTGTAGTTCCTACAGTTGCAGCTTGTGGCAAAGCATCTCTGATGTTTACTTCACCTGAGTACGACCAGCTGTTTCAAATAAGTTTTGAAGTTCTGCAAAGTATTGGTATATTTCAGCTGATGTCATCTTGTAAAACAAGCAAATTCAGCAGGGTGTCTTTGTGATGACAACAATGAAACTGGTGGATAGAGAGATTTGATATCAGCTTCAATTCAATATAAGTTTCATTCAATATATTCAGACTTCATTCCATATATTCAAAGTTTCATTCAATATATTCAAGGTTTCATTCAATATATTCAGACTTCATTTAATATAGTCAAGGTTTCATTCAATATATTCAGACTTCATTCCATATATTCAAAGTTTCATTCAATATAGTCAAGGTTTCATTCAATATATTCAGACTTCATTCCATATATTTAAAGTTTCATTCATATATTCAGACTTCATTCAATATATTCAAAGTTTCATTCAATATATTAATTTCCTGAACGGCTTGCCATAATATATATATATATATATATATATATATATATATATATATATATATATATACATACAAATATTTCTAAAAGGAATTTTTTTTCTCAATTGAATTTCAAAAGAATTAATGATACATGGATTATAGAGATGGAAAAGGAGGATGATGAGGTAACATCTTCACTCTGCTTATTAGGCTGTCTAGTTAGGGTCCCTATTAGAGACCATTGATTTACCGTAACATATTCCCTTGTATGTGCTTCGCATCCATCGTTGGAGCCCTCTGCATAACGGGCCTACTTTAGTGGTCATGACTACATCAAGAAGCCTGTCTACGTATTGATCTGCAGGGTTGGGAAGTAACAGATTACATATAACAGCGTTACATGTAATCAAACCAAACCAACCAAACGTGCAAACTTTTGGAGTGAACACGCAATTGAGTACTCTTTACTTGGGAGCTTAGTAAATCTGGCCCTTAGAGTATAACAAGTGGCAAAATGAATGATGAATGATGAAGGAAAGCACATTTGGCAGAATTAAAAACAATCCACTAGTGGTGGACCTCTTCTGTTGTACATGCCAGCAGCCGACCATTTAGTCCATAAATGTATTGGCACCACTAGGTTGCAGGACAAAATTTACCACATTTATGTTTCGTGTACTTGCATAACTTTTTCTCTGAAGACAGTAATTAGATTGTTCTCTAAAGCATGTGTTAACTAAATTCAGTGTTCCAGATAAACACGCTCAGCTAGACGATTTTGACGTAAGCTAAAAGTAATCCAAAAGTATTTAGAATACATTACTTTACTTGAGTAATCCAATGGAATACATTACAGATTACATAATCTGTAGGGGAATACATTTTAAAAGTAACCCTCCCAACACTGTTGATCTGTGATGACGACAAGAGGATGTCTTTAATTACCAGTAAACTAATCCATAACAGAGTGTAAAACAACCACTGCATTATGTTTTAATCTGAAACCATGAAAAAAGACAATAAAGAGGTTGTATTTTCTGTAGAAAGCAGGCCCTCTCTATGGAGATAAGACAGTGTGCATTCAGAAGACACTGCTTGTGAAACCGTCACAATCTCTTGACCGTGCCCGGACATATTGAAAAGTCATTTGGCTCATTTAAATGATGTCGAAGAAGAGAAGCTCGTTTGACCAGTGTGACCGCTCTGTACTGTGCTCAAGCACGATACACTTCCTTGGACATGGCACGCTTCGGAGAGGTGTGCTTTGGCCCGGTACAGTTCATGCACGAGCACAAGCAGGCGGGTAAACAACATTGACAGCCTTTATAATGAAGAAATCCAGAATGTTCTGTCTTTATTTGACTAAAATGACTCAAAGTGAAGACAGAAAGTAGTTGTCATGTTCTCCGATGTGCGGACGCGTACTCGACCGTGCATCTCTTTTATTTTTTTAAATTAATTTATAGCAGTATCTGATTAAAATAACTCAAAATAAGCCTTGATGTAGCTGTCATGTTCTCTGTGTTGTTATCCAATGTGCAGACGCGGACAAGAGGTAACCGTGCTTAGGCCCGGTTACCTAAGAAGTGACAACAGTCACTCGGTGTAGAGACAAATCCTACTTAAGTGCTGATTATGACTTTGATTAAAACATTGTATCTTTTGTTGCACCAGTCTGATGAATCAGTCAAGGGAGTCAGATAGAAGATGTGACCAGGAATTAATTAATAATTAATTTTCAGGCCTTGCTCGAAAAAGAGGTCATTTGATCTCAAGCAATTCTGCCTGGTAAAATAAAGGTTAAATAAAATAAAATAATCACATCCCACTTTTTTAGAAGTGGATCCTCCTATCTTGAGTTTTTGTCTCCAGGCCGGGATCTCAGAATGAGAAATAGCTCACGAAACATTCCAGGCAAAGCATCAGGAGAGGAGCTGGATGAATTATTAATTACTTCTGTCTTTGTGAACTGTAGAAAAGATTAACTTATCATGTATGTGGATGATGCAAGGTTTAAATCTTTTTTACTCTGGCAGGTTTTCTCTATGTTTTTGCCCGTTTGCCACAGCTGGGTGCAGCTTCAGTAAAAAAACGGATTGTGGTAAAAAAAAACAAAAAAAACTGAAGCCCCTGGCCTTCCAGCTTGGTATCTGTGATGATCTGGACTTGTCTCATTAAGCAGGAAAATATGCAGGTCCCACACACACCAAGAGATGTCTGGTTATAGAACAACAATTAACATTCTTTTTCTCCTCGTGTTTCTGCCTGACAAAGATGAATGTTTCTTTTTTCTTGGTCCACAATACACTTTTATCATGAGCCCTGAGCTGGAAGAGAGTTAAAAAAAAAGGCTTTTACCAAGTAATGATCACTCAACCCAGACCTTCGAGGGGCATGAAAATAAACTCTACACAACAAAAGAAACCTTATAGCAGGAAGGTAACTGAGTGACACTCACAGAGATAGGGACATTTAACAACTACACGACAACATAAGAAGTCCACCGCAAATAAATGTATTTGATGGCACTGCTAAGTCAGATTAAGAAAAAAAAGGGCACCTAATAATTGTTATTGTATGTATGATTCTTTTAATTGTGGCTGTTACTCCAGAAAACTGAAATGTATAGCAAGGTCAGTCAGGAAGACTATATTTGCAGGTTTTAGTGTTCATTCTCATACTTTGTCACATCGCTCCTCCACACATTCACATCCACCACTCATTTTCTGATACTCATCAGCTGTTCACATCACCTGGTCACATCTATCCAATAGCACTGCTCCACTCAATATCACACATGGAAAATAAATATTTATCACTGATTCATTCACTCGTCTCCCCTGATTGAACTTGATAATATAATTGTTAACTTGTTATGTCTTGAAAAGTAAAGGTTTACCCGAAAATGTATTCTGTGATATTTTACTGATCACAGACTTTCTTCTTCAAATAGTCAACAACAGTGTTTTCTTTTTTAGCAAATTAATCAAATGTAGTAATCATGATTTAATTTCTTTCAATTTTAAGGATTGTTTTGCCACTAGACTGTGAAATATTTTGTTGTACAGACAATTTATTACTTCCAATTTGCAGACTAATTAGAGCAGGGATGTTATCCTCCTCTTCAAACATTACCCACTGTTATTTCCCAGAAGTATCTTATCTGATTACAGCTGCAGTATAGTTGGCAGGTTTGTTATAACAGCCAAAATACAGAGGAAAACAAACTGTGTGGCTTAAATTTCAAAACATATACCATGAACACAAACAGGTTACAATGCATTGTGGGATACCTCCTGATGATTATCAGGATAAAATGTGTGTAGAGTGAACAAATGCATGTTATGATAGTAGGAAATATTTTGCGCAACTTGTGTGGTTTGATAACAAAAAGAGGACTCATGATAAATTGTTGTCATATTTTTTTAATTCTGATATCAGAATATGGAGGAAGACAGAAGGGAGGGGCAGATGGGAGGCAGATTTTTCCCATCAGAAAAAATCTAAATGACGTACAATCAGCTGGGCTCCGCAGGGGTGCTAATTTAAAACTTGGAAAATGGTTTGGCTATTTGAAGGGCTGCAGGGCTGAGCAGTGAAGCTTACCTCCACGGGGCCCTGTTGGGGTCAGTCTTAAAGAAAGACATCAAGTCGCCGCCTTGTAGGCCTACTGCAGGGAGAGGCATAGGAGTCAGGTACACACCAAGCCAGGTGGCAGGCATATAGGCGGTGGCCTGGGCTGCTAATCCCCGGGACATGGAATGTCACCTCTCTTGTGGGGATGGAGCCGGAGCAGGAGATGAATGCACGGCACCGGCTCTGGAAGCAAAGTCCTGGAAAGCTGCTGTAATATTATGAGAGATATGAGAAGTACTCAAAGTCTCTGTGTTAGTTCCTTTTCAGTGTCAGTTTCTTGCTAATCCTTTTATGTGTCTTCTTCTTCTTCTATGAGCTCTTGTGGTCCCCCCGTTAAATTATGTTAGATCTGCAATTGGGACCAGCTCCTTGTTTCTCAGAGGACATGTAGGTTGGGTTCAGGAGTTCCTCAAAGTATTCCTTCCACCGCCCAACGATTTCCCAGGTCCTGGTTAGCAGTTCTCCAACCCTGCTGATAACAGCCTGGGGCTAACACGGCTTTCCCCTCCTGAGCCGTTGGTCAGTTTGCTAAAAGTTCCACGAAAGCCCTTCTCCATAGCCCTATTGCCTCCCTGAACTCCTCCCACACCTGGGTTTGTGCTTACCCAACCACTGTAAACATAGCCAGGTGAGTTAATAAAAGAAACAAACAGGAAACATGAAGAACTAAACTTGGAAATAAGGTAATAAAAATACAAACAAGGGAAACACTAGGGAGATTCATAAGAAAGTTTACCATGGTCTACCATAGTACGTACCATGGTAAACTATGGTACGTACTATGGTATCTCGGTAATTACTATGGTATACTATAGTAAATACCATAGTACATACCATAGTACCTGAGTAATTACTATGGTATACTATAGTACATACCATAGTACCTGAGTAATTACTATGGTATACTATAGTAAATACCATAGTACTAGGTAGTTACTATGGTATACCATAGTACATACCCTAGTACCTGAATAATTACTATGGTATACTATAGTACATACCATAGTACCTAGGTAATAACTATGGTATACTATAGTACATACCATAGTACTAGGTAGTTACTATGGTATAACATAGTACATACCATAGTACCTGAATAATTACTATGGTATACTATAGTACATTCCATAGTACCTAGGTAATAATTATGGATCGCCTGTGATTGACTACTCAATCTATTTCCATCCATCAAAATTTAAACCATCTCGGTGGAGAAATTTCTTAACCAGTAAGTTATTTTCCCCTTTCTATTGTGTGTTATTTATTTTGTTATTTATTTATTTCAGTGTATTTATATATTTCCGACTGTCACCATTTGCACTATGCCTGCTAGCTAGTTTAAGCATAGTATGTAGTTGCTTTTTAGCTTAAGAAACTAAAGTGCTGTTAACTGTTAAACATCACGTGTGACAGTAGATGAGTAAGTTTGTTGGTACGTAGGTAAATTAGTGATTAAATGACAATTTGATGTTCACTAACCTGCAAACTATAACTCGTGGCTGAAGCAAAAGTGGCATTTTCAGCTGAAGTGCAGGATCACGGGCGCCAGCGGGGTTTATCATTTTTTCTTCCAACCTGTTTGTACATGAGTGTGCAGTAAGCTAGTGATTTATGGCAATAGTTTTTTACAAAAATTCACAAAGCGGAAAATAAATTACTTTTTTTCCTGATAAAACAGCATCAGTGTTGGAGAGTGGAGGGGAGGGGAGGGGAGGGGGAACTCGCAGGAGAGCGAATGTTGCCATCTTCACAGAGATGGCCCTGGGAGTGCTTAAAAAGGTTTTATTTTTTCTGCGTTTCTTGTGGTTATTTTTTCTGCTTTCTCGCCGCTATACGGAGTATGCTCTGCTCCGTGTGTGTGCGCGCACGTGTTTGAAAGATGACAATTGTTTAACTAAATAGATGCTTCAGTGTCATGATTTATAAACTTGCTTCTGTGTTAAGGTAACTGCAGAATTCAAGAGGATTACAACAGTCAGTCTGGTGTCGAGGTTCTTCTCTGGGCTGGATACTAACTCTTCAGACTTTATCAGAGTGTTTGGCAAAAAAGGTGGCACTCAAGGAAGAAAGATCAGGAGCATAATGGTTCCCTTATCCCAGGTATGGTAATAGAAATTATAGACTGTCAAACCTGTACAGCTTTAATACCTTCACATTTTTTTTTAGAAAACTTGACATTTAAAGAGAAGAAATTTGTTTAGATCAACATTTTTCTCTGATAATTGACACATTATTTAATGAAAACTAAAGATTTGCACAGATTTTTAATTTGAAAAGTTAGGATTTAGACTTGAAAATCTTTATGGGACACTGGGGTGACTTACCAATGCTTACATACTTTGAATTAAAAAAAATTTGTTTGTACAATGTTGTATTATGTTTGTTACATCTACTCTCCTCATTATTTAAAACGGGGTTCCTTATTTTTTATGTTTTGTGGCATACTTTCACTGAGACTCCTCAGACCAACATCATTGATGTCAGAAGAGAATGTATCCTCAATTATTAGGGTTAGGGTTAGGGTTAATAAACCTAGGGGTTTATTAAAAGGGACTAGTATAACATGAATGAAAATTGTATTCTTTATTTTGTCCTTTATTTTTTATTTTCTTTTTTTTCCCCCTACAGGACGCAGATGTTGAACGCAACCAGCCTGAAATGAAGGAGATGATCTTTGGAATCTATGCCATTTGAAAAGAGGGTGCAGAGCCAGAGGATAACCCAGACGGTGTGGGTATCATCTTGGCGGGGTGTCCAATGCTGTTCGCTCTGGTCTATGCACTCAACCTAAGCTACCCTTCAGAGCTAAGATACACCTTCGAAGCTCTGCAGAAGATCATCATGGAGCTTGATGGAAACCGACTCTCAAGAAAAGCTCAAGCACTGAAAACCCCGCTTTCACGTACGTGATCCACTGTAGAGTGACCAAAAGGTCAACTGTTGCTGTTTGAGAGAAAGGATTTTGGCTTGAAATGTTCCTCAGAGAAACTAAAAATGAACAGAGTATTTTCAAAAGAAACTGTTGCATACAGATTTAGTTCTGTTTAGTACTTCAAATGTTGCACAGTGCTGCTTTTTCATTTTTTCCTCAAAACATTTTTCTTTGCTATCAGTTGCCAGAGGTTTATCTGCACATAACTTTGTAAACTTTTGTTTATGTTATTGGTGACCAGTAAGATGTATATTTTTTTATTGTAGCTCATTGGATTTGGTAATACTATGGGTAATTGAGTGATTTTGAAAACAGCTACTGTACTGTACAAGAGTTCAGTATTCCGATATTCAAAACTCCATTTAATGAAAATGTTGGTTTCCTATCTGTTGATTTATGCACAGTGTAGTATAAATGAGAACCTGACAAAGCTACAAAAATTCCTCAATTTTGAGGATATTTTCTGTTTAATATTGGGTTTCTACGGTGGCCCTGAAGTGCACACAACAAATCAGAAAACACAACAACAAATCAGAAAAAACAACAACAAATGTTGTTGTGTTTTCTGATTTGTTGTTGTGTTTTCTGATTTCTGTTTTGTTGTGTTTTCTGTTTTGTTTTTGTGTTTTTTGATTTGTTGTTTTGTTTTCTGATTTACTGTTGTGATTTGCACTTCAGGGCAACCGTAGGTTTCCATATTAAATGTTGACACTTAATGATGCACTGTTAAATGGTTTTCTACTTAAAGTCTTTGAAAATTTTGAAGTAATGTATGATGCAGACTGCATCATAGCAAAAAAGCACTTATTTTAATGGCTACCAAGTCAAGATCCATTTTCAACCGAAGCTTCTGCCTGATTTTCTTTTTAATAAATTTTATATAATGGAAACATTTTGGATGTTTAGGCTGAATGTGGGAGGTTAACAGGGGGCAGGTTCAGACAGTGGTCCCCAGTTTTGTGATTTTCTTGCTTGTCTGCTTATTTTTTTAAACAGATAGCACAATGCATAATCTGTCAGCATTTTAAAGGTTGAATCTGGTTGCTGTATTTTCACACCTATACGCATGTTTTCAAGCTGCTGTGAAAGTCATTGTTATTGGGAATACAGTTCTATTCCAAAAAATCCAGTCTGTTGTGTTGTCTTTTTCCAAACTTGACACCAACTGGGGGTAAACTAAGTTGACACGTTTAGACTGCTAAATGTAAATATTCTTGATATGTCAAAAGTGTGTTTTTCTGAATAATTACTATTTTAGAGTTTATTTTCACATGATAAAAAGGTTTGTCTCACAGTTGAAATCATTTCTGATGATTGAACTTAAGTGTTGTTTGGTCAGCATGATTAATTAGTGTTATTGTACCACTTAAAAAATTTAGCTGTACCTACCATGTCAAAATAAGTTAACCATAATCATATTATACAAGTTAATGTGACCCAAGACAATTGAGTCGGATCCTTCCTTAGTAAATATGTTGAAACAACTTTTACAAATTAAGTTGGACTCAAACATTGTAAATAAGTAGTGGTAACGCTAATACTTTATGTTCACTCAACATATTTACAATTAGTTGGTTCAATAAAATTGTGTCTCGCTAAATGAAAGCATTTTAATTAGGTGGAAATTCTTTCCATAATTTTATTACGTTCACCCAACAAATGATTTCTTTGAGTGTAATAACTATGGTATACTATAGTACATACCATAGTACCTAGGTAATAGTTATGGTATACTATAGTACATACCATAGTACCTAGGTAATAACTATGGTATACTATAGTAAATACCATATTACCTAGGTAATAATTATGGTCTACCTTTAAGTAACCTTGCATATTACTATGGTACATATCACATTACCTAACTGCAGTACTCCAGTTATTACTATGATTCCTCAGATCAATCAATCTTTATTTGTATAGTGTCAACTCATAATAGCAAGGCTACTACCAAATAAGTTTAATCACTTAGGTCCCATGGTACCTGTGTGAACCACACCACAGTACATTGAAGGTTGCCATGGCAGTACCAGTGTAGCTCACTCTGAAAGGAAATTGTGACACACCAGGCAGAATCAGGAGAGGAGAGACTCTTTTGGAGTTGGGACTGCTGTGCTCAGAATATGATAGCACTATTTACAGGATTAAACCATAGACTGTAAATATTAATGGACAAAGCCTGAGTGACGTCAGTCATTTGTTCCTGCAGGCGGAGCTGGAGGCTTATCGGCAGCATCCACCATGCTGTATTGTAAATCCTGTCCCAGCCCAGTCAATCTAACGACAGAATAAGAGCCGCCTAAGCCTCCTGACAAACCATTACATCGCGTCCACCTGTCAATCATGTAAGCTACGCAACTCTATGGATAACACCTATCGCTTTCAAAATCAAAACGGTGCAGTTTAACATAATTCACCCCCCGTACAGTGTGTGCCAGTGAGGACAATAACTAATCAGACCTATTTGTTTTTTGTACCAGAGTGTAAATGTGTGTATTTATTATTTAAAGTAGCACTATCTTCATAATGCCACCACGGAAACAAAATCTTTAATTGTTGACCAAAGCATACCTGAGAAGCATAATTAAAATGTACACACCATTATACCATTTGATGGCCCGTCAGACATGTGGTCAGCCTGGGAGACATGAAAAGTGTTAACTCTCCAAAGTTCAATATTTGTAATAGCTTTTATCATCTCAGCAATACGTTATAAGCTCACAAACCATTTGATCTTCATCTGCTGCTGCATCATTAGATGAGTCGACACCCTCATCATCATAGGATACTATGTTATTGTCTCTCGCAACCTGTAATGAGGCACAGCCATGAATTTCGACATGAAACTAAACAATTTTTTGTATGTGAAGATCAAAAATCATTGCATTTTCATATTTTAGCCTACCATTTCATAGTTTTGATCTGTTCCTGTGGCTTACGGGCCTCACCATTTAATTATCATCCTGAGAGACAGGAAAGGAAGAAGGTGACCCTTTTTCACCATAAGGCTTTTTGTTTCTGACAAATGCATGTTTGCCTATTTAAAAATGGAAATAATTATACATACCATTACGTCTTCTCCTGAACTTTGATCCGAAGAGTTTGTGCAACCATTAACATGCTGTAAAAGATAAAGACCAGAAAATATAGGATTTTTATGCCCCTGTCACATTTAGTCAGTAAAGTAACACACAAAAACGGAAGGTGGGAACAAGTTTTCCCACTGCTGGGCGAGCTGTTGGCAATATGTGACGGCAGAGGTGGCAAGATGAACACAATGTGTGTTTGTTGACTGCTGAGCTGCGTTTTGGCACTGCAGGAATTGTACCTGCCATGATTAATCACCATTCCATATTGCTAAAATTGCAATGACACCATTGCACCTACAGCGCAGCTACCTGTTTTTCCTTCCTGCCGTAGCCCTTAGTGCTAGCTGTTGAGGGGATGTACTGATCTTTTGGATTTATCTACATAAAGTGTGCTTGGTTTTCCAAGGAATTGGTGCAATATAAATAAAACTGAATTTATAGACTGTAAAAAAAACAAGTAAAAAGAAAAAGCAGGCAATTTCCTCTTCCTCTTTGCTCTCTATAATAAAAAAAATACAAGGACCTTCAGAAGGTGTGTATAGTCTATGTTAAAAATTATTAAATGTGTATTTTTTATTACAAAACCTGAGCAAATGCACAGTGCTATACTGTATTAGGCTACTTATTTACAATCACTGTCATAGACTATGAAATATATGGATTAGAACATTAACTGTAGGTGAAATGTTTTCATTTGTGCTTTGTGACAGACACAAAATCAAAATGTAAGCAGACCAGCTGATGAGGATTACATCAATAGATTGGAGCAGAGGGTTGCTAAAATTGAGAGGGAGAATTCTTCACTGAGGAATGCACTGAGCATCATTGAAGGTATGTTGATTTTATACAGTTATATGTTTAGCCATGCAACATGAAGCTTGATGGATGCCAAATGTCAGTCTGTCTGTTAGTCAGTCAGTCAGTCCACATGTCCATACTAAAATATCTGAATATCTCAGCACACTGTCTTATTTTATTATAATGGAAGTTGTCACTGTATAGGTCTCCCTGAAATGATTACCGTGATGCAGCAACTAATTTCGCATAAAAAAACCCCCAAATTTGCCAAAGACAAAGTTAAGTTGTGTTATTTGTTTACACCTGTTATGTATTTATGTCTGCTTTGTGTTATCACATTTTATTCTGTTGATTTCACTAATACATCCAATTTAATGCATAGCTTCAGGAAGACAATGGGACAGAAGAAGCCAGATGTGTGGAGCATACCTCAGCTGCCTGTTTGCAGGTACATGATACGATGTTATTTAAAGGTCCAATGTGTATAATTGTATACGTATAAGGGATATTATTGGTAAAATGGAATATGTTGTAAAATGATAAGATATGCCAATATAACAAATGCAATATTGTTTTCATTGGTGTATAGTCACATAAAATAAAAGGCCCACAGTGCGTCAGAATATTCTACTCCAAATTCTCCTCTTATTTCTTCATCTTTCTTAAAATGCCCAGACTCACTACTGCGCAGCACCTATAATTTTTCTTCAGTGTTGTCTTTTAAACAATATTAGTATACAAGTAAATGCCACATCCCAGTAGCTCTGGGTTCTTTAACTGTCTGTGTGTCTTCCTAATAGTTTCTTGTGAGTCAAACCCATTCTTCTATGCTTTTTAAATGCAGTTTTCCACAAAGCAACTACCTTTGGGTGACAAGGAGGGTTGTGTTGCCCCTGTGGCTGTACATCTGGTAAGTTTCATATTCTCTCATAAATACTACAAGTACTACAATAGTGGGCTATGGAACAGTGCACAAAAATAACTCTGACATTTGGAATCTGGAGAAAATGGGAAGATTGACAATAAAATAATTTGAATTGCCCTCTGAACCAAAAAATACAATTTCAAAACAGTCCTTGGTAATATGACCCCATGGGCTATTTATTTGTGTCCTCAGGAGATTCCACAAGCTGTCAAGGACAGACGCAACAAATCGACAGCAGCCAAGTATACAAATGATTTAATGCACGGTCTGTATACCACAGAGTACATGGCTGCCCATAGTGTAACTGGGCTTGGGTCATCAAACAAGGGGGAGACAAGACCATCACTCCCCCCTGAAGATGTCAAGAAAATTGTTGGTAAGTATTTTCCCTCTTTAAGTGGCAGTGTTATGTGCAATCTGTAAAGGTTTGTGTATTTTTGTATCATGTCATAGTTGTAAAAAAGACAGAATGAGCCATACAGGTTTAATAAATAATTACATTTAGCATGTATTTTGTTTGGCGGGTGAGAATATTTGTTGAAACTATTTCAACAGTCTATAAGACTGTCACTGTCTACACTGACCTGCCTGTCTATGTTTCTATATGTAACTTATCTGTTTATCTGTTAATCATCCTTGTCTTTAATTCTCTTCTCTCTTTAGGTGAAGTCAAATCTGTCTTTCAGGACAAGACTGAGGCAGAAATTAAAGCCTTCATATACAAGAAGCTATCGAATTCGTCCAAAATCATGAAATGCAAAAACATTTAAAGCTCCAAAAGTTTGCATTTTGTATTATCCCATTTATTGTGACAATCACATTTTTTTTATGAGCTTTAATTCACATACACCTCCCACACCTCCCTCTTTTCACCTTTGTAACAAAAAAGTACACACACACACAAACTGCTATTTGTGTACACTTGTACCATTACCATGGTACAAGTACCCTGTTATTTATGTTGTACATGTACCAGGGTATTACCATGGTACAAGTACCCTGGTATATATGTAGTACATGTACCAGGGTATTACCATAGTACAAGAACCCTGGTATTTATGTAGTACATGTACCAGGGTATTACCATGGTACAAGTACCCTGGTATATATGTAGTACATGTACCAGGGTATTACCATAGTACAAGAACCCTGGTATTCATGTAGTACATGTACTAGGGTATTACCATGGTACAAGTACCCTGGTATTCATGTAGTTCATGTACCATGGTACAGCTACCCTGGTTTTTATGTAATACTTTTACCAGGGTATTATCACGGTAAGAGTATCCTGGTATTTATGTAGCACATGTACCAGGGTATTATCATGGTAAGAGTACCTTGGTATTTATGTAGTACAGGAAGTTATCACGGTAAGAGTACCCTGGTATTTATGTAGTACACGTACCAGGGTATGACCATAGTACAAGAACTCTGGTATTCATGTAGTACATGTACCAGGGTATTACCATGGTACAAGTACCCTGGTATTATCATGGTATTTATGGAGTACATGTACCAGGGTATTACCACGGTCCGAGTACCCTGGTATTTATGTAGTACAAGTACCAGGGTATTACCACGGTACGAATACCCTGGTATTTATGTAGTACATGTACCAGGGTATTATCATGGTATTTATGGAGTACATGTACCAGGGTATTACCACGGTCCGAGTACCCTGGTATTTATGTAGTCCATGTACCAGGGTATTACCATGGTATTTATGTTGTACAAGTACCAGGGAATTACCACGGTACAAGTACCCTGGTATTCATGTAGTACATGTACCAGGGCATTACCACGTTACAAGTACCCTGGTATTCATGTAGTACATGTACCAGGGTATTACCACAGTACGAGTACCCTGGCATTTATGTAGTACACGTACCAGGGTATTAACACGTTACAAGTACCCTGGTATTCATGTAGTACACGTACCAGGGTATTATCACGGTAAGAGTACCCTGGTATTTATGTAGTACATGTACCAGGGTATTAACACGTTACAAGTACCCTGGTATTCATGTAGTACACGTACCAGGGTATTATCACGGTAAGAGTACCCTGGTATTTATGTACTACACGTACCAGGGTATTATCATGGTAAGAGTACCCTGGTATTTAATTAGGACATGTACCAGGGTATTATCATGCTAAGAGTACCCTGGTAGTTATGTAGTACATGTACCAGGGTATTATCATGGTATTTATGGAGTACATGTACCAGGGTATTACCACGGTCCGAGTACCCTTGTATTTATGTAGTACAAGTACCAGGGTATTACCACGGTACGAGTACCCTGGTATTTATGTAGTCCATGTACAGGGAATTACCACGGTACAAGTACCCTGGTATTCATGTAGTACATGTACCAGGGTATTATAACGTTACAAGTACCCTGGTATTTATGTAGTACATGTACCAGGGTATTATCATGGTATTTATGGAGTACATGTACCAGAGTATTAACATGTTACAAGTACCCTGGTATTCATGTAGTACATGTACCAGGGTATTACCATGGTATTTATGTTGTACAAGTACCAGGGAATTACCACAGTACAAGTACCCTGGTATTCATGTATTACATGTACCAGGGTATTACCATGGTACAAGTACCCTGGTATTATCATGGTATTTATGGAGTACATGTACCAAGGTATTACCACGGTACGAGTACCCTGTCATTCATGTAGTACACGTACCAGGGTATTATCACGGTAAGAGTACCCTGGTATTTATGTACTACACGTACCAGGGTATTATCATGGTAAGAGTACCCTGGTAGTTATGTAGTACATGTACCAGGGTATTATCATGGTATTTATGGAGTACATGTACCAGGCTATTACCACTGTCAGAGTACCCTTGTATTTATGTAGTACAAGTACCAGGGTATTACCACGGTACGAGTACCCTGGTATTTATGTAGTACATGTACCAGGGTATTAACACGTTATAAGTACCCTGGTATTCATGTAGTACACGTACCAGGGTATTATCACGGTAAGAGTACCCTGGTATTTATGTACTACACGTACCAGGGTATTATCATGGTAAGAGTACCCTGGTAGTTATGTAGTACATGTACCAGGGTATTATCATGGTATTTATGGAGTACATGTACCAGGCTATTACCACTGTCAGAGTACCCTTGTATTTATGTAGTACAAGTACCAGGGTATTACCACGGTACGAGTACCCTGGTATTTATGTAGTACATGTACCAGGGTATTACCATGGTACGAGTACCCTGTTTTATATGTAGTACATGTACCAGGGTATTACCATGGTACAAGTACCTTGGTATTTATGTAGTTCATGTACCATGGTATAAATACCCTGGTATTCATGTAGTACATGTACCAGGGTATTACCACGGTACAAGTACCTTGGTATTTATGTTGTACATGTACCAGGGTATTATCATGGTAAGAGTACCCTGGTATTTATGTAGTACATGTGCCAGGGTATTATCATGGTATTTATGGAGTACATGTACCAGGGTATTACCACGGTCCGAGTACCCTGGTATTTATGTAGTACAAGTACCAGGGTATTACCACGGTACGAGTACCCTGGTATTTATGTAGTCCATGTACCAGGGTATTACCATGGTATTTAATTTGTACATGTACCAGGGTATTATCATGGTAAGAGTACCCTGGTATTTATGTAGTACATGTACCAGGGTATTACCATGGTATTTTTGAAGTACATGTACCAGGGTATTACCACTTTACAAGTACCCTGGTATTTATGTAGTACATGTACCAGGGTATTATCATGGTAAGAGTACTCTGGTATTTAATTAGTACATGTACCAGGGTATTATCATGGTAAGAGTACCCTGGTATTTATGTAGTACATATACCAGGGTATTAACATGTTACAAGTACCCTGGTATTCATGTAGTACACGTACCAGGGTATTATCACGGTAAGAGTACCCTGGTATTTATGTAGTACACGTACCAGGGTATTATCATGGTAAGAGTACCCTGGTAGTTATGTAGTACATGTACCAGGGTATTATCATGGTATTTATGGAGTACATGTACCAGGGTATTACCACTGTCCGAGTACCCTTGTATTTATGTCGTACAAGTACCAGGGTATTACCACGGTACGAGTACCCTGGTATTTATGTAGTACATGTACCAGGGTATTACCATGGTACGAGTACCCTGTTTTATATGTAGTACATGTACCAGGGCATTACCATGGTACAAGAATCCTTGTATTCTTGTAGTACATGGTACAAGTACCTTGGTATTTATGTAGTTCATGTACCAGGGTATTATCATGGTAAGAGTACCCTGGTATTTATTTAGTACATGTACCAGGGTATTACCCTGGTACAAGGACCCTGGTATTTATGTTGTACATGTACTATGGTACTGTCAAACATACCATGGTACTTGTACCATGTAATACATAAATACCAGGGTTCTCGGACCGTGGTAATACCCTGGTACATGTACTACATAAATACCATGGTAATACCCTGGTACATGTACGACATGAATACCAGGGTACTTGTACCATGGTAAGACCCTGGTACATGTACTACATAAATACCAGGGTACTTGTACCATGGAAAGACCCTGGTACAAATATTATAGTACTACTATGGTACAGCACCATGGTAAACTTTCTTATGGGGAATGAGACAAAATAAATCAGAAAGGGAAATCGAAACACTGAAATAAACAAACTACAAAACTAAACAAGAACAAATCATGACTGTTCTCTGTTTCTTTTCTTTTTCTAATAACTGTCATTCCCTGTTTTATTTTATTACTTACCCATGTCTCAGTCTTCCAAATCCTACTTTTCACTTTTCCCAGCCTTTTGTGTCAGCCCCGCCTTGACTCACCTGAGCCTCATTATCTCCTGATTGTCTATGTTTTCCTCTGTGTTACCTCTTCCTAGCGTTTTTCCCAGTAATTGTCTTGTGTATGCCATTTGCCTGCCCTTTTGACCCTCTCTTTTGCCTACTCTTGATTTATTCTCTCATGTTTTTGGACTGTCTGTGTATCAAACCGTACTGAAAATAAACCTGCCGTTTTGTACTGTACCCTGCGGAGTCTTGAGTTTAATTTTGAGTGTGTCTTTGTGTCCAAAATATCCGAGACTCACACCACCCAACCACTTACAGAGAACAAAAATATGCAACAGACCCCTGGCTGTTCAAACACAGAAAATCAAATAAAGAGACACTTACTGGTAACTCCACTACAAAAAGCCTTCAGGTGGATAAAAAAAAGGAATCCTGGGGGGAAAAAGGACTCTTAAGAGCTGGAATCAAGTGACATTGTAAAAGTCAATAAAAACAAACAGTGAGTTTGTCATAGGATGACAGCGCATACTAGTGTACAAAAAAAGTCAATGTAGAGTTTTAAGATTCTTTACCCCTCTGGTCCTCAGAGGACGATATTTTTCGTTTGTATTTCTTGTATTATTTCAATTTGTGTGATATTGTCTAAAATAAAATAATGTTTTCTCCCTTGACATTTATTTAAATTATATAAGAACAGTTTATTATAAACAGTTAGATTCATACAGTCAGGCTGGATGAATCAATTAATCAACTCATTTTCAATACATTTCACTGCAATTCATCACAAACATCCTAATGTTTAACAGAAGTCTCCAGTTTAGCCTTAACCTTAATAACAATTCAGTGATTTCAGATTTTACTTCCTGTCTGATTGTTACTGAGCTCCTGAGTGGTGATGATAAAGAGAGATTTTCTGCAGAAAACAAAAGCAAATCCACAGCTAATGCAGAGGTGACACAGTTATATCACACTACAAGTCAACATGCTGTGAATTAAGTTGTCCTAAAAATGTTGGATTTTTCAAACCTGACCAAATGCATTTCATCACAATAGGTTTGTCTTGGCACTGTCAGGAAGATCTGAGTATTGTCCTTATGAGATTACAACAGTGAAAAAAGATCAAATGAACCAACAAATGTAAGAAAGAAAAAAACAAAAGAAGGAACAAAAAAAGAAAGAATGGAAAGAAAAAAAGAAAGAGAAATAATGAACGAACAGGAGAAAGAAAGAGAAAGATAGAAAAAGAAAAAGCTCTCACAGGACTAATGCATCTTGTGTGTGTTCTTTATTTTTTGATTGAGTCAGAATGAGGCCATGACACCTACTGTGCTCTGCTACCGTGTTGTGCTGGTCACAGTGTGGGCTCAACTCAACGGCTAGCTGACCTGGCTGAAATCAATAACCACATAGTCACACTGACTTATTATTTTTTTCAAGATGGGCTCTATTGATTTGTGCCCTCAATGCTTGCTGAATTGTACTTCTTTTGGACACCAACCTGAACAAAAAAAAAATACTTTTGAGAAATCTTTTTACAGCACAGAAAAAAGTGCAGGTGTGTCATTCTCAGACACACACACACACACACACACACACACACACACACACACACACACACACACACACACACACACACACACACACACACACACACACACACACACACACACACACACACACACACACACACACACACACACACACACACTTCAGCTATTGCACGTTCCCCTCACTTGGGCTGTCGAGTTCATACAGAGAGATTCTCTGAACAGTTGAGATCAATAAAGGCCTGTCAGCTTCTTAGTGCAGCCATGGACAGAGCACAGACACAGGGACCAGAGAGCTGCATCGGTACAATGGACTTTTTGTGAGCCCCACAGCTTTGATCAAAGTTGACAGAAAGAGTGAGGAAGCAAGTGAGGACATCAGACAGGTAGGAGGAAGATACAGAGAAGACATCCTGTGGTACTGTAAAGGCCTCTGTATCTTTTCAGGGTCATAAAGAAAGCACACAAGGTACCAATCACATTTTGTGTCTAATTCTCAGTGTTCAATAAGTTCTGTGACAAAATATCAATATAAATTTACTAATGATTTTGATTTTTTCTGTAGCACAGTGACATTTTCCGAAATAGTCTCCCTGTTTAGGCCAAATTCAGATATGTCCCTATTCCAAGCTTTCATTCCTCCTGTAGGAATGCATTTCTGCAAGTTTAAAGGGCCCATATTATGCTTTTTCTGGTTTTATCTTTAGTGCATGTTTAGGCACATCTATGTGCAAAAAGTTCAAAGTCCGCGGAAACATGGCTTCTCCTACATCCTCCTATTAGCTGCAGCATTAGCTGCATGTAACGCTCGGTTCTAGTCCCCCTCGAAAAAAATGTGCCAGTGTGACGTCTTGTCAGTGTGATATCACTGATCTAAGCCCATTGGCTCTTCGTGGCAAGCCCAGCAGCTCATGTTGTTGTATGCTCGTTAACTTCTGTAGCACGCCCACGATATGCCGTAGCCTGCGGTAGCACAGTAGCGCTAATGTGCTAATGTTTTTTTCCCCCCTGGCCCTCGGAGCCAGAGTGGCTGAGCGACTGACCAATTACGGCAGAGCCGACAGGCCGACCAATCAGATATATCATATCTTGAAAAGATGTTATCCTCCCAATTTTTGTATTAAACTATTTTCCTCCAGACAGAAGGGGACTGTTGTTCCAAGACAGATGGCCTGCACCACACGCTTTTAAACTTAAGACATTTTTCTAATTCTTTATAATTTGTAGCCTACAAGTCAAAATTGGAACCATAAGCCACATTTTAGATGTACCTATAAGGAGAACCTCCTTTAACCTTATTGGTACTGTTAACTGTATACATTTCCATGATGAAACTGTATCCCCCTCCATCCAATAGCTGAGACCTTTTCACACAAATGTCCAGTGGTATTAAATTTGGACATGCCCAAATCTGTCTTTTTAAATTGAAAGGCTGACACCTTTATATTGGTCCGTTTTCCATTTCAGCATAGCGACATAGTATAGAATCAAGTTTTTGCCAATATGCTGCTGGTAGAACATGTTGGATCATTGAGCTAACAAAATGAATGTAGGGTAAGATATTCATTTTGATGACCGACCTACAGCTGGGACTGATGCTGGCAGGTGTCTCTATCTATTAATATATTTATGTATTTTTCCTTAAATTAAAGAATAGCTTGTCTAACAATAGATGTAAGGGAAGTATTTACTTTAAAACCTAAGTATTAAAACTATTAAATTCTCCTATGGTTGAAATGTTTTCAAGATGTGTTTGATGTAAATGAGAACTGAACTATATGGCACTTTTTCTTATAAATCCCTTTGATGCAGGCCGACCTCACTGTTATACATGATACACATCTTCTATTCAAATGTAGTAGAAAGTAGAAAGGTAAATCCCAAAAGAAAGCTTAGAGAATGACATCTAAGAAAGATCTGTGATACGTCGGCTGTATACCTAATTGCTGTGGCAGCCACTGAATTCTGACAATGGCCTCAGAGGGAGATGGTGAGACTTTGTTTGGGTGTGTAATTTTTCAGCAGCACAAATGGAGGGGCTGACACAGAGCAGATTTACTGTATCTGTGGTCAGTGCATTCAGCAGGGTATCTAATGATGTGCACTTACAGGCTAAATGAGTAGAGCTTTGTTTACCTCTGCTCTGAGAGCGCAGACCCCATCGAGAGTGAGAAGGATCTGCTGAAGTTTAAATTAAAGCAAATGATCTGGTAGTGAGGATGAGTTTTAGAAAAAAGATGAATGGTATCCATGGAAACAAAGCCGAGGAGAGGCTGAAATGTCGTACTGTTTTTTGGTAAAGGCCCCTCTCTTCACACACTGCTGACAGCCAGCTATCTTACTAATCCCTGGGGGCGAGGAGAGAAACACAAACCGTAGGGCTCCTGACTGCACTGGTAAGACTTTTCAAATCTGCAGTTTTCAAATGTGAAGGTATTTTTGTTATGCATATGCATGCCACATACTTCACAGTTAATGGCTATGGAAGATGGCATCAAAAGAAGTAAAAATGCATATATGACATTTAAGAGTTTTATTTAGCATCATCTAAAATGTGAGTCAAAAGAAACCTTAATGCCGTGTTCACACTTGACTTCTTTTTTCAGAAAAAAAACGCTGATTTCAGCACCTTTTGAGCGCTTATGTGCCAGTGTTCTGTAACCTTAACAACAGGCTCTAGTCTGCGGTGCAACCGCGCTGGAGCTGGCCGGAGCACAACGCATCAATTTAGCACAGAAAAGAACAAACGGGACGGGAAGTCAGACACCGATACAACATTAAAACATCCAGTATATTTTCAGAATAACACCCTCCGTTTTGACGGTTCAGAAAAACAACCGTTTGCGTGTTTGTTTGTGTTTATAAGGTTTTTATTGAGTTTTATACCACAGACATCGTATTATCTCGTGCTGTCGCGAATGAATCTGTTAAATTACCGCGGAAATTGCTTTGTCTTCATACTCCAGCTGTCCGGCTGTGCTCTCCGTGCTGCGGACTGAGAACGCAGCCGGTAGGTGTTGACGGATGAGGATGCACGGAGCCATAACAGACCAGAGTGAACACGCAATGCACATATATCTGGTGGAAGTTTGCCGTTTTGGGGCACAGGTAACTAGTGACGCAGGTTACTACTCGTCCTGATTGGTCAGCTGTCAAAAAAAGGTGCTTGACGTCACCCAGCGCTTTTTTGAAAAGTTTAAATAATTCAACTGAAAAAGGCGTCGGGCGCAGCCCTTTATGAAAAGGCGTCATCCTTTTTCCATAGACTTGTGTTGAAAAAAGAAGTCAAGTGTGAACACGGCCTTAGTTAATCTTTAGATAAGTAACAATTAGAGACCCTATTAGTATATACTGTACCTATATTTTGAAATTGTCCTAATAGCTGTTTCTTCTGACATACACAAGAACCTATATTATAACATTAAAAGGACATTGTTAGTTTGGATTTCCAGAGGCTTATTGGTTAGATTTTTTGGTTCAAACATCATTAACACTCTGTGACCAGCAGATAATGGTATCGTACATATAGAAAATAGTTTAAAAGGCGATAAGTGCTGCAAAGGAGAAATACACTTTTGTAAAGAATTAAATTAATTCAGGACAATAATTATGTACATTTTGGTTGTTAGCTTGTTAAGAAAAGCACCAATTCAGAATATCACCAGAGGGTTTTTCAAGCAGGGGAAGCTGTGATGCATCAGTATTTGGTAAGGAGCTATTGTGTAGCATGAGCAATGTATTACTGTATTGTATCATAAATCAAAGCCAAGGTCTGTGAGCAAAGGAAGACAGCAGATGTTAGGTCTTTATTCTGCACGCTGTGGTCTGTGCGAGGCGTTCTTAACAGAAGTGGAGCAAAGTTTACACAAAAGCAGCATACAAGTAAAGTGAATGATGAGGGTAAGGTTTTAGCAGGATTTAATGAGTTCTGAAATAACTGCTTTTAATAACTTCACATTAAAAAAAAAAGGAATACACTTGGACTCTCCATCAGAGAGAGTGAAAAGGTGCAGGTCCAACAGAACAATGGCAGACTTAGTGCCTGGTAATATTCTCTTATCACTTGAGCGCCACACCTCAGCTGAGGAATAAGGCAGCTGGAAAATTCCTTTACAGAAAAAAAAAGAGGACATGAGGGAGGTCGTAGGAATGGGGACATTATCTCAACAATATTCCGAAATTTGGGGCTTTTTTCATCCCTGATTCCGTTCTATTTATTTTTTCTTTATTTACAGAGGCTACAGCCATTGTGCATTGTCTTTGCTACAAAATCTAGACAGTTTTAAGATTCAAATTTCTTCCAGTAAACCTCGAGGAACAAGGGCACGCTGGAGAACAAATCCAGTACATTATACAGAAATAGCTTTGAAGGAAGTTTGTGAGAGAGTGCCCACATAAGAGAGAGCGCTGTGGTTTAACCTTCAGACAGGCCCCCAGACACGCGCACACGCACACGCACACGCTTTTTACAATTTTTATCCATGAAAAAGTTCTGGCAAAAATAGTAAATGCAAGTGTACATGAAGTGTAAAAGTGTACAAATTAGCCAAAGCTAAAACCTGTATGCACTTGCCTGGGAGACCTTTGATAACCCAAAAGGTTAGGAGGCTGGAGTCACAACAAATTCTCCAGCACCCAGAGTTATACACTGGGAAAAAGGCAATTAACATCAAAAACAGACGAAGTTCTGAGTTGGTGTTTATAAATACACCGACAACTTGAGAAGCCACAGGGAGAACCTCTCACTACACTGGACACTCAGGGTTTATGAAAGCTCCCCACACCTGGGCTTAATCAACTTCAATCAGTTCCACACACACCTGATTGCAGTAGATTTTCTCACCACTTTCACTGAGCCGAAACAGTGAGTGCCCTCACAATAAACAGGACTGTGCTTGGGTACAGTCAACTGACTACTGAAAAAAATAATTTTAAAGCATCAAATACATTGTATATAATAGCCTTATATTTAATTTCTGCTCTCAATGTACAACATTACCACAATGGTCTAATACATACAGAGAACCTTGTATGAATAGTGTTGATTGATTCTGTCGCTTTCAGAACTGGTACTGTATCATCTAATACTAGAGTATAAGGTAGGATATTGTGTTTACTCTTCTTCCTGTAATTGTAGGTGTAATTGTGGGATGTTTAATTTAGATTACACAGAACACATCTCACATTTTCATGCTTCATATTCTATCTCACACTTCCCTAGGGGTGTTTCCACAATTTTGGAATTGGATCTACATTTCAGTATGTGCACAATTCTGTAAGTGAATTCCAGTCATACTTGCACTGTGCATGTCAGAATACAATGTGTAACCAGAGGCATATTTACTACTGATCCATGCTTAGTGAGTGTCAAGGAGACGTGTGTGTGTGTGTGTGTGTGTGTGTGTGTGTGTGTGTGTGTGTGTGTGTGTGTGTGTGTGTGTGTGTGTGTGTGTGTGTGTGTGTGTGTGTGTGTGTGTGTGTGTGTGTTGTATGATAGCCTATCGACTTGAGTCTGAGAGTGGTTTCTGTACAGTCTGTGTTTGTCAGAGAGTGATAACATGAATTTAGCTCTCAGTGGTGTATGTGTAAACCAACACCCTGCAAACCTGTGGACTTTGCCAGATAAGCACTTAAATACATCACATCTGCAGTGACATTTTCTTCTGAGCTGTGCTGCTGCAGGGAGAATGAGCCAATAAAGGTTTTCCCATTTACTTTCACATCAAATGAAGCTTTATCTGTGAGTTGTTAGACCATGCAGTGCACATCAGGAGTCTTCTATATCTTCAGTTACAGACCAACAGTCGAACATTTAGTCAAATTAAAAAAAAAAAGTATTTGGCAGGTGGGGACATGAGATGCGCGCCCTAAAGAGCATGAGGAAAAACAGATGGTCAGAACGAGACAGTGATGAAGAGACAGACACACAGTGTGAACGAGACCATGCTATTCCACAAACTATCTACCCTGGAGAAAAATGCCTCTATTTCAATCTGTAGTCATGTTTACTTCGTTTGACCCAACTAGCTCAACTTTCACCACACTTGCACGCACGCACTCATGCACGCACGCACGCATGCACACACACACACACACACACACACACACACACACACACACACACACACACACACACACACACACACACACACACACACACACACACACACACACACCTTCTTCACTCACCAATCAATTTGTCCATCATTAACAAACAAGTGCTGGAACAAAAAGAGAGCTGGTAACATCACTGTCCAATAGCTTGTCCCCTTCATTCTCATTTCACTCATCATACTTTCAATCATGCGTACACCCTTACACAACTGATAAACTGATTTCCACATCTTACAATGTTTGTAAAATTGGTTAATTAATGTGATTGTAAAAAAAATGTAAGAGATCTTTGCACGTAACTCCTTGTCTCCTGCTGTGACAAAATTAATTTTAAAGTAACAGCTTCATACTTTGAAAATGTAACTAAATAACTGCTTGGATTTCAAAGGAACTCATTGCAACAAAAAAGTAATTGGCGTACTCTAACAACACTGCTGAGAAAAGGGAACAGTTACCTCAAAATGCATAATTATATACTTGTCTTATCCTGTGGGTCAGTATCGATTCTAAAATCTGCACCTCTTCTGTGGCTAAATTTAGTTTCATAATGGTCCTTAATCCCTGAAGTAAAGCAGCAGAAGTTAAATGACAATGTGCAAACACTGAAGGCCCATTTTAGGTTAACTGATTATGCAAGAGTATGGTATTCATTTGGGGCATAAATTAATAGTAAACCCACTGCCACTACACCACTATATACACACAATATCCTCCACAAGTGATTGTGCTGACATCTTCTCCATGACAACACAGGTATTTTTTCTACCCAGCTGGAGACTGTACAGTCCAAGACCCAGCATATGATGAAAATGCAGTCTGAAATAATGAAGATAAACGTGTAGGCACATACATGTAAGCAAATCCACAAGCTTACACTTTCCTTTGGATATTTTTGTTGAAGCACACTGATATGCCAGGAAAAAAACATGGCTTCCGGAGTATTTTTCCGTTTTCACACTCTAAGACGTGATACGGGAGAAGCGTAATTCATGTTCAAATGAGAGAGAAACTGAGTGAGAAGACGAAAAGGCAGACACAGGAAATTAAAAATGAGTCGTGAGGCTTTCGCATGAGCTCAGAGACAGTTATACGTCTGTGAGTGGAGGGGAGGAGAAGTGACAGTGTGGAAAAAAGCAGGACAACAGGCTGGAATGAATGCAGCTACATACGGGAAAGGAAACCAAAAAATATTTTTATTTTTTATTTTTTTTGTATTAGTTGCTACAAAGAATCCCTGCAGTTTGAGGAGAATTGGCAATTTGCAACAATTATTAAACACTATAAATGGTCTGACAGCGATCAAGAGACACCATTGAGTCATCAGCATATCATATCAACAAGATGATGTTTTGTTGTCACTATGGCTGTTATTTTCCCATCAAGAAAACTCAGCGCTCACTGTTTCCCCAAGGATCAGGAGTGACCACAGATTTCAGAAATGTTAAACTGACAGAGAGAGTAACAACCAAACAATGTTTTGATGTCAGCATACCTGGCAGGATGAGCTTGATGAACAGAGAGAAAAGTATTACTCCGCTACTACAAACTACTGCTCAGTTATGTTACACCATCTTTGGACAAAACACCATATTACGCCAATGACAAGGCATTAAGCCGGAGAAAACCCATAAGGACAATGTACACACTTTTCTGTAGAGCATTCTTCATGATTTTTCTACAACGGTGTTGGTGCAACAGAATTCAAGACTTGTTTGGCGTCTTGACAGATTTCAAGACGCCAAACAAAGTGTGTTAATGTGTTTAGGTAGACGTATGTGCCTCTGTCCCTGAATTCTCTGTATTCTCTTTTGCAGAATTCTCAGTTAACAAATCCAATAAAAGCACAAAACAACACGCTCTTACTGCTTATGACACAGGTACACATTTCTTTAAACAGGGCCAGACACACAAACACATGAGCAAGGCAGTTTGAAATAAAACGACCAGACATTTTCTGTTGGCTGTTGCATTATTACAGCGTCTGAAATGTGTGTTAATCTATCAATACGCTTGTCGGCGTGTGTATGAGAGTGTTAAACGTTTCGTTGAAGCACACAATACAAGAACAAAGATGGGGTCTTAATTACCTAAATGGCTGCCGTGGAGAGAACTGAGGACAGTGAGCATCTATCTCTTTCAACAACACCAGCGGCTTAGATTGCAAGGGCAAAGTTGGAAGAATGATTAGGAGATACAGAGATCAATAATAGAGACAGAGCAGCAATGAGAAAGTGAGAAAGAGAAAAGGGGAATTAAACAAGAGCAGAAGATGGCACACAATGTGTAAAGAGAGAAGAGAGTATACAGTGACAGAGATTTACAAGCCACAAGTTTGTGAGCCGACAGCCCTTTACTATAAAAAGATGCCATGGCATGTGGTTCTCCAGCAACAGGGATCGTGACATCACGTCGGTCACCATGGAGATGCCCTGCACGACTGTGATTTTGCTCTCCCGGTCATCACCACAGAGATGCTCTGGGGCTTGATTTTATCTTGACCTTCCCTGCTCAGTGACAAAGGCTCTACATTCAGGTCCATCCCTCTGTTACATGAAGGTGTATTTTTTTACTGGAGGGCTTTAACTCTGATCCCCTGGTGTACATGTAGCGCTCCAAAGCCTTTAAGCAAGAAATTTAACCCGCCACTGCTCTACAGGCCCCCGTCCTGCACTCTTACCACTGGGGAGGAAGATAATTTACATCCAGTACGTTGTATGAAAATAAAAAGATTTCTTCTGTGAGCACTCATGTGAAGCACCATCCAATACTGTACATCTAAAAATCACGATTCAACAAAGATTGAAAAACATCATCAAAGACTTCCTGTTCTTGAGCAGAAACTATTTCATTTCTTTCAATAAATAGTTTATTAAATATGCTTTTTAGAGGTCAAGAGTTGGAAATGACAGCTCAAACCTTGCCTTATTCAAACTTTAAGCTTTGGTTCCTGACAGCAGGGACTGCAGTAAAGAAATTGTGCCTACGACTGTAAAGATCACTGGTTTGAATCCCTCGATTGTCTGAGGAAACAGAGAACCAACACTCTGTGCTGTCAACGCATCACTGAATAAAAAGTACTGATCAACAACTTTTCTAAGTAATGCTTGGTTTTCTCTAGCCCCCCTTAGATTGCGATTCCACCAAAGCAATGTAATGAAGCCCCACTGTCACCAAGCCTGTTGAACTTTTACATTGAATCCAATGCATTCCCAGTCCCAGTTTAAGATTTTTAATTGCATTACAACATTGCGGGAAGCACAAGAGGCACACAGTGTGAACACACAGTGGGAGCGTCACACACATTCAGACTAGCCGTCACAAATCTTATTTAGCTGTCAGCTTTTAAATTCAACATTACTCTTTCAAACTCAAAATATCTAATTAAAACCTCATTTCAAGCTATATTTTTGTGTTGGCTTTGAACAGAACTAGTGTTAGTGTAAGATGCAGGATTTTGTTTAATCCATAGCATGGTTACTATATTAATATGCTGAGCGTTTCCTCCACTGCTTAATGGTAGGAGCGAAGGAAAGACAGGAGATGAGAAGAAGTGAAAAAGATAGTGTTCTCGTGGTTCTCATGGAAAGGCTTAAAGGGGATGAATGTAAATGTAAACGAAGAAAAATCATTGCATGGATGTAACTTTGGATTGTTAAGTTGAATGTCAAAAGTGACAGATGTTTATCTTTCCTTCTTCTCAACCCATGTGCTCCTTTGATAAGCAAGGTCTGCTTTACAAAGCTTGTAGGCAACGAGCAGAATACTTGTTTTTTTGAATAGCTGAGTGCATAAGTGTGGGTGGTAGAGTAAGCGGGGAGAGAAATCAAAGTTCTGAGAGTGTGACCGAGTTACATTGTTGTCATGACCTGAGCACAGAGAAAAAGTGACCAGTAGATGTAAGAAACAGCAGGATGAATGGTTAGTTTCAGCTGTGTGCAACAATAAATGCCCCAAGACTCAAGCTGGGCTCCATGCCTTGCTTTCTGCTGACAAGTTAGGGTTAGCCCTGAAGTAAGCTATAACTCCGGCCCCGAGGAGATAAGTCTCTACTGTGCTTTCTGACTATAGTTGGGACTCTGAAGCAGGGAAGTTTAACACTTTTCTTAGCTACGTCAAAGGTGAAATGCTCTCAGTGTTTTGGTGGTTTAAGGAAATGATGGTGTTGCATCGACCACCACTATTATTTTATTTCTGGATACCTGTCGCTTCCGACTCGCTGTTTTGCATACACAACTCTCAGCAGAGATAGGAAAGATGCAAGATCCAGCTCCGAAAAACAGTTTTACATCCCCCCGTAACATGACAAACATGTGCAATGATTCAACCAACATATGATAGACAATTTAATTAGTCAGCAAATTGGTGGACAACATCAAGGAATCGTTGAACCCCCATCTCTGTTACTACCTCTGATAGTGGTACTGAGATGGGGCCACTTTGACCATCTATTATACAAACTGATGTACACATAGACCTGACTTCAACATCAATCTAAGGGAGTTTTCAAAGGAATCTTTGTTGACAATTGTCAATGGTACGTCCTGATTTAAAGAGTTCAGTTTGAGCACTCAGGTCGTGCTTGACAATGTGACCGTACAGTGACGGCTTGAGATGACATTCAAACACATTTTCACATTTGTACTCTGTATTTCCGGTCTAAGTCAACCTTTAATTTGAAATGTAGGTTAAAAATAGTGAATCTCAGTGAAGGACAGACGGATGAATTTTCCTTTCTCCTTCAATCTCTCCTCACTTGATTCATGTCTCTGGGTGCTTTCTCTAAAAGCCATTCTCTGTCTTTGTCCATTGTTTCATATCAGTGTGAGCCATAGACTGTGAGTGGAGCTGAAGCCCGTCTTTTCCCAGAGGAGCAGTTGGAGCAGTAAAGATAAATGGATGAGGCAAGAGGAATGAACAAATGGAGAGGGACGCTGGAATAAGAAAGAGGTTATGATGAGGAGAATGAGGCGTATACTAAATAGTAGGGAAGGTAGTGATGGGTGCATGTGTTTTGTCATAGTGTAGCATTATAACCCTCACACTGACAGAGTGAATTCGACCTGAATGTGACTATGGGCATCATCTTTAATGGGTAAGTGACCCTTCTACCACCCAGTTTAATGAAGATCTGACACTGCCAAGAATTCTCTTCAATAGAGAATAACTTCATTTAAGGCCAGTGGTCAAAATGACATTTATGACCATTTAGTTACTGCTCATGTCAAAAGAAAGAAAGAGAAAGACTGTCTGTCTCAAATTTCTTGACAACCCAACAAACTGTTGGAAAGAAAACTCTGAACTGAAACTGTTGAGCTAACAAATGACAACTCAGAAATAAACAAATACACATTGCCATCCGTTTAATGTTTCCACTAGAGAGGCTAGACATTGACAACCTTTCTCAACACTCTCTGATACTACTACTCTCTACAATAGAACAAATATTAGGACTTGGTTTTTTTGTGTGTTTTTAAACTGAAAATTAACTTCAGGATTTGGACTCAGATAAAGAGAGAGAAATTCGAAAAAGTCCTGGGAGATAAAGAAAAGGTGAAGCGTGCACACACACAAATACACACGTTGATGTTCTTTAATCAATACTGTGTGGCAATGTGGTCCCATGATAATTCACTTTCCTGGCAATACCAGAGAGCAGCCACTATCTCTCTTTTTAATATGATGTCAGAGTGTCAGTGGGTGATTCACAGCGATATAGAGAGAGGGGAAAAAAAAGGAGCCACAGAGAGAGAGAGAGAACAGAAAGAGAAGGAGTCATGGGTGTGTGTTTGCAGAGTGATGATGTACACATACACACATAAAATAAAAGTCTAGCTCGCTCACACATCCCTCTTAGCGTGTGTCCTTTTCCATGAACTCTCAATGCATCATACCCTGCCCTCCTCAGAATAAGGACCCACTATAGTATGAGAATTTCATTACATGGGTAAAAACTATCCCTTAGCTCTTCTGCCCACCTCGAATTAGGGGATATTGAGGGCGGAGAAACTTTTCCACCTTGGCCTCAAAAATTTGTCTCTACCTGTGACTGTAGGCAGAGCCTTCAGATTGCATTACACCCTGGCAGGTTGATCTTCACTTCTAATCACAGGGCTATATTTTCTTGATTCAATATAGTTTGTGATTGAAACTGCTCAATAATGTCACCGTAAACACGAGGAGCTTCTTGGTTGACTTGAAGTGGAGTTTAAGAAGTAATGGAGCATCTCATTTGCATCTGAATGGATTACAATGAAGGGAGATCAATGGATTGGTAAATGGAGATACATATTATGAAATATCTGAGTTTAATAAGATGCTGATTCTTCTTACATAACCCTAGGAGTATTTTATTGAACTGTTCTATTGTTGCTTCAAAACAATTCTGGTTCTTACACTTTGTATGATTCCTATTGCTCATCACACTGACTCATCAGTGTGGAGACACCTTCACTCTAACAGGAGGATACAGTAAGACTGTATGTCATTAATATAACAGAATCAGTTAATGGGTTGTTCTCTCACTGATAGACTGAGCCTGCTCTCATCTCATCTTTTCTTCAGCTTCTGTAATCAATTACCGTGCAGTTGCCAAAGCGCATGCAGCACAAACCTGCTTCAATGTACTCAATTTAATTAGCGGACCACAAAGAGTCACACATCATACTCCTGACGCAGATGAGACGTCTCGTTCTCCCTCGAGATATGTCTCCCTTTAAAGACATTCAGGTGTTGTACGAATTTCACACTACATGTGTCACTCACACGTGGGTGTAATGATCTGTGTAAAGTCATTGCCTGTGACGAACCCATTAAACATGACAGAGATGCACCATTTAGCACCTGTTTCATCTGCATCAAGTAAGACAGCTCTCCTCCGTTTCCATCAAAGGAATCACCATGGTCAGCACATGATCTGTAAATGCTTCAGAGTAAGAAAGTGTTTATCCATCTGCCTCTCATTTCAAAATGTATGAAGCGTGCCTCTTCATATTCCATGACTGAGATATGAGCTACACACACACACACACACACACACACACACACACACACACACACACACACACACACACACACACACACACACACACACACAATATAAATAAGGCAGGCAAACATCCCAAAAACCATTTCCCACATCTGGGTTTAGTTAAAACTAAAGATGATGGATATCTCTGCAGGTTCATAATCGTCAAATAATCATAAATAAAAGAAAACAAGCTCCTCACAAGGAGAGCAATGAATCGATGCATGTACAGCAACAGGGCCAGTCATGTGGCCTTTTGACCTCTGGAGGCATAAAACATGGCTGTGCATGGAGAAAAAGAAATTGGGACAGAAACCTGCATCCAGAGGGGAGTACATTTGTGAGAAACATTCCCTGCACTTGGGGAAAAACAGCTGTGAAATGTAGAATTTGATATGCTGTGAGGGTCAGCACGAGAATCTCTGTGAGTTGGGGAAAGCAAATGAGCCAGGAATAGAGGGAAGGGTGTTTGTTTACCATGTACAGCAACAACAAAAAAACACACACCAGACACTACTATGAATTCATGTATATAGATGGTCTGAGACTGTAGCACCACAGAAAGACATACAAATGCATAAAAGCTACACCGGTTGTGAGCTGCAGAGCTACATTTTAAGGTTGCTCTACGCTCTGACTTAAACCAGCGTCCAAGCAATCAGAGAGACATTAGGAAATTGAGACAGCCAAATGCCAAAACCATAATAAATACCCACCCTCCTCCTCTTCTGGTTATCTCAATAGCCCTATTCAGATTGTCATTTCAAGTTGTGATATCTACGCCCCTGTGATGGTTCGCCTTCAATACGAATGTGTTGAGGCGCAATGACAGCTGAGCTTCTGGTTGGGGGCCTGTTGTGACAAGGGCAAAATGTATTTTTCCCACGGAGGACACCATAGTCTTAGCTAAAATGGCATCCCGAGGATAAAGGAATATCACATAATTCATTATTTAACATTGTTTTCCTGTGGTATATTGTTGTTTTGTCAGTGATTGAGAAATCATCTAGTCAAATACTGCTATAGCATCAACTTTTCACAAGTGTCAGTATGTGCTTGTCTCAAAGTTGATAAGCAGCTGCTGCAGACATATTCATTGCCCTCATTCTACAAGCGCACACACTACCCTTGGATTGTACACTAAGACACGGACTGTTGCAGTGCAGGACTTTTCTCTCACAAACCAGTCGAGTAAAAATTTTTTATAACCATACATTTCTGGCAAAAAGCCGGTACCACCTCTGCCTGCTTTCCCCAGCTGCCTTTACAAAACATTCTTGCTGGTGGAGACAATTCAAAGTATTCAGATGCCCACATGAAACATAGGATGACAACTGAGTTACAAAGTACGGTGTGTTAACTGTCCCTGGGTCAGTAGAGTCAGCCCTCAGATCATTCACAGCTATGTCAACTAAGATTTATTTTCAGTCTCTTCAAACAGGCTGTAAATAACAGCCATGTATTGCTGACTGAAGGTAACTTTAAAGAAAAATATTTTTCGGAAATATAGAAAACATAAAAAAAATGTTAGACAAAGCGGTATATTTTCTTTTTTCATTTGCCCAAAATGAATATATAAAAGATTACTTCGGTGACTGAACCTATCATAAGCTTTGTTACAGCATTGTTGTTGAAATACTTCTAATGCATCAACATTCTCCAACATATTACAGCACTCATTGCCATGTAAATTTATATAAATCCCAGATTGGTTTCTGACAAAACAATGAATTAATTTTTATGTAAAACATCTGTTATCATGACAACCTGCCCTGGTGAACATCGTAAATGAATTATTAGAATTGCTGCAAGCGGTGCGAAGGCCCTTATCAAAAATGTATCTTTTGCTGTTACGTCTCATTATAAATGGAGGAGGGAAGTGGTCACCATGAGTTGTTCTTGTTTGAAAGAACCAATCACATCAGCTGGGAAATGAAAATAGACTACAGCAGAATAGCAGAGACCTGAGTGTTTAGTGACCCCCCATTTCCTCTAAGTTAAGACAAAAATGATCACAGACTGCTGACTCTCCCATGACGCATCTATCAACATTTATACATATCTACTCTCAGGAGAATGGCTTCACTGTCTGTGGTTTAAAATAAAACACTTAAGGAAGGCATGTTTCTATGCCACCCCTGGTAATGGTCATTAAATAGTTATGGGTCCCTGTGCTGAACTGTGTTTAGCTGAGCCATGTCAGGCCATGCAGCTTCAGTTGTAATGTTCATGCTATCCTCATCAGGGGTCAGCAAGAGTGCAAGACTGCTTCTTGGCTATGGGACCCGTTTATCTTCACAATTTGCAATTTTCAGCACACACAATGCCTCACACAGAGGCACACACACACACACACACACACACACACACACACACACACACACACACACACACACACACACACTCACACACGCACGTTCACCTCATTTTAACCCTCTCCAGGTTGTCTGCATGGAGCGAGTTCACATCACGGTCACTGCGCTGTTTGACATGTGACAGACACACAGGATGGGCTCACTACATACAACTGTGTTTTTTTTTGTGAACAAGTGTATCTGTACTTGTTTCTGTCTGAGCGAGAGTGGCTGTTTATATGAAGATCGTCAAGCAAAGCAAATGAAATATAAAGCACGCTCAAGGTTTAAGTCTGACCTGCTGCTCCTTCCTTACATGTCATTCCCCTCTCTCTCCAGAATTTTCTACTTTATCAACTGCCCTTTCTAAATCAAGGCAAAGACTTGCCAATATCCTGGTGTGTTTCTTTGCACTGAACTCTCCTTCTCAGCTTTACCCTCAGGTCCCAAGGTTAGCACCATGCATGCTCAAAGTATAACCCATGAGAGTTGAATCAGAGAAGCATTGCAAGTCTTCCAACAAACAGTGGACAGACTCAGCAAATGTTAAATTTTCATCTTCACCTTCTCTCTTTCAGTCTCCATCTATCAGTTGTGCTGTGCAGGTAATAGTGACGTCAGAGCTGTCGTACAAGTGTCTGCCACTGCAAAAGCAGCGGGGTAAGGTAGACCGACGGACAACTTATCTGTTGTAAGAAGTACTTCCCTTTGGGACGACTGATTCGGGTTGTAGGCTCAGAATTTAAGAAGCTGGTAACAAGACATACCTGGCTCTATTTCTGTGCAATATCAAGCTGCCAACACTTTCCCCGTTCAGGAGGAGGGTCTGTGATAAAAAGCTGAGAGCAGCATGAGAGCGTGCAGCGCCCAGGCTTCAGGGCAGAGCTGGCTCTGAGCCATGCATCTCTGGTTTCAGGATTCAGAGAGTGCTGACAGGTCTGTGTACTTCAGCATAGGCTTCTGGGCTGTAACCACGGATACCCAGACAAATTATGTGCTGTCACTCAAGAAGTATCCAGCTAGACAGAGTCTCAGGAGATGGGAAAACAGGATAGTGAGACACCAGGGGTAAGTGTACAGGCCGTATCTTCTTGTGAGTTACAGAAGACAGGAAATGATGATAGTCTGTGATCTAGTGAATTATTATCAGTCACTCTTGGAGAAAATGCTGAGAAAGTATGGAAAAAACACAGAATTTCTGCTAATAGCAATCGGCCACCTATGAAGTTTTTCAGTGGTCTAAAGCTCCTTGAAATTTTTATACAATAGTACTTGTCCATCAGCAACCTTATTTGAAGACTAATCATGAACATAGTGAGCGGAATGCAGTAATACAGAAAAGGGACATTAATGACAATAATCTGTTTCAGTATTAGGCCAGGCAAAAGAAAATGTAGAAAAATAAAAACCCTTAAAATGAAATGTTTGCAATTTTCTATCTTTCCTTTTTACAAGATATTTCATTCTAAGAGAAATAAATAATGTTATTTTCAAAGGGAATTATTGATTTGTACCCTACAATATAGGGCAACTTCTGCAAGATGTTTTTGCACTAATTATAGATCGTACCTAGCGGATGAGAAGAAGTAAAAGACCTAAAAACAACAAAACGTAATTGGTAAAGAGTGGGATTTCTGAAGGTTACAAACACTATGTGGATAAATGACCCCTAAGAGCTGAGTCCAAATGAAATAACGATGCAAATGGTAAATGGGCTTGAGCTTCTATAGCACGTTTCTAGTCTTCTGATTACTCAAAGCGCTTTTACACAGCAGGTCACATCGACCCCTTCACACCCATTCACACCCATTCACACCCATTCACACACTGATGGCAGAGGTTGCTATGTAAAGTGTCCATCAGTATTAGCTGAGCCATTCTTACACATTCACATGGCAGGGATGAAGCAGCGGGAGCAACTTGGGGTTAAGTGTCTTGACCAGGTACACATCTGACATGTAGCTGCAGGAGCTGGGGAACAAACCCCTGACCTTCTGAGGCAATCTGCAGCCTTTGTTGCAAACTCATATGCTGTTTGTATAATGACCGAAACTAGCAGTAGGCTTGTGCGAAATTACCTACTGTACATAATGTGTGCATCTATATCTAGTGTTATTGCTCATTTTCTAGCTCCTTTTTTTCCCCTCTCCAATCTACAACTTGCTGCTTTGTCTGAGTGCATGAGTGCCTGGCTGTGTGCGACAGTGAGATAGTACTAGTACGTTTATGGTTTTCTCTGCTCTCAATTCAATGCTTTGTTGTTGTGTTCCTGGCTGTGCTGCATAGAAAAAATGGCGTTAGAGGTATGGGAACATTTCGGTCTTTCAAAAATGGCAATTCAATAATGTCTCCGCTGAGGGAGTCTGTCTCCATTTATGAAGGGGAGCTGGATCAGCAGTCCAAACAGCCTAACAAGGGTGAGAGGGGAAAGGTGGGGATTGATGTGACAGCTGTACAAGTGGTTAAATGTACGTAGATGTTGAGAATCCTCTGTGGATGCAGGCTTTATGCTTTTCCAATCCTCTGGTGGAGGGCCTGGATGGAGGGAGAGAGGATTGTGCACACAGGCTTGGCTTCTAAATACCCTGCTCTTTAAAGATGTGAGTGTGATCCAGCTCTAATGGTTTCTCCATGGATCCCTTGTAAGTGAGAGGACTGGCACCTTGAGGATCTCTGATTTTAGACTGATAGGGTAATAGATTGAAAAGAGAAAATCTCTGAAGGGGTCGACTTCCTGGTGGTGTAGCTGAAGGGAGTCATAAATGAAGAAGTAAGGCAAAAGGAGGAAGTTGTTACTTTGATGAAAACTAAAAGGTGATGAAATGTTCACTGTGATGGGATACTTTTATTTCAGGCAAAGTTTAGGTCTCTGCAAGTTAATTTTTAAATCTGGAATGAATTGAAACCACATGCTCCCCAGTAGGAGGAAATCATAAAAAAATTAAAGTGCGGAATGTTTTTTTTCCCGCAGTCCACATGAGATTTTGACTTACTGATGAGAAACATATCAACATTGGTAAACTGTAAAATCAACAGTCATGATAACTTAAAAATCTAAGTTAGATTTACTTCAAGTCTACGAAAATGTTTTGATGACTCAATATTATACGTTTATGTCACTTCAACTAATTGAAAGTTTTCGAACTTTGAAAAGTCTATTTTAGATTGAGAGGAGTCTTTCTCGTACCCCCCTGCAGCAAGGGGGTTTTCGGGGATGTGGTACCTGTGCTGGGTGCAGTAAATGAGTGATTTTGGTCTTGGCGATAGTTGGCGTCTGCAGCATCCAACCACAAAAGAATATTCATTTTTTTCACCAGTCCATCACTCATATTCATGCATTGACTTCTTTATCACCAGCAAGTCAATCATTACAACAAGATCATCCCCATCATCATTAGTGACCATGCTCCAGTCTCATTCAAATAGAATTCCCCCAGTTTACATAAACCTATCACCATATGGTGCAGAAAAAGCTTTCGAAAGAGTTAACTGGTCCTTTCTAAGGAACAGACTACACAGATTTGGCTTTGGGGAATCATTTATTAAAGGGATACTTCACCCATTTGCATTAAGCATTGTATCATGGTCATGCACCCAGCCCTCATTTCCCCCCTGAGACTGGAAAGTTCTATATTTCTAAGTCTGAAAAGGAGCTTCCAGTGACGCAAATGTCATATTGCACTACTGGAAGCTGTTGGGGTTAGCGGTTTGAAACTACAACGCTAGTTCCTCATATTTTCGACCACTGAAGCTACAGACCAATCACAGATCAGTGGGTGGGAACTCACTCCCAGAATCGAAACTTAACGTCCGCCATATTGATTGGAAGCTATGCTAACAGGCTCTATGGAGAAAGCTGATAATAGCCAAAAAATATAAATATAGCAACGAGGTGGCTGCTGCCGACAGGCCGGTCTTGTGTTTTCATTGCTGCGGCCGCTGGCCGCCAGGGCCATCGCTGGCCATCGGGGCCGCTAGCGCTGGCTAGCTGGGCTAGCCCCTTTTAGCTGCATGAACCACATGAGGAACTGAACAAAAGAACAGAGGTAAGTATGAATAAGAGACAAACAATGATATTTTGCAATTCCAGAAACTAAATGAAAATAACTGAACAAAATCAAGACTGTGTGTTTGCTTTAAGTTAATTTATACTTTGATGTGAACCGTAACTTAATGCTAACGCGAACAAACCTGGTATAGTAAGTTGCTGCAATGTTACACAAGCAAATACACAACTGAAATTAACGATGTGATTTAATTTGATATCAAATGAAGATTTAAGTGACAAGTGATGAATAAGAGAAGAGCTTCTCACCCACTTTGTCACAATGTTAAGTTTTCTATGCGCTGATTCAGCTGACTGTAAACTCCCCTCAGTGTTACCATATGGCTGATAGTGCATCAAATTCAGCCGAGAGTTAAAAGACTGAAACGATAAGCTGCTTATGTCTATGGAAACATTTGTAAACTTGAAGAATACAATGTAGATAACAGTTAGAGTAGATAGTAACTCACCTCTTATATAATTATATTGTAATATTCAGATAGCTTATATACATTACAACCCGGAGAACAGTGTAACCCATCGAGGAAAATAGACTACATATGAACAAAAGAGAGAGAAAAGGAGACTGTTACATTTTGTATGATTAAATAACTACTAATAATTCTACTAAAAGAAGGAATATGTGACTTTTTGATCATTACTGCTCAGCTATAACAGTTCCGTTTCTGCAGCTGGTGCCAGTCCAAGACTCTTTACTATACTTTGGACTGTCTAACTCAAAGGAGTTTTGAATCCATCTTTTATCACTCAACATTTCAAATCTTTCTTTTGGAAAATAGCAATCAAAGTTATCAATGAGTGCACCCAGGTGTGTCTGAATTAGTTCGTACAGATGTTTCATTTCTGCGTCAGTGACATCGTTTTCCTCTGTGTGCTGTAAAACAGAAGGAAACATATAGTGGCTTGGCTTTGGTTGTTTGAGTCGCGCAAGCCACAGCTTCAGGGACTTTTGAAAAAGCAATGACATGTTTCCAGTTACGGAAAAGATAGTCGCAGTGTCCCTGCAACTTCAGATTCAGCTCGTTGAGAGATGAAGATATATCCGCCATGACTTTGTGAGAAGCCAATCATCAGTTAACAAATTGGCGAGGGGGGACTTCCTCTGGTTGAGGAAAGCATGGATTTCGTTTCTTATTTCATATACTCTTGTAAGAACTCTTCCTTTGGACAGCCAGCTCCCTTCTGTGTGATACAGTATGTGTGTGTTCCGCTCCCTGTGGGCCTTTGGTAGCTGTCTGGTCTGGAACAATACATTTCTTTTTTATTAGCCAAGCATCCATGACGGTGACTTAAGCTCTCCCGCCATCCAGTGGCTGGTGGAAGAGCCTTATTTTGTGCTTTATTATGGTGGAGAGGGCAAGTGTGACATAGCGGAGCTCCCCCATGTGGCTTAAATTTGTATTGCAGGCAGAAATGTCACATTAAATACTTTAGCGTAAACAATCTGAAAACTAATTTGGCGACCCATAACAAATCTCTGGCGACCCACCTGTGGGTCAGGACCTAGAGTTTAGGAATGATTGCTCTAGAGTGCCCTAGTGTTTCATCATTATCATACATCACAGCAAGTTAGCTAAAAATGTTGTTTCTCAGAGAGTAGTACAAACATTTTACAGCTATATCTATATCTTTTTTTCTGTCTTTTGTAAATCTACAGATGACATAACAAAGGATACGAATGTCTGCATCCTCCTGGTAATAGAAGATGAGGTCGTCCTGGAGGATCAGATCATTCAACATGGCATGAAGGACTATTTGCATACGGTAGCTGTGCTCATGGGTCTACTGCATGCAATTACATTGACTACCAAATGGACGTGTAATATACATTTATAGTCATACAGAATAACCTAATGAATATTGGTGGTGACCACTGCCCCTTCAAGGGTCCATGGACTGAGAAAAATACTTCTTAGTAAAGCTGTGTAGGCACTACTCTGAGGTCGGGAGTTTTTCTGAAAGCTGCCAAGAGATATTTGGACATTGTCTCAGATCTTTTCTGAAGTGTTTGTTTTACCATAGTAAGATCACCTCATTAAATGTGTTAATTATTGATTTTATAAGTTTATTGCATCTGAAAATGCTGAGAAAAGTGACCAATAAATTGTAAATGCAGCAAAAGAAAGATGACTGTTTTTTGCACATTCTTGGGTGGAAATGTTTTCACCAACAAGCCAGCACAGTATTTTAGGTAAAAACATTTGTAAATGTTTGGATGCTATTTTATCTGATCTGCTATTAAAGGTTGAAGAACTTAAGTTGGTTTGATAAAGCAAGATGATCAGCAGATGGTAAAACGAATAACCTGTAGAGATTATACCTTTTTTTTAATTGTTATTTGAAAGGAAGTTGAAAGGTTCCAGAAAAGCAAAGAGAAGCACTAAAAAATGTATAAACTAAACGGATTTAAGTTTAAGAAAATAAAAACATATATTTAATTTAAATTGATGAATTCATTTAACTCAATATTTTTGGTGGATTTAACTTTTTGATATATATAATATACTATATATATATATATATATATATATATATAAGTATTTTTCATTTTTGATTTCAAGTTAAACGAAATTGAATTTGCCTCAACTAGATAATTTCACAGGAACTGAATTGTGATCAAAAGTTTTGTTAAGATTTAAGTACAACTGACTTGATGTCAAGTTTATTTGACTAGAAAATTGTATTTCTTTGGAATGATCACACATTTATCTCAACTTATCTTTTTCAGTTCAGTTAACTCAAAATTTTAAGGCAGCCCGGACACAAACTTTTTAAAGTTATAACAACTTGGTTTTATTTTACTGTGTAGGATCATTGAAACATTCTCCTGAAGGCTGTAACAAAAGGAATCCAATACGTCACAGAAAAGGTAAGTGCGGGGTTGCTCTTTCACTATTACAGGGATGATTGCATTGGCATAATGTTCGGGGGTTGGGGTGAAAATAATAAAAATGGCACCTGCTCTATGCAAGGGGCAGCAGTGCAAAGAAAGGGCATGTTCATCATGTTATATTATCTTCTATAGAGTCATACAGGAGGGCACTGTCGCCGCTTTAGGGCGACATTCAATGAAACCTGTGGTATCGTTCACATCAGCGCTGTGACAATGGAAGCAGTTGTCATTTTGTCATCTAATACAGTATGACGGACGGAAAATGTAGAAAGATACTCTTTATCAAACAATGCTTATGCTGAATGTGGCATTGCATCCCAGTATATTAATTAAATTAAATTTTAAACAACATGTGCATTCCAACATTTCAACAAGTAAAAGCGTAATGTCACACCTTCAGTACACTCTGTTGGAGATTAAAGCAGGTAACGTTGGACAATGTGATAGTCTGAAAATAGCTTGTGTATTACTAGTAAAGAAGAGCTCAATCAGTTCTGAAAAAAGCCTGCGGTCTGTATTTCTGGGGTTTCTCTTTGTGGGGCAATAAAATCATGCAGAATTATTGACAGTGTGAGGAAAATTGCTGCACACAGACTTTATAGCAGCTGTCTGCTCCGCTGAGGGCTGAGGTGAATATATCACTGTCACTGGAGTGAATGTCACAAATGTCATTTCCAACTGTCGAATGTCACAGGGACTGCAGGGTGACTGTTAACACCTCCGAGCACCATGACATCTATATCCTTGCAGTTGGCGTCCTGTATCCCTGTTTCAAATGTCAAATTAAATCCCACTTGTCAAAAACAGAGTGAATATCAATAAGGGAAGAGAGACTGATGGTGATTGGTTGATGGGATCTTAAGCTTACTGTTCAAAATGTTTGACATCAATGCTTCACCATATTTGGTGCTTCTTTAGCACTTGATAAGAAGGATTTTTTTCATTCCAAACAAAGTACAAAAAGTGTAGTAGTTTTCTGACAGCAAACAAACAAACCTGGCAATAAAGGCTTTTGGCTGCAATTTGGTGGTGGAGTGACCCTTTGGGCTGGCAAAGCCTTGGATTCCCCGGAACGGAAAACAGAGAACACCTTAAAAGTGAAGCGAGTGAAGCACATCTTGGAGCTCATAGATTGCAGAGCTGTCAGTCACCACCATTAGAAAATACATTTCTTAAAGTCTTTATATCTCTGGATTTAATAAGAACAACATCTATCTATTGGAGTGCCAACATTTATATGACATGGTTATAATAAGATAATATCTCACACCTGACAGAGAGCAAGCTGCAGATTAAACTTCTTGTTAAGATGAATAAGATGAATAATTGGCTTAAGTTTCCGGGATAAGTGTTTAAACACCACCATTAATATCTTCCTACACAATATAAACCACAACAATATATCAGTTTAAGAAATAGGGTTGTGAAATTGTTTTGTTACTTCAGACTCTAAAAACATGTATTCCTCATAAAAGCTCTGCAAAAAAAAAAAATCTGTTCTCTCCCAATGCTCTATATGAAAGGTTAATAAGGTCTGAGACTGAGTTCATAAAGTAATTAAAGGGTGATGCGATTAAAAGACAAGACGAGAAAAGAAAGTCAGTCCAGTGCTTTGCCCTGGAGCGCGTTAGCCTCCTCAATATTTCAGTGGAAATTGGGTTTTGGGCCGTAGACCGTTTTCACCACAGGCACATCACAGACTTCTCCACAGATCAGAGATCATCAAACCCCTGTGATCAATCCAAACCTCAGCCAACACCAGTAGAGAAACATCATGGCAGCAGTCCTGGATCAGTGGTCAGAGACAGTTTCTGTAAAGTGTTGCTCATATCACAAGAGCACTGTAATTCTCATCCCCTGATCAGGGACCACAGGGACACAGCGGTAATAAACTGGAAACTGTCTCGTGAATTTCCATTTTAATCACAACTGAGGGGAAAATAAAGCAACAGAGCTTCACGAAGCAAGTACAGACTGTTGATGTCAGGACAAGTTTAATGTGATGGTGCTAATTAATGATGTGATTAAAAAAACAACACATTTTACACTGATTAGTTTAAAACAGTAAGAAGTCCTGGCTCCCTGTTTTCATTATTCAGCCTTTGTAGATTGAAAAGGTGACATATACGTTATCATTTAAAGACCAATAAATGTCATCGCTTTTGATTCAGATTCAGGTAATTCAGACAGAAAAACTTCTTTCCCCTGAACTTATTGAAAACTGAAAGCAAGAACAGAAATGAAACTGAATCTAAAAGGTTGTTTGAGTGATCACAGGTAGAACATTAGATTTAGCCAGTATTGGACTTGAGTAATGAGCTTGTTGCCCTTCCACAAATTGACTCTCACTCACTCACCTCAAAGGAGGAAGTAAAGCCAGCTAGCACAGACATAAAAAATGGCCGACCACTCTAATTAGTGGGATCATAAAATATAATTTAAATCACATCTATCTAATATGACCTGAGGACATTGGAAAAAGGATTGTCCTGTTCAATCGTTAAATATTACCGTCACTTGTGTTCTCTGTAACAAGTGACATTGAAATGAAAAATGAGGGTCAATAATGGACATAATCTTTTCTTTCTTTTTTTAGACAGAGAGCTGCATACTGATGACCATCCTTACAAATGTTCGAACTTCTGAGTGAAGTCATTTTTGTGCTCGTTATCCAGCGTGAACTAGAAAACTTCCAACTATGCAGTGAGTCGATCTTTATTAGAACAGTTCAAGAGGGTTTTATATCACACAGGGAGCCATGTCAGCAGTGACACTTATTCTCCGATTGAAATGAAGACCTAGGTGTTAGGAAGGGTGATGATGATGTCACTGTATGTGTCAGATCAACTATTGTATTTCATCTACTGTTTCTGCTCAGCTCTGCATTTAAAACTTACTGGTTATATGAAGACATTTAAATTGCCTTGCTTGCTTTGAGTATTTTGCACATCATTGCACTGAGTTTGACATGATCCATTGAACACAGAATTACCTGAATAAGCACAACAAATCTTTTAAAAAGTGTTGTTTGGTAAGAGATATTTGTGCCTTTTTCATTTTGACACTTCAGAAGCAATTGAGAAGTTTCTTTTTTCTGATTGGAGTCAATTGGCAAATTTGTCAATGTGATAACTTGCAGTTGGCGCACAGATCGACACACACAAACACACACATTATCATACACATACTCATACACATACTCACAGGTGAAGCCAGGCTGAAAAGAAAAATATGAATCAATTTGAAAAAGCAATAGAAAAATCCTTCTGATATCCCTGTCATAATTTTCACTCCCAGGTACAGCAGTTTATTTTCCCCTGTGAGGTTGTGGCCTTTCATATTGAAGAAGGCGTCTTTCAGCATGCTCATCATCAAAATGTGTTTACCAGGATGCAGAGGCGCAAAGGGAGAAATCTGACTCACAGATTCACCGTCAGAGTTTTCATGTACCTGTCTTCATATCTGATTGTTTTGGCGTTGTTGGCATTGGGAGTGTGAGGCACTGAAGCTGCAGATGGAACTGTGAAACTCTATGCAGCCTGCTAAAACACAACAATGTCAATGACTAGTTTAATTTATGATTTAGTTCTCCTGCAGCAGATTGTGCTGCTATAGATTCCAGAGCACTTACTTTTAATTTCATTGCTGTGCCACTTAATGTACTTGACACTTGACCTTTACCTTTAACAGGTAGAACCAAATAGTCTGTGTTGCTTGAAGTAATATCATTAGCAGATAATAAACTTAGGACTTGAAATCAGGAGTGGACACAAGTCATCAAAAATGTAACTTTGTTAACGGATAATCAGATAACAAAGAAAATGACTTTGATAGCAGTGGAAGTATCTTCATGTTGGTCAAGCAGCATTTGACAAGTTTTTTTTCTTTTCTTGAGTACAGGAGGCAGATGTTCTTCCTCAGGTTGTCTTCCTTCTCATCGTGTACGGGTAGGGTTTGGAAGTTAACAGAATTTACCAGAAAAAAATACCAAAAAATATATTTAATTAGCACAGATAATTAATATATAAATGGATATTTTCTGAGCTCTATTTGTAATGAAATCTCTGGTATCAAGAGGGCAGCAGGCCATGTGGTAAACAATAATAAAATTTAGTGAGGAAACAAGATAGAGATAAAAATGATGGGGTAGAATAAGCAGAGAAACTGTGAATGAGAAATGCATTTAAGTGAGTCAAAAACTCATTAGTTCCAAGTCTGGGTGAGGTTTGAACAGTGACACCACAGCTCTGTGAATTCTGGGCTTTATTCCCACCAATAGCAGCTCCAAAACAACAGGCCTTGTGCTACCCAGACGGTCTGCTTCTATCCACTTCCGAGGATGCTCCAAAGCAAACAGTTTTGGTGACAGCTTGACTCTTTACCATGAAGCAAAACTTTGTTTCTACTATTTTAATCTGTGACTTTTAGCCAACAGGCCCAATTCTTACAGCCCATCAGCAAATAGAGAAGTTGAAAAAAAACCCCTTCGTCTGGACTCATGGAGAGGGTCAGCAGACTTTTAGCCTTAGGTCCAAAATGCTAGTTTTACACCTGAGAGCGTGAGTGATAGACGTCAGCGGTATAAATCCACAAATACTCAGGTTCAACAACACAACTTTAGTCTTTTATTATTATGTCATGAAAAGTTGTGTCATCTTATGGAATTAAACATTAATGTTTCCCTTACTTGTTCAGCCCAGAACCGGCCCTTGCCATTTTGGTGCCCTACGCAAGATTTCAGCAGTTGCCCCTTATACTAAAGAGAGTTTGACCACTAAAGACAATATTCATCAACTTAAAGAAAACTGGCCTACATCTTTATATTTGACAGAATGTCTTAATTTAAAAAATATAAAATGCTTATAGACAAACATTTATAAAATGGTAATAACAATAATATTTCTTGTAAGTAAAAACAAAATAAATGAAATACAAATAACTAGTGTAACAGAATAAACAATACCAAACAGTTTAGGAAGCAGAAGTGGTCACAGGCGGCCCAGGGACAGCAGGGGATGGTTTTAAATGTTTCTGATACCTCTGGAGAGAGAAGATGGGCATTTGTGGAACAATGGGCATTTTATAATTGTGTTTTATTTAAATATTATTTTCTTTTCTGAGCAGTACAGAAAACTCAACTCAATAGTTTTCCTTTCAACCAGATCTACAGCATGCACACTAGGAAACGCTGACGTTACTATCATCCATCAATAACAAGCCAGCTTAACTACAACAGATAAATCTTTGATCCGTGCAGCACGTTACCTCTGTGTCTTTTTCACATTTTTCCTCCTCTTCTTCTTTTTCGTCCCTGGGCTCCCGAGGGCTTTGTTGTTGCTTTTCACATTACGGTCATTCATAAACTTCATGTTAATCGGTGTGGTCAGTGTCACTCACTTCTAATAAGTCACCTGCCCTCGTCCTCCACAACGAGCAGGTAATGTAATGTGAAGTAGGCATAGGCATTTGCCTATACTGCCTATGCCACGGGTCGGCCCTGACTGAGCCTGTCAGAGAAGGACAGGAGTGTGTGTTAACAGAACCTTGACCGGGGAACCTCACCTTGACCCTGATACGCTCAATTAAACCGGAAGCAGAGGGAACGTATGAGGTCCTCACGGTTCCTGGCTTATCACTCTGCTGATGACACAACTACTAGCCCCTCATCAATCATCCCTTTGCAACCTCATTAAAAATGGCCACCTGTCACCATACCTATGGATTTAAACAACAGAGAAGCTGAAGCCAAGAGGACTGAGCATTTAAACCCAGCAAAGATGGCAAGGATTGTCGCTTCCTCCTTCCCCGACATCTCTTTTATTCAAATTTATTTGGTTGTTGTCTTTGAGGTTGACATTGAGGATTTTATTTTTCTCCTTAAATCATAATAAAGTTGTAGATGGATGTAGTCATGTGCTATTCTAACTTTGTGTAAAGGTGGATCAGGTATGCAGCAATAACAGGTATCCCTGACAAATGGAAAAAAGCAACCATTACAGACTAAATCACACTGAGATTATTGTCACTTTTCTGGAGGCAGAAAACAGCTGGTGTGTGCTTCATCCAAACTCACATAATCTCTCCCTACTGTGAATCATTTATTTGGTCAGCAGAGAGTTTGCCAATTTAAGCTGTGAGGGAAAATTAAGCTTAATCTAAAAAAAATTTTAACATTCAAACCTATTATAGCTTATGAAATTAAAGGGAAACATTAATCTATATTGACATTGGGTCATATATCTAGTAGAATAAAGTAGTATATGTCGACAACATAAGGAAGATTCCCAAATAAGAAATTGGCAGATGATATATTAATTTAGAGTAAATTTCCTTGCAGACCCAGTCATCACAGATGATAAGAAGGAGCATGAGAGATCTTTAAGAGGCCCTGTTGGGAAATTAATTTCAGCAGAAGACATTTGGTACGTAACAGATCTGCGATGTACTAAAAATTAAGATCATTTAGACAGGAATGGACATTTCTTCCTCCTCCAAAAAAGTTTGGAAATGTTATTTCAGCCAATAATTTGATACAAATTGGTGTTGTATTATTTATCGTTAGAAAGCCTGATTAGTCACCTTTACATGTATAACTTGTAAAGGATCGTGCATTCATGGAATGAGCAACACAGCTAAACGTGTGGGTAGCACCCAAAAAAAATGTGTCAAAATCCCCTGCAATTTTCTTCTGTTGGTATTCAGTCCTGTTTTGAGCTTCAAGTGCTGCCAGGTGTGTGCCAGTTACAGGTGTATGACTGGCACCTGAGCGACACCTAATTGACAGCACTTGTGGGATCAGCTTGGGCGAGCTGTACGTGCTAGAGTGACCAGCACAACCATGCTGGTTTACCTTCAACAACTCCTGGTTGAGGAATGGTATGTGACCCCACAGCAAAATGTGACCAGGCTAGTGACCAGCATGAGAAGGAGGGGCCAAGCTGTTATGGCTGCATATGGATCTTCCACACGCTACTGAGGTCCCTGAAATTGTAAAATGAAAAGAGTATAAAAATGGCTAATAGATGTTGTTTTTTCCTTTTAACTGTGGGAGAGTGTAATCATCCAATCCACCAATCAACTCAAAACAGGAGTGAATACCAACAAGACAATATTGCAGGGGATTTTGGCACATTCTTTTTGGGTGCTAACCACACATTTAGCTGTGTTGCTCATTCCATGACAGCACGATCCTTACAAGTTATACTTCAATGTAAAGGTGACTAATCAAGATGTCTCATTGCCCACACAGCTAGTCTGTCACAGTTCTGCATATTTAAACAAAGGAAAATTACCCAATTTTAGAACTCATAAAAGGTTAAATGAAACAAAAGTAAAAAAAAAAAATGCACAACAGCAGCTCAAAAGTTCTTAACATGAGGGACATTTGACACATGAGTCTGAGGAAAGAAGGAGGTCGTTGTTGACTTTGAGGAGTTTAACTCCATGTTTCTATCAATATTATGAATCCAAAAGTGTTCATAAAGAAGATTATTTATTTATTTTGGACCAATAAAAAAAAAAGTTCAGATCTAGCTCATTGTCATTGCTGCTCATCCTGTACTGACAGAGAGACAGAAAAACCACCAATAAGCAAAAACGTATCCGTCTCTATGATTTTATTTGAAGCAGCCAAAAATGTTGCTTCTTTCACTTTGGCTTATTAAACAAAAAAACATCACTGTCAGCTCATGATGTTCAAACCATGGAGTCAGTACAGGCAGTGTTATAGCGTTTACTGTAAACTGTAAATGATTGAAGTTTTATCTTCTGAATAAAAGAGCTACCGAAATTATTTGTAACACTGTGTTGTCCCTGCTCCACTTGAGGAAACTAAAGATAAAATACATACTTTTCATTTTCCTTATGATGTGTTAAAGCTTCAGTCCCTGAGGGCACTTAGAGAGAAAAAAGAAACAGCACTGATAGCACTTCTGAAAGTGCCAACATTTCACAGATTTTAGCCTCAATGGCCTGGATAATATGCCATGCTTAAACCCCTGCAGTGTTGAGTATGTATGTCCCATTGTGTTTGTGTGTCAGCCATTTAGGATTTCATGCCCCTTTATCCACGGGTTGCCCCCCTGCGGTGCCTTACATCTTAATCACTGTAGGGGCACGCAGGAGACTATGCCACACTGTTTATGTGACAAGAATATAACCTGATACCTCTGCAACTGATGTTTATGTGTTTCAGTTGTGTTCTGCCTTTGTTATTTTAAGGTAACGGCCAAAACTTAACAAATGTAAGAAGTTATAAATGCCTTGGCTGGGTGTGCTGCAAGGGCTGCATGTTGTCAGGTGGCAGCGGGGTAGGAACACGGTGGGGGGGATATTTATACATTGCTAATGATGGTCCAACTAAGCAGGTGGTTATTTTTTGATAACACAGCTTGCCCAATCATGTCTCCGACAGTTCTGCTAAAAAAAACATCCCCCCCCCCCCCCTGTTCTTTCTTGCTCAGAGTCAGGGAAGTGGACGGACATTGAGCAAAAAAGAGCAGTAACGAGCTAATGATAGCCTCAGGCGCACGTTACCTCTAATTAAGTCGTATGAATAATCTGTTAAATCTATTGCTTTTCTGTGTTTAAATGTAGGCAATGCATAGCTTGCAAGGATTAATAAAGTTGTCTGAATCTGAATCAAAACAGCTCTGGCATTTAGTCTCGCCCATCACAACTGGTCGGCACTGGACTGTCCAGCCTTGCTTGCTCCCTACTTTCTCCTCTCTCTCCTTTCTGCACACCTGATTGTTCTCAGCAGCAATTCAAGGACATTAACCTAGAGGTGGTCAAGTCAAAAGTGCTTCATTAGCAACATCCTATTTCTGCTATGAACAAAGCTTTACTCAGAACCCTCCCATAGTTTGCTCTCAACTGCTAAATAATTTGCAACAATTGGTTCAGTAAATGCACATCAAGGCTTTTACCCTCTTTGTCCACAGGTAGAGGCTCCTATCTGTCTTAATGATGGAGGCAATACAAATTAAACATAAAATATGAAGCCAAAGACAAAAACAAATCACCTTCCAAAACCATTGTGTTTAACATTCTGGGTTATTTCAATGTGGATATGAATAATAGTTGACAGACATCAACAAATACAATTACAGCTGGTCAGAAAACATGCACATACAGACATACCCAAACATAAGGTGTGATCCTCGTGAGACTTTTTGAATGTAATGTTCACTTTTCTGTGAATGCACAATAGTGAATTCTTTTAAAAGTGAAAGCTGAACAAAGCATGTCCCACCACAGCTTTGGACTATCCAGGCCACTGTAGGATCAACCTTTTTAGATCCACAAAACACAACAGAACAATTTTACACCTGACATCCCCAAGTGAGGGTTAAAGCCCAGCAAGGAGCAAACATAATGAGTCCTGTTCATTGGCGATGCACTAACCCAGCATGGGCAAGTGAGTACACACACACACACACACACACACACAATCATACTGCCCCCATCCATGTGCCTGTGTGATGCCTGGTCACCTTACCTTGGGATCACAGGCAGTGTGCCGTTCTAATTAGTCCTCGCAGTGGGTAACCCCATTAATTCAATTGAATTTCATCAGCAGTGAGCAGAACACCAGAGGGGTCAATATATTCCTGGGTTCCAGAGGTCCAGGAGTAATCCTATCTCTCACTGACTAGAGATCAGGTCTAACCCTGTAATTGCTTAGAGACCAACCTGGTGTTTTTGCTGTCAGAACTGATCTTTGCAGAAGGAGAAACACAGTCAGACAGAGCTCATTTTGTGGACTCGGCAGGGAAGTCAAGCAGAATTAAAGACGTAGTGCATCAATAATTTAGACCATCATCCCCCCCCCCCCCCCCCCACAACAGCACGGACCACCCTGTATCACACTGTGTGGTTTGTCCTTCTTGGGAGTGTCAGCTGGCCTAGCGGTTAGGTAGAGAGGCTGTAGTCCTCTAGGTGGGTGGCCCTGGTTTGAGTCCGACCCTTGGCTCCTATCCCCCATGTTCGTCCCTGCTCTCTCTCTCTCTCTCCCTGATTTCCTAAACTAGCCACTGTCCATCTTTCAAGAACAGGATTTTGTCAGAGAAGAGTTACTTCTCCTTTGCCTCGAAAGAAGCCAGTTGAGATTGTTTGGGTATCTGATTAGGGTGCCTCCTGGATGTCTCCCTTTGGAGGTTTTCTGGCCCCTGCCAACCGGAAGGAGACCTTGAGGTAGACCCAGAGTTTGCTGGAGGGATTGTATATTCCGTCTTGCCTGGGAATGCCTGGGAATCCCAGGTGGAGCTGGAAAATGTTGTCTGTGAAAGGTTAATCTGGGTTGACTTACTTCCCCTGCTGCCACCGCGACCTGGCCTCAGATAAGCGGAAGAAAATGGATGGATGGATGGATTGATTGATGGATTGATAGATTTTCTCCCTTTGTTTTACTTTTAAAAACCAGAAATCTGTGATAGGTCAGGTAGGTTTCATCTCTAAGGCTTTTGTACCTGAAATGCATTGCATCAATGTTAAGACTAAGAAAGCTGCTTCTTCTCATTTGGAAAACATCAAACTCTGCCTCCACCTTTGATAACTGAGATCACTGAGATGCTTTTTCTCCCTTCCTACACAGCCCATGACATGTTCACGTACGCTCATCTCCAAAGTCATTCTGGAAAAGGTGGGCAAGTTCTTATTCAAATAGAAGTGTATTTGGAAGTTTGGGGGAGAAGAAAATAGTATATTAGATCCACTATCTCTAAAAAAAGAACATGTCTGGGGTTTCACGCGATGAATTAATACATTCCAATAACTTCTTACTTATTTTCACTTTATGTCTAACTGCATAAAGACATACTGGCTGACAGGCTTCTGTCATGCTGGGAACTTCCATTCATACAACTTGTTTGTGTGATATTCTATCTCCACTTTAGTCTCTATGCTTCAGAAAATGACTACAAAAGAGTGAAAAGGTATTTTATTTCCTTCAAAATCAAACACTGTTGTAATTGACAGTTCCTAAGATGGGCTGCAGAGCTCAGAAGTATAGGCAAAGTAGGGACAGGAAACTTTTCAATAAGTTATTTACCCGCTCATTTATCATGTTCTGCTGAATCTACTTCCAAGTCACATACATCACTTCAGACTTAATAGTCTGTTGAACATGATTCTGACAGCACCTTTTCCTTTTTCAAGATGAGGAAAAATTGGAATGCATTTGTCTTTATTCTGAAAAAATAATCTGTTTCCATTGTTATGTAAAGGAATGGAAACAGCATCCTCTTCATCTCTTCCTCCAGGAGATGATATAAGACACAAGCTTGCTGTCGTACTGTAATACCAACTTATTTTGCCATTCATTTATGATAACATTTTATTGTCTGTTTGCGCAGAAATTCTGTTTGCGCAGAAATTCTGTTTGCATTACAAGCTCAGAAACCCTCACATCGCAATCAAATCACATCACACATAAAAGACAGAATGTAAAAACAGCAAAATTTTCATTTAAAATCACAGTGTGGAATCAGTGCATGAGTGGGTACAACAATAATGTAAGGAGATTGTCTATGAAAATGTGAAAATGCTCACAGGCAGCCCAGGTCAGAGAATGAGTGGAAATGAGTGGATGTGGGTTGTGGCCTGTCTCCGCTGCACTGTTTGTTCAGCAGTGATATGGAGTGAGGAATGAAAGGAGCTAAAAAATAAGTATTTTGTTGAACATAACAACAACAACTCAGGACTTACAACTGAGTTATAAAAAGAAAAAACTCTTGAAATACTAGTGTTTATGTCACAGCCTCAAAATAATGAGTATAATTCAGCAGAACCGAGTGCTCATTGAAAATATTTAATGGATGTTGTGAATAATAACCCTTGTTATATTATGTTCTGCAGGATTAATGTAGTCCAAAATCAAATAATGCATTTCCTGTTCTGGGCTACAGCACTATTATGTTTATCTGGTGTGTAAACAAAATCTGAAAAGTATTCCAGTAACTCCATTCATTGACTTACTCAAGGAAAAGCAGTATGTGTCTATTAAGTTTGAACTGAATGATATCTAAAATAAGAAACTGCCGCTGTAACTTCTGATGGATTTATTAATTAATTAAGAGAAAGACAATGACTCATTCTAAAACGTGAATCTTCTTCCAGGATCCGGATGAAAGTGGAACAATGAAACTGTGTTGTCAAACATTTCATTTTTTATCTCGACCCGAGGCCAAAATCTCATACTCACAGCACGAACAGTGAACAATTGTATCAGGTCAGTTATCGTAGAGGTGTCGAGAATGCTGAACAATCAGCAGAGACCAATTACGGCCTCAGAAATAACCTGACATCAATGACGAAACATTGATGCAATCCTGTTGCCTAAATTTTTCCTGCTGGGAATTTTTTTTTAAAACAAAGTAAGAGTCTACGTTTTGGACTCAGATTATTGGTCACAATCAAGGGAAAACACTTATTCCAAATAAAGTCATGTTCAGACAGCAAGAATGGATAGGTCTGTCTTATGAATGCTGAAAAATGTTAATGTTTACTTGAGAATGTTATAAATACAAACTGAGGCCCAGACACAGGAACAGAGATGCCAAAAGCTATCTTTATAACCACCTCTAGCCACCTTTGTATTAACATTATGGTCAGCTTTGTTGTAGCCAGATGTTTGTGTGTCTTTGACTACAAGAAGCACATTTTTTTGCGGTGTTTTAGCTTCTTGTTTTAGGTTTTCTTTGTACTTAAATGCTGAAGGTGAAAGCCAAATGAATGCTATCTACCCAGCACCAAAAAGATAAAAGCAGACAGATACATAGTTGAAGCATTAGGCAGCTAAAAGGCCAGATGTTTCCTTCAGACGGCGGTGATGACCAAAAAATGAGCTAAAAGGCAGTAAATATTTCGCTTTAAATGTGTTAGGGCAGACAGAAACATATCTCTAAAACTATTGCTTAAGTTAGTCAGCATCTGTTGGATGAGAGAAAAAACAACTGTCTGCTAGCATGCTAGCAAATAGTTGACCTAGCCCCAGCGACTCCACTTTAAGCACAAGTGGTATAAAAAAAAAAAACGCTGTATTGTCAATTTTTAAGAAACAGTGACATAGCGTCGAAAACATTTCTGAAAATATATATTCTTAGGTTATGGACAACACACATTTGGCAACTTAATTGATCAAGGCTTATAATTGTCAGGTTCCATTATCGTTTTAATTTCTGTTTGAGGTTTGGTGTTCACAAACAAATGCTTTATTTACTGTCTGTTGCCAGAATAAGAGGCTACAGCAGCAACATATTTAAGACAGTGTACCAATTGCCAAAGTAAGTAATTTAATAGAAAAGGGACGAATAATTTTGTTGGGACCCAGCAAGAAAATGTCCTGTGATCCCTTTTCTGTTAAAGCCCATCCATTGCCTATGCACCATTTGAAGCCATTAGAGGTTAATTAAATTGTCAAGTTGCCCCGGATTGTTGCATTAAGAAAACAATGCACCTCAAGAGCTATCGTGAATCCAAAGCTTTCAGTGGGAACCGCTGCAGAGAGGATAATTGGGTATTGACAAAAGAGTGCGGAAAGCAAAGACACCATGCAAGACCACTGTCCATTTTACTTTGTCATCTTGAGGCTTTGATTACGCTGTTTACTGACTACATAATTGGGGTCTCTGATAAAAACAAACATTTGAGGATTAAAGTATCAGATTAAAGAAGCTTTAATTAATCCGACGAGTTAATTGGGATGATGCTTTATGAGTTTTTTCAACTACTCATGATGAAAACCGACACACTTCCAGGCCCACTGTCATCCAGCGAGTGTCAGGATGTCAGGGAGAAAAAGCCAAATAGGAAAATACTCTCCCTTTGAAGGAGATCTTAAGCTGTTACCACAGTGTGCAGGACAAAAATATTACACTCCCGTTACTCTGTGTATTGAAACAGAAAATTACAAATAACTCACATTTCACAGTATTAAGTCTGAAAGAGAGCTTTCAGATTCTTAAAAAAGAGAGCTGAGTAAATCAAACAGTTTCTTTTTTTTTCTCGGTGAATTTGTTTTTTTTATGACAGGCAGAGGTCAAACAATTTGCCAACATTTGGCCCATGAATTAGAAAGCATTTTTTAATTTATCAAGAGAGAATATTCTCAGTACAGCAAACACTAAGTCTATACCAGTGACTTGTCAAAGTTGGTCTGGTTTGAATACATTTCCCAATGCAACTGTTAACTCTGGTGTGACACAAATACTTTTTGAACTAGAAGGGACAATGTTTTGTTGACAGAATGCCTACACTTTTGTACATCTCTATACTGGTTGCCATGCAGCCATGGTATTAACATGTCAATTGCAGGAAGGTATTACCTGCTTTAGCTCTATTATTTTTTAAAGGGAACATTTATGACTAACCTAACATGATGCTGTGTTAAAACACTTGAAGGTACAGCCTGAACACAAAAGCTCATCAGGAAATGTTTGAGGCAATACATCTAATGAGAAGTAGTGTCATTACTCATTAGGTTTTCAAGAATCAGGCTTCTACCAAAGGATTCATGACAAAGACTTCAATATTGCCTATGTTCGTTAATAAAGTCTCACCTGCAGAACTGTTGAGAGTGATTCAAGTTGGGACTGGCCTTGATGTTTCCTTTGTCTCGATGGCTGGAGTATAGGCTCCTCCAAGGATGAATATAAAACTCTTTAGACTCACCGCAGGGGTGTATTTGTTATCTAAAGATATGAGAGGAAGGGAGAGAGAGAGAAAGAGAGACAGAGAGAGAGCAAGAGATAGAGAGGGGGGAGAGAGAGAGAGAGAGAGAGAAGAAAAAAGAAGGTATAAAGCTATTGTTTGGATGTTACACAGCAGAAATACACATCCAGGTTAATGGCATCATTTTTACGAGTTTCATTTTCACCTTGGGGGTCTCCATGGGGAAATTATCATCAACATTCTTTTCATAGCTTTACGCATGTGCAATTCTCAAAATTGCTTTGAAAAACAAACACACAACTCAAAGAATAAATTGCAAACCAGCAAAACCCAGAGTTCATAAATCACAGTGGCTTTATTGGGTTCTGCTACAAAACATGTTTGGGCTTTACAGCAATATAAAAGAGTCCCAATAAGTCCCAATAATTCACAATTGCATTCCACACTCTGATAGGTCTATAGAGTTACAAATAAAAGTGGCATGTGGGAAATACACGAGTGAGCTCAACAGGTGAGATAGCACATACTGTGCATGCTGTATAATTTAATCTGATTCTGTATAGACCAGGAAGTTAACTGTGTTATTAAAGCAGCAGCACTGCAGCAGAATTATAGATTATTGGAATCTAAACGAAACAGTTATAGTTTTTCTCCTGAGCAGACTACAGCTGGATAATTTACAAAAAGCATGAATAATGCACAGTTGAGCATCTGGCTTTGCTTTTTGCTGCCACAATGGACGGACAACCCTATTTGGAGACGGCAAACAGGTGAGGTAAATGTCTGATGTCTCAATAATGGCATTACACGCTCTAAAACCTTCCCTCATGTTATAAGAACACTTCCTCTTTCTATGGCTGTCCCCCTACAAGTGAGAGGAGTCCGACATGATTGATTAACAGATCACCTCTGGAGGTGAGAGGTGCTCCTGCTGCCTCACACACACTGACACTCTGAATGGGCTGTATTGCATTGTATTGTGCTTTTAACCTTAAATGTCCTTTAATAGGACTGGAGGCCTGATGCAAAGAACTAAGAAAGAAAACGGCATAGTTTTGTTTGACATCTCTTATCGCATGCATTCACAAAAACTTTCCATTATTTGCCATTCATGAAAGTTTTCCATGTTGTGCCCTTATACACAACTTATAAGAGGCGTGAATGAAGAGAATGGCAAAGGGTAGAAGTCAATAAAACATTTTACTCCAGACCCTATTAAACGTAAATTGTTATATATGAATACAATTCAGTCTTCTACACAAACTGAAATCCAATTTAAACTTCTGCTGCACCCTCTAAGGTGTCAGCTTCATTTTCTGCCTCTGAGAAATAAACTGCTCTGATTGGTCCTCCTCACATTCTGCATATTTGGTGCCATTAGCACAGAACATTAGTTTTTCTGTTCTGGTTTTCTGAAGCAGAACAATAACAGGATGCTTTTAAATGAAAACCCTCATCTCTCTTTACTGAACCAGCTGTAAGCAACAGATTTGAGTTGTTGGACAAGTACTATGGTACAGGTAGCCCACATTCTTATTTGGCCTCTAAGGACTGCTTGCAGCACATAAAACAAGCTGCTTTCTACTAAAACACTGAGATACAGTAAAGAGTGCTCGAGTAGCGTCTGTGTCCATTGAAAACTTTCTATTTCTATCCAATAAAATTGCTATTATTGGATTTAGTCTATCCGCTTTCACAAGCAGATGGATAGACGAAGTTCATAAAAAACACAACTGACCATTTTATTCATGGAAATTAAAATTAATGTAAAATGTACAGCTGTGCCTGCGGGGCAACACAGGACAATGAAAGCTCTCACACTGGTTACAAATAAAGACACACACACACACACACATACATACGCAGCTATACATATGATGCAATTTAAAACTGATGACAAACAGACACCTTGTTGTTTCCTCACATGCCTTCCTAACTTATTCCTGCATCAAAAAAGTAGATATCTAAAACCCTCAACACTAACACAAGGACAACACCCACACCAATATAACCCTCTTCATTTCACAAAAAACTGTTAACTACAGATTCAGATAAGCAGGCTTCGCCTTATCAAGACTCCCAAACAGCAGCCGTGATAACAAAGATATGTGGCGGTCAGCATCAACATCAACGTGACAATCTCCTATGAAAGAGGTACTGGGTGTCCTGCTGCTTCCTGCGTTCCTGCAGAGAGTTTTGCTTTCAGTGCAAAAAATATTTTTTATGTGATACAGAATAAGAGAAGCTTTCAAAATGATGAAAATGGAGGCGGAAACAACATAGGATTATGTGTTTAACTAAGCTTGATGAAGAACATCCGGAATAGCAAAACCTATTAGGTAAATTGAAATCCTCCATCTCCTGCAGTGGTCTCACTTTTCCCTCCTCCACCTCCATAGCCTCTCATGCTGTGCTCATTTTGGCCTGTGTGTCATTTGTGTGTTCCATTGGTCTGTTGTCATTTTTTTTTTTGATAGATCAGTCTGTGCCCAGAGCTTCCTGAATTCCCCCTGGGATTAATAAAATATTTCAGATTCTGATTAAGCAGGGTCCCTGCAGCTAACCAGTCGATGGAGACTGTTAGTAGGTGATATCGCTGGTTGAAATACTTGACGGTGCCAGGTGAACTGAATGAGTGTGTGTGTGTGTGTTTCCAAGTATAATTGTGTCAGAGGAGGTGTGATTATAATAAACTTTAAGACATGTTTTTAAGGGTCATGGATGGCTTTAATCTAAGTTTTAAAGATACATTTATTTAATTATCTTCTTTGGTCTTACATAAATGAGTTTTGCTTGTTAGGTTTGGAAATGACATCACCAATGAAACAACCCAAGAACCAATTGTTTAGACGGTTGTTTTTCCTAGAAAAATGCGATTTCAATATTAATGCACAAATTGGAGAAATCTGGTGTTATTGTTTTCTTGCTGGACTGACCCTTTAAAGAAAGCAGCGAGACTTCATAAGTAGTTTACTGCATGTGAGGGGTCTCACCAATCAATCAATCAATCAAACAAACAATCTTTTTATGTATAGCGCCAATTCATAACAAATGTTGTCTCGAGACACTTTCTAGTGTTTGTTCTACAATCAGCAGACAGATATACTGAAGACAAAGGAAGACACAGATGAGAGGCTCCTCACTCCTCAATAGACTTGTAAGGGACAATTTAGGTCATAAGTTATAGTATTTCTCACTCTGCTAGAGAGAGGAAGTCAGTCCTGATAAGTGTTTCTGAAACCCATTTGCAGCTCATGCGGGAGATAGTCAATGCAGAGGGATACGGTCACACACTCCACGGCTCTATACACACACAAACCCACAGTTGAAGGAAACACACAGCTGTAATTGTGTCAGTTGGTAAGACACTACTGACAGATCACGAGGAAGATGCAAAGGGTGAGGCAGTGAGAGGAGGGAGAGGGATCATAAAGGAGATTTAAAAACTAAGGAGGGAGGCAGAGGGTTGATCAAGAAGCTATGCCACCAGTTTGCTATAATCATCATCTGCCTAATTTCCCAAGAAGAACTCCAACCTGTCCAATTTTCTGTTGGCTGTCAAACACTTACTCATCTACACACTGACAGATGATGCTCTATCTGTGTAAGTCCTTTACACACACACAAACACACACACATGGACTCACCTCCTGATACATTACAGCCTATATTAATGTGTTCCCCCGGGGGCTTGTATAGTTAATATGATGTAATGATATGTTCTGTGTCTGTGTTTCTCTACATGTGTGTGTTTCTCAGACTTGTCACTCATTCCTTCTCTGCCAGCTGCTCTTAGTTTTTACCAAACAGCTTTAAGCGCAAACATACCCATTACACAATCATAATGTAGCTTACAGTAGTCTTGCTCTGAAAAGGCTCTAATAACAGAGAGCAAGTTTCTGGGCAACAAATAAAACAGAGGTGTCTCCAAGCTGGCGCTTTAATGACACGATAACATCTTGTTTTATTTCAAGCGCATTTTTGATGCCAGGGTTTCTCTCTGATGCCTGCTGCTCTGAGCGTTGCCTGTAGCAACAGTGTGTCACAATTTGAGATAATAATTAACATTTCTGTAAAGCATTTGGAGAGCTCTTTGCCCTGAGAATCCTTCATGAGGCAACATTTTAAATTGGGTCATTTAAATATCCAATTGTTTGGAAAATGCACTCTAAGGAATACAAACATATTTTTTGTTGATATATTTTAACATTTTTGGTTAGGGTGGAATAAATAATCTCAAACAGTTGTGTACACAAGCTGGTTAGCTTAACCCACTTTAGTATAAAGACTAGGCACAAAATAACCTCTTATTCACATTTCTTCACAGATATGTTGCCCAGACTCAAATGTTGAATGTGCTGCATCTTTCAAGGATGTGTTTGTGAAAAGTTCTGCCTGTGGATAACATCGCTGCACAGATAACACTGTGTCTGTGTTTAGAACCACACTTACTTGTTCACTCTGTGTTTTTCCTGCTACCTTGACGTCATGGCAGCTTGCTAAAAGGGTTTCTTCTGTTGTTGCGTCCTTCACAGGTCTCTGGTGGCTCAGACTGTACTGAATGTAGCTGCCGGTTTCTGAAGTGAATGAAAGTTTGTCCAGTAACCCGTCAGAGGGCTTATTTTTGGACCTGCCTTTCATTACCAATTGTTGGTTATTTAGACGAAAGCAATGACATGGGAAGAGGGGGATTATTTAAATATCTGTGTAGGACTTCAGTACTCCAGTATTTAAAAGTCAAGAAGAGCTCAAAATGTATTATCCACACTTAAGCACTAATGGGCTAACATTAGTGTAAAAGTGCAAATGTAAGATGCACCCTGATACTGTCTTCTACTGAAGGACAATATTTTACTTTGAATGGCAATTAGCACTGTATTGCACCAGCTGTGCTTAAGGTCAAATGTAGCCTAGTTTGAATGTAATTTCTCATTTAGGACGGAGTGTAAGTGCTTTTAACGTTCAAGGTGTTGCACCAGCTGAGACAGTTCCAATGAAGACATAAGTAATAACTTAAAGGGATACGTAGTATCTATATGTAGTAGAAATGTGAAATAAATTTTGAAGTTGGTGCCTTCTTGGCTGTGAAAAGGCAGAAAGTGTCTTTTTGGCTCATGTTGATGAAAGACACCAAATCCCAGAATGCACAGCACCGCAGGCCACTCCCACTAAGGTCCTCTAGTTCAGAATCACAAATACTTTATTAATCCCAGAGGGAAATTTGATCGACACAGTTTCTCCCAAAATATACAATATAGCAGTAGAAATATAGTAATAAAAACATTTACAGACATATTTACTTCAACACATAAGACCATTTCCTCAACTGATTCAGAGATTTCTTCCAGAATTGATCTTGGAAATTCCTGGCAGAAAACAGACTCTATGTCTGTGCTCATAGGCAAACAGTGAGAGCACCGACACTACCAGTCCGCCCCAGCTTGAGCTGGCCCCAGCTCCTCGTCCTCACCGCCGCCAACAGGCAGGCCTTATGTCTCGGCTGCTGAGCTGGCAGCGGTCGGCGGCAGCAATATAGCCGCGAGATGGTTGCTGAGATGTTTGGCTGCTGCGGCCACCGGCCGCAGGGAGCCCAGCCGCCACGAGCTGACCGCGACACAAGACCGGCCTGTCGGCAGCAGCCGTCTTGCCACTATATGAGTATGTAACTCTCTATGAAATGCATAGTCATAATGAGGAAAGAGGAACCACAAATGTGAAACCACAACCTGGTACACACTGGTTTAAAAAGAAAACAACATATTTGGCATGTTAAAGGCAACATGTCTCCTGAGACTGTGGGTGTTATCACCTCTCTTACCTATCATAGGTGATTTGATGAAGTGCCAGCCGTTTCTCTGTGGTACATAGGACTGGAAGAGCCCCGCAGAGCACCCAGCTTTGTTCACACCTCCGAACACAAAGACCTTCCCTCCGCGCACTGTGGCTGCTGCTGAATGGACCGGCTTAGGAAGAGGAGAGACCGTCTCCCACTGGTTGGTGATTGTGTCGTACCTGAAAAGAAAAAAGGAGTTTATTATATCACATTTTGTTCACCACATGTGAACATGTAATTGAATCATTAATAAAATCTAATTTCAATCCAAAGCAAAAGATACAAGAGAAAAGAAGAGGAGAACTTATTGATATTATAAGTAGAATAACTAGAATTAATATATTAATAAGAATTATTATTATTGAATTGATAAGTAAAGTCCTGACTTCATAATGTATTCAACACATCAACTCTGAGTTACTTATGAAACCTCTAATGATTCTTAAACTAGTCAAACCGTTTGCCGCAAGCTATTTAAATGCAATCCCACTAATAATATACAGAAACTCTGATTTTAAAGTTCCCACTTGGTGGAATTCACAGGTAAATGCTGGTTTTGGCTGCAAGGCTGACAGCTTGGATTAGAAGAATGCTTAGACAAACAGGGAAGCTGTAAAAGACCAACCATTACGTACAATGACAGGAATTAAAGCAATTACACAAAGCAGCATATGTTTGGAGCTACAAGCCATTAGTCTCTGGAGTTGGGCTGTGTGTCCACGCCAAGCTTTGGACCTTTCTCACCGAGCCGCCTTTGGCAAAGACTTCAACACTCAGCCGACCCAGACCGCCACAAACAGACGTCGCCAGATGAAAGAGTCTGATAAAAGAACAGGACACTAAGGGATTGTGTGCTTGTCAGTGGGGGAGTGGGTGTTAATATGTACATTTTCTTTACTTTCCATTTGTGTTTGGTGTTTTTGTGTGTGTTTTTTTTTTTGCCCGGTGGCTCCATTAGCGTGGCGTGTTAGCAGGTTAATCCTGTGTCCCCGGCCCACGGATCAAAGCAGCCAACAGCCTTCCAGCTGCAAAAGACCTCATTAAAGAGCTACAAACTGATCCTGGATCTGTGACTGAACCACACATCTACTCAGAATAAAGCAAGCCCTTGTGATCAAGGTTGTTGCTTTGTTATGAAAGAAAAACACCTTTGTATGAAAAACTAAAGCCATCATCCCCCAGGATCATTAATGGGATTAACCAAATGCTTAAACTAAAAGAGTTGAATCCCCCAATGTCACTTCAAAAGTATGTTTTTTTTTTTAGGTAAAGTCAATTACCTTTATTTGGAAATGTCACTTAATTTTAGTAAGCGAAAAGGTAACTACTTTTTGTACTTGTCCCCTACTTTGTTTCTGATGTACCTGTCACAGGTGTTCGAAAGTTTTTATTTTAGTTTACGGATGCTTTGATGCTTCAAGTCCTGTGGCATTTCCAGACCAATGATTACACCTGGATCATCACTTGTTGCATCCAACTTACTGTGAGAAGACTATTGAATAAAGTGTAAGAGGAGACAGGCGGATTGGCCTTTGGTGACTTTCTCTTGGGTTCTGATATCGTTTTGGTATCAGCTGCAGAGGGGACATATTTAAATCAACAGGCAGTCTAAGAGTGGCCGCACTAAGCACCCTCTTTGAAAGGTACCAATACCTACTAACTTAATGATGATGGTCTCCATATTATTGATGATGATGATGGTAATGACGATGGTTTTGTTGATAACGACGACTTTTTTCTATTTGTTTCTATACTGATTAGAGCTCTCAAGAACTGCCGTCAATGTTGTGCTTTGCCTCTGGTCACTTCCTGTCAGCACCTGTGTGTCCAATCAGACTCAAAGCTGATCGTTTGCTCTTACTGACATTGTTCCCTTTTTTCTAGATCCTTGCTTATGTTGTACTTACTCTCTGATGTATGTCGCTTTGGATAAAAGTGTCTGCTAAGTGAATTGTAGAAATATAGAATTGTAGATCGACCCACGCAGTGTGATTGTTTTTGTTGACCAGAACTGGCTTATTTTGCTATATTATTTCTATCATCAACATCTTTCTCAATCTTGTGTTTCAGGGTTCCAACAAACTGAGGTTTGTGGTGGGAATCTTCATCATATGCATCATCGCCCTGCTGATTTATGGAGACAGAGGGTAAATACATCATAGGAAAATACTAAGGAAATTTGAATGGATTGTAGTGGCCTTGCTCCTCTCTTCTTGCCAGCCTGACAGCTTCTGCCTGAAGAGATCAGATCTCTGTCAGAGCGTCCTATAACAGCTAGCCAGGAGGTAAACCATCTATTATCAAAACTCAAAGAGCAGCTGTAGCCTCTTCTTCATGAGAGCCACACATAGTCTCTCCCACCCCTGGTGTCCCACAGGAGGGGACCTTTCTCTGGGTGACTGACACCCTGGCCGACCTGTTGACATCAGGTTCTTAAGGACTTGTTAGTTCAGGGAGCAGTCAGGAAGACTTCAACTGAAATGGCACATTGAGCTGGTGTATAAGTAGGTGTGTAAATATAACACCACTAACAAAGTACAAATTAAGACCTCGATGGATGATGGTTGTTTGAAGAGGAATATAAGAAGATAAATATATCTTCAGTCTGATCAAAGCTGACCGCTCTAAAGGAATTGAACAACCTGCACTAAGAAGGAAATAAAAGAATCAGCACCAAACAATGGAGAATACAGATGCCTGAATCATAGCACACAGTCACATAGTGAAAGGAATTTAACAAATCAAACAAAAAATGTGACACTTTATGAACCTGAAAACACCAAATGAACAATGCAGCTCCCTCCACAGTGCATATATTTATGTAATGTAATCTAAAACGTCATTTTATTTTGAAAAGCCTTGAATAGAAAACCATTAAAAGCGCAAATTGCTCCTCTCTCTTCCAGACTTGGTACCCAAATAGCTCAACATCCCTGATGAGAAAACTTAGTTGCTGGACTCAGAGTCATGTCGGGAACAGGCTTCATGCATTGCAGCTTGGAGGAGAAACTTGGGCACAGTGCGTAATAAATAAAACAAAACCATCTGTGAATGACACATCATTAGACACACATGAATTATTCAGTGTCTACAATCATATCAGTAAGATCAACATGTAGAGGAGCAAGCAGACTCAGTGTACAAAATTGCAAGTTAAAAGCCTCCTGAAGTCGTCTGCTCCTTTCCCTAAAAAAATGTCCATCATCAGTGAGGCAAGCAAATACAGCAAATCAACTCATGCCATCTGCAAATCAAAAAGGCAGCCATTCACACACAATGACAAATGATATCTGTAGAATATTTAGCTCTCTGTATAACATACTACTCTGGAGATTCTTCAGTGGGTATGATAAAAAAAAGGTTAAAAGGTCACATATTATTCTCCTTTTCAACAAAATATAATAAAAGGGGCTTGGTGGCTGGGGCTTTCTTGCACCATGTCCTATTATTTACAGTGGAAAAAGCAGAGTCAGGGTGCAGAAAAAGCATCTAGCTGTGGGAGTGTCACAATCCTGGGGGAGGGATTACTGCCCTTTGTGATGTCATGAAGAGAACACCTCCACGGCCTGTCTGAGCAGCCATTTTCTGAAAAGTGGAGCAGGCAAAAAACGGAGAGGATGGACTTTTCTCACAATTGGGGTGTTAGTAGACGGGCTACAGGGACAAATCAGTGTTAAAAAAACATGGTAAAGTGTATTTTGCATAGTATGCCCGCGGTACATCACGGACTCGGACAATGAATAAGTTGACAATAGAATAGTAAGGTCTGGTTTGTCGTTTAAATAACAACAGCAAACTGGACTTTGAAGTAAAGGACTAGTTCAAGATCGCTGTGGGTCTGTAACAACTTTGCAATGTTCATGGAGTAGAATGATTCTGGAAAGGTTGCCACCAAAAAGACATAAAATACAACGGATGAAGATTCACGAACGGATAATGGACATTAATGAACAAGGAACAGCATATAACCAACATTTGTTTTTGTTCTGAGTTATCAAAATACACATTTCAACAGTTTCATTATTCAAATATACCCATTTCACATAATAGTGTTTGAAAAAAGGTGTGCACTTCATGTGTTGACTCAGACTTAAATTAATGGGAAATATCTTGAGTAAGAACTTAGGTCTTCAATAACACATACCTGTATATTCAAGTGGTGATTCATAAAGAAACTGCAATATCAAGCAAGTGCTGACTTTGACATTCTGCTAAGCTTATGCCTACAAAAGCTTAAAAATGATTTGATTCATTATATGCATTTTAGTTAAGTGGTTAATCATTGTTATATACATATATCTGTGCAAATCAATAGAAACCTTGAGTGATCGCCCTAAAGATAAATATATCTTTTCTGGGGGTTGTAGGGGAATTTTCCTGGTGAAGGAGCAGGTCCAGGTTTTTCGCCCTTACTTATATTGATTGATGGTTATTGATGACTATTGTAGTAATGTGTTGATCTGTTATTGTTTGTGGGTTTGCTAACCCCCAAAGGGGAGACTATGTTGTAGTTTGAAAGGTTAAAGCATAACAGAAACACACAATCTGGACAGCAACAGGCACAAACCAATGGTTTATCTAACCCCTGAGTTTGGAAAAGGTCATGTTCTGATACACGTACACACATACCCAACCACTCTTTCCTGGTGAGAGACCAGATGTCTGTATAAGAAACTTCTAGGAAATTTTCATTTTTTTCATGAATATGTCCAACTTTTTTGAAGCCAAAATGTTTTCAACTGTTGTTGATCAGCAGCTAATAAAGCTAAATTATCAAAGCAGCTATAGCTGATAATTTATTATTACCCATTATTATTACCCATTATTACCTATTACCATTATTACCCATTACCAGATTCCTATTCCTATAGGAACAAAAGTCTGGGTAATCTTTCTTTTTTTCTGTGATTTATGTAAAGATTCCAAGTATGACTCAGATGAAAACTTTCTGGTTTTCTTCAGTTAAAGTAGGAGGTTTTAATGTCAAAAAGTGTTTCAAAATATGGAGAAGCAAATATGAGGCACTTGTGTGTAGGAGTGGTAACATTGCCAAGGTTATAAAGGTTATAAATACGTTTTTAAATAGTTTCATAGCTGAAAACTTGTGAAGCATACACATCAGTTTGACAGTTTGATTTGATTTTAAGAGTAAATACATTGTATCTTTCTGCCTCGTGACTCATTTCTGAATCTTATAAGATAAACAGTTTATCTTGAGATGATCTGTCAAGTTCTCTCCCAAGCTGTTGAGATTGCGTATAATGTTAAGCATTTGTCTTTAGTGCTGCTTTTACATATCAGCTGCTTGCTTCTCAAATCCTCTTTAAGCTTGTGAAATGTTCATTCTTCCTTTACTAAACAAAAATGTATGGAGCGCTGTTCTGTTTCCTACACATTACTATCTGATGTTGTAATACAATCAAGGGGCCCATCCCATCAATTTCAAAATAATATTCAGTTGCACTGTACAGTATCTATCACATAAACACTAACCTTTTTTAAACTGTGGAGTGCAGCGCATAATGATTTAAGGTAAAATGATGTAATCATTTATGAACTGTGCCCACAGAAAGTCTAAATAAATGGTCAATGCTTGTAATGTTACATCTCAAGCACCTTACAGACCCCATAACTTCTCTCTTTCTGTGCCCTCTTAAAAATCCCTTCACCTTTTGTTTAGAAATTCAATTATAAGAATCACTTGTGCACTTAAAAAATAAGACTGGATTTTGACTCTTGCTCCATGTAGCTATTTCAGAAAAGTCCACATAAAAGGATGTTACTTAAAACAAGACCTTTGACTTCTCCCACAATTTGCCCAAACAGCTTGAGAGACCCGTAAGCTTTTGAATTATCAGGACGTTGAATACAACCGTGACCTTGTGTTACAAATGGTTTGCATGTTTCTCCTATTAGCAGGTGAGCTATTTTTTTTGGTGTGTGGGTTATTTCTCACTGGCCCTCACTGCAGTGCTAGGACAGTCATACCAAGCAGAGGAGGCATCTGGCAGTTCTTCTAGAGTCAGGCAAAGTAAGTCAAAGTTTAAGGTTGTTGATAATTGAGTACAGTTGCTGTTGGCCTCAGAAAAGCTTCATGACTACAGACAGAAACACATCATACGATGAAAACGCTGATTTCTTAGTAGCTGCAAATGCCCTCGATACTCTGTCAGCTATCAAATTAAGCAGCTCAGAGACAATAGAATCAAATGCATATCCATTACGGGGTAAATCTTCCATCTACCCCTGTCTTAATGACACTATGTGGCAGCATTATGGGGAAATATCAAATTAGCCTGTTTCATTTGAGGACTGTTGTGTATTGTGAAAAGCTTTGGAGATCAATTGAACTGCCAGGTAATGAGCAGCAGCAGCCCGCGCTAATAAACCCAGTAATGTAATTTTGATTGCTTTGTTTCATCTCGCTCTGCTGCGCAGGAGGAGGAAGCTTCTCTGCTCAAACCATCTCAGCCCAGGACAGAGGAGAATTAAGAAATGAGGAGCAGAATTGTAAGATATTCTGACTTGAATCTCTCTTATATGTTTTAAGCTACTGGGAATGAATTGCTATCCACAAGGAAACAGTCTGTGTCTGGTTTTATGCTGAAGTGTTTGGACAAAATAGGAAAAAAAGACGGCTGAACGTAGAATAGAAGACAACTTTCACGTCAACAATGTGTGGATGCTGAAGTGGATGGAATAAGACACTGTATGCTACTCTGCTGTGTGAAAGCAAATCCTCTCACTCACGGCCAGCTCATGAACAAGTAAGAGGTGCTCTGTTGCTGCTTCATACTGCTCACAGCTGTGACCATATAATACACTCTGTCTCACTTTCATTTCTCTGCACCTTTCTGCTCTCACAGACAATACTAACAAACCTGTCCAAAAACTTTTGCAATATGCTGCACCACACTGCTGCATGCTGGATCATCTGTCACGGTTTGATCCTCAGTGTGGATACTTATTTGCTCAGAACAGTCTCTCAGAGAAAGGCAGTTTGTCACTCTGCAGACATCACAGTTGTTTAGAGACAGGTTACTGTTAACCGGAGGGTTAGGGGTTTCAATGCCAATATCCTGCAGTGAAATGTCAGTGTCCTTAGGCAAGACACTGAACCCAAAATTTGCTTCATAGCCAAAATAGTACAGATGGGCAGTTGACTAGGTCTGACCAAAACAGTGAAAGATTTAAAAATTTCTGACTGAAAAAATGTTGTTTGCTGTTGTAGTGTGAGAGTGAACCAGACAACCATCTAATCTGCATTTCTTTAAGCTCCCTGTTATCTGTATAGTTTGACATGTAACACCAGCAGAGACTCAGTGACCCTGCTCTGAGTGTGAGGAAGGTTACAGAGCGGAGCCTGTTGATTGGCTTGCTAGAGCACCTCTGATTTCTCCACTGGCTGTCTGATTCCTGGCAGAAACATGCAGACCTGTTCCAATGCCCAAACACTAATTTACATTTTTATGAAAACAGAGAGAGGAAAGGTACATGCAGGACAAATCCAGCTGCTTTTTTTTTTCTTTTCTTTTTTTTTTACAGTTCAACGTCAAGGTCTGAGCACAGCACAGGATTCTGGCACAAATGGAGAAATTCACTTCACTTGAAAGAGTCTGGTAGAGGGAGTCACAGACTGCACAGTGTGTCATTATGGTACCAAATAAACTGCACAACACTGCGGAGACTGTGAAGCCAAACACAGAAAGTTCAGAATAACTCTCCACAGAAGGTAAATCAAAGAGATGATCTTTACAGAATAGAGTAGATGATTTAGCTCACCATGTCAGAGGTTGTCTGCCGCTGAGATGACACTGAAGAAGTTGCCGTCATTGAAAGGCAAGTGACTGCTGTCAGGGAGCGCTGGTTCATCCCGGTAGTCTGACCCACCAGAACAATCACGTCCACTACATCTAAAGTACAAAGGTGCAGGACGAGGAAGATGAGTGGGGTTGACAAAGGAAGGAACGTGAGGGGAGAAAGGAAGCCATCAGGAAAGATTTCCACAAGTATAAGGAAGTCAATATTGAATAAAAGCCTTTTTGAGAAACTGGAGTGCTCAAGAAACCAACAGGCTTGACATTTAAGTATTTATTCTTAAGTATTAAGTCTTTCAAGGGCAAGGTGACTCTCTCTAAGTCAATATGCTTGTCAGGAAATTCAAAACAAAATGCAAAACAGAAAAGTTTCCTCTTGGTCACAGGAAACTGCAGTGTATAACTCCATTATGAAGACTGATGGTTCTGCCTTCTTGTTTGGATGCTGCCCAGACTTTTTCTTGCCAAACACGATATGAGCACTAAACTACACATTCACTTCTTTTTCACCAGACTGTGAAACATACACTGCTTGGGTGGAGGGGACTCACAAAATCAATAAGTAAGGATCAATATGTGTACATTTGTTTGTGAAGAGGTGTCTTGTCTCATATACGCCCACGTGCTGAGGACCTTGTGAGATTAAGAAGAAACTTAAGACACATTCAACATGAGTCCCTATGACTCATCACTCGATCTGTGCACGCATGTACAAACCCAAACACATTTACAATACACACTTAGTGCTATGGGTAAAGGCACCAGTGATCCCAAACAGGTTGGCAGGTTGCCACATGTGCCTCAGGTCGTCTCAGTCTTCAGCAGCAGCCACCAGAGAGCAGACATTACGACGGGCCGCGAGACGGAAATGAGCTGTGTGTTTGTAAGCAGCAGGCAGGCAGAGGGAGAGAGCACGGAAAAGGAGAAGAGGAGGGTGATAGTGCGAGAAAGATATCGTGGGGGAGGAGAGAGACAGTAGGGAGAGAAGGTAAAGAAACGTTAAGAGAAGGAAGAAAAAGGCTGATGATGAATCTTTACATACTCCAATCCAAGGTTAAACACTGGTTCATTTTTGCATGGATCTATATTTTTCACACAGTCTTACTCCTGAAGGACAAATCCACAGGTGGCTGTCTTTTCTTTCTGCTACTCTCTGTTTTTCTTTCAAAGCTGGTACAACAGAGAGCTTTCATTTAGGAAGAGGAAAGCGGTTTAGAAGGAGGGAACTACAAAAGCTACAAGGGGCTTTGGGCAGACTGTGAAAACACACAGAGTTGTAAGCACTGCCTCAGACATATCATGGACACACAGCTTAGATTTAGTGGTCAGCTTAAAGTTGGCCATTTCTTCTTCGTAAGTGAGATTTTTGCAGTATTTGTCTTTGGGACATATATCACAGCTACAGCTCAAGACGGGTCTATGACAGTGACACTGCTAAGAGAAAGGTCTGAGTCACAATCTAAAAAAGAGCTACCATGACAAATGCTGAAGGCGTAGGAGTTGTGTGTTTCACACAACATGGTTTCGAGCTGTGAGTTAAAGATGTGGTTGAAATTGGAGAGATGCTGAAAAAGATTCTGCTTAAATCTGTCATCTTTGTGTGCCTGTCTATACAGCTTTATTTAATCACTCTCCAGACTGTGTACCTCAAACAGCCCTCAAGACCCCCAACAGACCTTACACAGCTAATAATTTTTTTTTTTTTTTTGGGGGGGGGTTGGGTTAGGGACCTTCATAGCTACCACCGCTGTTTGATAAGAAAAGAAGCAGCAACAAGCCTTTGGCAAACATAAAATAAAGCCCACTATATTGACTTCTTCATGACTAGTTTACTGTTGTTGCTTTTTACTTTTTCTTTATCACTCGTTTATCACTTATTTTAAATTTTACTCAACTAAGCCTTTTAGGGTGACTTTTTTTCTTCTCTTTTCATCTCTTTTTCTTTCATCACATGTTGTTTTACTTTGTTGATTTTGATGGCCTCATTAAGCTTGGCAAAATTTCTGCCTAAGCCAATTTCCTTTTTCTATTTTTTCATGGTTTATGAGGGATACAGCCATTCACTGCAAGTATCATAGTGTTTGAAGCAGATGCTAATTTTCAACACCTGTCCCTAGGAGGGACAAAAGATTAAAACAGTTTAAAAGGAAAAACAACTGGTAAACTGTGTACAATAAGATACACAATTAGCTGGGACATAGCCACACAAAATGAACAAGTACATGTTTGTTGCTGGACAAACTATGATTTGGTGGCTCTCTTAAAAGTGGTGAAGTTTGGGGTAAGTTACAAGTGATCAGGTAGCAAGCTTCAGGATTTTGCTCTTTTCACAGAAATATCTGTTTGAGCAAAATACGCGACAACTACAGCTCCAGGAACAGTGAGTCAATTTTTGTTCCTACAATCGCTGTGTTCACCTATCTACCTCCCTCCTTCTCTGTAGCTCAGGGTGACAGTCAACATGTACTCTGAATCTACTGCTTTCACTCTACATTTATGTGCCAAGTAGATGTAGGTGTACTTGCTTGGACGTCACTGATAAGCTGCAGTAACATCAGAAACTCATACTCCATTCTCTGTTTCTTTTGCTTCTCGCTCCGCTTCTTTCTCTGGACTCCAGAAATAAAAACTGCTGAAGGGAACATTTTTTACAGGGTGAGTAAGACATTCTTGGCACATTCTAATGCAGCCTGCTTGTCCAGTTTGAGTTGAGGTGTTACTACTGTGGTATGTGTAATTTTTTGGTTAACTTTTGGCTCTAGATTGACTGTGCTGGTAGTGTTTGTGTGTGCGCTGTCTTTCTGCATGTGTAAATTGATGTGCCTGCCCCAGGAAAGGCTGTGAAAAGGTCTTTCCCCTGTTAAGGGAGCAAGATGACATCACTTCAGTGCGGTGGGAACCCCATCTCTCTCCTCTTCCCAAACGGCCACACCACGCTTACCTTGGTGTAGAAGATTGCATTATGTTAGTTTTGTGTCAGGTGCATGAAGGGGTTAATTGCCAGTTTATTAAACTTTGTATTCTCGTGGTTTTGTTAGGACAGTACATTGGTTGGACTTTGGTTTCTTTGATTTATCAGGTTTGTTTAGTTACCTCTCAGTCAGATTCATTTTTGTTTGTAATGTTGGCCCTGATTCATCCTGAAGTTTATTCTTATGAATTCTTTTTTCACTCATGTTAATGTACCCTTTTTCATAATTGTCAAAAAAGAAGTTTGTGTTAAAATGTTGAAATTAGTCTCCATTGAGACTAATTTCAACATTTTAGAAAAGGCCCAAATCACTGGGATTTGAGTGATTTGGGCCTTTTTCATGTTGTATCTTGGCCTTTCTGTAGACGAGGCATACCAGCGGTGGAAATGAGAAATCTCCCTCTGCAAAGACAAACCATAATGAAAAATAACACAGAGCCAGACAATAATTAGCAGTATGAAAATCAAAGTCCTTATATAAAGAACAAAAAACAAATAAAAAATGAAAAAGTCATAACTGCCTTTCCAAACGGCAAGAGCTTTCCTGCCACTATCACCTTGCTTTAAGGTTAGCAATGAGGATGTGCAGCCAGAAGAAAAAGATGACAAATACATCCAGTTATTAACCATATACTGTCAGTGTTGGTGAACAGTCCAAGAAACTTTGAGACGATCAGAGACTGAATGTATATGAATGTAAATAAGCAGAGCCGGAAGCAGTATGTGGCAGACATTAGAGGGAAGTCGTTGAAAGATCATACATGCTTCTTAAAAAGTTTGAATCTAGTTGTCCTTTCTTTATTGTGGTGCGATTACTCTGAGGAGCTGCTAGCTGCAGGATGTGTACATGGTAGATGAATGTCACACCTACAGAGCTCAGACCTCACAGAACAGCCAGACCTGTACATATGGGATTTATCTGGTTTGCATTGTGCTGCAAGAATTTGAAATGGTTTATAATTTTTTTTATTTCTACACTTCAACAGCATGCAGAGCAGCATAAATCTCTCTGAAAGATATGGGAGGATCTGAAAAGTCTTGTTCTTAAAAGCTTTAAATGGAGTAATCTGGAATAATGGAGGATCAAACAGATAAAATGCTCCAGCAGAATTACAGGAGTGAACCTGCTGAATACTTAAACACTCATCTCCATTGACCCTGCTGCTACAACCGCTGCTGCCTGTGTGAGTGTGTGTGTGTGTGTGAGTGTGTGTGTGTGTGTGTGTGTGTGTGTGTGTGTGTGAGTGTGTGTGTGTGTGTGTGTGTGTGTGTGTGTGTGAGTGTTTAAGTATAGTTTGTAATATTTTCTGCATAAGAACTTGATTACATATGAGTAAGTGGAAAGAGAGACAAGCAGGCTGAGAATGGATGGTGTGTGTGTGTGTGTGTGTGTGTGTGTGTGTGTGTGTGTGTGTGTGTGTGTGTGTGTGTGTGTGTGTGTGTGTGTGTGTGTGTGTTTTAACAGTTTGTGTAGAGCTGGACCCCTGTGTCTCCCCATCATGACAGCTCATTTATCTGAGTGTTATTCCACTGAGCTGGCTTGAGTTACCAGTTAGCCCTGATCCTCTTCTCCCTCTGTGAGCTGCAGCACAACGTTACACATGGAGAAGGAAAACTGAATCACAATGTATGGTTTCTCTCCCATACATACACACAAAGCTATATCCAAAGCAGTTGTAGCACAATAACAAAAAAATGTATTATAAATGTATTTTATGAGTTGGTTTGAGCTGTTTAATCCCTCAACCAACCAGAACGTCTAATGACAGCTAATCAGAAACACATCTACTCTAATTAACCAATTGGCAGCTAATGGATACAAACATAGTACACAAAGCACTGTGGATTCATTATGAGACTTAAGATGCTCACTTTTCACAAAACATCTTCTTATCAAAATGAGAAAGACGATGGGCTTTAACAAGCGATCACATACTTGCCAGCAGCCTTCCTTAAAAGCTTCTTTAAGATAAGAGCACACAGGATGTGGAAAAAGGTATTAGAACAAAATGCCATTTGTACGGAAACTCACAAATCTGAAAAATGTAAGACTGTTTTTTATGTCAACCATTGTTTTTACATTTGATGCGCACACACACACACAGCAAATTCCTTTGCTGAATATCTTTTTGACTCGGTTATTAGCATCTAATTAAAATGAATGGGTGAAGCATCCACTCAATAAAACACTCCAGAATGCAAAATAGGTGCAAAGAGAGGCAGAAGGTATCTCATTTATAAGCAATAAATGCTTGAAAAATAAACTTTATGGTGGTTTAGACTTTTAGGACTCTTTTATGATTCTTTCCTTGTTGTAACTCTATGAGAGAAATAGCTAAAATGTTGTCCATCATTGTCATGCATGTATTATTCATTTATTTAACTCTGTACATAAGCACACGAGTGAAACAGTGTGGTGACATGCTGGCATGTGTCAACATGACGAATATAAAAAATACTTTAAAAAAAAGGCATATTTAGGGTATAATATAATCAATGTTTAACATCAATAAAGCAGATATTAAACACATCTTTACATATATCATTGACGACTTTAAAATAAGTGTGAAGTCAAACTACCTCCCGGTTTGTTGTTCTGAGCTCTGTGTTCACAGTGACATGACATCCCTTTTCTCAGCTTGTTGAAGCTTTTAGTAGAGGTAACAGTGACAATGAGTTTTTACACGAGGGTACAATTCAAGGATAACCAACAGAGTTTCCAACTGGAAGAAAAAAGACTTTGGTCTAAAATACTTTATACAAATAAAAAACTTCATGAACTTAAGGTTGGATATCGGAATGTAGAACAGCACTCGAGCGAAACACTGAGGGACGGGTCTGTAGGAGGGGAAGCGGTGTGCTGTTCTACATTTCGATATCCAGCCCTAATTAAGTTTTTATTTGTCTGTTCGACATTGGAGAGCCTCATTTCATACCTTTGAGTATACGTAAAGGTACATTTGTAAATAACCGTTCTCCAAATACAGTGCTTCATCAGAACACCGTTTGTTACACTTGTCTTGATGAAAACATACTCGACTCGGCCCATACAGTCAGGCACAATAAAAACTCTCCTTTTAGAGTAAAATACATCATGAAATGTATTCATCCCTGGAGCGTTTATGCATTTATGTAACTGTGCTGTGCAGAGCCACAAGCTGCATGGAATCCATACACAGTACAGCGTGCTTAATATGTTTGAAGGATGTAAATATAATGTAAAAATAATGTGAACTTACCACTTAAAACTGAAAATGCGCCTTGACAGAATATTCTTGAGGTGCTGAGAACAAAGAGAAATGACTGCATTGAGGATGAGTAATGGGATCATGCTGAGTGCACACAATATTAAAAAATGTATATTCTCAACAGACAAAATAATTTTTGTGAATGCTCATGCAACTGATGAAGATGAGAAAATATTGACCCTTAACAAAAAAACTCCAGATGTTTGTTGACTGGCAAATAAACTTGCTGGACACCAGTGTTGGCTTGTAAACTGATCTCTCCATAAAGTGCCATTTGTTAGGCAATTATCTTTATCCTACCAAGCAGAAAATAACTAGTGCTGAATGGTAAGTTGCTCTGTTGTGAGGCACATAATAAAATGCAGGCACTATAATTATGCAGCTCTTTACAGGGGAAAAGAGAGGAGTCCTGGACAACCTGAGGGAAAAATCTAAAGGCCAGGGGTAATTTGCAGGCACCGTCCAACATTCAGGATTGAGTCTTTGTATTTTTAAAATGAAATCAAATATGTTCTTCAACATATTCTTGGACATCAGCGCTACTCTGACAGTGAATAGTTGGCTAGTGCCTTAGAGAGCAAGGACAGACCCTTCAGTGCTTAGTTGGTGTTAAGATATTGTAGATGTTTATGTGCTGGTTTGCTGTAACAGAGTCTGAGTTCAGAAGCTCATAAAACACCAGAAAGCTGTCGTGGTTTGCAACTTTCAACTTGACATGGTAACAGCAATCAGGCTCGTCTCCAGCAGTCTCTACTTTGATTGTGGAAAGAAAAAGCTAAACTGGTATTTGGAAATATGACGTGTGTGAGAATTATCCTTTAGTGTGTGAAATGTGTGCTATCACATTCTGTCCCACCTGCGTCAGGAGACGCAGGTGGGACAGAATGTGATAGCATTTGGCTAGATCCCCACACGTCTCTGATCATTTGATCAGCTCCTCGTTATCTATCACATTGAGCAGACAAGACAGGTGGATAAAGGGAAGACACCACCGCCAGCATCTCTGACAAATTCTGAGAAATGAAGACAGCTAAGAAGGATGGGTTGGAGATTAAAAATAGTAAATAGCAAAAGCAAACTAATAAAACAACGATTTAGACAATAACACTGTTCGTAATGAAATCCCAAAGTCAAACAATAATACAGGAAAAAACTCTTTATCATGTTTTATAAAAGCCTTAGCTGTTAGAGTGAGGAAACCTGATGGAAGGTAGGCCATTAGATCAGTTACTGTCAGTGTCAGACCCTCACGGTGTCACGTCCTGGTTGTGAAGTTTTTCTAATTCTGTACATGCGCAGGAGCTAAATTAAGACCCAGCTCTGGTTAATCCCAACCCATTTAAGTCAGGAGATGATACAAATACGGGTGTTGCAGTACTATTTGCAACAAACATTTTTTAAGGACCAATTGCCCTTACCTATGGCAGCAAATAATTGGGTGCCTGTGCATACATTTTTATGCGCATACTGTATAGGGGGCAGGACCCACTGTTTCCATGGCAACGTTGTTCTGAGCTAAATCTGTGAAAGTGTTTTTTTTTTTTCTTTTTACAGGTGTGTTTGTGTGTCCATGCTACTTTATGTGAACCCTACTAATGCCCCACTGAGTGTCTGATCTATGTAACAGTAAAAGATGTAAACATGTCTGGACAGAGTGACAGACAGCAGGGTGAAGGATTGACCCCCTGCTCCTTTGATTCTCCCCCTGTGTGACGTGACCGAGTCACACAGGGGGAGAAAGTGACAAAACAATGGACTGAGAGAAATGCCATTCAGGGGAGTACGCGTAATTCGCTGGCGCTCTGTCTAGGCACCTCCATCTCCCACCTGAGGCCCTTTTACTCCAGCGTGTGTCCCATCTGTTTGAGACTGATGTCATGAGACCAGAGAGTTCTCGGTTTTAGAGCAGAGGGAGAGAAAAAGTGGAGGTGAGAAGGGATTGGGAAGGGCAGAAGACGAGAAAGGTGACCCTGGAGACTGTACTGGTACCGCACATCGTAATGTGTGCTGGTGTTTCTCTTAGTGACATAGTCGGAAAAATCTTACTGATATTTGGAACAACAGGTGGAAGGGATCAATTTGTATCTTTCTCATCTTCTTTGCTGATTGCATGTTTTCCATTTTTCAGAAAATTAAATAATTTATACAAGCTATTTGCATGCAAATTTAGCTTGCAGTATCTGGAGTGTCTTTTTTTGTCACAGACTTACTCATTGTTGTTGACTGTACATACAATATTAAACATTATAAGCAAAGTAAACTGCAGTTTAATCAGTCTTTGTACCACCTTGACTAATCCAATGCATTCATGCAAAGTTATGCATAATGTCGGATTTACCTATTACTTCTTTGTGTTGTTAATTATGCACCAAATTTACACCTATACACCTGTTGTTAAGTGTTTTATGTCTGAAACCCTGTAATTGTGCTGCTGCCTGTCTTGGCCAGGACACTCTTGTAAAAGAGATTTTTGATCTCAATGAGACTTTTTCCCGGTTAAATAAAGGTTAAATAAAGTAAAAAAAAAAAAAACACACGCACTTTGTGAGACTACCCTAATAGGTGGGGCGTCAGGGTAAAAGGCTAACACTCGTGGTGTGTGATCTCTTGTAAGAGAGCAGCATTTGGGGGTGGAGGTAGCCTATAATAGTGGTTTGAGCAAGTGTCCCGTGTACAGAGGCTGTGGTCCTCTAAGCTGCAATTGGAATCTGACCTGTGGCGTCTTTCCCGCATGTCATTCCACTCTCTCTCTTGCTCCTGGATTTCTGACTCCATCTACTGTCCTACCTGTAAATAAAAGGCACACAAAATCCCCCAAAAATCCTTAAAAAAGAGTGCAGCATTTATGTTGCTGTGTCTTTAATACATAGCCTACCTTATCTCAAAAAAAGACAACAATGTTCAGATCAGTACTTGTGTTTTTCCACTTATAAACATAAAATATTTTTCTGTTCTTTCCTATTATTTACAGGAGTTAGATCCACATATTCTGCACTAAATATGTTTTTCTGGATGTATGTCCCTATTGTCATAACCTGGTTCCATGGCCATGACAACCCACAGAACTGTGGGTGCGTTGTGCATTTGAACAATGCACCCACAACCATAGCACAAACAAACATAGAATGAATGTCAATGTTAGGCAAGAGAGAGAGAGAGAAGATCCACCCTGGGGTTGGGCTTTTATGCCCTGCAAGCAACAGGCCCAGGTGTTCTAGATTGGGCCATCCAACTCCTCAAGAAGTAGGGGGACAAAATCAATTAGTAATAGCCTGACTAAGGCAGTGACCGTCAACCCAAAAAAAAACAAAAAAAACAAAACACTTGTAATTAGATTAATACATGACCTTTTTCCTGGATTCGCTGCCTGCACCTCCACACCCCACCCATTCTCAGCAACCCCCGGTACCTGAAGAGCAAATTAAGAGGATAGGCACGGCATGACAGAACAGAACAGGTTATCGGAAAACATAATATATTCAGCCCACACAGTAAATTAACGGTCTTTGTAGACACAGCTAGAGCTGAGCGCAGCACTTCACAACCTCTCCTGTATCTACCACAGCGACATGCTAGTTGTATGGCTTTAGGAGGTTAACATGGTAGACACCTTGGGTTTTCTTCCGACCGATACTGATGTACTTCCATGACCTGTGCACCCTGAAGAAGGCTCTGATGAGCTGAAACGCATCGTCTGCTACACATTTTTTACGTTGCCTGTAGCCATGAATTAATAAAGACTTTCTAAACTTTTGTGACGGAACAGAGGGCCTTGGATATCTTTTCGTGTTTGCCTACTTTACTCTTCAGAGGATTTATTTTCACTCAAATGATAAAAAAAACATCTAGCCTAGTTTTTTTTCATCGTTTCATCCACCCTCACCAAAGACCACCTGTTTGCTGTTAAGCTTGATTGAGGACCCACGCCACGTTCCTAACCACTGATGTTTTAAACACACTGATCAGTTGGGTCAGTGGTCACTAACAGAGGCATGATTAAACAGCAGCCATCAAACAGAAGCAGCACCAGGGCTTTTATCAGTGAGGACAGAGTCTGGGAGTCTTTCCTAAACAAATATCAGCCAATGAAGGTCACCCTCACATCTGTTAAAATCACAACCAAACTACAGACAAAGCAAGGAGAGAAGAAAAGTGACCTCATGCTCCATCAAAATGTGGACTTTTCAAACTTTCAGAATGTTATTTATTTTGGGGCTATTTGTGTCTTCACAGTCATAAATCAGGGAGAGAGAGAGATTGAGGAAAGACATGCGAGAGGAGCCACGGATCGGCTTCGAGCCCGGGCCGCCCTCTTACAGAACTGCAGCCTCTGTACATGGGGCGAACGCACTAGCCACTACGCTATCAGTGCCTCTAAAAATACTATTTTAAACTTCTGCATATAAAACATCCACATTTTCAGTATTTTTATTTTTATTTAATTGAATCTGAAGTTCTGTAAAAAAAAATGTCATAGAGGGATAAGTAGGTCTTTCTTATTGCTTCTGTTGAACTAACATGCACTTCTCTTATGTTCCCAACACCAAGACATTTAAATGAAAAGGAATGCAAAACCTTTGGTATTGGTACATGCTGTTCTTCCAGAAAGTCTCCAAAGAGACCCAAACCCCCAAATCCACTCCCTCCTTCACTCCTCTTACCTATTCGGAGTAATAAACTGTTTGGCTCTTTATAGATTCCCTCATGGTTCAGGCCAGAAGACTTGACATTTAAGTGGCATTTGTTCCCTGGCCTTTCCATAAATCTGGCCGTGTTCTCTGCCCCATCCACTGGGATGAGATCAGAGTACAAAGCCCGACTGAGAGCATCAGCAGGTTTCAGGACTCTCACACTTTCGCTAGCTTTGGCAGCATGGGATTAAAAGCGCGTGATGTGCCAGAGACGGGGAGGAAATTATTTTCTGTACAAGATGTTCAGTACAGGTTGTGCGTAGTGATCTACAGCAGCAACATCTGAGAGCACACAAGGCTGTAGATGCTGCAAAAAAAAGGAAAGGTCATATAGGAATATCTTGTGTAATAAGATAAAAATAATAGCTGTTATAACTAACACCTCCACACACACAAACACAGTAGCAAAACAACTTTGTGTCCAGGGGATTAAGCTGAAAACACCTGTTTGAAGTGATGATGAGAACATGAGGGAATTCATTCATTTCCTTTCCAGAAATAAAGGGCAGATAAAAACGACTTTTGTTTAAGACTCGCACATCCATACTCATTCACATATTCTCATACTTGTGGACAACATTGGACTGAAAATGAGATCAAACGTCATCATTATTATGGAAAGACATTTGAATGAGTGTATTTGACCTCTGCAACACTGCTGAGCTACAACTTCACTGAAGGGACACTGAATGAGAATAAAAAGCATCAAAAAGAGATGTGAGCTGAAAGCAGAGAGTGTCGATGTATTATTCATTTTTAATTGAAATTCTTTGGCATCTAACAAGTGTCCTACTCAGCAAAGAGATGACCATCAAATTTCACTTGGAAAGAAAAACCCTGCCCTGAGCAGAGCAGGGTGCTGTTGAAGGTTGCTGTACACAATGAGTGACATAATGTGTTGTTATACAGCACCATGTTAGGCCTGGTCTTCCTGTAGCGTTTGGTCGGAGGCTCTTTTTTCTAAATTTTTTGAGAATGAGGCACCATGAGGGGAACAAACAAGTATTTAATGGACTGACAAAATAAAATCCTGCTATGACCAGGAACAATAATTGGCACAGTAACAACAATAATGCTACACACTGTGTGTGTTTTTAATAACAATAACTCTTTCCACAAGTGGAAGTGTACATACCTTGTATTATTCTATAATGGCATTTTTTCTCCATTTATTTAACTGATGTAAATATGTTTGATTTTTAACTTCTTGTTATTTTTAATAATTATATTCCTGTTTCCTGTTTTGAGCTGTTGTAACGCAAAAATTTCCCCCATGGGGGATCAATAAAGTTTATCTTTATCTTTATCTTTATTTTAAAAGGTAGAGATGGGCAGGGAATTCCAAAGGATTGGTGCTATGGCCTCAAACACACGATCACCATGAGTCTTAGAATGTGTCTGTGGAACAGACAGCAGGTGTAGGGTGTTTCGACCTTAGGTAACAGGTTGGTGAATACATGTGAATGACAAATATTCTGAGGTCTGGCCGTGAATGGCTCTGAAAGTGACGATGAGAAATTTAAACATGAGATTTCAATATGGGAGTGACGTCACTAAAAGAGAACGCTAAGACATTCAAGTAGAAAGCTACAGACACGATAATGTGGATGATTTCAGCCTGTATACTGTCATTTTTGAATTTACAGGTTTATAGAGACTGCAGGGTAAACTTGTATTTGACACCGAGTAGAGTCTGTGTTAACGTCACATATTTCCTTTTGGAGAAAGATAAGCAAGATACATGATGATTTAGATAAATAAGGTGTAAAATCCTCTAATAGTCAGCAATAAGTGGTCTACTCATCCATCTATTCATTAAACACCAGAAACTGATCAGACTAGTGATTGTAGTGGCAACACTGCAGCTGCATCCTTCAGAGTTTTTGTATCAAAGAATGAATGAGCAGAGAGAAAATGACCTGGTTATTAAACATGCTGAATACAGAAGAGGAGAAAAACACAATAATAGATCCAGTTTTTGACAAAATGTCTGATTTATTTAGACTAGATACACAGCAGCATGAGTTCACATGCAAACACAAAGGCTCTCTCAATTCTATTTAAATTCAAAAGGGCTTTATTAGCATGGGCAACATACGTTTTTATTTTGCAAAAAGCGAAAGTGAAAAGAAAACACTAAATTGAATATAATAAAATTATAAGAAATCTGAAATATTAAAGTAACAGAGATGTGCAGGATATTAGTATCACAAAAGTGTATATACAAACTAACAGGTGTTTAAATTAAAAATACAAGCTGAAAATTTAACTTTGCTCTCAAAATATATACAGATCTGTACAGATAACGTTTTTTTTTAAGTTTGTCAGCTATCTGATTATTGTGGGCATGGACTGTGAAGAGTGAACAACTCAATAAGTTTGAGTTTGCATTAGTGAATCTCCACACTCAGCCACATCGTGCAGCATCTGTTTGCCCCAAGAATAGAGAAAGTGAGAGGAGCAGACAGAGAAGTCAGCCTGTCAGCAAACAATGGCTGTGCAGGCACACCTGAATACCCGATGGAACCTATACTCTCCTCCCTCCCCCCTGGAGTGTTTTGAGGAAGAGCCGAGTTCAGTGGGGCCATGGCAGCTCTGAAACAGCAGACCGTCTCAGTACTCTAAGGGCGCACTCACAATAGGCAAAGTTGTCCAGAACAATACTGAAGCACGATTAGCCCCCCTCCCCATTCCCCCACTGGCCTGCACTCACACTGTTCCAGGACTAACTGGGCCTGAGCATGTTAACCTCTTGTACATAATGTCGTAAAACAACAAGGCTTGACGTAATTATGAGGCGTGCATAGTTAACAAGACGGACGGACTTAGAAAAAATAAAAATAGAAGGGATACATGTTTATATTCATTAATAAATGATCTCTTAAAGGTTTACTAATCATTTGGTAATCATAAACAAACACTTTATATTGTATAACATTTTATAATGTGTGCATCAATAAACTGTTAATAAAACATAAATTATAGCATTATAAATAAGTAGCAAACATTATTAACTATCGTTTCATTGTTTGATAACAGTAAAACAGCCATTAACTTAAATTTATTAACTATTAATTTACCCATTATTGATGATAGTTATTATAAAGTGTGACCAAAAATCATTTAAAACAGCGTTTCAGGGAAAGTTCAAGAGGAGAAGTTTACATATTTATTTTTCCTTTATGGCTTGTTTAAATTTGGTCGCGTAGAACACTTAATAATTGTATTTATCTATTTGTTACTATTTGGTTTTTATTGTTCTAATTGTTGCTGTCAATTAAGTTCCCTTTTCTTCCTCTTGAGCCGTTCCTCATGAAGCAGTTTGGGATTTTGGACAACTCATTCATGAAAGGTTCTTAATAAATCATGTTGAATGAGATAAGGTGGATAAGACGGGCAAACTGTGAAAAACATACAAACAGTTAATACCACAAGAATACCTTTAAGGGGATTTAGATTTAAAAATGGTTCTTTTTATCTGTGTTGTTTTTTTTCTTATCTTGTCTGATAAATCCTGTTTCTGAAAGTAAACATCTAATCGTCCACACATTGAATGTTTGTTCATCTGTCTTCACTCTGACCTTTCTTTTCTCTTTTAAATGTTTACAACAATCAATTCCCACCAACACCAACTTGGACGTTATTTCATTACAGAAATGCAATTTTAACTTGAAGCCGAATAAGAAGAGTGAGTCAAAAGCAGAATAAATGCACAAACTCTTTCCAAGCAAAAACTTTCAGTGTTTCAATGGACAGTCCTCAAAAACTTTTTTGTATGGGGTGCTGGTGGCGCAGTGTTTAGTGCGGGCGCAACATGTATGGAGGCTGTAGTCCTCCAAATGGGCAGCCCAGGTTCAAAATCGACCTGTGGCTCCTTTCCCGCATGTCATTTGCCACTCTCTTTCCCTGGTTTCCCACTCTATCCACTGTCCTATATCTGCAATACAAGGCAAAAATAAATCTTAAAGGCTTTATATACGATTTGTTTATCCAGCAGATGTCGCCCTTGAGCACCAGCATGAAACCAAAACAACTTGTGGTGCATTGTTGTGTTAGCATGCTAATGCTAGCGATCTTTATTATGCTCGTATCTTCACACTGCATGTAAATTTACCTCAAATGAGCGTGATCTACAAACGCAGTTAAGTACAGTATGTTATTCTTATTCTTATTCTTATTCTTCTTTTCTCTAGTCCCTCAATTAAACAACTTTTATTTGCGAGGGGAGGAGTCAGCTGCCGTCCCGGCGATGTTAACAAAGTGAAGACAGGACTCGGAAAACTCGGAAATCATCACAGACAGTGGGACTCGGATGCTACACCCATTGTAGATAGTCATGACTTACAGAGTTATTTTCAGAGGATATACTTGATTTCTATTATTAAAGTGTGAAAAATCGCATATAAAGCCTTTAAAAAAAACAACTTTGTTTTATACCCAAAATATGTCCCTCCTGTAGCAGCATTATAAAAATAATACTTCAGAGCTGCAGCCTCTATACTCTTTAATTGTCATTGTGTTATGTCTTACTGCTAAGGGAGACTTTGAGTTTATGAATCTTATCATTTGTCGTAGCCACAGAAGAATCATGTATCTTAACATGCTAAGCCTGTTGCTCTGCAATAACTCAGCAGAAAAATGTGTTAGAGAGTGGAAATTCATGCTAATGTCTTGTCTAGTCATTGGTATTTATTAGATTCCCTGCATGCATTTAAAAGTTTCGGGGAAAAGTGAAACTATCCACTCAGATAAGTGAACACACTGTGAACATTAGCAAGTTAATACCACTGAACTTCTTCTTTATGTTTCTGCTGAGGTGTTGCAGCACATCTGCTGCTGTTTTGGATACTGACTTCTCTCTCTGTTTCAATTACGCTTCTCATTAGAGAGAAACATCCACTGTTCACTGGCTTCCTGCTAACATCTGCTGTGTTCACACTCGCGATCATTTGTGATGCATTTGCAGCTATTTCATGGCTGGTGTGAGGAAAAACACAAAGACACTTAACTTGTGGAGATAAATCCGTTATAACAGATCATCTCTGGCACGAGGTTGTATTTTGATCCATTATCACTTTGATTAAACTGGTAACATTTCTTTGCTCACTGGCGTGCAAACTTGCAAGCAGCTCAGTGTTTATCCATACAGACGACTTCATACTAATGTGCTTTTACATGTGATCATACATGCAGACTTTTAATTTGTGAATGACTCTGTATATAATGTGTTGTTTCTTGAACTGAACAACTACTGTGCTAATATTGCTTTGGAGGTTAATGCAACATCGCCTGAAAGTTTACTTTGATAATAAGATTATTGCTCAGATACAAAAAGCATTCAAACTATTGAGTGATTTAACCATATTGCCTTTTCAATTGTATGTTGTAATTAAATACTCATATTATCGACTGATCTGATTCTCGATTTGAAGAATTGTTAAGAATGTTATTTTTTTTCCAGCAGAAAGCTTCTAACCCTGCAACCCCTTACCTGCCACTAAAAATAGATAGATACAAAATTAAATAACTTCATACTTTTGCATTAAATTTACACATCAGCTCCCATTGATGACTGAATGTTCTGTTCATTCATTGAAAAAGTAAGCGACTGTTTATTTATTCATCAAAGCTGTAAAACGAGTCCATGATTAGCATCTAAACATTGAACCTTCAGTAGCAGATGATTTAGAATTAAGAGATAGATTTAGAATTAAATATTCTTACAGCTGGTGGAGCCTCTGCAAAGAAGTTTGTATACTTTTGTGCAGGTAATGAGGAAAGCGAGACTGATGTCTGTTTGGTTAGTCTCGATGAAAACAGCCATCTGAAAATTGATCCGTCTGCCAAAGGCAAATAATCACTGGGCTAGACTGCTTCTGTTCCTCCTTAATCCTTTCTTCTCTTCAACTTCTACCAATCTTTGCTAACCAAAGCATTAGACTTCCATACTCAAAAACTTTGATCAGTACAAAAACAAGCTACAGTACATAACAAGCTACAGCAGTAGACAGATTGCTAACAACTCCAGCATCAATGGAGTGGAGAAAGCAGGAAGGGGAAGAGAAAAGTTGGAGATGCATGGAACAGATGGTGGGTAAAGGGAGAATAAAGGACACAAGAGATGAAGGGAAAGGAGACAGAACAAAAAATGAGAAAAGAAGAGGCCGTACGTGAGTGTGTGCAGTAGGAGCATGAAAGCAGAAGTGTAAAGAAACAGATAATAGCTGTGGGTAAGAGGGAGGGAGGAAAGTATAGGTTGAGCAAAGTATAGGAGAGGAGAGGGAGGTTCTCTGTGCTGTCACCATGCTGCCACTGAGCTTTATCCTGAAAATCCTGCCGATTAATGAAGCCAGAGCGGAGTTCTGCGTGGAGGAGGTGGACAAGGACTCATCTATCTAAACGAGGAATCCCCCTTCCCCATAGTAAGGATGGAGGTTTTAATGTATGCGGCTCCTGGAGGGGCTCCTGTTCTTTAAAATACAATAAGGTAGAGAGAGAAAGAAGGAGGACGAGCAGCTTTATAACAAGTCATTGCTGATGACTATACATTTGGCTCCTACCTGAAATCCAAAACTGTTCTAAATCACTGAGGACATCTCAGTGACAAAATGCTGAAGACGTTCAGCTACATCTTAACACTCTGCTCTTCTAAAATGAGATCTTTCAGTCAGTATCATTAATATGTAGCTCCCACACAGACTCATGTGCCGTAGATGCCCATAATCTGTGATACTGTGTTTATTCATTTTAGAGAATTAATTGCACACAGTTAGTACACAGTTATTGGAATTAATTAATTAAAACTTAATTAATAATTTGAAACATCTTCAGCTCTTCTTATGCCAGCTTCTAATAAAGCTATAGAGTTCAAGAGGGAGGTAGGAAAAAAAACATTTTTAAATCTATCTGTTTCATATTCTGAGTTAAGCCTGTTTGGGCTCATAATAACCCCGAGTTCTGCTTTAGCTAATCCTGATGTGGTTGGCTTTAAGATTATCGCCAAGCACGACACTGTATTGACTTGAATTAATTCACCACTGCTTATTCTGCAGACACTGATCCCAGTTAGCATTTTGGACTTTTTATATACCAAAAGCTACAACTCTTACAACGGATTTAGTTTTGTATAAGTAGTAGTGAAAGGTGGACTTCTGTGTGATTTGCAGTGAGAGCACAGTGGAGATCTTCTGCACTCTACCAAGTGAGTAGAGATAGTGAGAGAGGGAGAGGAGGGCTTAATGAATGTGCTCGCTGTGATTAATAGTCTCAGTTAAGCTATCACAAACTGCCTGTGTTTTTTGAATTACTGGATTGAACAGGCTGCCCTGCTGGCAGTTTATTCCTGTGGTTGAATCAAATGAACATTAATGCGTCCCTATACTGTACTGAAGATTGTGCATGCTTTATCGTTGCTACTTTAAGCCTTAAGACAAAGTACGATAGATGAAGTCTGTAAAAAAACATCCACAAATTAAAGCATAATTTCAAGACTAGGTATGAAATAAACCAAAAGACAAAATGACCAAATAAAATTGCAGGTTTGTTCCTGAATTAGCTTTTATAAAGATGAGTCAGATGCATAAAAGGCAGATTTCTCTCTTGAATAAACAGCAGCAGCACACACTGCTTAGGGTTGTAAACAGCCACTATCTTTATAATTTTGTCACAACTAATTTCCTGACTTTGTGAAAGAATTTTAACTATAATGTGCAAAGACCTAAGGTTTCTGTGTAACAAACTAACACACTGATCTTAACTCAGAGAGGCATCTTCATTACATTCAATAGCAGCTCCAGTGCTGCGTGCGCCCTGATGACGGCTTATGTGAGTCGACTGGAAGATGAACTTCCTTTGCAGAGTGGAGGAGGCGGGGTGTCACTTGTTGTGTGACACTGGACTTGTGTTCCTATGTTACAACAGTGTTTAAGGGTGTGTTTGTGATCTCTAATAGTGAAAGAAAAAGAAGTGGACCAGTGAAGGCCTGTACATTATTAAAATGATGTTTGACACGAGAAGAGGAGCGAGGAGCTGCAGCACATGCTCAGTGTGGCAGCAGGAGGCCGACAGGTCGGTTTATGAGCCCAAACTTCAATCCCAACCAAAGCTTCACATATTTGGAGACTGTCCTTTATCTGCTCCTTATTTTAACACACTAACAGACAAGAACAGCTTTTTCTTTCAGAAAGTTTAGCACAGCTACATCACAGCTAACAACAGACATCTCTGTTTATGCTAAGCTGAACAACAAAATCAAAAACACCACGTAGTGCTAACCTTTAAAAAAAAGACAGGCTTGGGAATGATGAAAAAATAACTGCCTATAAAGATCAATAAATTTGAGATGTCTTTCAGGGTGATAATTCATCAATTATACAACAAAAGTATTTCACCTGTCCGTGAGTGACACATACAGCTCATCTATTTGCTGTTTTTGCTTTCAAATCCTGTCTCAGCCTAACTTTCAGTCAACCAAACAACAGTCTGAGAGCCGGAGCTGAGGCGGATTTTAAGCCTCTTGAGGAACCGTTACATCGCGCCCACCTGTCAATCATGTCAGCTATGCGCCTAGCTATGGATAACACTATCATTCATAAAATCAAGACGGAGCCCTTATAAAAAAATTCTGAAAATATTTATTTTTAACATTTTTTTTTTTTTTTTATCAACTTTAGTCAGGAAAAAAACTAGATAAAAGCTTTGATAATTATGAAATAATTATGAAGCACCTTCATAAACACGGAGTGAAACAGCAAGGCGTCAGACGATTGAGAGAGAGAAAAGTGAGGGCAGAGACTGAAAGCTTTCCTGGCTTGTCTTTTGAAGGTCTTGTGCAACTCAAAGAGGTGAAAAGATAAACACAACACACTTTCAACCAATGTCAGAGTATAAATACAAGCACTGCTATTGTACACCATGTTCTTCTTTTAAAGAATCTACCCAACAGTTACAGTAGGTTGTCTTAGGAGCACCTCTGTTCTCTGCGACTTTCGAGAAGCTTTGAAATGAATTGGCTCTGGTTGTGTTTTAACAGCATCTTGCTTGAGTGTGTGTTCGCTTGTTTATGACTGTTGGCATCTGAAACTGCTCTGGTACACAGACAGAGAGGACAGGGGAGGGGACTATGCATTTCATTTCAGCACGGCCCCATACAGGGGGGTCAGGTTGCAAATCTGAAAGAAAATGAGTCTAAAAAAACCTAAAAAATCCACATCATCAGGTGAGCCTGTCTGCGCTTACCTTTAGGATGTCCCTGGTAGCTGAACTCGTACTTCCCCATAATAACTGTCCGCATCATTTTCAGCTCGTTAGGACTGTCTTGATTGTCTGCAGCTGAGGGTGGAGCCTGTGCTGCTGCTGCTGTCTGTGCATTGGTCAAAGATCTGACCAAGGGCTGGATGAGGCCGAGGTCAGAGTGTAGGTGACCATTTCCGGTCACACTGTGAGGCTTTGGATGAACCACCTTGTTGGCCTGGGCATTTAGGATGGATGGTTCTACTGGGGGATGAGCGCAGAGAATCGGAGACTGACTGGTAATGCTCAGAAGCATAGAGGGTAGCTGCTGGGTGAACTGCTATTTTGTATTTATTTCTGTGCTGTAGACTGATTTTTGGTGTCTTTGTAAGCATAGATGAAGTCAAAAACAAGCACAGATTGCTGAAAAAAAGGTCTTAAACTAGAGAAAGAAATCTGCATGGCAAGCTAGAATCAAACTCACTCTTCACACAACTTTCAGTTTGATTCTCGTTTTCACTACAAGTTTGTTTGTTTTTCAACTCTTCATATCAATCACAAAATACTTTGAGAAATGTACAGAACACTATTATAAGATTAGGAGATTTATTATAAGATTTGTTTGTGCTACATGTTGATGCTGCAGTCGACGATATAATCTTTGCAGGAGCCAACCATTTCTCTACCCTGAGGAAAATGTGACATGAACCGGTGACATGCCTCAACTATGCACGGTTGTGTCCGTACTGTATCCACTTTGCTGTGACAGGCATGTATTGTATTTAAGCCAAGTCCGCCAAGATGTGTCATTAGCATCAGATTAGACTAGCAGGTAGAAGCGCTGTCTACAGGTGTAGCATGTAAGTGTGAGTGTGAGAGTGTGTACATTATTACGACTGCTGTGTGCAGGCGTAGTGATGATGTTAAACTCACATCAGGAGGAATAAGTGGATGTGTGAATGTTTCTTTCATTGTGGCGATATGTATGTAAATGCTGGGTGTGTAAGATTCATTACCGCTGGGCTCGCTGTCTCGATGCTGCTTGGCAGGCGGCTCATCTGTATCCAAAGGTGTGAGCTGGTTAATGGGCGTCTGTCCCCACCTCACCCCTGGAGCCAGCAGTCCTGTGCTCTTGTTTTCCCATGGAGACCCACCTGAAACCTGCATGGTATAAAAAACAACATCCCTTACTACAGCATCGTTTCAGAAAAACAAAAACATCCAAAATAAGCGCTAGACTTAAAGCTAGACCACTCTGCACACCCCGATCTTTGGAACCGATGAAGTGCAGCTTACCAACTAATGGCCCCTAACTTTTTGGCTTAAATATAATATTTCAATGCTTGAATGAAATTCACATCAGTCTAACAGGTTTCTAAGAATGACAGTAATAATGAAAGAGCTTGGCTTAGTCACTAGTAAAAGAGTGCTGATTTCAGGCTTTATAATAGAAACAATATTTAAAAAAAACAACAAAATGTCTCAAGTATCTTTGCAGAAAGGGAAATATTTCTCTTTTTATAGTTGATCAACATTTAACTGTTTTGTGTTGTCCTCTTCAGATCTGGACCAGTACTCTTGGGGCTGGGTATGTTTTTATTTTAAATTTGAATTCAAGGTTTTGAAGAATCTGCTCTGTAATAACAAACATCTCAACTGCAGACATGATCATGAGTGTCACATACTTGATGAATCTATACTGAAAGTTACCTGATATTTTGGAAGTGCTGAAGGGGAATATAAGAAAAAGTGAAGAGAAACACCCCAAGGCAAAGTATCAAACAGAGTGATGGAGTGTGAGAGTGAAGCTGGGTGGAGGGAGGAGACAGACTGTCCAGCTCCAGCTGTCGACTTCAGACAAGAGAAAACTGAGATGATTTACTCAGAGAAAACCCTCAGACCTCAAGTCCACCTGAGAGCCCTGGAGACTCTGGAAGGGAAAATTTCGGACTGTTTTTTTTTTTTTTTTTTAGACGATGAGGAGTTGTTTTCTATAGCAAGTTATTTGTTATAATGACCATGTTTCCTCCTCTGCTCTGTGAGCTGGACTGTATTCCTGTCCAGCCGCCCTTCTCTGTACAGACTACTTGCAGCATTGAATCTACTGCTTTCCTTAAATTCTGCAACCACCTCAAAGTATGCCCTAATTCTGTTAACCATTTACCTAACCATTTACGCAAAACACAGAAATCAAACAGGAAAATGTATTTTCCTGAAGGGATTCCATCCGTCTCAGTTTTAGTTTCTCGAGGAAAACATAATAAAACATTCTTCGTCAGCACCATCACACAGACATCATATCAGCCAGGCTCAGGAACAATCCTGATGAGAAAATGTTCAAGGTTAGATAGGAGTTACACACAGACATGTTGATCCTGGAAAGACAACCATGTATGCACCAAGGGGCAACCTCTGGTCTCGGAAAAAATGAAGCCTATGCGGAAGTACAAAAAACTGCAGTTCCTGGAGGTTCCGCTTGAGGCTGGCTGCAGAAGCGCCGGAAGTGCCATAAGCCCACAGCCAAAAAAAGCCCGTTTTTACCACAGGAATCAACATGTTTACAGCCTGGTTCAAACAACGAGATATATCTGAGAAGTTGACGGCCCCTTCTCCTCACACTGTGGGGGGGGGAATTTTTTTATAACTCATCGGATTTTATTCTATGAAGGAAAACAACTATGCCCATATTTGGTTGTGTCAGATTTGATTGACAGCTCTGCGCGTTGCATCTGTCTGTCAGGTCAGCAGGTCAGGAGGCTAACAGCTTGATCCGTCTGATTTCTCCTCTTTTTACTTCGTTTGGAGAGTTTGTTTAACACATATCTGACAACATACACGGCTTGCTGTGCGGTTAACAGACCATCCAACAAGTTGATGCTTCAGTTTTCTTCGGTAAGTGATATAGTAGTGTTATATTTACTGTATACTTGTGTGTCTGTATTTATATTTACGGACCGAGCTTGTTTAGCATTAGCTTGTAAACCAGTCGACTAACTGTGTGGCCCATTATTTACATTATTTACATTATTTACATTATTTACGATCAATGGTTTAGAAATGTTTGTTAAGATGTTGTTGTTGAAAATAATGAGTTTGTGTGATGTTAGAAGCTAAAGGTTCACCTCGGTGGTTATCTGACGTTATGATGAATGTTATACTCCACGTAAATGTGGACATTAAAAAACAAACTTTGTGTAGTAATTATCCGTCAGTAACATAAACTGAACTGAACCTAATCTGCTGTGTAGGTTATAGAGGATGACATTAAAGTTACATGGTTGATGTAGTGTCTTAAGATTTGAGCAAACTGTTAACAAATTTAAAAGAAATGCACTTTGTAAGAGCATCTGTAACCATTAAGAACTATATTAATAACCATATTAATTTTCACTGAACTCATACACAGAATATAGCAGTAGAAATATGAAATATAAATAACATATGGAATGAAAATAAGATATAAAGCACATAGATATAAAGTATAAGAAATAGTTTGAAGAATACAGCCATGTACTGAGCTCATGTTAATAATAAATGAGTTACTGTATGTTCTGTATTAAAGCACAGAGAGTTGGGACCTGTTAATGATTTGAATAATTCAGGTTGTATTTGTTTCATGTTAAGATAAAGTACTATCCACAATAAACTGCTTAATTTTTCCTCACACAAAATCTGAGACAATTTGATGTGGAATATCATTGTGTGAGTGAGAGAGCTGAAAACAGCATGATTACAATAATGTTTATCTTCTTTGAATAGATGTTGATTACCTGAATACTGTACCTTTGTTGTCTGGGTAGTACACTGTTGAATTTATAAATGTGCTCTTACACACAGATGAATATAGAAAAATAGATGAGAACAAAAAAAATGATTTAATGAATAACTGATATTTTCTCTCTTTCTTTGTCATCCTGAAGACCCCTCACTAAAAGTCCATGTTCTCCTGGATCCATGTCACATACTCGAGCTTCTTCAGAATGACATTTCAACAGTCGAAGTTCTGGTGAGAGAAGATGGCCAGCAGATAAGACAGCAGTACATGAAGGAGCTCCACAGGCTTCAGAAGAAGGAGGAGGGTTTGCACCTTAGAAGACTTTATTCATGCTGTTCAAATAAAAATAGATCTCCTCCAAACAACTTGCAATCAAACTACTTTCTTTCCATTTTAAAACCCTTTGTCCAGTTTAGATGGGAGAAGTTGATATTATGTGATATTGATCAGGGAAGACTACATTTCTAAATCATTTTTAACTGTGTTTTCATTCACAAGTTATTGATCTTATTTACTCTCAGTGTATCTTGATTTAAGAATGGGGCTGTGTTTAAGGGCAAATGTGGCAATGACTCTGTTCCATCCCACTTTCGGAAATGAACTACATTAGTATTTGGTAAAAATAAATGTCGAAAGAATAAGAAGTTGTGTAAAAGTAGACTTCCTTCCCTTAGCTATTGAGTTGAGCATTAATGCACATTTTAGTCTTCTCATTTCAAATTTGAAATGTATACTCATAAGTAGAGACAAAGGAGTGCATTGATATAGAAATATATATTTAATCTGAAAAACAACATTAAAAAAAGTCTGTTTTTACAGCAGAGATGAACATGTTTACAGCTTGGTACAAAACAAACAAATAGGTGTGATTAGCTCATGTCTCGATGGACACACTGTACGGGGGGTGAATGTTTTGATGACTCATCAGTTTTGATTTGATGAAGGATAAGAGTTATTCACAATAAGGCGTGTAGCTGACCAGCTTGACAGGCGGGTGCGGTGTAACGGTTTGTCAAGAGGCTTAAAACCCGTCTCAGCTCCAGCTCTCAGTCTGTGGGTGACATCACTCAGGCCATCCGGGGGAGACCTCCCTCACAGCGAGCTGTTGAAGAGAAGCAACCGAAGTCCACCCCAGAAGAACCAACAAATGCAGATGTTGTTGAGGCTCAGGTTTCTTCCTCTGTCTCTGCAGCTCTCTGGGCACCTCGACGGACCAGTCACCAATAATCCACACTGTGTCTGTAGGAGAAATACAAAGATGTTCAATTAATGCCTCAGACAAAACAAAATGTACAGTTAACTACATGTGACAGCTCAGGGTGTTTTTTTGTTATTAGCCACATCTGCAGGAATAATATTGAACAAGGTAGCTGCGACTCATAATAATAGATGCCAGTCTTAAACACTATTTTTTCCAATACTTAGTTTTTGGTGTGAAGCTGACACTGTCCACAGACTCCATGACTTCACGGGGTTCTATAGAAAACAAATATCTTATAATAAATACTAAATATTAATTTTCAATTGTCATGTTCACCCACATCGCTGTTGACATCAGTAAATATAAGACACAGACATTCCTCTTTTTGTCAGAACAGTATCATGAACTGTATGCTTTGTAATATTGATTTCTTCTGGATGTCTCATATTTATTTACAGTCTATGGATAAAACTTTGTTAATGTATTTCTCTGCTAACACTGACAAAGTCTAACTGCTCTGACAAATAACTAATAAGCATAGTTGTATATTTATCTAAAACTTTGATTAAATATTTGGGTTGAATATAATTCGTTTTAACTGTGTTGCTGACTTCGAGCTGAATGGGCGGAGTTAAGTCCCGCCGTCCCGCCTTACTGCTGTTGTTAGGTTGATCCGAAGTTAGGTTGAAACTGCAAATCCAATATGGATGTGGCCGTCGATTGGACTCATTTTCTGCCTATGTAACAGACGGGTCAGGGTTCGTCCAGTAATATTTACAGTCTATGGTATGCACATACACACCAGCAAAAAGGATAAACGAGACAGGATGTTCATGAAGACGACAGTCTTGCCTCAAGTAGGCAGGAAAGTATTGCAGGTTCTGGGACATTTTCTCTCTATTTTCACAATAACCCAGTGAGTGGTCATGAAGTCCAAAAGATGTTCAGGCATCGTATTGCTACTTGCTCTGCATCTAACAGTTCTTGTTTGTCTTCATTCTTAAACTAATAGATTACACAGATAACAAACAGTCAGATGCTGTCTGTTTGGTTTCATGTAACCTGGTTTAAATGAATTGACCAAGTCATGACAGCACTTTCAACAACACGGCACCTCTGCGAGCACCAGAAATAAAAACAGGCTATAGGTGCCATAATAACCACACACTTTCGCCAAATTGTCACTGAGAAAAGTGTTAAATTACGGGGTCTGTTGGTGCTGCTGTTTGGTAGTGTTAGCATCTCAGCAAAACTTCAATCATTTCCAAATTCAACAAGTGAGATTTGTGTGGTGCTGTTGTACTTTGTTGCTTTTCTCTAAAGTGTACAGAGCTAGCAGACATTTGGACAGTTTTCTATCCTTCATAATATGTCCACATGCCTTGATTTCTGAGGTGGAGAGTTGCTATCTCCTTGTATGGTACCCAGCTAGCTAGCTAGCAAACCAACTACCACTGTCGTTATTCTTCTGGAAAGGCAAAAGGTCAACGTAAAAATGTACAAGATCAAAGACGCTGAGCAAGATTATGCAGAACAAGCATCAAATCCTTAGTAAACTGGTTTATAATGTTAAAATACAATTATTGACCAGTTCAGGTCAGATTTTTACCTACCAAGGGCTCCACAGACTCAAGCACTCAGATCTTTAACTTTAAGATTGGTTACTGATTCTGATCTTTACACCCCTCAGAGACAGCAGCTGGGGTATCAGTTTTCTTTTCCAGACACAGGAAACAATGACGTCTGTCACTTTGAGTGTTTTACCATATAGTAACATAGGCAACATTATCTCTCACTGCCGTCCACCATCAGCTGTGTGCTTGTATGTTATTTCTCTCCAAGGGAATAAACAGCAAGGGAGAATCAACTGTGTTTATATCACCCATGCCCCATATAGGGGTAAGCAATGATACAACAATTATCAATTTAACGAACTCTGAGGAGATTTAATAACAGGTCTTTTTGTGAGAGAATCACAGGTTTTGAATACAGAGGACAAAAAGACAGTTAGGGAGTTGAGGGAAAGCTTTAAAATGATTTAGACTAAAACACACTGAGCAGATCAGTAACAGCATGGTGAAAAGCTAATCTCACAAAAACACCATTAGTGCAGCTGCAGGACATAATGAGATGGCAGTGTGCAGGGTGCAGGTCAGTGCTACACAGGTTGATTATGTTTTACCTTATGGTTCAGTTACACCAAAGAGAAAAAATAACAGACTGCGGGTGAGGAGGAGGCTTACTGCTGTGTGATCTCACTCAGCAGGAAATCAGGCCTGTTAATGTGCAGTTTGAGGCCTGATAGTTTGATCAGCTCATCTATTTCAAGTTAATGGACCAGGATTTCTGGTGGTCCATCCGCCATAGCCCTTTTATTAAAAATACAACTGAGACAGAAAATTCACCTCCACAGTCAGCTGTTATCTCTGGGGAGAAGCATGTACACAGATTTAATTCTCATCAAATTTTTAATAGCGAAGTCACTGCAGCGTGAGATAGTTATATTACTATGTTGTGTGAAATCATAAAAAGATTTCCATACAACGGGCAGATGATGAAATGTTTTTGTGTGAGCGAGGACATTTAATCAAGAAAAACTGAAGTATTTTCCCTCCTCCTGCTTCGCAATAAGCTTGAACCATGTGTGGTCGCAACCTGACCAGGGGCAAGCACACAAAGGCAAATATCCTCTCATTATTTACACACTGTATCGAGGCAACTCTTCTCCATGACAACACGCTGACAATGTGGACAATGTTTTTTTCTTTTCAGACTGTGGTCACAATGGTGCTAAATGATGGAGCTGGACCGTGCAGGCGGCTGTGTCAACTCTAATAGACTGTAAAACGGAAGAGTATTGCACGGTTAAAGGAAGAGACGACTGCACCAGTTTTGGCATCCATGTTAAAGTGTCAATTATTGAGCACTAACTGGGCAAACAGTCATTAAGAGCTAAAGAATAACTATAATTTACATTTATAAATGGAGACAATCCACTTTGCCTAGCGTGCAGTGGGGAATTTTCTAATTAATTTAACAATGCAAGCAATGTGGAAGCCAAATACTCTGATGTTTTGGCAGAGAAAGAAACAGATGACCATATGGCAGAGCTGAGAATCATGGCTTTTACTCATTTTCAGTGACTTCCCCATCACTGGGGACCTACAAATTGATTCAAATCTTTACGTTCATTTTGGGATATGAAGTTACACACCTCAGTTAATACCTGTTTTACATTTTGTCCTCTCCTCCTCCTGTATTCTGTTTGTTTGGCCATAACTTCACACCTCCAGATTAAAACCTCCGCCCTCTTCACTTATTCCTTATGAATTATAACATCAGATAGGATGTGATAGGAGGGCAGGAGATGTTACTTATGAGAGGTAATTACTCCACATGAATTGAGAGTGTTTAATTAAACCTAATAGCCCATGAGTGCAGCAGGAACAGGGGGATATCAGCAGATCATCTATAAGGATTTTATCAAACGACACACGTAAAAGATTTAATGTCACAACAATTCATTACCAAGAAGAAAAAAATGGATCTGCATAAATATCACTCATGAGAAAACTAAATCTAAAGTCTTAAACTAAAAATGTCATGGATTCTTTGTTATCATCATCTGTTAAAAAGACTGAGTGACAATGTTTTGAACTACTTGACCTTTCTGGCAGATGTCAGCATGTAAAAGTCACAAATTCTCCATAGAAGACATGCTTAGCAGAGTTTAAAAAATCAAGTACCCACAGAGTGTTGAGATGAAAATCCTCTATAGCTACTTGACACGGGTTAGTCCTTCCCCATCCTCCTTAAATTGGTTAAAATAACAGTTCAGTATCTTTTTTATCTGCCAGAAAAAGTGCCAAACTTTAAATATTCGCTTTGGATCTTTGTGGAATAGAAATAGTGCATGCACAAATTCAAATATTATGCAAAAAGTGTAGGACATCAAAAAGACAAATCCATTAAATGTCCATTAGGGCCCACATTTAGTCCCATTGGTGGTTATAAAATGATTGAATTCCTGTCATATGATTTACTTGCTTGTTTGATAATATTATATAAAAAATGTGCTGCTTTATGGACACAGAGAGAGTGAGAGTTAAATGATAATAACTTACTTGGATGAGTCAGGTTACTAAAAACTGCAAAATATTTGTATTAAAATGCCAATGAACACAGAAGTGAGGCATATAGTGAGGTGTCTTATTTCTGTCACCTGTAAGGAGGGATATTTCACACCCACTGATCTATAAAATGCAAAAACAAACACCATATGCAGTTCCGATGCTCATTGGATAATCAAGAACAAAAAAAGAATGAAAAAAGCACTTTTGAAAACATAAAATTCAATAAAAGTGTCCTGAATAGATAAACAGTATTTGTTGTGAAATGCAAACGAGTGAATTGCAGTAGCTATGGAGTGAGCTTTTGGGCCAAGTTGCCAACATTTTTAGGGACTTGATTCAAAGGTCCCTCTTTTTATCCAGGAGTGTGGCTCGGCCACTTTAAGTATCTGAACGAGGAAATTATACCACTACAGAGGTCGGCTTTAAAGACACCTCTGTTGTCTACAGATGATTATTTCCCTGAAACAATTCTGCACCCTGGTTCACTGTGCAATGTGGACAGCAGCTCTAATCTGAAATAGTCTGCGGCATTCGTGGTGAGTAACTAGTAGGAACAGGATAGTTAGAGAAGGAAGAGGAAGGAAAGGTGGAAAAAGAGGGAGCATATTTCCTCTCAAGCTTATTGAGCTGTCAGGTTTGAGTCCCTATCAAAGAACATTCACTACCTGTAGCGTGTTCCTCTCTTTGTGTTTTACAGCTGTCAATTTTTTATTTTTTTTTTCAAAATGAGCTTTCTGTGGTGGCTTTAAACACATCAGGAATTCTGTCCACATATTGATCTGCGCTGACACCAAGCACAGTATTTAAAATCGGATCTATAACGGAGCACTGGAGTGCTGGTTTCACACTCTGATCTGTTTTAGAAATTCAGCTTTTTGATACACTACAGCTGAGAAATAAGGAGAAAAATTTAAATAAGTTTGTTTTTGGCAATTAATCAATACAACCCTTTTTTGCAAAAAAAATCCCTTTTGCAACTATCCTTCTGTTTTATGATCTTGTCGAACAATGTTATTCTCTCATGTAACCTTTATTTAACCAGGTCATTAACCCATTAAGATCAAGATCTCTTTCACAAGGGTGACCTGGCCAGAACGGCAGCAGCACACGTCATAACAAATATTACGTACATGATTAAGAAACAGTTCACAAACAAGAAGTCAAGAGATCACAACAATTAAAATGTGCCAATTGGTTTGCAGATAAAGTTCAGAAGTTGTGATCACAGATTACAATTCAGCAACCACAGGCACTGTCCAGTGATGTCTCGTTTTTTTGTCTTTGAACCAAAGGCAAAGGCAAAAATTAGATCTGCAAGTTTCAAGTCATTTTGGAGAAAGTTCCATGCAGAGGGAGCAGCAAAACTAAATGCTCTTTTACCAGGCTCAGTGTGGACACGAGGAATAAACAGTTTAAAAACATCTCAGGAACGCAGGGCAAAGTGGCTAAGAGGGAACTAAACCAAGAAAAGTTTATCAAAAAGACTAAGCCTGTGTAACTTAAAGGATGGCCAATCAGATTTAGTATATAGGTCACAGTGATTGAGTAAAGATTTGGATCTGTACTGAAATACAGATCTCACCATTTAACTGAATTCTGTTTCGTATCAGAAAAATGAAGCCTATGTGGTAAAAGAAGAAAATATGGAAGAGATGAGTGTAGACAGAAGAGACAAGGAGTCTACTGCCCAACCTAATAAGAGACCTAATGTCTCTTATTAGGTTGACGCCTAATAAGAGCCATAGAGGACAAAGACAGAGAGAGAGAGGGAGAGAGAGAGTTCTCATTGTTATCAACAATTATTGTTACACCTCTTCTGTAAGCCGCCTCAACATGCTGAGAAGTGACAATTGGATTAGAGACAAATCCCACTTAAGTGCTGATCAAGAATTCACAGCAGGGGATCTGGAGATGAGCTGACAAATAATGAATTACTGTTGTCTTTGTAAACTGGAGAAAAGACAAAATCATCATGTTTGTGGGTTATGTAAGATTTTAACATTTCTCTCTGGCAGGTTTCCTCCATGTTTTGTTTGTTTGACACAGCTGTTTGCAGCTCCACTGAAAATCTGGTGTTCATTAAAAAAAGCTCTTAAATGAGGTCGCTGGCTATCTAGCTTGGTTATCTGTGATGACATGAACAGTTTGTGCAGCTTGAAAATAGCCATTTCCCCCTCTGGCACACCACTTAACATGTCCTGGAAAATAAGCAGGTTCACACACAAAGACATTTCTGGTCACATCCTAACTCTGGTCGATACAAATGTACAGGACTGGATTTACAACTATTATAATAATTTTTCCCTTGTCTTATAAACTGATAAATATTAATGTTTTCTCTCACTTTGACCAACATATATTTTAGGCACAAACTGTAAATATTAATGGACGAAACCTGAGTGATGTCACCCATCTGTTACAGCAGGTAGCTACGGAGTCTCATCGGCAGCTACCGCCATGCTGGAAATGTTGTCTCAGCCTAACTTTCAACCTAATGACAGCCTGAGAGCCGGCGCTGAGGTGGCTTTTAAGCCTCTTGACAAACCGTTACATCGCGCCCACCTGTCAGTCATGTCTGCTACGCGCCTTACTATGGATAACACATATCTTTTACAAAATCAAAACAGAGCCAGTGTGTGCCAATGAGGACAATAACTAATCAGACCTATTTTTTTTTGTTTTTTGTACCAGGCTGTAAACATGTTTATTTATGCTTTAAAAACACCTTTTTTTTTTCTTCTTCCTGTTGTGTGTATGTGACTTCCTGTGTTTCTGGGGCAAGCCTCAAGCGCACACTCGGCAAACTGCAGGATTTTATACTATTGCATTGGCTTCATTTGTCAAGACTGGAGGTTGTCGCCTGATTTTAGGTGGAAGCCTTCGGCTGCAAGAAGAAAAAATGCACATGGAACCGCCTGCAAAGTGATAAAAGAAATGTCGTAGCACCATTTGACGCAAAGCAACCATTGCACAACCTTCTCTCGCATGAAAGTCAGTAGAAAACTTTCATAATATCATTAATAAAAGACTGAATGTACTTCCTGTTTCTAGAGCAGAACTCCATGACGCTCCCCTTTAGAGCTGCCTTTTTTCTCTGTGACTCTGCACAGGGATTTAGCTGCAGTACATTCAACTGACACCATTGTGATTACATTTCTATCATTTTGCAGGTCATGTGTGGCGCCAACAGTGGGGGATGATGGGAAAGAAACACAGATCAGCTGTGAATTGTGTCCACTGGAGCTCAAACAACAGAGCTTCGCTGACAGGGATCAGGACATTAATCACAGATATCATAAATGTGGTGTTCTCCTGTGATGATGCGTTGACCTTTAGAGTCGGGCGCACAAAGTCACTCACACACCTGCACTGTAATTTAAAAACATAATCAGCCCAGTATGTAAAAAAAAAAAAACTTAACTTCAGCACCAAGCAATTATAAAGTAATTACTAGATTTAATAAACTGCATTACTGACAGTGATTGATTACAGTGAATAACTTTATGGATGATTTCACTGCCACAAGACAAGAAAAAAAGAAGCACTAGAATTATAATAATGATAATTTAAGTGTGGCTGTTACAGGGAACATAACTTTATAACTTCATAACAAATACAGGTTTACATGAAAAATGTATTCTGTGACACATCTTCGTGTGATCAGGCAGATTCATCACATTTAGTAATCATTGTCTCGTTGCTTTCAATTACTTTTAGTATAGTTTTGCCTCTAGACTCGAAAAAAATATATTTTGTTGAACAGACAATTTATTCCTTCCAATTAGAGGACTAATTTGAACAGGGAAAATATCCTCCTCCTCTAACATTATCAACCCTAATTTCCCAGAAGGATCTCTTCTGATTACAGCTGCAGTATAGTTGGCAGGTTTGTAATTAGAGCAGAAATACAGAGGAATACAAACTGTGCGGCTTTTGTTGTTGATCTGAATTTGCTGAACATGTACCAGACAGTGCATGCTTTGATGCCGCCTCATGATCTTTAAGATAAAAAGAGTGTGAATGGATGTATGTGACCATACAGGGAATGACCATCATCCGACAAAACAACCATTAAGGTTTGGATATGTTCTTTTTTACCTAAATAAATGATAACCAATAAAAAGCAGACTGATCTGTAATTTTGGGAGTTTACCGTGATACATAACAAAACTCGAGAGGGCTGGGAGATGGACTTAAAATAGGGGAGAAACCAGGAAAAATCGGATGTGTTAACAGGTATGCTGGGATGCAGTGATGGCAGCGATGATGAATGGTAACAGTAAATGTAAGATGACAGCCACATCAAATCGCCTCAGGACCAAAAATGACCCCTTAGAACAGAAGTGAAACAGAAAAATCTGACAACTGTCGACACACTGTGAAGTGAAATGTGTCTGACCACTTCCTCGTGTGTTTCGGTTCGGTGTTCATCGGTGTTCACCTTTTTGTTGTCATGAGATTTGCCAGGGGCGTTTCTGATCTTAAAGAGATGAGGACGAGGAGTCAAGATGCCATCTGTGATCCGTCGGTGTCCTGTAACTGCTGTCTCTGACAGCGGAACATGTGGTTGATGTTATCCCGTATTACCTCTCTGCCACTCAGCACCAGTGGATCAGAAAAACAATTTTTGCACACGCTCGCTCAGAGGGAGGTGATGCTGCCGCAGGAACAAGGGTCTATGCTTCAGCGCAGACAGGAAGTTGAAGTGCCTGATGATGGAGCGAATCATTTGGTATGAACAGAAATGGAAGAGTGATGGAGGGAGATAAAAAGCTAAGGTTGTACCATGGCAAAAAGTTTTGTTTTTTTTACCAATATTTCTCATAGAGCTGCTACAGGAACAAGAAAATCCACTGATTTCTCAACTCGACTCAAAAGGAGAAGAGAAAGTGTCAAAGATGAATCGGCTCATTGTAAACACACTGATGTCTTTTTATGGACGTCCATAGCACTAGTTTATCTTCAGTCAGAGCAGTGATACAAGGATCTCTGTGCACTGCTGGAAGTGCAGATGCACAGTATATGATGACAACACACTCCACAGCTCTTTTGAATAGTCATGTGAGAAAAGACTGCTAACTGCCAATGACTGCTAGCTGGAGGGAGAAATCAGGCCATCAGATTGTAGACATATAAGACTTATCTGTGTGAGGCCGTTTTCCATTTCACACACTCTAAAACTAGCTTAAAACAAGGCGAGCCGGCCCCTTTTGACCGAGTTGTGCATGCACTCTTTTGAAAAAAAAAAAACAATCGTTACCAGCAAACATCCAGGACCCTGAAAGGTTTCCTACGTTGAGATATCAATGGTGTCCTGAAGAATACCCTGACTCTATGTCAGTTGTACTTACTCCAGGACAGATTTAAACCAATCTCTGATGCAGGGCATGCATCAAAAGCAGAGACAGAGAGAACGGGGAAGCGGCCGGGTTCACAGACTTGTGACAGCAAAGACAGGCATTAGGATGGGGGAATAAAGCGCTCCCTTGTGTGTGGGGTCAACCGGGATCCAAACCTTCTCATGAGAAGACAACAGATATAAGCAGGAGGACCAAAGGGAGGGTATGGATGTGATAAAAGGGGAGACAAATCCTGTCAAAGAGAGATTGATAACCTGAACTTGTTCTTTAAAGCGTCATCATTATCAGAAAGGTGGATTTCAGTATTTTTTTTATACTGGAAATAAAATATGACACCCTGGTGACCTTGTGATGAGGGTAAGTTACTTTTATTTTTCCATAAATGTGTCATTAAATTAATGACCCCAACTTTCAGTCTATCAGATTTCAATCACAAAAGAATGAGGTTTGATGGTTTCCTTTTTCCAGTGTCTTCCTCTGACACTTCGACAGTGAAGCTGTCGTGACTGAAGTGTTTGTCTGTATCTCCGTCTTTGATGAACAATGATGCAGCATAGCTGGTCTGATTCTGAGTAAAAAGTTTAAAGCTAATTCTCACTGCAGGGTGCTCCCACTGCAATAACTCCTGGTAAACAAACAATCACAGCTTCTTGTTAACAGCGTAGAATTTCCTCGTACCGTCTTAAAGCAAATCACAGGTTAATCCTCTCTTTGCTCCCTCCAGGTCCGATGTTTTTATGACTCTGTCGAGGACGTCTGGCAGAAGATTTGTTTTTCCACAAACAGTCTGATGATGTTTGTGTTCATGGGAAATTAGATTATTAAAAATGAATGTATGACACGTGGGAAAAGGATTAAGAGGAGAATAATATATCTCTATTATAGAGTCTTGAACCAAATAAAATCAGGTGTTTGCATCAAACCATTGGAACTCAAGGCACACCACATAGTTGACCATGAGGGCTCTTAACCCTTTTTTTCCTAGTGAGTAAGACATCAAATCAAACAAGTGCCAGCTTTCTTCAACACCACTGAAGGTTGTCTTTATCCAAACTGACATTTTTGATCCAATGAACAAGGCAGAAACAGCTGATGAGTTCATCTCAGCTCAGCTCAGTGTGAGAAACGCTGGCTTTTAAAAATATCCACAAACACACACACACACACACACACACACACCACTTAATCACTTACACAAATGTGCAACAGACCTCTGGGTCCTCATATTTAAAATTGCAAAACTGCTCAAACACTGAAAGTCAGATAAAGAGACACTTGACTCACCTCCAAAAAGCCTTCAGGTTTTACACAAAGCCGGATGTATAATAAATGAAGCTACGGCGAGGAAATGAAGTATCTCTCATCAATCCATTTGGTCATCCTCTCAGAGAAAACTCCTCTGAGACTTGGAATTTAGATCTTTTTATTAGCTGTAAATGCAAATGACACACTTCTGCTGTTTAACGTTGAGGGAGATGTTTGTGTACTTTTAATTAAAGTCACAACATCAGGGATAAAAAACACAATATTCCTTGACAGTTTTTTTTTTTAAATCAGATATCAGACTTCTTGTGACTGAACATTCATTTTAGTCAGGCTGGATGAATCATCTGTTCTCTTTCAGACAAAAAAGTAACACAAATTAGGCTGGATGAAGTTATTTCAAGCTGTTAGAGAATCTTTTTTCTTCATGTTTAGCATTCAGAGCTCTCTCCATAAAGGAGCAGACTTTTTTAACACCCCTGCTGAGTCTGTCTGCTTCGGAAATGGTTTTCTTTTGTTGATTATACATTTCCTCCTCCTCAAGCTGAAAGGAAAAATCTTACCTGACATCCCCCCTTCTTCTCCGTCTTTCCTCCCTCCGTTCTCCTTCATCCAGCTCCCCCAGTGTGAGCCTTCTTATACTTTAATCATCTCATTTTAGTAACATTTCACAGTAACTCACTGCAAGGTTATCCTGATTCTCTAAAGTATGCCTCCTCCCTTTAGCCTCAATCTCAATAACAGTTCAGTGATTTCAGGTGTTACTACTAGTCTGTTCATTACTGAGCTCACTGACACCAGAGTGATGCTGACAAAAAGAGGTTTTATGCAAATAAATAACACATAAATAAAAGCCAAACCACTGTGTATAAACTCCTGAGATGATGCTCAGTCATCACATTCTCGAGTGTTATTGACTTGTGTTGCCTTGCAAACATTGAATATTTTAATCACTGAAATTGATTGAAATTTAATTGCTATTTGTTATCTCGGCTCAAGAAAACCACACAAATGTCTTGATGTGGATTCAGCGAAGACAAAAAGTGAAAAAAAGAACCTCTCCAAGGAGTCATACTTCTAGCTTGTTTGTCCTTTCTTTTCATTGATTGAGTCAGAGAGACGCCACGACACATTGCTCTGCTCTGGATACCATGTTGTGTTGGTCACATGTGGACTCTGTTGCAGTCCTGTGTCTTGCTGAAATCAATGACCTTAAAGTCACAATGTCTGATTTCGTTTCAAGAAGAGCCCTGTCGATTGGTGATCTTAATGCTTGGAAAGATGACACATAATGGAGCTTAAAGAAAAAAAAAAATCTATATTTTTTTTAATCAAGTGGTCCATGGAGTTAGACTAACATCAGGATGGACAGTGGCCCACATGGTAATTGTCTTACACACGCTTAAGCATACAAAGACAACTGCAAAAGTGAGCCTACATACAAGAACCGTTCTCAAATGTTTAAGGACATGACACTGACTTGGGGTTTCTATAATGTTGCTTTCCATTTTGTTTGTGTGCCTATTAGAAAAAGCACCCGCTCTTAACCCTCACTTCTGACAGCAGTACCCTCTGGGACATTGTTAGAGGGCATTAACATAATGAAAGAAGAAAATTACCAAGGAGGCAAAGACATAATGAGCCTGTTATTTTGCACGGGAAAAAAAATGAAGATGAAGGAAAATGGATTTGGCAAGAATGGAGCATTGGAGAGAGAGAGAGAGAGAGAGAGAGAGAGAGAGAGAGAGAGAGAGAGCAGCAGTAGTGAGGGATAAAGGAGAGACAACAGAGACAGAGAGATATGGAGACAAAGGGGCTTAAAGAGAAGAGACAGTTGAACCATGAAGACAAGTGTGTTAGTGATTGGTTAGTGCAGAACACTTGAGAAAATGAGAGAGAAGGAAGCGGAACGCCTGAACAGCATGGATAAATGTTGGAGATTAAGACCAGTTGGGGAGTTTTTCACAGATTTTAAAGTTGGAACAGGGTGAGACAAAAATAAGAAAGAAACTTGGAAGAGCAGGCGGTAACGTTGAGAAGTTTCCATGACAACTCCGATTGCAGCAGGAGTTGTTTAATTTCATTGGACGAGGCTCTTACCTTGGCCAAGGTAAGGCCAGATCCTGTTGCCATGATGCCTTGGTTGACTGCCATATCGCTGCTTCAAGTTGTCACAGCAACTGTAACCGGGGTGGGGAGGAGAGAGGGCGTGACCCGGAGGGGAGGGAGCCCGGACGGTTGTTGCCATCTATGATGGAGGAGGCGCAGATGCAATTGGCTCCTCCATTGTGAGGAGGCCCCCAGAGTCCCGGGAGTCCTTTTCAAAGTGGCGGTGGCGGCGTGACATCACTTCCTTTTCATTAACCACGTGAGCAGACCTGCAGGAAATAGAAAGAAAAGAGGTGTAATTAATCAATTTTTTTAAGGGCTGTCAACATAACATGTTCATTTTGGTTCATTAATGGGTTAACTCAGAATAATTTCACTGCTTCTAGCCCATACCGAGAAACGTATACACATACACACCTGCCGAGATACATCTAAACTACAACTAGCAATGCAATTTTTCCCATTAAAAATGTTCTTCTCGTCCTGCTTTTGAAGCTTGTAGAAAAGTATCATATCAATATATTTTTTTTATATAATTAAGAAGAATCCTCCACGACGCACACCCTATACTTTCCCGACAACATTCTGATGAATAGGGAAAGGGACAAACAGAAAGAGTGGGTGAGACATGCAGCATCGTGCAGGTCAGAGGTTCAGGCTGTGTGTGGGTTTGAAGCTAAAAGGAGTGTGTGAAAGTAACCAGTAAGGTGAAATGAATTGTGATGAATGAATTACAAAGCCTGTAATAATTGTGATATTCCATTAAATTGAGGGAAAACACTTTTTTTTAAACTCTTAAGTAAACAAATGTCATCAGAGATAGAAACATTAACACCCGTTTTAAAAGATACAAATATGCTGCAGAACAGGAACAAGAGTACTAAACCAGGTGATCAAAGAAGGGAACATGTTGACATTAAGAAGTAAAACGTGTCACAGCATCTGCTCCCAATGCACTCAACTGACATGAACACACTGCTGCTTATGCGTTGCTGTTGCTTCTAATTCCTCTTCTCAGTCATTAACAAGATTTGCAAGCCCCCCCAAAAAACCCTTGGAGCTAAATCTGTCACGTGAATCATTTTCTCCACAAGTAGAGGTTTAAACTAAACAGCTGAACGAGACACAAACCAGTACACAAGGTTAAGTTCTCCCACAAACAGCACAACAGTATCATTACCCTGCGGTTAACTCGTTTATCTGAGCAGATAAAATACTCCTGAAACAGCTCATTTCATACATCTACATGCAATGTGTTGCTTTATTAATTCAGATCACCCTCGGAGTGCCATACAAGGGTTCTTATCTTTTTCCAGCTGTGATAGGAAATGGGGCAACAGTGAGCTGAAAAACATCAGTATGTGGTATGGAGCGATTGTGTAGCACGAGCTCTTTAATATATCATAAATCAAAGCGGTGCAGGATCTGAGCAGTGAAATCTATCACTCAGGGGATCATAGCACATTGTACCTCTCATCGCCAAAGGCACGTTATGCCTCCTGAGCCCTTGATAACAGATGAAATAAAATAACAACCACAAACCAGGTTCGACCCCCCCCCCCATGCAAAATCCCCAAATCTATGAGGAGAGAATGGCAGCGAATGATACATCTTTATTCTGAGAGTGAATCTCGGTGTGTAGCTCCGTGTGTGAGTTTTTAGATAGCAAGCACACGCGACAAGTGAAAGTGTTTGTATGCATGGAATGTTGATGCAGGATTTAATGAGAACACATTTGTGCAAAACTCCAACATAGTACGTGAGAGTCTCTGAGCAGGCTATTAAAATGAAAATGTCGTAACAAAGGCTTGATGTGAGTGATACATGATGCAGCCTGCAGTCAGAGCACTGACCCTTCTGCTAACCCCCCAAAAAACACTTACTTTCTCTTTTCTTGTCTCTCCCTTTTTCAGCCCTTGTCACTGTTCATTTTCATGGGTGACTTCCCTTTCCAAACATCATTTATTTCTCTCTCATATACGCTCCACTCTGTCCAGATACAGCAAGCTGATATGCAGAGATAAAGCCTGACGGAGCGACTAAAAGCTGTGAGCCAACACTCTCACACCAAAACCTCTCTCCCTTTCTGCTGTAAATCATTTGATAAACCTTCGCTGAAACAAAATAAAACACTTGTACTATCTCTTAAAACAGTAGGATGTTGAGTAACTGTTAAGTAACAACTGTGTAAACCCAACAGAACAATGGCAGCGTTAGTGTCAGGTTGTATTCTCTTACCACCTGAGCTCCACACCTCAGTCAACAAATAAGAGGGCAGCAAGATAGTCCCTTTACAGAAAAACAAGATGAGAAAGAATAAACTACAAGACAGGGACGTTATCTCCACAACAGTCAGAAAGGAGGGCAGAGGGCTTAACTCGGTACAATTGATTGGAATCAATGTGTGTACGATTTACTGAAAAAACAGACTTTTTTTTTCCTCACTATGTGAACAGCGAAGAACAAGGGCATGCTGGATAACAAATCCATTACATTATGCAGAAAAAGCATTGAACAGAGTTTGTTGGAGCCCACACAAGAGAGAGCCTTGTGAGTTAACCTTCAGACAGGCTGAAATAAACAGAGAAGAAAAAGTCAGTACTTAATAAATAAAGGAGCTCTTGCAAAAAAAATAAATAAAATAAAATAAATAAATACTGTAAGAGCGTACATATTTGCGAGAGAAAAGCGAAAAATCTACTTACATGTGCATGAGCACAAAGGTTAAGAGGACTTCTGATGAAATTAATACACAAGTCTGTAAAATGTATTCCTCATAGATTCTTTAAGCATATTTATATATATTTTATACTAATATGCTACATGTTTTTCTTCTGTCACACTGCTTGGGGCTGGGAGAGCATCATTTCATCTTTTTTATGTGGGCAGATACATGAGAAAAAAACAAAAAAACAAATGGAAACTTGAATCTTGAACAAATTTTGACTATGTTATCAACAGGTATGTTGCAGCTCCTGTTTATAGGAATATCATTTTTATATATTTCATTCTAATGTTTTTATACTTGATGCATTTGAGATTTGTCCTAAATGTAAATTGCTTCATAAATCAGATGTATTATTAATATTTTTTTTTTTTAATTTTATAGACAGGACTGTGGTCATAGGAAGTCAACTGACTGCTTAACTAATGATATTGTAAAACAGCTTTAGGCTACATATAAGTTCTGTTCTTACATGAACCAGAAGGGTGTGATACATACAGAGGGATTATAAACAGTATCCTTATCGTTGCAGAAATAATCTCATGGTACACTTGGATTAAGATGTCAATTGTCATTTACATCCTGCCTCTTCCTGTAATACTGAAACGTGGGCTGTTTAAAGTAGTTTGTACACAACAAATGCTGTTATCACAGAGAGCTGCTCACATTACTATGATTCATTTTCTATCACGCACTCGCCCAAAGGGCAATTTCACAATCTTTGCTCTACATTTCACTAGGTGCATAAACATGTGAGGGGATTTCTGTCATCCTGGCACATCACACGTCAGCATGTGCTGTGTAACCGGAGGCTCACAACTCACAGAAAGAGTTTCACTGACACACATCCAACTACATTTGTGGTTCTCTGTAAACTGAAGGATTTAAGAAACTAATTACAGAATACTAAATTCCCTTTACAACTCCCTTGTCGGAAACTCCTTTAAATGCTTGTATATTGGTGCATATTGACTCGTGGCTGGGAGTGGGTGCTGTGTGTGTTTGTCGAAGTTGTAGTTGTTATTGAATTTTGCCCTCAGAGGTGCCTGTGGAAACCAACACCCAGCACAACTGTGGACTCTGACAGATAACCACTTAAATACATCACATCTGGAGTTACACTTTGCTCTGATCTGTCCTGCTGCAGGAAGCATGTGCCAACAAAGGTTTGCCCATTCTCATTCACATCCAATGAATTCACTGTCAGCTTCATACACAACAGCAGCCTTTCAGAAGAGATGATAACTCTTGTTGAGATGCATGGATGTAAAGCCAATCTTTTTTCAGAGCTGACTGACTGAGAATACTGTGCTGAAAGATGGAAATCTCACTGAAATCACTAATCCTAAAGCAGCACAACAACAACAAGAATCTGGAATCTGTCACTATGAGGCAGCACTCAGAAGATCTAGTGTGTGTTTGTGTGTATGTGACAGAGCTGCGTTAACAAAGCCATGTGAAAAAACACGGGGCTACAAATAAATAGGTAATAAGAGGGATAGTAACTTAATGACAGGATGTGGCAGTGATTGAGAGACATTAAAATGCTGTCATTGAAAAAATACTGTATAAATAAGAAGTGGTATTGTATCCTTTTGAACTGCTGGATTCTGCAGTACTTTTCTTGTATTTGTATACAGTGCAACAGTTGGGTGTCGTATCTGTTCTAGGGTGTGATGTTTGCTTTGCTAGTACCCTCCTACTATCCACCAACAACTGCTACCCCCTGAGGGGAAAGGATCCATTTGTGTAGCAATGTTTATTTCTATTGACCCAACGACAGGGCACCTTTCCCCACATTCACAGGGACATTAACATACTACGCTAGCCTGTCCTTGTTAACTAATTTGACCGCCAGCAAGTCCACAAGTACAAATGAGGGCAGAGGAAATACATTATTATGTAAACTCTAAGGGACATGAAATTTCTGTAATTGAGCGTAAATTGTAGAGAAAATTTAAATAGACGACACACATACCCATGTTGAAAAGAATGAAAATAACCGACATACATACCCATGTCAAAAAAATGAAAGAGATGAAACACCCCTCCTACGAATAAATCGGAAAAAGACGAAAGACCCCCCCCTTACGATAAAATTGAAAAAAAAAAGACCCCCTCTCATGAAAAAATGGAAAAAGATGAAACACCCCCTCCCTATCAAAAACATTTAAAAAGAAGATACTTTCAAGAAAATTTAAAAGAACGACACACATACATAGTAAAAAAAAAAAAAAAAAACGATACACATGGCAAAAAAAATGTGTCCACCTTGGCTGCACAAATCTGTCTCCATCTGTCACCGTCTGCAGAGCTTTCAGATTACACAATGGCCTGGCAGGTTGACCTTCACTTAACTGTCTAACCACGGGGCCATGTGGTCCTCCATGTTTTTTATTGATGTAATGCGATCCTTTCTTTTGCCCGCTGTGTCCGAGACGGCTTGACGATTGATGTTACTGTAAAAGAGAGCGGCTTCTCAGAAGACTTGGGTCCCTTTTAAAGGGGAGCAAAATAAGTAACAGAACGTCTCATCTAGTTTGGATGGCCAGTAGCTGGATGGGTTAGAATACAGGGAGAATAATGCATGAGCAAATGAACCAGGAATAGTGGGGATGGAGTTTGTTATATACAGCAGGTTAATAAATAAAAAAAAAAAACATCAGGCATTTCTGTGAAATCATGTATCGACATACACAGACCTAAGATAACACAGAAGCAGTATACAAAAAGAGATAATGTGTAAAAGTTATACAAGCTGTTTATTGCAGAGCTTCATTTAAGGCTGCTTGAAGACGGATAAGAGATTTGTGGACGAGAACAAAGGGGAGGAAGAAGAAAGAAGGATGAAAGAAATGGGCCGGTTTGGGAGGTGGTATGTCTTCAGAGCAGAGCAATAATTTACAGGTATTGTAAAAGAAGGACGGGCAAGAACATTACTGAAATAAACATGTCAAAGTGCCCTCTGGAGGAAGAGGAAGCTTTATTCATTTCTACAGACATTTTTCATCAGAGGCGAGAGGAACAACTTCTGAAGTCGTCCCTCCAGAACATTCAGGTATAGCACAAAGTGCTTTCTTTGGAGCTTTCTTTCCCTGGTAAAGTTCAATTAAAAAAACCTGATGGGCAAGGCAAGTTTATTTCTAATTCATATTTCAGCAATAAGGCAATTCATAGTGCTTCACACAAGACATCAAAAGCAGCGTGACAAAGGAAAAACAAACATTAAATACCTGAATTGTAAAGATTTATAATCTTAAAAATTTATTTTTTTCACGATTTGTATTCATCATTTTGTCTTTACAGATTGTGCATGAAATGTAAAAGACCAGCATTATTTTGCACCCATCCCTTTTCAAGCGCTCTTCAATTGAAGCTTGCTGACATTGGCTCACACTTCTCCTTTACACCGTGTTCCCTCTGAAGCCGAAGTACAGATCAATGCGTCTGGGGGACTGCCATTTCATAATGCTCCCTCAGGCCCTTTCATTTACAGTAATAAAGGTTGCATTCCTCCAGGCATTTTGGCGAACATCTCTCCGCCCTCTCCTGCTACTTCCCCCCACCCCCCTCTCAGAGCAGCCTTTCCCTCTGACAGTGCAGTAGTCAGAGCGTGACACTGTATCGGCTGTATAATCCTAGAAAGGCCTGGGAGCCTTTACCAAAAGGGGGCTGCTAAAATGCTGAACCATATTATATTCCCCCCCTCCCCCTCAATCTCTCTGTCACGCACACAGAAACGCTCATACAGCCACTTATCTAAGTTGAAAAGCATCACTCTATTATGGGTGCCCTGTGTAAATGAGGGCCACGCAAGTGAGAGGATGTGTGTGTGTGTGTGTGTGTGTGTGTGTGTGTGTGTGTGTGTGTGTGTGTGTGTTTAATGTCAAAGGAAGGAGCTAGTTTAGCGCTAATCATGCTGAAGGTGATGAAGCTACCTAGAGACCCAGTCTGCGAGGTTAATGGAACACCTGTATGCACACAGTAGGAGACAGGAGAGCAAGAGACACGATCTGTGTAATGCGCACGTAGGGCTGCAGTCATTTATTATTTCACAAATCAAGTATTCTATTGATTATTCTGGTGATAAATTGATTTATCGAATAAGAAATATGGCGTATTTGGCAAAGCTGTAAAAGCATGTCCAATTAAGAATGACAGATGCTAGACAATCAAACATAGCAAGCAGAAGTTAGTGGTGAAAGTTCTTGTTTTGTCTGATAAGTTGTTAAATTGTCTTAAAAAGAAGAAAACAGACCGTTTTTGTTGAGACAAGCTCATAAACAGACAGCACAGTGCACTGCTCTCTCATTAAAAGTCATTATCTATCTCCCTCCCCCCCTTTAAATTTAAACTAATGATAGTCCTTACAGATGTTCAGATTAACAGCTGTGTAGGTATCGTAAATGTTTTATAGACATATGTTTAAAAGTAAAGGAAACAGTTGTATCTTCTTCAGGTAAGAGGCTCAGACAAGTTTATATCCCGGCGCTGTTCTTGAAGCAAACCATGAAGGATATTTTACAGTAAGTGTGATTGTCTCAAAGATGAAAACTCCCCTTCGTGCGAGCAGAGCAGAGACATTGCTCAGGACAGCAAAACTTATACAAGTTCCCAATGTGCTGCCGAATCGTGAGTTCTATAAATAAGTGCTCTGTGCCGTTTGTTTGCAGGGGCAGGAGGTTGTGTTGGGTTGGTGGCTTCCACTCCCAATAAATGGTAGTGGAAACACTGCACAGAAATTTAAAAAAATTGCAAAACACAGCACACTGTGTGCTGTACAGTTGTCCTGATTTAAACCAGGCCTGGAGGCAAATCATTTTCCACAAGGCTTTTTTGTAATCACAGCGTGATGCCAGCGTTATCTGTCAGCACCACAGAAGAAGAAGAAGAAACCTTCTCTCTCATGTGAATGTGTGAGTACTGTAGCAAACCCTGAAGGTGAAGGGAAGCAGAGAGGTGCAAAAACTTTAAAAAATAATGAAGTGACATTTTTAGATAATAATAATTAACAGATCTTTTAGGCTGCGTCAAACTCAATGTCACCTTGGAGGCTCCGTGCACCGATCTCTAAACAAATATTCAAATCTGATCAAATAAGCCATTATGTTGACAGCTTTCAATTCCATTCCATGACAGAAGTGTCTGCAGGCAACCTTTGAGGAGGAGAAATAGGGCGGATAAATTATGCAAATATCTGTCAATTTAGCGAATCAGAGGCAGAGAATTATCAGGCTGTTAGTCTCTCTCAGACCAACAAATGCTGCTAATACAGATGAAGGGATGCAGTGTGATTTCATCGCTGCACTGAAAGAGGAAGAAGAAAAAAGGGAGAGAGAAATGAGTGATGTTAAGATTGAGATAAATGTTCATGAAAACACAGGCTTCCATTCAGAGCTCCATCTCATCCAAATATAAAATTAGCCAAATGACTGAAACAAGAAAAAGGAGGGCGGGCATGGCGGACAGTCAAGTGAGGAGGCCAAAGAAAGAGAGGCTGACAAGGCGTGCTAAGAATGAAGGGATAAGAGATTATTTTTTGGATAATTGATAGGCTGTGAAGTGAAGAGAAGTGAGATGAGGAGCAGGAGAGACTGGGATATAGGCAGGAGCAGCAGTATATCATTCTGTTGACAACTATAGAGACTATAACAAGAAGATTGTCACTGGGTCTTAATCAGATGAGAAACGATGGAATGCCTGTCGTTAATTCCAGCAGCACTATGGCGTCTATTGTCTGCCTCTGAAGGGGTTCATCACAATCTCTCTACCTCCGCCTGCTGCTACACCAGCAAAAAAGCTGCCAGCCGACTCACCAGGAAACTTTTAAAAGCTGGAGAGAAACTAAACTCTCCCTGTGTAATTTCTCTCAGCACAAACATGGGAGTGAAATCCTGTTGGGCAACAGTTTTGTTTGGTGCTACACAGAAGCATCTCTGGGGCAGAAGCAAACAACAAATCTATCCTCTCTTCTCAAGCAAGCCATTAACAGGCACTGTGGAGTGTTAAAGCATTTGTTCTGAGGAAATCATAACAGAAGTCTGTTACAAGGGACATCCGAATGAACACACACCATTACACATGACTGCACCGAAGCTACCATAACGTTTATGTACAGTTCCACTCCATTCATACAGCATGCTTCCAAGAAAAGCAAACACACACAGAATAAAAAAATCATTCTCTCGCTTCTTCCTGCTTTCTCTTCTACACAGAACAATAAAAACGGCTCCCCCTCCCCCCTTAGAAAGCACATCTCCTCCATGTTTCTTCTCAGGTTTTTTCGTGTTAGCAGTGCTGCTTAACTCGGGTTAAAAGACAAGTGAGACAGGACCAGAGTACCTCCTCACTATAGTGACACATTTTCTCCGCTACACTTTCACTGCACTCACACCACCCCAGAAATGATTAGTGAAAAGGTATTTTGATTTGTTTTGTTGATCTATGCATGTGGTAGTGTGGAAAAACTGTGGCAACTTACTACTTAATCTTATCTCAAATTCTATGTTAGTGTTTTAGACAGATTTTTCATCCTTCTAAGCTCAATTGCAGTGTTAGTAGAGCAGGAAGATACTATATGCGTCACAAATGGGGATTGAAGCACATGACAGATTGCAAAACCTTAAAGGTTATAAAAGGGGCTTCAGTCAGTTAAGTCTTTAAATATACACGTACGCAGGGGAAGGTGCAGCAATCACATTCAAAAATATAATTAAGATCACGATAATATTTCATAGATTCAGGGCTTTGAAGGGTGGGGAGAAATCCATGCAGTAAAATGTATCTGCTACACGTATGCATCAGCAGCTTTAAGATTGTGTTTTTATTTCCGAAATGGAAATTATTTTCGTGGGCATGACTGTGAGAGGGTCTTTACTTCTAGAGATGCATGTTTTATTCATTAATGTATGCATCACACAAATCCTCCGCTCAAAAACAAGAGAGAGACATTGAATTGGAAGTGTTTTCCCTGAGAGAAAAATGCAATTATCAAAGCTATGTATGGCTAAATATATAAATAAGGCAGGAAAAAGTGTTTGCTTTACAAGATGAATAATGTGCTGCGGGGGTTAAGGCATCCACTGTCTCTCCACTGGACTTCAATGAGTTCCTTTTTTTTGCCCAAGAGTGATTCATTCTGTCCAGATACAAGTCAGCACCTCTTCATTTACATCCACCTCTGTTCTTCCCCTGATATCAAAGACATGGAGATAAACTTCAGTCTTTAAAATGGAGGGGTCACATCTGTCATTGCAAGTGGTGCATGTATGGACATGTATGTATTTATGTATGTATGGACATGTATGTATTTATGTATGTATGGACATGTATGTCATGTAGGTATGTACACTATGTATGTATGTATGAATGCATGCATACATACATTTGTGAGTCAAGAATTAAGATGTTTTTAAAGTCCAACCACGAATACATTGTTTTTCTTTACTTATCTATTAATCATTTCCCTTCTTTCCTGTGATATCACAGACACACACCATAGACAAAGTAACCTGCATCAGCAACATCAGCTACTGACGAAAATGTTTAACAAACCAATCATGTCCAAACTGCTGAGACAGGTCCAAACACAGTGAGGGGTGGAGGTATGGGAAGTGGAGGTGGAGGAGGTTATCTGGTATAATAAAGTGTAAAATTACACAGCACTACCCACACCCAAGTGCCATGTTCTGGACGTTCATGCAATAATGTGGAAATGCAATCAGCAGCACTGACTCTATTGATCAGTGCAGTGCACAACAGTTATCAAGTGTGATGCAAATTTGACAGAATCAATATGGCCGCAATTCTCTGATGGCAGTTTGGAAAGACATGTTGCAGTTCACAATATAAATATATAAATAATTAAGCCAAAAGGTGGCAGTCGAAGCCAAACTACATGATTTAATGCACGTTTCAAATCAAAACAAACGAGAATGGATGAGAAACTATCCACTGCCAGCTGAACTGAAAGCAAGGAATAAGGGAGCATTTTGGAACTTTTGCAAACAGTGGAGGTCGAGCATTACAGACGACTCATGCAATGTGTAAGCTATGCGAAAAACAAAGTAAAATACTGTAGCAACACGGCTAACCTACGTCTACAAATGACAAGGTGCTATAGCAAAAACAGCTAGGCTTGCTACACAGTGCCAGTGTGTGCCTACTCACGCTATTTAATCCCCTCTTGTTAGTTCATTACAGAAACCAATGTAAATGTATTGTATTGTATTTGCATGCATTAAAAGCTGTGGGATAAAAAACACAATATTTTGATTTATTTCTAGGATCTCTGATGACTTGAATTTAAAGTGCTTGCAGTTGTCGGATCCTTAAAACTACTCTTATTCTCCACACTAAAGAGCAGCTTTTGTGGTGAATTTTGTGTAGGTCATGGTCACTATCCAAAATCAACGTGTATCACAGTGTGTATATGTGTCCTCTGTGTCGTGATATGTATTGTATCATGGGGTTGTGGGAAACAGCTCTGTTGAGGCAACTTGAGCTGTGCAGTGTCTTAATGTTCAGGTAACGGAATATGGACTTTGATGGAGCAAAACTCTGTTTTAAGAGTTTTACAAAAAGGCAGAGTAATATCATCCAATTTTCCTTTGATCCAGGGGACTTTAACAGTGGCCTCAATTTTCCAAATGACTGCAGTTAGTGGAATTTATCAAGCTGACACAAAGGTGTGGGTTTTAATGACTTTCTAGGGTTTTCTTTCTTTGCATTTTGAAAACTGATGTTAAAAAGGAAAACAGAATTCTGAGGAAGTGAAGCCTGATTGTTAAAATGCACAGTGTGAGTTAAGTTACACTCTTAGGCTAGATAACCTTTGCCTGTCAACTTTATTTTTCCTGCTCTGGCTCCTCATGGTCATTCTCCAAATGACAGTGAAGTATCATCACAGGCTCAATGACTGATGTTACCTCTGAATACTGAACCCTATCATTTTTCTGCAGTTATTGCTCACCTCTGCAACACAATGACATTTTAAAAGCTGCATATCTTAACATTACCATGCACACTCAATTGTTTCCTTCACAATTGCTTAAACACAGAATTTTTTTTTTTTAAATATTAGTAAATGGGGATATTCTCTTCTTCCTCTGTTGGGCCTCAAAGGGAATCTTGTTTTAATGAAGGCTATTAAAGCGACTGTTCTGCAGCAGGACAGAAACTATTGTGGCAGTAGAGATGGACAATAAAGAACCACACACAAACCCAAACTCTGATGAAGATGGTTTGAAGTGTCCATTATTTTTGTCACAGTTTATGAATATCCAAAGAGATGAAAGAAACAAGGCTTGAGGGAGCAGCAGATTGAAAAACTCCATCATGTCTTAAGAGGCACAAACGCTAAATGTCTCTGGCACTTCGGGATCCTCAAATACAAAACGTGTGAGAGACACAAAGGATTTTCTATTTGCAATCACACCAAGTATGATGACTGTGTATGTATAACTCTCCATGTTCTCCTCCTCTGTCCTTTGGATTTTATCAAATCAGTCTCAAATTCAATTAAAAGAAAAACTTGATTTGTCCTCGGGGGAAATTCAAAAGCACATTGAGCAGTAGCATGAAAGGCAAAAACATACAGTCAGTACTGTCATGGATTGTATTGACAACCAGGAGCTTTAAATAAAACAGAAAACAAAACACTGGCACAAATAGCCTCTTATAATTGTGGCAACATAAGATGAATAAAGCTACACATTTTGTTAATCGATTTCCTGCAAATTAGTGTTGAAAAAAAAAAGACTGATCACTCTATTTCTGATCAGACTAAATCAAACAAACATGCTTATCCATGTACCTGAACCTGCATTTATATGCTAAGACCACTATATTGCATTTGTTTTTCTTTTTAATGCAAATAATATCTATCCTGGCCGCTGGTTCAGCTCACGAGCACATACCCCATGTACAGAGGATACAGTACTCATCTCATTAGTCCCGATCCAGTCACTGTTATGTGCATGTCACCTGACTCTTTCCCCACATTTCCCGTCTTTTAATGTCTGTCCGATCAAATAGAGACCTAACATTTATTTAAAAGAAAATCTTTCCAATTATCTACATGACTGAAAAAGGAAATTATATGAGCATACATACACCAAGGAAAGAGTGGGCTTCTTTTAGTTGTTGCTTTTTTTTTTTTTTTTTTTTTTTTTTTTTTTACATTTTAGCCTCATACAATTTTTAAATATGTTACAACACTCATCGCCTTGAAAACTACAAAATGCCTGATGCTTTATGACTAACAAATTATTAATTGATACAGTAAATGAATCCCATTTTTAATGTCACACTGTTGTTATCATGGCAAGCTACCACAGTGAACCTACAGTAACTCATTCCTGAATAGAAACTCTGAATGCGATGCAAAAGTCATTTTAATAATGGATCTGATGCTGTTAAGTCCCATTAAAAAGGCAGGAGGGAGGAGGTCACCAGGAGTGGGTTTTGTTTCAAAGCACCATTCAACACCAGCTGGGACATGAAAATAGTCTCAATCTACATGGAGCAAGAGCAAGAAGCTGAGTGTTCAGTGACCTCCCAGTTCCCCTCAGTTAAGATGAGAACAATCACATATCAGACTCCAGCAATAAAGAGCTGACTCTCCCATGATGCATCTGTCAACACTCATCCATGATCACTCACAGGAGTACGGCTTCATTTTTTTGTGGCTTAAAAAATTAAAAAAACAAACACTCACTACTGTAGAGAGAGTGTGTTTCTTTGCCTCTGCAATGGAAATGTTCATTACGTTTTCATGGGCTGAGCCGAGCTGTGCTGTGTCATGCAACACTGGATTGCTTCAGCCTTAGTGTTCATGTTATCCTCATTGCTGCAGGGGTCAGCTGGAGTGCAAGGCTGCATTTCGGTTATGGGACCAGTTCATCGCCACCACAAACAATTTTCAGCACACAGACAAACACACACACACAACACACTCGTGCACGTTCACCTCATTTTAACCCTTGCTGTGTTTGTCTGCATGGAGTGAGTTCACATCACAGTCACTGAGCGGATTTACAGTACATGTCACAGAAATGTGGGATGGGTCCCTTCGTTTGTTTTCGGGAATACTTACCATTAAGTCTTTTGTGAGCATGTATGTCATTTTATGTTTCACTCTGATTATTCATAAGCTGGTTATTTGAAGGTCACCAAGCAAAGCGCATGACAGAGGAAGCACCTTTTCAGCTCATAACGGGTATAAAGAGAGAGTGACCGAACAAGCGACTGGACTAGAGTAAATATTGGAGAGGCTTTTACACGCTGGAGAGAGCTTGGGGGAACGGTGGGCTGTAAGGGCGCGTTCTCATTGGCCATCCGTACCGTGCCCAAGCACGCTTCAACGCTAAAGTCCAGTTTGTTTTACCAGTGTGACCGCTCCGTATCGTGCTCAGGCACGGTACACTTCCTTGGCTTTTGCACACTTCGGAGAGGTGTGCTTCGGCACGGTACACTTCATGCACGAGCACAAGCACGCGGGTACACAACGCTGACAGCCTTCATTATGGAGAGATCCAGAGTTTCATGTCTGTATCAGACTAAAATGACTCAATATAAGACACAAAGTAGCTGTCATGCTCTCTGTGTTGTTCTCTGATGTGCGGGCGTCCGCGCGTCTGTTTTATTTTTTAATTTATCTATTGCTGTGTCTGATTAAAATGGCTTAAAATAAGCTGTAAAGTCAGTGAAGTAGCTGTCATGCTCTCTGTGTTTTTCTCTGATGTGCAGACGCAGACTTGACTGCGCATCTCTTTTTCTCTCTCTCTCTCGTCCGCCTGTTTGTAAACTGAGCACGCTTCATAATAAAATAAAGCGTGCATGTGTTGTATTACAACGTTATGTACAAGAGGTAATCGTGCTTAAGCACAGTTAGTCCTGGCCAGTGTGACCGCGGGCCGTGCCGGCCAGTGTGGGAATGGCGCAGTGGGGGGCCAATGTTGCTTGGGTACAGCACGGTACAGATGACCAGTGTGACCACGCCCTAACTCCGATACCGAGCCGGCACTGCTGCTGTTGGTGAGTAATATGCTTGTTATAAACTTTGTGTCTCATTTCTTTGCATCATAGTTATCAGTTGTTTCAACACAAACCCATTCAGTCTATATCATGTAACAAACAGAATGTCAGAATAACGTTACTGTCCCCTGATGATGAGTTAGCGACGCAGGCTAACCTTACATGTCAGAGTTATTTGGGCAGACTTTGACAGATGCACGGCGAGAAAAGTTGTCGACACATTAGCGGGTGTTTGAAAGCCAAGTCAGCTCATGTCTGCAGAAGTTTAGCCCGTAGCATGATAATATAGATAGCATATTGTCCTGGGTTCAGGTTACGATAGCTCCGGCTGCTAATTATCTGAGCAGCACATATGCAAAGTTTCTCATGTGTTGAAACTAACATTACTGTACATACTCTGCACAGTAGAACTTTATTCCAGCTTTCTAAAAAGCCGATCAGCATAATCTCCAGCAACAAATGCAACCTACAACCCTGCCAGAGTCTTCCAGTCTAACGCGACAGGTATGTTTTCATGGAGTAACGTTATCTTAAAAAATACTTTCACTTTTGTTCAAATCCACAATGGCTGCATGATGCATCATTGTAATTTAGGAATGGCACACTGCATTTATATTGTGACTCTTTCTATCTCTCCAGCTGATTTTCAAGCTGAGGACTCTGCTCACCTTTCTGTTACTTGGTACAGCATGAAGTGGAAGTGAGAAGTATGTCACGAACAGAGCAGTCTGCCTTTTCTAACCAACAGGACAACTTCAGATTTTGAGAACTTCCAAAAGCACACCCTTATGTAGGCAGAGAAGCAGTTTGGTCACAGCCCACCTGTATACAGAACACTGACCTTGGTTGCAGCTACTGATTATAACCACCAGAACGGCCAACTTCCTGCTCAAAACTGTGATGGACACAGGATGTAAGTATTTAGAATAACAGTTGTCTCACATACAAATGTATTGTTGCTGTTACCTAAACGGTTTTGAAAATATGAAACCACTCCAATACAAAATGCAAATCCCTAATGTCTCAGCTAAAGGAGCCCCCTCTTCATATGAAGGTGAGCTGACACAGCAGTCCCAGCAGCCTGAGGGGGAGGGGGGGGGGGGGGGGTAATAGCTTTACAAATAGTAAAGGTGTTGAGAACCCTCAGTGGACGCCATGCTGCACTTTCTGATCCCCCTGTGGAGGAGCGTGATGGAGCGGGAGAGGAGTGCTTGTTTACAAGCTGAGCTCTTAAAAAACATTACGCTGCTCTCTTTTTAGCTGCAAGTGCAAACAAGCTCCATCAGATTCTCTTCTTCTTATGTGTACTTAAGAAAATCTACCCCAACACAAAAGCCTGGCAAGCTCAGATTTAGCCGTCACTATGGAGTTGGTAAGTGGAGAAAATGTCTTTGGTTCATTTATTCTTCACCACACTGCTGAAAGTTTTGTTTGTGGGGTAAAGGTTGATCAGGCAGGGTGATGGGTGAGGAGAGGGTGGACAAAGCACGGTGCTCGGATGTCCATCTGGCAATGCAGGAAATCTGCAGCAACATTTGTTGGCAGAGGGAGGAGAGACCAATGTATTTTCTCTTCTGACATCCTGTCTATAAACATCCCCTATATGACCCATCTATTTTTCCATGCTGTTTTTTTCATGTGCCTTAATTCAAGCCCATATATCACCAAATACATTTAATGAGTTATGTACAATTGATAACCATGGTTGTATTTGCATGTACTTTTATTTTCAATTAAAATAATCAATAAAACAATTCCCAATGGTAGTCTATATTTCCTCATGCATAACTTTTGGAGGATTTTAAAGGTCATACATATAATTTCAATGCATGTTTTTGCCCCTACTACTATTATTGCAAGTCACTTCCCAAAGCATGTCATTAGTTCAAGAAATTGGTTACCTCAGTTATTTACAAGATGAGGGGTCATCCATCAGTGACCACTGCTCTTTTAGCCAAGGGTATGCTTTACTGCTAGTTTGAGTGATAATAAGGTTCACAGTAGAAAATATTTGAAATCTCCATGTTTGTGTTCTGCAACAACACGTATGACATTTATGATGAAAATCAAACCCAGCAGGAAAATAATAATTGGACATGGAGGTTGAAAGAGAAAGGTGGTTGGATGTTGGCATTAGTGTCATTCTCAATAAGCAGTTTTTAGACAGTTTAAAATTTTAGATTGATAGGACAATAGAGTAAAGTTAGAAAATCTCTGGACAGGTCAGCCTCCCGGCCAAGAGGGAATGATAAATAACACAGCAGGGCAGAGGGAGTTAAAGTAAGTTGTTACTTTGGTGAGAACTGAAGACAGTGTTCTATGTGATGGAGTACTTATTTTATGCAAAGTTTAAACATCTGCAAAAATCTGTGACAAACTGAAAGTAATTGCTGACCAGAAGTAGGAAATCAGTCCCAAAACAAAAAGTGTGGGATGTTTTATACAAGTAAACGTGTGATTTGGATTTAATGACAAAAACATGTCAAACATTGATCTGTTCTAAAGAAAAAGGAATCCAATAGGCTACATGAGAGACTGAAGGTAAGCTTCTGTTTTTCATACATGATTTTACGAAAATGTCAGGAAGTAATAGCCTGACGCCAAATCTTCGCCACAATCTGGTGGAGGTTATAGGAGGTCTAATGTGGTGCAGTAAATATTAAAAACAGCCCGGAAATGTAAAAGTCTTAACAAAGTTTGTGTACATTAAATATGAAACAATAAAAACATCCAATATAAAACCTGAGGCCTCTATCTCTGACTTTTCTCTATGTGGGGTGATAAAATGGTGCAAGATTGTTGAAAGTGTGAGAAAACTCGCTGCATACAGAGTTTATAACAGCTGTCGGCTCTGCCGAGGGTTGAGGTGAATATATTACTCTCACTCAGTAAATGTCACAAATGTCATTTCTAACCGCTGAATGTCACACAGACTGCAGGGTGACTGCTAACACCTCGGAGCGCCATGACATCAATTTTCCTGCTGTTAACATCCTGTATCCTTGCTTTTTAAATACCAAACCAAATATCACTTGTTATGAGCCAAATAAATATCAATACGGTATAGAGAGACTGAAGGTGATTGGTTGATGTGACCAATTTGATTACTGCTGGAGCATTGGGGCAACAATGCTGAACCACATGTGGTGATTTTATAGCTTTATAGCTGCAAACAAACAAAAAAAATAGCTATTAACTGAATTATTGGGGGTAATGAAGTGAGCATAGTTAATGAGCAAGCGAAGCCTGGAACTCTCTGAAATAGAAAAATGAAATAGAGAGAGCAGCTTAAAAGAATGAAAAGCAGATCTCAGTAACACTCGCTCCTGCTTCAGTGGAACTCAAGTCATCAGTGGATGTGATGCTGATAAACATTCAATTACAATTATTATAAAGTCCCCTCAATAATAAAATAGTCGTATCAACTCTAAAAAAAACCCCTGCATAATTGGCTGAAGTCTTTTGGTAAGTCTGAAAACCACACAGTTAATACAGTATCTTTGTATAGCAGGCATACCACAACAATACTGCAGATAAAAACAAGAAGAGGTTAGTGCAGTTGTTTCTGTTTCCTCTGAATGTATTCGTCATGACAACTCTGACACAGGGAATGTTGAATAAAAAGCAATAAATATTCTGTCTCAAGAGTGTAAACATGGATGACAACAGATTTCATTGAACTGCTCATTTGTTTGACAGGCCACCGCATTCAGAGAAGAGGTGACCATCATGTACAATAAAAGTAAAAACTATCTAAAGCGATTACGACCAACAAACTGAAAAAAACGTTTGAAATTGATGCATGGAGGGAGGGGAAGTGCAGCATGTACGGCAAACCAGTCAAGGACACTAGAAGCATCCATCTACTAGGAAATGAATCAGAAAGGAGAAGCAGAGTTGATGGTGCTGGTGGTGCTCATGGAGGTGTGTTTCAAGGCTGGCAGATCATTATAGGCAGACATGACACACTCACTATAAACAAAGAGGAATTAGAGACTCAGCTGCCTCTGACCTTTTGAAGGTGAAATGCGGTGAAGGAAGAGCGACCCCGGAGTTTATTGATCACACAGTTTATCAGCAGTCCACACACACTGCATTAACAACACTTTGACCTGTCAGGATTAGGTGTGTAAAGCTGATATGACAGAGACAAGATGAGCATGATGTAAACACAGACACAACTCCATCCATCCTTAAAGGTGGATTAAAGCAACTCCCCAGAGGTTCAGTGTTAGGTAACTGATGATGCACAAAGACTCCCTGCAGTCTACTGTTGAGTAGGCAACCCATTCAGTCATTATCAACACAAACTAAACCTCAGTGTAATGGGATTTCTACCTCATTTTCTGATCAATGCTGAAGCGAGACAGAGTGCAAGACACATTCATCAGCTATTGGTGTGTATGTGGACACATATGTGGGTATGTGTGAGTGCTTGAAGGGTAAATCATCAGTAAAAAGTCAGAATCTCCCTTCACATAATTACCAAAATTATTGGTAAAACAGAAGCCTCCTCTAGAAATGTTGAATGCTGTAGTGAGTTTGGGACCAAAGCAGTGATTGCAGCTCTCTGATCTTCCCACTCTTATCATGAAAGGTTAGAAATAAGGGAGTGAGATTGAGTTTGTAAAGTAAGTACAATTCTGACGAGGCAAGAACAGAAAGAGTTCAGCACCTTGCCCCGGAGCGCGTTAGCCTCCTCAGTCTTTCCGAGGAAATTGGGTTTTTGGGCCGGAGAGCGTTTGCCCCCACAGGCACTGTTCTCAATCCAAACCTCAGCCAATACCAGAAGAGAAACATCATGGCAGCAGTCCTGGATCAGTGGTCAGAGACAGTTTCTGTAAAGTGATGCTCAGATCACAAGAGCTCTGAACTTCTCTGGTGATGAGTCCTTGATATACACGTCCAGCTGCTGACGGAGCCTCAAACACTCTCCATTTGTTACGGAGTCTCCATTTGACATTTGTTAATCTGATCAGGGACTACCTGGACACAGCAGTAATGAACTTGAGCTGTCTGATGAATTTCCTATGAATGACGACCAAAAGGAAAATAAACCAACACAATTGCAAGAAGCAAGAATGGAAAATTCAAATGGACTGTTCATGTCAGGATGTGTTATAATGTGCTAACTAATAATGCTATAAACATATTTCAATGGAGTTGAGTTCGAACAAGCGGTCCTATCTAACTAATTCCCTAATTGTATCCGTCACAGAATTTAAGAGTCAAAGTATTCCTTCCTTCTCTGCCCTTTACTTAATGAAAACTGCCAGTGATACCACATACTGAACTGCATTTAGTTCAGGAGTTTCCCTCATTGGAGTAATGAGGGAAGTTGCTTGTCCCTCCATGATGTGTATGTGTCTCTCCCCTTCTCCTGGCAGGTGGAAGCAAAGCCGTCTGACACCAACATAATCACTTCTAAAGTCCAATCACAAAATATAACGTAAGACACATCAGACAAGACCTGACATCTGTTCTGTTGTTCAATCATTTAATATCACTTTTTTTTTTTTTTCAAATCACCGGATGTGCATGGATTCGGCCTTTATTAAAACAGTTCAAGAGGATTTACATCGCACAGGGAGTTGAGATGAGAAGGTTGATGATGATGCCACTATTTTGTATTATTGTAGCATTAACCACAGCTCTACATATAAAACTGAAAAACCATCGAATCATGTGATTTCATCATCTCTTATGCTTTGGGTATTTTCAGGAACATCACAGCCCTGGGGGAAAGTACACAGAATTATATGCATAAGCACATAAATCTTTGAAAAGGTGTTGTTGTGATGAAGTCTTTGGTAAGGAAAATACGCCACTTTCATTCCCACACTTGAGTCAGTGAAAAGACTTCTATCTACCGACTGATGGGAGTCAATTGGTGATGTCAGATATGATAACTGGCAGTCGGCTGCAGGTACATACTTCTACTATTTTCAGACGAATCCAAGCTTAAAAAAAAGACACCTTTCCAAAAGTAATAGAAAGATCATTATAATACAGACCTGTCATCATCTGCACTCCTAGACACGGCTGTTTATATTCACCCTGTGAGGCTGTGGCCGTGCATAGTGAAGAAGAAGCCTCAAAACAAGTTCATCTTCATAACGTGTTTACCAGGATGCAGGCGAGCAAAGAGGGAAATCTGACTCACAGATTCAACCTCACACAGTGTTCATGTCACTTTCTACATATCAGTTTGGTTTGGTGTTCACATTGGAATAAGAATGTGAGTGTGGGGCAAACACTGACGCTGCAGATGGTGAGTGACCACAAGATAAGCTTTTGGAAGATGAGGACCATCTGAACAAAACAATGCATGTTTACCTGACAACCACAAACAAATCTAGATGTAATGATAAACTGTTAGATAAACAATGCATGTTTACCTGACAACCACAAACAAATCTAGATGTAATGATAAACTGTTAGATAAACAATGCATGTTTACCTGACAACCACAAACAAATCTAGATGTAATGATAAACTGTTAGATTCTTGCAACCCCTATACACAGTGGTTCATTTGTAATTCCTAAGGTCCAGGAGTATACAGAGATGCTGTTTCAGTAGGGCACGGAGGATACAAAAATGCACAGGGGCTCAGGCACAGTGGAGAATTCACAATAATGGCTCAAAATCAACGAAGAGCATAGCATAACTGAGGTTTGGACCTAATTAGTCCGTTAACAGAGACAGTTGATGTTTCTGTTTAATGTCTCTCCACCTCTGTGCACAATGACACACTCTCTCACTTGGTTGTCTGTATGATCTCTTCCTTTCAGAGGTTGTTCTTTAGATATTAAAGAATAATCAACTAAAACTCCAAGTTCTATGGTATCAAAGCTAGGGCCTGTCTCCACAGACAGACAGCGCTTGCACTGGCAGCGCTCATTTTCATTACAAAACCAATGTATTTCAGCGCTGGGCAACCCTGAGCGCAACAACGCCCTTGGCACAGCTTCTTTTTTTTTTGTCACTGTTCTCACAGTTGAAAACTGTTAAATATTTAGAACAGCCCCATGCCCCTCATTGCACTTCTACCTTACCGACCAATCAGAATCAAAACAGGGCGGGACTTACAACATCAGCTTTCTCAACAACAATGGCTGAGAAGACGCCAGTCTGATTAATCTTTTCAAGGGTACAATTTCCAGGTGTAGAGCTGCTGCTGATGCCAGGACATGACTCCTTTATTGTTTTCTTGGTGATATTTTCTTGAACTGAAGTTAATATTAAGCACACGGGGCTTTCTAAAACACACCTAACCAACATAACCAGGGGAAACAAAAGTTAACGCTCGTAACCTAGCAACAATGAACGTTGATGAGAAGCTCTCTGAAACAGAGGCTGTGAGCTCTTCCAGTGCAAAAAGCACTTTCTGTGGACACAGGCCTTTATACTTATCACAAAATGATCACGTCTTTGATTTCTGTTCCAGCACAAAGTTTTTTCAGGACCCAAAACAAAGATGAATGTCTGAAGTCACAATTTAAAATACTAACAAAAATAAATATGGTTCCACATCTTTTTGTTTCCTTCGTTAATTTATTTAGCTTCTGAAAACATGTGATGGGGAGGTCAAAGGAAAACAAATCAATGTTTATATTGTACAGCTGAATGTACTGTTGTAAAAACTGAAAAAAATAAAAATATTTTAGTCTACATGCTACGTGCTCTGACTTGCTTGAAGCAGTATCACGGTTGGGAATATGAAAGCCGATAATAAACTCAGTGTCAGTAATGAAGTCTAAACTGAGGTATCATGAGGGCAGCAGAGCATGTGGGGAACGATAATGAAATTCAGTGAGAGGGAACAGGTTTGAGATAAAAATGCAGGCGTAGAGCAAGCAGAGAATGAGAAATGTCTCTTTCTGAGTCATAAAACTCATTACTGCCAAGTCTGGTTGAGGTTTGAACAGTGACACCAAAGCTCTGTGAGATCTGGGCTTCAGGCCCACCATGATAGCATCCACTTCCCAAGATGCTCCAAAGAAAGCAGTTTGTGTGACAGCTGGACTCTCACTCTTTACCATAAAGGGAGGCTTCATTACCACTGTTTCTGTATGTTGGCTCATAGATTGGAAGATTACAGCTCTCAATGGAATGGAGATGTTGTAAAAAAACAAAACAAAACACAAAGGTCATGAAAACGGGTGTTGTCTACTGGAAGCAAAAAATGGGCCAGGGAGCTAAAATGGGAAATGGGAAAATTGGTGAAGATCTTCCACCAATGTTTCTCCATCTGCTCCACCTCAGTGTTATTGTTCCACTGAGCCTATCAGAGAAGGGCAGGAGTCTGTGAAAACGGAGCCTAGACAGGGGCAGCTCACCTTGACCCTAATACGCTCAATTAAACCAGAAGCAGAGGGGAAGTATGAGGTCCTGATGGTGTCTGGCTGAGAGCTCTGCTGCTGACATAATTCCTAGCCCTTTGTCCTTTGTCTGTGTTTTACTTCCTTGATTAAAATAGCCGCCTTTAGAAATGCCGGTGGATTTAAACAACAGAGAAACAGCAGCCAAGAGGACTAGACTTTGAAATACTAAAAGGAATTGTTGCATTTTTTCTGCGGATGTCTCTATTAATATTGTGTTTGAGTTCTGACATTATTTCCTCTTAATACCATTCATATCATATAAATCGAGTTTTTTTGCTATTCAAACCATGTGGAAAGGTAAATATGGTGTGGAAAAAAAGCGACCCAGGAAAAATGGATTAAAGTGCCTTGAACCATAGCAGTCTTAATCCCACGAGATCATTGTCATTTTGCCCGAGGCAGAAAACAGCTAATGCATTCTTCATCCTCACTCACATAATATCCTCCCTCTCCTAAACACAGACTCTACTGTGACTTCTTTCTTTGGCCACTTCAAAGCTTAAAAAGAAGTGTTGAATTGAAGCATTGACCGATTTGAGACAGAGCAACAAAACGTGTTCAATCACCAGGATGCAGTTACATTACATTACATTTTTGGAAAGACAATGTTAAACACCTTGTGTTTAACCAAAATCCAACCGCTTCTACCTCATATTATGAATTCACTGAAATAATAGTCTGTTCGAGAACTCTTATTGGTCAGAGGTTGTTACCAGTGTTAAAGAAGCTTTACAGTCCGACTGAAAGGTGCAAACAGTAGAGTGAAACAGTAGATCCTTCTTTACCTGAAGGAGATATAAAAGGTTAATTCTGGTAAGACTATTTCCATCCCAGAATAGAGCAGGATGCATAAATTACATTCTACTGCCATAAAAAAAAAAGTCTGTGATCCAATTAATCTAACGACATGTTACTAGAACAAGGAATAACGCGTTGTCTTTCTCATATTCCTACTGTTTGTTTTTATTCTTACTGAGATGAGCCTTAGGGGAATGAAGGAGGGAAATAACAAAGTGAGGAGGGAGATGATGGAGAAGGACAGTCGGCTCCAGAAGAGAGGGGCCTTGCTGACCCAGATCCAGGCAGAGTGGGGATGATATTAGCAAAGCAATCAAGAGATGACAGTCGTAAGGCAGGGTCACACTGAAAGGGAGAGAAGTCTCTCTTTCTCCATCTCTCTACTGTAATAACTATTGATTTTTCACAACCAAAACAAGTGGCTTCTCTCAGCTCACAAGTGGCTGCATTGAGAAATTCAAAAGAAATACGTTATAAAAGAGGAGTGTGTAGAAGACAGTGTGAGGTGTTGATGTGATGTGTGGGAGAGGGACTGAGGCTCACAGGTGGGTGACCTCGTCAGCTTTTGGCTTGGATGTGCTGAAATCACTGCAGGCATGTCCCAAACTTAATTCACCAGAGATGATAGGGAAGTGGAACTTATAGCACAAGAAGTTGCTCATGTTTTCTGCCAATGGGCATGAAAAATGATTACATTTTGGGCAGAGTTAGCCAAACTTAAGTTTTTTCAGGTATGGCAAAGATTAAACCCAGACCTCAGAGAAACTTTGAAGTTGAACGCAGTATGCATAATTTTGGTTTTGACATATTTTTTTTATGTTCACTGTATAAAAAAAACAAAAAAAAACTGTTCTCAACACGGTAAATTATTTTCCTGCTAAAATAGAGCGAACTAATTTTGGTGACACAACATATATTCCCAGCGGTATTCAAAATTATCCGCGTGTAAATGTTGTTTGCTGAATGTGGCTAATGTTAGCAGTGGTAGCACTGCCAGCATTCACACTGCATCTCAACATCTACATGCCTGTGCTGAATGCTTACAGATAGCTCCAGTCGATGTGTCCAATTCAACCTGACAACTCACCTAACTTTATCGCCATATTTTAGATCAAAATACTGCCAAAACACAATTCTCTTACAAGATGCTATCCATTCACTGTGCTTACTTGTTTACATTCGGGTAGTAGAGCGGGCAGAGCAGGCCCATTAACCGGATCTACATTCCAGTCTATGGCTGCAGCCCCAGCTAGGGGCTCAAACACTTGACAGGCATTGTGGGCAAATATATTACTAGTCAGTCTTACTTACTAGCTATTAGTTCTGGTGCCGACTAGCGAGGTTGAAGATGTTTAACTGTTTAGTCAACTAAACGGGTGCATCCAGGCACGGAGCCTATGGCTCATTGCAGAGGGGGCGGGGACCAATAGTGGGCCCTTAAACTGTCTATAGGCTATATAGCATATGCTGTAGCCTATATAGTAATATAGTATAGCATTTATGGTATAGTATTGGCTGTATGGAGAGACAAGACGGGGCGGGACAAAGAGAAATGCCGCTGCAGATTACAAAGGGTGCTATTACAGTGACAAGGACTTATCAGTGAGTGACCTGCTGATGTTTAAGCAGAACAAGTGCTGACATGTCTGTGCGCATATTCCACCGATTAAACAAGTAAAGCAGACTTCATTAGCCGGACGGGAAACCAAAGACAGAAGGCAACTACAGTTTAACATTCAGTGAAGTTGGACGCTCATCCAGCCAAACAGACAATACAATAAAACCACACATTATCAACCCACGCACCACAACAAACTTTGTAAACAGTGTGACAGCAATTGCCGTTCATACAGTACGATAACCAAGCAGACACGGCGGTCTACAACACATACACCCACAAACAGAAGACCAGCATCTAAGCGTAATCACAAATAATGATGAAACAACTAAGTTTTCATCAACACTGTTGCTTTCCTGCACGGAGCTAGCTGGGTGCTCCTCGCTAACATGTTTATTTGCTTGGCTAGTTTCGTTTACGTTAGTGGAGCTAGCAACGGGAGGAGACTTGCCAGGTTGAGTTGTTGAGGGTTGAGTTGTCAATGAGAAAATATTTTTTTATTTAGTTTTTTACATTTTTAATGTTACGAAAAACTGTGAGGTAAACATAAATAAAGCAGACAGACGACTAGGTTTTTAAAACTCCAGACAGCAGCGGGGGCCCAGCAAAGGGGGTGCTAAGAGGTGGAATCAATGACATTACAAACAGACCACAGCACCCCGCTGGTGCTGTTTGCTGCCGAAGTTGAGAACCCCCTTGGCAGTGGAGGGGGGGGGCCCTCTCTGCTCTACAAAATACATAGTGTGTCTTGATTGCGGCAAAAGAAAAGAGAGACTCAGACCTAGTCAAACTAACTTTATTCGAAAATTCAACTAAATAACAAAATGCATGTTAAATTTGGCTCAAAGTGGGCCCCTTGAGACAACAGTGGGCCCGGGGCGGCCGCACCTTCTGCCCCCACACTCGCTCCGCTACTGGGTGCATCCCTAGACAAGTGAGTGCTTGCTGCACACGACATCTTTTTCCTGCTTTCATTCTCTATTCTTGTTGAAACATTTAATTTTAATCAACAGGGATATCTGCATCAATCTTAAAACAAGTTTTACAAGCAGCAGCTTTCATTTTCAGTTTATACTATGAGGGGAAAGACTGTTCAGTTGTCTGATCAGCTGAGGTAATGTGAATTCTGATCGTTTTAGAAAGAAGCAGGAGTTGATTATCTTTTCTGAGTTGTATGTGAGGATTTTGAAATCAGCCTTGGTGCAGGGGTGTATATTTAACCTCTGTTAAGCTTTTAAAGCAGTGATTTGAAATATCATGACATGTGTTTCTGCACCATTAAATAACTACAGAAGAATCATTTTTATATTTGTACAGCAAATGCACAACCTGCAGGTCAAGAGGTGTGATTACTGAGTAAGCCTCCTTACTGAATAATTCAGACCTGATAGAGGCTGAAGAACAAATCTTTGTTGTCAAAAGCTCAGCTAGACGCAGAACAGCAAATGACCTGTAGCATGCTCGTAATCTTTCAGATACTTAATGCTCTCTCCTCTCTGCTGAAAGACTTCTGCAACAACTGTTCACAGAATTGAAAGCAGCCTCTCAGTTTCTGTTGAGGTGGGAAAATGCACTTTCAGATTTCTCTGCCTTTTAGCAGAGCAGCCTCACTCAAGCTCGTAAACAGGAAATGTGCATCCAAGTTATCCATACACCCATAAATATGTTAAGACATAGACATGTGCCATTATGAGTTGCACTCTGCAGATGGTCATTAAGGCTTATGTCAACATTAGGAAGAAATCCAAATTTAAATTTGGCGGATGGCACTCTTAATTAATTCAGAGTACATTTTCCAGCAGGCCCAATGACTGCACATAAGAAGGTACATCTGAGTTGTCTGATCAGAGTCCCTGTTGGGAGATTCAGTTCAGCAGCAACAAACATTAGGTCACTTGCAGAACGACGATGTAATGAAGATTATAAAGGAGAATTTATATCAGACACTGAAATTAAAATTGCTTCCTTTCAAAATTTTTTTTTTCTTCTTTTTTTAAAATCTTGACAGCAGACAGAGCGGATAGACTGCAGCTGTTCACATTGTGAGAGTGCTATTGAACTGATGCTGCTCGGTGCAACAGCACAAGCAGGAAGGCAAAAAGGAGACTCAGCTGAAGATATTAAAAAGTCTTATCGAGTGAGTGATTAGAAAAGAGTAGAGAGCTGCAATGAATTATGCAAAAAAAGGATAATTCCTCGTGAAGGCTTTTTTTAAGTGCACCTCATAGTGGATGTTAACATGAAATAAAAAATATTAATATGTAATTAGCCAGATGTAAAATACTAAAAAAAAAAAACTATTTTTAAACTTCTCTTTTTCACAATGTGTTTATGCTCAAGGCCCTGAGGGCACTTTGGGGAAAAAAGAGAGATCACTGAAAGCACTTCTAAAAGTGCCAGCATGCCCCATTCACAGAAATTAGCTTCAATGGTCTGGATAAGATGCCACGCTAAAACCCCCGCTGTGTGTGTGTATGTATGTGTGTCACGTGTCAGCCTCTTTGGATTTTATGCTACTTTAACCACGGGCCAACCCCCTGTGGTTCCTTGCGTCTTAATCACTGCAGGGGTGTGCAAGGGACAATGCCTCCCTGTTTATTTGACTGAATATAACCTAATACGTGTAACAGCCGGTGTTTATGTGTTTGAGTTTATGTTCCGCCTCTGTTATGGAGTCAATTATCTGGAATCATTTCAATTCAGTGTGTGCTCCCTGTGCACCTGTGCTGCATGGGGCAGCAGTTCAGCTGGTGAAAGGCAGGGAAGGGTTGTTAAAAGCGTGACCTTGCTCCCCACTTTCTCCTCTTTCTCCTTCCTTCACATCTTTTCGGCAGCAAAGAACAACATCAGACATGCACCTCATCGTGACATCATTTTTCTGCTTAGAGTGAAGATTTACTCCGAACTTCCTCATTATTTAGTGTCTTTTTAAGCCAAATACTTCATAGTTGTGTCCAGATGATTTCACTTCTAGAAGCTTTTCCCCCCTTTTTCAGAAGCAGGAGAAGGCGGGCCACATGTGGACTCAGAGTCAGCAATTAACATAATAAAAAGGTTCTCCTGCTGTATCTGAATGTTAAAACATCATGGCAGCAGATGACACACGACAAGCCTTGAGCCAAAGCGTAAAATGTACTTAATTCACAGTCTTTATCTCCTCACAGCAGGACTGCCTATTAGGTAAAGGTAAATGTGTGCTCAAACACAACCTGTAATTATGACTTTTAGTCCTTTTCAACATCGCTAATGCAATATATTAATGCAAATTCAATTATTTTGTTTCAAATGTTAGCATTACACTAACTGAAATTATGGCTTTAAATGACAGGTGAAATGGATTGGATGCACCAGCCAGGCTTTGGACTATGCTGGCCACCGTATGATCAACCTTACAGAGCCGTAAAACACCACATTGAATGATTTTACACTTGAAGCCCCCCAGTGAGGGTTGAACCTCAGCAAGGAGCAAAGATAATGAGTCCTGTTAACCCAGGTCATTACACACAAATAAGACATAAAGCCCAAACCCACCCCCCACCCATGTGCCAGTGGTGCCCTGTCACCTCGCTCAGGGATACCATGTCAGGGGTTGTTCCAATCAGTCCTCGCAGTGGGTAACCCCATTAGTTCAATTCTATCTCATCAGCGGTGAGCAGACCACCACAGGGGTCTGTACATTCCTGTAGTCCTGAGGTCCAGTAGTAATCCTATCTCTCAGTGACCTGAGATCAGGTCTGACCCTGTAATTGTTCAGACCAACCTGGTCTGACTCACTGTCAGAATTGTGAGATCTTTGCAGGAAGAGAAACAAAGCCAGACAGAGCTCATTTTGTTGACACAGCAGGGAAGTCAAGCAGAATGAATGATGCCATGTATCAAATAATTTAGACCATCAACCCCCCACGAGAGCAGACCAACAGCGGCACAGAGTGTGTACTGTACATATACACATACACAGTTTTTACTGGATAATAATGTATCATTCTTTTTGTATAAAAAATATTCAAGACTATTAAGACAACAATGATGTGAACAAGTATTAATCCTGCGTTTGTTCAAAATAGTTTCCATGGGAAAACCCTCAAATAATGGGAAGGATATCTGACTCATATTGTGCCTATTTGTGGTTTGTCTGTGGCATGATCAAATGTTTATTGGGACATAGCATAATGAGTTCTTCATAGCTTACCGTACCTTTGGTCTCTGGTGGATGGGGATGCTAATCATAGACAAATGAGATCTTTGGAGTATGGCTCTCTGCATCTGCAGAGTTGGTGAATATGGTGAGGCTTTAAAGCAGAAAATACAATTAAAATGTTCATAAATCTGGCCCTAATATTTTGTGCTTGCCATCTGTTAATGTCTGAAAAAAGAATCAGGCATGCTGTTATGGAGTTAGATCAGTCTCAATATTCACAAATGCTGTGTGCATTTGGAAGGATTCACAAATGTATTTCAATACACACAAATATATTTCATTCTATATAAATGTAAAACAAATCCACAAATAAAAAAATAAGATTCACAAATGTATTTCTGATTCACACAAATATTTATAGTGTTGTATTTTTTTTAAACTATATTTGTGTGTGAATCAGAAATACATTTGTGAATCTTATTTTTTTATTTGTGGATTTGTTTTAAATTTATATAGAATGAAATATATTTGTGTGTGCGATGAAATGAGATAGAATGTGAAAAAGACAAAAATGATAATACTTACAATGAATGTGTGGAACAATCTGCATCAAGAGATACATTAATGTAAGCGTTGGTCTGTAGAACAGCTAAATGACTCCTCAGAGACTCATGCTTCTCTACAACCGTCCTGCGAGAACATTAGAGGTCAACTGAGGATAATTTGGCTGTGAGAAAGGTCAAACTGGAGACATGCAGTTGGGAAAACTCTTGGGGACTGTTATAAAGTCCCATTTGGGGACTGGTAATAAATGAGTCCCAGAGGGGAAATAAATAATGACTACAATTTTATGTTACACTGAAAACTCTGCTCTTTTTTTCAGATGATGACACAGGAGAAGGTTTGCATTCACACTTTAAATGCTTTCATTGTTGAACATAACAGCACTACAATTTAAAAAAATATATATATATATATTTTTTTTAAAATATATATATATTTTTTTTTTATGCAGTTGCAGCATTTTTTTGTTTGGGTTTGTCTGTGTAAAAAGAAGTCTCTGCCTCTGTTTGGAAATTAGTGGACAATGACTTTTTTCAATGTAGGCAATGGCACAAAAAATAATCATGGTAGGGTTTCCTATTCCTTAGTTTGAGGGAAGACTTTTTCACAGAAATCAAAATCAATGCGGCAAAAACAAATGAATTCTTTACTTTAAAGTATCCTGAGTCATTTTGATGCTTGATACATTTGTAGTGAGGAAATACATTCCAAGAGAAAGAACATACATAATACAAATGATCAAAAAAGCTTTTTTGTCTTTTTTTCTGTACAATAAAAGACCCAACCGTTTTTCTTTCTAAACCATTAAAAAAACAGACCAGATAAAGATAACTCTTCTTTAGAGCTGCCTCCCTGACCATGGGTGCACTGCAGCCTCATTCATCTTTAAAAGAGAGTGAATCTGCTTCTTCTCAGTCTAAAAACCTCAAACTCTGCCATCACCAGGTTATTAAAATCACTTTTCTTTTCCCCTCTATCTACATGCACAGAGCCAATTGCATGTTCATGTACATTCTCTAGGAGTTCCCCAAAGTCCTTCTGGAAAAAGTTGTCATGTTCTGATAAATAGAAGTACATCAGGCGGCTTCATGATGAAAGAAAGGGCAAATTGGAGCCACTTCCCTATAATTAAAAAGAACTTCTGAGGTTTTGAGGGTCCATCTGAAGGTTAAAACTGGTTGGGATGAGGTCAATATTTTATATAGTCCTTGGCAGAATACATGCAGACTGAGAAAAGCAGGTTGTAAATATGATGTTATTACAGATACACATCACACCTCCTGCATTCATGTGATTTATGTTTCCTCTCAAAAAGCCAAATATGTAAATCAGACTCTGTAGCTGTAAGTCACCATAATGTGTTCTTCTATTAACCAAGAATTATGTAGATATTCGTTTCATTGAGGACATATGATTTAGAGTTTCACAGAGAATTAGATGATCAAAATAAACAACATGGTGTAGAATAAAGAAGCTATATTATCACTGGATGCATGTAAACAAAAGGTTGACAGCTCTGATTTTTTGTCTTAATGTACAATTGGTGCTATAATGATTTGAAAAGATTACTTGAAAAGCCTGCTGCATATAAAGACATTTTTCAGTGTTTTGTTTTTCTTGTGAATACAAAGGTAATACAGTACATAGCAAAGGAAAATACCCAACAGAGCAAATACAGCATCACAAAAACAAATATTTCTCATATACAAGAAAGGCAGACGAGCTTAAAGGATTTCAGTGAAGAGAAAAAGTATCCAGCAGGCCTCCATTAAGCTCTGCTAACTCTAAGCTAATTCAGCTATTCAATTTGCCATCTCTCCTCAATCCATGAATCAATCCAGCTGTGCCATCGTATGACGTTTACAGGCCTAACCGGTCCTCCATGGAGCCCCTCACTACCACAGTGGCCTAACAGACTGTTGGGGCATCAAGACAAAGCCTCACAGGCCTGAGTCCAAACTGAACCTTTACCACATGTACCCAGACATGTCAAGTGATTTTAAGTCACGTGTGGGTGATTCATTATGGTAACGACTCGTTTTGTTTCTCTGTAGGGAGGCAAAATGGGCTTCATTTTTCAGAAAATCAACTATTTCCAAACACTTCATAAATGGTACAGCTATTGATGAATTCTGATAGGTCCCTATCTGCTCAGTGTGGCTCTTAGCCCTGGCTCTAGGTGCGAGTTTATAGCTCAGTGTCTGTGTTTTGTCGGGCAGTGTAAACTGGATCTGCATCTCGGGAAGCACAGCTGATGAACTGCATAGACAACATCAAGGCCATTAAAAATAATAGTTTAACGCCTAATTTTTTCCACACTTTCCATTTGAGCATGAGTTCTGGAAGAGAAAAAGAAAATGCACTGTCCTCAGCTAAACTTGTTCACTTACTTTTACGAAACCTGTTTATCTGATTGTTGCATGCAAAAACATTGAAAATGTGTTTTTTCTGTGTTGATGTTTGCTGTTTGCCCTGCTTCTGTTGTATAGATATTAACCAGAGGCATAAAGACACGATCACAAATTTATCCAATTACCAAAATACTGCATGTATTTCATCCTACGGTAAACTGAATCAAATGATTAGCTCTCCTTCTTGCTGCATTTACAAACATACTAAATGGCTCCAAGGTACATCATAGTCATTTGCTGACCTTAACAAGACTCATTTTTCTCATCACTTTCACGATAGGATAAATGTAGAAACTGGAGACCATAGAACGTTCACAAACTTAACACTTGCCTGTCAATGAGGCTGTGTACTCTAGCTCACACACACACACATTTCACACGTCTTTATGTGCACACACTGCTGATGCAGGTTTGTAGTCATCCACCTACAGTGATTGCTTATTCTAAATATGTGGAGATAATTCTCCATCAGGTGCAGGATATGAGCCGTGAAGACCCCTACTAAACGACTCTGGCACTGAGTTACCTCTTCAAGTGCGGAGCTGACTGTTCAGGGATGACTGGAATAAAGCCTTATCCCCGCCTTGATTCACAAAAGCCTGCTAGGCTCATGTCGTCAGTGGTACAGATTTGCCATACCATGGAGTACAGTACATGTTTTAATAGACTTAGTCACATTTCACCACTTCAAATCATTTCACCTCTAGAAATTTTTTACAAGGTATAAGAAACAGTTAATCAACATGTTCCTATGTGTACAACAGTTATCCATGTTGTGTAAATAGGTAAAAAGTAAATAATTTGCTATAACAAAGTACTAATAAAACCCGTACATAAATATGAATTAAGCATTTTCACTCCCGAATACCTGGGTAAGACACTCTAGTGTTCTCCTCTCCTGAGTGACTCAGCTTTTGAAAAAGATGACACATAGAAGAAGAGATCGTGGGCCTATCCAGGGGTCAACTCAAATGTGCTGTAGTTTCAGAAGTCCTCCAGCTATGCCATTGCTAAGTTTTTTTTAATTTATTTTGTGGGGGCCTTTTTGCCTTTACTGGAGAGGAAAGCTGAAGAGAGACAGGAGACGATGGAAGGAGAGTGCTAAGATGACATGCAGCAAAGGGCCAAGGTTGGATTCGAACCCATGGCCACTGCGATGAGGACTATAGCCTCCGTACATGGGGCGCACAGCATAACCGCTAGGCTATCCAGCACCCCTGCCATTGCTTAATTGAGCCATTTATGGGAAAAATGACAAAGAAATACACTTTGCATGGACCCTGCAAGAAAATGCTGAAAAGTCATCTATACACTATCCTAAGCCATTTATGACTCAATACTTCAAATCACTCTGTTGCAATGAGAAAACAATTCCTCCAAAAGCTATTAGTCCTTTGCTATCAGTGGGAACAGCAGTAGAGAGGATAATTGGGTATTGACAAAAGAGTGTGGAAAGCGAAGACAGCATGCAAGACCACTCTCCAATTTACTCTGTCATCCTGAGGCTCTGATTATGCTGTTTGTGAGCACATAATTGGGGCAGTGCTGGATGAAAACAACAATTTCAGAGGTAAAGCGTCACATTTAAGAAACTTGCATTAAATGAATCCACACATTTAGTTGGGATGATGCTTTGTGAGTATTTCCAACTACTCATGAGACCTGACAGCCCCATGAATCCCAGCCTCCCCGGAGCTGAATTTACTTTTATTCAGTGGGCTGAGCATTTTTTCTCTTGAAGCAGAGGGCGGTTAAATGCTTCTTTGGGTTTAAACTTGTACTAATGGCTTGTTAGGAATTAATTGCCAGATTGCTCATGGTTTCTCCAACTCATGTTTTAAAAGGTCTGTCATCTACTGCTACTTTAAAGCACCAATTAGGGTTTAACAACATTTGAATCTGAATCTGATGAGGCTGTTTGCTAAGGCCAGGCCACTGTGGGTCAAAACCTGGTCAGGCACATTCTTTCTGTGTTAGTCGGTTAAAATGTTGATAATTAACGTACATACTGTCTCAATTATGCATTTGAACGTACCTTTAGTAAAAAAGAAAACCTTTCTGAATGTATGCGCACTATAGAGAGCTGTTGTATGATAGGTAAACACGGTGTAAAATCCATGTGATTTAAAATGCTTCTGTTATTTCTTTCAATATGTAACCACCATTAAACGGCTTTTGTTGATTTTTGATCATTTGTAGTAGAATAAGTCCACTCCACACATGACTACTGACACAAGTCTACTTGACACATCCACCTGGCCTCTCTGTTGCTCCGTGGGTTTTGTAACTAAGACCACTAAAGGCCTCGAGGCTGTGCAGAAGAAAACTTAGGCCATGTGTTGTGTGTGTGTGTGTGTGTGTGTGTGTGTGTGTGTGTGTGTGTGTGTGTGTGTCATCAGCAGTGAGTTTGCTTTGTGGGGGTGATTATTTTGCTTTTGGGGTCAAATGGACTGTTAAGAAACTGCAGTTACTTGCACTTCATCATGTTACCAATACATGACCAATCTTATAAGTCTTAGAAAGTTTGACATTTGAGTTTATGTGACATCATTCACACACACTTTGACATGTTGAACAACGCTACTTTGTTCGGTAGAAGTAAAAGACACATACACATGATAGTGTCTACTGAAGAGCGGAATCGAATATAAAGCAAATATCTGTACGGATGTTCTGAGGATATACGAAGAACAAAAACAGGAGTTGGTATTTGAAAAGGATTGAAACTGTGGCTGGGAGCTGATTAGGGCTTTGTAGTCCTGTTGGGGTTTAAAACGATGCATTTACATAAGGTGCATGCTCAAACACACATACACACACACAGGACAAAATGCAGTCCTATTGCGAACAATTCAAAACACTGTCGGGACTAAAAAAAAGATTACAACATAAAGCCTAAATCTACTCAGTGAAAGCACAGCTGATCCAAAACACGGAGCGTGCAGGGTAAAGCCTGGAGCTGCTCCTCCTGATAAACAGAGGGGAGGTGCAGGCCTGCAGAGAGCTGAACGCACTGAAGGGAGAATATCAGCTCTCCTGCATGATGACCCTGCTTCATCCTCTCACACTGCAGATAGTGCTGTTTCTGAGTGTTTGTGTGTTTTCTGCTTTTGGAGACTCTGTGCTGCGTTCAGTGTCCTCCCTCCTCTCCTCCTGGTGTCAGACTTAGTTAAATGTAGCACAACAGCTGTATGCTGTGTGCTGGTGCAGCTTATCAATAACTCTGACAACATGATTTATGATACACATTTCACACATAAAATCACTGTAATTGCTTCCCAAAAGTATTTGCTTCTTTCTTTCACGGCGACTGAAAAAAATTAGAAAAATGAAAAATGCAAAGTACTCGGGCACAGGAAGCAGTTGGTTCATTATTCAGTAAACTGGACACCTCAGTGCATCAAGGCTGATTATGTCATTAGTATGTGTTCCCATTAGCATCTGTTTATCTATCTTTATCAGCCATTATCGTTTCAAAAGTTGTAAAAGTCAACTTATTCGATATCAGAAAAAAACAATACACAGGTGGGTAGAGGTGTTAATGATCTAGCAAGTTTGAAATAAAGCCTATGAATTATAAAGCATTTTTAACCAAGAGGGAAATTTCACACGTCTCTCTGATACATCTTCCTCCTTGTTGACATGCCGCCAAGTCAATCACAAAGGTAGCAACGCCATGCAGCATTTCCTGCTTTTGCCCGTTTGCTTCTAAATGGGATCATGATTACAAATGTAACACCACACTGTGTTGAATAAACTATGGATTGAAACACAAACTCATCAGGAAATGTTAAGAAAAAGAATAAATCAACTGAGAGGTATTATAGCGTCATTTTCTCATCAGGTTTCAAACCATCAGGCTTCAATTTGCAACCAGTGGAGTCTCTTTCTAGCCTTAACGCAGGGTTTAAGCACTTCTACATTTGCTTCAGTGTTGAAACCAGAGGCACTTCTTACTTATACAGTGCAGTATAAAACCAATCAGACTAACTGCAGGTGCAAATTTGTATTTCTAAAGATAGAGAGGTAGAGAGACACAGAGAAAGAGGAGATATTTAAATGAAAGCATAAAGCTATTGTTGAAATGTACATTTCTCACACAGCAGAGATTTCCATTCAGGTGTAATTGCATAAATTTTTTTTTTTTTTCCCTTTGCATCTTCCTGCAAGCAAAAATCATTGTCCACTTATCAATCTACACGTGTTCCATTTCCAAGATGTCTATGAAAATCACAGAGAATGGGTTGGTAACTAGTCAATAAACCACTGTGGCTTTATAAGGTCCTGCTCTGAAACATGGTTGGGCTTGGCAGCAATATATAAAAAATTACCTAAATCCCAATAATCCACGGTTCACATCACACCCTCTGGCACATCCATATATTAACAAAGAAAAATATAACATAAAAATGAACAGTGTGGATTTATTGGAAACACATGAGGGAACAGGAGATATAGTGTGTACTGTGACTACTGTATAATTCAATATAATACAGTATATGGCACATGTTGTAAAAAAAAAGGCATCGAAGAAGAACCACTGTAGAATTCTATTTGTCGGGGGGACGTTAAAGACGAGCTATTAAGTCCAAATTCGTTGTTTGATCCAGTCTTTAAACACGTTTATTTCTGCTGTCAAAATGGGCATTTTAACATGGGTGTGTATGGGATTTCGAGGGCTTTTGCAGCAAGCCTCAAGTGGGCACTCAAAGAACTGCAGTTATTTGAACGTGGGCATTGGCCTCAGTTTCCATAGCCATAAGTCTTTCCTCGTCTCCCTCACTCGTTCCCCTCTCACTCTCTCCCTTCTACATAAACTGTTCCTCTGAGCACCCCTACAGGCCTGGAGCACGTCCATGATAATTTGATTTGCTGTGACTATCTTAATGCAGATCATTTCTGAATGTGTTTTTTATATTTGTTGTTGTTTATGCATTTGCAGCACAGTTGCTGTGTTTTGTCTTTTGCATGTGTTCCTCAATTAACATAATTTTTTAATTTGCTGCACACTTTTCCTAATTTTGTATAATTTCGGCCGTTGAAGATCATCATTTGGCCACTGCAACGATTCCATCAGAAACATGCAGCTTGTGAGCAGCGGACCTGCTGTTATGGAGGAGTAATTGGATTTTAAACTCTGAGCAATGTCTTCTAAACAGATTGCAGCGAGCCAAATTACAAGCATCATGAATAATGCACAAACAATCTGCTGTGAGCCCCTGTCCTCACTGTCAGCCACAATAGACAACCATCCCTAATCGGAGGTAGGACACTAGAGAAGTAACGTGTGATGCCTCTTTAATGACAATGGAAGCTCTAAAAGCTTGTGTCATAGAACCACCTCCTCCTTTCTCGCTCTCCCCCTTCTGGTGAGGGGAGTCCAACATGTTTGATAAACAGATCACCTCTGGAGGTGAGAGGGGCTCCTGCTGCCACACACACACTGACATTCTGAATTAGCCGCTTGTGTTTCTAACACAATGTGTCCCTAATCTGTCCACAGCAAAAAGCCTCATTTATACTATAACATCATTTGCCATTAATAAGAACATTGCCATGTCAATACTAACAACAAATAAGAAGCGTATCAAGAAGAAATGGCAAAGAGCACAAGAAAAAAAAAAAACATTTATTCAGACTCTACATTCCATGATGTGTTTATGAGACAATGCAGTCATTCAAAGAAACTGAAATCCAATCTGAACATCTGCTGCACTGTCTGAGTTGTCGGCTTCAATTTCTGCCCCTGAGAAACAAGCTGCTCTGATTGGTCCTCCTCCTTACATTCTGCCTGAGATGTGTTGACTTTCATCTTCTACTCTATTCTCATCCTATTTATACGCTGCTGCCATTTTTTCCCCCATGCACTTATGCATGTGTGTGTCACAGCACAAGTATGTGAACATGATGTTTTGTGTTGGTCAAATACACACACTCATTTCTCACGACTCATCACCCAAGGCAGAATAATGACAGTACATTCTCAAAGGAAAAACCTCCCTCTCCTTTTCCCAAGGACCTACCATAAAAAGCAGTGCTATGCAGGTTTATTTTATTCTAATTAAGCACGAGTCAAAAGAATGCTGCCTGTATTACAAATCACTCCAGTGCTTTGCTTTGTGCCCTCTCCCCTCTGGCCCTCAACACTGAAAACAAGCAGCTTCTGCTTAAACATTAAGATCCAGAAAGGTGTGAGCACGTAGAGGAGTAGAGGGTTGACATACTTGTTTTTATTCTGAAAAAAAAATGTAAATAGTTTTAGCCCCGCTGTGGTGATAGAGGTGCAGCTGTTCCTGCAGATAAACACTGGATGACGCATTCTTTTACACTCTGGTAAAACAGCTTAGTCAGTCACTGAGTCTGGGACCCCTGACTGGCTGAGGTCAAGGACAGGTAACAAATGAACACACACAAAACCTGCACAGCTATGACGCATTATGTGGCTGCTGTCTCAAAAAACACCTTGTTGTTCCCTCACATCCTTTCCTATCTGATTCCTGCATCAACATCCACACAGCAGATATCTGATTCTATTAAGTGATGAACACTACCACAAGGACAACGCACATACACACTAATATATCACAACACACTCGGTTTTTACCAACACTGTATACTGTACAGATACAGATAAGACTGCTCTGTCTGATAAAGATGACAAAACAGCGGTTTTCATTATGTAGCTGCACTGAAATGTGGGGTCAGCTTCAACGTAAATAAGGCAATCTCCTCTGAAAGATGGAGGATGAGGTGCCGGGTGTCCTCTGCTGCTTCCTGCGTCGCTGCAGAGATAACGAGGAAAGCAGAAGGAAAGACGATAAAGAAGCTCCAGTTGTTGCTGCCAGAAGTTTGGAAAATATTCCAACAAGGTTATTGGATCCGCAAAAAATTGACATTTTAAGTGGCACAGAAAAAGATCAGTTTTGGAAATGGCAAAAACAGTGAATTAATATAGTGATGTGTTGGAGAACACGTGGAGGCCTATGACCTGTAAGGTATCTATGGAAACACTCCTCCACCACTCTCTCTCTCTCTCTCTCTCTCACCCTCTGTCACTTTCCCCTCCTTTTCCACCACCTCCATAATTGCTCTCTAAAGATTTGTCGATTTGGCTCGTGTGTTATTTGTGAGTCTTGTTGTTCTGATGTTGATTTCTCCACAGATTGGTCTCTCTGCAGTTCCCTGCAGGTGACCAGTCAATAGAGACCTGCCGTCAGCAGATGAAGCATGCAGGGTGAATAGTAGATGGAGCTGGATGTGCATTTTTTTGCAGTTTCTGTGAGGATGTGCCTGAGAATATTCATTAGTGGAAGCCTCTCAGGCGGTAGTAGCTCCCTTTTACATCTGTTGTGCCAGGGTTAAGGCAATACTCTCACAGAGGGATATCGTAAGGCATTATGGTTATCTGTGTGAACTGACCTTTAGAGAAAGCAATAAAGCTTCATAAGAAGTTTACTGCATACTCATTTACGCTCCCATGCTTTAGTACATCTACTGCTCAGCAGACAGACATATTGACGACAATGGAAGACTCAGATGAGCAGATCTGCAGAGACTTTATACATCCTGAAAAATTTGTTGAAGGGACTTTTTTTTAAGTAATGTTGTTTTTTTCACTCTGCAAGAGAGAGGACGTCAGTCCTGATAAGTCTTTGTGTTTCTGGAGTTCATGCATGAGCATCCCATGCAGAAGAAAAGCACACAAAGACGCACAGTTCCAGGACAAGCACACCAGCTGTATTTGTATCAGTCGGTAAGAACGAGCTGAGAGGCTGCAAGGGAGAGTTAGCGAGAGCAACGGAGGGAGGCGGAGAGTTGATCGAGAAGCGCTCCCACCGGCACACTAAAAATCATCGTCGGCCCAATTTCACAGGAAGAACTAAAGCTGTCCGTTATCTGTTAGCTCATTGGCTGTCAGACAGATACATCCACACACTGAAGGATGATGCTCTGTATATCTGTGTGAGTCCTTTACACACACACATACAAACACATACATGGAGTCATATCCTGATTTATTACATACTGTAGATTATTTTTATTGTGTACCTGTGTCCCCCCTGGGGGCTTATTTAGTCGATATGGGATAAGGAGATATTCTGTGTCTCTGGTTCTTTCCATCTGTGTGTTTCTCAGACTTTTCACTCATTCCTCCTTTGCCAGCTGCTCTTCACTCTTTAATACCAAATAGCTTTAAGCACAAATAGATGCATTACATAATCATAATTTAGCTCACAGTATTCCTGCTCTGAAAAGACTCAAAATAACAGAGAGCAAGTTTCTGGGCAACAGAGCTGAGAGAAGTGCCTCCACTCTGGTGTTTTAATGACACCATAACATCTTCTTGTCAGGAAACATTTGAAGTCAAACACATTCTGGACCCAGAGTTTCTCTCCGATGCCTGCTGCTCTGAGTGTTGCCTGCAGCAACAGTATGCCACATTCTGAGATAATAATTCACGTCCTCGTTAAATCATCTGGACAGCTCTTTGCACTGAGAATCCTTCATGTGCCAACACATTAAATGGGGTTGTTCAGTATTAAATACAGAATCTCTAAATTTATAGATCATTTACTTAATTAAATTTTTGATTTACATTCTAGTTTTTTGATTTAACTGTGCCCTGTGTGCTCTTTTTTTGGCTGTCCTTGCTCTCTGCTGATGTAACACTGTAAATGAATCTGTTGTGGGATGAATAAATGTGTATCTTATCGTATCTTATCTTAAATACAACACTTTTTTTGATGAAGCTTTAAATACATTTTGAAAGTTTGTGAAATATACTGATAATCACTGTTGGAAATAAACATTAGGAAGATCTATATATTCATTTATTTATTTATGTAAACCTGCAGGAAGGGAAGGCTGAAGACAAAGTGGCTATCAAGCCTATTTCTGAGATTTAAGACGCCATTAGCATCTCTAAGGAATATGTCAACATGGAAAGAATTATGAACATTGTTTGCAATAACTTCCTGGAAGAAAAAAAACTCTGTCACATACAAAATAATGGCACAGAGCTGACAAGGGCGAGGAAATGAGAATGTTGATGCCTTTTTAATTTCACTGACTTTCATAGACTATGGTTAACTCTGACACTTGTCTGACTGTTTCAGCGCTTATTGCAGTAAAATACCCAGATCAGAGACATGCTTTCATTTATGCATTTATGTATGAAGCAAACCATTTATAAAGAGTTACCTAGGCTGCGTTCACACTGCAAACTTTAATGCTCAATTCAGATATTTATGCTTCGAAACGTTTTCTTTTAGTTAGGCTGTTCACATTACTTTTTAAATGTGGCCTAGATCACACTTCTGTGGGAATCGAAATATATGAAGATGGCAGAAATCTGATTTGATGAGATCAGATTCCATGTGACCTGTGCTGTCTTCAAATACTGTCTCAATTCTCAATTCCCCCCAGTTAACTTCAACATTCATTTTTGTACTGTATATACCCCCTGTTTTTATTTTTATTTTTATTTATCTTATCTATTCTGTTTATTGTGTATTTGAGCTTTCTTGTCTGTGCTGCTGTAACGCCCGAATTTCCCCTCTGGGGATCAATAAAGTATTATCCTATCCTATCCTATCCTGTTCCTGTTGTCATAAAAAAATCAGGTTCAGATCACTTTTCCCTGCAGTGTGAACACAGTAAGCCATTAAGCCTAAGATGTGACTGCAGGTGAGCATTATTACCTTTGTACAGAGACAGGATAGCTATGATCGGACTGTCTCACTGTCGTTAGGATGTGCTAAGCTAACTTACTGCTGACTGTAGGCTTCTTTTTCAACAGACAGTTGTAAAAGTGGTTTAGAAGGAAAGATATTCAAAAAAACAGAAAAGTACATTTCTTAAAATCTATCATGTTTAGATGTGTAATGGGAACTGTATAGCCTGAATGTTGAATAAAGAATAGGTTCAAAAGAACAGCAATCATCCCTGTTCTGTGCTGTATCTTCACAGGATTGAGTTTGTTGACATTTCTGCCTGTGGATAAGATCTCTGCACAGGAAACAAAGCTGTCAGTGTTTTGAAGCAAGCTGAGTTGTTGGCTGTGTGTCTTACCTGCTACCTTGGAGTTATGGCAGCTTTGTTTAGGTGTTCCTTATGTTGCTGCTTCGTTCACAGATAACTAGCGGAACCAACTGGAATGTGGCTGCAGGTTTGTGAAGTGAAAAACTAGTTTGGCCAATAACATGTCAGAAGGTTTTTTTTGGACCTTGCCATCATTATCTAAGATCTGCTCATTTTAGTTCTAATAATACCATGAGAAGAGGGGGACACCACTGACAAGATGGTGACCTTAAAATCAGGACTGGACTGCTACACAGCTGTGCTTTAGTTCAAACGTCGCCTAGTTTAAGGTAATGTCTCATTTACACCCTTACTTAAGGCATAACTTCCATAGAGGTTGTACAGCAGGCCACAGACATATACGATTTCAACAGTCAAACACATGCCAAGGAAGGTGTGGAAGTGGGTAGAGTGTTGGGAGCATTGAGGCCTAAACCCTCCTTATTGCTCTCTAATGAGACAGCAGGATGTCATTGAACAAGTATAAAAGGAATGCATGCAGATAAATGGTTACAATAATGAGTCTGTAATACGCACCTTTTACAGTTTGGATGTTCCATCACTTATAAATAGCAAATGGGAAATAGAATGTCATAATGAGGGAAGAGCAACACATGTGGGAAAATCAAACCACAACCTGGTACACACTGGGTTGAAAAGGAAAACATCAGCTCAGTCATGTTACAAAAGGCAAGTCCTGTGAGGCGGAGGGTGCGTTCACATGTCTTACCAGGTGATTCAATGAAGCTCCAGGTGTTGCTCTGTGGTATGAGGACCCCCTGCTGAGCACCCCGCACTGTGGCTGATGCTGAATGGACCGGCTTAGGAAGAAGAGAGACCGTCTCCCACTGGTTGGTGATTGTGTCGTACCTGAAGAGAAAATACAGATTTTATTTTAGATGAGTTAAAATATGCCAAATTTAAAATCAACATCAGGAAAAAAAAAATCAAGAAGAAAACAAAGTGGGGATGCAGGTCAAGGTTGATAATTTCACTGATAAGTACAAGTTATGACCCCATTATTTTTTAACATGTCCACAACAAGGCATTTCTGAGTAATTTGTACGACTTTCAATGATTTATAAACTATTTGAAGTTGCTACCTAAATTAATTCACAGTGACTCCAGGGCTGACATATATAATTAGCAGGATGCTTACACCACCAGGGAAGATGAAAAAGACCAACCATTATGTACAATGACAGCAATTAAAGCAATTACACAAAGCAACATTATGTTTGGAACTACAAGCTATTAGTCTCTAGAGTTGGGCTGTGTGTCAGCGTTGAGCTCTGGACCTTTCTCACCGAGCCGCCTTTGGCAAAGACTTCAACACTCAGCCGACCCAGACCGAAACACACACACGAGGTAAGATGAAAGAGTCTGACACAATGTTTTGGGGTCTCATGACTTTGTGTGCTTATCAGAGATTGAGTCTGCATTAAGATGTATTTTTCTTGACTTTCCATTTTTGTTTTTTTTTGCCCTGTGTCTCCATTAGTGTTCTTTGTTAGCAGTATTATTCTGTGTCCACGGGCCACTGATCAAAGCAGCCATCAGCCTTTCAGCCGGATAAGACCCCATTACAGAGCCACAAGCTGATACTGGATGATTTAATCAAATCTACTAATAAAGTAAGCCATCTTGATTAAGGTAGTCTCTTTGTTATAAAAGAGAAACACCATTATGTGGAAAACAGCTAATAATGTCATCCAGGACGACCAGCTGAACACATCAAAAATTATGTCATTTAAAGGCATCTTGTATAATTTTTCACTGTGGTCAAGGGCCTCCATGGAGTGGGAACACAGTGTCACCTTATTTGTTTGTCCTTTCTTCCATCTGATATACAGTTCAAAGACAATCAGATGTGCAGAGCTATATTTTTAAGTCTCAGGAAGGCTTATCTGCGGTGAGTCGTGTGCTATTTGGAGTTGAATTTGAATGACACCTGGCTACATCCGCCTTGTTTTAAGAAGATGCAACCATGATGATAGAGTCGACAGGTGGATTAGCCTCTGGGAACTTTCTCTTTGGGGGTCTGATAATGTTTTTTGGCATCAGCTTCTGAGGGGATGGGTTTAAATCAGCAGGCAGTGACACAGAACACACTTTTGGAAAGGTAGACTTGTAACACTCAGCAGTGCCAGTTAGCCGTTTTAACAGAGAACCTCACACATGCACCAGCATCAGGTTGAGCAAGTGAGCCCTGCTGAGGAAGAAGGACTTAGATTTATTTCAGTCTCCAGCAGTTTTAATTACCTCTCTGACCACATCTGGGGAGGTTCATAAAATGAGGTCACACACTGCTGAGTGAAGCTGATTAAGGGTTCAACAAAAGGGTCAACTGCAAACAGCTGCTCATGATGAGAAAGACAAACACTAAAACAAACAGGCCTCTTTTAGTTTTGGGAAAAAAATGAGAAAATGTAATGTAATTGCTTGCGCTTGCTCTGTCAGACATTTATTTCATCGTCACTTGTAGAAGTTTATCAATCAACATGCAGCGAGCAGCGTTGAACTGCTCGTCTAACAACGATGATTTTAAATGTATTTTAAATATGTAAAATCAATTCAGCTGTTAAGCCCACAAGTGCTTCAGACAGCTGGGACAGATGGGTTTTTTTGGGGATGGAACTCCTTTCATCACTCATGTAAGAAATGATGCCGCAGGGTCACAGCAGAACAAACAACGGAGGACGGTGTTATTTTATGTGGGAGAGTGAGAGAGCCAGAAGGACAAACACATTTTAAATGAAGGACAAGAGGTCAGATTTCAAACTTAATTTTCCTCTGTATACTAATCTGGATAAAGAAAAACAAATAATTGCTCCCAGCATGCACTTGGGCCGACATAACAACAAATGCCAGGTGTCAGAGCGACACACGTCGTGTTTGTTAAAGAAAACCTTCTGATGTTTCTCCGGTCTTCGTTCTGAATGACCTTCCCTGCTAAAAAAAAACAAAACATTGCATGTTTAATGACAACAGGTGAAATTGGACAGTTGCCATGGAAACGTAAAGTCTATACTTGTTTATGTTGACTGCAGATGGATTCATTGCTCTGGATAGTGCAAATGAAGACTCAGGTCCAAGTCATCATTGTGCAGCAGCAGGGTGGTATGTGAGGGGGCCCTAATTGAACTATGATTGAATATAGGAAGTGTACAGTCCCTTTTCATTTCAAATCTAAAGCCAAAACACAGAGTGTGATGGATAAGCTGACACTGAAGGGCTAAGAAAATGAGATTACCCCTAAGGCTGTTACTTTGTAACATTAGCGTGTATCTGAGTCACAGAGCATAAAAATGTCAGATGCAGTGAAGAGTCAGCCATGCAATGAATTTGACATTACACATCTGAAGGTGTTTTATTTTCAGCTTATTTTCTTTGTTTGTGGAACACTTGTGATAAAGCAGCATTTAAGCAATCTAACTAACGAATGCACAGATGAATAAGAGTAATATAATGTGATAAAGGAAGTGAAGATAGCATAAAGCAAAGGCTGCAATTTTTTTTGCAACTCAAGGATAACTGTAGCACTCACTGGTAAAGACTCTGAAAAATGTACACATTGCTGACTTGCGCTTTCCTCTTGAAACTGAAAACAAGCCCTCCATCTTTTAGCTGTAGTCTACACAGTGCATCTATAGACTCAATGTCTGCGTTTATCTCACAAAACAATCTAATCACGTGGAAGGTGCCTGAGGCATCACGACCATCTCTCTAATATGTTTACCTGCAGGCAGGTGTGGACTATGAGCCATCCTCTCTCTTCACACACAAACCACCCCTCACACCCCACCCTCAAGCATTAAACTGTAATAGATAGACTGTCAGCCTCTGATACAATGACACATGTCCATTTCCTCAGAGATAGATAGATATAGGAAGCAGAGAGTGATAAACTGTTGGTGGGGCATTAGAAGGGACCACACTAACACTAACTATGCACTTTAACACTGACAAAGATCCATTAAGAGGCAGAAAAGTTGCATCATGCTGCATTTGTAACAACTCTGTAACAGTATACTAACACTGAGTGCTTCAGCATCAGCTTCTATATCCCATCACTATAGCAACAAGACCAAAGAAGCTTGTAGTGGAAGATGATACACCAACAGGGAAGAAGCACTAACAAAGCCTGTAGGCTTTTCATTGAAGTCAGTAACTACACTTACACCACACACCTTTAGAAATATGCACAGTGTGTTCACTGTAAAGCAATGAAAACTGCAGAGAGAAGCTGATGCTCAAGATTCTTCCTTGAAAAGAAAATTTAAATCTGTGCAGAGGAACCAGCTGTCAGCACACCTCGCTTTAAATACTTAGGTGATGTATGGTGTGGTGGTCCAATGTGGTTGCTAAGAGACATTCACGCTTCTAATTATTACCCATTTGGTCAAGTGTGCCTTGTATAGCACACACAGTTGGTACCAGCAAACATTTATACTGAAGGTTAACAGCTATGATGAAGTGGTTCTGAAGGAAAATTTCATCTAATTGGAATTTGAGTTGCACACTGATGTCCTTCTGCGTTTTGGACATAAAGATGTCGACACATGTTGCAGCAGTAAAATGTTGAAAGTCACCTTTTGCACCGCTCCATTTCACACAAAAGAAGGAGATTAACTTTAAAAGTGAGATTTAAAAAAACAAAACAAAAAAAACAGCAGCTCTGTGAGGGATCTTTTGAACTTGTTTGTATCACCTCTGTGGGATTGAAGACAAGGTCAGCCAAAAGACACACAAACTGTACAGACAACACACTCCACTGAAAGCCAATGTAGGAGAACTCACACATCTCATTAACTCTGATGGATTGTAGCATATTCCAGGCTAATAACAAAGACGTCATGTAGACACCATACACAAACATTGTAGACTAAAGCAAGCGCACAGAAGCACAGACCTACCACCTTCATCACCTTCTCTGATCAGTCCATCCACTGACAGACACATTCACCCATAACCCCTGTGAATGAGCTATAATTCAGAGCAGCAGTCTGTTTCCTCAAAGTGTGAGAGCACAACCTGTCCATGTTTGTATATAGTATAGTAAGTAAATAGTAAGTGTCTGCCCTTTCAGTGTGTATGACTGTGTGTGGAAATGTGTGTAGACGGAGATTTAATTGGATGAGAATGTCACGTAGGACAGGGGACATGAGTGCTGCTTGTGGTGTAGGTCGTTCATCAACTACTGGTCTGTGCTCTTCAAAACTTTGAAAGAGATTGAAGACTGAGACCCTAACTTCATAACCAAAGAGAGTAACCCTGTGTTGTTAGCAGACATGTAGGGCAGCTCTGTGGGGTGTATGGGGGGGGTTTGTTGTAATAATTGACATACAAATTACTGGGAGAATAACAACAACAAAGACTTGAGGTTTGATTGCTGAGTTGTTGGTTGTTGTATGCTAATATGAATCTATAACTGTGTCATGTATTCAACGGCTGGAAATATCTTCTGCTAACAGTGACACAAAAAGGTTTCATCAGCTACAGTTCAAGAAGATTACATATCGTCATAGATTTGCTTTGCGCTAAATGCTAATTGACAGCTAGTAGTAAGATGATGATGTTAAGCAAATATACTGAATTCTATGTTCATCTTAGCTGAGTATGTTAGCGTGCAAGATTTTCTTAAAAGCACTGTTCAAAACATTCTGCTGATGCAAATCGAGCTTCAGGGAATGCCACAAGCATGACTGGAAATCGTTTGAAAATCATTGATGTAGGGACAACCGAGCTTGCATTTGTACACTGTATCCTGACACAGTCATACATGATCGAAGTATGTAGAGAGTCGTCCAATTATGGGTCCCATCAAGAAATGATTTCCATTTTTGCTATTTATAATAAATCAATTATTTCTCGTGCATGCACATCCGAAAGACCTGTACAAAGTTTTTAAAATTGCACTGTGTCTTCTGTTGGCGTGAGCACTTTAACCTTCACTGATACATGTTCACACACACGCAGGACAAATCTATAAATAACATCTGACCCCCCACCTCCTGTGTCAATCCCTCCCTGTGTGCCAGCATCTGTATTTTGTGAGGGCTTGCCAGGTCTGTGCTTTCTAAAGGTCAGTTGTTGCTTCCTCCTGTGTGTGTGTGTGTATGTGTGTGTGTGTTGTTGGGAGGTTGGAGACAGACTGACTGAATGACTACAAACCATTTCTGATGTATATATATATATATTTTTTTCATAGTGGTTTATTTTGCATGCGACATAGTTTGTATATAAGAGTGACTTCTAAATAAATACTCTGTAATTAATCTGTAGATCTGTGCATATAAAATTTACTCAACTGATATTCTGATTCTGATTGTTCTTTACTATGCTATTAGTTCAGAAACAGCGTTTGACACTAATTTTTCTGCTATGACACAACAACAAAACAATCTACACTATTCTGGGGAAGAAAATTAGATTTTCTCAGCCTTTTACCTGAAACATATTTTGCTGAAAATAACACATTTTTAAATGTCAAATGTTGTTACAAAACATATTAAAAAAGTCAGAATAAGATGTTTGTCTTATTGAAAACCGAAGCTCTGGGCTTTCTTGGAATGTATTCATTGTTTACATATCCATAGAACAAACGTTTTTAGGCTTGAAAGGTCTCTAGATGTGATTTTTTGAAATGGTGGTGTCTGGCAACCTTTTCATAAGGAGGTGGCGAGGAAAGACGTAGGGAACATGGCATTACATCTGAACTGTGTCTTCCAGTGTTTACCGTTTTTGGCTGCCTGACTTTGTCTTTCTTCCAGCAGCAGACAAAATGAACAAATCTCTTCCAGAGAGTCCACGCACAGCCAGCCAGGAGGCTAACCATTCCTCCCCATATCTCATAGAGCAGAGCGACATGTGGTCTCTCCCTCCCCATTGTGTCCAACAGGAGGGGACCTTTTTCTGGGTGACTGGCATGCCAGGGCGCACACCACCCGCGGGCATCAACTACTTAAAGCCTTGTCAGTTCACGATGTGACCCACAGAAAACTTTGACTGTGACTTCAGCATGAGGCGTGATGAAGCCTTCTGCTCGAAACCCTCTTGTGACATCTTCTTTGTCAACGAGAAAATTCCAAACACCAATGTGACACTCCTCCATGAGGTCTTGGAGGCAGTACGATTGGCCTCAATCTAAGCCCCCATTTTTCTAAGTGGCCTATTTAGCTGGTGAAAAGTGGAACGGCACTTAATGGAAAAAGTAAAACTCAAGAGATAGATGGAAGAAGGTTGTGTTAAGAGGAAGGTAAAGGCATTGGATAAATTAGAGCAAAGCTGACCTTACTATAGAGATGCTGGGAAACCTTCACAGAGATGGAAAGAACTCTAGTCAGCAATACATTAAAGAGAATGCGGATGTCTCAATAACAGCCCACAGTAGTAAAGTGCAGGGACGCTTCCACAAAAACAACTATTGTGCCAGTTAATAAGCCTGAAAACAACACATAAACAATGGAGCTCTCTCCTCAGCTTTTTACAGGCCCCATATATTTATGTAATGCAATTAAAAAAGGTCATTTTAGTTTGAAAAGCCATAAAAAAGCCCGACAACATGATCAGTGCAAATTGCTCCTCTCTCCTCCAGGCTTGTAAGCCGAACAGCTCGACATCCCTGATGAGAAGAGCTAGCTGCTGTACTCAGTGTCATGTCGCAAACAGTCTGCATGAAATATTAACTTCCAATGGAGCTTTGATGATGCACAAACCTGAACATTGTGTGTGATAAATAAAACAAAACCATCTTTGATTGACACATCATTAGACACCCATGAATTATTCAAGCGCAATCATATCAGTTTGTCAAAAGATCAACATGCGGAGGAAAAAGTAGGCCAAGAGTACCTCATTGCAAGTAAAAAGCCTCCTGAACTCGACTGCTCCCGACCCTATAAATCTGTCAGTCATTAGTGAGGAGAGTGGAGACAGGAAAGAGCCCACTCGGTCCTCTGAGTGTTGATTTGGACCTCCTGCTGTTCCCAAAGAAAGGCGTCATCCAACTAGCTTAGAGATGGCCCTAATTGAAGACATCATTGTGAACGTGGATGAATTTCACGGTCAGTAGAGTGAAAACCCTCAGTGAGATGGCTGGAGAGATGGAGAGTGAGGGAGGCAGGAAGGACTGTAAATTAAACACCAAGAAGTACAGGGCACACAGAAATGAAGTCTGAAAAAGATGATCTCTGTGTATAAACAATCTCTGCATCAATCACTCTATGAGCAGAGCAAATCAACGCTGACTGTCGCAGTGTTTCGTGGCGTTCCCTCGACTTCAGGTACATCCCCCACCAGCCATCTGCACATCAGACAAGGCAGCCGTTCACACACACTGACTAATGATTTCTGAATATTATTAGCTTTTCATATAACAAACTGCTCCTGAGACCTCCTCCTCCGTGTGTTGAGGTGACAAAAAAAAGGCTTGAGTAACAGTTTCTTTATCTCCTCTGGCCAGGGTTTAGTCCTGCTGTGGACTCACTGCCTCCCTGCTGGAGTCTCTACTCTCTTTAGAGCTATGCTTCAACAATGCTGAGCCAACTGAGTCTCATAGCAGAGACACTAGTCGTGCCAAATCTGGTGGTTAGCAACAAAGTGAAGGATTAGCAGATAATGGGGTTCATTCATCAAAGCAGCTACAAACAAACGCCTCCAGAAATAGACTGAAAGTGATCTTCATAAACAAAACCCATACAAAGCTCCATGGTTCTGAAATTGTTAAACTCAAAAAGGTGCTTCAATATATGAGGAAGAAAACAGCAGGAGCTTGGGATGAGCCCAAAGTGGAACATGAATTCGGAAATGGCACAGATAAAGAGATGAACACTGATATTTTGTATATCTGAATATGCTTGTTATTATGTGGAGATTTAACAAAAGGAAAGTCAATTGTCATGTTATGCCCTTCATTCACTGAGGCTGTGGCTTCATTTTATTCAAAGCTGAGAAACTCTCCTCCATTTAAAAAAGCCCCAGTGGAAGACCCAATTTTTATTTTTCAATTTTATTTCAATGTAGGGCAACCGTTGACTCCATTTTGACTCGTGATACAGAAGAAAAATACAAAATAAAGGCCTGTGTTGCTTAGTAAGAAAACTTCTCCCACAAGTTGCCCAAACAGCCTGAGAGATCTATCGGCTTTTAAATCATCAGGCCGCTGAGTATGACCCACACCTTGTTTTACAAATAGGTTGCTTCAGCCTGAGCTACAAGCATTGAGGAGTTTGATTTGTGAGTTGTTTCTCCCTTGCTGTCTCAACCTTTGAGAGAGATACTCGAGTAGTATAAACAGAGGAGGCCTCTGACAGTTCTTGAGAAGAGACAAGGCAGGTTGGAGTTTAACGATGCTGATACTTGAGTCCAGATGCTTTGGGCCTCAGAGAAGCTTCATGACTACAGACAGAGCAACACATGCAAACACATCACATGGTGAAACACTGATTTATTTAAGGCTGTGAATGTCTTTCATACAACAACATCTCTCAAATAAAGCAGTTCAGGGACGAAGGAATCCGTCAATGTCCACTCTAATGCTGAATAGTTCAAGAAAAATCTGAAGCCAAGAGCAGGCTGAATATATTCCACAGAGGACTATGTACACGGGCGGCTGCGGCTGCGGCTCAGTTGTAGAGTTGTTGTTTCTCAACCGGAAGGTTGAGGGTTCGATCCCCAACTGGGCAACATGTCCGATGTGTCCTTGGGCAAGACACTTAAACCCAAATTGCTCCCACTGCTTCAGTGGCATGAATGGGATGAATTACTTCTGATGGATGATACTACATAGCGACCACTACCATCAGTGTGTGAATGGGTGGGTGTGACATGCAATGTAAGTAGTTGAGTAGTTGAAAGACTAGAAAAGCGCTATATAAGCTCAAGTCCATTTACCATAGACGACTCTCACATGAAGTGTCTGTCATGTGTTTGTGCTGAAGTGGATGGATTCAGACACAGTATGCCACTCTGCTCTCTGAAAGTAAATCCTCTCACTCACAGCCGGCTCACCACCGTGCTCTGTCGCTGCACATCGATGCTAAAAGTTGTGGCCATTTAACACGCTTCATCTCACATTCATTCCGCTTCACCTTTCTGCTCTCACAGAAAAAAATCTGCCACGTTTTGCTGTGAAGTGTATTTATTTTGTAAAATTGGATTGCCCAACATTTTGCAGAATCTGCTATAAACACTACATTACTTGTATTGGATGGCTTTTTTTTTCCAGTTTGTCTATGTATATTGTATATTTCCCTATTGTTTTGTGTTTTATTTATAAAGTTTTAAAAACCAGGGAGAGACCTGGACAACTTTTTTTTCCCGACATTATGTTGCTCTGAGTCTGAGGAAAGTTACACAGCAGCTGAGCCAGTTGATTGGCTTGCTAGAACAACCTCTGAATTTTCACCGCCCAGAAACACAAAGTTACATTTATATGAGAACAGGGAGAGGAAAAGTACACACAGGACAAGTTTATGCTGCATTTCCACGCTGCAATGTCAAGGTCTGAGCACCATGCAGGATTCCGGCACAAATGCAAAAATTCAGTCCGTCTCTGGAGAAACAACTTGAAAGAGTCTGGTGGAGGGAGTCACAGACTGCACAGTGTGTCATTATGGTACCAAATAAACTGCACAACACTGCAGAGACTGTGAAGCCAGACACAGAAAGTTCAGAATAACTGTCCACAGAAGGTAAATCGAAGAGGTGATCTTTACAGAAAATAGTCTTTTAAAAAGAAGTCAGTAAAGTTGTCTTCAGAGCTGAGCAGAGCCAGATTTTAAAATGAACAGATGACTACACTGTGAACACGGTCACCTCTTAAAACTAACTGTTTCCTTTCAGTTTGATAAACCCCAAGGCATCCACTGTCCTGCTCTGTGCCACTCAACGACTGACAGAAATGCTTTGATTGTTGCAGTGTAGTGGATGATTTAGCTCACCTGACAGGTAGATCTTGTCTCCTGCTGAGATGACACTGAAGAAGTCGCGGTCGTAGAAGGGCAGGCTGGCCAGCAGGTACCACTTACTGTTCTGAGAGTTGAAACAGGTGACTGCTGTCAGGGAGCGCTGGTTCATCCCGATTGTCTGACGCCCTCCCACCAGAACGATCACCTCCACTACACCTGGAGGACAAAAGTGTAGGAGAATGAGTGGGGTGGACAAAGGAAGGAAAGAGAGGGGAGAAAGGAAGCCATCAGAAAAGTTTTGAACAAATCTTTAAGAGCCAGCATTGACTCCAAGTGCTGCAGTAAGAAACAGGTCAAATGTTTTTTGAGGCTTGTTGTTTGATATTTAAGTATTTATAACTAACTTGTAAGAGCAAGGTGAATGTTATCATTCTTTAAGTGATGGCAACTTTAAAGAAAAATGTATGAACCTTTTCAATTTATCTGAAAAGAACGTGCTGCATTTACATCAACCCACACAAGCAGCTGCAGATTATAAATCTGCTGTTTAGAATTCAGACTGACCTTGGCTTTCTCTTAATCAATAAGCTACTAAAGAAAATGCTACATAGAAAATGTTCCCTTTTATCACAGTAAACTTCTGAGTTACACAAGAAAGTATAACTTATTCTAGAAAGACTGATGATGCTGCCATTCATTTTGATGCTGCCCGGCTTTCTTAATCTCTCTTCCTAAACATAATACAAGAACTAACCATTCACCCTCAGTGTCAAGGAAGGAAGATCAATGTGTTCATGTTTAGGACCTTGTGAGATTAAGAAGATATTTGATACACACTCAACACCACAAATCAGTACAGCATCACTATAAAGATTAAGGTCTGGTTCACGAGCTTAATAAAAGACCCATCATGACAAAATGCAGACGGTGTATGAGTTGTAGGTAGCCACTCTTTCTTCAAGTTAGTTAAAAAAATGGTTGAATTTGAAGCGATGCCGAAAAAAAAAAAAAGATGCTGGTAGACTCTGTTCCTTTTTTATTCCTGTCCATGTATTTCTTTCTTTGGAGCAATACTTAAAAAGATTCAGGACAAATCTGATACGGTCATGAGTCTGTTTTTACAGCTTCAGGAGATCGGACTGTGAGCCTGAAACAGCCATTAAGACCTCCAACAGACCTTTGTAGTTGCAGCTACTGCAGCTGTTCTTTGACAAATTATAATGTGGAAAACAAACTCTTTATCTTCCCTCCTATGAGCCTCCAATCAAACATTCACACATTAATTATATTGGCTTTGTTCTGCTACTGTTCTTCTTCACGATTTGTTTGCTCGTGTTTCTGTATGCGTTAGCACTTCATTTCTCTTTATCACCTTTATTTGTCAACTTAATTGGATTTTAAAACTTTGACTTTTTTTCAGTCCTTTGTGGACTTTCATCCCTTTCTATCTCACTTTCTGTCATTCTTTGGCTGTTTCAGTTCGCTGATATCGTCTGCCTCATTTAACTTGGCAAATTTTCTGTGTCTAAGTCAGAGTTAGTTTTGGATTTTCCTTTTTTTTGTGAGCACATCAATCAATATTTTGCTGTTTAAAGTTCCTATTTCATCACCCATACATCCAATCCAATCCAACTTTATTTGTTAAGCACTTAAAACAAACAACCACAGTTGACCAAAGAAATCAAATAAATAAATATGTCGACGTCTTACTGTGTGTCAAAGGCCGGGGAAAAGAGATGGGTCTTCAGAAGAGATTTGAAAACAGGCAGAGAAGAGGCCTGTTTAACGTGCTGAGGTATATCGTTCTATAGGAGCAGCTGAGTATCAGCCAGGTGTCGACAGGGTCCAGTGAGCCCTGGGAAATAGATAGACTATGCATCGCTCCAAATTCAGTCCAAGAAGGCATAGAAAAGCGCGCCAGACTGGCCCATGCAGGTCTTTATCTACACCTCGTGCACATGTGCAGGTTGATCTCAGAGCTTTCTGATTAGTCTGACACATCAGGGAGAGTCCACATCTTGAGGCCCTGAACACATTCACAAGATAACACGCTCTCTTTCGGCATCTCCCTCTATCCCACTTTCCAAGTTCAAAACAGCTTCGGCAGATGGATGTTCAACATGAGTCTGGATGTGTTCGAGGGTTCTGCCTCTCAAAAGAAGTGTTTCCTGTAACTTCGCTAATTGCTGCTTTTTGCTGTGCTCATGATAGGTTAATGTTGGGTCTTTGTAAATAATATAAGAAAGAGTAAGGTCTTTTATTTTGTTAAGTGTCTTGAGATAACGTTTGTTAAGAATTGGTGCAAATAAAGATTGATTGACTGATTGACAACCCAACCCTGGCCTGTCAGAACACAACAAAACAGGAGAGCAGCACTGCTGACGGGGAAGTCACAACTTTAGATCAGACGATTGAGAGGGTGTATGAGTTTTAACTCAGAAATGAAGCCTCACTGGCACGGCTGTCAGTCAGTCGGCGGTTTGATGGCTGTTGGGGGGAGGGAGGAAGGGATGGAGGATGCAAGGATGGCGACAAGCAGTGATGAAGGGATTAGCAATATTTACAGCTCTTGTTCTTTTCTTGACAGAATTTATACTACTTGATGTTTGAACATAAAATGCCCCCTTTTCCTGGTTCTCACGTTTGTTTCCCATCCCTATTAAGCTAAACTAAATGTTTTGAACAACAGCCGGCGTCATACTAGAGCCCAACCGATTAATCCACCAGCCGATAATACTGGCGGACATTAGCATATCCAGTGACTATCAGTATCGGCTCGTTTTATTGCAGTTATGGCCGATATTTCTAGATTTATTTACCAGTCATACAGCATTTTATTTGAGTATCATTTTATTACACTAGCAGTTCCCTTTTACCTGCAGAGGGCGCTGTATGGATTGCAACAAGCATAACCACTCTCCAGGGTGTCATGCGTTGATGCCCGTACATCCACAGTTAATTTCCAGTTTAGTGACCATCTTGTCTTCGTTATATATCTTTTCCTCAATTGTTCAATAACTGCATTTGAGGGATCAACACAATAAATGTGTTTATCTTAATCTATCTATCTCTACAGATCAAAGATAGATCTTAGAAAGATATTGTCAAATACATTGGTAGTTTTTCCCCCTCCCCAACATCGGTATCGGCCCAGAAAATGCCATATCGGCCGGGCCCTAATACAAACATAAATAACAGTACATACATTGTTAGCTGGATGCTACACTCAGAACCACAGTATTCCTTTGGCTAACCTGCAGCTCTACATGAAGTGCCCTGTGTCTTACTCTAGCCTTCTTCTGATACAATATTGTACTTCGTTGTAGTAACCAACTGCAGTTTGTTATTTCTATACGCAGACTAAACCAAAGTGTGCTGAAAATGCAAGTTGTTGCTCATAAAGGCAACAAACAAATCTTCACAATGTGACAGGAAGGAAAGCAGTACAGCAGCGCGAGCAGGACCAGAAAAAACGATGTCAACATCTAGGCCGAGCCAAAATCGGACATTTCAGGCTGTAAAAAATGTCATCTCAACAACAGACTCGTTTGTGTGAGAGCTGAATTGAAGTTGATTACACAAATTCAAATACCAAAACAACCCCGGACCGTTTCTGATTAAACTTCCACCAAATGAAAGCTATCTGTGACAGGTCCACACTGCCCATGTTTACCACATGCTGTAACACGTTGCATCCTCACTGTGGGCATAAACACACACACACACACACACACAAGGTGATGGAGAGAGAAAAACACAGGACAGAAAGATACTGTCGTCTCTTATTCCCTGCCGAGGCACTCACTCTTATCTCACCTTGTTCTGTGTCTCCTCTCTCTCTGCCCCACGCTGTTACCCTGCTTCCCTTTATTCCGCTACAGCTACCACCTCCATCTTTTCCTTCCTCTCCGTCTCTCAACAATGACTTTACTGACTCTCTCTTTCTCTCTCTTAAAGTCAGATCCCTGGAGACTCTGCAATTTTTTCAATAAACCTTCCTATTCATCTCCCCTCACCATGTCCTGCTCTTTCCCCTCTTTCTTTCAGTCTGCTGTGACCTTTCTTTAACGAGCCGTACTCTGTGAAAGGTACAGTCAAGAGGACATTGTGGGTTGGGACAGGGTGAAGCTGCACAGATACACACTGGCACCTGGTAGTTACTCTGCAAGGGTTGAAGATAAGAGTTAAAGTGTCTTTCTCAAGAGCATGTCTGGTTCATGTCCTCCCTCTATTTGATTCAGCTCTTCCAGTAAGTGGTTTGTGATACAACAAACAGCAGATGACAAACAATCCCAGGTCAAGGGTGCAAATTCCTAACTTTTTCAGAGCTTTCAATCATATAACAGAATCTCAATTAAGTTCTTTGTAAGGTAAAAAAAAACAACCTTAAAGCTTAATTAAGTCCATAAAATACCCAAGTACGACTGGATTTTGATCATTTGTTATTTGTTAACTGAAAACAGCTGTGTAGTTTGGACAATTGGAAGATTACAAGGCAAAAGGCTCTGACATGATGTTAGGATCACGGGAGGTGGAATATGTATGTGCACAATTTGACATGTGTATATGTAAGTCTGTTGCTATCTAAATTGGGCAGAAACTTGCGTTCCATTTGGGGGGCAGGAGCTCAGTCTGTAGGGACTTGGGTTGGGAACCGCAGGGTCACCAGTTCATGTCCCGGTTTGGACCAAAGTATGGAAGTTGGTCTGGTAGCTGGAGCTGTATGGAGACAGTTATACAGAAAGCTGAAAATCAGGGCAGATAACAACAACACTATCTCCAAGGCAAGTTTCAACTAAAATAATATGAGTAAGTGTTTGCTCAGAATTTGTATGAATAAGTTATTAAACTGCTTATTTGTAAAATGTCACACTATCAATGGAGCATGTATACATTTTTTTCTCTCAGTTTTGGATTATTGTGATGTGGTCTATAGGCATGCCTCTTCCACTACGCTAAAGCCCTTAGATGCTGTTTACCATTCTGCGCTTAGATTAATTACCGGCGATAGCTACTTGACTCACCACTGCATTCTTCATAATAAAGTTGGTTGGCCCTCCCTCACTGAGAGACGCAATAAACACCGGCATCTTTTTATCTATAAAGCCCTTACTGGAAAGCTTCCATCATATATCACCTCCTTGTTACAGCTGAACCCTGGTCCATTTTTAACCTGAGAGAGAGAGAGGCTGGTTCTCCAGGTTCCTCATGCCAGGACTGACCTGGGGAAAACTGCTTTAAGTGTTAGTGCTGCAAACTCCTGGAATATTTTACAACAGGACCTGAATTTGAGCACTTTTATCCCTTATGGACACTTTAGAAATATTATTTTTAACCACCCAATACCTGACTGTAACTGTTTTATTTGATTTTAATTACTGACTTATCACTGTAGTAATTTCAAGCTTTTACATTTTTTTAGTGTATATATTTTATTGTTCTTAATGCTCTTTTATTGATTTTATTTTCTGTAGTAGCTTTATCTCATTTCTCGTTGTTTATCATTTATGTTTTCTCGGCATCATTGTAAATGAGGGTCGCCCTCAATGATCTCTCAGAGAACTTAAATAAAGGTTGATGATGATATACAGACCAAAGCACAACATCCTCACCATTGGCACATGTAGTGACCTGTAACCAGGTTCCCTCTGCCCACTGAACAGTGAAGAGGCCAAACAGCCTTCCAGAAAGTACATCGAGTCAAAGTGCAGAGACTGATCCATCTTCTTGTAAAAGCTTTACGTTTCCAGTCTGAGCTTGAAATGCAGCTTGAGGAACAGAGTTAGTTAAGTTTTCTAGTTAAAGGAGGGGATTGTTCCCCCACCCCCCCCTCGCTCTCTCCATCTACCTCTCCCTCCTCCTCTGCAGCTCAGACTGACAGAAGGTCAATTGGACAAAACCTTTATTTTGGCAGAAGTGATGATGGATGGAATTGTTTACATGAAATTTCACTGCCAAGCAGTAAGGAATATGAAAACCTCATACTCAAATTCTATGACTGAATAACTGCCTCCAACTTCCTCTCTCCCCTGCTCACTGCTTCTACTCAAAATATCATCTCAGACTCCACAAATAGAATCAGAAAAGGATGAGCTGAAGGGCACTTTTCACACAGAACAATTTCAATATTTTTGGCACACTCTCCTGCATCATTGTTTTCCAATTTCAGACATGAAACAGAGAGATATCTCCCCACATTGGCTCCAAAAGAGAAACTGAATAATTGACAAAGTAATAGGAAGAAAAATATTAAAACCACTGCACTGCTCATAATTGTCTTTCCATACTACCAAAAGCTAACCTGCAAGGATCCTCCTGCTTTTTGGTGTGTGTTGTGTGTGTGATGATGCTGTGCAGCCAAAGAGAAAATTGACAAAGGTATTGTTTCCTTCAAACTGCGGGTGCAGGCAAAGCTGTTTTACAGCTGATCTGTTGACATTCAGCAATTTTGGACCTTTATTTATTGTATTATTTTGCTTGCAGCATGCTGCAGGTGTGAAGATGATTTACAGTGTTTATTTACATTCTAACAAATATAGAGAGCAGCTTAAATCCTGCAGAAAGACATGCAAAAAGGGATGCAATTTAACATTAAAACATACAATTTAGGGGGCTTTAAAGGCTTTAAAGGCTTTATATGAGATTTTTTGATCCAGTAGATGTCGCCCTTGAGCACCAGCATGAAATCAAAACAAACGGCTGTTTGGCCACACCTCCTCCATACGGTAGCCTCCCTCTCTACTCCAGCAACACACCTCCGACTCCAACCCCCCTCAACTCGCGTTCGCAAGGAGTCAAGCTCCAGCGGTGGATGACATTTCCCTTGTAAAAGCTTTCTTATGGAAAAATGTCAAGTAACGAGGTAAGTAAGACGTTTTTAGTAATGTCAAGTGTTATTTTTTATATCCCGAAGATATGCACCTGTGTTAGGAGCTATTTTTTTTTTATACTCCGGAGTAGGCGAAAGTAATTTGTAGCTTGCAGTTTGCTACTGCTACTGCTAGTTTTACCATTAGCATAATTTCGGTGATTGTAAAATGCCAGAAACAAGTGTTTTCACTTGAATCCCTCTGAATGTTTGCCATTTCTTTACAGTCGGATGTCGGTATGGCTGCTGAAGCACGCTGCAGCGACTAGCTACCGTCGACGAGAAGCCGGTCGCGGGGCCGGTCGAGTGTCCGAGGCCATTGCTTCAGCCGTTTGGCATCATTCGCTCTTTACTGCCTTGATGAAGGTGTTTTGCGGGTCCACAGGAACTTCAGGGAGGACAACACTCTACTTGGCAGGGCAAGGGAGCCAGCGCAAGACAACCGGGAGTATCGCTTTGCTGCATACAGAAGCTTTATATATGGGAAACCGGTTGGTAATTCCCAGCTGCTGTGTGTGGAGGATTACAAGTGGCCTGATCCCTATGCTCAGTATACTGGATATATTCCTGGCCACTAGCAAAACTTCTTTTACATGTGGCTACATGCACATATGGGGCATCAAATGCCAACACCAACTTGTTTGAAGTGCTTTGTATTCTGTTAGAATTATTTAATGTTGCATTTTTTTAATAAATCTAATTTTGTGATGTAAAAGGTCTGATCTATTGCATTTGCATAGCCTCTTCATGATCTGTGAAAACCACACACATTTTCTAGTAGGAAGTAAAAGGTTTCCTCTTCTATGCATTAGCTAGTGAAAACACACAAGTAAGCCACAGTCTTCTTGCTTATAATTACATGATAGTGAGCTGTTAATACTTACAAAGCAGAAGCATGTATGCATATTTTTGACATGTCTACACAGACAAGTATAGTCATTACAGCATGTGACTATCATAATGAAATTGAGTTCAATTTTTGGGGGGACAAAGATTAAAAACATTTGAAGCAGTCTTCTAAAAATAAAAGATCATCATTTACAGATACAGACTAAAATAAGCCAACCAATTTACAGAAAAAAAAAAACTATTAAAAAGCTGTTGATAAGTATTTATTTATTGAAATTATGCTGTGAACATTTAGACAAAAAATGCAAAATGTGTTCGTACATCTTGAAAATAAAAAATAGACCATGCTGATATTATTGAACTTAGCAGCCTGTGATAAAACAGCACCATTGGTGCAAAATGGGTATTTGTTTGACAAAGTCCATAAAGTCATAGTGCATTAATAAAAAAGTGCGTTTGAAGTGATTGGTTCGAGGGTCGTAGCAAAAGGCACTTTTATTTTGATGCGGGGAGCAAATTGCTGGTTTTACCACAGCATGCGGTCCTCCTATATTACAGCAGCTGTACTTGTAGCCAGAAACTGCAGATGAATGTTCGTACAAAAGGAGGCCATGTGCTTTCACAACAGCTCTTGTTGTCAGGCTGTGCTGGATCTGCAAATGGGGACCAAAAATATCAAATTGTAAGTAAATTATTATAAATTTAATTCAAATATTCACATCTAATACTCTTTAGTTAATTCACATGTTTTATGAATTACATACCAAGACCTCGTCTGAGTTGTTTCTCAGCAAGTTCTGCAGTGGGTGGGGGGAAATGGGTACCAATGGTCCAAGCTTCTGAGGGTCGTCTGGACGCTGTTCCCTTGTCAGGGGCATCCCTGCTCCTGAAAAGAGCCTCCTCGACACAATCCTGGCCTGCAGGACCCTTTTCAAATCTGAAAGAAATAACAGCACACATGAATTCAATTATCCTTAGAAACAGTAAGTTTGATCTCCCCAGCCAAAACATTGTTTTCATGCATCTGTATTGTAGAGAATCTCAGTAGCTACATGTAAAGTATTTATCACATGATGACAGCAACAACAAAAGCATTGCGAAACTTAGCCTCATGTGATTTCTGCATAATGAGTGCCAAGCTGATAGCATTATTAAGATTAGTGACCCACCGTAGTTTAGCCGAGAGCATGCCAACAGACAGCCTGAGCTTGGACGTTACTATACAAGATTTCTAACTACTGTATCTGCTACATCATAGCTGGAGTAGGGAAATTAAAAAATCAAACGACCATATATGTTTTCGTAATAATACCCAACTGTTCATAACCGCTCATATGCAACTCGTTAGCTTTGCAACTACTAAGGCTTAGCCTATTCAGATGTTGCCTAACGCTTCGAAGCCAGTTCCGTTGTACTATATATATATATCTGTTGAGTTCTACTCCGGTCTTTGTCTGCTGCTGTTCTAGCAAAAGACCGTTATTTTTTAGGTGGGGGACCAGCCGGTGGAAGGTCTTCTGTCGTACGCTTTGCACTGGAGTCCGCCATTTGTAACACTTCTTCCCTCGGTGTAGGGGCGGTCTGCGGCTGCGCTTTTATACACAAGGGGCGGGCCTAAAGAAGGGGGCGGCTGGGCCGGCTAGATAAACATTGCTTCTATATCAACAAAGCCAGTGGGACTGGAGCTTCTCACTCATTGGAAACAGTCATGACTCAGAGAGTTATATACAACGGACATACTTCATTTTTGATACATTTAAGTGTGAAAAATTGCATATAAAGCCTTTAAAGTGAGCGTATCTGGTATGGAGAAAAATCACAGAGATAAAATGAGCAGGATTATAGGTGTTGACCTGCTGAATATTCAGGCTCTTATCACTGATGCCCTGATATTGCCAGTGTGTGTTCTTTTTATGTGTATGTTTTCAAACTCTTTGTGTGTGTGTAAATGTGTATTTACCTGCCTTTAGATTTACAAGTTTTTGATTACAGATGGACAGAGAGATAGGCTGGTACTGACGGATTCCCTCATTCAGTATATTTATAGGTTGAACAGTGTGAGTGTGCGTGTGAGACAGAGAAACAGTGTGAGTCAAGCTGGACCTCTGTTTCTCCTTGTCATTACACTCATTTTGTCTCAGCGCTACTCCACTGTGCTGGGTTGAGTTCACAGTTTGCCCTGACGCTCTCCACTCTCCTCTGAGCCGAGCACAGCGTCACATGTGGGGCGATGTAAAGGATATTCAAAGTCAAATTGACTGAAAATGAAAAAAATATTGATATTAACTTGATATTAAAAATGTTTACACCTATTCAGCAGGAAAACATTAAATTGCGTTTGTATACCATCCAGCTGGATCTATTAAGCCAAGAGAGCAATGACATTTATTGAGCTCACAGCTAATGGAGCAGGTTCTCATTAAGATGTCAGCCTTTTTACAACTTAAGAATATATGTATGTTTTTTTGGGTTTCTTGTGCTGCTGATTAAATATTGTTTTGGTACATGCGTTTGTTAATTGCATATTAATTGTATAAATGTCATTTTTGAAATCACCAACATTTTGTGTGGTTCTATAGCAGCCCTCATTTCTATGCATTGTTTATCAGAGTCACAAGTTCCACACAGTTAAGGAACACTTATTAACTTTTAACACCCCTCTCATTTGTTTAATCTATCAAAATGAATAGTTTAAATCCTATTCAAATTAAAATGATGGTTAATATTGTGATGAAAAAACGGCACGTTATCTTTTCTTATTTATTTTTTTAACTTTCTGGGACACAGCGGCTGCGTCAATGACCGCAGGTAGCGCACACACCGACACACTGACACACGTCAAACTTTTCCCTCTCTGCCACTGTTTCTAATCACTCAGTAAATCACTCCATCATCCTCCGTCCCCTCTCCGTTTAATAGCACGACCAAGGGTGCTCTCTTTTATATTGTATACATTTAAATGACTGAACAGCGCTCTTACAGCGTCACATGATTTGAACAATTTGATTATTTGTTTGTTTTCATATCTCCATAGATAGGCTACTTTGTTGTGGTGTTAATTAAAATGTTGATTTAAATTCTTAAATTATTTATGTTAAAGATGAGTATAAAAAGTTAAAATTATTTATTTAATAAGAAAATATGTGTTCATAACGCCAAGTGGGAGGGGCTTCTGATTTAAAAGATGGCTGCTTGGGTCTTTCTTGTCAGTCTAGTTGTGGTCACAGAGTAGGTAACGTGAGTTGTAGTCTTTGCTCAGGTTTTGTTTGCTCATGTGGGACTATTGCCTCTTTGGCAGTCTTTGTTTTGTATTTTTCCAGTTTTCGTATTCTTGGCACTTTTTGTAAATATTTTTCACTGCTCTTTGGGAGGCTGGCTACAACAAAAATAAAACACCATCTCTGCATTCTTTGACTACACCCGTGTTTTTCCAATTTTTGGACTGTTTGAAAGAGAACTCCGGCAGATATTGATAGTGGCTCACAGATTTTAATCTAAATGTGAAAGGTTGTTGATTTAAAGTCTTTCTTACAAGAATAAGTTAGATTTAATGCTGACAGTTTGATCCTTCCTATTTCTTTCTCTTATAAAAAAGGCCAAGTGTATAAGTGCACAACATTTCACTTCACACTTTATCGCTGATCCCCCCAGGTTCCTTGCTCGCCCTTCCTTTCTCTGACCACATCCTGACCTCTCCTCCTGTTCACCCACATCTCCTCACTTGTTTGTCCTCTTAGTGTCAAACACAATCCCCATCAACCTGAAAACCTCCTTCCAGTCTTTTCTTTATCATCTTCACTGTCCTGCTTGAACATGTGCAATGACCGACATCTCTGCTGAACTTCCTGTGACCGTACATAGTGGTCGGGTGTCTAAAAAAGTGGGGATACTGTTCTCTTCATTTTTCCTGCAAATGTTTTTTTTTAATCCAGCAGAGAATAAAATGCCTCTATTATAAACAGTGACATGAAGACTACTCTTGCATATTAAGTTAGTTTGGACTAGCCAGTCCGAGACACAGTGGGTTGGTCATCCCTTCATCATCATAGGAAAAAAACTGCAACATACTGTATATACTGCATATTGTCAATCAATTATTGGTGTGATTCAGAGGAGATTTAGAAGTGGGTATACTCCATGGAGACTCAAAAATAAGTGGGTATACCTACATATACCCTGCACTACACCTCTGCAAACACTGGGCAGAGCTCTCCCTGTTCAATGCAGATAGATGGCTGAGCAACATGTATGCACACAAAAGTATACAGTATAAACACTGTATAAAATATATTTGTAGGTATTTAATTCATCATGAATGTATCATTCCTGCAGCATTTATGCATTCATATAATTCAGTTGTACAGAACCACGACCTGCTGGGACTCACACTTCACCTGCTTAATGTGTTTGTAGAATACTGATGATATGAACATACCAAACACTAAAAATGGGCCATGACAGACTTTGCTTGAAGAGTGAGGAGAACAAAGAGAAACTATTGGATTGAGTGTAACTAATGAAACAAATTATTATTTGTCAATCCTCATGCATCTGCATTCCAGCCAATTAAAGATAAGATAATATGAACCTAACAAAATTACCCAAAAATGTTTGTCGACTGACAAATCAATTGGCCGGACTACAGTGCTGGCAAGTAAATCAATATCTCCATAAAATGACATTTGTTGGGGCAATTATCCTTATCCTCCCAAGCAGAAAATAACTTGCGCTGACTGGTGAGCAGTGCTGTTGTGAGGCCTATAATACAGACGGGTCTTTACAGGGGAAAGAAATGAGTCCTGGACAACCTGAGGGAAAACTCCTATGGTCATAGAGAGAGAAAAAAGGGAACAATGTCAGTAAGAACAAACGATCAGCTTTGAGTCTGATTGGACACACAGGTGCTGACAGGCATTGCACAGAGGCAAAGCACAGCATTGACGGCAGTCCTTGAGAGCTCTAATCAGTATAGAAACCATCTTATAAGTCATCGTTATCAAACAAAAACCATCGTGACAACCATCATCATCATCAATAATATCGAGACGGTAGGTATTCATGAAAGAGCTGGGTCTTTAGCTTTTTCTTAAAAGTGCAGAGGGACTCTGCAGATCGAATGGAGTTTGGAAGTTCATTCCACCACCAGGGGGCAACAGAGGAGAAGAGTCTAGTCAGAGACAATCAGACCTTCATTGGTGTTGAAAGTTGTTAGGAGATGTTTATGTGCTGGTTTACAGTGACAGAGTCAGTAGGTGTGTTCAGTACCTGACAAACCTCCAGAATGTTAACCGCAATCATATTATTATTATTTATTTTTAAATATTTTGCTTTGATTGAAAGAAGATTTGAACCCAGGCCGCATGCTTGGAGGATTTTCATTTTAACTTCAGTTTATTATTAACTGCTTAAATGCTATCATATTTAACGTCCTTTGTAACGGATTGACGGTTAACAAAGTTTCATTTTTGATTAACTGTGCCCACCTCTGGTTTTGTGTGAATTACTCGGTTGGGTAGCATATCGCAGCACCACCGTCATGTTCTCAGGTACAACAGGCCAAATAAGATGCACATGACAAATAAGATCCCTGTGTGTGTGCTTGTGTGTTAGTGTGTGTGTACCATCAGATAACCTTGTCCGAGTGCTGGATGTCTGCATCTCCTGCTGTGTTAGGGGCAGCATGTGATAGCGCTTAGCCTTGTTGACCAGATCCCGACACGCCTTGGACGAATGGATCAGCTCCTCGTTATTCACCACCTTGAGCAGGTAGGACGGGTGGATGATAAAAAAATCACAGAAGATCAGACACTTACATCAGTCCAAAACTTTTTTTCTGTACAATAGCTTTATGAAATCGTAAAAAAGATGGGGGAAACCATCTCTTATGTTTGATAAAAGCTTTTGCTGAGAATGAGAGGACTCCTGATGGTAGTGAGACCATTCGATCAATTACTGTCAATGTCGGAGCATCATAGCTTCAGGCCAACGTACCTTCTTCTGTAACTTTTCTATTTCTGTACTTGTGCAGGATGAAATTTTCCTGCAAAGATGAAAACGCAAGAAAACATCTGACAGCTTTTTATTCATACAGCATGACAATGTTTCCAATCGTGTACAATTCCATTTATAGCTAGAAGAGCTTGAAGAGAAATACATTTATTAAAATGTTGTAACTATTGCATACGAAGCTGAAAAACATTTTTTTCAGTAAAAAAGTTTTCAGTAAGATTTGCTAAATGGCTCAGTTATGCTTTAAGAGCCGACAAACAAAGCTGCAGGGGGACTCTTACCGCTCACACCTTCTGCTTTAAATCCTCCCAAATTAAATCTTTTGACCGACAGCTAATGTGTTTCGACAACTACATTAAGAACACATTCAAGTATATCACATACAAGCCAAGATATGATAAAAAACGGATGTTGCAGTACCATTAGCTACAGCCTTTAAGGTAAAAAAATAATATATAATTTATATTGAAAAGCGCCCGGCAGCAGGCAGATTCCTCCAGGACAGGCTAAGTCCCAACAGTCAACAACCACCACGCTCAGACCCAGCAGCAGCCAGCTACCAGCACGTCCAGAAACAGCCAGTTCCCAACAGGCTCAGGCCCAGCAGCAGCCAGCTACCAGCAGGCCAGGCTGAGTCCCGGCAGCAGCCAGTTACCACCAGGCTCAGGCTAGCGGCAGGAAAAGAACAAATTCTGAATGGAAAGAATAAAACATGGAGCAAAGAAATGACAACCGCAGATGACCTGGCTGAGTTAAAAAGATCCCTAATCTTTATGTAAGGTGAGCTGACAAAGTTAACATTGCAGCAGGAACGACTGATCAGATTGACTGAGGAAGTGAAAACACTGGAAACCATGTTGACAGAGAAGGACAGTAAGATATCTTTGCTTGGGCATACTAATGTATGGCCTGTAACATTTCCTTTTAGGGCTTTTCAGGAGTGAGGTCTTGAGCATGAAGATCATTGAAAAGAAGGGATCAAATTGTCTTCATCTACGGCGACTAAAATCATTTTTGTTCATCATCCCGTACAATCAGGAGATGATACAAACGCTTGGCTTTAAGGTTAAAAAATATATAGATAGACTTCAAGATTTTTTTGATGCTTGTAATAGGCACGTTTTCCAAAAAAGGGTCTTCTGAGGTGAGGCCTTGAGCATGATGATGGAACCCAAATGACCCAATAGTTCTCACTTTTGTTAAGTAAGTAAGTAAACTACTATTTGGGTGCATCGTTTCTCCATTGTTGCCTGTGCATGCATGTACAGTTTGTGTGCATTTACTGTCTAGTGGCAGATCCCAGTGTTTCCATGGCAAGCTTATAGTTCTGTCAAAGTGTTTGTGTGAGTGTGAGTTACCAAATTTCTGCCGGTCTGTGCCCCCATTGGATTCTGACCTATGTCAGCAGTAGAAGCTGTAAACAAGCTTGCACAGAGCAACAGAGAGCTTGGTGAAGGATTGACCCCGATGACCCTTTGACTAAAAGTAAGGTGACCCAGACGTGCAGGGAGAGAGCGACAAAACAGCAGACTCAGAGAAACATCATTTAGGAGAGAAAACTAAATAAGCTGACACTCAGTCTAGTAATCTCCCTGAGCCACCTGAGGCCTTATTACTCCAGCAAGTGTCCCATCTGTTTGAGACTGATGTCCTGAGACCAGAGAGTAAAAGAGGAGAGGAGAAGGCACAAGAAGAGAAATGACATTTAAGTCTAAATAAGGGTTTAGATAAAGTGAACTAAAGAGAAAACGAAAAGATGTGAGAGGGGAGGCAACTGTCCCAAGGCAGGCTGGGAAATCAGATTATGACATTCCCTTTTTGCTTGAAGCCAAATTCTTTCTTCATGATTGTACATGGCCTATCCAACAGTTTATGAAACAAACAGCTCAATGCCACATAAACACTCAACAAGAAGGTAAAGTCAAGCAAGGTGCTGAGCACACTAAGATATTATTCAGGGAAGAGTAAGTGTCTCAGGAGAAACTTCTACTTCCAGTTAAAGTTCCTCCACAGTGTGAGATTTGCCCCACTAGTTACTGAGTCATTTCACACTCTAATGGAGGAGACGTAAGCTTCAGGCTTACTGCTTTCACTTTTCTATTACAAGCTGCTTCTCTCAGGTCTGCCACAACATCACCTACTTTGGTGTAACGACACCACGTTATCAATGCCAGTAATAATGTGTGGACAAATTATAAAAGATCATATTTGATACCAAATCCTTTATAGTCAAGCGTCCTTTACATGTCTGCAGTTGAAGGAGGAGTACATTTCATTTTGATGTATTTAAAGTCTATTTTGGCTCATGAGATTATACATTAGTATCTGCAGGTCATCTGAAGTAGCTCCACCACTGACTGTTCTGACCCTGTGGGATAAATTAAAGCTGTACGTGGGGAAGTTTTAGCCAGGTGGTGCCCTCAGTGAGGCAGGGGGAATAAATGTGCTGAAAATCTGGGAGCACATGTGAAAATCTTGCTCCTATTTGGAACAGCAGGTGGACAGATTTGAATTTAGTCTTTTGATTGCATGTTGCAAATATAGTTTATAGCTTTTATAGTCAAAGTCAGGGGCAGGAGACATGGCCGATAATGGGTGTATCTGTTGCAGGTGCAGTGCATGCTGGGATGGATATAGATAGCATATAAATGACGTAAAATCATTGTGATGTAAAGTTTTAATGTCCGTGGGTATGCATGTGTGGTAAATATTAGTCCTCACATCAATGAGACCAGTGAGTTAAGTTTGCACTCAGCAGAGAGAGGAGGCAGCATGTATCTGACTCATCTCCAACATCCTCTACGGCCATCACGCACAGCCAGCCACCACCTGGCGTCTGTGCATTAAGGGGAAAAAAATGCCATGGTCTTGTGTTTCATACTTGATGAGTAGTTCAGTGTGTGTGTTTATGTGTGTGTTTTTTTGGAACATATGGAAACGGTATCCAACATAGTCCTAGGTTATAAGGAGACCCTACTTTTGACTACATAAAGTTATTGTATTTCCAAATTTCATTGGACAAAGTTCATTTATGAGGGTTTCTTATGGTTATGCACTATTCTGACACACCCAGAGAACATAATGTGACTTCACCTCTCTAATGGTCTCTGTGTGACAAATGCCCACACAAACCCACCAGGACAACAGTCTCAGTGTCTGCATCATAATGCATCTATTGCAAAGAAAAACTCAACCCAGCAAAACTCATTTTTCTGACTCACACACACACACACAAACACAAACGTTCACACACATTGAGAGAGGTGGACAGGGGATGTGGATAGGTTGAGTCTGGTGAAAGGCAGGGATAATGTGTCTAACAGGGAGCCTCTCACATCTGTCAGAGGCAGCAGAGAAGCAGCAGGGAAACCGCCATCCTGTGACACTGATGACAAATGTCCGCTGAGCGTTTCCTATTTCACTGCTGTCAGTGAGGACTATCTGCTTTGTGTGTGTATAAGAGTGTGTGTTTGTGCTGACTCAGGGCTAAAGCGTCGTCAAATAAATCACATATAAGCGGTCATATCTAGTTGCTTTGCTGAGGGCAGACAGAAGATGCATTTTATTATGATCTCTTGAGTATTAATAGAGGTTGAATTAATTAATTATATAAATGAAAAATACGCAATCAGACACTTTAGTGGTAAGCTCTGTATGAACACAGAGCTTACCACTCAGGTGAAATGACCAGTGTTAAGTGTGTGTAGGTAAGTGTGTGAAAACATGCAAGAGCGTTATTTTCTGGTGACTCTTAATGGGCGGGTAAAATATGTTCTCCAAAATGGCACTTCACTCGTGTTCAAGAAATGAAGAGTGTGTTTGTGTATTAAAATCAGCCTGACTATGTGTTTGTGTCAGCCAGAAGGCTGTAAGGGGGGATGGCGAGAGATGAAGCGGAAGCCAGACGCTCACTGCTGCCCTGAGCATTAACTGACAGGTGCAATGTGGTTTCTCTGAGGCCAATTTCAGCATGACTTCATCCCTAAAAAGAAATTGGTGCTTCCTTCTGTTAATTTCATTTGACATAATGATATTCACATGACTAACTAACTTAAACTTTCTGGCCTATTTTTAAACTCACGAGTTATCTTTGACGTCCAGTGAAATCTTGCATCTTCTCCCTCTTTTCTTATTCCTCATTAACCCTGGGAGAGATACAAAAATTGTGTCTTGTGAACAGATAGCATCATTTGTTTGTTCTCTATGCACTGTAGAGCTCAAGTAGCCTCTGTGTGTTTACAAAGCAGCCTAGTGGAAATGAGACTTCTCTGACTCGCTCTGGATATGAAGTCGTGGTCGAACGACTGCGGTTCAAGTGGCTGCACACATCAGGAGTGCGGGTGCTTTGGGACGACAAAGGCCTCAGATGAGGATGAGAATACACATACACATGCAAACAGTTTGCAAACAACAGGCTGAAGATGCTAGCAGAGTGCAGAATTGAGTATTATCATTGTACCTTGTGGACATGGTTGTTTGGCCTCTCACATGTCTTTGCCTTAGCACACATTGTCTAGTAGAGGTAGGCATACCAGCAATGTTTTTACAATGGTGCAGTTGCACTCAGAGGCCTTTGGTGGGCGCCAAAGCATACCAAACCGAATACATATTGTAGCTCTACCTATCCTTGCAGCTGCTAAATTTGTTTTTAAGGAGCCAATTAATCAATCTATTTTGTCAGGTCGAGTTGCCTGGTGAGAGATTTCACAGAGCCTGGACTATTATGATGAAAAAACATTCAAACACAGCAACATTGATTTTATAATCAGCAAAACAAAGACAAGCCAGAAATAGTTTCAAAAGAATAATTGTTATGGATTCATTCTTCTTCAGTACGTTTACATCAGTTACTTAAAGTGTCCCTGTCATCAAGCGGTCACACTCCTCTTCAATAAAATCAACACCCAGACATAGCCGATAGACTCTGTCTGGACAAACCTTCAACCATCTTCATTCCAAGAAAACTGAAACAGTTATCTTCCGTCACTCAGTGTCTTTGTGCCTCATAACAAACTATTATTAACGCTCGAATGCTCTCACTCCGTCTCTGGGCGATGTCTGGACTGTTTTCTGGTGCCATCCCATGTTAGTGACAGCAGAGCAGAGAGAGAGAAAATTGCATATCAATTACCCTGCAACTTCAATAAACCAGTTTTCCACCCTGTAGCCCGCTGCTTACAACGCACAGCTCAGACACAAAGATGAATCCATACATACACAAACACGGCTGAAGGCTTAAAGCTTTTCCTCCTTCCCTGTCTGAGTTTTGCAGCAGTGCTGTGACATTCTTCCTGACATGTCATTAAAAAGTGTCACAGGTTCTGGGGGGAGTGATTTCCTGCTGCTCTCTGACTCCACACAGGGAGAAGGGAATGATGAGCTGATGCTGGACCATGCGTGTAAACTGAACCCTTCAGGCTCACATGATCTCCTCCTGAGGCATGATGGGAGCAGTCTACAGTCTCTCTGCTCTACTCCTCTTGTGTCGTCTCTACAGGCCTGCCGGTCATTTATCATGGTCAGACACACACACACGCGCACACACACACACACACACACACACACACACACACACACACACACGGATGATCTGAGTTTGGTCAAGAGCTAAATCACACCTCTGCTGCCTGGATGTCACAGAGGACTCATCTCCTGGATATCAGATTAGAACACAGGGGGTTTTTTCTTATTACTTTTCCTCCTCGCTCGTTTCTGTCCTGCTCTGCTTCTTTTTTCTCACTCCAACTCTTTTCCCTCCACTCCTCTACGACAGGGTGACCTGGTTGTCTCATCTCAGGAACCAGTGCGCTGGGCTGTTAAGACAACCGAGGAATATGTCCCATTTCTGTCTTCTGCCTTTCCCATTTCTGCCTTTTATTTTTTTTGCTACGTCATCTCAGTAAGTCACCTCTGCACCTCTCCATTAGACTGCGAGATTGCAGGAGTCTGCCCGACTGAGCTGGTCAGAGCTTTTTCAATGCAGATGACAGAGATCAAATGTTCTCCTTTAATGCATCCTGCATCATAATAAATTCTCAGAGTTGCTTGAACAAAGAAATATGTTTTTATTTGCCTGAACCCCTAAGGTCTTTAATTAAATGTCATATTGGTAAATTAGTTCTTGGAAATGTTTGCTGTTCTGCTTTTAGTGTGTAACAAACATTGTATCAATTTTTCTTTTTCTGAAGTAAAGCACATTGAAATGTATTCCAACTCTTCAAATCAACAGAAATGTCATGGATCTTGTCCACTGATTGATTGATGTATCACTGGCAATGAGGGCTACAAAGGGCTCCCATGTTTTCCATCCTCTTTTTTCACTCCTTTCAAGACGCTGACCTTTTAACTAACATGACCTTCCCTTGTGTTCCAGACACATGAAAACAATTCATTCAATTGAATACAAACCCTGACATTTTCAGCATTTTCATTGGTCACCCACTAAAATCTAAAACATGTTGTTTGCTTTTCATGTGACTCCTTGAGGTTCTAAAGGTCCTCGCCTTCACTTCACCTCGTCTGAGTATCAGTCCATTGATTCCATCATGGTTTAGAACAGATGATTTGAAATTGAAGTGACAATTTTGCCCTGGCCTTTTATAAATCTGCTCCTGTGGGAGAAGTTCAGGTGCACCATGCCGGACTGAGAGCGTCATCAGGCAGGTTTCTCACACTTCTGCTCGCTTTGAAAATGTTTTGAATATGTATGGATATGCATATGTATAGAAAGGTCCTTGTAATGTCTGATGTGAGAAGTACTTGTGTAGACTGTTCTAAGCAAATGTCACACACACACTCCTGTGCTCTGAGCTGCTCCTATACCTTGGAGGGTTGAGGAGGGAGACGCAGACATAAGGTGTTGAACTGGAACTTGTTGGCGGCCTCCAGCAGAGTCTTTGCATTGACCAACTCGAGCAGCATCTCCAGAATGCCGGCGCTGATGTTGCTCATGGTCAGCTCCAGCACCTCGCCACTCCTCGTCTCCCCCGACAACCTGATCAACCAATCATGGCAGAGAAAGGGGATTTACATGAGAAGAAAAAACAATAAAAACAATAAAAAGAAATGAGGAGGACACAGATCCAACACCAACACCTAAAAATACATCCAAGGCCATCAATAGAGAACATAAATAGAACTTTGGTTGCTTTTCTACATTTTAACTTATGAGTTTTAACTTACTAACTGATGACTTGTGGACAAACAAACAGTATTTCTTTGTGTCATGCTTTCTATGTGTGCTGTTATGAATGCGTAGTTTCAGAGGGCTGAGGGTCTGAATTCATGGGATTAAACGTCAGGGTTTTGTTCACATACAGGAGGTATGAGGGAGTTGAATAACAGCTCACCACCCGTGTTTAATGTCCCATGTGAAAAAATAATCCACTCAAGGGCAAAATAAATGGAATCAAAGCTCTGCGTAACTCGTGCCGCAACTACTATGTCTCTCTTTTTTCAGCTGCAGATTTGATATGAAAAGTAGCCTGTATGAAGATGGATGGAGGCTGTTTTCTTCTGTCACTCATGTTAGTGCAAATATACAGCTCTGTCTCTTTGTGTGTGTGTTTCTGTGTCTTTTCCTTTCTCTTGGAGCCAGTTAAATTGATTAGAGATCATGACACACAGTCAGCGTTTAATGAGACTAAGACAGCAAAACAAACAAGTCGAGACAGGTGGATGTAATGGTCAGAGTGAAGATGAAAGAGGAGAGTTTTGGGGGAGATGAAAGAGGAGGGTGAGGAAGAAACAGAAGAAGGAAGGGAGGCAGGGTGAGACAGTTCTTCCACAGGGAGCCAGCATCCACCATCACACTTAAACAGAACATGTGTACCTGCTGCAATACTCATCAGCAGCCTGTAGTGTATGAACTGAGACATTAGTCATCATTTTCAAGCACACTCTGGAGGTTAGAGGGGAGAAGGACATCTAAAATCAAAATAAAGGCTATTACATTTGTCTCCGGATGGACTTAAGCTGGAAAAACCAAGAAAGTTTCTCCTTTTCTTTCTGCAAAGTAAAAAAAAAACAGCAAGTGTTATAAGGGGACAATCAGACAGAAACAAATGAAAGGGGGTTGTTGTTCAGGGTTAAAATGATGGAGGGAGAAAAGAGTGAGTGGAAAAAAAGATTTTAAAAAATAGCTCACTCATCAACCTATTCAATCAGTGGAATAGGAACCAGCTAAAGTGGCAATTTGTTTTGTCTGAGCACTTGTATTCCTGAAATGACTTTTTTCCTGAGCTTCTTCAAAGACGTGGATATTCATGCTGCAACTGATTGCAGAATTTAAGAAGATTGAGAGAGGAAGTCAGGAGGGACAGAGGAGGAGAGAGAAAGGATGCTGGGCACACTCAGGAAAAGATATCTGTTTATGAAAAATGCACCACTCATTCAAGAGGAAGTCTTGAAATCTGCAGAGACTTTCAGACTGTTGGCGAGGAAAGAGGGGAGATGCAAATAACACACACTCACCCACATACAAACACACACTTCCAAATACAGCTATCTAAATAAAAATCTCATTTACAGGGAATACATTGAGCTTGTTCCAAGTCCATCTATTCTGTGAAAATACTCACACTGCTGAGATAAGTGTTCAGATAGAGGAGAATTCAAATACAACAAATGATCTGTCTGGGCTAAAAATGACTAACAAGTTCTGTCACATCATGAAATAGACAAATAAACCAATGATAGATACATAGCATTTGGAATAATTAAGGATAATTCAAAGCTATCTGTTAGGCAAGGCAAGTTTATTAATATAGCACATTTCAACAACAAGGCAATTCACAGCGCTTCACACAAGTCATCAAAAGAATCATGACAGAGGAAAAAAGAAACATTAAAATAGACCATTTAAAAATCACTGAAATTATTAAATCTGAAGATATGTTCAAATGAAAATAATTACAATGAAATTAATTGAAATTAATAAAGTAAAAATATAAAAAGAGTTAAAAGTTACAGTGCAGAGTTAAAGTTTAAAATCTTTTTAAAATTGTTCAATTAAAGGCAGCTGTAAACAGGTGAGTCTTCAACCTCGATTTAAAAGTTAGTAATAGTAAATTTGTGTCAGAGGTTTTGGAGGACAAAGGGCAGGGGGAGAGGGTGAGAGGGTGACAGTGGGAGAGTTTAAAAACCCAAACCTCAGTCCATGTGTGAACCCACACCACTGGCACACATTGGAGTGATCGAACTCGATACACAAACGTTAGGTTATATTGAGACATAATGACACCTCAATACATTTACATAAACAGTGAAGTCAAGCTACAGTTAAAGCTCAACAACACCATTTACTTTCAAAATCATGCTAGTTTTTCAAAAATGACCAACCCTGCCTTTGAGTGTTTGAAAAATTGTACTTTTAAGGCTGTTTTATGGGAGGTAGAAAAAAACGGTTGCTGTGACAGGACTGTATCATATTGTCCTGTCTTCTCCTGAGGGCTGCGCAGGGCTCTCATGACTCAGCTGCATTATTACAAAGGTCCAAACACTGCAATGGGCTTTAACACAGGTCTCAACCAGCTGATAACACTCTGTGACTCACACACCTAGAGAAGTCCTGGGCTTACACACAGACAGAGAGAGAGAGAGAGAGAGAGAGAAAGAGAGAGAGAAATAAAAAACATGACAGCTTGAGTCAGGACGGCTTAAAGACTTGCGCTTTTTACATCACTACTGTCCAGACATGCAGCAGTCTTAAATTAAATACCTGCAGAGTAAACTAACTGGAAAATATGGAGGAGTCAAACAGAATTACTCAAGATGATCTGTCTCCCTGCTATGTGAAGCTGCCCTTTGAAGGGGAGGGTAATGGTTTCAGCTGCTCCTTTCGGGGACCCTATATTTCAGGGGTCCTGTCTTTACACATAAATTATATGATGTGGTGAAGAAGAGGCCCAGATGAGACAATGTGATGGACAGGTTGTCCAGCAAAGGGGTTCAGTTCCCTCCAAAGTCACTTCAATCTCTCAGGGAGCTGCTTTGCTATTGTCAAGGTCAAAGGAGGACTCAGAGTCTATTTTTTATTCAGAGCGGAGCTGTCATTGAGATGAGCAATCCAGCTCTGTGGTTCCTCTACTGTGTTCACATTCAGGAGGAACAGGAGTATCAGAGTGAGTTTAGCAGCTGATGAGCAGCTCTCTCTTTCATGAGCTTCACTGTGGGGGCAGCATGACACATCCCTAAGGCCTTCTAGCTATACAGCTTGGGGCTATGTGTCTCTCTGTTCTTGTTTTTTACTTTATTTACCTCATCCCTTGACATGCAAATGAGAACAAACACATCCCCATTAAAACACAAGTTAAAACACAACCACAGTGACTAAAACAACTTGCAGTCTACAGGTAGAAGCGACACCAATGCGCCCTATGAAAAGAACAGATTGGATCAAGAGCTGGTGTGAGGGGGGGGGGGAAGAGAAGGCAAACCTTTTCACCAGGTCCTTGAAATACAAGCTGCAGGAAGCTAGAACATTTTGGTGGACTTCAAACTCTTTGCCTTCAACTATTATTTTCAGGTCTGTAAACTTCAACTCCTGATCATTATCTGAGAAGTGAAATGTGCAAATTTGTTGAAAGGTTTCAACAAGGGACTATATTTTATACTGTACTGAGAAATATAGGGCCTACAATACCCAAAGCATGCTTGTGAATAACATATGACTGGGAATGGTTACAAAAGCTTTCATTATTATGGAGAGATATTTAATGAGTGAATATGACCTCTGCTAATGTTCACTGCTGAGCTACAACTTAAATAAAGAGAAGCTGAATGATATAATAAAGCATCTAAAAGAGAAGTGAGCTGACAACAGAGACTGTTGATGTATTATTCATGTTGAAATAAAATGATTCGGCTTTGAACAAGGGCCATACTCAGCAAAGAGTTGACCTTTAGAAGTCGATTATTATGAAAACAGCGGTCTATGCGCAAATCCCAACACCAAATTTTGGAAAATATAAAGAAAGATACATGATGCTTTAAATAAATAAGGTGGACAATCTTCCCCTGGTCAGAACGTAGGCCTACTTTTTGTTCTTATTTTTGCTTTACTCTTCAATCCAGCCATTAAACGTCAGGAACTGATCAGACTTATGAATGTAATGGTGAAAGCCATTAGTGCAGAAATAAAGGAGGTGATCTGAGTTCATGTCAGACTCAAAGCAGAAATTTAATTATTCCAGTACGACACTCAGCCGTCTGTTAGGTAGAAATATGCTCTCATTTAGTGCCTTCATTCTCCTGACTGACACTGTGAGCTCAGCTCTGAATTCATTCAGCAGATGAAATTATACAGAATAAAGACTCATGACAAATAAGGTGCAACTCAGAGGCTCACTTTGATGAAAGTCTTTTAAATGAGAGCTGCATACTTCAGAGTTTTTGTATCAAAGAATGAATGAGCAGAGAGAAAATGACCTGGTTATTAAACATGCTGAATACAGAAGAGAAGAAAAACACAATAAGAGATCCAGTTTTTGACAAAATGTCTGTTGTACTAGAACGAGATACTGCAGTAGCATGAGTTACAGTGAGCCGTACGTTCATATTCATGTTTGCCTCGTCTGTCATCCATCTCTTTCTCTCCAAATGGCCAGCTATCTGATCACTTTGTGAGCATGGACAGTGAAGAGTGAACACACAGTAGTTTGAATTTAACAGTGTCCAGAGACTGTTAAGGCTCTCACTTCCAATCAGCCACAGTGCACACCACCCTTTTGCCCCTTGAATAGAGAAAGTAAGAGAGGGAGACAGAGAACTCACTCTGTCAGCGAACAATGGCCGCCTCCCTCTTAGCCGTGCAGACACACCTGAATGCCTGATGGAAAGGACAACTACGGCCCCCTAAAACAACTCATCAACCATGAGGACCATGAAACTGCACATGGCGTCCCCATTCTTGGGTTTCGCGTGGAGTGTGCTGAGGCACAGCCGAGTAAAATGGGTTCAGGTATAAGACATAGTTTGGGGTTTTTTATGTTGTGAGTAGACAAAAACTATCTACAGGTAATATTGTTCAACAGTTTCTGAGAATATTTTTGCCTGCAAAAAGAGCTAAAGTGTGCTAGTGTATTTCCCTGCCTCTAAGCTGTTTACTACATTTCTGAACGTCTGAGTTGGCTCTACCTGATTGGTCGACACAGCCAGAGGGGGAATGAAAACAGGGTATACTCTGCTGTTCAGCCTAGTAACTCTACTGTAAAGCATCTGGGTGCTGGGGCCAATGGTTTCCAGTAACCTATCAGAGCACACTCTGCCTCCCTTACTATAAGGCGTAGTAAGTCCTCTTACTGAGCTGTGATTGGCTACAGCAGAAGGGCGAGGCAGCACACCATAGGTTACTGAACTTGGAGCCATTTTAGGGTTCTACATTTGTTAAGGAGCCACCATTTAGTTTCCATGTAAAACTATAACTAATAGAAACATCAAATAGGTTAAAATAACATCTGCATATTTTGGTCATGCGGAAAGGGAAAACATTTTTAATGAAAAAAATTTCATTCAGCCTCCATAAGAGGAATAAATCATAATTTGTTTGTAGTAACAAATCCAAATGTATTCAAAATTATGAAAGAATCAACTCACAAGCAAAAAGTTAATCTCTGGGGACTCATCAGAACGTGTTTAGGGAGATTTGACTTAGCCTTGTGTTTCTATTTAGATTTCTACAAGAGTATTTTAGATAATGAAAAAACAAGCAACATGTTAAAATACAAAATGAGGAGTAAAACAATAATTTGATAATTAAATCTTCCAGGGCAAAGAAGAAAGAAAAGGAAAGGTTTGAATAACTTTTTTTTTAATGGCATTATCCTTGGCCATTTTTTTTTTTTTGTTTTTACGTTTTGTTAACATTTTAACTAATTATTTTGAGTTAATAATTTTGAACTTTTTATTATTCTGATTTTCTTAGTGTTTTAAATATGTTGCTATTGTTGTTGAATTGGTATATAAATAAAGTAAATAGAGTAACTGACAAATGGTAGAGAAGATGTGACAGATGTTGTAACTTGTGAAATAAAAAGTAACGACAGTAACAAGGCCAAAAGTGTTTCAGGACTTTTGGAATTGTTCCTCACATCACTTTTGTTTTCTTTCTAATGTGTTCTGGTTAATCCTGTGTTTCTGCAGCATGAGTCAATGTGCAATCATCCCGTTTGGTGTACAGTTGGATGACATTCAGTGTTTGGTAGCAAAAAAGAAACTGAGTTCATCGTCACTCTGACCTTTTTGTTCTCTTTTAAACTACAATCAATTCTCCCCTCACAGTTAAACAAACTGTGTTAGCTGATCGATAACGCCATGCACAACTCTGACACATTTATTTCTAAAGCTTGGACAGAGACTTCAATACAACACATTTTTTGTGTTGTTTTACACACTATGTAACAAATAAAAATCCAATTGTATTTTGTTTGTTCTTTTTATCAGCAAGATGACTAATTGGATGACAATCTTGGATGCCTCCAAGATTAAATTAAAATTAACGACAATAATTGACTAATGTATAACTATAATACTAAAACAAATCCCAAAATTCAAGGTGTCATTTGTTTGTTGTTGTTTTGCAATATATGTTTAATCATAGATGATTATTGTCTTGATTACTTATTAAATTAGATTACTTTTTTTTAATCAAATGAAATTTCATATTAAAGCATCAGAACAGCTCTGTCTGTGTAATAAAACAGACATTAAAAAAGCTTTTCAATAGTCAGGACATTTAAGAATTTCCATTTCATCTTGCATCAGAATAAGAAGAGTATGCTAAAAGTAAAGCCAGAATAAATACTTACAAAAGTTATCTTTCAAAGCAAACAGCTTCAGTTTCAGTGCACCTCTTATATCGGTCCAAAAATTAAGATATGCGTCACAAGTCTTGAGTTTCAAAAACAAAGATGGAGGACCTAAATGCAGTGTAACAAAGATAATGAATAAAAGATCAAAAGGGAAAAAAAACTTAAACTCAAGAACATGACATGAACATGCGCAACACGACAATAGGAAATGACAACAAAACAAGGTGTACACAGACCTCTAATTGAGTCTGTTTTTGTCAAAATTTGCAGCATCAGCAGGCTAGTAAAAGGGGCGAGGCCTTAAAATGGGCTTTTATTTGAAGTTTTACAATACGTTTTGCTCAAAGCATTCTATTAAATACATAAAAAATAAAAGGTAAAATACTTTTCTTTATAATTTATAGATTTATTTACATGCTTTAATTTCTAACCTTATCTTCAGGCCTGTTTGAGGAAATGACAGTGAATGGGCTCACCCCGGGTGAGTTAAACCCACGTATGCACATTCGATCAATAGTGTTAGCGCTAGCTTCCTGGCTAACATTAGCTCCCTCTGGTCCCTCTCTCTTCCGCCAGTAACAACAAAAAGGCTCATATCATTTTAAGAAGAGGGGGAATAAAATAAGTAATTGTTGCTCAGATTAAGATGGACCATGTTTTTGCTAACCGCCATGGACCCTCCCTGTGTGACTGGGCCCAGAAAGCTTTTCCCTTTATCCCCCCTTATGGGCAAATTTATTTCACTTTATTTATTATAATTTAGATCACCTCTCTATATCAAAATAGTTCAAAATATACAGTCATTATTTTGTATTTTTATTATCATTATAATTACAAAGGCTTGGTTACACCCTCTATCTGTTTATTTGCACTCACTGAGCCTAAACATGAAATATTAAAGAGCTCGTAATAAGCCTTTTTTTGTAATTCACCATTTCCATTACATTTTTAGAATTATAATTTTACTTTTCTTGAAAAGAAGTTTTGAAAAATTCATGTTTTACAACAACCTTGACAATTTAATGTTAAATACCTGCAAATCTGAGATTATTCTTATACTATTTTCAAAAGATGTGGCCGTCATTTGAATGTAAATTAAAAACATGGCAGTTGTTATTTTATATTGTTATTTTTATCATCTGCATCATGTTACATTGTGTCTGCAAGATGTTGCACATTTCCTTATGAGTCTTTATGAAGCAATTCTTTATTAATTATTCAATTAATTTTTTTATTATTTGGTGCAGTTAATCATCAACAGCAATAATGATATTTATGATCATTATAACAATTCTTATTTTACATAAACAAATGAAATGATTTATATATTTTGAAATTGAGATTGGAGCCCGAAAAGGTTGAATTCAATTGAATGATATTTAAAATTACTTATTTATTTACCATACAATTTATTATTTTACATTTTTCTCTTTTTATTTACACAATTGGAGATGAGGAACCATCCATTTTTTTCAAAGTGTTTAATATTTTTTTAACATGTCCAGCTCAGGTTATTAGCTACCGTGAATAAATGACAGGTTCATAATGTCATGATCACCGTCAGGCCTTCAGGCCACTTATCTAGTCTCCCTGTTCTGAACAAACTATAATTCATGAGGATTCAAACTTTCAGATTCATGTGCAACCCAGTCAAGCATTGATTTCTTTCAAGAAGCAATCCAAAAAGTCTCTTGAACATACCTCAGACTGTCGAGACGTCTGCAGAAATATAAGAGGCTGTGATTGTTAAGAGCCTACCCCGAGAAAATCAGCTCATTGAGGTATCAGAAGTCCTGGAGACCTCTCGAGTCTCTCTCTGCCCTGATTTCAGTCTGTAAGACAGTGGTTGCTTCATATATCCTCAGAGAATAAACCATGAAGAGGACGCTTTATACTCCTCCTGAGCTGAGCTGCCCAAGCCTCACTGCTGTCAACCAGCCTGGACTGAGCCGTGGGGGAGGGAGCAGGGGATACACAGAGAGAGAGGAACTTGTGCACCTCAAAGACCCCGGTTCAGAGAAAGAACACAAAAAAACTGAGCCCTGGGAGCAGATCTGTTGGCCTGCTGCAACACAGTGACAGGATGCCAAGCAATGTTTTCCTGTTTTTTTTATGTTTGAATGGAGTACAAAAAAAAGAACGTAGAAATGATCTCTGGTCCCGGCTGGTGCAGTGGCGTGCTCATTGGACAGCCAGGGGTACAGAAGGTGAAAAGTGATCATTCTTCCTCAAACAGGTTTTAGTCTTTGGAGACTCCTGTGGCTAACAATCAAGAGTACAGACCAGATCTCATGCTGCCTTCAGGAGCTATGGTGAAAAAGAAACTGCAGACTGTTGAAATGTGAAAAGTTTTCTTTATCTGATATCTGGAGACAAAAATTAGAAATGCATATTTACATATGACGTTGCAAGTGTAGCTAATAGTAGTTCACTTGAGGTTGAACATACATTGGTCACTGCAGTTTTGCTATTACAACTTTAAGAAACTCCTCCATAGTGGAAATCATTTGAACCAAAGTTTATTTAAAATAAAATAAAAAGATTTATAGTTGCAGAAATACTGCTCCTAAACCTTCAACTTTCAGAGATTTGTTTTTAACCCTTTGATGCACAACACGTGACCCGGCTGAGTTTTTTCTTTTCATTTTTCCTTTATTACTTAAAAAAAAAAATTCTATATCACTACCATTCTAATGCACAATATGGGTCCAAAATGACCCGTTTTCATTCCCTATTTAATTTCATGCATGGCTGAGTGTTTCTTTGCTATAATTTTTAAATGAATGTATTTTATCATTTAATATTCCAGGTATTCTTTAAATATCTTGTTTTTGATTACAACAAATCATTATTTAAATTGTTCCTTTCTTACTTTAAAGTAACAGTTTACTGTTCCTGAAGAAATATACGTTTTGTATTATAACATCTAGTTTACACACATGGGTCAGAAATGACCCGTATGTATTGACTATGGAATTGATAGGGTAACTTTTGATATTAGGAAACGTCTACACTTGTGAACCTATTTAACTGCGGTCAACTATTCACCTGACACACATTTCCCAACTCAACACGGCTGCTTTCGCACATCCGATGCATGTAAGTTGCATTTTACAATTACACGCACAGAGAATGCAGCCTGTGGGTGTTGACGGACGAGGGTGCACGGAGCCGGATCGGACTCTCAATGTAAACGTATCTGCTGGAAGTTCTGGGTGAGATGAGCTCCTGGAGCCTCAGGTGAAGTCAGCAGATTAATCTTAGTATTTCATCCCGTTTCTTTCTATTTATTTCTCACCCTCTTTGTCTTCATTCTGTCTCCTTTTATCCCTGCTCTCTCCTTGGACAGAACATAGCTAGAATACTGGACAGCTGAACATTTCCAAACTGAGTCCGTCATGCTGTTATGTTGAATACGCTGCATCTTTGTAAGGATTTTAAAAATCAGTTCATCACAGTCACTTCATTGTGCACTTAAGCGTGCCATGGCCAAGGAAGTGTACTGTGCTTGAGCACGGATTGGAGCACTCCCTCTAGTCCAAATAACTGGTCTTAAGGGGTAAAGCGTGCTCAAGCATGGTACGGATTGTCTAGTGTGAGTGCGCCCTGAATCTCACAGAGTGCACTGAAAAGCTTTCTTGGAACAAATCAAAGCCATTATTATTCGTCTTAGTTAGATTTTTTTTATCTGAACTTGCGAAGACTTGTCTTCTGCAATAAATCTGTGGAATGAAGATAAAAGAGAGTGGGAGTTTCTGCTAATGCCTTGTGCTGCAGTCATGACTATGTGTCTGATAACTGGCATGCATTTTAATAGCAATGTTCCAGTCTGAGTATTAATGCATCATACTACAGCTCTGGGAAACACTTTTTTTTGTTCATGTATTATAGATATAGATAGATAGATCTTTATGGTTATTGCATGTTATGCAACAAAACTTTGTTGAAGCAATCCTGTTTGCAGCATATAAAATAAAAAGATAAAATACATACACATACACCAGCACACATACACAATCCAAGCACATCTCACCCATACCCACATACACATTCATACCAGTAAACATTTGTAAAAAATAATGTAATAAATACTCTATAAATTCAAATATAGGGAGTTAAAACACAACAGTTATTGCACAGTCCATTATTGCACAGAGCCCATTATTGTAGTCTGGGGATGAGTTCTATCTTTGTGTGTGGGAGTGTGTTTGTAGCGTGTCCTCAGCTCTGGGGAAGGAGCCGTATGCAATTTTTTAAATACAAAAGAAAAAAACATTATAGTGTATGTCAGAGTATTAACGACCCTGTAACATTAGCTAGAGTTCCTCCTCAATAGCACCATCAAGACGGATGGAGGGGTATAAGTTGAAGTGAGTATAGAGGAGGGAGTGGGTCTGGATGAGGTGCCCCCCCCTCCAGCATGTGGTGAGCCTGGCGTCAGCTCCTCAGCTCCACCACATCTGTGATTATGCATGTAGGAGCGGAGGTTGTCAGGCTCCCTGTACTGCCACTGTGCTTTATCCTGAAAAATCTTTGTGATTAATGAAGCCGGCGCTCTGTGTGGAGGAGGTGGACGAGGAACGATACATCTTAATGAGCTATCCTCTGTCCCTGTATTAACTGTGGGGGGATACAATGTATGTGTCTCCTGGAGGGGCTCCTCTCCTTAAAAAGACGATAACGAGGAGGAAGAAGAGGGAGTACGAGAAGCTTTATAACAAGTCACTGCTGCTGACCTCGCGTTTCCTTTCCTCCTTTAATCTTTTTATATATGTTTTGCTCCCTCCTGAGAGCTGGAGCTCTGTGAAGACATCTCAGTGGAAACCAATCCAAGCAAAGGTTAAGAGAGGATGTTCAGCTACATCTGCACGCTCTCATGCTGTTCTCAAATGAGATGTTCAAAACACTATCATTAATATGTAGCTCCCATATGGACTAATGAGTAGAGGTTACCCATAAGCTTAGGGACTGAGTGTAAGCATTTCAGAGAATTAGCTACACACAGTGAGTCCACAGCGATTGGAATACATTCCAACCTCATAAATAATTTGCAAACATGCAGTGCTCTTAAAAATTCCATGTCAGCCTCCATTCAAGAGTTCATGGGAGATGTATAACGAAAATAACCTCAAAATCCATGCCTTCGTGGTGCATGTGGACTAGTGGTTAGTCCACTTGCCCCATAGAGGCTGTAGTGCTTGAAGTGGGCAGCCCAGGTTCAAGTCCGACGTGTGGCTCCTATCCCACATTATATTCCCCACTCTCTCTCTCTTTGCCCAATTTCTGACTCTATCCACTGTCCTTTCGAAAAAAGGCATAACAAGTTCAAAAATAAATCTTTAAAAAATCCATGCAATCATTTTTTTTTACATTAAGCCTGTTTAGGATCATAACAACTCAGAGTTCCGCTTCAGCTAATCCTAATGTGGTTGGCTTTAAGATTATCGCCAAGCACTACACCACAGTGACTTATATTAATTTACCACTGATTATTCTGCAGACGCTGATCCCAATCAGCTAACTGGAAATCAATATTTAAACAAATTTAAAGGCCAAGTAGAGAATGTATTTCCTGAGAATTCTTGGAAAAAACAAAAAAACTGGCTAAAAAAAATCTGTTGGTGTTCTTCTATCAACTGCTCCAATGAGTCCGTGATGAGCTATGTCATATCCCTGTGGTTCGCTAGTTGGTCAAGTAGACGATCATAAACACAGCCTACTGGATGCCCACTTCTCTCCGTTGAGGACATTTACAGAATGCACTGCCTCAGGAGAGCCCACAGCATTCTCAGGGACTCGTCCCACCCAGGACACCTTCTTTTTGAACAGTTCTCTCTGGAAGGTGTTTTAGGGCTTTCAAAAGATTAAAAAAACCCTAGAGCCATTATGGCACTAAATGCTGCTCCAATGTAACTGCTGTTTGCATGATTTTCTCACCTTTGAGGCGGAGGAGGCTGGTTGTTGCTGCCGATGTGTGTTACGGTGGATGTGTGTTGTGATTCTGAGTTCAGGTTGGGAAATAGAAGAAAGACGGACTACAGTAGTAATAGTCAGTGAGGTGTAAGGAAGTTTTATAATGATGTAAAACATAAAGAGACGCGAGGAGTGGTTGCATGTCACCGTCAGATTTGTGTGATCTAAAACTTCAATCTTAACAAAATCTTTCAGAGCCTGTTCTTGATCTTCTCCATATATTAAAGGTCTCGAGTTATACTCCTTAGTTAAAAGTTTAAATAAGTCTCAGAGATCCCAAAAACATGTCTGTTAAGTTTCTTGCTAAACATCCAATCTGATCCTGTATTTGAACATGCCTATTATCCCCTTTATTTCAGCCCTGCTCAGAACAGGCTGTTTCTGTGTCTGTAGCTTTAAATGTAAATGAACTGTGTTTGACCACGCCCCTCTGGAACTTGATTGGGCTTTCTCGCACCATGCCTTATAGTTTACTATGAGAAGGCAGATTCAGCGAGCCGAACAAACACCTGGAAGTTACACCCACCTGGGGGAGAACTTGGGGGGTTGTAGACAGACTAGGGACACATACCGTGTTACTGCCCACAAGTTTAAAAAACATTGTAAAGTGTATTTTGCACAGTATGTGACCTTTAATACTTTTACAAACAAAAACAGCATTCCTTACAACATCAACAACAACAACAACTCAGCTTCCAACAGTCCTCTCAGCTCTCAGTTCATGCTATGCTGAAAAAATAATTTATAACATCATTAACCCTAAAAAATCAGACAGGCATTGAAATGTTTATAAAGACTACCTTTTTATTGTATTTCCTGTCACGAGCTGCCTTCAAAAGGTCCTCAAACACATTTGCAGTGTGCCTGTCTCTGCTGAGCTCGCAACCTACGATTAAAAAAAAAGAAGCTGACAGCTGTGATCGCTGCGGCTAGAGCCACAGATGTGAAGAGATTATTTAAGAGTTTGAAAACTCGCCCGAATCATTTTTTTCACAAGACAATAAAAATGAGTTGTGACAGAAATGGACAGTTTGTGAGAGTGCAGTTTGATTTTGTTCACTTTGACAGGCAGCTCTGATGAAAAAAAACAACTCTGCTATGGATGGAGGAAGCAGGAGGTAGAGTAGGCAGTGACTGAAATATCTCAGCAGGTGATGAGGTCAAAGCAGCCATCAAGCTGCTCTGTGTGAATCTTCACACACACAAACACATGACATGTCCACACAAATATAACACACACTTAAAATTGAAAACAGAAACACAGACAAAAACCTAGACGGACACACACCCGCACAGAGAGGAGCACACAGTTGTTGATGCGTCCACTGATGCTGAGTGAAGACAAATTGCTCCCTTTGAAGGCCGAAGCCAAATCAAACACAGAGTGTGATTTCTGTCACTGTGCTGTTTGGCTGAGTGGCTGAGAGGCCGAGAAGCTGACATCTGACCAAGTATTCATGCAATCACAGCCATGAAGCTGGGCATGCGTGCAACTGCACATACATTTGGCACGCACACAAACACACACACAAACACACCAAATGACTTGTGAAGCTGGTTGAAGGCAGAAGAGCTCCTTCAGCCTTTGCCATAAAAGCCACAGAACCTCCTTTGCATATCAGACCACAGGCATACAGTTTATTTAAAGCCAAGTAGTGGCTTTAGTGTTTAACATTTTTGTAGATGAATTGCTACTGAAAACCATCAACACAAATTGGACAGATTCCGCAAATTACTGCCTTAACTTGAGGATATTTTGGATGTTAGTCGGGATGATAATTTATCAGCTACTCAATCAAAGTATTTCACATGTCAGTACGTGGCACATTGAGAGTTTGAACACATCATTTATTCCGCGTTATTGGCTTTCACAGCAGAAGGCCTGGCCAGCTTCACCCAGATGGAATGAGTGAATTGGAGTAAAGTCTGCATGTAAAGCACCTTACTAGAATTTATTTTTCACGGACCAACCCATTAATCCTGTGTGTGCTTGTGAGCAGTCTGTTTGGAGGTTGTAACTTTATTTGCTGTTACTAGTTTTGTACCAGATGTGTGTGCAGTATAACCCCAAATCTCTGCCCTGGCCAAGCCTCTTATGTTCATGTCAGCCTTTAAAGGACTGCAGGAACACTGAACTCTGAATGACCTGCCCTGAAAAAACAAAGTATATATATATATATATATATATTTTGTTTTTGTGTTAGCAGAAGTGCAAACAGCAGGACTGAGGAAGCAAACCAGAATACAGGTTACAAGCTCTCACTGTCCATCTTTTACCACTATGTTTCTACAGCTGGACAGTAAGCACCATTGTCACATCGAGTGTTCATTGATTTAAAACAGAATGAGGGAGACTTGTGGGTGTGATAGAGAGATAGCAAGGAAGGAAACAGAAGGCAACAGGAAGAAAACCTGCTGTCAACTGCTGTCCATGTGCGTCTGAAGCAAACACATGGACAGCAGTTTCCCTCGTTGCGGTGTCGTTGTTGTGACTAGAGCAGCATGAGTGAAATGTTACTGTCAGTTGAGAGACTGCTGAAGAGGTTGTCAAAACCACTGATTAACTGCTGCTGAATGTTTGATCATATTTTCACTGTCCTTCCGAAATTGCCCTGATGATGTGCTCACTGATGTCTGCACTTTTCTGCAATGTCCACATTAATGTGTGCACATTTTATCTATCAAGGAATAGAAAACAAGCAAAACCTGAATGAAAAGCTTCATTAAATGTGAAAATTGGTCGGGGATTTGCAAACATCTGGTTCTGGCTCCCCTGGCATCATAAACTCCCCAAGGTTAAACCAAACACCAATAAACAGCTCGCAGACTCAGACACGAGTTGCAGCTCGAGTAGAGTGAGTCAACAAGGCTGAAAAGTGAGGGCAGAGGTTGAAAGCTCTTTCTGGTTCGTTAATGTGTTTCGTGGGCGCTTCACAACTAAGAGAAGTTAAAGGGAAAGAGTACAAACACTGCTGATACAGTAGTTTCAGAACAGTTTATGCTCTTCTTTCAGAGGTTGTTTCAGTTATACTTCTGTTGTCTGCGACCTTGGAGGTGTATTGGCTCTGGTTGAATTCCTTACTTGAGTGTCTGCAATCTTGTTTATAACTGTCAGCATCTGAAAACTGCTCCGGTACACAGAGAGGACAGGAGAGGGAACTGTGTGTTTCACTCAAGCACAATCTCACATAAAGGGAGGTCACTAGGAATAGAAAGCTCAGAGTAAACTGATTTAATACCTAACAGCTCCCTGGTTTGGATTCTCTTCTGAGCTCAGGTTCTCCTCTGAACAGATCTGCTTTGATTCAGCCTTTAAAGGGAGTCGTGACAGCTTCTATATTTGGAAGAAAGTGAGTCTAAGAAAACCTAAAAAATTCCACCTGTTAGGAGAGCATCAGGTCAGCCTGTCTGCGCTTACCCTTAGGATGTCCCACGTTGCCGAACTTGTGCATTCCCATTCGGGCTGTTGACAGATTTTTCAGCCCATTAGGACCGTCCTGATTGTCTGCAGCTGAGGGTGGAGCCATGGGTCAAAGGTCGGGCGTAGAGCTGTCTGAGGCCAGTTTATTAGCCATTGCCTATCACACTGTGAGAGTTTGGATAAACCATCTGGTTGGCTCGCAGAGTGAGGGCGGAGCTGAGGCATACAGAGACTGACTGAGCATGCTTACAACATTGGAGTGATGCTGCTGGGTGGACTGTGGTGTCAGCTGAAAGTGGGCTTACATGAGAGGACACTTTGGGGAAAAAGGTGTCTGGATGGATGGGGTTACTCATATGATGGATGACTGTGCGGTCACGCTGTGCCTGAAGGAAGGCGGCTGAGGTAGGGTGTAGGTGTGGGGCTTCTGCTGGTGCAGACCAGGTCAAATCGATATAGAGGAAACAAAAACACTGGAGCATACGAAGACAGTTTCCAGCTTCCTCTTTAAAACCAAACTGACAGTTTGCTTCTTGGTTTCACAAAAAAATGTGTTTTTGACTAAAAACTTTATATTAAGTGGAACAAATGCTTTACTGTATGTGCAAGAATACATGCTGCAGTCAGAAGTCTGTGATTACCCAGACACTCTTAATAAACCCTAAAGTATTCAATGCTGAAGCTGTACTGGCGTGAGACCAAGCTGTATTGGGCCTGAGCGCTGCCTCCCTTCTCTACTCATCCTCTCCTACTCCCTCATCTCTAGCTCCCCCTGCTAGGGACCAAGCTATAAAAATAGTCCACCAAAACCGAGGTACCAGAGGCTAAATCACAGCATGCAAAAAGCTAAAGAAAACTGGAGAAAAAAGCTCACATTATTCCTTATATTATCCCTGCTTGACATAATAGTCCAGGCAGGAGAGTCTGGAGGGGAAGGGAGAGATAAAAAAAAAAAAGACAGCGAGAATAAAGAGGATTGATATAAAAGACTCCTGAGGAGAGGTCAGATCTGTTCATCATGACTTGTTATTGAGCTAATATTCGCCAACGCTGTGTTTCATTTCTGTTCTTTTGTGGCAGATCCTGAAAAAATGATCAATGCAAAGTTTTTCGGTTTTAATGTAGTGATAAGCAACGATGATGGGCAATGCAGAGATAAGAAATTCATTTAAACATTGTCGCATGTCATCCTCATACTGTCAGTTCTTGTCCTTCACTATTTAGTGCAGCCTGGCATTCAGTGATTCAAACTCTGGAGTGTGGCAAGACACACAAAAGAACCCCATCACAGCCTCCTCCTTCCATCCTTAAGTTAATTTAAAAATGGAAATATCGTTGGATAGCTGACCAATCTGTTAAAATATTAAACCCTTGGGGCACTGGTGGCGCAGTGGTTAGTGCACGGGCCCCATGTATGGAGGCTATGGTCCTACAAGCGGGCAGTCTAGGTTCAAATCCCACATGTCATTTGTCATTTGGAAGACTTTCAGAGTATTGCTGCATGGGTTTGATTTAGAAAAAAATCAGCTTCAGTTAGTGACAACAATAAATTAACAAGGACATAACAATTAGAGCAGAGTGAAGGTAAATTGTACATCCATCAATTCATTCATCAGTGTGTGTGTGTGTGTAAGATTCATTATCGCTGGGCTCGTTGTCTCGATGCTGCTTAGCAGACAGCTCATCTGTATCCCAAGGTGTGAGCTGGTTAATGGGAGTGTGTCAGAAACCCTCCCATAGAGCCAGCAGCAGTCCTGGACTCTGTTTGTCTCCAGGAGAGACACCTGAGGCCTGCAGGGCGTAAAAACAACCTCACTGATTACAGGATTAACAAAATTCAAAGGAAATGTCTTTACACAAAAAAGCGTTTTACACAACCTTATCTCTATTTCTTTCCTTGCCTTATCATGACACACAGCACAGCTTGTAAGCTAACAACTCTTAAATCCTTTGTTTAAATACAATGTCATAGCAAGAATAAAAATCACAAAGAGTTTTTTCCGGACCTGAAGTGAAACTAATGATGCAGTATATTTAGCACTGAGTGAGTGCTGATGAAAGCCGTCATATATCAAGAACGAGGGACAGAAAAGTCTCTAAAAAGGTCTGATGGTGTAACTCCATTTTGCAATGAACTAAACTTTGTGTGTTCAGTTCAATTTAGAATACAACAACAACAAACAGAGTAAATTGAATGAAATACTTTTACAGGGTTGAGATAATCTTTAAAATGGGCAGCCAGGGACAGGACTTTAATGTTTTCATAAAAAAGCTAGATGACAATGTGTGTATGAAGGTAAAACCAATGTGACTTCCTCAGACCCAACTAGCCCAGCATCTCCCCAGATGTTTTTTGCTCTGGTAACGGAGTATGACATGTTGTCAGGAGAGCCCAGAATGATGAAAATCTAGGATCAATCGCCACTGGACCTTTGAGCAATATTCTCTTCTCCCTTTCTGCAGCTTGGACGCTTTAGTCTCCCAAGCAGGCTGCGAGAGGGCAGAGCAGGACCTGGCTACTGGCTCGCCTCAGCCTGCCTCCTGAGTTCATAGGAATTACGAGCAAATCACCAGACCCACCAGAAACCCCACCCTCCCCCACTGAGTCCTCCTGGCTGATCCCTCCATCCCTCAGTTCTATTATCCTTCCTGACCTGCAATTCACTTCAATGAGCTCCCATCATGCATAGCAATGTGTCAACAAAAAACCCAGACGAAGGACAGGTGACTGCAAATCGACAATAATACAATCCAAACAATTCAGTTCAAAGTGAATTCATGTGCAGCTTGATGTGATCGATCATGTTTCAGGGACAATTCAGATTTCCTGCTTTCAGGAGGAGTAATCACAACTTTACACAGACTTTAACAATAAGAGAAATGACAGGAAATATGAGCTTGGTTTCCTTTATTGATTCATCTGCCAATATGTTTTTGGAGACTAATTCATAAACAATTAAGTCCTTGCAAAGACAGAAGGTTGTAAAGAATACTCATTTTCTGAGCCCACAGTGACACCTTTAAACTGCTCCTTTTATCAAACTGACAGATCAAAATCTTGGTAGCACAGCATAATTCAGCATGGCAATAAGATAATAGTGGGTTAATAATGATAACAAAAAGTTAATGAATATGTAATAACATGTAAGTATCAAAGCATTAGCTAGGTAATGGCTTGATAGTAACAATGCGTATATCTGGGTAATATTTCACTTAGCTAACAGGGCAACAATGCCAAAAATTCAAGGGTAATAATTGAATAATGATCATATTTGGCTAATGATTGAAATTCATAGATATGTGGTTTAATCCTCGCAGCTCTACATGATTTGAATGCAGCACAAAATCTGCTCTGTAATAAACAACTTCACACTCACAGACATGATCATGAGTGTCACCTACTTGATGAATCTATACTGAAAGTTTTCTGACAGTTTGTGAGTGCTGGGGGGCAAAAGAAAAGAAAAGTGAAGAGAAACATCCCAAGACAAACTATCAAACAGAGTGATAGAGTGAGAGAGTGAAGCTGGGTGGAGGTGGAGACAGGCTGTCAGCTCTTTTAGTCCAGGTCCACCTGTCGACTTCAGACAAGAGAAAACTGAGATGCCCTCAGAGCTCAATTCCACCTGAGATCCCCGGAGACTCTGGGAGGGAAAATTTAGACTCTTTTCAAGGTGACGAGTTGTTTTCTATATCCAGCTATTTGTTTTAATGAGTATTTTTCCTCCTCCGCTCTCTGAGCTTTACTGTTTCTCTCCATGCCATGCTTCACCTTCTCCTCCTTTATACAGAAAACTCCTCATCAACTCACAGCATCGGCTCTATTGCTTAGTCCTGCACCCTCATGATATTCACTCATTAGCACTCCTACCCATTTAACCAAAACACAGACAAACAAAAGAACATTTTTCTGAGGGCAATCAATCTGTAGTTTTAATGTTACCAGGGATGCCGGGGAATATGAAAATGATTTGAAAATCATCAAGGTTAGACAGAAAATACACAAACACAGAAAAATGCACACTGTAACAGAATTGTTTTTGTAGCCAGGCGAACAGAGACAAGATGTTTCTGAAGATGACAGACCTGCTGGAGGTAAGCAGGAAGGTGTGGTAGTTTCTGATACAGTGGCTGAAATTCTCACTTCAGTTAATTTGCTCTCCACATTTCCAGTCTCCTCCTCCCCGGCCACTCATTATAACCAGGCAGCAGATGGTTTCTCTGACTCAACAAAAACCCGGTTGGGGTGTGATGGTCACTTTACAAAGAAACCTCTGCCATCAGTGTGTGAATGGGTGGGTGTAACCTGCGGTATAAAAGTGCTTTGAGTAGTCAGAAGACTAAAAAAGCGCTATACAAGCTTAAGTCAATTTACCATTTACAAGGCAGATAACCTACTGTACATTGTGGGGCTGGGATCTTGGGACCCTTAGACAGTCTTGCACTAAAATCAAACACGATCCTGTAGTGGATGTCACTTTTGACAAAATTCAAGAAAATAAGTAGACAGAAAGTCTGAAATTTCAGATGGAGTAATTTTTTATTCTGACAGGGATAAGAAAATATCAGACAGCTCCGTTTTTCAGGAGTTTTCTGCAGCACCATTTACAACACCTGTCTCAATCTTGCAGCGATACAGCTGTTTTCAACCATGATGTATCTTCCATAACCATCAGCATGGAGCAAGTATGTGGAAAATGTCAGCCATAACTGGTGGTATTTACAGTTTCACTCAAAATCTTAAATAATAAAAAAAAGGGGATCCTTCCAGACACAAACAGTTAACCCCAGACCCCCGGCAGCACAAAGCCATAATGAAAACAAACAACACGAGCTCCTGGTGTTACAGATACAGACTTTAATTTCAAGCCTCGGGCAAAACCTCTGAAGAGGAACAGACTTCACTTCCACTGAAATTCCAGCTAAGACGTTCCGACAGCTCGGCAGGCTCCTGGCTCGACGCACACATGTTTTAGAAAAGAGGAGCGTGATCACAGGGGTGAGGCCGACAAGCATCAGTGGAAATGCAGTGCTGGAAACCCAGCCTAATATCCCATGAGTGCTTAAAGGTAAGAGCTTGACCTTCAAAACCACCTCAGTCCCTCCTTTTTTGGCATCTTTTCTCTTGATAGAAACTATAACAGCTGGGTGCTACAGCACTGTGAACATGTTTGTATGTGGGACTAAGCAGCAGTAGTAAGACTTCTTAGAGAAGCCAACTTGTACTTGAACATGTGAGCTGTTGGAGACTTCTTTATGTCATGGTAACACCTCCCATAGGAGCATGTCAGCGGCCGTGTTGGCCTCCATTGGCTCTGGCCAACACAATGAGAGACAAAGGTTTCCAACAGGCCAGGACTCTGCCTGATATGTGGTGAGTGTTAGGGGAACAAAATATCCTTGGCCTGTCGCAGCAGCAGCCTCAGAGACCCTGGGACCACTTTATAGTTCTTGTCTGTCATCAAAATTGAGGAAAATGACCAAATGAGTAGCAACAAACCTGGCCAACCACCATCAAGCGCCAAAGAATATATTAAATGTATTTTGATGTTCTACAATATGAAAGGAAACAGTCTCCTTTGCAGAGAGACAGTGCCAGGATTTTATTTTACAATATTCAATCTTTAAGTCAAATACTGGGATGTTTTGGCGGAGAAAAAAACAGACAACCATTTGCTTGATCCAAAACCTCACACCTCCACATATTACATGCATTCGTCCCCCAGCTCCCCTGTAACTGCTTATGGGATGTGATGTGAGGGCAGTAGTTCTTGCTCCTGAGAGGTAATTACCCCTCGTGTATTGAGATTTGTAATTACATTTGGTAGCCCACATGTGCAATAAGAACAATTAAATGTCAACAGATTATCTTTAGAAATCATCTCAGGAGCTACGGTAGCATAGTGGTTAGTGTGCAAGCCCCATGTACAGAGGCTGAAGTCCTTCAGGCCTGGGCGGCCCGGGTTCAAATCTGACCTGTGGCTACTTACCCACATGTCATTCCCCAATCTTTATGTCCCTGATTTCTGACTCAACTGTCCTGTCTCTAAAATAAAAGGTATAAAAAGCCCAATATTAAGTTTTATTAAGGCACTTAGAGATCTTAAGCATGTCCCATGAGCTAAGCAGGTTATTTGAAGCTTATTCCCTGTGAGGCACGCACACACAGATTATAAAACTGACAGGGCAGACAAGCGATTAAATGGAGGTGACTCTCTTATGTAGCTTCCTCTTGTTTTTCTCTGGGAACTGACAGAAACAAAGAAGCAACCTTTGGTCAACTAGGACCAACAGCAGAGGACAGTCAGGTTTCTGGCCGACACTCAAGCTGGTCTGATAAATATCAGAATAATACAAGATTGCATAATGTAAATTTCAATGGACAATGTAAGCATGCAGTGCAGAGTTTTGTTCAATGTCCTGTCCCCATCTGGATTACACCTGCTAAAATGAAACGCACTGAAATATTGTACATCACCTCAGCACCTGAAGGCACATCTCTCAACAGACTACAAGCTTGCAAAACAAAGGGCCAGTATTTGTTGTAGGAGAGTTGAGCTGCAACATTATGAGAGCACTAAGTATCAGCTCCACTTAGATGAACTATGGATATTGAAAAGGATATGTAATATCACTGCAGAGTGCCTATCATCTTTCATTGCAGCTCATTAAAATAGCAGTGAGGTAAATGTGCAATACAGCACATTAGATCAAAACCTCTCGTGACTCCATTAAGGTTTATAATTTCCTGTGTGCCCACAGGACACTTACTGTTCTTTTTGTAGCTTACTTGACTTAATACACAGCATTAGTCATTTGAGCCTCACAAGAAGACCAAGAAGCAAATATATTCAAAATGCCGGTTTATTTTCTACTTGTGACACCACTCGAGCAGGGAAATGGACTTCTGCTTGAAACATTCAACCTTTGAGGTTTAAGTGTTGGAGTTCCAGCTCTGCTCCCCCAGGGTTTGATAGGAGACTGAAAGACTGGTTTATCCCACAAGATGAAGCGGTCAGTGCAGCTCGGAGCTCCTGTGAGCACATGGGGGAGTCCACACAGCGCTCTGCTTGGGGTAAGATATACACTGGAGAGACACGCTGGGATCATTAGACACAGAAGAGTCTTAAAGGAAGTGAGGGAAAACCATCAACAAGCCTTCACTTGAATTGTCAGAGGGCTCCTTTTTCTGTCTTTCTGGAGCTGCTTTCAAACAGCCCATGAATGAACTCTTTTAGATTTGATTGTTGGTTTTTCATCCGACATCAGCTGCTAATGCTTGTCTATAAAGATCACTAATTTAGGTCCAAATCTTGTGTCTAAAGCTACTATTGGAAAGATGAATCAGGATCTTCTTGATGGAAGAGGTTCTGCTTCATAAACACAGAGACAGAGCGAATATTGATGAGTTAGAGGGTTTATAACTTGGATGAAATACAAAAAAATGAAACCATAATCAACTCCAAAATTTCATTGCACAATTCTATAAATATATATATTTTTTTTCAAAGCTTTAGTTAAGAACAAAAAAGGACTTTTAAAAACATAAAATCCAACATAATATAATGTAAAGAATGAAGTTTCTATGAATTACAACATCGAAATTACGAGTTAATTGGCAGTCCAATAAGTTGTAGGACAGGGCATTTTTGGTAAATATAATATTTGAGTACTATAATATGTGATTAGCTTATGAACCAGTAATGAATTACCCACTAACTACATAAATTATTCTTTTTTTTTTCAAAGTACATCCAGACATCACTCTTGTAGCCCAAAGCATTTGCTGGTGTGCTAGTTGTGAAATGTTTCTCAAATAATGATGTCAACAACAAGTAGGCTACTTGAATAATCATACCCTTCCCGGACTTCATTCAAAGGTCCCTCTTTTGTTCCAGGATAGAGCCTCTGTACAGTATCTGAATGAGGTAGTGATAATTAGAAGCATTAAAGTCACCTCTGGCATACACACCGTTTCTTATTTCCCTTACAGAACTTTCCACACTGGTTCCCTGCACACTGGATGACAGTAGCTTGTAATCTGAATTGGTCTGCAGGGTTTAAGTCCCTTGTAGGAACAGGATATAGTCATAGTAGGAAAAAGGAGGCAGTGGTTTATCGAACTGTCAGGTTTGAGTCCCTATCAAAGAGCATTGATTTCCCGTCACATATTTTACTATATGTTTTATATATCCTTCTTTGATAGAAGCCCTATGCAAAATGAGCCTGCTGTGGTGGTTATGACCACATCAGAAAGTCCATCCACATATTGATCTGTGCTGACACCAAGCACAGTCCTTTAAATTAACGGATCCATAACAGAGTGTTGGAGTGCAGCTGGTTTCAAACTCTGATCTGTATTGGAAACTCTCAGTCTGCATGCTGAGTGAGACACAGCGGAGTCATCACAAGCTCTGCCGTGGAGGTGAAAGAGCTAACAGTGCTAATATCCATATGCATGTGGAGAACTCACATCTTTTGCATTTGATCTTCTGAATTAAACAAAAAAAAAAGCTTTCTGACAGAGTATTTAGCAATTCAGCTGTTAGTAACACTACAGCTGAGAAGTAATGAACAAAAAAGTAAGTGAAATAGTTAGTCTTAGGCAGTTACTAAATACAATACGTTTGTCCTGTGCTCTTGCAAGAAAAACATTGAAAACACAAACATCCATTTTAAATTATGCTTTTAATTTCCTCATAAATGCTAATGTTTAATAAAACTGCTGTGTATTGTTAACATTTATGTCAAACAATGAACAAACACAATAAATAGTTGGTGTTTTAGAGACCAGGGCTCATAATGGAGGTATACAGTGTGCAAACAGAGGAAACTGCTAGTCTGAACTATAACAATCTCCTGACAGGGCCCTGACAATACAGTCATTAGGACTGTTTAAAAGAGATCACTAAGTTGATGAAATAAGGTTGTATGTTTCAGTGCAGAAACAAGAGAAAGCTGTCCTGGTTTCTCATTGCTTGACAATCTTGTACGAGTTAGGTATGCTATATCTCTGGCTGGAACTGGACCTGGTGAGAACCAGCAATAACTGCAGTGACAGATTTTAGGTGCAGTTTTTGTTGATAATGCAGCCATTAGAATGCTTTAACACAAGTTTTTGTGTGTTTTTTTATTTGTGTCATGTATATAAGTGTTTGTGTGTAGCATTTCTCTGTCATCATAATCATTAAGACCTGCAGTTTAAACATGTGTGCAATATTGCGCATTTATCATCAAGTATGATTTTGAGTTTTAATAAGTATGACTGAGAAGCAAGCTGCACAGAGCTCAGAGACACAGTGGTGGCTCAACACATTTTTTTGTTCCACTCATGTGCCGCTGCATATGAGTGGCATATGCCACTCTGATGGCATTTGCCGGTCTGATCCACACATGTGCCGTAGCATATGCCGGTCTGGTCCACTAATGTGCTGTGTCAGGCCGGCACATGCTGCGGCACGAGTGGCATATGCTGTGGCATAAGAGTGGACTTTGGGGGCGCTGTGGAGCCATTCGGTGACGCCCATGCACCAAACCACCTTCATACGTAAATTTCGAGAAAGTTGTATTAAGGATGGTCTCTTTGTTAAAGATTTATTTTTGGGCTTTTTGGTCTTCTATGGAGAGACAAGACAGTGGATAGAGTCGTAAATCCGGGAGAGAGTGTGGGGAACGACATGCGGGAAAGAAGCCAGAGGCTGGATTTGAACCTGGGCCACCCCGCTTGGAAGATAATGTAGTGAAGTACAAAGTGATATTAACTTCAAATACATGCAATAACCTTATAATGGTAACAACTGTCCAGCTGTTTATGTACTTACAATAGTGACTGTGTTACATTAATGCCTATAAGAAATCAAAACCAGAGATAAAATCATCAACTTTTTTTTGCAGTGGGGTCTTTATTGTGTCATTATACTTTTGTCTGAATCAGTAATGAAGTTTAATGAAGGTTCGGTGTCATGTACAGTACCAGACAAAAGTTGCTTCATTAGAGTTTCAGTATGGTTAATGACAGCCTCTGTTCAGCCTGTGTTATTTCTACTTTGTTATTTTGAGTGTTCATAATGAGAATCTTAACTCTTTACTTATCTTTGAAAGGATGAGCTATACAATGTTTGCAGTCTTACTGGGAAAGAAATTCACATGTAGCACTGGCGACCTTTATAAACCTTCATCTTTGAGTTTCACATGGTGTCGGTTTGACGGCTTAAAGCAGCATCTGCTATTCAACGACTCTCAGATGGTTTATTCAGCTGTGCTTATTCATTTGTTCACTTTGTCGAAGTAGTCACACTGAGTAGGAACACAAACACACCCACATGGTCTTCCCGCTGCTTTTATTCTCCTGAGAGAGACGATGGTTAAAGGCATTAAATATTCTCTGTTCCAGGGAATCACAAAGTGTCATAAGAAATAAAGGTTTACTTTAGGCATTTTACTTATCTATTGCAGACTACCCACCTCAAATTGTCAATCAGTAGAGTAATTCTGCAGATTAATCAAATTTAGCCATCATAGTTGGTTTCATTTACTTTTGGATTGTTTTGCCGTTAGACTCGATATATATCATTATGCTGAAAAGACAATTTATTTCATTCCAATTTGCAGACTAATTAGAGCAGGGATGTTATCCTCCTCTTCTTACATTATCAACTGTTATTTCCCAGAAGTATCTCTTCTGATTGCAGCTTCAGTATACATGGCAGGTTTGTAATTAGAGCAGAGATACAGAGGAATACAAACTGTGTGGCCTTTGTCTTTTGATTATACGTTTTACTTCCTTTATGGCTGCAGAGGATTTTGAATCATGTGTCAGGAATGTACTTTGTTTTCCAGATGAGTTTAAGTATTGAGTGCCAACAGTCATATCAGAAGTTTCATATTCAATTTAACAGCATATAAAGTGCTGAGATGAAAGGAAGCATGAGTGTGGCTGTGTTTGTGGCAGAAAAGCTTGGCAGTGAGATGATGTGTGGAGCTCCTAGTGATAAAAACTGAGTTCACAGTGATTTGTTAGTCGGAGTGAACGCCAAAGCACAAATACTGCCTGATTGAGTCACCCCCAAAGTCCCTGTTCGAATTTTAATTTAAACTAGATCTATTATTTATGAGTGAATTATTGAAATGGCTGGCTGTGGATCCCCTGAGCTCCATGAGCAGAAGTGGTCCACAGCAAATGGACCACAACAGTAGAGGACTGCCAATTACATCACACAAAGAGAAATGGAAGAATAATGAGTAATGCAAAAGTGTAAAGTAGTCCACAGTTGCAAAATAATCATTAACATTCTGAATATGGTCTTACCTCTTTTAATGGATTCTAATGAGAATTAGACTGATCTTAAACATTGCTTTTTCTTGGGTATGGTTCAAAATCAATTACATCAGTGTGCAATGGCAACATGACTGAGGGGCACGTTCCCAAATGCTGATTTGGTTCTCAAAGCATCAGAAAGGCTTAAATCAACCCCCATCTGTTCTGCCGGTAAATCATATCCAGGGTTCTCTGGTGCCTTTCCATTTGTATTGAAATTAGATCATTTGAATTTATTTTAGAGCTGCACAAAATTAAAAAAAAAAAAAAAATCGCAATTTTATCATTATGGTAATATGAGCCTTTGCAATGAACACAGCACGACAGACTGAATTCATCACAATAAATAAACTTTATTTCATGCAAACAAGCACTGCTTTTTCTCACAGTTTGTCTTCATTTTACTCTGACCCAGGCAATGAAAACAATTTCAAACAATTGGAAACCTGTTTGACAGAAGATTTATAATTGGTCCAGCATGAATTTCAAAACCATATTACAATTTTCAGAGAGTAAAGTCATCATCAAATAGATCAGTCTTCATCAAAGTGTTGGGACCAAACAGAACACGACAGTGTAAAATGACACCAAGCTTAAACAGATGAAGATTTCCATTATGTCACTGGATTAGTGGCAGCTTTAAACTAGAAACCAAAAAGTCTCTTTGGGGTCACTGAATTCATTTCTACTGCTTTAAAAAAATGTCAACAAAACAAGTACTGAATGAATTTAACATCTTCACCTTCACCATATGCCACGTGAAACTCAAAATCACAGCTGTTCTGGTGTAAATTGAGCTACTTTCAGGAAAAAAATAATAATAATAATAAAAAAAAATTCTTCCCTGGTATTTCCCTTGTGTGTTTTCTAGGTTAGTCTTTAGTGTTTTGTGTGTTATTTTTTAACTTTGTATCCTAGTGTTTCTTAATGTTCTAGTGTGTATTGTAACTTTATTAAGTTATTTATGTCATTAGTGTTCCCTGATTTATGTGGTAGTTGTCCTCAGTGTTTCGTGTCCTGCCTCTGTGCGTTTCTCTCCAGTGTTGATTGCTCTAATTGTCTTCACCTGTGTTGTTCGTCTCACCTGTGTCTGATTACCCCTGTGTCTAGTTAGTCTCAGTGTTCTTTCCCTAGTGTTGTATGTTGGTCCTTGTCAGATGTAAGTTTTGCTTGTGCTCCTGTGATTCCTTGTGGCTCCCTTTGTTACCTTTTGGTTTTTGTTGAGTAGTAAGTCTTGTTTTTGACTTTTTGTTTAAATAAATATTTTTAGTTGTTCTGACCTCCTCCTTTGTTTTACATATTATCTTTTTCAAAGCAAACATGGACAGCCAGTTCAAACACCAAAAATCGTCCCCATTTACAATCAGATATCAGATAGTTAATTGAGTAATTAAATACAAAATACTGATTTCGCTTTTGACACTTTCCATCACTAATAAGCAGTTATTTGACTACATAATGAAATAACTACCAACGTTTTCCACCCTCCTTTCAGGCCAACAGAGTGAGTGTTGATCATCTGTAGGTACATCTATGTAAAGTATCACTTTCCCTGCTGACACAAACCCACACTGGTTTTTCAGGAAGACGAAGTGTGAGTTGAAGTGGTGGCAGCGATGACACATTCACAGCAAATCTAACATGACAGCCACTTTAAACTGCCTCAGGATCAACAAAAACCCCTGAACAGAAAAGCATATCGGACAAACCTTACAAGCTGTGTAAGTTGTGTTGTTGAGTGAAATGTGTCTTGTGTATTTTGGGTATTCATTGTGTTTTCCTTTATGCTGTCGTGAGGTTTGCTGAGAGCATTTCCAGTCCTGAAGGGATCAGGACGAGAAGTCAGCTATGATCCCTCGGTGTCCTGTAACAGCTGTCTGCCGAATCGGAACATGCAATCACTGCTATCCCATATCACATCTCTGCCACTCGGCCCCAACGGATCAGAAAACCAATTTTAAACAAGCCCGCTCATTGGGAGGTGACTGTGACGCAGGGATGGGGATTTATGCTAGATGAGGTGTGTGGAGTGGCTGAATGGGTAAAGGGAGAAGATGGGTCGAAGAAATTGAGGAAACCAGTTAAAGTAGTATGATAGATGGAGAGAAGAAGCTGGGGTGAAAAACTGGCAAGAAGGTTTCAAACAATGTCATCAACAGATCTGATGCACAGAGAAAATTGAGCTCCTGATTTCCCGACCCTACTCTAGCCAAAAAAAAAAAAACAGACCGGCAGAAAAACGAGAAAGCCTCAAAGATGAATTTGCACTTGATAAGCAGTCGGCTGTTTGTGTAATACTGTCCAATAGACCAGTTTGTGCTCAGTCAAAATGCAAGGAGACACCGATATGTGTGAATTGTGTAGAAACGGTGAACAGATTGGATGAAAACACGCTCCACACCTTTTCCAATATCACAGACTATTGTATGTGAATTAATGGAGAATGGACTAATTTTTCACTGAGAATGCCAACTGTTAAGAACTGATATCCATTTTCTGCTTTTTAGATCAAGGCATCAGGCGAACAGATTGGAGCAAGACTCATAAGACAGCCATTGTGTTCAAGAGTCTGCTTTCAATTAAAGACACTCACACACAATAACTAAAAACAAGGAAAGCAAGCCCCTTCTGGACCATCGTCACTACACCAAGACCCTGAAAGAACCTATTTTGGGATATCCTTGAGTTTCAGGACCAGTAACCTGTCTCTGTGTCTATTTTATTTCCTCCAGCAAGTTTGCGAGAGGAAGTAGATGCATCAAAAACAGGAGATGAGAGAATAAAAACTTAGCCAGGATTGCATCAGAAAAGACAGGCGTACAGTTGAATGCTTCACTCCTTTGAGGGAGTACAAACTCCCACAGAGGAGAGTAAAGAGAAGAGGAAGAAGGACCCATGAGAAGATATGGATGGGGTAGAACAGGTGGAACATCCTGTCACAGAGAGACTGACATCACAGACTAAGATAAAACTTGCCTGAACCTGAATCTTTGACCTGTTGTGTTATCCTCCCACATCTGCCAACTGTTGCAAAGTCATGTGGATTTTTTGTTGAATCAAATTAGGGTGTGAGGTTGCTGAAATGTCTGTCATCGAATACTGTACCCAATTTTCCAGATACCTGAAAAACAAAGCTGGTAACAAAAAAGACAGTTCCCTATTTACAGTGTCTTTCTCTGACAGTTTGATAGTGCAGTCGTCATGTCTGAGCTCTCTGTCTGCCTGTCCAGTTCTGGATCTCAGAAGACCCTGATGCAATAGCTCCTGGTGAACAGTGTAACAATACTCCATGTATCATCTTCAGGAAAATCACCGCTTTATCCCCACTTTACTCCCTCGAGGTCCAGTGTTTCTTTACGACTCTGTTATGAACGCCTGGCAGCAGCTTTGATGGTAAACAAACAGTCTTGATGTTTGTGTTTTGGGAAATTAGATTATAAAGAATTCATGCGTGGCTGATGGCAAGTAAAACGGAGAAGGAAAATTAGAATGGTTAGTTCAACAAAAATCAGGTGCATGGATTTAACCACACAAGCTATAACAGTTTCGACGGAGCATGTTGCAAGCGCTCATCAAGCTGGACAGAATAATACAACCCGGACAGGAAGTCAGACACAGAGCGTCCGGTCAATTACAAAATTAAAACACAATATACGGACTAACAAATGTATTTTCCATCACTTTATCAAGACCACGTCAAAACGGGCATCAAGAGAAGAACAAAAACAGAAAAACAAAGCAACATGTTGATCGCACGTTTTTCTCTATATTCCCGCGTAATCTTGTCGTTACCCCGTTGTGTGTGTACCGTTGTTCATGGCTGCGCTCTGCGGCACTCACGTTCCATAAGGTGGAGCAGGGGGGCGCGACGTCTGACAGAGCAAAACCGTGGCGCTGACAGACCGCGGCACGCACATGTGTAAATTGTGAGTTAGACTTTTAACCAGTTTACCCAGTCAGGAAATATCAAATCAGAAGAAGCATATTTAATAACTGTTAAATTTCCATATTGTCACATTTTTTTTACTCTAGCGCATCTGTCTTCATAACTACTGAAGGTTGTCTTTATCCAACCTGACACTTTTAACTGAAACAAAGCAGAAAACGCTGATGGGTTCAGCTCAGTGTCAGAAAAGATGAATTTAAGTGCCAAATAATCCTCAGACACACACACACACACACACACACACACACACACACACACACACACACACACACACACACACACACACACACACACACACACACACACACACACACACACACACCACTTAACCACTTACAGAGAACAAAAATGTGCAACAGATCTTTGGGTCCAAGTATTTAATATTGCATAACTGTTCAAACACTGAAAGTCAGATAAAGAGACACTCGACTCACCTCCATAAAGCATTCAGGTTTAACACAAAGCCATATGTATTATAAATAGAAGTTACGGTGGGGAAATGAAGTAGCCTATTTCTAATCGATCCATTTGGTCGACTTCTCAGGGAAAAAGTCCTTTGAGAGCTGGAATGCTGTGATAATTTCACTGCAAAAGCAAATGACACACAATGAGACTGTGAAAGGATGACAACACATACAGTGGTGTAAGGATTTTCTTTAGCTCTCTGCTCCTAAGAGGAAGAGAAAAGGCAGCTTCTGCTGTTTACTATTTAGGGAGACGTTTGAGTGGAATTTCAACTCAATGTTAAAATGTCAGGAATTAAAAAACAACATCTATATCCCTTGACTTAAATATCAGCTAGACATCAGAAGATGTGGATGGTATTCATCAACAGACTAGATGAAATCATCCATTTATGTTTTTCAGTATAAGGTAGCACAAATCAGACTGGGTGACAGTTTTTCACGCTGTGAGGAAATATGTTTTTCTTCCAGATTTGTTGAGTGTTCTTGAATTTCTTCAAAATAGAGCAGAGTTTTCTTTCAGACCCCCTGCTGAGTCTGTCTGCTTAAGAAATTGTCATATTTTGCTGATGATAGATTTCCTACTCCAGCAGCTAAAAAAAGGTCCTCTCCCATCTCTGCTCTCTCTCCTACATTGAGCTCCCCCGAGTGTGAGCTTTCTTAAACTTTAATCATCTCATTTTCAATACATTTAACAGTGTCTCATCGCCAGTTATCCTCATTTTCTAAAGAAGCCTCCCTGGAGCCTACAATCTCCATAAAAATTCAGTGATATCAGATTCTACTTTCAGTCTATGCATTACTGTGCACCCTGACACCAGAGTGATGCTGACAAAGAGAGGTTTTCTGAATAAAGATTTAAAGGCTCTGTAGAAAAATGTATTAAATAAAAGAGCTGAACCAAAGCTAATGCACCTGGGAGGTAATGCACAGTCATATCCCACTGTTTCTCCAAATGCAATTACTTTATTTGTCTTTTAAAGGTTGGATATTTCAAACCAGAAAAAAAAAAACACATTTCATTACAGTTGTTTGTCTTGTAACTGTCCTGAAAATTACACAACTGTCTCTTTGTGGTTGAAGCAAAAGAAAATATGCGCCTCACAGCTGGCTACTTTCCCAGTCAGACACTGTGGGTGGGGTGGGGGGATGGGGGGGGTGTCTCCTGAGGCGAGACATGACGCACAAAGACTGACACAGAAGTGGTGGACTAACTAACTAACTCTACGACGCAATGATGAGGATATTTGCAATGTGTAGCTAAACTGAATCCCGATATCAGCAAAAGTGCGGAGTACAGAAAACATAATACAGCAGTGTAATTATGTAATTATGTGAACGGAGATCGGCGCTGACTTGTGCATACAGTCTATGCATCGCTCGGGATAATATCCTGCTGCATTCTCACATCAGCTCACTCAGACTTTGGGCGGAACAAAAACTAGGGGACTGGCAGGAGAAACTTAAGAAGAAATCAGAGTGGAAAACATTCTGTTTGCATTCAAAAAGCTCCTCCTGCAAATTTCAGGACTTTTTTTTCAGCAATTTCCTGCAAGTGTGAAAGCCCTAAGTGTGGGCTCTGCAATCCATCAACTGGCAGGCCTGGCTCAAATCAATGAATAAAAAGTTGCAGTGTCTGAAACAAGCTCTACTGGTTAGTACCCTCTGAGCTTGACAAATTAAAAATACTTTTTATTTCCAAGCATGCAAACATGATCATGCACTTTGGCAATGCACCTGTCCTGTGTCCTGTGTCCTACATTGCATATAAATTAAATTAAAGTAATAAGTGCAGGGGTATCACTCTCTGACACACATATTATAATGCTGTACATGTCAAACTATTGGACTCTGCTCTCACCTATGCCCTCTGATTTATAAAGATAGAGTCTTTAAACAGTTGAGATCAAAAAAGACCTGTCAGCTTTTAAGTGCAGACATGGACGAACAGATCTGAGATCACAGAGAAAGAGAGAGCTGCATCCGTCCATCAGACTCTTTAGGACCAGCAGCTTTGATCAAAGATGACAGAGAGAGCGAGTGAGGATAACAGACGGCGAGGAGGAAGAGAAAGAAACGTGCTCCTGTGGTAGTGACAGGTTCTGAAGGCCTCAGTAGGGTGTTATTAAAGCAAAGCCCAAACAAAAACTATTTCCACTTTTTAACATTACAAGAATCTATTGCTTGCTTACAATTGGCTGTTGTTTTCTCACAAAGCGATGCACCTCACTGCTGTGGCCATTGAATGATGACAATGGCGTCAGCGGGAGTTGCGGAGACTTTGTAATTATTCAGCCCCCCAAAAAGGAGGGGCTGACGTGGAGACTGAGCAGATTTACTGTTTCTGTGGTCAGTGCATTCAGCAGGGTATCTAATGATGTACACTTACAGACTAAATTAGCAGAGCTTTGTTTACCTCTGCTCTTAGAGCGCAGACCCCACCGAGATCAGGGAGGAGCCGGGATAAGACAAAAGGCCCACATGGATCTGCTGAAGTTCAAATTAAAGCAAATGATCTAAGAGCGAGGTTCAGTAACAGATTAAAATGCATTGTATCCATGGAAACAAAGCGAGCGGGCGAGGCTGAAATGTCTGGCTGCCAGCTAGCCAGTGAATCCCTCGAGCGAGGAGATGAACGCATACTGTAGGGCGCCTGACTGTACTGTTCAGACATCTCGATGCAGCTCCGGACATTTGGCTTGAAAAAGTTAAAAAAAAATGCATTTGACTGAAGATAGCAGTGTAATTTAGCATCATCTTAAATGTGAATGAAAATGAACTGTTCTAGTGGCATTATAGTTGTGCTCTTATCACAAAACAGCTCTTAAAGTATTGATGTTTCATCTCTGGCTTATAGTTCTCACTGACGCCTCTGCCAAGTCAAACCTAAACAGTCAGCACCGTAATCAGTCAAAAAGTCTTGTGGTAGTGTGTAAATATGTGTGTGTGCATGTGTGTGTGTGTGTGTGTGTAACTCTGTGTACTAAACATTTGAACTGGCAGTGCTCCATAAATGATGCAGCTGTTCTGTTGAACTCGGTCTCTTTAAAAACCCAACAGGTGCACTAATCTTTTTTCTGATTCACTCAATCTTTAGCACCTTTTTGAAAGTTTCAGACTCTAAATTATTGAGCTTTTTTTGCTGTTGTTTCGTATATATGTAGCCTACTTGAACTTGAGCTTTTTCTGAGGCATAGTTTCTCTGTTCTGTTGTGTTGTGTGAGTCTTATTCGACTGTATATTTAATACAGGAGCAATCTGCAACGATTTGTTCTGCATTATTAAACTATCTTATCTACAGTATATGCCACGATAAATCTAGTACTGGTTTTGTTAAAGGAAATAAAATGACTTTCGGACATAATTTCGGAAATAATAATGCATTTGAATTTGAATTGCTGACCTGCAAATTTTTCACAGTAACAGATTAAGGACTTTTAACAATAAAAAGCATGATAATAATCAAAGTCTGGGATGTCTTTAAAGACCTCTGTAATTCAATACAATATTTTACAATTTTGCCTTTTCTATTCTTAATTGACCATATTTCAGTTCATCTTACTGTCTTCATGAAAAAGCGATAGAAACAGTGATAAATCAAAACACTGCTCTCCTGACAAGCGTCTGCAATCCTCTGCCTGAAAAGTAATCCGACCTCGGGCTGTGTCTGTGTGTGAGCCTACCTCTCGTCACAGTAGGTGAACTTCATGTCCATGCTGTGTCTGCTCAGGAAGGTCTTGTGTCCAGCGGCGTGTCGATGTTGGACGGGTGTGGGATTGGTTCGCGCATCAGGACAGCACAGGTGAGTGGAGGCTCTTTGAAGCCACACAGCCCTCGTGGAGGGCAGCTGGTGTACATCTTCAGGTGCAATGTAGCACCTAGAGAGGAACAGAGACAGGAGTTAAGTGTTTATTGGAAGGATAGAAGGAACAAACAAAATGGTGTACATTTTCTTTTCTTGTAAAAAAGTGATTACTTAACCTCAAATAATTCTTTAAATCTGGCTTTTCACAAGATGTTAAAAATCCATGTAACGGTTATGTTTCTTTATTATATTATAAGCATGATTTCACACATAAGATGTGCAGATGTTGTAGATGTGTTGGCTCATTCTCAGATCTCTCTCCCTCACCTTCCAGCTGGCTGATTTTAGGTTGACGGTGCGTCCTCTGTTGGTCACCGTGCACTTCATCCTCATGAAGAAATCTCGGTCAGTGCTCAGCTCTTTCTCAGCGCTTATCAACCCATTCCCCCCTGTGCTACCCGCACGCGCGCACGCACGCCTTGCTGTTTTTGCTTCTTTTCCCTCAGATGTAGTCTTGACTCACATAAAGAAGGGAGGGGGCTGAATTGTTGGGGCACTTAAAACTTTGTCTGACCCTTTCCGTGGTGCAAAAAACTAAATCTGTCTCATAACCTTTAAGGCTTTACTCAAATTGTAAACTTAATAATGTGCATAGAATGCTCTGTAACTAAACTTCTGTATTACAAGTTTACCAGTGGTACCACATGGGATGAAGTTCCTCTAAGTGGACCTGTGCAAGAGAAGTTGGATCCCCATATCAAACATTGACGACCATATAAAATTACATTTTTTGGACTTTATAAGGCACTATGTTTTATTGATTACACTATTTAATAATAATTATACATTTTATTCAATGCAATGTACATTTGATGAAACTCTCAAAGTGATACAATTTGGGAAAAGCAAATAAAAGCAAAAAAGCAACATAAATGATTAATGAGTCAAATTTGCAAATTAAGTTATTTTGTGCATCGAGACCCACAAAAAGTTGCAAATAGCACAAGCAGTCAGCCTGGGGTCGACTATTTATGGTTAGAATTTTAAAAAGGTTCAGGACTCAGGGAAAAAAAAAGAAATAACATTTTGTTACTGTGCCAAAGAATGTAGCCTTTGGAAAGTTGGTAAGGCCCTCTGTCCAACTCGCTTTTTGGTTTCTGAGTGCATGTGCGTCTTGTTTCAATTAAATTCAACGGGCAGATTTCCATGTGAAGCACTCAGCCGGCCTGTTTATGGTTTTATAAGACCAGCTGGTTACCTTTTATTGACCTCATGACCTTTGCTCCTGTTGCATTTCCAGAAGGAGTACAACAGGTATACAGACTTTTTTTAAATAAAGAGTAGCAGGGACCGGCATATGATATTACTATTTGTTTATGTATTTTGTGGGGTGTGGTTATTTAATAAATAATATTGATAATAATAAATAGAAGAATTAGATGGTATGTGAAATGAGGATAACAGGCGTGTGTTTATACTGATCAGCTGTTTTCAGGCTGAGGTTTTCTCTGATCTTCTCGTGGTCACATGGATGAGTGAAGTCAAAGATGCTATGATGAAATCCTATGAGGATTTTTTTTCTGGGTTGTTGTGGCCCCTACCGAAAATTGATTCAACACAAAACAAGCAGAAACTCATCCCATCGCTCACTGCAAAGAGTCATCAAACAAAGACAATCCATCTTCTACTCTGTGATATGCCGTTGTAAGTTAATGCCAGTCAATAAAAACTGCTGAGTAAGTTTTGAATCGAGCCTCATTCTTGACCTGAACAAGATCATAAACCTCATTTAAAATCCTGCTGATTTTTCCTACCTGGTTTCAGCTATGTCTGATGTAGTCCCACACTGTTTTACTCCACTGAATACATTTTTTTCTTAGTATTTATTTTGAAGTTGCAGAATTGTGTTTGTCTGAATGCATGTTCATTTATTAAAAGTTCCTTTTTACAGCAATCAATGCCAGCCTTTATTTTAATCCTTGCTGTGTGCTTCTATGGTTGCTTACCTGTGTGAGCAATAGGAATTTGTTGATGTTCTAAGAGAGGAACATAATGTCGCCTTGGGACGTTACCACAGTGACAAAGCCCTCCAAAGACTTCAGATACAGACTGTCCATCTGAATGTCCTCCTCACTGTCACCACTGCTGCTGTGACACTCACAGCTCATTTTTCTCACTCCAAAGTCAAATTAAACTTGTTGTTATTATAAATGCATGCGTGTGTTTCTGATATATGCATGCATTGGGCTTGTATTTTCCTTCTTGAAGCTCTGGCTCAGCATCAAAACAAACCAGGGGCAGCCTCTTCTTGCATCTCCCAATACTGGGGCCCCCTAACAAATTACACTAGAATCTACACAAGCAGCTATAATAGCTGGCCGCTTTTAGAGCATGATTTACACATGACGCAATGATGTTCAAACATGTACAGAGCTGCATCCAAACATTTTTACACAGAGACTCCAGTGTATCTACCATGTCTCGCTGCAAAGCTTATTAATACCATAAAAAAGCTTGTGAGCGCCCACTGCCACCCACGGTCAGTGTCTGTGCGTGTGTTTTGACAATAGCGACATGCTGAATAAAGCCCAGTAGTCGGTTGGGACAAGAGTGCTTGCAACTCCTCCGGTGGGCTTCCGCGACGAGAGAGTCCAGGTCTCAATGCTCCAATCAAGGCCTGGGGCTTGGGTTTGGAGCTGGGCCCAGATAGCGTTAACCCCAAGGGGAACCAGAAGCCTTCTCATGGGCCACATGGAGCTGGGGGAGACTCCTGGGGCACCTTTGGCCTACATAGCTGTGATTAAAAGTCATTTGGACCGAGTTGCACTTTTCTTCTTTCTCTGTTGTTCTTTGGTTGCGTAACCGGCCCTGTTTGAAAATAATAGGCTGCAGAAAACAGCGCCTGAAAGAGACAGCTGCTGCTCTGATAACCCTTTCCTCTCTAACATTTGTTCTGCTGAACTGGAAAAAAGAAAATGGCAGGAGCACAAGGTAATTTATGACTCTATTTAGTTTAGTTCAATGTTTCATGGTGATTTTTCCTGGTCTTTTTTTCCCTTCTTCTTAATGTATTAAAAAGGCTACCCTGGACAACTTGAGGAGACAAACTTTAAGTTGTCTAATCTGTTGTTGTCTTTTGTTTGTTTGTTATTGACATCACTTTTCCGAGTAATGTCTGACATGGTGCATGTTATGCTCACAGAGAACTATTGTAGCCTGAGACAGTGCATGCGCAGGTGAGTAGTGAGCGTTAATGACAACAATGAATACTCGAGTACTGGACTATTGGTACCCATCCCTAGCTGTTATCGTAAAAGTTATTTCATTTTTTTTATTTCATAACTGCTGGTCACAACACTTTCTGTGAGTAGGAAAATAGAACAAGATGGGCACCAGGTGCTTTCTTTGGCTCACTAGAAAGCACAAGGTTGACATCACGTTTTGTAGGAGGGAATTCGAGAGGGCCCTGAATCTCATTTATTTTGCTAGAGGTGTGCTCTTGGGGAACCTGAATCCATCTTTTCCACTGGAGGGACACAACTGAAGGCACTATATTGTGTTTTCATAACTGAAAGGACACATTGGATCAACGTGAAGGGGAAATGCATTCTGAGTGCCCTGCATTGTGTTTTCGTCACTGGAAGAGCTTTCAAGCATAGCCTGAATCATATTTACTCAACTGAAGGGGCAGCTTTGAGGACCCTGAAAATGAGTTAGGTTACCGCTTGATATCATACAGAAATATAGATTATATTGCCTTATATGGAGTTGAATGAAACACTGTGCAGTTTGAAGGTAAACAGTGTAGATTAGAATGTTCATTGTGATGACACATCAAAGCCCCATCAGTGACTTCAGAGATCCTTCAAGTCTGGAAGGATCATTGACCACAAACCTGCAGAAGAGGAGACATCTCAAATCCTGACATCAAACCAGCACGAGTACTGAAAGAAGACAACTACAAAAATGAGTGACCTCATTGATAAAACAGAGCTTGTATTGTTTGGAAAACTGACTTTTGAGGAGAAAAAGAAGGAGACCAGGAGGAGAATGAATGAAGAACTAAGAGCCATGGAGATGGAGCGCAGAGAAAAAGTTGCTCTAGAGGCCGTGGAGAAGCTCGAGATGGAGCGTGAGGAGAGAGAAAAATTGTCTGAAAGTCTGAGAAGACAGGAGGAAAAAGATGAGGAAGTGAGGAAGATGCAAGAGGCCAAACAGAGAGATGAGGAGGAGAGGAAGGCCAATGAACTTGAGGCCCTGCGGAAAGCTGAGACGCTTCAGTGCAGTATGCTCCTACAGGTGGACAAAGAAGAGCAGGGAAAAAGTCCCAAGCACACCAAAGCTCTGAAAGAGGAGCAGCAGAGGAGGCGAGAGGGGGCTGGGCTCTGTTCCCTGCCGAGAGTAAGAGACAAAGCAAGGCCTGATCTCCAGACCTCTGAGCTCAAGGCAAAACAGCATCAGGGTAGAAAGAAACCCCTGATCAATAACTGGGTTGGAGAGCAGAAAATCGACAGTCAGCCTGATGCCCCGGCCTCTGCACAACAGCATCAGGGTAGAAAGAAACCCCTGATCAATAACTGGGTTGGAGAGCAGAACACAGACAGTGAGCCTGTCAAAGAAAAGCCTCACCCAAACAACTCCACCTATCTCCTCTTTGCTGCAAAGGCTGCACCAAAGTCTCTTCCTTCAGACAAACCAGAACCTCCTAAAAGCAGCTCCTCACATGGGTGGACCAAGAAACTGAAAATCGGTTACTGGGTGGACAAATTCCATCATAACTGAGAGAGGCAGGAAGAGATGAGGAAGCTCAAGACTGAGGAGCAGCACGCTAGTTGTACTGCCTACAAAGAGAGACGAGCTGGACGGTCATCCTGCAACAATGATTGTCACAGTGGAGGATCTGCTGAAAACTAAAACAGCATCCTCACATCCATGTCTTAGAAAGAGAGAGTCACCCTATCTCTTTCTAAGACACACAGGCTCAGGACCAAAAAACAAAACATTTAAAATTTACTTAACAAACAATTAACAATCACAGAGAACATTAAATATCCAAATTGACAATAATTGGAAAAAATTAATTAAAATAAAAATAAAATAAAATTAACCTCAAAATTGTCATGGTGATGTTATCTGCCCAACGGGCACAGATTTACCTGCTGGTGTTGCCTCATTGGAAGAGGTGGAAGAGAGACTTGCATGTAGCCTGGTCCAGTTCATAAGAAACATTTATACATCAAGAAAACCAACGTACTTATACTCCCAGCTTACATACACAATTGTTAGACATAATTATGACATAAGTCAAGCTTTATTTGGGCGCTTCACGTTACCCCTGCCTAAATCCAATGCTTTAAAGAGAACTGTTATGTATAGGGCAAAGTCGAAATGGAATAAAATGCCACCTGATTTAACAGAGATCACTAACAAGATGAGTTTTAAAAAGAGATTGAGGAGTGCAGGTTTGAAAAAGGAAATCAGTTTGGTCTGCATGTAACATGAATGTGTATGATATTTGAAAGAAACGCTCCGTTTCGATTTTGAAAACGATTAGTGTTATCCATAGTTAGGTGCTTAGCTGACATGATTGAGAGGTGGGCGCAATGTAACGGTGTAAACGGAGCCCCCTTACGTAACAGATGGCTGACTTCACTCAGGCTTCGTCCATTCATATTTTCAGTCTGGTTTAAACTGGAGGTTACCGCTTGATATAGGGCGCCACAGGAATCCTAAAACCCAAAAGTAAGTTAGCATTTGAGTGCCATGGGGTCTATCGTCTAAAAGTCACTGGGAATATGAATGTGTTTGTGGTTAGACACCTGAAATAAGGTTAACACAAGCTATAGAGATGTTGACGTTTTGTTAGACGACATAAACTGCGTTAGGGAATACCTCCACTTGTGAATTTCAAATTTTTTTCGCATCCTTAAAAAGGCGGTTGTTGATAATTTTCTGAGTATCCTTTGAATTGATTGAATATTTTTTACACACCTCCTACCTTTCATATCACACTCCCATATGAGTTACTACAGACACATATTTCTTACAGTAATGGCAAAAGTAACATTTTAGTCTTTTTTTCTCAGATAAATTGCTAAGGTTTATTTCATTTCCCCAATCACCAGGACATAGGAGAATCCATTTTGGAGGGCAAATGTCATAGGTCTTGTTGTTTTTTAATTATATTTCAACATACTATATATCCATGAAATTTCATTTTTATTTGGGCTTTACATTTTCTTTTGTATTTCTGGTGTAATAACTATCTATCATGGGGCATAGATATTCTGATTCAAAGAGAAATTCTGTTAAAGAAATAGGGGGAAATGTCTGAGATCTCAGGGGGTTAAGAGCAGTACCAGCTCTAACCATGACCTCTGACAGCAGTACCCTCTGGGCCACTGTAAGGAGTTATTTACATAATGAAAGAAGGAAATTATAGAGGAAGCATAGGCAGGAGCAGCTCATCCCATACATCTAATAGCTGCTAAATTTAAACAGTTTGCCTTTAAAAAGTATACGAGGGTTCTCCTCGTTTTTCAGGAGGGGAACCTGTGATGGGCAAAGAGGCAACAGTGAGCTGAAAAACATCAGTATGTGGTATGAAGCGATTGTGTAGCATGAGCAATGTATCACACTTTATTATATCATTAATCAAAGCAGTGCAGGATCTAAGCAGTGAAATCTATCACTGAAGGGATTGTGGCACATTGTACTCCTTTTCACCAAAGGTGCAGCTCAAAGAGGGTTCACTGTGACAGCAGATTGTGGGTTAGATTGTGGCTATAATTTAGATAGTTATGTATTTATTTATTTAGAGTTGTTTTTCAAAGTTGGTAAAAAACCAATCTTACATAGAAATGATTGCCAGTCTCATCCACACAGTGAGGAATACAGGTTATGAATTCAACACTGGAATCAGATCTGTGTAGGCAGATACACATAGCCCAGGTATCAGACCTCAAAAAGTTGTGTGAGTCCATCATTGATTTAAACGTGCACAAATGTTAACTATGTCAGGAACATTCATTTTGCGGTTCCTGTTAAAAGGGATACTGACTGGACTGTGGTCAAATAAAGTCAACAGACTGTGAAATCAACAACATCCTTTGTTCAGAAATCTTTTTTTATGTTTTTGTCATTCTTGCACATCACACATCACTATTACATTTACTCTATTAAAAAGGCTACCCTGGACAACTTGAGGAGACAAACTTTAAGTTGTCTAATCTGTTGTTGTCTTTTGTTTGTTTGTTATTGACATCACTTTTCCTAGTAATGTCTGACATGGTGCATGTTATGCTCACAGAGAACTATTGTAGCCTGAGACAATGCATGCGCAGGTGAGTAGTGAGCGTTAATGACAACAATGAATACTCGAGTACTGGACTATTGGTACCCATCCCTAGCTGTTATCGTGAAAGTTATTTCATTTTATTTATTACTGCTGGTCACAACACTTTCTGTGAGTAGGAAAATAGAACAAGATGGGCACCAGGTGCTTTCTTTGGCTCACTAGAAAGCACAAGGTTGACATCACGTTTTGTAGGAGGGAATTCGAGAGGGCCCTGAATCTCATTTATTTTGCTAGAGGTGCGCTCTTGGGGAACCTGAATCCATCTTTTCCACTGGAGGGACACAACTGAAGGCACTATATTGTGTTTTCATAACTGAAAGGACACATTGGATCAACGTGAAGGGGAAATGCATTCTGAGTGCCCTGCATTGTGTTTTCGTCACTGGAAGAGCTTTCAAGCATAGCCTGAATCGTATTTACTCAACTGAAGGGGCAGCTTTGAGGACCCTGAAAATGAGTTGATATCATACAGAAATATAGATTATATTGCCTTATATGGAGTTGAATGAAACACTGTGCAGTTTGAATGTAAACAGTGTAGATTAGAATGTTCATTGTGATGACACATCAAAGCCCCATCAGTGACTTCAGAGATCCTTCAAGTCTGGAAGGATCATTGACCACAAACCTGCAGAAGAGGAGACATCTCAAATCCTGATATCAAACCAGCACGAGTACTGAAAGAAGACAACTACAAAAATGAGTGACTTCATTGATAAAACAGAGCTTGTATGGTTTGGAAAACTGACTTTTGAGGAGAAAAAGAAGGAGACCAGGAGGAGAATGAATGAAGAACTAAGAGCCATGGAGATGGAGCGCAGAGAAAAAGTTGCTCTAGAGGCCGTGGAGAAGCTCGAGATGGAGCGTGAGGAGAGAGAAAAATTGTCTGAAAGTCTGAGAAGAAAGAAAGAAAAAGATGAGGAGGTGAGGAAGATGCAAGAGGCCAAACAGAGAGATGAGGAGGAGAGGAAGGCCAATGAACTTGAGGCCCTGCGGAAAGCTGAGACGCTTCAGTGGAGTATGCTCCTACAGGTGGACAAAGAAGAGCAGGGAAAAAGTCCCAAGCACACCAAAGCTCTGAAAGAGGAGCAGCAGAGGAGGCGAGAGGGGGCTGGGCTCTGTTCCCTGCCGAGAGTAGGAGACAAAGCAAGGCCTGATCTCCAGACCTCTGAGCTCAAAGCAAAACAGCATCAGGGTAGAAAGAAACCCCTGATCAATAACTGGGTTGGAGAGCAGAAAATCGACAGTCAGCCTGATGCCCCGGCCTCTGCACAACAGCATCAGGGTACAAAGAAACCCCTGATCAATAACTGGGTTGGAGAGCAGAACACAGACAGTGAGCCCGTCAAAGAAAAGCCTCACCCAAACAACTCCACCTATCTCCTCTTTGCTGCAAAGGCTGCACCAAAGTCTCTTACTTCAGACAAACCAGAACCTCCTAAAAGCAGCTCCTCACATGGGTGGACGAAGAAACTGAAAATCGGTTACTGGGTGGACAAATTCCATCATAACTGAGAGAGGAGCAGCACGCTAGTTGTACTGCCTACAAAGAGAGACGAGCTGGACGGTCATCCTGCAACAATGATTGTCACAGAGGAGGATCTGCTGAAAACTAAAACAGCATCCTCACATCCACGTCTTAGAAAGAGAGAGTCACCCTATCTCTTTCTAAGACACACAGGCTCAGGACCAAAAAACAAAACATTTAAAATTCTCTTAGCAAACAATTAACAATCACAGAGAACATTAAATATCCAAATTGACAATAATTGGAAAAAATTAATTAAAATAAAAAAAATATAAAATTAACCTCTAAATTGTCATGGTGATGTTATCTGCCCAACGGGCACAGATCTACCTGCTGGTGTTGCCTCATTGGAAGAGGTGGAAGAGAGACTTGCATGTAACTTGGTCCAGTTCATAAGAAACATTTATACATCAAGAAAACCAACGTACTTATACTCCCAGCTTACATACACAATTGTTAGACATAATTATGACATAAGTCAAGCTTTATTTGGGCGCTTCACATTACCCCTGCCTAAATCCAATGCTTTAAAGAGAACTGTTATGTATAGGGCAAAGTCGAAATGGAATAAACTGCCACTTGATTTAACAGAGATCACTAACAAGATGAGTTTTAAAAAGAGATTGAGGAGTGCAGGTTTGAAAAAGGAAATCAGTTTGGTCTGCATGTAACATATGAATGTGTATGATATTTGAAAGAAACGCTCCGTTTCGATTTTGAAAACGATTAGTGTTATCCATAGTTAGGTGCTTAGCTGACATGATTGAGAGGTGGGCGCAATGTAACGGTGTAAACGGAGCCCCCTTACGTAACAGATGGCTGACTTCACTCAGGCTTCGTCCATTCATATTTTCAGTCTGGTTTAAACTGGAGGTTACCGCTTGATATAGGGCGCCACAGGAATGAGTCCTAAAACCCAAAAGTAAGTTAGCATTTGAGTGCCATGGGGTCTATCGTCTAAAAGTCACTGGGAATATGAATGTGTTTGTGGTTAGACACCTGTAATAAGGTTAACACAAGCTATAGAGATGTTGCCGTTTTGTTAGTCCATCGCTGATTTAAACGTGCACAAATGTTAACTATGTCAGGAACATTCATTTTGCGGTTCCTGTTTAAAGGGATACTGACTGGACTGTGGTCAAATAAAGTCAACAGACTGTGAAATCAACAACATCCTTTGTTCAGCAATCTTTTTTTATTCTTTTGTCATTCTTGCACATCACACATCACTATTACATTTACTCTATTAAAAAGGCTACCTTGGACAACTTGAGGAGACAAACTTTAAGTTGTCTAATCTGTTGTTGTCTTTTGTTTGTTTGTTATTGACATCACTTTTCCTAGTAATGTCTGACATGGTGCATGTTATGCTCACAGAGAACTATTGTAGCCTGAGACAGTGCATGCGCAGGTGAGTAGTGAGCGTTAATGACAATAATGAATACTCGAGTACTGGACTATTGATACCCATCCCTAGCTGTTATCGTGAAAGTTATTTCATTTTTTTTATTTTATAATTGCTGGTCACAACACTTTCTGTGAGTAGGAAAATAGAACAAGATGGGCACCAGGTGCTTTCTTTGGCTCACTAGAAAGCACAAGGTTGACATCACGTTTTGTAGGAGGGAATTCGAGAGGGTCCTGAATCACATTTATTTTGCTAGAGGTGCGCTCTTGGGGAACCTGAATCCATCTGTTCCACTGGAGGGACACAACTGAAGGTACTATATTGTGTTTTCATAACTGAAAGGACACATTGGATCAACGTGAAGGGGAAATGCATTCTGAGTGCCCTGCATTGTGTTTTCGTCACTGGAAGAGCTTTCAAGCATAGCCTGAATCATATTTACTCAACTGAAGGGGCAGCTTTGAGGACCCTGAAAATGAGTTAGGTTACCGCTTGATATCATACAGAAATATAGAGTATATTGCCTTATATGGAGTTGAATGAAACACTGTGCAGTTTGAATGTAAACAGTGTAGATTAGAATGTTCATTGTGATGACACATCAAAGCCCCATCAGTGACTTCAGAGATCCTTCAAGTCTGGAAGGATCATTGACCACAAACCTGCAGAAGAGGAGACATCTCAAATCCTGATATCAAACCAGCACGAGTACTGAAAGAAGACAACTACAAAAATGAGTGACTTCATTGATAAAACGGAGCTTGTATTGTTTGGAAAACTGACTTTTGAGGAGAAAAAAAAGGACACCAGGAGGAGAATGAATGAAGAACTAAGAGCCATGGAGATGGAGCGCAGAGAAAAAGTTGCTCTAGAGGCCGTGGAGAAGCTCGAGATGGAGCGTGAGGAGAGAGAAAAATTGTCTGAAAGTCTGAGAAGAAAGAAAGAAAAAGATGAGGAGGTGAGGAAGATGCAAGAGGCCAAACAGAGAGATGAGGAGGAGAGGAAGGCCAATGAACTTGAGGCCCTGCGGAAAGCTGAGACGCTTCAGTGGAGTATGCTCCTACAGGTGGACAAAGAAGAGCAGGGAAAAAGTCCCAAGCACACCAAAGCTCTGAAAGAGGAGCAGCAGAGGAGGCGAGAGGGGGCTGGGCTCTGTTCCCTGCCGAGAGTAAGAGACAAAGCAAGGCCTGATCTCCAGACCTCTGAGCTCAAGGCAAAACAGCATCAGGGTAGAAAGAAACCCCTGATCAATAACTGGGTTGGAGAGCAGAAAATCGACAGTCAGCCTGATGCCCTGGCCTCTGCACAACAGCATCAGGGTAGAAAGAAACCCCTGATCAATAACTGGGTTGGAGAGCAGAACACAGACAGTGAGCCTGTCAAAGAAAAGCCTCACCCAAACAACTCCACCTATCTCCTCTTTGCTGCAAAGGCTGCACCAAAGTCTCTTCCTTCAGACAAACCAGAACCTCCTAAAAGCAGCTCCTCACATGGGTGGACCAAGAAACTGAAAATCGGTTACTGGGTGGACAAATTCCATCATAACTGAGATAGGCAGGAAGAGAAGAGGAAGCTCAAAACTGAGGAGCAGCACGTTAGTTGTACTGCCTACAAAGAGAGACGAGCTGGACGGTCATCCTGCAACAATGATTGTTACAGAGGAGGATCTGCTGAAAACTAAAACAGCATCCTCACATCCATGTCTTAGAAAGAGAGAGTCACCCTATCTCTTTCTAAGACACACAGGCTCAGGACCAAAAAACAAAACACTTAAAATTCTCTTAACAAACAATTAACAATCACAGAGAACATTAAATATCCAAATTGACAATAATTGGAAAAAAATAATTAAAATAAAAAAATATTAAAATAACCTCAAAATTGTCATGGTGATGTTATCTGCCCAACGGGCACAGATCTACCTGCTGGTGTTGCCTCATTGGAAGAGGTGGAAGAGAGACTTGCATGTAGCCTGGTCCAGTTCATAAGAAACATTTATACATCAAGAAAACCAACGTACTTATACTCCCAGCTTACATACACAATTGTCAGACATAATTATGACATAAGTCAAGCTTTATTTGGGCACTTCACATTACCCCTGCCTAAATCCAATGCTTTAAAGAGAACTGTTATGTAAAGGGAAAAGTCGAAATGGAATAAACTGCCAATTGATTTAACAGAGATCACTAACAAGATGAGTTTTAAAAAGAGATTGAGGAGTGCAGGTTTGAAAAAGGAAATCAGTTTGGTCGGCATGTAACATATGAATGTGTATGATATTTGAAAGAAACGCTCCGTTTCGATTTTGAAAACGATTAGTGTTATCCATAGTTAGGTGCTTAGCTGACATGATTGAGTGGTGGGCGCAATGTAATGGTGTAAACGGAGCCCCCTTGCGTAACAGATGGCTGACTTCACTCAGGCTTCGTCCATTCATATTTTCAGTCTGGTTTAAACTGAAAGTTAACGCTTGATATAGGGCGCCACAGGAATCCTAAAACCCAAAAGTAAGTTAGCATTTGAGCGCCATGGGGTCTATCGTCTAAAAGTCACTGGGAATATGAATGTGTTTGTGGTTAGACACCTGAAATAAGGTTAACACAAGCTATAGAGATGTTGCCGTTTTGTTAGACGACATAAACTGCGTTAGGGAATACCTCCACTTGTGAATTTCAAAATTTATTCGCATCCTTAAACAGGCGGTTGTTGATAATTTTCTGAGTGTCCTTTGAATTGATTCAATATTTTTTTCATATCACACTCCCATATGAGTTACTACAGACAAATATTTCTTACAGTAATGGCAAAAGTAACATTTTAGTCTTTTTTTCTCAGATAAATGGCTAAGGTTTATTTCATTTCCCCAATCACCAGGACATAGGAGAATCCATTTTGGAGGGCAAATGTCATAGGTCTTGTTGTTTTTTAATTATATTTCAACATACTATATATCCATGAAATTTCATTTTCATTTGGGCTTTACATTTTCTTTTGTATTTCTGGTGTAATAACTATCTATCATGGGGCATAGATATTCTGATTCAAAGAGACATTCTGTTAAAGAAATAGGGTGAAATGCCTGAGACCTCTGGGGGTTAAGAGCAGTACCAGCTCTAACCATGACCTCTGACAGCAGTACCCTCTGGGCCACTGTAAGGAGTTATTTACATAATGAAAGAAGGAAATTATAGAGGAAGCATAGGCAGGAGCAGCTCATCCCATCCATCTAATAGCTGCTAAATTTAAACAGTTTGCCTTTAAAAAGTATACGAGGGTTCTCCTCGTTTTTCAGGAGGGGAACCTGTGATGGGCAAAGAGGCAACAGTGAGCTGAAAAACATCAGTATGTGGTATGAAGCGATTGTGTAGCATGAGCAATGTATCACACTTTATTATATTCTTAATCAAAGCAGTGCAGGATCTAAGCAGTGAAATCTATCACTGAAGGGATTGTGGCACATTGTACTCCTTTTCACCAAAGGTGCAGCTCAAAGAGGGTTCACTGTGACAGCAGATTGTGGGTTAGATTGTGGCTATAATTTAGATAGTTATGTATTTATTTATTTAGAGTTGTTTTTCAAAGTTGGTAAAAACCAACCTTACATACACTGTTAAACATTTCAAGCTGGTTAAACTTAAAAATGCAACTTCATTTGCTACCTTGAAAACGTAAGTTAAGTCAACTTAAAGACACACTTAGTTTCAACTCTGAAATTCAAGTTAAAGAAGTTGAGATATCCACAATCTTGTAGTTATCTCAACTATGTTGTTGAAGTTCTGAATTATTTTTGGCTTTTGATACCTAGTTGTTTCAACTTAATATCACAAATTAAAACAATGAGTTATGCAACATTTATTTAAAAAATAATGTTTTTGACCTAGTCAACAAAACACACAATTCTGTATTGTTTTGATTAACAATTTCAAGTTTTGTTCAGGTTAAAATAATAAATCCATGTTTATAAAACTTGCCATTGTAAGCCTGGAGAAATTCAATTTCAAATGTGCTTCAACTTTGGTTTAAAAGTTATTTTAACTGATAATTTCAAGTATGCTTTAAAAAAAATCACATTGAATTCTTCCACATCTTTTCAAAATGACATTTATTCAAAACATTTTATACATTTTCTCACTTTACTTTGTCAATTCCAAGCAAAATACTAGCAAAAGTCATCATACAGAACTGCAAAGGCAGTTCCACAGCGCCACTACATACCTAGAGCATTTCCGTTTAAGGATTAACTTGCAGCGTTTATGTGTTTGCAGTTGTTTTCTAGTTGTGTGTGTTTTGACTTAAGTTTCGTTTCTGTACTTGCAGCACGTTTGATGCTTATGCAGTTGTTTTGACTATTTGCAGCGCGTTTCAGCCTTTGCATTTGTTGTGGTAGTTTGCATTTGCTTTTGAATGTGCAGCGTTTCTATGTATGCTGCGCGTTTTTCTAAATGTATGTCGTTTCATCAGTTGCTGAGCGTTTGACCCCTACCGGCCACCGTAAGAAACACATTCAGAATGCTGAACAATGTGTGGAAGTCCACGAAGTACAGCATCAACACCAAACTCAAGTTGTACCAGAGCTGTGTTCTCTCCACCTTCCTATACAGCTCTGAATGCTGGAGGATGACAGAGGATGTGCTTTCAGTTTTTTAAAACTTGTATCTAAGCAGTTTATTTCTGAGCCCATGAATACTTGCTGAGCATTGGTCTGGCTTGATTTTCATGATGACCCTCTGAAGAAACTCAAAGGAGTACTTCATATCACGGCTGTACTCCAGGTTGAGGCAGTAGATTGCGGCCATTATCATGGCAAAGCCTGTGGGAACATCTCTGATGTTGTGCAGGATGATGGTCTCCTCAACTACTACAGCCACATTAAAAACTTCTAAAGGAAATGCATCATGCAGCACTCCTTCGTGTCCAATCAATAGTCCAATCTGCATTCCCTTCATTAAGACATCCAGAGTTGCTCCATGAACCTGAGGATATAATGATACACATTGTTAGTGATATGGAAGTTTAAACATTACTGCAATTTGGATGAATAGTTAAAAACATCTTTTTTAATTCTTCTTTACCATGCTTAATTTTTCTTTCACCAATATCATAGCATTTTGAATTATTAATAGAGGTCTGAAACTAACAATAGGATATTTTTTAAGAAAAAAAGGTGATGGATTAAAGGGATAATTCACCCATTTGCATTAAACTTTGTATCATTAGAAAACTGGCAGTGTTTTTGAATGGTCGTGCATCCAGCCCTCATTTTCCCGAGACGGGAAAGATCTGTATTTCTTGTCTGAAAAGGAGCCTCCATTGACGCAAAAAAACGTTATTTTGCATCATCGGAGGCTGCTTCGGTTAGAGGGGGTGAAACTACATTGCCATGTTCCTCATGTTTTCAACCCGCCCACCCCCCCACTGAAATAATTCACCATTTTAATAGAGCGCCCGTGATGTCAACAGCGCCTTTCTGAAAAGTTGAACGATTTTTAACTTGAGTGGACAGACGTGCAGCACTTTTCTTCTCGGCGCACAAACGCTTCATGCAGACACTCCTGAGCGTACAGCCAGCGCTTTTCTGCCCGGAAAAACTCACTTCTTATTTATTATAATTTTCTAAAGATTTGTATGTTTTCTAGACTCAAATGTTAATATAGTTCATAATAATAACACCATGATTTTCTTACATGGCTTTGTAACAAACAAGAAACTAAGTGGGTTTCCAGCCCCAAAATAAAACATTACTTTCTCCACACAGCAGCTGATATGATTTTAATGTTCACTGCCCATTAAAATCGTTTTTAGTGTATTCAACATGCATCTGTGTCTGTCTAGACCAGCTGCAGGTTAGAGGGAGATCAACTGTGTGTGCGTGCCCAGCGAAGAGAAGAGAGACAGATTCGATAAATCCCTCGCATGTTTCCAATTCAGCCTTTACCCTTCGTAATACATTTTTATCGGAAAAAATAATACAAAAGCCAGTTTCTATCAAAGTGGCCAAAGCATCATGTCTAAAGTGTGTTGCTCAGCTCTCCCAAGTAACCGTTTACCACTCGCGCGCGCAGGAGAGAGGAGAAAAGTCCAAATGTCCGTTCAAAAGCGGCCGCAGATGGTAAAATATCCGTTCGCTAAATCCGTTCGTTAAATCCGTTCGTTAAATCCCTCCGTTAAATCCCTCTCATGTTCCCAATTCCGTCCTTAGACTAGATAATTCATTTTTACCGGACAAAATAATACCAAAATCAGACACAGTGGCCCAAACACTGGCTGTCTAAAGTAACCGTTTACCACTCGCACGCGCAGCAAAAAGGGGAAAATTCAAACGGTCCGTTTAAACCATAAACTGTTTGAGTACGGTCACGACTTTCAAGTCATTATTAAAAATCAAAATACATTATTTTTTACTCACTGGTCAATAAAAAGTATGAAGCTTAATATGATTCCCCGTTCATATCCACCTTGTAGCGAGTTGGCCATGAAACTTGAGTTTAAGCAGCACGGCAAATAAGCTAGCACTCGGCCACGAAGGAAGGAGCATTAGCTAATGACATGACGCTGCATTTTACCTTTCTGGACATTAACTACCTACAACAAATTAATTGATCCTACAACTGATAACAACAACAAAAACTAACAAAATGCTGAGGAAATGACTTATTAATAATGATGATATATTAAACTTCTAAACTAATCCGAATGTAGAAGACCGAAGACGTTCCACTCTCTTCACGGCTGCTTCACAGGACCGTTGAATTACTCCGCCTCCGTTCAAGCTCAACCTCATGTTATCAGGCGCACGGACTTCCTCCGCCGCTAAAAAATAGTCCTCTATTGTTGTCAAAATTTAGGTTGAAATTCGAATGAAGAGCAGATATACACTATATAATGTGTACTTTAGAGATTTTGCCTATTTCTTACCATGGTCTAAAGAACAGTGATTCTGTCAAATTCAAAGTCCTGGCAAAAATAATGGTCTGAGGAATTAGAACTGTTAGAACCCTGCCTGCGTGTGACTTTTTATGTTATTTTTATTTTTTTACTTATGACTTAAAAAATCAAGTTCAATAAAGATGTTCAAATCTCACAAAAGTGTGAAATAGTCAACACAATTAATTTCTGCAAGTTTCACTTGAAACTCAAAACTCAAATGTAAGTTAAAAATCTAAAACTTGATTCGGTTGTTTGAGTTAAAGAAAATAAGTTAGTGGAGATAACTAAATTGGGCTGTGATGTTTTACAGTGTAGAAATTTTTCCCAGTCTCATCCACACAGTGAGGAATACAGGCTATTATTCAACACTGGTATCAGATCTGTATAGGCAGATACACATAGCCCAGGTAACAGATCGGTATCAGACCTCAAAACGTTGTGAGTCCATCGCTGATTTAAACGTGCACAAATGTTAACTATGTCAGGAACATTCATTTTGCGGTTCCTGTTAAAAGGGATACTGACTGGACTGTGGTCAAATAAAGTCAACAGACTGTGAAATCAACAACATCCTTTGTTCAGCAATCTTTTTTTATGTTTTTGTCATTCTTGCACATCACACATCAGTATTACATTTAATCTATTAAAAAGGCTACCCTGGACAACTTGAGAAGACAAACTTTAAGTTGTCTAATCTGTTGTTGTCTTTTGTTTGTTTGTTATTGACATCACTTTTCCTAGTAATGTCTGACATGGTGCATGTTATGCTCACAGAGAACTATTGTAGCCTGAGACAATGCATGCGCAGGTGAGTAGTGAGCGTTAATGACAACAATGAATACTCGAGTACTGGACTATTGGTACCCATCCCTAGCTGTTATCTTGAAAGTTATTTCTTTTTTTTTTATTACTGCTGGTCACAACACTTTCTGTGAGTAGGAAAATAGAACAAGATAGGCACCAGGTGCTTTCTTTGGCTCACGAGAAAGCACAAGGTTGACATCACGTTTTGTAGGAGGGAATTCGAGAGGGTCCTGAATCACATTTATTTTGCTAGAGGTGCGCTCTTGGGGAACCTGAATCCATCTTTTCCACTGGAGGGACACAACTGAAGGCACTATATTGTGTTTTCATAACTGAAAGGACACATTGGATCAACGTGAAGGGGAAATGCATTCTGAGTGCCCTGCATTGTGTTTTCGTCACTGGAAGAGCTTTCAAGCATAGCCTGAATCATATTTAGTCAACTGAAGGGGCAGCTTTGAGGACCCTGAAAATGAGTTAGGTTACCGCTTGATATCATACAGAAATATAGAGTATATTGCCTTATATGGAGTTGAATGGAACACTGTGCAGCTTGAATGTAAACAGTGTAGATTAGAATGTTCATTGTGATGACACATCAAAGCCCCATCAGTGACTTCAGAGATCCTTCAAGTCTGGAAGGATCATTGACCACAAACCTGCAGAAGAGGAGACATCTCAAATCCTGATATCAAACCAGCACGAGTACTGAAAGAAGACAACTACAAAAATGAGTGACCTCATTGATAAAACAGAGCTTGTATGGTTTAGAAAACTGACTTTTGAGGAGAAAAAGAAGGAGACCAGGAGGAGAATGAATGAAGAACTAAGAGCCATGGAGATGGAGCGCAGAGAAAAAGTTGCTCTAGAGGCCGTGGAGAAGCTCGAGATGGAGCGTGAGGAGAGAGAAAAATTGTCTGAAAGTCTGAGAAGAAAGAAAGAAAAAGATGAGGAGGTGAGGAAGATGCAAGAGGCCAAACAGAGAGATGAGGAGGAGAGGAAGGCCAATGAACTTGAGGCCCTGCGGAAAGCTGAGACGCTTCAGTGGAGTATGCTCCTACAGGTGGACAAAGAAGAGCAGGGAAAAAGTCCCAAGCACACCAAAGCTCTGAAAGAGGAGCAGCAGAGGAGGCGAGAGGGGGCTGGGCTCTGTTCCCTGCCGAGAGTAGGAGACAAAGCAAGGCCTGATCTCCAGACCTCTGAGGTCAAAGCAAAACAGCATCAGGGTAGAAAGAAACCCCTGATCAATAACTGGGTTGGAGAGCAGAAAATCGACAGTCAGCCTGATGCCCCGGCCTCTGCACAACAGCATCAGGGTAGAAAGAAACCCCTGATCAATAACTGGGTTGGGTTGGAGAGCAGAGCACAGACAGTGAGCCTGTCAAAGAAAAGCCTCACCCAAACAACTCCACCTATCTCCTCTTTGCTGCAAAGGCTGCACCAAAGTCTCTTCCTTCAGACAAACCAGAACCTCCTAAAAGCAGCTCCTCACATGGGTGGACCAAGAAACTGAAAATCGGTTACTGGGTGGACAAATTCCATCATAACTGAGAGAGGCAGGAAGAGATGAGGAAGCTCAAGACTGAGGAGCAGCACGCTAGTTGTACTGCCTACAAAGAGAGACGAGCTGGACGGTCATCCTGCAACAATGATTGTCACAGAGGAGGATCTGCTGAAAACTAAAACAGCATCCTCACATCCATGTCTCAGAAAGAGAGAGTCACCCTATCTCTTTCTAAGACACACAGGCTCAGGACCAAAAAACAAAACATTTAAAATTCTCTTAACAAACAATTAACAATCACAGAGAACATTAAATATCCAAATTGACAATAATTGGAAAAAATTCATTAAAATAAAAAAATATATAATTAACCTCTAAATTGTCATGGTGATGTTATCTGCCCAACGGTCACAGATCTACCTGCTGGTGTTGCCTCATTGGAAGAGGTGGAAGAGAAACTTGCATGTAGCCTGGTCCAGTTCATAAGAAACATTTATACATCAAGAAAACCAACGTACTTATACTCCCAGCTTACATACACAATTGTTAGATATAATTATGACATAAGTCAAGCTTTATTTGGGCGCTTCACGTTACCCCTGCCTAAATCCAATGCGTTAAAGAGAACTGTTATGTATAGGTCAAAGTCGAAATGGAATAAACTGCCACTTGATTTAACAAAGATTACTAACAAGATGAGTTTTAAAAAGAGATTGAGGAGTGCAGGTTTAAAAAAGGAAATCAGTTTGGTCGGCATGTAACATATGAATGCGTATGATATTTGAAAGAAACGCTCCGTTTCGATTTTGAAAACGATTAGTGTTATCCATAGTTAGGTGCTTAGCTGACATGATTGAGAGGTAGGCGCAATGTAACGGTGTAAACAAAGCCCCTTTCCGTAACAGATGGCTGACTTCACTCAGGCTTCGTCCATTCATATTTTCAGTCTGGTTTAAACTGGAGGTTACCGCTTGATATAGGGCGCCACAGGAATGAGTCCTAAAACCCAAAAGTAAGTTAGCATTTGAGTGCCATGGGGTCTATCGTCTAAAAGTCACTGGGAATATGAATGTGTTTGTGGTTAGACACCTGAAATAAGGTTAACACAAGCTATAGAGATGTTGCCGTTTTGTTAGTCCATCGCTGATTTAAACGTGCACAAATGTTAACTATGTCAGGAACATTCATTTTGCGGTTCCTGTTTAAAGGGATACTGACTGGACTGTGGTCAAATAAAGTCAACAGACTGTGAAATCAACAACATCTTTTGTTCAGCAATCTTTTTTTATTCTTTTGTCATTCTTGCACATCACACATCAGTATTACATTTCATCTATTAAAAAGGCTACCTTGGACAACTTGAGGAGACAAACTTTAAGTTGTCTAATCTGTTGTTGTCTTTTGTTTGTTTGTTATTGACATCACTTTTCCTAGTAATGTCTGACATGGTGCATGTTATGCTCACAGAGAACTATTGTAGCCTGAGACAGTGCATGCGCAGGTGAGTAGTAAGCGTTACTTGGATATTGACAACAATGAATACTCGAGTACTGGACTATTGGTACCCATCCCTAGCTGTTATCGTGAAAATTATTTCATTTTTTTTATTACTGCTGGTCACAACCTGAATCCATCTTTTCTACTGGTGGGACACAACTGAAGGTACTATATTGTGTTTTCATAACTGAAAGGACACATTGGATCAACGTGAAGGGGAAATGCATTCTGAGTGCCCTGCATTGTGTTTTCGTCACTGGAAGAGCTTTCAAGCATAGCCTGAATCATATTTACTCAACTGAAGGGGCAGCTTTGAGGACCCTGAAAATGAGTTAGGTTACCGCTTGATATCATACAGAAATATAGAGTATATTGCCTTATATGGAGTTGAATGAAACACTGTGCAGTTTGAATGTAAACAGTGTAGATTAGAATGTTCATTGTGATGACACATCAAAGCCCCATCAGTGACTTCAGAGATCCTTCAAGTCTGGAAGGATCATTGACCACAAACCTGCAGAAGAGGAGACATCTCAAATCCTGATATCAAACCAGCACGAGTACTGAAAGAAGACAACTACAAAAATGAGTGACCTCATTGATAAAACAGAGCTTGTTTTGTTTGGAAAACTGACTTTTGAGGAGAAAAAGAAGGAGACCAGGAGGAGAATGAATGAAGAACTAAGAGCCATGGAGATGGAGCGCAGAGAAAAAGTTGCTCTAGAGGCCGTGGAGAAGCTCGAGATGGAGCGTGAGGAGAGAGAAAAATTGTCTGAAAGTCTGAGAAGACAGAAAGAAAAAGATGAGGAGGTGAGGAAGATGCAAGAGGCCAAACAGAGAGATGAGGAGGAGAGGAAGGCCAATGAACTTGAGGCCCTGCGGAAAGCTGAGACGCTTCAGTGGAGTATGCTCCTACAGGTGGACAAAGAAGAGCAGGGAAAAAGTCCCAAGCACACCAAAGCTCTGAAAGAGGAGCAGCAGAGGAGGCGAGATGGGGCTGGGCTCTGTTCCCCGCCGAGAGTAGGAGACAAAGCAAGGCCTGATCTCCAGACCTCTGAGCTCAAAGCAAAACAGCATCAGGGTAGAAAGAAACCCCTGATCAATAACTGGGTTGGAGAGCTGAGCACAGACAGTCAGCCTGATGCCCCGGCCTCTGCACAACAGCATCAGGGTACAAAGAAACCCCTGATCAATAACTGGGTTGGAGAGCAGAACACAGACAGTGAGCCTGTCAAAGAAAAGCCTCACCCAAACAACTCCACCTATCTCCTCTTTGCTGCAAAGGCTGCACCAAAGTCTCTTCCTTCAGACAAACCAGAACCTCCTAAAAGCAGCTCCTCACATGGGTGGACCAAGAAACTGAAAATCGGTTACTGGGTGGACAAATTCCATCATAACTGAGAGAGGCAGGAAGAGATGAGGAAGCTCAAGACTGAGGAGCAGCACGCTAGTTGTACTGCCTACAAAGAGAGACAAGCTGGACGGTCATCCTGCAACAATGATTGTCACAGAGGAGGATCTGCTGAAAACTAAAACAGCATCCTCACATCCATGTCTCAGAAAGAGAGAGTCACCCTATCTCTTTCTAAGACACACAGGCTCAGGACCAAAAAACAAAACATTTAAAATTCTCTTAACAAACAATTAACAATCACAGAGAACATTAAATATCCAAATTGACAATAATTGGAAAAAATTCATTAAAATAAAAAATATATAAAATTAACCTCTAAATTGTCATGGTGATGTTATCTGCCCAGCGGGCACAGATCTACCTGCTGGTGTTGCCTCATTGGAAGAGGTGGAAGAGAGACTTGCATGTAGCCTGGTCCAGTTCATAAGAAACATTTATACATCAAGAAAACCAACATACTTATACTCCCAGCTTACATACACAATTGTCAGACATAATTATGACATAAGTCAAGCTTTATTTGGGCGCTTCACATTACCCCTGCCTAAATCCAATGCGTTAAAGAGAACTGTTATGTATAGGGAAAAGTCGAAATGGAATAAACTGCCACTTGATTTAACAGAGATCACTAACAAGATGAGTTTTAAAAAGAGATTGAGGAGTGCAGGTTTGAAAAAGGAAATCAGTTTGGTCGGCATGTAACATATGAATGTGTATGATATTTGAAAGAAACGCTCCGTTTCGATTTTGAAAACGATTAGTGTTATCCATAGTTAGGTGCTTAGCTGACATGATTGAGAGGTGGGCGCAATGTAACGGTGTAAACGGAGCCCCCTTACGTAACAGATGGCTGACTTCACTCAGGCTTCGTCCATTCATATTTTCAGTCTGGTTTAAACTGGAGGTTACCGCTTGATATAGGGCACCACAGGAATGAGTCCTAAAACCCAAAAGTAAGTTAGCATTTGAGTGCCATGGGGTCTATCGTCTAAAAGTCACTGGGAATATGAATGTGTTTGTGGTTAGACACCTGAAATAAGGTTAACACAAGCTATAGAGATGTTGGCGTTTTGTTAGACGACATAAACTGCGTTAGGGAATACCTCCACTTGTGAATTTCAAATTTTTTTCGCATCCTTAAAAAGGCGGTTGTTGATAATTTTCTGATTGTCCTTTGAATTGATTGAATATTTTTTACACACCTCCTACCTTTCATATCACACTCCCATATGAGTTACTACAGACACATATTTCTCACAGTAATGGCAAAAGTAACATTTTAGTCTTTTTTTCTCAAATAAATGGCTAAGGTTTATTTCATTTCCCCAATCACCAGGACATAGGAGAATCCATTTTGGAGGGCAAATGTCATAGGTCTTGTTGTTTTTTAATTATATTTCAACATACTATATATCCATGAAATTTCATTTTCATTTAGGCTTTACATTTTCTTTTGTATTTCTGGTGTAATAACTATCTATCATGGGGCATAGATATTCTGATTCAAAGAGAAATTCTGTTAAATAAATAGGGGGAAATGCCTGAGACCTCAGGGGGTTAAGAGCAGTACCAGCTCTAACCATGACCTCTGACAGCAGTACCCTCTGGGCCACTGTAAGGAGTTATTTACATAATGAAAGAAGGAAATTATAGAGGAAGCATAGGCAGGAGCAGCTCATCCCATACATCTAATAGCTGCTAAATTTAAACAGTTTGCCTTTAAAAAGTATACAAGGGTTCTCCTCGTTTTTCAGGAGGGGAACCTGTGATGGGCAAAGAGGCAACAGTGAGCTGAAAAACATCAGTATGTGGTATGAAGCGATTGTGTAGCATGAGCAATGTATCACACTTTATTATATCATTAATCAAAGCAGTGCAGGATCTAAGCAGTGAAATCTATCACTGAAGGGATTGTAGCACATTGTCCTCCTTTTCACCAAAGGTGCGGCTCAAAGAGGGTTGACTGTGACAGCAGATTGTGGGTTAGATTGTGGCTATAATTTAGACAGTTATGTATTTATTTATTTAGAGTTGTTTTTCAAAGTTGGTAAAACCAATCTTACATAGAAATGATTCCCAGTCTCATCCACACAGTGAGGAATACAGGTTATGAAGTCAACACTGGTATCAGATCTGTATAGGCAGATACACATAGCCCAGGTATCAGATCGGTATCAGACCTCAAAACGTTGTGTGAGTCCATTGCTGATTTAAACGTGCACAAATGTTAACTATGTCAGGAACATTCATTTTGTGGTTCCTGTTTAAAGGGATACTGACTGGACTGCGGTCAAATAAAGTCAACAGACTGTGAAATCAACAACATCCTTTGTTCAGAAATCTTTTTTTATGTTTTTGTCATTCTTGCACATCACACATCAGTATTACATTTACTCTATTAAAAAGGCTACCTTGGACAACTTGAGGAGACAAACTTTAAGTTGTCTAATCTGTTGTTGTCTTTTGTTTGTTTGTTATTGACATCACTTTTCCTAGTAATGTCTGACATGGTGCATGTTATGCTCACAGAGAACTATTGTAGCCTGAGACAGTGCATGCGCAGGTGAGTAGTGAGCGTTAATGACAACAATGAATACTCGAGTACTGGACTATTGGTACCCATCCCTAGCTGTTATCGTGAAAGTTATTTCATTTTTTTTATTTTATAATTGCTGGTCACAACACTTTCTGTGAGTAGGAAAATAGAACAAGATGGGCACCAGGTGCTTTCTTTGGCTCACTAGAAAGCACAAGGTTGACATCACGTTTTGTAGGAGGGAATTCGAGAGGGCCCTGAATCTCATTTATTTTGCTAGAGGTGCGCTCTTGGGGAACCTGAATCCATCTTTTCCACTGGAGGGACACAACTGAAGGCACTATATTGTGTTTTCATAACTGAAAGGACACATTGGATCAACGTGAAGGGGAAATGTATTCTGAGTGCCCTGCATTGTGTTTTCGTCACTGGAAGAGCTTTCAAGCATAGCCTGAATCGTATTTACTCAACTGAAGGGGCAGCTTTGAGGACCCTGAAAATGAGTTAGGTTACCGCTTGATATCATACAGAAATATAGAGTATATTGCCTTATATGGAGTTGAATGGAACAATGTGCAGCTTGAATGTAAACAGTGTAGATTAGAATGTTCATTGTGATGACACATCAAAGCCCCATCAGTGACTTCAGAGATCCTTCAAGTCTGGAAGGATCATTGACCACAAACCTGCAGAAGAGGAGACATCTCAAATCCTGATATCAAACCAGCACGAGTACTGAAAGAAGACAACTACAAAAATGAGTGACTTCATTGATAAAACAGAGCTTGTATGGTTTAGAAAACTGACTTTTGAGGAGAAAAAGAAGGAGACCAGGAGGAGAATGAATGAAGAACTAAGAGCCATGGAGATGGAGCGCAGAGAAAAAGTTGCTCTAGAGGCCGTGGAGAAGCTCGAGATGGAGCGTGAGGAGAGAGAAAAATTGTCTGAAAGTCTGAGAAGACAGGAAGAAAAAGATGAGGAGGTGAGGAAGATGCAAGAGGCCAAACGGAGAGATGAGGAGGAGAGGAAGGCCAATGAACTTGAGGCCCTGCGGAAAGCTGAGACGCTTCAGTGGAGTATGCTCCTACAGGTGGACAAAGAAGAGCAGGGAAAAAGTCCCAAGCACACCAAAGCTCTGAAAGAGGAGCAGCAGAGGAGGCGAGAGGGGGCTGGGCTCTGTTCCCTGCCGAGAGTAGGAGACAAAGCAAGGCCTGATCTCCAGACCTCTGAGCTCAAGGCAAAACAGCATCAGGGTAGAAAAAAAACCCTGATCAATAACTGGGTTGGAGAGCAGAAAATCGACAGTCAGCCTGATGCCCTGGCCTCTGCACAACAGCATCAGGGTAGAAAGAAACCCCTGATCAATAACTGGGTTGGAGAGCAGAACACAGACAGTGAGCCTGTCAAAGAAAAGCCTCACCCAAACAACTCCACCTATCTCCTCTTTGCTGCAAAGGTTGCACCAAAGTCTCTTCCTTCAGACAAACCAGAACCTCCTAAAAGCAGCTCCTCACATGGGTGGACCAAGAAACTGAAAATCGGTTACTGGGTGGACAAATTCCATCATAACTGAGAGAGGCAGGAAGAGATGAGGAAGCTCAAGACTGAGGAGCAGCACGCTAGTTGTACTGCCTACAAAGAGAGACGAGCTGGACGGTCATCCTGCAACAATGATTGTCACAGAGGAGGATCTGCTGAAAACTAAAACAGCATCCTCACATCCATGTCTCAGAAAGAGAGAGTCACCCTATCTCTTTCTAAGACACACAGGCTCAGGACCAAAAAACAAAACATTTAAAATTTACTTAACAAACAATTAACAATCACAGAGAACATTAAATATCCAAATTGACAATAATTGGAAAAAATTAATTAAAATAAAAAAAATATAAAATTAACCTCTAAATTGTCATGGTGATGTTATCTGCCCAACGGGCACAGATCTACCTGCTGGTGTTGCCTCATTGGAAGAGGTGGAAGAGAGACTTGCATGTAGCCTGGTCCAGTTCATAAGAAACATTTATACATCAAGAAAACCAACGTACTTATAATCCCATCTTACATACACAATTGTCAGACATAATTATGACATAAGTCAAGCTTTATTTGGGCGCTTCACGTTACCCCTGCCTAAATCCAATGCTTTAAAGAGAACTGTTATGTATAGGGCAAAGTCGAAATGGAATAAACTGCCACTTGATTTAACAGAGATCACTAACAAGATGAGTTTTAAAAAGAGATTGAGGAGTGCAGGTTTGAAAAAGAGTTATTTACATAATGAAAGAAGGAAATTATAGAGGAAGCATAGGCAGGAGCAGCTCATCCCATACATCTAATAGCTGCTAAATTTAAACAGTTTGCCTTTAAAAAGTATACGAGGGTTCTCCTCGTTTTTCAGGAGGGGAACCTGTGATGGGCAAAGAGGCAACAGTGAGCTGAAAAACATCAGTATGTGGTATGAAGCGATTGTGTAGCATGAGCAGTGCAGGATCTAAGCAGTGAAATCTATCACTGAAGGGATTGTGGCACATTGTACTCCTTTTCACCAAAGGTGCAGCTCAAAGAGGGTTCACTGTGACAGCAGATTGTGGGTTAGATTGTGGCTATAATTTAGACAGTTATGTATTTATTTATTTAGAGTTGTTTTTCAAAGTTGGTAAAAACCAATCTTACATAGAAATGATTCCCAGTCTCATCCACACAGTGAGGAATACAGGTTATGAATTCAACACTGGTATCAGATCTGTATAGGCAGATACACATAGCCCAGGTATCAGATCGGTATCAGACCTCAAAAAGTTGTGTGAGTCCATCCTTGATTTAAACGTGCACAAATGTTAACTATGTCAGGAACATTCATTTTGCGGTTCCTGTTAAAAGGGATACTGACTGGACTGCGGTCAAATAAAGTCAACAGACTGTGAAATCAACAACATCCTTTGTTCAGAAATCTTTTTATCATTCTTGCACATCACACATTAGTATGTGCTGTGTAACTGGAGGCACACAGCTCATCCCTGCAGAACAAGTTTCACTGACACAAATCCCACTAATGGTCCTCAATAAACAGATGGATTTAAGAAACTCATTCCTGAATATCAAATTCCCTTTGCAAGCAAATTTTGGTAAACTCTATGACAACATTAAGCAGCAACATAGCAGTCAAGCTCTGATTGTGGGTGCTGTGTGTGTTTGTCAGAGAGTGATAAAATGAATTTAGCTCTCAGAGGTGTCTGTGGAAACGTAGACCCAGTAACACCTGTGGACTCTGACAGAGCAGATTAACACTTCGATACATCACATCTGCAGTGACACTTAACCCTGAGCTGTGCTGCTGCTGCAGGGAGAATGTGCCAATGAAGGTTTTCCCATTTTCTTTCACATCCACTTTATTCACCGTCAGCCTCAGACAAAACAAGTCTTTCAGAGGAGAGATGATAACCCTTGCTGTGATGCGTGCATGTGAAGCTAATCTTTTTTAAGAGCTTATCCAATTTCACGAGGATCGAATAAAAACATTTAAGTCAAACCATACTGTGAGGGCACTCACTCTTTCTGCTCAGTGAGAGTGGTGAGAGAATCAACTCATTGCAATCAGGTGTGTGTGGAACTGATTGGCTTTGATTAAGCCCAGGTGTGGGGAGCTTTTATATACTCTGAGTCTCCAGTGCTCTGTGCTGACTCATTATCTCACCTTCAGAGATAGTGAGAGGTTCTCCCTGTATTTTCTTGAGTGGTTGTGTGTCTCTACAAACACCAACTAAGAACTTTCTGCATAAGATTTCCATTGCTGGTCTCCCAGTGTATAACTTTGAGTGCTGGATAGTTTTGTGTCTATTCCAGTCTTTTGTGTTATCAAAGGTCTCCCGGGCAGCTTTTGCTTTTTGTTTCGCGTTTTTTGGGTCTCCTGGACAATTTTGGTTTTGAATCAGCTGCAGCAGTGGTTTAGTTAATCCTTTTCAGTGCATTATTTAGGTTAGGAAGGCTGTTGTGGCTCTATACAGTTTTATTGTTTCTTCCCCCCCCCTTTCCAATCTATCCTATTGCAATTTCGTGGTTATCCTTCTGGGATAACTTTGCGACCCCCCTCGGTCGGCACTTGCGACCCAAACTCAAAAAAGCAACAAAAAGTACTGGGTGCATTTTTCTAAGTTTCTCCAATTATTTTAAAACGACAGTCTTGAAAGTTACAGTTTCTTCCAACTCGTGTTGTTGAGAGCTACCTGTGATGGCAGGTACAGCCTGAAGTGTAGGATGAGTACAACTACTGTTACAGGCCTTAACAGCCAAGCAATTAGCCAAAATGATAGTTATCTGGCAGGTGGAGACATGAGACTCGTACTAAAGAACAGGATCTGGCACTCTGAGGCAGCAAGCAGCATATGTTTGTGTCCGACAGAGCTGCATTAACAAAGCCATGTGGGAATAAGCAGGGAGCTGCAGACGTGAGGAAAGAGAGAGTGGAACAGATGGACAGAACGTGGCAGTGATGGAGAGACAGCTAGACAGTGTGAGCCAGACAAAAAATTAGATTTATCAGCAGTTAAGTGAGTGTGTGAGAGTGTGTAGCCTGAAATAGAGGGTGTTAAAAGACAGGATCAGGGGATGGTGTGTTGTGTCTTACTTCTGTTCTAGGGTGTGATGTTTGCTTTGCTGGCACATTCTGCTCTGTGTTTAATACCCTCCTGCAACCAACCAGCAACGGATACTCCCCGAGAGGAAGGGCTCTATTTCCAATCTGTGGTAGTATTTACTTCTATTGAGCTAACGACAGCCCAGCGTTACTCTCTCTCACACACACGCACACACACTCTAACAGCCACCTGCTGCAATCATGAGTTTGTGTTTATGATCAAATCATCCATCATCCATCATCACGTCTGGATGGTACAAAGGAGGGCTGGTGAAAGTAGGTGTATAGTAACTTTAAGGGTCATGATATGGCTGTAACCGACCCTGTATGACACAAACACTGTTCACCACAGATCCACATACACTGATATAGCTGCACACCGGTAAATTAGACAACAGAGGTATGCATCTTTATCTTTAAACAATGGCAGAGACTGTTGGTACAGGAACAGCACAGATCAATGCAAACCCCAGTGTCAGGCTTTTTAAATGCTCCTTAGTTGAAGTCTGTACAGACTAAGACCCAGCAGAAGATGAAGAACAAGTAAAAAAAACAAGTAAAAACGTTTTCAGGAGCGGAGATGAATCCAACAAGCCTGTCAGGTTTCATTAATTTCATTAGAAGATGTTATTCATCCTGGTAGTTTGAAGGGAATTAGCACTTTGCCAAAAGCTTGTTAGCCATTCGACTGGAATCCAGAGACAATATGGAGTCATCAGCATCTTGTAAAACATGGGGTTTATAAAAAGAGAGTTTACAAAGTAGATCCCATTCATGGCTTTCAATCGATCAAATAATTTGTGACACAGGCTGGTTTTATTTCAACAGCTAAAAGCGGAAGGACAACTGCAAAGCATTTGATGAAAAGAAAGCTTAACCACGGTGAAGTCATCACTCATGGTGACCTCATCTAAGGCTAATCTTAATCCTCCTTATATCATCTGCCTATTAGGATTCTCAGTTAGGAGGAGATGATTGTGAGGGATGACACTTTGTACATTAATCTGACACTTTGATTGATGAAACGTTGCTGGGTGACATGCACACACCGCCGAGACAGACACTCCCTGATCATCTTCTCTTAGAGTATTCCAGTCAAGGCCAAATTATTCAAAGATAAAAAAGGCATTACATGTACAAGATAGGCAGGAGAAGAAGAAATAAAAAGGGACTTAGGTTGAGGGTTATTTTGTCCTAAGATTTAAACAAATGGAATATACCTGCACAGCATTGGAGCAGCTCATGATAAAATAGGAGACACAAGACCAATGACAGTGGAAATACATTTTCTTTGATGCAACTTTGCAACTCTCTTACCCTCAACATGCTGCTTGCTCTCTAAACTCTGCTCTCATTCCCTGAGTGGCTGCAGTTGAGTCCAATGCCATGTGCCCAGAGGCTGCAACACCTGAACTGGGAAGAACACTTCCTCTATCGCCTCCCTCAGCCTGAGCTTGGGGATCTGTTTGCCCTGGTTTGCCACAGTGTGTGGAATGAATGTGTGTTATGGATATGACATGATGCAAGGGTTGTTAACTGTAGTTTGAACACATGGGCTCTGTTTTTTAGGATTTCATGATGAAACAGCAACGGCCAACTTTCCTTTCTTCAGTAAAGAAGAATGAAATCGCTCATTGCAATTTCAAGTGACCTACTTTGTTGTGTTAGCAGGCTAATGTTAGCACACTTTAGTTAGTTTGAAACCTCACATTGCATATAAATTGCCACAGAGTAAAACTCTTATTTTAACAGTGAGAAGGCTATTTCTTTTCTTGAGTCCTCGACTAAAACAGTTTTCATATGCTAAGAGAGGAGTTGGCCGTCCGTCCATGTAAACCTAAAGTAATCACAGCTCCCGACAACAACACAGCCAGGGGGACTCCCACTTCTCACTCATTGTAGACCGTCATAACTCAGAGCGGCAATTTCTGCTATATTTATGTGCAAAATGTAGCACATCCTTCTTTAATGTTTTTTTTGTATTTCAACATAACATTGAATTATTAAAAGAGCAAGACAAAAAGCTGGAGAGAAAGCCCTGAGGCTAATGTGCACACTTATCCATTTAGCACTCTTTATGTTTTTAATAGGGGTATGGGAGTGACAGATTTACAGATTTCAATCATGCCGTGTGTGTGTGTTTTTGTGTCATTTCTGTATTTTCTGTAGCACAGGGCAGCTGTTGCCTTTTCTCTCCCAGCCTCATACCTTTTTTGTAGATTTTTCTGTCCTGTAAATATAAACCATTGACAGCAAAAAAAAAAAAAACAGCTCTCACTCCTGATGCATAAAAAACACACAAGGAAATGAACCAAAATATTGTGTGTGTCTGTGTGTGTGCAGCTCAACTCTTAAGGGGACATGAGATAAGGACAACAATGGAGTCTTTATTATATTAATGGCAGCTGTAGAGATTACAGAGAGCAGTGAGTATCCATGTCTTTCAACTCCACCAGCGGCTCAGAGTGCACAGCCAAAGCTGGAGGAGAGATCAGGAGATACAAACATCAATAAGAGAGATGCAGCGATGAGAGAGAAAAGGAACAGGAGATTTAAATGAGAGCAAGAGATGGTACACAATTAGGATGAGAGAGAGGACAGAATACAGTCACAGTGACTTAGAACAGAGAAATGTGTGAGATGATGGCCCTTTACTATGAAAAGCTGCCATTGCAAGTGGTTTTTTTAACAATAGGGTTTATGACATCAAATTTAACCCCCATCTGCCCTACAGGACCAAGTCCTGCTGGATGACCCGCAACCCAACCACAGAGCAGGAAGATCACTTACATCTAGTAAACAGTAAACAAATAGAGTCATTCTATGAGCACTAATGTGAAGCCGTTTTCAACACTGTATCACTAAAAAGAGATATATCAAAGAACACTATACCACCAACTGTAACTCCCTGTTCCTGAGCAGGAGCTATAAATCCTTTCATTAAATGTTTGTGTCAGAGTTCATGAATATAAAATGACAGCTTAAATGGCAACATTAAGCTATTTAAAACATTTGGTTCCTGACAGCAAGGACTGTGGTGAACAAAGTGTGCTCACTACCTGAAAAGGCCCTGTTTTAAATCCCTGTCAGAGGAAACACAGACAGAACAAAATATACTCTCTGCTGTCAATGCTCCAGTGAACAACAAGGACTGTTCTACAACTTCTGTTAGTCGTGCTTGTTTTTCTCTGTTGGCACGGGAGCATCCAAGTTCAAGAATGGTCAGTGGTGTGAAGTAATACCAGGTCCTTTGGGCGAGTACATTAACCTACTGTCCCTGAGTGAAAGCCTAGACAACAACATCCTGTAATGTTCAGCTCCCTGGTAAGGGGATGTAGAACTCTGAGGGGGAAGAACACTAATGATAAATTCAATCATTCATTTGAAAAACAGCAGCTTAACAGATGCAGTGACTTACTCTTTTAGAACAATAATAATGCTGATGTATCATGCATGTAATAACATACTGAAGTGGCTTCGTGACTTCTTATTTTTCCCCTCATAGACTGCATTTAAAGGAACAATTCTCACTTCACTAAAATGTAGAAAGAAAATATGATAATTTGAAAATATGCAGAGGAATAATGTTCAGAGACAGTTAAAAATAGTGAGTAGTTGTTGTACTTTGTACAAGAAAATATCTAATAAATCAGAGACAAATCAATATATCCAAAAAAGGAAATTATATTAAAAGGTCATATCATTCTCCTTTTTTACAAACAAAACATCTCTCTCTCTCTCTCGGCCCGGCCCGGCAGTATAGATTAATGACCCAGGAGACGGCCGAGGCAAGTGGGATGAACAAATAGAGAGGGCTATAAATGATCCAAAAGATAGAAAAAGGGAAAGAATGGTAAGACTAAGGCGTACACCTTGGTGGGATGAAGACTTACTGAACAGGTGTTTATTCAATCATTCTGGGGTTTAAATGACTTTTTTGAAAGGTGTTTGTTTTGCTCAAAGTAAGTACACTATCTGTCTTAAATATTTTTGCCAGCGTGTCCATGGGTTACACAGCCATATGAGGAAAAAAAAAAAGGAGAGAAGACAATAAAGTGGCAGAGTCAAAAGTGCGTGTATTGATGTATAACAGTTATCCTACACTCAGATAAAAAATGGAGACAGTTCGAGGAAAGTGCCCATGCTGGCATCTCTCTGACATTCTCCTTATCATATGTCTTTTCCCATAAGCCCTCAATCCATCAGTACCTGCCCTCCTCAGATAAGAATCCACTTTAATATAAAAATTCCATTACAAAGGTGAAAACTATCCATCTGCTCTTCTGATATTGCAGGCCAGGGAACTTTTCCACTTCGGCCTTAGGAATCTGTCTCCACCCGTCAACGTCCGCAGAGCTTTCAGATTACACGATTACCTGACACCTTGACCTTCACTTAACTATCTGACCGCGGGGCCATGTCATCCTCCATGTCTTTTTATTGATGTGATTTGATCTCGTCTTTGGCTCAGCAGATTGTGTTACTGTAAACTGGAGCGGCTTCTCTGGTTGACTTGGTTCCCCTTTAAAGTGGAGATTAATAAGTAATGGAGCGTTTCATCTTCCTTGGCTGGCCAGTAGCTGGATGTCTTGCATGGGCAAATAGAAATACATATTATCAGATATGTGTTTAATCAGATTCTGATTCTATTGACTGGCACAACCTGGAGAGTATTTTCTGAGCTGTCTCATTTATTTGAATTAAAATACAACTTCTTGGTCTTGCACTTGGCATTCTCTAAATGACAGACTGAGGTTATCCTCATCTCATTTTATTTCCTACAGTCTTCTGTATTCTCTAACAATGCTCTTGCCAAAGCACATGCAGCACAAACCCTGCTACAATAAACTGCTCTGAAATGAAGTTTGATGTGTTGCAGCAGTAAGGCTGAGGTTCTCTGTGAGATGGAACAGCAGGGATGGGGTTTGTTCATTTACAGCAGGCCAAAAAATATTAGGTACTACGATGAATTAATATAATGATGAACTGAGACCTATGACTGCCACCGCTGTCATACTGAAGAACCACCCTGTGAGGTTAATCATATACCTGTATGCACACAGTGTGGGAGACAAGAGAGAAAGAGGAGTGATCTGTATGAGTCACTGGATGTATTCACATGAATGAGTACTGTTTTAACCCACAGTAATGAAAGAGGTGACAAACTTTTCAAAGAATAAACTCAGGAAGAAAATAAAACATCTGACTTCTGTGCAGGATATAGGCTAATTTGAGCAAAATGTCAAAAGCAATAACTTTTTGGATCCACATTTCCGAAATGGTTGCACCAATTTTTAACCAAATCTGATCAAACGAGCCATCAAGTTGACAGCGTTCAATGTGATGACAGAAACGTTTGCTTGCAAGGGGGAGAAAGTGAGTGGCCAAATTATGGCAATGTCAACTTAACAAATCAGAAGCAGAGAATTAGCAGGCTCTCTTAGACGCACAAATGATGCTATAACAGATGAAAGGCTGCAGCCTCATTGCATTATCGCTGCTCTGAAAGAGGGAGGGAAGGGGGAATAGAAAAGGAGAGAGACAGAGAGTAATAAGAGATGAGGAGATCGATACAAATGTAGAGAGAGAGAGAGAGAGAGAGAGAGAGAGAGAGAGAGAGAGAGGAGAGAGAGAGAGAGAGAGAGAGAGGAGAGAGAGAGAGAGAGAGAGAGAGAGAGAGAGAGAGAGAGAGAGAGAGAGGAGAGAGAGAGAGAGAGAGAGAGAGAGAGAGAGAGAGGAGAGAGAGAGAGAGAGAGAGAGAGAGAGAGAGAGAGAGAGAGAGAGAGAGAGAGAGAGAGAGAGAGAGACCATCGGTCATTGCTGCTGACAACTAGAGAGTGAAAAAGGAAGATTGTCACTGGGTCTTAATCAGATGAGAAATATGGAATGCCAATTGTTAATTCCAGCATCACTATGGCGTCTATTGTCTGCCTCTGAAGGGTTCATCACAATCTCTCTACCTCTGCCTGCTGCTGATACGCCAACAAACAAATTGCCAGCCGACTCACCAGGAAACTTTAAAAGCTGGAGAGAAACTAAACTCTCCCTGTCTGCAAAGTCTCACTCTTATACTCTTTTTCTCGCAGACACATATATAGACACGAAGAAAGTGAAAGCATCTAATGCTACAGTATCCTTTGGAGCTACACAGAAACATCTCTAAGGAGGAAAGCCACAAAATCAATTCTCCCTCTTAAAGCAAGCCATTAGAAGGCCCCAAGGAGCGTAACAGCACGTGTTCAAGACAAAGCTTTATAGTATGTATTCTGTTTACAGGCAACCCCTAATGAACACAACACATTACACAGTGCTGCACAGAAGCATCGCATGCATCACACAAACTCTATGCAAGTACAACTTCACTCCATTTGTATGCAAACAAGAAATGCAAAGTCAGATGAAATGTCCTCTCTCTTCTTCCTTCTTCCTCTTGTACACAGCCAATTATGTCCAAACTGCTGAGACGGGTCCAAACACAGTGAGGGGTGGAGCTATGGGGATGAGGTGGAGGTGGAGGGGGGTAGCTAAGAGCAAAGTCGCACAGCAAATCAAAAAGTCATGGGAGCCACCTTCAGGAAAATAGTGCAATAATGAAGAAAGTCAATAAGTAGCTCTGACACAGTGTGGACTTCTGACTTGGTGACACCTTTTAGAGTAATTGAAAATACAGTGTTTTAAACAGCCTGTATACAAATTGTATTCTAAGCCTAGGGCCACACTATAAAAAAGGATTTTTGTGGGTAGTAAATATTATTCATACAAATTGTCTGTTTTATAATGGGTACATTTGACCTTCTTTACCTATTTTTTTAACAGTAACAATTTCTACACAAATAAACTAAATAATATCTACCCAAAGATATTGGGTGTGCACTGAAGAGTGCGCATGCGTTATCACTTCTTCGCTGAGGACAGGTTGGCGGGACTCTCCGGTTGTGGTTTGGCATCGTGGTGGAAGGTAGGATAAGGATTGATATTGATCATAAAACTGTGTTTCATTCGATGAATGACAATGTGAACACATTTATAAGTCTGATATGTCGCAAGATTAATCGGGAAGCCTCTGTATTAAACAAGACATTTTAATTTTAGCCCTGGCTCTCGCTGACTTTCCTTAATGTTAGCTCGGCTAATTGAGCACAAGCAAGGTTCGTTTCTGGAACACAGCAACATGTGAGTTGCAAAATATATGTGTGAACTTGTTTGTCAGGACATGTAGCTTACAGCTTTGATAACCAACTGTATCTTTTGATGTTTTATTTATCTACCATTATTTTTAGCCACATTACTTCACTCTAATTTTAATAGCTGAAATAAAATGTATCTGTTTTTTTTTTTTTTTTTTTTAATTTAAATGCTGTTCATGTGAACTCCCATCTTACGTGCTAATTTACATGATCACATGTTCTGCCTAATTACTGATAAATTACCACTTTTTAAATGTATAGAATAGTGTCTGAGTGTCTGACATTCTGTTTATCTTTCACAGCTGGATCTATATTAAACCATTGAAGGGCTACTTAACCAACCTACAACCTAATCCATTTAAACACATAAAAGGTATGTTTTCATAACACATGAATTTAATGGACCACAACTGAACGCTGTATGGACACATTGAACTCAGGAATATAAGGGGCATGCTACCTTACTCTCAATGAATTGGTTGTGTAAAATATGAAACACTATCGATTACAACATGGGCATTTTGGTCGAAACCAGTCCATACCATGTCTCCATGCTGATTGTCCTTGCACCTTTAGGACCTGGGGATCATTACGGACAAATTTGTCCCAGTATCACCCACAAACAACTGAGGCAGGACAGCTTCACTCCTTCACATGCCTAGTGTGTAATTTGTGCTGTTTCCACACAGAGAGGCAATATTTTGAGCACTTTGGTGGCCACCTTAAGATAAATGAAACTGTGTCTTGTGTGTTTCAAGATTGTGAATATAAAACAAATATATACACAACATTCCACAGTCATAAGAGCAGTCTTCTCTCTCCCTCCAGCTGAAGAAAACACACACTCCAAGCAACGATGTCAGTCCAGTTGCGAGTCATCATTGAAGAACATGATATACGGAAGTTGAACCTGCCCTTGGGAATTCCTGATACATTGGATGATCTTATCTCAGTAATCACTGAGACATTCCATTTACAAGGGGAATTTGCACTATTGTATGAAGACAACGATTTTGGCAGCCAATATTTCAGTGTCACCTCAACAGTTGACCTCCATGACAAAGTCCACTATGAAAATGGTACGAAACGAGACTATGGATCACCCTTGACATGCTTCCAGTAGATGAATCTGGTCTTTCTTCTACACTGAGTTCAGCAGATTCCTGCCTTGCGGATAACAGTGAAGTGGACACCTCCCTTGCAGAAGACTGTGTATCGTCTAGCTCCCAGGACACAATGATTCTTCCTGCATCATGCCGTTCTGCTCCTTGGCCAGTGCCATGTGTGATCCCAAAGTTTTCCCGTGATATTGAACTTAGTCTGGCAGAGGCAAACAAGACATATCATGCCTCTGGAACACACTTCCATGATCTAAGTGTGAAATCGGCTATAATGCAAGACCTTACTAAAACAATTTTCTCGTACTCACCTTATCCCTCAAATCTGCAAATAATTTCAGTTGCTGAAGCCCTTGTTAAGAAGTTTCCATGCCTTAAAGAGCCAGGGTCCTTCACTGGGATGTATGGCTGGCAGCAACGCCTCAAGTACAAGATGCACAATTACCGTGCCAAGTTGAAATCGCAAAAATATGCCTATCCTGAAATAGAAGTGAACACATTAAAGAGAAAGAAACCAGCTGATGCAGCCCAAGCCAAAAATGTAAAGAGACCAAAGAAAGCAGAGGTAAATTATCTCCCTCCACATTCTGTTGGAGAAAATGAGGACTCATTGGAGAAGGAGAGGCTTGATTTACTCAACAAAATAAAGAAAAACAACAACGCAAAAGTAATTGGAGAAAAGATGTCAAAAACCTTTTCAGTCCGAAGAGTGGAGGTTGTGACCCTCAGCCCTGCTGTCAGTGCCTTCGAAGAGAGGTCGCCCAGACTGTTCAGTGAGGCTCAAGTAAGAATGTTTTGTTTATTGTTTTTAAACCAAATATATATTTGTACTCATAAAATTAATATAATTTCTCTACTAAATACTAGTTTCAGGCCTTTTACAAATATAGAGAAAGTTGTGATAGTTGAGAATTCTTTCCCTTAACTGATATTCAGATCAAGGAAGAGTTCCGGCGTATAACCACTGTTCCCCTGGAAGAGACATTCATGCTGAAGCTAGACGAGTACACACCACGCCTTCTGCAGCTGATGCGTGCTAAAGGAAGAGCTGCTGCTACAAGGATGCAGCACCTCCTCAATGCTGTAAATGAGGTAATTTATCAGTTTTTCTTGAAAATTGCACACAAAGAAACTGTTTGCAGAAATGAGTAGTAACTTAAATGCATGTCATTGCAGTTCCTCAGTATTGACAAAAAAAGGGATTTGGTTGTCAGTTGCCTCATTGAGTACCTTGGAGAACAAAAGGAAGATCTCTTCTAAGACTGCCAGGTATAGTCTTAATTAATAGTTAACTCTGACACAATTTTTACATTTTGGACAACTTAATTTTATTAGATGTTTTGAGTATGACTGTACCCCTGTTTTTTATTTAAGGATACCCATATCCAAAGACCTCTGGATTGCCTTAGTTTGTCACCTGCTTGTAATAAATTACTGATTAACCTAAATTTCCTTCTTGTTTAAAAAAAATGACTTCACAATGAAAACTTTAATGCAACTGAAAAGCACCATGCTTGTACGCGTAACTTAAATAAAAGTGCTTATTCTTTGTTTTTGTTTTTTTTCCAGGAGGATGAACACGAGGACCACACAGACCAAACCATGAAGGTGCTTGTGATCCATAACCCCATAGCTGAGGTGGATCCAGCAGATGTTTCCATCGTGATAGAGGGCGACAAGGTACTGAACGGATGTGGAAATCGAACCAAGGCATGTATGCTGTTGATGGGATTGATTTAGGCTCTCAACCTTGAATATCCCAAGAGTCTGAAATACACCTTTGAAGTATTCCAGAAACTTTTTGGAGCTTGATGGAGCAAAGCTGCTCAAGAAGGTACACAGTCTCAAAAGTAAGCTTGTGGAATGAAGTTTTGCACATGCGGACTGTATTCATCCTTAAGACCCCTTTTGTGCAAATAATTCCTCAAACTTAATTTACCTGATTCAAGAGATGTGTTCTGCGTATTGAGATCAACCTTTTTTCAGGGAAGCAGGGTCTCATTATATTTGTAACCTGATTTCATGACCATTATTCTTTTAGTTTGCACATTACATATTGACCTTTATTCCTGTCCTTCATGTTCTTAAGGATACCCAGAGACTGAAATACACATTCAAAGTATTCTGTAAACCGTTTTGAAGCGTGATAGAGCAAAGCTGCTCAATAATGTACAGCTCCTCAAAAGTAGGGTTTTTGAATGAACTTTTAGAGTCATTCGTGCACAATGTGACCTTATCTTCTGCATACTTACAGACTTTTTGGTGCAAAAAGGTTTAGTATTTAATGTAATTGATTCATGTTTGTGTTGGTGCAAACATGTTATCTGTTTTGTGAATTGAGATCAGTTTTTTATTTTTTTTCCACGGCATCTCAACATTTGTCTAGATTCAAAACATTTTCCTTTTTTGCATGACAGTTTCTCAGGGGAAAAAAGACTCAGATATTTGTCTGGTCTAGTACATTTGTTTAGCTTCTATTTTATGTGCAGTAATCAAAAACATTTAATGTTTGGAATATTGCTCAGGTAAAGTTCTTGTTTAACCTGATTCCATGACCAATATTGGTTCAGTTTACACATTACACATTTTAGATCCCAAGACAGAAATACACCTTCAAATAATTCATACTTTTCCTTTTTCACCCCTTAGGAATTACTGTGTGCTAATACTTTATTGAATTTACTTTTATTTATTAAATTTGCACACTATTTTATTTTATCAAACTATTTAACACTATTTAGCTTAACATTTTGCAATGTAACATCTCCTTTGGGGTCTCATTAACAATTTCTATGGCACAGCACTTTATGTTTTACCTCAAATGTATCTTAATTCGTAAAAGATGCTTGACTTGTACGTGTGTTCTGCATATTGATCAGGTAATACTGTACTTCAACTCATACTTTGAGGAAAAAAAAGTTGTTTGTTTGTTTACATGTTACATATTTTGGGCTCAATGCTACTTGTCAAATGTTTTATTTGATAAACAATTGGTCTATTAAAAAAGCATTTAACAGGATCAATATTGTCTCTAGTGTCTGCCATTAACTTTTGGGTTAAACAAACCTTCTTTAAAAAAGTAATAATTAATTAGTTATTTTAATTAAAAAGTATTAAAAAACATTAGGTAAATGAAATATCCCCTACTACAAATACACTACAATCATGAGTAAATATTACTCATTTGTAATAGGTATTTAGTTGTAAAATCTATTTCAAATGGTTAAGTAGACTTTACCCAAATTATGAGTATATTATTCTTGATACATTTAGGGTATCTTCACTCAAAAAAAATAGGGTACAATTTACACAATCAAACTGAGTGCAAATTGTTACCTCAATTTTATTGAGTAGATTCTATAGGTTGCTTTTTATAGTGTATAGTAAATATGAATTTAGGAGTATCTGCACCACTGCACAGTACACAGCTCTGTTGAGGCCACTTGAACAGTCTGTGCCCCTTATTGTTCAGAGAGCTGAATATGGGCTTTGATGGGAGACAAACCCCAAGGCTGACAATGAAGCCAGAGCAGTGGATTGGTAATTAGAGGAACTCTCTGTAAAATCCCAGAAGCCTTTTTTCCAAAATGAAAATGTTCAGTGTTATTCATCTCAGTCACACAGAAGCAATACGTGGAGGAGATTTACAAAAGATAGTGCTACCTGCAAATGCTCCTGCTTCCAAGGGGGAGTTCAGCATGCTTTCTGTACAGGCCTTCACAGCCTTTACATTCCCAAATGACTGCAGTCAGAGGTACAGTTTTGATTTATTTCAAGCATCAGAGGTTTGAGTAAACATTGAGAATTCAGTGTTTAGATAAGTGAGAAATACATAAATGTGCAAAGATCTCACTTACTGGTGTTAGTTCTGATTTAATGAAATGCTGTTGTTCTCTTTCTGTTTAGGAAACTCTGATGTTGATGAGAAGAAAGTGTAGTGTGTAAGTCTTGCTGGTTTGGTACCTTCAGGCTATGCAGCCTCTAGTTTTTAACTCAGGCATCTCAGTCATTTCTCCAAATGACAATGAAACATTATGACAGGACTGATGATTGATGTTACCTCTGAATACTAAACCCTATCAGCATTTTGAAGTTACAGCCCAGCTCTTCAGCATATTCCTGTTAGACACTCATTTCCCCTGAAACACTGACATTTAAAAAGTTGCACATCTCAGTGATTTTTGTGAACGCTCATATTTTACTCCAAAATTTACTCACAGAAGCAAAAAAAAAAAAGTTAAAACACTATTACATGCTGTCACTTTTTTTCCATGATGGCTGAGTCTTGAAGGGATTCTTGTGTTACCGAAAGTCGCGGTGGCTTCTCTGTAGCTGGAATGTATTGTGGCATCAGCGATGGCAAATAAAGAAGGGGGCTTTTCTTGTGTACCGCACACACAAAAACACTGTTTCCCACACGGACACAGTTTGATGATAGGTGGCCCACAATATCCATTATTTCTTTGTGACAGTTCATGAATATCTCAGATGAAAGAAATAAGGCTTGAGGGAGCAAATGGAAAAACTCCATGTCTCAAAAGGTACCAACACTGAATGTCTTTGGTCTTTGGCACTTTGTTTTGTACTAAGATACAAATAGGGTTTTCCATTTGCAATGAAACCCAGTATGTTGAACTCTCCATGTTCACCGTCTCTGTGCTCTGATTTGGCATCAAAGTTCTGCTTAGCAGTAAATGGCTAAATCTGTCTGACATAGAGGGGATTGTTCTGTCTAAAATAGCAATCAGCCGAAGCCCACTCAAGTGTTGATAAATCCCTGTGGCTCGGGCAAAGCGAATGACTTGCCATTTTTTCACCTGCTACCTCTGTCAGAAGATAAGCACATTGTGGAAGTCACAACGCAGTCCTGCATCCTCCAAATCTGAATGAATCCATGCTCTTCAATGTCAGGTTAGTTATTTCCTTATAGGGGAAGTAATGTTAATACAACTACATTTTAATGTTAACATGTAATCATATTTCAGAAGAATATGAGTCAATGCCAGCAGACGCCACACTTACATCGAGACAAGTAATGGTAATGACTCCATGGTGAGATCTAACAGATACTTTGCTGTTCTGCACAATTCTGCTGCACTTTCCTTAAACATATTTTCACTCTCGTAGCTGTTGTTCACGGTGATGGTGGCTTGTACTTCGACTAGACAAACCCCATCAGTTCAGAGAAGTCTTCTCCTTCCACGAAACTTAATGGGAGCATTTCTCCAGCCACCATTCTCTTTATTAGCTTACCAAGACATAGGGCTAACCTTCTTCATTCTGGTTTCATCACAACATGTGTTATCAGGGTTAGCAAATGATGTGAAGTGAGACTACCTCTTGTCTGTGCTTTAAGCATGTGGTTTATGTGATGAGACATGCACAGTTTGACACCACTTCGTTTGCACTGCCAGTTTTCATCATCTGTTGTTTTGTCTTTTGAACTTTGACAGTAATGTGTCCCTGGAGAGTTACATAGCTGCCATTTAGGAGTTGATGCTGTGGCAGTCCAGCTCGCTGTGCACATGTCCATGTTTGAAAAAGCTTAAGCTGTGGCTGGTGCAGTTATACCGCCATTCATTATTTTCTAACTAAGTATATTCAGCTTGGTTACACAGGTACTGCTGACTCAGTTGAACTATATTGTAGCCTATAACAATGTGTGCTCACGACTACTGAAACAAATAATGACGTCAAAAGCAATTACTCATACCCATCGCTAGATTCAAGAGATCATATTTCCATGTTTGGTTTCTTCCCACACCTTTTTGTATGCGAAGCTGTGTGCAAGTATATATTCAGAGAGCTAGCATGGCATGCTAACATTGCTTAATGCCAATGTTAACATGGGACATCAGAGCTGTCACACATTTGTCTGTCCAAGCAGAAGCTGCGGGGTGATGTAGATGGACAGACACCAAGTAGTACTCCCCTTTAGGACGGCTGGTCGTGGTTGTTAACACAAAATTAAAAGATCAACAGAAGCAGCTGTCCTTGAAAAATGCTGTGACTTCACTTGTGTTGATCTTAAGTTTCTCTCCTCCTAAAGAGAAACAAGTAAAAAGACATATCTTGCTCTATTTTCTGTAGCATCAAGCTGCCAACACTGTGTCTGTTTAGGAAGGTCTGCGATAAAGAGCTGAGAGCAGCAGGAGAGACAAGCAGAGCTCAGAGCTCAGGGCAGAGGTGGCTCCTGGCCATCCATCTCTGGTTTCAGGATTCAGAGAGTGCTGACAGGTCCAGGTCCTCCTGGGCTGTAACCACAGATACCCAGACAAACCAAGAGCTGTCACTCAAAAGGTACCAGCTAGACAGTCACAGGAGATAGGAAAACAGGATAGTGTGGCACTAGGAATGAGTGCACGACCTTATACTGATGTGTGTATTAATTACAGAATATGAGACAGGAAATGCAGTGAGTCAATGATCCAATGAGATATAATCAGTCTCTCTCTGGGAACACACATGCAAAGGACACTGGAAAAATGTATTCTTGATTCAGAAGAAGGTTTTTGGAAAATGCCTGGTCAAGGAAAACACGGACAAGTTGATAATAACAAACCCCTACCCAATACATTTTGCAGCCATCTTGATCTCGGAGACATATATTTTCTTTTGCACTTCCTTTGGCAAGTTTCTTTTGAGACTAATAAAGAGAGGGTATGACACAAACATAAAACTATTAGATAAAGTAGATTGTTTAACACATTTAAATGTCAGGGCATTTGTTTGGCTCAGTTAATAAAGCAGTGTACAGAGGCCACAGTCCTCTTTACACTGGTCCCGTTTCGAGTTTTGATCCTGATGTTATTTAATGCATGTCATCTCCCACTTTCTCCCCATCCAACCCCTGTCTGTTTTGTTCCTAACAAATAAATAACAAAAAAAGTAGTCATGAGACTAGAAATGTGCTATAAGAGTCTTAGTTTGTAATAGTTTCCTGGCCTGATGCTGACATTGAAACTTTTATTTTCCATCATTATAAATAGACTATTATCTTTACAAATAGAAATACAATTAAGTATTTAAGATGTTTTTAGCACATGAAAAGTATATGTCCTTGATTGAGGGGGGGGCTGCCTGTGTAATTTTTTTGATTTTTTTGATTGATTTAAATCTTTATTTCAGCGATAGTAAAAGTAATGCTTTTATGCTAATATTTGTCTCAATCTGATGCCCTGCAGTGACGCTGGCTGTGCACTGCAGCAAAATTGGCCTGAGACATTTGGGAACATTTTCCCCTTATAAACAGGGCAAATCAATATCGTCTCGGCTGAGGAAGCCACTCTCCGTATGAAGGCGCGCTGACTCAGCAGTCCCAGCAGTCCCAGCAGCCTAGGGGGAAAGAGGAGGAGTAGTGGGGATGGAAATGATTGCTTTACAAGCGGATAGATGCGACGTGGTGTCGAGAACCCTCAGTGGACGCCGCTCTAAACGCCTTCCTAATCCTCTGATGGAGGAATGTGATGGAGGTCGGGAGGATATAGGGCACAAATACAGCTAGTAAATCCAATACGCTGCTCTCTTTAAAGTTACAAGTGCAATATAACTTATACCTCTGTCAATCTCCTCTTACACAGCAGCCGAGCTGACATTTAGCCTTTTTCAACTCAATCACAACTCTACAGCACGGTGACGTACAGGGAGCCTTTACTGTATTAACACTTGAATCATCTCTACCCACCAGTGACAATTCCCATCTGTTTCATTTCCTTGAAATGTTATTGCCAAGCTCTTTCCAGGCATGCCATCATTTCCACTGATCATCAAATGTTAACTCAATCCATTACAAAATATTGCATTGAGTCCTGAACTTTGCTACAGCAGTCATCATCAGCAAACACAGCTCTTTTGGCTAAGACTATGCTATGTGAAAATGTAGTTCAAAGTAGAAACAGGAGAGTCTTGTTGGTATGTTGCAAGGACAAATTTAACATTTAACAAATTCAACCTGCAGCTATCAAAGCCTGCCAGCCAGCCTTGGACACCTCACCCCTGCAAGATTCTGAAAAAAAAGTTCCTTCCCTAAAACGGGGTACACTACAAGATAATCAGGCCGATTCTGGGCCCGATTCCAGAAAAGTCAGCAAAGGCCTGGTAATCTGATTATCTTGCCAGATTCTCATGTCTTCTGATGTGTGTTACGAGTGATTTTAACCTCCCTGATCTGCTCGGAAGCCCCAATTTGAAATCGTAAATATTAAACGTGTTCAATTGACCATCATGTTTGTTTACTCTTAAGTCCAGTCGACCGCGCAAGACTCTGGTTGTTTGTGAATAAATCAGTTAGTGTGTGATGTGCTGAGATGGTCATCTCGTTGCACAACACACCACACATGGGCTCTCTGATATTTTCAAAATCGTTTTAAAATCTTTTAGTGTGTGCCAGGCCTTCCCTTTTGATCTGCATTTGGGTTCAGACTAATTTGTGACAGTTTCCATTGTGTCATCTCATACAGTGTGAGGGACAGAGCGGGATGCTCTTTGTGAAAAGCTGAATGTAGTAAAACACCTCTGTCTATAATTCTAACGAAATGTTAAATGACGTGAATTGCAAAATGTCAGGAAGTAACAGCCTGATGCTGAATCTTAACTACCATCTGGTGGAGGTTAAGCAGGTCTAGTGTTGTACAGTGCAACAAAAACAGCAAAGAATTGTGAATGTGATAGTCTGAAAATAGACAATGAAATCCCCTGTATATATAGCAACAGCTCTATAAAGTCTGTATCTCTGGCTTTCACCCTATTCTTGAGCATTAAAATGGTGCAGGATTGTTGACAGTGTAAGAATACTCCCTGAACTCAGCATTTTTATCAGCTGCTTGATCTGCTGAGGGCCACGGTCAGCCATAAGAGGTAAATATATTTCTCTCACTCACAGTGAATGTAACAAATGTCATTTCCAACGGCTGAATGTCACACAGACTGCCAGGTTGACAGCAAACACCTCGGAGCAACATGGAATCTATATCCCTACTGTTAACATCCTGTAACCTTGCTTTTTAAATATCAAACCAACTGTGAGCCAGGTGATTGGTGATATCCAAAAAGCATCAAAACATTTTTGACAACCTTACTAAATAGACTTAAATTTGTTCAACAATTTAAAGGAACCTTCTAAAGTTTAACTTCATCTCACGGAACATTACCTGGTTTGTCTGAATACTTTGGTCATGTGTGTTAAAATAATGCTGAATGTGTTCAGCAAAAAAAGCTAAACAAAAAGCTGAAATATGAATAGACATGCAAACATCATGAGCAAAATAAATACTCACTAAATACAGAAACAAATTGTATTGGCACAAATCAGACATTATGGATCCAAACCGAACCAACAGAGATAAATAAAGAGAGAGACGCTGACTGCAGCCTGATCACAAACTGAAGCAGAAATAAATAGTTAACTTAAAAACAGAGGCCGTCAGAGGATCACAGCAGTGTTTTCACCTTGATAGATATTTCATCAGTTACATAATGAGAACCTCAGCGATGACTTTAGCCCCCCCCTCCTCTGTGATGTGTCTCTGTGAGGCTTAAGGTAACAGGTTAAAATGTGAAAACACTACTGATCAGCAGTTTTCCGTTTGTGGCTCCGCCCTGCTGATGAGCAGAGTGCTACAGCATCCCATTGTGATTAACCAAAAAGTCCAGTCTCTGACAGTCCACAGTTCTGTCTCATAGTGACCGAGACCAAAGACCTGCGAGCTCAGAGTGGCCTTTATTCTGACCAGAGCTGTGTATGTTCAGGGTCACGCTGTCACAGGGACTGAAGTCAAACAGATCCTGACACTGCGGTCGCTCCAGCACCAGCAGGTAGCCCCGTCCCTCCACCTTAAACCAGTCTAGCATGCAGACCACGTGCCGTGACCCCAGACCTTTGAAAGCCGCTGCAGCAGAGAGATCTCCAAGGGAACAGCCAGGCAGTCGGGCCCACTGCTGAACTCTGTCACTGGTGACCTGTTTAATGGCAACCTGTCGTCCATCAGAGAGTCTCTGTCCTAAAAACACTGAGCCAAAACCTCCGCTGCCGAGCAGAGACCCACAGGGATACTGACTGCAGAATGGTTCCTTTAGGTTTTTCCCTTTGGCTTCCACCTCCAGATGAATATCCACAGCTAGTTTACCCAACAATTTCTGGAATTTTTCAGTGAGTCAGGGCTCTCCGCAGCGGGGTCTCAGACTGTGTGCAGAGAGGAGCACAAATCTACAGGCTGTCATTCAAGAAGGTTCTTATCAAATCTTATTAACCGGCATAATTGGCTGGCAAAGTATGGGTGTTAAGTGTTAAAATCACATTGTAAATAAACTCTGCGGGCAAATGGGAACAACAATACAGTCACTAAACACATGAAGATGGTTGTTAAAGAAAATCTGTTTTCTTCAGGCTATGAAAATCTGCTTATATTGCTCATTACAACTCTGCAACAAGAAGAAGTGGATAAAATGAAAGTATGCAGCCAATTGTTTTTAACAAGATACTAAAACATCAATACAAATGATTCTTTCAGAGTGCGCTCATATACACCTGGAAGCACATTCAATTCTTGTTTATGCAAACACATTTGACAATTTAATCTCAAACCAGCTTTCAACCTGTGTGCTCTTTAAGTAAATTTGCTTATGTCTTCAACTTTTGTCCAACCGTCAAAGATAAAAAAAAAAAAAAAAAAAAAAAACAGGATACTGTAGTTAGTGAAGAAAAGGGACCACTGTGTCGACCAGCATGTGCATCACAAGAAAAACAATATTTACAGTACTTGCTGCCATCAAACTGAAAGCATTGATTCAGAGAGGGGATGGCAGCGTGCACTGCAAACCAGTCAAGGACGTTAGAAGCATCCATCTTCTGGGAAATCTCAGTGCCAAACAGAAAGAGGAAGGGGCTGATGGGGTTTCCAGTCAGACACTGGCCATTACAGGTAGACATGAGGCAGTAAACAATGAGGAGTTCAAAGACCGGGCTGCCTCTGACCTTTTGAAGGTAAAAAGAGAGGCGCAGGACCTCACAGTTTCTGTATCACAGGCAACAGCCTACACACACTGCATTAACAACACTTCGACCTGTCAGGATTAGGTGTGTAAAGCCGAGCTGACAGAGACAAGATGAGCATGATGTAAACAAAGACATCCAGCCATCCATATAGGTGGATTAAAGCAACGTGTGTGTGTGCGATAACAGATGATGCACAAAGTCCCCCTGTAGGAGTGCACATGCAATATATTCAGTCATCAACAAACCTAAACCTCATTGCAATGTGAACCACATTTCTGATCAATACAGAAGTGAGACATTTGGTATTGATTAGTTTGTTTCCAGTGCATGATACATAATTCATCAACTCTGTGTGTATGTGTATGCCAAATAAAGAGAGTTTGTGTGTGTGTCTCTGAGTGTTGAAGGTTAAACCATCCGTCAAAGTCAGCGTCTCCCTTGCATAATTACAGAAAATGTCTGTGTAAAACAAGAGTCTCCACTACAAATTTCACATGCTGCCAGGACCCAGAGACCAAAGCAGCGATCACAGCTCACTTATCTCCCAATGCTCTCCATGAAAGGTTATAAAAAAAAAAAAAAAGGGTCTGAGAATGAGTTCGTGAAATAATAAAGAGCCTAATGCGATTAAAGTCAAGACAAGAAAACAAAGTGTTCAGCACCTTGCCCCGGAGCAAGTTTCCCCACAGGCGCATTAAAGTCTTCTGCAGAGATCAGGGATCATCACACCCCTGTGCTCAATCCAAACATCAGGCAAAACCAGTAGATACATGTCACGACAAGCTGTCAGTGGTCAGGGACAGTTTCTTTAGAGTGTTGCTCAGATTACAAAAGCTCTGTACTTCTCGGTCAACAATTCTAGATATACATGTCCAGTTGCTGACGGAGCCTCAGACACTCTCAGAATCATATAGATACATTTATGCTGTAACATCGATGGACTTAATAATCGGCAGTGACAATTCAGTGGTAGCTGGATATTGGTAGAGACATGTCCCTAAAATCCTTACCCAAGTATACGCTCTTGGCTACTGCAAAACCTCCATTGTCTGCTGAAAAACTTTTCACTTCTTCACTTTTCACTTGTCTTCCTTTTAGGCAGTTTTGTTCAGGCTTTTTCTGATTTACTGGACTGATTATGATACGATATCGCCAACCCATTAGCACAATGCTATAATTGCAGTTAGTAATGCCAAATTCACCAAGTGCTGGATGGAGTGCTGTTGGCTATTGTTGCAAGGAAAATAGGCTTATTTCATTGCCACTCTTAAGTTAGTGAAGTGGCTCATATCTACAGACTGATGGGAGTCAATTGGTGATGTCAAATATGACAACTGGCAGATGGCTGCAGACACATAGATACTACTCACAGATGAATCCAGACCAAAAAAAATGAAGCCATTCAAAAAGAAATATAAAGATCATCCTAAAATAGCTCTGGCATCATCTTTACTCCCAGAAATGGCCATATATATATATTTTTTTTTTCCGAGCCAACCGAGACAAGCTGAGCCCAGCCTGTGTGCTGGAATGTTCTGAATCACTTACTATAATACTAAGTGATATCAAAGTTCCGCATATATTAGCAGATAATAAACTCAGTGTCTATAAATAAGTCTAAACTCAATAACAAAAATACAACAGTAATGACATTAAGAAAGAGAAAACAGGTTTGAGATTTAAAAAAATGCAGACTAGAGTAAGCAGTGAAACTGAACCAGAAACATGTCTTTGTGAGTCAAAAGCTCATTAGTACCAAGTCTGGATGAGGTTTGTAGATTGACACCACAGCTCTTTAAGATCTGGGCTTTATTCCCACCAATTGCATCTTCAAAACAACAAGCCTTTTTGCTACCCAGAGGGTCTGCTTTTATCTGCTTCCCAAGATCCTTTCCAAGCAAACAGTTTGGGTGACAGTTGGACTTTTGATTTCGCTCCATTGGAACTCAGAAATTGTGAGTTGGCAGATGGATTCATCATCAGGAACATCCCCTGAAGTCAGAACTCAGAAACTTCAGTAACTCAAGGTCAAAATCCCATAGTATTGTGCAAGTTCTATCTGTGGATATGTTATTATGTTGCTTACATGTGCATTGTCACTGTGTAACAATTGTTTTTATCGACTGGAATTAGATAACACAATTTTATGTGTATTGTTTTATATGAAAACTGTGAAGTCATGCCATCAAACTGGCATTTGAAGGTTTACATTTCTTAAAATAAATAAATACTTTATTGTTTTGATCAGAACTGAAGTTGATTGAAGAATTCAAAGAGGAACAAATATTATTCAATATTAGTTTTAGGGAGCGGACATTTTTGTCCACAAGTGGCTCAAGAGAGTAGCAAATTTTAAATCAGAAGCTGTACAAAAACTAATTATGCATTTTCATTAATGTTGTTGATAATCTTCGACATATCCCAGACTGTGTTTGAAATAAATCCCCTAGCACCCCCCTCATTATATAAAAAATATCAATTTTTGTCTTTTTTTCCCTAAAAAACAACAACAGTGTCATCAAGTCATCAAACTGGCATTTAAAGGGTTTAAATCATGAAAATAAAAAAAAAATTCATAGTTTTGATCAGGACTGAAGTTGATTAAAAGATTCAAACCAAAAAAGTGTGGTGGAAATATTCATATTTAACATTTTTATGAATGTTTTAGAAAGCGGACATTTTTGTTCACGAATGACTCAACAGGGTATTAAAAAAGGAATGATACCGGAGTGGGGTTAATGACACACCTAAGACATAAAGAGTAACCATCATACTGAAATTTGAATAACAAAACTTGGGCCAAAATGGGTTTTCTTTCTATGGTATGGAAATGGGCAGAAACTTAAATACGTTTTAAAGTCTGAACTAAAGGAGAAAGCAGCAGAACATGAAACGTCAGTAAAAAGGTTTATGACATGTTGCTGATTTTGGTTGCACATTTGGTTTAGGAATCCACACATTGAACAAGTGTGGGTTACTCTCTCGATCTCTTAACATTATTTGACATCCGCACTACATGTGGCTCAGCCATTATGATAATTATTTTAATAACTAATATTTGTTGTCAAGATCTCAGCTTGATGTAGAACAGCAAATGACCTGTACAGTAGCATGCTGGTAATTGTTCAGATATTTAAAGTTTGTATGAGCCCTCTCATATCAGCTGAAAGACTTCTGTAATAACCATTTACAGAAATGACAGCAGCTTCTCTGCTTCTGTTCAAGTGGAAAAATGCAATTGTATTTTTTTCTTTGCCTTTTAGCACAGCCTTGGCACGTCTAGTCAAATTATAAACAGCTGTGTGAGACACCATAAATCTTCAAATGTCCCCTTTTTATATGTACGGAAACAGACCTGCCATAATGAGCTACACTATGTAGATGGCCTTTAAGGCTTGTGTCAACATAACAATATATCAAAACAAAAAAATTATAGATTGACGCCTGCAACTGATTCAAAGTACATTTTCAAAAAGACCCATTAGACGCTGGTGATATGAAGGTACATCCGAGTTATTTGAGAAGAGACACTTTTGGAAAATAATTTCAGTAGAAAACATTTGGTCCCTCACAGTTCAGCGATGTAATAAAGTTTAAGATAATTGTTCCCTTTTAAATGTATCTCTGGTGTTTTTGAGTTGATGCTGTACAGAAAGCTGCTGTGCAATGACAAGGGAGGCAAGGGAGAGGAAAACTGATTTTTAATGACCAAACTACCTCAACATGTAAAAAGTTTCTCAAATGAATCTAAGGTATTACATCACTGTCACTAAGGTATTACATCACTGATGACATCATAGAGTTTATGCAGCAGTGAACCTTTTAAACTACGAATGATTGACGTTTAATAGAGTGAGGAATGCAACGACGTAAAGCAATGTAAAATTGACAGACGGGCACAACAATATTACACCACTCTGGAATCACTATGCATGTACAAAGACGATGCAATGATGGCTGAGCTTTGTTAGGGCGATGTTGGGGAATCACACTCTGAAAAGGGTAGCATTTCCGCAAGTGCAAGCATGCCCCATTCACAGATATTATCCTCAACAGCCTGGTTAATATGCCGTGTGTGTCAGCCTCTTAGGATTGTATGCCCCTTTAACCACGGCCCACCCCTCTGCTGTGCCTCTGATCTTATTCACTGCAGGGGCGTGTAAGAGACAATGCCTCGTGGTTTATATGAGGAGAATATAACCTGCTCTGTGTGACAGCTGATGTTTATCTGTGAGTTTATGATCTGCCTGTGAGATGATTGGGTAACAGCATATGAAACCAGTCTCTGTGTACCCCACCTTTCTCAGATCCCAGATAAGAATGGTGTGCTCGCCTCGGCCCTCACTTGTCAAACGTACGTACGGCAGAAAAATGGGTGTACGGTCAATTCCACGCAAAGTTCGGCACTTATCAATTTGGACGTGAGCGGAGGGTACACTCAAATCCCACGCACGTTTTCAACTCAGTGTGGACTTGCGGTGCAGCGAATCTTTCTGTGTCGGACAACCATTAGATCATACTGCAGTGCCTGTTAAGTTTCTTTTTTACAGTCTATGGTTAACAGGCAGATAGAGGTTCACATATTTACTCTTAAATAAGATATGTCATCTAAAATGTATTTTAGGCTATTAATACACTTCACCTGAAACGATCTCTGTAGGCTATATTGCTTTTTAAATAATGTTGAGCAGCACGAGCTGTCAGGTGATTTCATTAGTTGTGTGTTATATTTGATGAATTATTGTTTTTTAATCTATTTAGGCTACTTTAAAGATTAGATATTAGAGAGGCTGCTTTCGGTAATTAGGCCTACATGTTAAACATTCATGCGCACAGGAATATCGATGCAGAAAATACTGAGACAAATTAAAACAGAAAAACAATTAGGCTACTTTAAAAGCACAGAAAAACCTAAAGAGAATACTAAATACAACTTTTAACCTCTGAAATATTTAAGAATACAGAACATCAACTAATCGGAATGTCCAGAGATTTAAATAATCAATAATACACTCATGTGCCACATTTGTAATTGCACACAGCAGACGCACTTAGGCCAGACTACATACGACTTAATAACAAATAAAGAAATCTGGGGGCTTCTTATATGCAAGTGTTAAATTCTTATGTTTGAAATATAGGCCATTCAGATGAGAAATACACATCACACAGCGATTGGTCAAACACTTTATTGATTCACTGATAAGTGAGGGCCCTTGTGTGTACCTGATCAACCCTCTGCTTCATCTTATCTCCTTCTCTGTCTTCACCATAGACTGTAAATATTCATGGATGAAGCGTGAGTGACGTCAGCCATATGTTACGGCAGGGGGCTCCGGAGGCTCATCCTAACACGGACAATGAGATTCTATGACACGTCATATTTACCAATTCATGCGGGGCTGTCACCGACAGATTACCTGCAATAGCCAATGAGAGTGAGCAGAAAAGGAAGTGTCACCAACTGGAAGTTTCGCACATCAACGACTCACCTCCAGTTTGTGCTGAAAACTGTTCAAAGCTGCTTCTAAACCATCTTCATCAAGAACCTAATCCATCTTGGTTTTCTCATTTTCTTAAGTTCCCTCCAAAACAGTGAACATGGCCGAACAGCCAGCTGACAACAAAGTCCTCCATATTTATTTTTCTTTTTAAGTCACGTTTGATCACGTAAGTTTCTGTAAGATCTCGACTGAAATCTGACTACAAATGGCTGGTGTGTGGTCTTCCAGTCTGGTTGAATCATCTAGTGTGTGTTGCCTGTTCCAGCAGGCATCTCTTAGGCGCCGCTTCTCCTCCAGGCTGATTTGGATGATTTAATTATTCAGTTTCAAATTAATTACCACATTATACATCCAACTTTCTGAGGGCCAGTGCACTCTCTGATTATGCCAGGACTATTCTGACTTAACAGCCCAGACATACCAGAAATGGATTTAAAATGTAATTATAGATGATGTTAATTCCAATCTTATCTTACAGGGATAAGATAATAAAATACACCTCATTAAAATGACTTAGGTTCATAAAGGAGATGTCAGGGCTGCAGCCATGCTTAACGGGAGTATGCATGCATGCATGACTAAAAAAGGCTGTAGTTGTGTTTGTGGCTATGATCTGTGGTAAGAGAGAAAAAAAGAACTACCCCTTTCTCATCACCTCCATCCACAGAGCAAACCCACTGTCTGTTTTGATTTGGAGACATACGTGAAGTGACGTTTTACATTTAATTTCGCACACAGAAAGGATGCATCCAAATCTTACTGGAACAAAAAAATGCCCACTGAATGACCATGAGGGTTCAGTCTACTGAAACCCCCAACTGAAAGGTTTGCACTCTGTGGATTTTCAGAAAGGGCCCTGGAGTCTCTGTTGTGTTTTTTAAGAGCAGAAATCCTACACATTACAGTTTCACGTTTTTCACAGGTGTTAGTTTAAAAGCACCTGATACCTAAAAAAAAACAAAAAACAGCTCTACTTTTTTAGGCTGATACAACTAGGAATGCAACAATTGTCAGTATTGAACCGTTCAGTACGGCATTCATGTTTTAATGCGCTAAAGTTGGGGAAGCTGACAACACACAAGACCAGTGGTAAGGAGAGGCTGCATTACGAGGAAACACTACCGTCTTTCAAATCAGTGATGTGGGGACATTTCGGTTTCAGAGTCTAGTAAAAAGACAAGGAAGAGAAAACGGTAAGAAAAAAATACTCTCTGAAAAAAAGTTTTACAGGTTCACAAATGGAAACACTGAGTAAGCAGGCTTTTTGTTGTTTGCTCATGACAGAAAAGACACGTCATGATTCAGAAATAGCTGGTCTGGGTGTTTTTGTTTTGTGTATTTTTGGCATTCAGGGTTTAATTGGCTTTAAAAAAAATCTACCATACACTGAAATATCAATTCTTTTTTAGGCAGTTTCTGTGTGAAAGTCTGCAAATATGATACAAAAAATATATTTTGAAAAACTGGCATGTCTTCCTATTTTTACACAACATCACTTAAACGCTTCCTTCTTTTCACTAAAACGGTATACCAAATACAAGGAATGTATAAAAATGGAAACAGAGTTGTTTTTTCTACTTAAAAGTAAAGTAAAGAACTTGTATTGGAATTAAAAATGCTTTGATTTTCTTTAACCTCTTGCTATTCCTGTAAAATTAGCCTAAAACGCCTAAAAAAACAAAGAAAAACACAACACTCAAACGGCCCTGGCCATCAGAATCGAACAGAAAAAACCGAGGTACGTATTGAACCGAGGACCGACTGTATTGTTGCAGCCCTAGATGCGACACACTTAAAAAACAAGGCCAGAACATCCTGCTGCTGATCAATGACAGACTAGATCTTTATCCTATTAAAGACAGAGTTAAACCAAGGTTGCTTTGGTGCCACCTCAAAACAATTGACCGCCTGCAGGCCACAAATGTCGTGTCCGACAGGTAAGTTGGTCCTGCTCTGATCTAACTCTTGCTTTTGCCATTTCAGCTTGAGTACTGGCAAGAAAAAGAAAACAACATGAAGAAAAGCTGTCAGCAACATCCATGTATTGCAGCCAGAACAGTATAATCATCGACTTCTTTCATATATTGTTGGTGTGTAGAGCGGGAAACGGCAGCCAAGGAGACATCATTCATGTTTATCTGAATTTTATTTTTGGGGAAAAAGTGTTTGCAGGAGAGCCTGCCACAGCTTCTGTTCTGTAGTCCATCAACAGAGGCAGCAGAGGTCATGATTCACAGCTTGATCCAAGTACAATAATGGACAGTATTTCTTACATTCCCAGCCTAGCATGAAGTACTGTGCATGCACACCAATACAACTCAGAAGTCCTTAAATTGAAGAACAGCCTTCTGGGTGAAATCTGGAAGAATACTAAATTGCCTGGAGCTACAGCATAGTAATTTGCTGACCTTGAAAACAGGAGTCAAATGCCTCTGGGTAACTTCAAAAGAAATTCCTCAGACAAAAGCTGCTCTTCTGGCCAACAAAAATCACGTTTGTTGTAGTGAGATTCTTGATGGACTTAAATGCAAAAGAGGGAATGCTCATTCTTAATACTGTATGTGGAAATTATCTAACAGGTGCAGGAGATCAGTTGAACGGTCCCTGCTAAAAAAAAACCTTGGAGGCAAATACAGTGTGATACCTCACTGACTGCAGAGCTGTCTCCATGTTAAGGGCGGACTAGGACTAAATCCCTTAATCCCCACCTTAATTCATGACTTTATTATAGCAACACACTCAAATGATTGTCAGTGCAAGAATCCGGGATAGCATGGTTTGGCATGAGAGTCGAGTGAAACAACAACTAGTAACAAGTTTCAACCCAACTCTTTCATCAACACCTTCTCACTTGCCAGGAAATAAATGTAACACAGAGACAACTCATTTGGAGAGAAACATTTTCATGGACAAGTGTTAGTTTTTTGAAGGATACAGCATTAAGCAGTGACTGTGTGTCTTTAAGCAAATATATAAAGAAGGTTATTGTACATAGTGGACAAAAGAAAAGACCAAAAGCTTAGTATCAAATGATGTAGTTCTAAATAAGCTAAATTTGGACTAAATTCATTGTAGCAGCTTTGCTAACACCTTTAAACAGCTCTTATCTTGCTAGCTTGAATGCCACTTAACCCTGAACTCACAAATGAAAAAGAACTGTCTTCATTGAAGTGTTGTCTTTAAAATTATGTTCATATCTTTGTAACCTCTCCCCAATCCCCAAGTGATGGTCAACCCAGTTTTCTTTCTTAACTCATGAATAATCATCCTGACAATGGCACAAGATATATAATCCATCGGTTAACCGTTCCACCCATCTCTGCACGTGACCCACACAGGTGTTTTCACTTAAATTGTCTTGATTAGCGCTCCTCTTTCGACTGTGGGAGTGTACAAACTATTTGATTGACATCTCTATCAATCAAATGGGCCAAACAAGCTGATTGTTTTTATTGGTGCATAGTGTTTGATGACATCATACGTTCCCAGTTTAGCCCTGCCCATCCTTATCCTTAGGGTTCCCACAGGGGTCTAATCAGGTGAAAACACCTGTGTATACACAGAAACAGTGCAATGAACCAACAGAAACATTAAATCTAACTGCATATATGTGTTATGTTGAGGTTTTGGGTTTTAAGAAATGACTGTTATATATCAAACAAGTAATAAAAATGTATTTCTCCTAATCCTGAATAAAACATTTGGCACTAGCAGTGAAAACTGGCTGATGCAAAAAAAACTTTGGTCAGTAGTTTCATGAGCTTGAAATACTTCAAGAAAGCGGAATTTGGAATAAGATTGAAAATATTTATGAAAGCAGTAGGTTTGGATATTGTACAACAACTGCATTTTTCCATACACCGGAGTGTTAAATCATTATGGTAAATTTGATCACATTTAGCAAACATACTGTTCCTTCTTGTCTTTAAGAGTGATCAAAAAATAGACCCATCCTAGTTGGTAGACTTATATTGGCAATATTGTATTAAGTGGGATTTCAGAAAAGAGTAGAGTCAACACATTTATCCTCTTAGAGGGAGATGAAGGAGACAGTGAGTCTGTGTTTATCCATTATGAAATCCATATCTGTCTGGAGATTAAACATCCTAGATTCAGTCTCCAAACCACTTCTCCTTTTAATATCACAGTCTGATCATCAAAGTATTTGTTTCTTTAAATGATTTAATAGCTGCTTCATTTATGAGCAGCCTTTGGACAATAAATGAATGTTAGCTTGGTGTAGCTACATGACACATTCAGGGACATCTTCATCAAACGGAATTAAAGCAAAACAAGCTTGTGGAGTCATGCCTTATATCAGGATAACTCGTATCCTGTTGGGAGACTGGTTTCTGTCCTGTTTTCAGAAACATTTCTTGTTGACAGTTTTCGACTGATTATACTCTGAAACTATCAATTCTTAATCTAATTTAAATCGGTTTTGTTGGATATATTATTTTGAATGTGTTGGATTTTTGTTTTTCAAAAAAAGAAAAGAAAAGATACATCATGACTCGGAAATAACTGGTGGGGGTGTGTTTTTGTTTTGTATTATTTTGTTGCATTCAGGTTTTATTTGGCTTATTGTATCAAATCTCTGCACTCTTTTGGATGATTCAGTATGAAAATGTATCTGCTATAGTACAAACAGAAAAGCCTGATACAGAATATTGTATGAGACTGTTCTTACTGAACATTTTAAAAATCTTTTAGTGTCTCTTTAGGTACATTTCCTGTATTGGATATTGACAATATCTTGACATATTTTAAGTGATGTGTTTGACCAAAAAATTGAAGGATATTGTGTTTTATATCTTAGAATAAAGAAAAAATATTTACTCACAGAATGTTACTGAAAAAGTCCATAACATCAGGTTAGACAGCCTATTTCACATCAACATACTCATTACCCCTCCCCTTCTAATCTAACAATATCATATCTCTCAATCCCAGACCGGTCCATCCAAATCCAAACATAACTGTACTGTAACCATTATTGTTTGAATGTCTGGTATCGTCTCTATGTCTTCCTCTCACTTTTTTAGCCACTTTTACCTTGTCATATTTATTTCACCAATAAAAGAACATTCTCAGTACAATTATCATCCACTACAAACCGATCCAACTCTATAGGACTGAATTTCCAATAATAATTCTTCTTGAGGTCCACTGTTCATTCAGCAGTCAATGCAACAGTCCTCATAAGAGCAGTACCTGTAGCAGCCACACATTACTAAGAAATATTTGTGTGCAGAAACCTTGCAAGAAAATGTTTTGTGATCTCGCCTTTCCACTATTTAAAGCCGTTAATGGTTGATCAATGTGTCAAGTCACTGTGGATTGTTGCAATTAGAAAACAATGCTCCCTAAAAGCTATTATAAGTCCCAAGCTATGAGAGGGAACAGCACCATAGAGGATAATTGCATATTGACAAAAAGAGTGTGGAAAGCAAAGACAGCATGCAAGACCACTCTCCAATGTACTCTGTCATCCTGAGGCTGATTATGCCGTTTACTGACCAAAATAACTGGGGCAGCGCGGGATAGAAACAGAAAATTAGGTTTAAAGCATTACATTTAAGAAACTTGCATTAAACTAATTGAACGTTTTAATTGGGGTGATGTTTCTAGAGCTTTTGCAACTAATGTTGAGGTATGTCAGACTTCTGATCTCCATGCAGTAGTGAAAACACCTGTGCTGTGTTTGTTAGAAAGACACACACAGATGGGGGCTACAAAAAGGAATTACATTTAGATTTCACATCTTGTTCCTATCAGAGATTGATAATTCATCTGGTAAGCACGAGTTGCAACTCTGTCACTTTGGAAGTGCTAGTTAAGATATGGAGATTGCTTAAAAATCAAAACATTTCGATGCTATGTTTACTTCTGAGATTATTCCTGTTATAGCCTAGCTAAAATGACAGATATTCACCTTAAAAAATGGTTATTTCCCAATACTTATCATCAAATTGATTCATTGTTGTAACCAAAAGAGACCCTGCTCTTTTTTATGAACAAGGGCACACATTACATTTCATCTGTACTCCTAACTCACTACCAAATGTCACAGATGTGGACCACCAATGTAGATGCTCTTTGGGAGAGTCTTTATCAGCCCCCACCAGAGGTTTAATTAATTAGCCAAACTCAGGTGATTAATTTGTTCTCACTCTGAAGGTCCTCAGCAAGGCAGCTATTAAGCTAATTGATCTCAGAGTCAGTCTTGTCTGCAGATATGACACAGACTCACAATGACAGCGCAGTGTATCTGGCAGAGGAGAGGACCATTTTCTGTGCTGATACGTAAGAAATGTTTTTTCATGAATTTGCACTTACTGCAGCCAGGTCATTTCAGGGTTTTTTGGCTTTGCCTTCCTCTTCTGTGAAGGTCAGGACACTTGAAGGTTGAAGTTATCCCAGATCATTACCTGCAGGGGGAGGCCTCTGGAGCTGTTTTGGTATCTGCAGGTTTTTACGGCTGTTATCTGGGCCACTCCTCTCAACTCCTTTCCTCTTTTCTGTTTGCCCAGAGCTGAGAAATGCCTGTTCATATCCGATATAAGAAAAAAATGTAGATACAGGGAATGGGATGCACTTTTTGGAACGGTGGCGAAAATGGTGCAAAAGGCTTTTTGAGAGCTAAATATATATTTCTGAATCAGGTGTTTAAAAAAGTGGCTGTTTATAAGCGGAAATTTTGATGCCCAGTCAACATTTCAGTAAATCACAGGGTGGGAGATGGGAGACCATGCTGCTTTTGATGAAAGAGTAAACAGGATGAGGGATGTCTGCATGGATAGCACTTTCACAATTTCTTGGCTCTCTGTCTCTCACAGCCCTACTCTCTACCTCCCTCCCTCATTCCTGCCACTTCCCCCAAGGAGGCGCAGAAAACCCAAGGCCCATTACCTGGGCCACAGCTCTGGGTTCATTCAGAGGGCATCATACCACGGATCTGGTTTCCCGTGACAGTCGAAATATAAATGCTATTTATATTGCAAAACTATTAATGTCTGATTACTCTCTTAGTCTTACTCAGATGTGACAGGAGAAACGGTGTGCTATTTTCTCACTTTGTTTTGTTGCATGGCTCACAGATGTTTTTCACTGCCAGTTGACAAGATTGCACTTAATTCAGCTGTTGAATTGTTTGTGAAAGAAAAGAATAACGACGCCGGTGCTGCATATTGTGTCCTCCATGTCGCTCAATTGCATGCCCAAGGCAACAGCTACCAGGCTGCAGTCATGTCTATAGAACGCTGCTGTTTTCTTTTCTCCCCAACTGCTTTGTATCTCACATCACAGTAAACAGACAGCTCCCCTCCCTATTGCTGATGTCAATCCATCACAAAACCTTGATGGGATATTTAAAGTCATTTTTTCCCAGGACAAAAAGGACAGCAAGCATACAGCCTGGGACATGCTGGTATTGTCACAGTGGATGTGGAAATGGGTAAATGGAAAGGCAATTTGTCATTCAGGAAACACCGAGCACTGTTAAAGACATTCAACCGGCTGCTGTAGGTCTTTAAATGAGGTGTGGTTAGGACCATTGTTTACACTTTGTTATCTGGAGGCAGCAGAGATGAGCAATTTTGCCATAATCAACAAAAACCTTGGCTGAAGTCAATAATGCAGTATTTTCCTCCAATTTAAAGGACACTCTGGGGATGGCAGAAAACAAGGGCATGCTTACTAGAACCTCTTCCTACTCCTACCTCATCTTAAGGAGTAATTGTGGATTCCTGCTGCTCCAGTAGATGGTCCTCTCACAGGCTTTCACTTCATGGTCAAGCAGACTTCTTTTTCTTCCACTTGCCAAATCCCTCTTTTGAATTGCAATGTACCAGGCGCAGGCACACCTTGATTTAAAGGAAATGGGAAATGACTGATTAGTTTAATTCATCTCGCGCCAAATGTACTTCTATGATCAATAAAGAGACCAAATACAACCCTCTTGACTCTTCACCCTTACTTTGTTCCCAAATTGCTGGACTTTAATCAGCACAAGTTGTAAATGGTCTACATACTGTATCAACCATGAAGTTTTGCATGCCAGCTGATTGTTATAATATCTCCAAAGTAGTGTTTGCTTTACTGTCACTAGCTCCAAGCCACTGTTATGTAAGTAAATTAATTTACAAGTGTTTTATTTCATTGTTTTTGGATTAAAAACGGCATGTTGAAACACAGTTGGCCAGATTGCCATTGCACGAGGTGATCTTTCAATCTAACACAAGTTCTTGAAAGGTTAATGGAAGTTTTTCTTTTCTATTTCCAGCCATTCTTCCCTGCAGTTCTATGCTGAGTGACACAAAATCCCTTGATTACAATTTTCAACTTTCTTCCTGTGGTTCACACCTTTTGTTCCAACTGGGAACATTTGAAAAGAAAATGTGATAATTAAATGTCTTGCCTGTGTCCCAGCCCTGCAAGTGGTGTCAGAGTTTTCTTAAAGCCAAATTCTGGAGAAAGAAAAAAAGCTTAATGTCTCTTCACTAATAGATTCCTTTATTGAAGTTAGATTTTTTTTTTCAGATGATTTTTTTCTGACATTATTTAATATATTTAGTATTATAACATGATGACAGATGGATGGATCATAAGACCTTATATCACATATCCAACATTGCACATTTTACATAGCATTTAGCAGAAACCTTTCAAACAGAGTCTGGGACGGATCACCATTTATGTCATACAGTTCTGTGGATTAAATATTCATTCAGCTTCCTAAAAGGGATAGAACTAGAAAGTTCAAGTGACCAAACATATAAATCAAAGAATCTTGCTTGAAACTGAATGTGCAATGTTTATGATTCATTATTAGAACTGGACACAGATTCTCCTGGAGCTTCTCGGCTACCAGGCAAAAACAACCTTGAGTTGGACTCTGAAACCCTGACGCTTTGACTGGTAAAATCCATGCAAAGCATTCAAAGCCCAGAGCGAGTAAGCGCTGAGCTTAAGCTGCCATTTTGTGAGTACAGATGCCTCTCGGATCGTTGTGGCACCAAGCGTGAAATGAATGTAAAATCATCCATGATGCCTCTTGCTTCCATTTATTGTTTCAGGGTGAAGATGAGCTGACATCAGTGTAAGCGTCTCTGGAGGGTCTTTTATACTTGCAGCATATCCTTGAGTATAGTTGTTGCATGCTGAGTGTACACATGGAGATCCTCTTTAAAAGATTTTAACACTTTTTTTATTTTAGAACTGTGAGATTCTGATAACATAATGTATTACTTTAAATGCCCTTACATATCTGCCTAGAACAAATGAGCCAGTAAAGTCGCACTGGAATGATAGAGTGTGTTGCTCATTGCCTCTGTGTTTGCCCAATGACTTCAAGCTGTGCTGCCTAAGGATGGTTAATGATGTTGGAAAATAAAAAGAGAGAGGATGAGTGATGGGGGAAATGTTTGGAATCTGAGTCAGAGATAACACTGACAGTGCTCAGTAATGACACATGGTTATTGTCTTTTTAGAAGCTGGGCTAAGTGTTATAGACCACTGAGCATGTCAAATACTGGCATCGTGTCGGTTATTTTGGTTGCTGTTTCATCTTTACTCGATGACCAAGGTTGATGAAACTTCTGCTTTTCATGCTGTCTAAGCCTTGTAAATTCTGCTCTTTGACAGGAGGGCTAGACCTCCATTAACATTATTATGAGGATGTATTTTTTCTCTGTGCAAAAATCTGTCCATCACAAATCAAATCCATAGGCTTCCATCTGTGGTTTGCATTTTCACAAAGGATCTGCCGGCCTGTCGTTCCAGTGGATCTGATGCTGTGCTTTAAATGATCTGTCTTTTTAATCTCCAAAGAAATAGATTGGCTATGCATCTCAGCATTTAGCCTTTACTTCAGAAAGAAAATGAAGGCCTCCTGGGCTTCGACTTTTTCTTACCACAGTGTTGTTGTTTGTCAATTTCAGTATAAATCAGAAGCTATTAAGCAACCTAATGGGGTGTTTTGTCTTAGCCCTTCTCAGAACAAGCTGTTTCTGTGTCTATAGCTTGAAATGCAAATGAGCTGTGTTCAACCATGCCACTCTCGAAGGGGATGCAGCTTGGCCTTCTGACTTCATGTGTATAGACGGTAAATATTAATGGATGAAGCCTGAGTGTGGTCACCCATCTCTTACTGCAGGGAGCTTTGGAAGGGCACAATGTTGGCAACTTAACAACTTAACTCTCACTCAACAACAGGCTGAGAACTTGAGCTGAGGCGGTTGGTTTTGCCTCTTGTCAAACTGTTACAGCACAGATGAGGTGACCTATATGTGCCCAACTATTCATAACCTTCATATAATCAAATGAATTATGAAAAAAAAAAAAATCACCTCTTACAGTGTGAGCTGATGAAGAACATAACTAATCAGACCAAATCTGTTGTTTGTACCAGGCTTTAAACATGCAAATTTTAGCTGTAAGACATTTTTGAATGGGGGGGATCACTCGGAGACAGCGTCAAGGGCACACTAGATGAACTACAGTTTTTTGCTCGTGGCATTAGCTTAATTTTCTAACATCTGGAGGTTGCAGCTTGTCCACGCCCTATTGTTTACGGTGGAAGGATGGACTCAGAAGGCAGAACAAACACCTAGCATAGGAGTGTTACCCTCCTGGAGTACTTCTTTTTACTACACATTTTCCATATATTGGAGCAGACAAAAGACAGAGTAATTCAGAACCACACTCAAATGCAGAGGAAAGTCCAGGACACAAAATAAAAACAGGTTGTAAGAAAAAGTTCTTTACTTAAATGTTTGTAGGTCATACACAGGGAGGCAGTCAGCGAGGGCAATCCACAAAATACAATCAAATGTCAAAACCGGGCAACCAAATGCAAGGAAAATAAGGCTGGAAAGCATGAAACAATGACAATCTGTCAGATGGCTGGTAGAAATAAAGTGGTTTATATACAGGTCGGACTAATTGCAGATGAGACACAGGTGTGTTGGGACAAAAGGCGGGAAACAGGACAAAAACAGGAAGTCAGACTAGAAATCATCAAAAAGCAGCAGATAACAAAATAAAACAGGAAGTGAACATCAAAGTAGAAAACAAAATGGTTGACTAACAGAATATCACAGAGTATGACCTTGTCTCATATTTGAGGAGTTTGTTGACATGCTAGGAACACATTGTTAAAATCTTAAACCTTTGTTTTAATTCTGTTTTGTGTTTATTTTAATGTGCATTAGACAGGCTTAGTTTTGGTCCTTTTGTTTGGCTGTAATTGGTACCGATACTGATAGATCTTATTTCCCAGAACAATGGATGTGCTAATGTCTACTTGTTCCTTGGGATCTCTTGGGACTCTTTAAGAAGTGGCCTCATTAAACGAGTCACATTAGACCACCATGAAATAAGAATGTGTGTGGATTAGGTTTTAATTACATCAAATTAGTTGTAGAATTGCACTCATCCTGGTTAATTGCCTCCTTTCCATTAAACCCATAGATGATGTTTTTTTTTCTTTTTAACATAGCTGCCCCTTTCCAACCAACCAATCATTGAGGCATGTCATTAGAGTGAAGAGCAGTTACGTAACCCATCGCCTCTCCACTCGGTACTTCAGACCTGTGAATGGTTCCATGTTATTATCAAATCATCTTCTCTGTGGCATGTGTTACAGGTGATCCTATTTCTCATAAGGCAAGAAAGAAAAAAAAAATCACTAATTTGTTTTATGTCCCAATTCTGAGCTGTGGAACCATCATTTGAATAATGGACAAGTAGTTGTAAATTGATTTCTGTCTCTCTCTCTTACAGACCTTTTAATGACTTCAAGCTAAAGATTATTGTCTTGGGAAATTATTGTAAATCATTCCTGTTCTGAAAGAGTTGTCAGCTGATAATATTTGTGTGTGCATCTACTCATGGACACACTAGAAATGCAATTCCACCACAAATTGAATCATCAAAAAAGCCCTAATGCCCAGTCTATGTAGAATATTGTTTTGGCGAAACATCTGAAGGCTATTGGTAACATTTTGCTTTCCCTAAATGTAATTTAGAATTCTTTATTTAATCTAAGGTTAGCCTGTGGGAAAATATATTACTTTAAGTCTCCTATCTGAAGATATGAAAAAGTTTTGAAATCCAATTTCAAGATATGTGTGGGAAGAGTGTGTATATGAACTTCTCTTGCCTCAGAAAATCTTCCACACACTTTAAAGGGAAGCATGTGCTCATAATGAACATAGGAGTGTAAGTAAAGGAACAATTATCTATTCATGCACGCATATATGCATTCATACCCAACAGATAATATCACTGTGATTACCTCTATGCTGGACTTCCCCCAAAAAAAATCATCAAATGAACTCGAACCAAAATGCTGCCGTACAAAGAAGATAAAACACATACAAAAAATCTTCATTGGCTTCCAGTTCAATTCAGAATGGAATTCAAAATATTACTTCTGGTTTACAAAGTATTAAATGGAATGGCACCTTGATATCTTTCTGACCTGCTCACAGACTACAGCCCAATAAGATCCGTCAGATCATCAGGTATGGCTCTGCTGAATTTTATCTAAAGTCAAAACTAAACTTGGTAAAGTTGCATTTATTCACCATGGTGCAGTTTGGAGAAACAAACTACCTGCTAACCTGAGGTCTGTAGAAACTTCAAGTTCTTTTAAGAGCTGTCTTGAAATATTGGCTTCTCTGTCGTTCCTTTGGTTATAGTTATTATCTGTGTGTGTGTGGGTACATATATGGTTGGTGTATGTGTGTTTGTGTTGCATGGTATGGTGAAGGTGACGATTCCTTTTATAAATGTGTTGTGGAGTTAAAATGTGCTTTTGAATCTATTTGATCATTTTTTAAACAAGTTTGTATTGCGTTTGTTTATTTTTGTCTTCTGTAAAGCACACTGAGTTTACATTGCTCTACAAATCAAATTGAATTATTCATTCTTATACTACAGGAATAAATCATCAGTTTTTTTCCCCTGAAACGTACAAAACATGTAGGCTAACTTGTTGTGTAACTTGTTAGAAACATTCTAACATGATTTTGTCACTCGGGTATTTCATAACATCTTTAGAGACCACAGATGAATAAAGGTGTTGAGGATAAGAACATGGATACATAGAAAAGAAAGAACCAGCTGTGCACGTAGCAGTTTAGAATGAGCATCCCATTTAATCGTCTATGATAGACCAGTCAACAGATAATGTCACATTCAAGAGATCTGATGACAGATAAGCAAAAAAAAAAAAAAAAAAAAAAAAAGCGCAGTAGCACTTAAAGTTCCTGTGGGAATTAGTAGCTTGACATCGTTTCAACCAGGCCATTTGCATACACATTAAGAACATTTTTTTGGATTTGAATTTGGATCTTTTTCGTTTCTTGATCAGTACCTGTAGGCTGGGAACAATAATAACCCCAAACACCACTGACTGCAACAATTTGAGTTGGGATTAGCATGAGTGTCGACACAGTCTTGGAATATTGCAGATGCCCCCCTTTCCCCCAATAGAATCAAATTAATACCCATAGTTCATTAAAGAAGAACAGATATTTGCAAAAAAACATAAACAAATCACAAACCTGATTCAGTACAGTGTTTAGCCCATATATGTGGAGCAAAGAATCACAGTGTAGAGTTAATTTAATAACATTTTATGCCTACTCCCATTATTATACAGCTGTGACAACCTCAATCATTTAACAGCCCCACATGGACTCTAATTTAGAATTTATCTAATCAATTTAGCAAGCATGAGACTCCTGACAAAGTATAATGGCTCTCCGTAAGAGTGTGTGATATGCCCACACCTCCCTGCTCCTGTGGCAAGCAGAGTGCAAGCAAACACAACAGTATAAGTCTCCAAGAGTTATTGTACTAATATTATTGAACTTTGGCAATTATTCAATTCACATGTGTAGGAAACAGGTATGCAATAACTGAGGAGGATATATGATGAGGAAGCTGTCATGTCCATAAAAAAATAAAAACAAACAAGAGGAACCAAGGGCCAGTAACAATGCTAAAGATTTATTTTAACAAAAGGCAAACAAAAACTTATTTTGTTTCAAATGCTGATGAAACATATCACCGAACACGGGGTTGGAAGTTTTATGAACTAACACAGAAGGGAAGGAACACAGAGACTAAATAGACAACGGGGTAATCAGACACAGGTGAGACTAACGACACAGGTGGAGACAATCAGGGCGATCAAAACTGGAAGGAAACACAGAGGCAGGAAGAAACATTAGACATGATGCACAGGGAAATAAACTACAAAGTAAAACAGGAAACACCGACAACTAAACGCAGGATCATCTCCAGAAAAATGCACAAGACACAGAGAAACACAAGGACACAAATCAGTAACTGGAACTAAGCAACAACAACAAGGGATAAACAAACTAAACAGAGCAAATCATAACAGAAACAGCAGTTCTTATCCATTGATCTCTCAAGTTGTTTAAGTGAAATGCTGTTAACAAATGGGGATTTCAAGAAGTGGTTCATTAAAACAGCAGCTAGCAGTTGGACATTGCCATTCTCCTTGGAGAGGTGTATGCTCTCTTATCTAAAAAAAGGTGTGAACATCATACGTCAGTCCAATGAGCCAACCCAACCATTGAACATCTCTGTACCTCATTGCTCCTGCCTTACAGTTTGTCTGAATGCATCAATTGGCTACAAGTGAAAGACCTTTGCCCCAGAAGGCTTTTATATCCTGCTTTGTATGTACGTGTGTGAGTAGGCTGGCATCTTCAACATTACTTTGAGCTACTGGTGCATTGGGGCATATCTGTCTTCTAAGAAGAGGGCACCACAGACACCATCATCCCACCGGCCATTTATTGAGCAACAGAGATGAAAAGGACTGAAATAGAATCATGCCTTCAATTCCTCTTGAGACTTTACTTTCTTTTTGGACATGCTGTCCATTTGTTGATGGACTTGATTAAACCAGTGACATCTTATGTCACTTAGAATAGTCTGATCACTTACAGAGCTCTTTCCCTATGGGTGAAAAATGTTCATCTTTTTTTAATGGTACTTACCAAAGGTATAGTTGCTCCTTTAAACCAAACAAGGGGATTTAGGTGAAAAATGGTTCAAAGGAAATACATAGGAAGGATGAAACATAGCAACCGATGTGACTGATGTGTTCTATTTGAAGAAACCAGGATGGGATCATTTATTGACCGGGTGTTCCATTAAGTGTCAGTGTGAAGTATCACATGAGGTGACAAACGGCTGTCTTTCTTTTATGACACACAGACCCCAAGGCCCAGTGTCACCATGGCACTCTCTCTGGCTCTCTGTAGCCTTTTTTACTCATGCACTCCAGGAAAATGTTGAGAACATTCAGAACAGGAAACCTGAATTATTTTAATCTGTAGTAATGTTCTAAAAAGGATTAGAAAGACATCAAAAATAATTAATTCATACATATACACACTCGCACAGTAATTATTCAGGTTCAAGTTAAAACCAAGTATATACAGTGTAGAGAAAGTGACTTTAACCCTTTAGCTGGATGGAAGTCATTTAAAATAAATGCGGGCTTGATTTCCAGACTGATAAATAGCTTTCATTTTATCTCCTTCTATGCTCAGAATTTTCAAAGAAGGAATTAAATAGTGCAAAGGCATCATGAAGAGAAATCATCAAATATTCATGGCCATCATTTATACTAACTATGTTAAACTTTTAAAGCAGTTCTTCTCTTTACTTGTGTTTAGCATGGCCACGGGTGGTTATTATTTTGATTTTTTGCTGTGTACATATCTTTTGAATTTCTTTTTAAATTGTTCATTTTCTTTAAATCCTTACAAAACATGTACCGCTAATTGGAATTTGTTCCATTCCCATTGCAGGGTATGTGCAGCCTTCGTGCTGTGTTATGTACAGCTCAGTGGAACGACTGAAGAAGAAAGGCAGGAATCCACAGAGAAGGATATTGTTGGGAAAACATAATATTCAGGAATAAATTAGTTTCTCTGATGTTTAGAGGAGCAAAACCGTAGTTATGTCAGAATTATTATAAATACATTCAGCCCTACATTCCTTTAACATTTTAGTAAAACATGTCAAGTGAAAGAAAATGTGATTAAAAGTCTTAAAATGTAAATGTTGGCAAGGACAGAGAGAGTCTGAGCATACTTATAACGTTTCTTTGTATTAAACGTTACATTTTCATTCGAGTAGTTCAGTTTTGAAGAAAATAAAACATTGTTGCTACACCCTCCCTTATGTGCAGACAGTTTGCTTGGCATAGCTGTGCAACAAGAATTTCAGTTTTTCAGTCTGCTTGTTTATGTTTTGTTTTGTGACACAACCTCGAACTTCAAGCTCCTTCACATCAGTCGCAGTGGATGAGGGCACAGGGGATCAATACTTCATTAATGTTACAAGATTGAGGCCCCTACTCACGTCGATTCCCATGAATCAGGGGGACATAAAGCTGAGTTGGCGTCTGGTTGAGTAACTGCACTTGTAAACTGTATACGTGAATAAGCGCAAACACAAATCTTATTGTTATACAAAGACATGAGAGGACAACAAATCACTAATTCAGTAAGGTAATTTCAAGTGAAAATGGGATTTGTTCCAAATAAGTTTCATTATCATTTATGTGATCAGTGCCTCTCTAGAAATGTTTAAAACGTTGAGTCACAAAGAGAGGTAGATTGGTTATTGCTTGTTTGTAGTATTCACATCTTGACAATAGATCTAATAAAGGCTGACCATCCATTTGATCCGGACCGTCCCACTTTGGAGCTCTGTGTCTCAAGTCCCAACAAATATAAAACACTATTGTGTCCCGGCTTTGTACAGTCCCTGTCCAGGTTTTAACCTACCAAAACAACACACTATGCTAACACCCCGTGCATCAGTGATGTTGTGACCCGAGTCAAAGTTCAATACTGATTTTTCTCTGCATGTGTCAATCAATCTCGAGGTTGCAGCTGTTGCTTAGCTAGCCTAGCTTATGTGAATAGGACCTGCTGTGTACCTACAGGTAGGTGAGCTGTCATACTGAAAAGTAGGTCAGTGTTTTCCACAGAGCTCCAGGAGAGTTACACCTTACATTAAATAGAATAACTTTATTGATCCCAAACTGGGAAATTGTGGCGTTACAGCAGCAGGTTGTCCAAACACACAATATGAGCAAAAAACACAATATTAGCAAATCTAAACATAATATAATATTAAATACAAAGTAAAAAAGCACTAAAAATATCAAAACTAAGAATGAGAATATATACAACCAGGATTTAGCTAAGCATTACTAAATAGTAAAGAGTAACAGCCAATGAATATATGTTTTGTACACACTGCAGCTGTCCATTTTCAGTTGGGACCAAGTTGTTGAGACCAACTCCAGTGAAGCAAAACACTGCTGACAACCAGCTTAAACAAGCTGCTCAGGAGGCAACCTTTACCTCCCACCTTGTGTGACAATGTGCAGGTAACCAATCCGTGGAACAATACATGTGAAATGGAAGTTTCCCGGATTGGAGGATTGAAAGGATGATCACCCTAGTCTAATATATGCAATAGTTGAAAATGGCGCTCTTATTCTTCAAACTTAAATCGCATTGGGTTATTAGGATTCTCTCATATCACCCAGAGTCTGGTGTCCCATTCATTTCTCAATCACATTTAAAAATCTAATATTTTTCAATTGCAAGTCTTATTGTAAGTCTGCCTTCATGTCTGATTTGATTCGAGGCAGATATCTACAGCCCCCATTCTGTGACAAATGGCAATCCTAAATCATCTTGACTAGGCTGCTACCAATATGAGCGCAAAAACTCCATACGGTTATGAATTAGCAATATATATACACCACACACCAAAAAATATATATTTATATGTATTTTCACATCTGGAACATGTGTTCAGTTTATTCTAATATGTTTACAAGCATGACTGTTCCCCATTGTCAGCCCTGTGTCCTAAATGGAAATCCATAGAGGAGAATTTGAGGCAAGGAAACACATTGTCTGAGGAGAGATTGTCTGTGTGAATCTGGGATGATTGGGTAGCAGAGCTGTCTCTACAGACATTGCTACTGAAAAATGTTGATCCATGTCCAAGAAACACTTCATAGAATGACGATTCAGGACACTCAAATGGCTAAAGTTGAAGTTGTTTATAGGCTATGTGACTCGTGAGGAGAAATTATTTTACCACCACACATGTAAAACCATGTCTTGCTAAGCCAGTTCTGACTGTACTTGTAAACTGTGTACGGCTTTATATTAAAATGCTGAAGTTAGGGCCATGTTACTCTAACATACGTAAATGGCACCACTAAGATTAATGACTTAACTAAAAAGTTCTGATTGACACATCAGGTGTGTGAGGGTTCTGATAGAGGGGAAACAGACAGTCTGCCAAACAAGCCTGACATGAGGAGAGATGCAACAAAGTGACCTTGGTTGTCGTAGGTTGATCAGTGCAGCGGGGACTACTGTCCTAACCAGGGAGCGAGCTTCAGTAAGTGAGAGCAGACACTTTGAATTTGGTAATTCTCTGACCCTATAACTTTACCTAGAATAAGATTAACTGAGATGTCTGTACATCTACAGAAATTCCACCACACTAACCTCTTAACTGCTGAGGGGTAAGTTATCTTTGAAGCTTGATGATAGTGATATAATTAAGTTTGCTATTTATATTAGAGATGTCGTCTGTTTAATTTTACTGTACGTGAAAAGGAAAAAGTAAGATCCCTTCCATATATTCAACATGTGTTGACATCAACGTGAGGACATGCCAGTTGATGGCATTTAATTACTGAAGGTGTCATGGTTTTAGCTTTGCTTTTTGTAGGCTAGCAGTGACAGTTATTATTTCTCACATACAGTTATCGCCTGAATGATAATCCGTGACTTGAAAATGTGTAAAGAACATAATGTGAGGTAAACATCTTTAACTGTGAGTGAAGGTTTCAGCTCTGTGAAATCTTTTCAACAATGCATAAGTGCAGCATTGATACTTCAGCCAAATGCACATTTTTAAGTGTAGGCTGACATCACTTGTACAATTTGTAAATGGAGGTTGTGTTTGCCAAAAGACATAGAAGCGGGTCATGATGAGATAATTGCATTTCAGTAAAGGGCAGAGGACATCTGGTCTGAGTAATTTTGTGCGGATATAACAAGATGCCTTTATTCAAACTGACTTTTTTTTTTTTTTTTTTTTAACAGTATTATGCTCTCGTCATTCCAGCATTTTGGAAAAGGAGAAACACTAGGCACCAGTTGCCTGGCAACCAACAGGGAATTCAGGGAGTTAATGGACCTGATTTAGATATGGTCAGACATTTTACCTCCTCAAAAAGATTATGATTGGTTGTTTTAATATCTTAGTTGTAGCCACCCTTGCGTAGAATACCCCCCACCCCTCTTAAGGTTTTTCTTGATGACAAATGACTAGACACATTTTTTTAACGAGGACATATTATACCCCCTTTCTACCTTTTCAAAAAGTCCCCTGTGGTCTAAATGAAACATCTGTGCTGTGCTGTGCTTTGGTCAAAATATAACATGAATCAAGCATTAGAGGAGGTTTGTGTCCCTGTATGAACCAGCTCTCTCAGAACACTCTGTTTTGGTGTGTGTGTCTCTTTACATGCAATAAGCCCCGCCCGAGTTTTCCCAGTAGATGTCACTCCTCTGTAGCGGGAATAAAAATGGCAGACCCCTGCAAAAGTTTTGTTCTAGGCTTTGGGGGGGGGGGGGGAGTCCATGGTTGGAGATATCAGGGGAGGGGAGGGTATCTTTTTGTACCAGAATCCCACTGTGACATCACAAGGAGAGCAAATTTGAAACAGAGCACTTCTGTGTTGTAAGACTTATGCAGACCACAAACAAAGGACTGGATGGGTTTATTTCACATTTTGAGAGTCGGTAGACACTCAGGTAACCCAAATATTTCTTCAAAAACACTGTCAAAGTAGATTTTTCATAATATGTGCCCTTTAAAAAGGGTATTAACAGTGAGATTTCTGTATTGCATAGAGCGTACAGAGAGATGGAGTCAGTAGTGATTGTAGTGTAGCTTTTTGCAAACAACATCAATCTGTCTGAGGTGGCTCCACATGATGTCTTTATGGGCTTGTGGCTCTCAGGGGCCTTTTTAAATAGCCTGCACCATTATGTAGCATAATGCCATAGACTTGGGTGCTTCAAGGTTTCCCTTAATGGCCATACTACATAAACTGTACATGCAATTGCAGTAATGTATCTGAATGATAATGAGAGGACTGAATTGCTTTTCTGATTTGACTTCAGCAATGTTGACCCAAGGAAAATAAACACCCAACAATAAACAATGCCTAAAAGCTGTTTTTGTTGTTGTGTGTTTTAGAATCCGACAGAGGATGAACTTACGTTGACCCTCTTCAACAATGTGTGAGTTTTTTCTTTCCGTGAGTTTAGATGTGATAACCTGATGATAGGAATTATCAAATAAAGAAATAAGTGAATTAGAGGCCATGCTTCGCATTTCCATTGTCCATTACTGGACTGATTTATTTATTTGATATTTGCTGGTCGTGTAGTGGTACTAAAATCAGTCTTACTCTCAAGACCACTTTTTGAAGGTATGGGTCTCGGAATCAGAAGCATTTTTACACGGCCTTGTCTCGGTTTCAGACAGGGCGGATCAAGACTAGTCAGGACCACCACTGAAAGGCTATTTTTCCATATGATTGGAAGGAATATACCCCTTTCTTTACGTGTACGCAACCTTCCCGGCGTTGCAGTCCAAGTGAGTGATACACCTTCTGCACGAGATCATTTTCATCAATATTTATGGTCTTCATCCCTAAAAGTCTTGGTTTTGTCTCACAGCACTCTGTTCTTGGATGTATGTCTTTGTCTTGGTTAGTGTGGTATTGACCGCAACACTACTCGCTAATACTGCAGTTTGGAAACAGGTCTCCGAAAAAAAAATCTTAATTTGTCCATGTATGCATCTGAGTATGTCACAAACCCTGTGACTTCACTTACAATTGAAACTCAAAATCTTTGTGCAGCTGCATGAATCTAGTTTGGGTTAGACACTTAATTATCACAAGTGCTTTGCTTCTCTTTTCAGTTCCTTCTTTCTTCCCTCCCTCGTCGACAGGTCTCTACTCTACAGACAGCTGCTCATGCTCTGACAATTTCCATGCATTATTTTAGAGATGAATATGACGAGTCATTTGCAGGCATTCTGTCTCATCTTTTCCACATATTGAGAGCATGCTTTATAGCTTCAATGGTGAAAGCTGACCCCCTCTAGACTTCCATCAATGTATGGTTAGTTGTTTGTTTTAGCTTATCTGTGTAATAACAAAAAGAAAATCATATTAGAAAGTTGTTGTTTTCAGAGAGGCTCAAAGGAAAAACAAGGGTCAGCTGAAAATATTCCACTCCTTTATTGTTATGTAGAAATTTACCCTGTCCGAGTTTGCTTTAAGTTGTTTGTATTTAATAGGATACATATTGTAGAAGAAAAAAAACAGAGTTTTTTCTGACTAATTGCTGGGCAGTGCAAAATGACAGCATTAAATTAAATGCGGAGGAGAAATGCGGTGCTCATACTGATTATTCAACTGAGATTCTCAGTAGTATTCAGGCAAATGCCTCGCTCAAAGAATATTGGCAGGTGGCCGACATATTTGATTGAGTTTGCTTAAGATCCTACTCTGACAGTAGATGGTTCCTGTGTCCCCTGATAGAATAAATGGTTAGGACTTTGTGGACTAGTCCATTGTGATCGGATGTCCCTATCCATATCAGGGCTTTTCACATTCTCTCGCACAAATGGGACTTTGTGATCTAACTTTTTGCATTTTGAATAACTAATTTCAATTACATTTTATCTTGAATTATGCAGTGTCAAAAGCTGTCTGATGTGTCTCAGCAGATGATATTTAAATGTGAAGCCAAGACCCTAAAGGCTTCTTTCAGGTTCATGTGCTCTCTGTCAGGTCAGTGTGATTCCTCTCATGGTCAGGTTCAAATGCTTCCGTTTACTATTCCACACGTGTGTGGTGTTCTGAGACTTTGTTGCTCTCATTTGTATATCAGGCTATCTGTGGAATAGCAGTAATTAAGGCAAATAACTTGAAATTTCACTGCATTAAGTATTCTTATTCGCTTGGTGTGACACATTTATCCACTTTCACAGAACAGGCTTTGGTGTTTCGAGTCCGCTGAAAACTCATAGTAATGTAATGCACAGTAATGCCTCTGTGCACCTGTACTTTGCTTGATTTACCAAAACTACAGTCTGTACTTATACTTGAAGGTTATGTAGAAACTCAGTAAGTTCACACAAACTGTTTAGATGAATACATTATATCATCAGCATGCAACTAAATATTATAATTATTAGAATAAGCCTCAAATTAACATTTGGAAAATATGCCCATTTGAATACCTATAATGCAAAACAAGTCTTCTCCATTTAGATGTTTTATGGTCACTTACTGTAATGATCCTATTCACTAGTTGGCCGTCTATTCCTTAAAAGATATTACATAAAAATGGCATGTTTTAGGTTTCCTTATTTCTACTATGATAATGTGCACACAAAAACATTATGTTTTATGTACCTGGAGGACCGTGATCATCACTATAATGTATAAATGGTACAGACGGTTCGGATGTTTTTTGAATGTACTGTAGGTCGTGAAGAATTGAAACATACAACTGACGAATATTGCAAGTGGCAAAGATTTGTTGGAAATGATCAGCAAATCAGATTTTGACTTAAATCCAGTATCTTGCATTGTTAGTTAGTACATCTGGCCAGTGGCATTCAATATAAAAATCTTTGTGATTAGTTATTTATTCAGCCAGTCTTAAGCCTTTATTAAGGTTTTCCCTCTCAGATTGTTTGTCTGCTGTGTTCTCAGTTTTTACTTTGTATTGTTAGGGCTTGCTTGTTGACATGTTCAGCATTTTTTTTAATCAATTATGAACCTACTAATTTGCATCAAGGCTTGAAGAAAATGGACGCAGAGGAACATTTACATTTTTGTAAAACAGGTTGACAAAGAAAACCAGGAAGCCCCTATACGTGCTTAAACATGATCGAACCCCTTACCTTCCCACCAAGACATATCATTAGTAAATCCCATCCTGTGCCCCATCACCACTGATTGGTACCTCATTGTAATTCAGACCATGTAGGATGTAACAGCTGGGATGATGTGGACCTGTGCACTGACTGTAAATAAGAGATTTAACAGGTGCTGTGACACGTATCAAAGCCATGGTTTGGTCACAGACACATGAAGATTTTAGGACAGAAAAGTGGTCGCACAGAATGTCTGCGGTAATTTTTTTTATCTTGGATAACTTTATGTATTGAGGTATTTTGGCAGCAAGAATCAGTGTTTATGTTTAAGCAATGAAATAATGACATAGCTTTGGAGACAGAAATAACAGCAGTTACTGGTTAGCCAAATATGGATTCTGTAAAAAGTGGTAATGCTATAAACAGGAAACATACTTTCTGCAAATATAAAATTAAATAATAATAAAAAATAAATTAAATTGTGAAATTTCTGTCTTATTCAAGTTCATACAGGTGCTGGTTTAGATGTTGTCAGCGCTGTGGAAGAAGGCTTTTTTTGGAAGGGCACCTTTTCTTCCCTCTAAAAGAAACCGCTGTAGTTCATTTCTGTCCTCTATTGTGGTCACTTATGCTCATTTTAGACTGTTGAATTGCTTTGTGTGCAGTCATTTATATGCAAAGGCTGCAGAATGAAGCGTCCCCTGCACATCCATCGGTTGGAATAGTGTTATGAATGGCATTGACCATCATATTCAACTCAGCCTTCATCTTTGAAAGTCGACAAAATGTTTCATCTTTAGTGGGCCAGAAGAAGCAGCTACACCCGTTTTTCCATTTTCTAGCTTGTGTGGACTGTCACATGCGCTGTGTGCTGCTCAACTAATAGCCTCTACAGCATTATTCCATGGCTTTGACATTCCTCTTTTCCATAGTTTCTAGAGTTCTGCCAAAGCAGAAACTGTGTCTGAATAATGAGACATCAATTATCCTAACAGGGCCTAGAAGACAGCACATTACATTGAAAGTTTTCATGAAATTGGGCTTTAGGAATGGAGGATGGGGGAAACTCAGCCATGGGTGACCAGCTTTAAGCTTCAAGGGTGCAGCTGATGCTGTCACACTGCCCTTCTCACATGGATAACTCTTAACTGCCTTGCATTTCTGTTCTCCCTCTCATGTATAACTCTCAATCATTTTTTACATCTTCTAACAATGTAATTGGTATCTTAAGAACGAGGTAGCCCCATTTGAGACACAGACTATGTTCAGGTCTTTCAATCAACAGGTGTTGTTTCTGTAAAATGTGAAGGAAATAAGGTTATGACTCAAACATGAGCTTCCCTCTGCTTCACTACATCCTCCAACTGGTCCCAGCAAGTAACAAGAGAGCATGTGGAGAAGCTCTGAAGTACTCTTCACATACCAATGGTGTTCCATCAAATACCAGAAGTTTAAATTGGAGCCACGGCTCAGTGGGCACCCGACAGCACTTCCCACTGATAAGGTGGGGCTAACTTGGCTTTAGGGTACTCTGTGTAGTGTAATTGATGTAGAGGAAGTGTTCTCCTGACACAAACCTACATCCTCCCTCCATGCTCCAAAGTGATATCCAGCTATCAAGCCATTATCTAGTGTTTACCCGTGTCACCCTGGGCATCATGGGGACACATTGCGTCTTCCTGAACATGAATCCATCTAGGTGTCTCTATGGACAGCCACACACAGAACTAATCTTGAGGTTAATTTGTTAGAAGGGGGGAAAGGGAGATATATTTTAGACTATGAATAGTTATTTTCTCATTCATGGCTTACAGAACAAACTTCATATGTTGTGAGCAGGATGAGAGTCACTGATTAAGCAGATATTTGCTGGCAGGGCCGGGGATGGCATGGTGCCTGATGCGTGTCTGGACCTGAAGTGAGCGCTGAACTGATTCTCCTTTGGTATTCATTGATTGTGGATGGCTCATTATCTCTGACTTTTAACTTGATTGGAGAGAGTCTGAAATCTCTCTAGAATAAAACACAATCAAATTAGGACTGAGATGGTATTACTTCCGTATTCGCAGCCCGTATTTCATAGCCACAGTACAGCTAACCACTCTGACACAACTAGTAAAATCAAGTTCTGTTATTGCCAGTTTTACTGAAATTATGCCTGACACCCTCTGGATTGAAATGAACTCCTCAGCTGAATAAAAAGATGAAAGTCAGCTGTTTGCTTTCATCAGTAATAAAACACTTGTCTACAGATGGTGTGGAAGAAGTGGTGCTGACGAATTACAGATGATCTGAGAAACAAGAAATTCAATCTGGCCAGACAATTTTTTCTCCATCTTAAAAAAAAAAAAAAAACATTATCGCCTGCTCAACAGTTTTCTACAGCAGCTGCACAGAAGGAGCTGCTGTTTGCTGGCACAGTATGGAGTCTTTTGGATTGATGCCTAGATTTTACAGGGCGGGGGGACACAGGCAACATGGTCATGATACATTTGGGTTGAAAAGAGAACATCTTAAAATAGAAGTGCTGGACCACAGTTTGATTATTCCAATTTAATCCCTTTTACAGCGCAGCCATTTTCATGCAATAGCACACTATGCGCAAGTATCCCACACAGCCTAAACATACAGATCTACTGTATTGTCTTCATAGTCTGTTTGGTTTGAGCTTTTTAGATGATTCATGATACCATTTTGCAGGTTACACACCTCATTCATCCCACTCAAACTTTATATAACTATAGTCTTATACACATCAATAGCAATACAGTAAGGCTTTTCAGTTGTCATCACGACAAAATATCACAGTAGCCAAAAGTACCACTGAAAGCAAAAACACTGTAGCATTTGAGTTGATGGAAACATGCTGTAGCAGCTGGAGGGGATTTGAGAAATTGGACTGCTGATACATTATTTAGTGGAATACTAAGGTGGGAATTCAGGTTTGAAAGAAAGCATAAGGTGTGAATCAAACATAGGAAATATTATCAACATTACTCTCTGGAAAGTTAATGTCTTACATTGGTTTCCACTTATCAATTAAACGACAAGCTGTTCATGTGATAACATTTGGGAGGAAATGATACCAAATTTTGTTATAGCCCCGTCACCCTCTGTTTATTTTATCGATAACAGAATTATACTGCTGGGATCTAGGGCCTGTGTACACAGACAGTGTTTTTTTCTGGGCAATGCTCATTTTTTATACAAATGTAGTTCAGCGTTTTCAGCACTCACCGTCCTGTAAGGTCTTTGGCATCAGCTGTTTTTTGTTGCTGCGCTCACAGCTCTCTCAGTTAAAGAAAGTTCAACGTTTGGATCAGCTGGTCAATGTCACTTCTCCCTCACCGACCAATCAAAATCAAGACGACAGGACAACTCCACCGGAGGAGACGCTAGTCTGACTCGTATTTTCGAGGGTACAATGTCCAGGTGTAGAGCTGCTGCAGATGCTAGGACATGACTACTACTTCTTTGCCACACCTCCACCACACTGAAGCCTAACTCCCCTCAAGCCACACATTGTCAACCCCTCGCCCCTTGTGTTCGCAAGAAGGAGTCAAGGGCAAGTGGCTGACAAATTTGTTCTTGGCTCGCTCTGTAATTGCCTGTGAACTGCATTTATGTGTTCGTAGGCTAATGTTAGCACTCTTAGTTAGCTCATAGCTTCACATTGTATATAAATGTACACAGAACGACTGTGATCTAAAAACACCAACATGACATTCAAATAAGCAGTGAGTATGATATTCTTCTTTTCTCCAGCCCTTGACATGAACAGCTTTTAGGAGCCAGCCGTCCTGTCCATGTAAACACAGCTCCGGCAACAACACAGCCAGCGGGACTCGCGCTTCTCCCTCATTGTAGACAGTCATGATTTAGAAATATATTTACACAGGATATACTTGATTTCTGCTGTATTTACATGTAAAATGTTGCACAGTCTTCCTTTAAGCACACAGCAATCAAAGACACACCTAATGGACATTAGAGAGGGAGGCAGAAGTTACCTTTCATAACCGAGCAACAACGCTGGGGAGAAGCAGCCTGAAATAGAGGTTGTGGGTGTTTCCAGCCAGAAGTGCTGTCTGTGGACACAGACCCTTAAGCAGCTATTTATTTTTAGATTCATTCAGTTTAACAAGGCGGGAAATATATATATACTCATTGTGTAGGGAGGACGGCAAAGTGCATTGTGGTTAAGTTTCATCCATCCCTCTCCAATACACACACCAACACTGTTTGCACTCTACATGTAAAGGACACTGCATTGATTAACCTTTATTTCCCCTGATGTTTACACCAAGCTTATTTAACCTGAGCTGGTCAAGAGTCAGTCCTTTCCATGACCTTTTCTTTTTTGATTTGTTTTTCTTTGCTTTTGTCTTCAGTGCTTTATTCGTCTCAGATCAGGTGAATTTACAGGCCTGTGTGGAGGTGGTTTATTTTTGTTTGTGGAGAGTCAGTGTTAGACTTTTCTCCCGCTTTAATACCCAGTGATATTGGATGCCTGCTGAGATCCATGAAATATTTTAAGTATTTCCTGCAGACTTTTAATGAACAGATTATTTTACCCCAAACCTTCTTCTACCTGGAAAACTTACCAGTGGAAACAGAATAATGAACTTCTTTATTGGTTATTGTTCTTAGCTTGACCTTGACTGATAATTAGAGGGCAATAGTGAGTTCAGTGACAACATTTACCCTTCTTATCGTGCGACTCCTGCAAGGCTTCATTTTAATGTCTATTCTTTTGACTTGATTTGGACTGAGGAATGATAACAAAAATCAGCCTTCTAACTTCACAATGCTATGATTTCAGAGCAGGATTTTACATCAAATGATTACATCCATATTTTGACACAGATAGAAAGTGGTTATGATTGTTAAGGTGTTTTGTTCAGAATATGGACCTTCAAAACTCTGCACCCAAATTTTCTAAAAGGATAGGGACCATGGAACCAACAAAACCAAGTGAGGAGAGAAGTTCAGTCAGTTATTTTAGTCATTTTACAGTGCTGTGAAACTCATGGTAAAAATATTTGCAATTCATGTAAATACAAATCCATTTTGTATTTCCACTTTACCTCCAGAGTCAATGTTTTTTTTTTAATGTTAGGATTGATCATGGACTCTTTTTGAAGCCTTTAAAACCTGGTCAAATAATTGTGATTCGGGGCTTGTGAATGTGATTTATTTTACATTCACAAGTCTGTGAGTATTTAGTAGTCGACTGATATGAATCTCAATATTATTTAACATAGATTGACAGAATTCTGAGCATGTTGCATCTGTTATTTTCAGCTATAACCTGTAAACCTGCCCTGAATCCCTCAACTCTCTATTTGATTAAAAATAACACATTTTTGTTTGACAGTGAATATTGTTACAAATGTATTCATGAAATATCAATGTTGTTTTTTTTCTATTTAGTCAGACTGTGCCTCCGTTTCAGATTTTTGGACAATGCAAATGTCTCAATCTCTGATTAATTCCTTTGACATTAACAGTTAGTGATCGATACAGAAGTGATAAGTTTCATACATCTTGATTAAAAATAAAAAATAACATTTTATCATGCTACATCAAGTAACACCGTTAGAAAGGTCTGTTGATTTTTCTTTCGATTCATGCAGTTAAATTTGGGACTTGTACTTATGATTTTACTGAGTAATATTACTACATAATATTCTAAACCTTTTCCACCTCCAAACTCAAAACGACACTGTAAGGCCATCAGGCGGCTCGGGAAGTAAAACCACTCATTTAATATTGAAGAGGAGTCAGTAAGGCAGCAGGTTTTACATGCTGATCTGAAAGGGCCACTATTTCATTTAATGTGCCGAGACCATGCTTATATGATTTGTCATGAATGTCCCTGACCCTTAACTCTATCTATATGTCATTACCTGCAGCCTCAGTTTCTTGTCCCAGCATATCACCATCCACCAGTGTTACATCCACACTCTGCCCTCACTAAAGGCAGTCAGGGTACCCAGGGTATCATGCTAACCTGAATCATTGATAATTGATTCTTATGCTCGTGTTGGAAACCAGGAAATGGTTAGTTAAAGCAGAAAGATAGGGGTGGAGTTGTTCTTAATGAGACTTATATTGAAGCCCTAAATAGAGTCTCTGGTGACGGTGACTACTGGGCTTGAAATACTTTATGGTTTTCTTACTGCCTCGTGACTCCTGTGTCTCATACTGCTTAGGGAGACTTTTTAAACACAAAGGCGCACACACACACACACACATTTAGATGTAATAGTATAAGGGCATTTCTTGGGTGATGACCATTAGTTTAATCCCTGGTTGCCTTGCCGTTAAATATAACACTACACATACCGAATTAAATGTACCTTCGGTTGTGGGTAAGCAAAAGCACAGGGACAACTTCTGCTGTGCGTCTTGCATGAATGTCTGTCCGTAGCAAAGCATGACATTCCCAGACTGAACAACAACAGCAGTGTCTTCAAGCAATATCACTCCGTCAACCGTAACCATGAGCAACCTTAAAGGCAAAGTGCATCATATCAAATGTATGTATATCAACCTGAGAAAAATGAAGCTCTGTAACTTAAAACTTCATAAAAATAAATCTCATCTCGATCTTACCGGAGCATCTTTCAGTGACCAAAAGGGAAAGACTCTCTATGTTATCACAGCTACGTGTAATTTACAGGGTTTCTGTATGATAAGGGTTGTCTTTGTCAAGTTCTAGAGAAATGAGGAACTAGACCCAAATGCAGATAAGAAAAACTAAAATATGTATTCAAACAAAAAAAGAAAAATAAGACTTACCTTTTAAACGGCCAACAAAAATCCAAAAAAAAGGAGGTAGGCAACTCATCACAGGAGCCGGGAGACAAAATGAACTTCCATCAAGAACAATGGTACACTGAAACTAAATAGACCTAGGGGTAATCAGACACAGGTGAGACTTGCTACACAGGTGAAGACAATCAGGGCAATCAAAATGGAGGGAAACCAGACAAAGGGAGGAAATAAGACAAGAAACACTGGGGACAAGAACTTCAAAATAAAACAGGAATCACTGTAGACACACTGAGAACTCAAGAAAGTAACAGTCACAATACACATAGGACAAAGGGAAATACGAGGATCAGAAACAACAAAATTAAACAGGAAATATTCAAGAATAAAACTAGAAAATAGAGTAATATAAAATACACACAAGGGAAACGAAAGACGAAAGAGTCAAAATCAAACAGGAAATTAAATCCAAACAATGAAATAAACAAAACACAAAACTAAACAAGAACCAATAATGACACTTAAGCAGGGTTTGCTGGTTATATTTAGAGCAAAAATATTTTTTGAGCACATTTTTACAAGTTCAGAACAAAATAGTTATTTACTGTCAAAAGAAACAAACAACATTTTGTAATTACATAAAAGCAACATTATTTATATATATCACTCTGGAAATACAAAGGCTGACGGAAGAAAAAGTATTTCATAAAGAATTGAATTGTGGTTTCAGAATGATACAAACATTGATAGATGTGAACACTAACTCAGTATTATTTATGCATTATTTGACAATAAATCCCTTCAGTTTACATGTACAAAATTAATCTTCATTCCCTGGTGCAGAGGATTTTTGCACAAATCTTCCTCCTTATACCTTAAAAACAGCTTTTCTCTAAAACCCCATTTCTCCCCAGCCCCTTTAGCTCAATCTGCTGTCTTAAGAATCAAAGGGATAGATGTGCATTAAGAAATGTCACTGGTTGGAGCACCGATGGCCTAGCGGTTATGTTGCAGCGGCTGTGGGTTCTAATCTGACTTCGGCCTTTTGCTGCATGTCATCCCCCACTCTCTCTTCCCAACATTTCCAGTCTCTCTTCAGCTGTCCTATCCAATAAAGGATTAATAGAAAAAAAATAATAATAATAATGATCTGACTGGTAAAGATGGGGAGAAGATAGAAACGGAGATGGTCCATGTTCAGTAGCAGTCTTTAATGCATGGGATTACTGGCCTAATGTGTGTAATGGACTCATTCAATCATTGAGGCCCGTGTTAGACACACTTACACCATCTACCCCCCACTGTCACAGACCTCCAAATCAAACTGACAGTGGCCAGGAAGCACATCGCTTCAATCAGCTGGCCGACAAATTGAGGAGAATAAATAGAGGGGACGGAGAGCGAGAACAAGAAAGCAAAGACAAGAAATGGAAGAAAGGGAAGAGACAAATATCAGAGGGAAAGGAGGAAAATTGATGACAAATGGTGTTAATAAATGGAGGATTCAAAGAGAGCTTCCATTAAACATTGAAATACTAGATAGAAAAAGGAAAGTAGGTGCACTCTAAAGTAATGAATTGCAGTTAAAACAATGGATTGAAAGCATTACTTCATAAATTCAGCTATTTAACATTATACAAATGTGAAACCTTGAAACATTTATGTGGATGAGTAAGTAAAAAAATAATTTATGAAATGTTTTTGTACATTTAAAAAAAAATTATTCAACCAAATGTTTTAAAAAGCATCAAAGACATAAACCAAGATACATAATTAAAAAAGTGGAAATAATGTCATCTTGAAATGTAAAAAGCAGTGTTAAAAACACGTTTATTACCGTCAAGAGTTAAAAAAAAACACCAAATGTCTAAGCTGACATTTCTCTCACTCTGCTATGCAAAGTGTGGGGGCGGAGTTATTCAAACAGGAATGTAATTGGTTTCTGTAATGTAAACAAAAACCCACATCACAAAGCACTCATGAGAATACAGTCCTCCAAAAAAGGCTCATAATGTCTCTTGTCACCAATTAGTTCTACTGTCAACATGGTAGTTGATAGCTGAAAGAACCGTAGCCAAAGTTTGTCCTAATGGATCACCTTCGGGGACACTCTTGGAGCCATTAGACAATGTGGCTTCATGAGCTTTTTAATGGCGAACAATTCAGTTGCAGAAGACCAGTCTGGAGGGACTTAAGTTGGGAACCCAAAGCCCGCCGGCTCAAGTCCCAGTTCAGATCAAAGAATGGGAATGAGACTGGATCCTGGAGAGGCACCAGATCACTTTCTGTGCCAAGGTGCCCTTGTGCAAGGCAACAAACCCCCAACTGCTCTGGAAGCTCGTCCCTGTTCAGCCTTCTCACTCTGACAATTTTACACTACTGCATATGCATAGTATCCTGTTTGTGCATGTGTGTGTGTGTGTGTTTATTCCTGGGTCATTTGTGTTTCAGTGGGAAAAAAATGAATTGAGTTATTCCTCTTCTTATTTCTTATAGTAAAACAGTGAAAGCATAAACATTAGAGTCAAAAGATCTGGACTCAAAAAAAAGTCTATTTGCATGCTAAATAGAGATTTTCCTGCAAAAGTAGCAATATTTGTAGAGAGGGGATTTGTCTCTGAAATCTGTTGTTGGTTTGGCTGTCATTTTAAAACCTACATTGCTGGGTTTTGGATATTTCAATTGAAAGCTTTTGGAAAACATTTGAAAATAGGTTAGATGAAAGAAAAGATAAAACTTTATTGATTGTCCATTGGGGGACATTTTGTTGTTACAACAGCTAAAAAAACAACAGGAATATATCAAGCAAAAATAGCAGAAAAGTAAAAAATAATAGTAAATAAACATATTTACAATAATAATTAAGAAAAATACAATAGAAAATAAAATAATACTAGGAATATACACATTTACCAGCTCATATTGAATTCCTCTTCCATTGTATATTAGAAGTTGAGCAGAAAAAAATATTTTTATCAAAGTTCAAAATCTGGTCATGAGTTCAGACTTTTAAGGGATTTAGTTTCCTCTAAAGCTTTTTTTGAGAAGAAGCCATCGTCCTCTGCTTTAATCAGGACAACGTTTCTGTCATTAAAACAGACATCACAGATTAAGTGAAGCCTATTACAATGCTAACCTCTTTGCCTCTGTAATTCTGCTGATGATAGTTTGACAAACACAAGCATCTTATTAATCTTGATATTGCCTTAGTTTTATCTTTCTAACGGACATGGTAATTGTTACTCAAATACTCACACATAGACACACATGCACAAGCACGCACACACTTGCACCCACACACACACACACTCGCAATCATGCACTCACACGCACAAATATATTAGGAACAGGTCAATTAAAGGGCCGTTCACTGTCCAGTGTTTTAATTAAAGTAACAGTGAAATGTAAACTTGCTACTAATTATGATTAACCTAAATTAGCTGTCATTCTGATATTAATTGCTTTTGAATACAGTTTAACTCCAAATGCTTCATCTCCAAGAACAGACAATAGCTTTTAGCTTGTGTGACCAGTGGTTCATCCACATTTTTGCATCATGCTTTTCAAAATTCCTTCCTCTATGAGGATTTTTAGTAAAGCCAGTAGCTTTGTATTAAAAATATTTAATGCCATCACATCCCATAACGCAAAGCGATTCATCCTATAATAGTCTTCTGTAAGACGAGGGCTCAATGCTAATCAGTTGATTGACGGAAGAAGAAAACATCAGCAACAATTTAGTTAATACGTCTTAGGATAAAGCCTCTCGTGCCTTTATTGTACAGATAGGACAGTGGATATAATAATAATAATAATAATCGGTAATTCGGTGCTTGGTTCTAAGAGGGGGAGATAGGAGATTGGCTTTTGAAGAACGGCTGCTGCGTGCAGGAGTGTGAGGGTGAAGGAGAGCCGTGAGGTAGGAGGGGGCCTGGTGGTTGAGGGCTTTATGTGTGAGGAGAAGGATTTTGAATTGGATACGGTAAGGGACAGGGAGCCAGTGGAGATTTTGCAGGACAGGGGTGATGTGTTCGCGTGTTCTGGTGTGGGTGAGGAGGCGTACAGCAGAGTTTTGGATGTATTGAAGTTTATTAAGGACTTTGGATGATGTGCCGAAAAGGATGCTATTGCAATAGTCGAGTCTGTGTGGTGAATGCATGGATTAGGGTTTCAGCAGCAGAAAATGAGAGTAGCGGACGGAGGTAGGCTATATTTAAGTGGCATATGTCGTGTCATATGAGTGGCATATGGCATTCTGGTCCACTCATGTGCAGTGTCAGTCCGGCACATGCCGCGGCACACAAGTGGCATATGAGTGGCATATTCTGCAGCATATGAGTGTCATATTCCGTCCTCGTCCAATTATGTGTTGCGGCATATGCTACACGAGTGGCAAAATTGACTCGCAGTGCATTTGAAACGGAGCAGAGCATAGTGCTGTTGGTGGCACGCGACTGAGACAGACCGCGGCGCTTGTCGTGTGAACACAATGAATGAGTGGCCACTAAGTACGTTTCGACGACACCCATGCACTGAACCACTTTCATATGTAAATTTCAGGCGAGGCTGAATTTTGAGTGAAGTTTGGTGAGTTTTCGTGCATGTTAAAGCCCCCAAATAAGCGATTCATTGTGGTGAGGCAGAATAATAACTCCTTCTGTTTCAATTGGGTCCTCGCTCCGAGGTAGGTGCTCGGGCCCTAATTATTTAGTTTTTTGACTGTTTTGGCAGGAAATAAAACATATCCACATCAAGTTTTTAGTTGCTTCACTATGTCAGACAAGTGTATAAAATAGAGCTTAAGAAATCTTTTGTAAATTGTTTAGCAGTAGATAAAGCACAAAGTAGGAACTATTTAAATGTATAAAACCATTTAGAGCCCTAATCATTCATTGTTGTGGATCTTAACAATTTCAGCTTTATAAAAGCCTCTGACCTTTGACTTGGAGGGGTGCATTGACATACCTTTACATGCACTGATCACAATAGCTGATAAGGGATTGTTATTTCCCTGCTTATTAGCATCTTTTTGCAGAATATTTTGGTCTGCAGGACTTTCAATATTTTTGTTGGCATCCTTGTTGAAAGAAGTTTAAGAATTGCTGGATACAATTTAGCCATTATCGTTTCTTGTTGTGAATATTGTATATAGATGTTTAAATGTGGATAAGTTTACGTCACATAAAGGTTATCTTTTTCATGCACGCTCCTTAAATCTGGTGTCAGACTAGAATTTTTTTTTAATTTTTTTTTTTTTTTACAAATGATGAACATGGAGACACAACCTTCTCTGACAGCAGTCTCTACAGCACATAATGTACTGCAGCTAAAGCTTACATCATTGGGAGAATGTTGCCTGTAGCCTGGCAAACATCTTTATCTAGATACAGCACACAATATCGTTCCATTTCAAAATGTTTTTTTTCCGGCAGAAAAAAAGCCTTGTTTGCTCTCATAACCTACACAAACACACAGCAGAGAACCCAGTTTCCCCTGGGGTTATGGAAAATGGATCTGTGAAAAAGTAGAAAAGACAGGTTCAAGGAAGGCGGATACACCAAAATAGTTTATAACTGGTTTTCTCTGATTATATGTTGATGACCTCTTTGCAAGTACAATTCATTATTTTGCCATATCTACTGGGGGATACAGGAATCTAACTTTCTTGCTACCTAGAGAGAAAACTACTCGACAGGCATTGTGTTAGTAAGATGGAGTAGGTTCAGACATAGAGTGAAGGTGCAGGAGGTTTGTTAGATTTTCTCCTGTGTTTGAGGGATGAAAAGGTGATAGGGCTTCAGGCCCAAAGACTCCAGATCAGAGGTGCACGCGTCAAAGCTGTGAAGAGTTTATTTGCATGTTGGTGTGTGTGTGGGCGTAGAGCGAGACACGGCAAACAGGAAGGTGTTAAAAGCATCAATGTGTTTAAACACGGGCTGCGTCTGATGAGCTGAAGCTTTCAGAGAATTTTCCATGTGAGCGACTTTAATTCAGTCGCAACTGAGCTTTATTTTTCATACCTTTTTACATCAGAAGTTAAAAGCTTGGGTGACCTGCTGTTGGATTAAGTTATGTTATAAAAGTTAAAGTAGCATGCAGAATGGCATCAGTCCTGATACCTTGTGAATGTATTCAGAGTTAAGTGATGCTTTCCTTCATGTCAAGATCTTCAATTGAACATTCTGCCACTCTTCACTTAAAGTTTCATTCAACTTTAGTACAAGTCGAACGTTTAATGATTTTGAACATCAGAATTGATCTTAATATGAATGCAGTGCCAGTTTGCAGCCAACACAGATTTGAATGAAAGTAGCACTCAGGTTTTCAGAGAGGCCTAATATTCAAGAGCGCTCTGAGCTTATCCCTCTGAGAAAGACGTTTCATAAAAGACAAGATATTAAGTAAGTGACGTTCAAACATGTTTTCACTGCAAAGAAAAGCATTGATATTAATTTAATAAAGTGTTATTTCATTCATTTAAAGGATAAATATGTAAGTTATCCACTTAATGAAATTATCAAATGACCTTACTATATCATCAGACATTAAAGAAATATGCTATGTTGAAGTGCTGGCTTCTCTAATTACAATGCAGTAGCCAGTATGTCCTAAGTTTAGACTCTGGTTCCTGTATGGTCTGTTTTTGTTTTTACCAGAGAAGGGAGTTGGTTTTAAGGCGCCCCCACTCGGCCGTTTTGGAAGACCCTCGGTCTGCCAGTCAAACGAACTGGTTCATATAACTGATTCTACCCGACCTGAAAAGCCTCAGCATTTCTCTAATAAGCTCCATGACCAGAAACGTTGTAAAACTAGGATCAATATTGGAGATGCTATTGAAAAATGAAGAGAGGTTAGAACGCAGAAAGGTTTCAATACCGACTAAGAGCAGACTAAACACTGAAGCTTCCGTGTCCGAGACATGACAACCTGCGTGCACATCATGCACAGTAGGAAGGGGTGTAGGTAGACAGCAATTTCAACCGCCATGTGTCAGAGTTACATCTCCTTCTATCAGTTAACGAGATGTTATGACCAATTAATTCACTTTGACTTTTATTTTTAAAATATTATTTTGTTCTACGCTGGTGTGATTTCAAATGTTTTGTGGGGGACTATCTCTCCCGTTATAAGAGTCCTTAATCTCTTGAAGAGTGCAATTTCTTTTTACTGTAAAGTTTTTATTTAAAAGTTTTTTCTTGTAGCTGCTGAAATTGCTACCCGATCCCCGTGTCATGTCGAATTGACTCAACCATTCAGATAGGAGAACACACACAGTGTAACATCTTCAAGGTATTAATCGTGGTCTATTACAGGCTAACATCCATCTCTTTTCCTGCGGCTCTGTTCATATTGAGTCAGTGTCAAATCTGCTTCTCTCGTGCTGCAAAAAAATCACCCGCTTCATTCCAGCACCGCTTTGCTTCATTTTACATCATTTACCATGGTAAAAGCTGTTTGCTGGTGGAAATATCAAAGTAATATAAAAAACCCAAATGCACAGGTGCTTTATACACACAATCCAGTTTACTGTTTTTGTTGTGACTAAGCAGTGTGTGTCGATTTTAGTGTGTCTGCAGGAGATGGAGAGGATTTTTCTTTGGTACATCTCTGTGAGACGGATCTGGAACAGCCCAGGACCACAAAGACACCCTGATTGGAGGAGAGCAAAGGAGCGTCTGATTCCTGACCTCATCAAACAAAAAGAGGGTAGAAGTAGGCGTGTCTGAAGAGACCATCGTTTTAATCCGAAAATTTGCTCTGAAAGTCTCATCGTAAAGTATCAATTTATACTTCATTATTCAATATCCAAGCAACAATCAAGGCTCCCGTTTCCACAGCGAGCTCCCCGGCCCGTCTCCGGCACGTGCCAGCATCTGCACAACGCTCAGCTCTATTTCAAATTAGTTTCCATCACTTACCATCACTTTATCAACATCACGTCAAAAAGGGCCCCAAACAAACAGCAAAGCAACCTCAGAAAGACGAAGAAGTGACATGTTGTCTGCACATTTTTCTCTCTACTCACGCGTGATCTTGTACAGTGATGTTTGTACAGCTGTCATGGCTGAGCTCACGATCTAGAAATGGACCCAGTGGGGCAGAGCGAGCGCAGTCCAGCGGTGCAAAAACATGGTGGAAAATGTACTTTTTTCCCATGAATCATAGCAAGTACACATCGGAAGCCCAAACTCAAAGCTGTAAACAGTAGATAGCTTTTTGAGATTAAGATGAAAAACTCTTTATAAGGTTAACGCCCCAAAAAACATGATACACTTTAAATGTTTTGACATATGTGTTAGGATTTAATATTAACTGTTCAGTTCTCCTCTTTTCATACAGAGTTACAGTCATAACATTTCAAAATCAACTTTTTTTTTCTAGAAACATTTACACAGAGCTTCAGGTTTGAAAAAATATACATTCATCCTTTCTGTATTTACAGAATACAAACCAATCTTCTTTCGTGAGTATAAATCAAACACTTCGTACAAAGAATGGTTCAGGAAAACCAATGAAATAAATAAAACATGGTTCAACAGATAACTTGTATGCCAACAGACGCATGTGGTTATTGTGCTTTTCTTTCCCTCTGGAGCACATGTAGCAGGGTTGAACTTGATGAATTTATTTTCTCTCTCAGTATAATTGTATAGTTGTCCCTAAGAGAAACAGAGTATGAATGAAATGAAGCAAAAACAGATCACCAGATGATGTCACCATCAGGCTGGAATTAAACAAAGAATAAAGATCTCACCTGTCCAACATTTCATGGCCTCTCCTGTGTTAAGCAAGTCAACCAAGTTCAAAAGAACTAGTTTACATAAATGTGTAAACATATGTAAACACATACATGTGTTTTATAAAAATTACCTCTTAAAATCCACACTCACAGTGTGAATATAACTCCCCAAAGAGACTTTTATCTTCACTGACAAGAGAAAAACAGTCAATTCCTTCACTTAATTCGACTACTGAAAACACTTCTTACACCAAAAGAATCTTTGCTCTGTTTGATGAGACTTTAAAACCTTCCCCTGTCAAACATTATTACAGAAATTTCACCCTGCATTGGCTTTTACTGAGCTTCATCAAAGTATAGAAATATGGAGGGGATGAGTTTACAAAAAAATAACTGAAACAATGATGACTTCATTAAAAAAAAAGGAGTTTACCAAGAGGGTCCCTGTGAATGTATGAGTACATTCTGCACAGGGCTTTTCTGTAGGTTGGGAGAAGAGGTGGGTTGGACTGAAGATCGACCAACACCAGCCCTAAACTGCTGTCACACATCGTCCTTCAACCAGAGGTCAGTTGGTGTTGGGCATCGATCCCAGACTAATCGGGTCCAAGTCGACCTCAGCTGCTCTGGATGTACTTCTTGATGACCGCACAGCCGTGTCTGAACAGCGGGCAGGGTAGGGGCTGCAGGTGCGTCCACATGCGTGTGAGGGGTCGAAGGTCTCCAAGTTGCTGAGTGCGGGACTTTCGCTGCTCACGATGCCTCCTGTGGCGTAGATCTTCCCTTCTAAGATCACTGCATAGAAATAATTTTAGATATTTTGGTTATCTTCTTTTAATCTGAGAATCTTTCATAAGATAACTTTGGATTTTTGGAACTACAGGTTTCTGGTTAGATCAGACGGTTGATACCACTCTTGTATTTGCCAGCTATCTTCGTACAAAGCTTATAAACGTTGGGGAATGGCTAGCCTGGCTCTGTGTAGCAAAAACCACATTAACACCAATAGAAGGCAGGATTTTGAGTTCTAGGAGGTTCTGAACAGGGTTAAAAATGTTCCTCCAGGACATCATCGTCTGTATTTTCAACTAACACCAAAAGACCATTAAAGAATAAACAAATGAGTATGCTGATGTGTGAGGAGCCACACCTGTTTTGTACTGATTTAAATAAATTAAGGGGGGGGGAATTAAGTCAAGTGCCTGTGGCTCAGACACACTGTGATGATCCACTGATCCCTAATTCCTGGGATCAGGGAAAGTTCCTGCAGCAGTGGAAAGAGCTAAAGTCTACTCAACAGGAGAAACTGTGTTAGGCAGATAAGTGGGTGAATGCAAGTGCAAGAGCTTACGGAGCTCTGATATGAGATTGCTGTGACTCCCACCAGCAGGAATATTGCTTATTGTTTTTCTGGATACGACAACAAAGCCAGTCTGGAGACAACATCTCCATAAAATATGCTGCTTGTCTCGCTTGGGGCCACATTGAGTTAATTTGATATCATCCAACCAACATCTCAACATAGCCACAAAGCTACTTTATCAGATAGGAAAAACAAAAACCACATACACACTGGGTTATCATCCCCTCTCAGGGCAGGAGTGGGAAGTACTGAAAAAGCAAACATCTGTACAAATGTGCTCGTTTGATATGAGGAACACAAACAGAAGTATGTGTGCAGACAGGATTAAAACTGTGGCTGTGAGCTGATTTAGTCTTTGTACCCCTATTGGGGTTTCGAACAATCTGCATATACGTAAGGTGCACACACGAACAAACAAAACACTGAGTTTACAAAATGTAGTCCTGTGGAACAAATTTACATCACTGTTGAGACTGAAAAAACATTATTGCCTAATCCTCAATCTACTCAGAGAGAAAGCACAGCTGATCCAAAACACGGAGCGTGCAGGGTAAAGCCTGGAGCTGCTCCTCCTGATAAACAGAGGGGAGGTGCAGGCCTGCAGAGAGCTGAACGCACTGAAGGGAGAATATCAGCTCTCCTGCATGATGACCCTGCGAGACGTCATCCTCTCACACTGCAGATAGTGCTGTTTCTGATTGTTTGTGTGTTTTCTCCTTTTGCTGTGTTCACTGCCCTCCCTCCTCTCCTCCTGGTGTCAGACTTAGTTAAATGTAGCAGAACTGCTGCCTGCTGTGTGCTGGTGCAGCTTATCAATAACTCTGACAACATGATTTATGTTATCAGGATGTGATCTCACTGTTGTTTGTGTTCATTAATCTCCCTGTATCAAGCAGTATGTGTCCACACAATGAGGAACAGTTTCAACTTTTTTCCCCTTTCTTTTCTTTTTTTACACAAAAACATCTCCCATAACTTTACAAAGATTTTAAACCAAGCCATATGTTTATGTTATTGAGGCTACAATAAATGCTTGGGATTTTTTTTTGTATTGATGTTATGGAGCAGTGAGTTTCTGCCTTTCTAGCAGATGTGTTATGTTCCCCTCAGCATGACAGGCAGCAGTGTTACTGATCAACCGTATCAAAATCAAGACCAGCTTTGTTATTTTATTTTTTTTTTACCAAGGGACAAACTTCCATAGTGCACTGCTCTCTTAATAAAGTCTCACCTGCAGAATTGCCGAGAGTGGTTCATGTTGGGTCTGGCCTTGATGTTTCCTTTGTCTGGATCATAGATGGTGGTGGCTCAAGCGTAGGCTCCTCCCAGGATGAATATTAACCCATTCAGACTCACTGCAGGGGCGTATCTGTTATCTAGAGATGGAAGGACAGAGAGCGTAGTGGGGTAAAGAAAGCGCAGAACTGTTGTTAGAAATGTGGCATAATTTTATTTTCCATTATCCTTAACAGACTTCAGGTAGCAATAAAAAAAATCATTATCGCCATCCTCCAGATTGCATTCATGAAAATAAAAAAGTGCTGGAAACCATGTTGGGACTTCACAGCAATACAAAATAGTTACCCAAGTCCCCATAATTCAGGATTGTATTAAACCTTCATACCTCCACCACTGTAGATTCACAAAGACAAATATAATAGGAAAAAACACTGTAGATGTATGAGAAATACATGAGTGAACAGGTGAGATATTGCAAACTGTGCATTCTGTATAATTCAATCTGATACAGTGTATAGCAGGAAAACAGAGTTACTGAAGCAGCACCTCTGTAGGATTATTGATGAAGGAAAACTAAACGAATCTGTGGTTTGTGAAGAACGATGCCGTTGGAAACGTGCAGCTTGTGAGTAGAGGACGACGATTTCAAACTCTAATCTCACTTGAGCAGACTACAGCTGGCCAATTTACAAGCAGCATGAATTATGAACTCACACAACATGAGAAATGTCGTGTGAATCTCAACGTGATATGCCATCCTTGCAGGTTTTCTGCCACAATTTACAGACACCCTTCACTGGAGGTGAGAAACAGGAGAAGTGACGTCAGATGCCTCATTAATCGTAAACCATAGGAGTTTAAAATCTCCTCATCATTTTATTCGTCATTACCTTTTCTCTCAGCACAATACATATCATTGTATGTGTGAGTCAGGTTGCAGCTACACTAGCAGCTCTGTGAGGATGTACTTAATCTTCCCAAAGCTCTGACCTAAATGCTTACTACAGTATCAGTCTTAACATGCTGTGTAACGCAGTTATAAAATTGCATGTTGCCATTTTACACTTGTGTGTAAGGGTTTAAACACGTGTATGAATACTCAACCTGAATTACAGCTGTTATAGCCCTGCTGTTTCCTGGTTCGAATCCCCATCGGACAGGAGCCTCTCTGTATAGAGTTTGCATGTTCTCCCTGTTCATGCTCTGGGTACTCAGGCTCTCTCGCACAGTCCAAACAAATGCTCCTTAGGTCAGATGGTTCTTAATTGCCAGTAGGTTTGAATGTGAGTGTGGCTGGTTGTCTGTCTCTACATGTCAGCCCTGTGATTGACTGGAATCCAGTCCAGTGTACCCGGCCTCTCGCTGAGAGGGATGATCAATGTCATGTGACAGTCAGATATTTCATTTAAGATTAAAGTGGTGGACTAACTGACTGACTGACTGACAGAAAGAGGTAACCTTTATTTCTGCTATCAAAGACATAAAGAAAAACAACAACGCTTATCTATAGAGCGCCACAGGAACGAGTCCTGAAACCCGGAGGTAAGTTCGCATTTGAGCGCCATGGGGTCTAACGTCTAAAAGTCAATGGGGATTTTGAATGGGTTTGTGGTTAACACAAGCTTAAGAGATGTTGGCATTTTGTTAGACCACATAAACTACGTTATGTAATACCCCCACTTGTGAATTTTGAAGTTTTAACGCGTCTTTAAAAAGGCAGTTGCAAACAAGTGGCTAAATGTGACTACAGTGGTTGTCGGGGACATTAAACGTCATCACGCCAGACACAGAGACTCTCTCACTAGTCGGAGATGTCTCATGTAGGTTTAATCTTTAGGTTAAGGCAATCTTTAGGTTATTAAACAATTTATTAAGCTACGCGGATTAGTTTATCGGAAATCGTCTGAAGCATAACGGTAGTGACGTCACAATCATCTGACCGTGGTACAGTTCGCTTGGAGCATAACGTTAGCTTTTTACTTCTGTCGGCCGCATTAACGCTTCAAATGTCATAAAAATGGTGTTCATGTGTGAAGATTATCCTGCTGAACAAAACGCCTACGCTTCAGAAACGGGCGTATGCCACAGAGCTTATTTTCTGCAATGATCCAAAATCCCATAGGCGAATTCTCATTAGACCCCATGGCGATGCTACTTCTGGGAAACTCTCCACACCGCTTCCTGCTTCTCTCTATTGTGGACCTGCACTAAGCAGCAGGTTTGAGGTGCTTGTACGAGTACTGTGCAGGTTTATTGCATTCTTTTTTAGGTAAACCTCAAAGGACTGCTGTCTACTATCATCCTCTTGACAGATTTGATTTCTCCCTCGTCCTCCTGACCTTTGACACAACAAGGATAGAGTAATGAGTTGATAGGCAGCTTCTGTGTTGATTGAAAACATTCTAGTTCTGAGGAGAACCACGCTCACACAGGGTTTTGTGTGGATTTGCAGCTTTGAGGTTCATAATCTTTACAAAAGAAATCTATATGAATGACCATTTTGTACATAAAAAATTTAATACTACCGGGAATAAAAGCTAAACAACTTTTAACACAACTGATGATAACTCAAAGCTGTACCTGCAGGAAAACATGGGCTCTCAACACTCTGTTACAACTACTTAATCAGAAAGTCTGGGACCCCTAGGACTGAGGTCAAGGTAACAAATATACACACGCACAGCTGATTTGTGGCTGCAGTCTAAACACCCTGCTGTCCCCTCACATTCTTTTCAATCTGATTCCTGCACCAACACAGCAGATATCTAATTATTTAAAACCCTGAACACTAATGCAAGAAAAATCATGTATTTATCATTGATTCATTAGAATGCATGTTTTCTCAAACCAAACCAACAGAGTCCTAATGGCACAGGCTCATGAGGGGATTGTTTAATTAAACTTGAACTTTTACTTTACTTTGTTGCCTATTTATTCATGAATATTTAATGTAAATACTAAGGATCTGAGGCAGAGCATGCTGAATATTTTTCCTGAATTAAAACAAATGTGACTGGAACATGAACAGAGACTTCCAAAGTCCCTGCCCTTATTAATCCTTGGAGCATGCTGTAAACATATGAGTCAGATTACAATCTGGGGTACCTGCCTTCGAGGATTTAAGTATCTGTACATAGGCCGTGCACACACAGCTGTATTTGTGTCAGTCGGTGAGACACTAATCACAGATCGCAACAAACATGCAAAGGGGGAAAGTAATGTGGGGTTGGGGTTAGGAGGAAGAGTAGAGAGGGAGGTGGTGGGTTGATCGAGCAGCGCTCACACTAAAATCATCAACGGCACAATTTCACAGGAAGAACTAAACCTCAGTATCTGGTTGCTTGCTGGCTGTTAGAAGCAGGATCATCTACACACTCACTCTGTCTGTCTGTCTGTTTAGGACAAAGACATTACTTAATGGAAACATCATGCAAGCACACATGTAAATAAGTGTCACCTCCTGGCTCATTACATAATTCATGTGTGTGTGTGTGTGTGTGTACCTGTGTCCCTGCAGGGTTGTATAGTTATTATGAAGTTTGATGGTGTGCTGTGTGTCTTAGGATCTCTCTACATGTGTGTGTTTCTCAGACGTTACTCTCACTTCTCCTCTGCCAGCTCTTAAATACCATTAAGCTCTCAGCACTAACACATGTTACATAATAATACATTTGCTAACAGGATGCATGCTCTTGAGAGTTAAGTTTCTGAGCATTAGAGCTGAGGAAAGTGCCTCCACACATTTTGACCCAATTTCTCTCTGATTGCTAATGCACTGAGTGTTGCCTGCAGAAACAGTATGCCACAATTTGAGAAAATAATCGCCTTTAAAAAAAATAATGATTTGGACACCTCTTTGCCCTGCGAATCCATCATGAGCCAACATGTTAAATGGGATCATTCAGCGTCAGACATAGAATCTCTAAGTGTGTGTAAAATGAATCGAAATAAACTAATACGCATTTTCTGTTGTAGCTTTAAAGGAAGCACGAGTGACTTTTTGATCCAGTAGATGTCGCTCTTGAGCACCAGCATTAAACCAAAACAAACTGCTGTTTGGCCACACCTCTGCCATACTGTTCCCAAAGTGCGTAGCTTAACTAAACAGAAAGAATAAAAATATTTAAAAAAAATATTTGTGATCTGTCCAAGCTTAACAAAATGAGCTCAAGGATTACTCTGACCTATTATCAGCATGTTGAATGTCTTCTTTAAATTTACACAAATGTTGCTTTAAACAAGGAATTTTCCTTTTATATTTTTAGTTGGATATTTCTAAAAGTTATTTTGTCACCTAGACCCTGTAGAATGAAGGATAATGCTGTACTCATTCACAACCATCCTTGTGATGCATCTTTCAAGGATGTACAGTATTTCTTGTGAACTTGTCCTGATTGTGGATAAAATCTGCACTGAAACCACAGCTGTTCTGAATCACGCTCAGTTGTTCACTGTATATTTTCTATGCTACCTTGGAGTTATGAGAGCTTAGTTAAAAAAAAAAAAAAAAAAATCTGTTGCTGTGTCCTTCACAGGTCTCTGGTGGCTCCATCTGGAAAGTAGCTGCAGGTTTGTGAAGTGAGAACTATAAAGTCTGGCCAATAGCATGTCAGAGGGTTTATTTGGACCAATTAGCTGTGGTCTGCCGATTTTAATGAAAGCTTTAGCATGGGAGGAGGGGGATTAATGAAGAATCTGAGTACACTGATACAGTCATGTATGAATGACAAAATTACAACTTGAAATGGCAATCAGGACTCTACAGTTTCACCAGGCGAAGTCAAGCACATGACATTGAAGGTGTCTCCATATTGAGTTCTAAAAGAATCTGGTCTCTATCAAAGGGTCAGACTGTGGGTGCTATCACCTCTCTAAGTGATTCAATGAAGCTCCATGTGTTGCTCTGTGGTATGTAGGACCCTCGCCGAGCGCCCGGCCTCGTTCACACCTCCGAACACAAAGACCTTCCCTCCGCACACTGTGGCTGATGCTGAATGGACCGGCTTAGGAAGAGGAGAGACGGTCTCCCACTGGTTGGTGATTGTGTACCTGAAACATGAAACATTTTAAATCTTTATATTTGACCTTTTTTGTGTGTGTGTGTTCACACTGTCATTTTAATGTTTCATGAATTAGACTTTAAAAAGTTAGGTGAGGGGCTTGGGTGGCTTGGGCTTTCTCGCATCATGCCCAATTGTTTACGGGGAGAAAGCAAACTCAGAATGCAGAACAAACACCAAGCTGTGGGAGTGTCACCCACATGGGGGAAGGGTTACTGCCCTTTGTGATGTCACAAAGGGAAAATCTCGAAACGGCCTGTTTGAGCACACAATTTTTGGTGCAGGCAAAAGACACAAGACGAGGACGGACTTTTCTCATAATAGGGGGGTTTGAAATCAGGCTAGGGACACATATAAGTGTTAGAAAACCATAGTAAAGTGTACTGAGCGTTATATGTGAACTTTTAATTACTTTGGAAACCGCTGATGATTCAGAAACAATTAAAACACAGTCAGTCATCTGCTACCACACACACCAAGGATATACAGCAATAATCTGATTGCAAATGTTCCTAATGAGCTGAAATGCTGCTTTTTGCTGCAGGGCTGACCGATATAATTAGCTAAATGCCTACACCACCAGGATGATGAAAAAATACCAAGACTGAGACCAAACATTACGTACAATGAGAGCAATTAAAGCAATTACACAAAGCAGCATATGTTTGGAGCTACAATCCATTAGTCTCTAGAGTCAGGCTTTGTGTCAGCGCCAAGCTTTGGACCTTTCTCACCGAGCTTTGGCAGAAACTTCACCAATGAGCTGAGAACTCAGCAGACCCAGACTTACACAGACGCAAGATGAGAGGACCCAACACAATGTGAACAAGACCCTTGTTATACTAGTGTATAATCAGAAATCCAGCAGGCAATAAAATGCATGTTTCTTGACTTTCCATTTCTGTTTGGTGTGTTTAGCCTGGTGTGTTAACAGTATAAACCCTTGTCCATGGACCATTGATCATAGCAGCAGACTGCATTCCAGCTGGAGAAGGCCTCATACACAAGCCGCAATTTGATCCTGGAGCTTTTTTAAACACTTCTGTTTAATGTGGTGGAGGTTAAGGTTGTCTATTTGTCAGAAAAGAAAAACACCTTTACAGTAACAATGGAAGCAATCAGTCAATCTCACAGCTCATGAATATCACTGGATACACATCACTTGTGATTTACCTTCAAGAATTTCTAATGAAGTGTGACATCAAGAATAACACTAAAGAGGTTCTCACAGGGGGTGTGTAAGGTTTGATTGCATCTCCAAGCCAGAGGAAATGGAGAGAGAAGAGAGTGATAAATAAAATATAAACATCACACTTATCACTTAACTAAAAACAAGATCTCTGCACTTCTTTGTTAGACAGAATTCGTCACGTCTTGTAGGAGTTTATCCATCAACATGTTGAACTGCATTTATTGATTTTGAAAAATATATATAAACACAAAGACTGATCACTGCATGAAGCTGTGTAATCGCCTGCAGCTTCTGTCAGACTTGTTTCCTCATCCTTTCGGAGAAGATGCTGCAGGGTTACAGCAGAACAAACAATGCAGGATTGTCTTCTTTTATGTGGGAGAGAGACACAACGAAAGACGGATATGAAGGGTGGGCAGATTGTGAATGAATAAAGGGGCCAGACTTTAACCTAGAATTGTCTCTGAATATGTAATCTTCATAAAGAACAACAAGTTCATGCTCCCAGCATGCACTGCAGCTCACATGTCAAAAAATCAGAGCTGTAACTCAATATGTGCTCTGTATAAGAGTGACCCACACAGTGTGATTGTTTTTATGAAAGAAAACCTGCCAATGTTTCTCTGTTCTTTGTTTTAACTCTCCTTAAAAAAACATCAGGTTTAATTACTACAGCTGGAATGAGACAGTTTATGTGGAACTATACAGCCACACCTGCCATGTTTGTTTGTGTTGACAGCAGATGGATTTGCCGTGCTGCCGTCTGTTGGGCACCAAGACCAACTAAAACAAACAAACATCTCTAAACCAGTGACATTACTCATTATCTCAGGATCACACTCTCTTGGTTAAGTTTGACCAGAACTTGGAAACATTTTGGTACCTGGAGCAAACAACTGCTTTCAATTCATGATGGGTTGTGGACACAGAGTATGTGACAATGTTGCACACCTTTAGTCTAGGGAGGCCCCTGTTGGTCACAAATCTGCTCATCTTAGAATGTTCATATCTGAAGGAATAAAACGTTTAAATGTTGAGCTGCTAAAAAAAAATACCTCTGAGAGTGGAGCAATCTCTTAAACCATTTCTAAAACAAAAATGGCAGCTGTGAAGCAAAATGAGAAATCATCTTTCAGCTTTTTTTTGTATGGACTGCATTGTGGTTGCTAAGAGAAATGCAGACTTCTAATTATACCTCACAATCTACCCTAACCACTGATAATTACCTAGAAATGTACTGCTGTTAACTAACTGACTGCATGAAAAACTGGATGACTGTGGCAGCTTTATATCATTATTTATCTTTCTCTGTGTATTTTTGACAGAGAAAAATGGAAGGCAAAAGAGAGAAAACAGCACAGGAAAATCACAACAGCAAAAATAAGGCAGAATTATTTGCCTGTTGGTAAAGGCTGACATTGTCCAGAGTGTCAGCCCATTATTAATCAATGAAGGGGAAGCACATACAGCTTGTACTGCTCATTACCTGCAGCCTCTCTCTGCCTTTCACTAATACCGACCTCAGGCACACCTGCTGCTGCTTGACCATGTTTTAATATCTGGCAAGCATGCATACACACACGCAAGCACGCACACAGACACATAAACACTTTTGGCATCATCCACCTCCATATCAACCCCCCATCAGCCCCATTAGAAGACAAAGAAGAAGAGATGCTGTTTTTCCCATGGCATTTCAGACATTTTTAACATATCTTGTCTTGCAGGCCCAAAAAACACTGTTCAGCTTCTGCCCACCTAATGAGCTCTGTGAGGAGAGGCAATGGGCAATGAGACAGAGGGTGTAGGACATGAAAGATGCGGGTTAAAAAAGGCTTGGCATCTCTGGTGGTGGAGCAGAATGCCTAGGCTAGTTCTGGGCTGATTGAGGTGACCACATTCAAGAGTGAATCGAGGGCTGGGGTTTGTGCCTGAAGTGCCTTGACGGCTCAGTAAGGGCCAGCACACTGAAACTCAAAGATGTACAGTATAAAAACATGCACAACTGTTCATTATAGCAGCAGAGAGGCTGGATTGGCTTTGGGAAAGGACAGAGGGAATCTTCACATGTGTCCATTGGTTCCAGTGTGACAGATTGTGCAAAGCTCACACCATAAGGAGTCCTGCACATAAACTCTCTGATCGGCTGTACTTTGCTTAAATCTTCTTTGCTTGCTCCTCTTCTCTCTCTCCTTATTTCTCTGAATCCTTTGCTGCAGGCTCCCAAAAACCTTAGGCTACAAAGTGATGGGAATCTTCTTTGCAATTAAAATCCTCACCCCACTGATTTTTTCCCCCAAAGTCTCTAAAGAGAATGCTGTTGGATGAAAGCTAAAGAAAAGATAAAGTAGGACCTCCATCTTCAAGGTTTAATGTATGAAAGATCAGCGTGTTTACAAGCAGATTTATGGGTACATGGCATTTTATGTGAGCTGAGGTAGATTGAATGTGTCATACTGGCCTTGTTCCTCTCTTCATCTTTCTATCTGCAAAGGAACAGATCTCCGTCAGATAATCCTCACACAACCAGCCAGGAGGTAAACCATTCCTCAAAGAGCAGCTGTATCCTCTTTACATGAGAGCAATGTGGAGTCTCTCCCACCCCTGCTGTCCCACAGGAGGAGATCTTTTTCTGGGTGACAGGCATCCTGGCATGCACACCGCATGTGGACATCAAGCACTTCAGGACTTCCCACTTCACTGAGCCGTCCACGGACTGTTACTGTGTTTAGTGTGATAAGATCTTCCACTGGTATATTCATCTCACTGCATCTTCTTTGTTGTGATTGAGTGGATTAAATTCCCCAGGAGCAATTCACTGCAACTAAGGTCTTGCAGGCATTATGCTTAGCCTAATGCAGACTAAGGCTCAGGCTAAGCCACCATTTTTTGAAATGGCCCATTGGGTTGGTGTATGAGTAGGTGTGGAAGTATATCACCACTGAATGCCACACTCATGCAGGAACAGCCAATGTGCTAGTTAATTAGCCTGAAAACTACACATGAACCTCTCTTCACAGCTTTTTACAGGCTCGTATATTTATGTACTGCATACAAAAAGGTAATTTTAGTTTGAAAAAGCCATAAAAAGCCAGAGGACATGATCAGTGCAAATTGCTCCTCTCTCCTCCAGGCTTGTTTGCCAAACAGCTCGACATCCCTGATGAGAAGAGCTAGCTGCTGTACTCGGTGTCATGTCGCAAACAGTCTGCATGCAATATTAAGTTGCAATAGAGCTCTGAGAATGCACAAACCTGAGCATAGTGCGTGATAAATAAAACAAAACCGTCTTTGATTGACACATCATGAGAGACTTATGAATTATTCAATATCTGCAACCCTGTTTGCCAAAGATTAGCATGTATAAAGCAGGCTCAGGGTACATGATTGCAAGTTAAAAGCGTCCTAAACTTAACTACTCCTGCCCCTAGGATCTGTCAATCATTGGTGAGGAGAGTGGAGACCAGATGAGCCCACTCGGTCCTGTTACTGTTGATTGCTGTGCGGGAGTAAGGAGTCAAAGTGTTGGAAGGTGAGGAGCCCTGGCTGAAGCTGGCTGATCTATGCAGACATGAAAATCAACAAAGGTAGACGCACCAATCTATGCAGAAACTCTATGAAGTACAGGTGACACACAGAAATGTAGGCTAGAAAAGATTGTCTGCCTGTCTAAACAATCTCTGAATGAATCACTTTAGTAGAAGAGTAAATCAGCTCTGACTGTTGGAGCGTTTTCTTAGCCTTCAGATACAAGCTCGACCAGCCAACTGCATATCAAACAAGGCAGCTATTCACACACACTGACAAATTATTTCTGGATATCATTTGTTCTCCAGATGAAGAAACTGTTCTTGAAACCTGTGCAGCTATTCCTCCATCCTGTGGGGAGGATGAAAAAAAAACACATTTGAGTAACAGTTTCCTTTATCTCCTCTAGCCAGGGTTTAGTCCTGCTGTGGACTGGCTGCCTCCCTGCTGGAGTCTCTACTCTCTTTAGAGTCCAACAATGCTGAGCTGCAGCAGAGCCAACTGAGTCTCATAGCAGAGACACACCTGCCAAATATGATGGGTTGGCTACAAGAAAAAGGATCAGCAGTTAATGAGGCTCATTTATCAAAGCAGCTAGGAACAAAAGCCTTCAGAGAAAGACTGAAAGGGATCTGGATAATCTTCCACAGCCTGGAGATCTATGTAAGGATTCAAAAATAACTCGTAATTTAATGATTCTTTACAGTTAAAATATGTATTTATACATATATAACATCAGGTACTTTTGTGTAGGACGGGGGCATTGGGTTGTACAGGTTAATGAATCGTTTTAAATAGTTTCATTCATAGTTTTCAGTTGTGAAATAAGGTTTTGACTAGAATTTGAGCCGGACAGTTTCTGACAGTGAGCTAGTTCTCAGGTTTGATATTGTTCTCACATTTTAAAAAACTCCATGTTAAGCTGTTTTCACATATACACTCCTGAAAATATCTAGGCAAAGAAGGTTGAAGTTTTATGGCGCTGATATCTTAGTCCAGTTGCTTTGGTCCATCAGAAAAGCTTCATGAGGAAGAAATAAAAACTCATCACTCTGTGAAACCATGATTTCTCCAAAGCTGTGAATGCCTTTGATGTTCCAGTAGCTTTAAAAAATAACCAGCTCAGAGACTGAGGAATCAAATGCATAACCCTTACAGACAAATCTTCCATCCTTCCCTTTCACAAGGACACAGTGTGGTAGTATTGTAGGGTAATATCAAATTAGCCTATTTCATTTAGAGGACTGTTGAGCATTGTGAAAAGCTTTGGAGATCAATCAAGCTGTTGGTAATGAGCGGCAGCGGCCCGCTCTGATAAACCCAGTAATGCTCTTTTGATAACATAGGTTTATCTCGCTCTGCTGTGCAGGAGGAGGAAGCTTATCTGTTGAACTTACTCAGCCCAGGTTAGAGGAGAAATGAGGAGCAGAAGTATAAAAGTCAAGAGGAGAGAATCAGACGATTGAATCTGAGCAATCTCTATTCATATTTTATGCCACTAAGAATCAGTTGTACTCAGTATTTGTCTTTTCTTGCGCTGGAGTTTGGACAAAAAGCACAAAAAAATGAGAAGCAGAGAGTTGACTGAAAGGACCGCACAGGGTGACCTTCATATGAAGTGTCTGCAAATTGTTGTTGGTTAAGTGGATGAAATCAGACACTGTATGCCACTCTGCTCTCTGAACGCAATTCCTCTCTCTCAGGCCCCGCTCACAAACAAGTAAAAGGTGCTCAGTTGCTGCACAATAACGCTCACATGTGTGACGATTGAATATGCTCCAACACACATTCACACCTGCATTCCAACTCTCTACTCTCGTAGAAAATGCAAACTTACCTGTCCAAACACTTTTGCAACATGCTGCACTACATTGCTGCATGCTGCACCATCTGCCACGTTCTGACAGACTGCTGATGATGCCATGTGACTCTTACCTCTCCACATGGTCCAGGTTCCTTGATACTCCCAGTCCTCCGATGGTGTAGAGCTTTCCGTCGTACACCAGGCTGTTGTGTTTGCAGCGAGCCACCGTCATCCGAGACACCAGACTCCAGTTATCCAGCAGGGACATGTAGCACCAGACATCAGCCACCATCACACCGCCCTCTGTGCCACCTGAAATATATTAGTACGTAAACAAAGTGGCTATTTGGAGTGTTTACTTATCCAGAAACAAGGGACTGAGAAACTACATGTACTTTATTTTGAAAATTGTTAAGCTTAAAGAAAATTCCAACTAGTGTAGATTTGCTCTAATTACATGTTTTACTTTAGCATCAAATAGTAGGACAATGATGTAAACATTAAAATACTAATGTTAATCTCCTTTCTTTAAAACGTTTTTACTTATGTTGTTTAAATCTCTACATTTGGTGTGTTTTGTTCATAAGTTAAAAAATAACAGTGAGCAACTTGGACAACTTTTTATTGACAGAAAGTTGTTTGTTGATGTGTTTGCGAGGGAGTTAGGCAACCATCGTGTATTTTATGTAACACCAGCAGAGTCTCAGTGACCATGCTCTGTCAAAAGGTTACAGACTGGCAGCCTGTTGATTTGCTGGCAAGAACACCTCTGATTTCTCCTCTGGCTGTCTGAAACCTAGATGACACATGCAGACCTGTTCCAATGCCCAAACACAAATTTACATTGATATGAAAACAGGGAGAGAAACATGCAGGACAAATCCTGCTGCATTTACACACTGCAACGTATGTAATGGAGAAATTCAGTCTGTCTCTGGTGAAGAAACTCAAAAGTTTCTCATAGAGGGGGTCACAGACTACACATTGTGTCACTATGGAACCAAATAAACTGTATAACACTGCAGAGGCTGTCAAGCCAATCACCGAAAAAAAGTCAAGTTGATAAAATGGCTCTACAGAAGTTAAAGAGAAGAGACATTCTTTAACAGAAAAGAAGGACACTGAAGTCATCTGCAGTGATTTTCCAAGTAACAGATGTCAAGTCAAGTCGACTTCATTTATGAAAATAAAAAGATTTGTAAGTTTGGAGGGGGGGCCACACTTTCAAATCTGTTTCTCAAAAGTCACAAGAGGTTGATGTTGGACTGAGCAGCTTCATATCTGTCAGAGTGAAACTGTCCTCACTGAAAGGTCATAGATGGGAAGAGAGGAGATCTATGTCATTGCCCTTCACGCTTCGTGTGACCTCAACTAAAGAGATCAGAGATTCCATTTATTTCCTCAATGTAAAGCCATACTGTATTTTGGTTTTCAAAAATGCTCAAATTCCTTTCCAAAAGAGATGGAGACCGAACAATTTACACACAAGCCTACAGCTATGTGAGGAAGAACTTTGATGCTTTAAGCTAAATGCTTAAGTTTGCATTTTAACATCTATCCAAACGTGTTGAGAAAATACAGTCCAGTCACATCCTTACAGCCATGCTGCTGGCAAAGAAAGCTATATCAAAATCAAAGTGATCAATCATTTAGGAGCGTAATTAAATTATTAAGATGTTATATCTTTATTTTACCTCGGATTTAAGAAGGGGCACCACTTCCTGTTAAAGGAAGAAAATAACTTTAATGGTATAAGTTAATTAATTAATCAATCAGTTTCATATCTTGAAAGAAGTAAGTTCTGGAAATGTTAAACAAGAAAACACACAGACAAAGTCCTGAATTTTATGTGTAAAATGTAATATAAAAGGGGTAAACAATAATGAAACAGATAAAGAATATGATTATTATGATCAGGATAATGCAATCATAATGTATGGTGACATTATATATTTAGTAATGAGATAAGACGCGGTTTTGTTTGAATGACTTAATCAGAAAATGGTCAAAAAGAAAAAGTTGATAAAGAAATTTTGGGATTCTATTTGGATTTAAAGGTGGGCTCTGAATAGACACGACTCAAGACTTCATCTTCCAACACCCCTTGCCACCAGCAGTCTTACTGTGAGATGTGTTCAATTGAACTCCGCTGGCTGGTCCCGCGTTTCAGTCTCTGGCAAGCGGTTCTTTCCAGGCCCAGAGAGGTCCACGGACCAGATTAGATGCCTTGACACCTTGGTCGGAGTGTGCAGCTGGGATGGAGATTGTACGTCGGTTCAGCCATCGTCTCAGAAGCTCCAAGAGGATCCAACAGGAAAAATATTAAAGAGTCTTTTGATACGTCCATTTCCAATTCAGATTAACCAGATGGCCGTCTTGATGAATGCAAATTAAGGAATTGGCATTCAAAATTGAAGAGCAAAGACTTTGGAGAAGAAAGTTCAGAAACCTTGCCAGAAAGAATTGATGTTCCAAAAATTGTGCGTGCAAAAGAAAGTTTGGCAGAGACTCGTCTCTACGGCACAAACTTAGAAGAAGTGATTTGGACCGAAGTCCGAAGAGAAGCGAGCAAGAGCTGAAGCTCTAAACTTCAAGAAACCAAAACTAAGAAAAACTAAAGATCTGAGCTCAGTGTGAACTCTTGCTGGCTGAGAGGAGGGGGTCTGCAGGCAAAGAGGGGTGTCGCCCATGGGTGACTCCCATTCTGACCGGAGGACAATTGTTTAAATTAAACCGAGTTTACTCAATAAGATTAAAAATAAGAATCTAAACATATATACGTCACCATACATTCATTTCAATATTATTTCTATCAGATCCACGTTGATGTAGGTTCACGTCATATATTTAGACAAACATTTCTATCAGATTCATGTTGAGATGAAAATCACACCATCTGGGAACATCCTCAGTCAATCCCAGCCTGTAGGTGAACAAAAACATGTTAAGCATTCTTAATAAGACATGTTAATAAAGTAGGAAAATAAATTGGTGTCTTTAAATAACACCTTCTATAGCTAATATCAAAGAGTATGCTTTATAACACGTCTAAATGTATAATTATGAAGGTTACGTATTCATGGATATTCTAACACTAGATGGCAATAGCGCTCCATGTCAAATTCCTATTAAACATAATATAACTCTTATTCCTAGTCTGAAGATCAGATTTTGAGTTTAAAAAGATGATTATAATACATTCAATGTGAAAATTAAAAATATCTAGACGAAGAAAGACATAAATGTTCATTTGATGCAGAATTGAACGCTGTGGTTTAATTCAGCTCTTCAGCAGTCCTTCAACAGATGGTCAATTTTACAACTTTGCAGAGACTGGTTTCGGTCACAGTTCATGTCTTTGGGGTCAATTCGTAGATAGCAGAGTTTTCTGTTTCCGCTCGGTTGTTTATTCTAGGTGTTGTAAAAGTTCAGAATATCCTGTCTGAGAGGGAGATTTAAGTCATTGATCAGTTCCTTTGTTCCTTAGTAAAATAAACCCAGATGTTAATCCACAGTCCTGAGTCCTGCAGGAAGAGGGGTTGTAAAACGTGACTGCTGATAACGGCTACCTGAGTGCTTTTGAAATATGATTGAATGAACAACACTCGACTAAACCTATGACATCTACTCTACTGCTCCCCTGTGAAACTAAATGACTGAGACTGCAAAGCTACAATTCTACTGACATTCACTTAGCTCATCTGACCAGTAGATGTTGTCCCTGTAGAAGGGCAGCCTGGCCAGCAGGTACCACTTACTGTTCTGAGGGTTGAAACAGGTGACTGCTGTCAGGGAGCGCTGGTTCATCCCCATCGTCTGACGCCCTCCCACCAGAACGATCTCCTCCGCTACACCTGGAGGACAAAAGTGTAGGAGAATGATCGATGAGGAGGGATGCAGGAGGATGAAGATGATGATTGGGAAGCACAACGGAGAGAAGGAGAGGTCAGGGAATGACTCCAAGTTTATAAGAGCCAAGTTTGAACCTAACAGGAAGGTAAACATTTTCATACTTGTCAGGAAATGCAAAACAAAATGAAAAATAGAAGTTATCTTTTGAAACTACTTTGTAAAACTGTATAACTCCATTATAAAGAGTGATGGTGCTGCCATTCCACTTTGTTTATATCTCATCTTACACATTATACAAGAGCTACTGATACAATCATTTGTACTGTAAACACACTCACAGTCAGTAGTGGGCCCTTGGGGCCAGTAAGGCCATCTCTGCTGTCAGAATCCCAAACTTACATTTTACAATTCAATATATTGTTTTTCATTATTACAATATGTTTTATCAGAATTGTTCCCTTTAGTTTAAATCCATTTCATAGCTACTCTCTCTCCTTCAGTTGTGTTGCAGTGTCATTCTGAGTATGAGGTTAACACATGAAATAACAATAACCTATAGTTGTGGCATCATACTGTAATGAGGTCATTATGACTTTAGTAAGGCAGTACTGAAGGCTCAGGTGTAAAATGCACGGCCCACCACTGTTCACACTAACAAACACTGTTTAGGTATAAGAGACACGCAAAATCAAGAAGTGGGGATCAATTTGAGTACATTTGTTCATGGAGATGTGCTGAGTCTTATATAAACACAGGTGCTGAGGACCTTGTGTCATTAAGAAGATACTTTTAACACTTCACTCTTGTTATGCCCGCCATAAGGCGGCCCTATGGGGCTAACAACAACCCACACATTGACCCATTAAAAGACTTAAAACACCTTAACAAAGCCAAAACAAAGGGACTTATTATCAACATGACAAACTAAATGATAACAAAGTCAACTTAGAAACTAACTGACAAAACACAACAGCCAATCCCTGACTGAGAGGCACAGCAGTCCCAACTCCAAATGCCTCCAGCACTGGGCTTTTAAGCACTGAGGCCAGGTGTGCCTTTATGTTCAATTAGTGGCTTCACCTGGGCTGGAGACAACAGGAAGTGGAGAAGGAACACACATTTGATAATCCTTACAAAGATCTGTGCTCTCAGACACAGATACACACATACATACACATACTCAGAGCTACTGAATAAAAAGACACCAGCCTTCAAAAAACACGTTAACAGGTTGGCGGGATGCCACATGTGTGTGTCTCGGGTCCTCTGAGTCTTCTGTCTTCAGGAGCAGCAGGCTCCAGAGAGCGGACAAGACAACAAGCTGCCAAACAGAAATGAGCTGTGTGTTTGTGAGCAGCAGGCAGGTGGAGGGGAGAGAGAGCGAAGAAAAAGGAGGAGGAGGATCCTGAAATACGGAGCAGGGGAAGGGGGAGTGAGAGTGAAAGGAGAAACAAAGAGAAAGAAAACTGAGGGATGAGAGGGAAATCTAATCTTTATACTGAAAAAACAAACAGGGTGGTAAGCACTGCCTCACCATATCGTGGACACAGCTTAGACATACTGGACAGCTTAAAGCTTAAAGCAAGACTTGTTTTTTCTTTGCTGTGATATTTTTGTATTTTGTCTTTGTGTAGTGACAGTGTCACTTCAAAGATGAAGGTCTTATTCACAAGCTTAAAAAGGAGCCATCATGACAAATGCTGAAGGTGTACGAACACTGGGTTGCCACCCTCTCAAGCAGCGAATGAAATATGTGTCGAAATTTGGAGCGATGCCTCTGGTTGAATCCCATCTTATCATGTGCTTTACTTTACCTTCATGGTATCACGCTCGGGACCTCAAGGCCCTTAAGACCTCCAACAGGCATTGGATACACAATCAAATATTGGGAGAGGGACGGTCGCAACAACAGCGAAATGTTCTTTGAAAAAATATTAAGTGGAAACAAGCTATTTTTGTCTTCTCTGCTATGAGCCTCACATTCACACAAATATTAGATTGACTTTGTTGGCATTTGTTCATCTTCAACATTAGTTACTGCTTAAACTGTATGCATTTGCATTTAATTTCTCATTATCATTTTTATTACCCCCCCCATTGACATTTTCTTCTCTTTTCATCTCTTTTTGTGTCATCTCATTAGATGTTTTACTTTGCTGATATTCACTGCCTCAATTAACTTCGCAGAGTTTTTGTCTATGCAGGAGCCAATTTGAGATTTTCCTTTTCCTGTGAACACATCAATAAATATTCTGCTGTTTAAAGTTCCTAGTTTATTAACTGTATGTTCCTATTTTTCATAATTAAATATTTTAATTTCCATTTTAAACACAGTGCATACTGTATGAATACCTAACGTCATAGGGCTGCTTGATGTTTTCAGTTTGCCCATGTACATATGAAGCACAACAAAACTGTTATTTACTTTATTTTTTTACATTGAATGTCTCTCTCACTAAGCTGACTTAAACCCCGATTAGTTTGAAACCAACTAAAGAATTCCCTCATGCTGCCTTTCTAATCACCTCGTGCACGTGTGCAGGTTGTTTCTCAACGCTTTCTACTCGGTCAGACACGTCAGTGAGAGTCCACATCTGTGTGTTGAGGCTCCTCTGCAGCTCTGACCCCTGAAGCCCTGAGCGCATTCATAAGCTAACACAACCCACCACCGACCTGTCAGAACCCAACAAAACAGGAGAGATGGAGGATTCACAGGGTTTGATCAGATGGTTGTGTGTGTGTGTGGGTGTGTATGTGTGAGTTTAACTCAGAAATGAAGCCTCACAGGGTCGGCTGTGAGTCAGGAAGTTTGATGGGAGTTGGGAGTTGGGTGGAGGGATGATGGGAGGGAGGATTGAAGGATGGAGAAGATCAGCTTGACAGCTCTTGTTGTCTTCCTGATGGAGTTTATACCCTTGGCATTTTGGGAAGAACATGTCTTCTCTCCTGATTCTTACTGACTCTTTGTTATGTTTTATAACATTTTTACTTTGAAAAACGTATACAGTAAGCAGACGTATTGAGCAAAAGTCTGCTTAAAAGGCATATTTAACCAAGGGATTAATGGGATCTCCACTCTAAGAAGATAAAGATCAAATGACCCACAGGTTATTCAGTAAGTTTGATCAGTAATTTCTGATCTAAACAGAGTTTCACATTAATTTGCACAATTGTTATTTCAAAATTTTCTCAGAGGTCAAAGGCTTTTCATAGCTTCTCTGCTTACTCTTATTAACTGTAAATATATTCCTTAATAAGAAATACAGATATAATGGAAAAGATCTACAGGGGATTTCTAGCTGCTAAATATAAGACAACAATGACACAGATAATGATACAGCCGAACAATACGTTGCAATCATAGACATAATATCTGCAGGGAAATACACTCTGCTTCTTTTTGGTTACTCTCTCTTTTTATCTTCTTCAATTCATCCCTAGCCATCCTCTTCCGTCTCCAGCCATTGTATAAAACGCTATCTTGACTGGTGCTATAATTGCTATAAGCAGGCGGGGGATCTGCGGGTATGTGATGGATGCCATTCCTCCTATTGAAAGTTGCTGTACTGCTAGAACAACATCGAAACCACTATTTTAAGGTGGAAAAAAAAGGGTTGTCGCTTTAAAATTAGCACTATGACAAAGTAAATGTGGTTAGTGGCAGCCAGGCATTAAACGCATAAATCAATATGATAGACATCTAAAAGTGTCAGGTGAGAATAAATGCGCCTGCTTGTTTATAAATGTGTCACACGTGTAAGCTTATACTGTATGTGTGAATATATTCATAGGGTGTAATACTGGGAACATTAGAAGTGCTCAGGCTATTACTCACTGAGTTTCACAGCCACAGAGACACTATAGCAGTCTGTCTGTCAGAGCTCGGAGCAGTTTATATCTCACTGCTGTTCCATAACCATTTCCTCTTATCTGTGTAGCTTCTCTCTAATCTCTCTTTCCCATCCATTATCCTTTGATTTCTCTCCCAGGGTGTTGATATGCAATGGTGAGGATCAGGGGCAAAAGGCTCCCAAATAATATCAGTGCCCAGTGAAGATTTGAAGACCATTTGGTGTGTCGGGATCTGATTTTACACAATTTTAGGGCTTTCACACTTTCAGAAAACTCTTCACCCGGAGTTTCTCCTGCCAGACCCCTTGTATTTCTTATGCAGCAAGTCCGAGTGAGCTGATGTGAGAACACAGCAGGATATTATCCGTAGAATTCACCTTGAGCCAATAGGAGGGGGAGTGACGTTTATATACTCTGCCTGCTGCACGATGCAAAGACTGTATTCACACAACGGTTCCGATTTCCATACACGTAATTAAACGGCTGCATTACTTTTTCTGTTCGTCAGCATGTCCTTCTCCGCTCTTGTGTTGATAGTGTGACTCAGCTGAACTACATGTGGCACTCATTATAGCGTTGTACAGCGGACTCTGTTGCTTAGTCTACTATTTCCGCTTACCTCAGGAGAGCATAATGAGAAAACGGCTTTTGAAGTGTAAGTGTAAGTGGCTGTTATTGTGTCTGTTTGGCATATATTTAGCTCTCTAGTGATTTGTTTGGAGATTTTTCATGGTCTCAAGTGTAGTAAACTGTGTTCAAAGGGTCAGTTTATTCTCATTACAGACATAAATTCAGTGATAAGCAATGCAAATAGTTTTGCAATAATTTCCAGAGTTTCTCTTAAGTTTCCTTGACTGAATATTAAAACAGACTAGTTTCTTGTATCTGTTTCGCTTGTAAAATAACATTAAAAACTCAACAGCAGGGTGTCCTTAAAACTCAGGATGATCCACTGATGTCTTAGTGAACAGATTTTAATGAAGTTTCTTTCTAACAAAAAAAATAAGTCCCTGAGGAAACTTTATGGGGTTTGCTGTGAGGATTTTCCAGAGTAACTGGGACAGTTTCACTGGAAAGACGTGTTCCTGAATTTTGTTTTAAAGGATGTTTCACATGAATTATCCTCTTCCCTCCATGTTCTGCAAAGACGGCGACGCTAGGGAATTAAAACGGAAAACTAGGGCAAATAAAAAACAAAGCTTTCTGAGAGGCAAGACACAGCTGGAGGAAAATGAGTAACTGTTGCGATGTGGATGAACGGCCTACTAAACTTCTCAGTCTTTAAATGTCACACATGTGATAAGATGGAGCTATCCAAAATGCACTAACTAATACAAAGAACCACGTCCTCATAATTGTGAGATGCATGGAGCGCAGGTTGGCCTAGCGGGTAGTTTGCACATGTACAGAGGCTGTTGTCCTCGAAGCGGATGGCCCAGGATAAAGTCCGACCTGTGGCTCCTTTCCCACTTTCTCCACTGTCTCTCTCCCCTCGGTTTCCAACTCGTTCGACTCGGCTACATGCAGTAATACAGCTGTAACCAGGATCACTCAGCCTGCTGAACATTGATGAGACTGAAGCTCCGTTCCAGCCTTGCTGCCGGTACAGTGGGTCAAATTGCAGAGGCTGATCCATGTTCCTGTTAACGCTGCTCGCTTTGGTTCTGAGCACCAATTGCAGCTTTAGGAACAGAGTCAAGTTTTCATGTGAAAACCAAGTACAGGTAATCGTTACTGGTCTCCCCCTTCCCTAGTCGCACTAGGAGGCCAGAACCATAATATTGGAGGCTATTTCATCTGGATTTACAGTAATTTAAAAGTTATATAAAAGTTGGATATGTTGACTCCATTGATAAGCTGCAGCAATATAAAAAACTCATCCTGCAACCCTCCAGTGAACAGCTGCATCCAACTTCCTCTCACTCGCACTGCTTCTTTCTCCCTCACTCAAAATATCCTCTCAGACTCCAGGAATAACTCACACAGAGTGATTAAACATCAAGGCTGACTAATTACAGAGAGCAGAACATTAATCCACACTGCCCATGACTTAAGACTATTTAAAAAGAATCCTCTGTAAAGCTCACAATTGTCTTTCCAAACTTCCAAAAGCTGTCCTGCTAAAATCATGTTTCTTTTGTGTTGTGTGTTGGTTTTGTGCTAAAGAGAAAACTGATAAAGCAGTAGTAGGAAGACTTCAGATGGAAGTCATCTGATGATTATGTCCTGACGAGGTGGGAATCTTGGTCAGCCTTCTTTCCCTTGGTGCAGTGACTGTCCAACGAGCTGCTGGCTGGTGGAGGTGTGAATCGGTGGATGAATTTCAAGAGCCTAACTTTGGATGTGGAAGCTTATGTGATTGCCAATCGAATGAAATCCAGATTCCAGGATTTTTGATGACCATATGGTGTTTTAGTTTGCTTGCATTATGCAAGAATGTAAAATAGTTGATACACAACAATATTAACATTCAGAACAGATGTAGAGAGCAGTTAATATCCTGTTGAAAGACTTGCAAGAATTTGGTTACAACTTCACACATATCACAGGATCACACATATTGAGTGAACTTGCCACATAATCAAACTCTTATCTCCTGTTATTGCTGCATATGTGTGGACGTGTTAGTGTAGCTCTTATCCTTTCTGCTTCTTGTTAACAATGTTTGTGTGTGGCTGTGTGTGTGTGTGTGTGTGTGTGTGTGTGTGTGTGTGTGTGTGTGTGAGTCGAGCTGGACCCCTGTGTGTCCTCCTCATTACAGCTCGTTTGTTTGAGTGGTATTCCACTGTGCTTGGTTGAGTTAACAGTTTGTCCCGACGCTCTCCCATCTCCTCGAAGCTAAGCACATAGTCACACGTGGAGAGACGGAAATGGATACACAATGTGCTTTTTGTGCACTTACACACAAACAGCATATATTCTAAGTCCTCCCTGTACTTTTCAGTGTCAAACAAACCCATGTATAGATGGAACAAATCAGGTAGCATGGTATGATTAGCTTTGTGAGTAAACCTGCAGCTGTTACAGTAAATCTTCAGGGAAGCGTAATGGCAGCTCATCAGACGCACATCAACACTCTGATTGTCAAATTAGTAGCTAATGGATAAACAAACAGTCCACAAAACACACAGAATCCATTATGAGAAACTCATAGTTTTCCCTTTACCCAAGACATTTTTCTGAAGACACAAGGCTGTTACCAAAAGACATCGACTACATCACCCTGCCTTTTCGAAAAAGCTCTTTAGGACGAAGACGTGACATGAGGTAACTTCTTAAACGATATCACAAGCTTAGCCTCAGATTAGTTTGAAACTTCAGCAGAGCGTGTTTGTTTTTTCTCATTCACGGAGCCATCAGTGTATTATGCATCATGAATGTATTCGTCCCTGCAGCTTTTATGCATTTAGATAATTGTGCTGTACTGAGCCACAATCTCCCTACACACACTTCTGCCTGCAGAATCTTTCTGTAGGATGCAGGCGTTGTTAGACTTTGCTTGAAGAAAGTGTTGGACCAAGGATGACTTATTGAATGATGCTGAGCACATGTGATGCCGCAAATGTCTTTTCTCAACAGAAAAGACTTCTTCTTTGTAAATCCTCATGCGTCTGTATTACAGCCAATTAAAGATGCAAAAGTGAAACTCAAAAATCCCCCCTGAACAGTGTTGTCTAAACTGATCTCTCCATAAAGTGCCTTTGTTAGGGCAATTATCTTTATCACTCCGAGCAAAAAACAACTTGTGCTGAATGGTTAGGAGTGCTGTTGTGAGGCCTATAATAAGATGCAGACACTATAATTTGGCAGCTCTTTACAGGGGGAAAGAGAGGAGTCCTGGACAACATGAGGGAAAATAATCGAACCGTCATGGAGGCCTAACAGACCTTACTGTTCTTAGCTGGTGTTAAATTGTTGTTAGGAAATGTTTGTGTGCTGGTTTTCTGTAGCAGAGTCTGAAGGTGGGTTCAGAAGCTCACAAAACTCAAGAAAGCTGTTATGGTTGGCCACTTTCAATTTTTCATGGCAGCAGCAATCAGGCTCCTCTCCAGCTGTCTTCTGTTTGATTGTGGAAAGAAAAAAAAATGAGCTGACACTTGGAAATATGACCTGTGTGAGGATTATTTTTGCTCGATCCCAGGACCTTTTCTTACTGTCTGTTCCAAAAGTTAGAGCTGAACTGGGAAAAAGACGTTTAGGTTTGCTGCTCCCTTTGCTTGAAACAAATTTAAAAAAGAGCTGAAACTTAACGAGCTGGTTTCGTTTTGATGCTTTTAAACGTGTAACATGACCTGGAGGCAGACACATCTGGCTGTTCTCACTAATGTGTTTGTAGATGATCTTGATGGGTGTCAAAGGGTGTATTTATTTAAGTCTTATTTTTGGCTGCTTGTTGTTTGTGTGAAATCCTGTTAATTGTGCTGCTGCCTGTCTTGAGAGATTTGTAATCTCAATGAGTTTCTTTCCTGGTTAAATAAAGGTTAAATCAAATAAAATAATGAAAAAAGCATGTTCAGTAGTTGTTTGTAAAACATGATGGAGCTCTAAATCTCTGCTTTCCAGTTTGGTGAAAATCAATATGATTCAGTGGCAGGTCAACATCTCCTCATGCAGACTTAACCCCTCTGCCAATCTGTTGTGGTAAAATATGAAGAGCGTGTGTGTGTGTGTACCAGCAGATAGCCTGGGCCGAGTCCTGGGCGTCTGCATCTCCTGCCGGGCGTGGGGCAGCATGTGATAGCGCTTGGCCTCGTTGACCAGATCCCGACACGCCTCGGACGATTTGATCAGCTCCTCGTTATCGACCACGTTGAGCAGGTAGGACGGGTGGATGAAGGGAAGACGCACCACTGCCAACAGCTCTGATAAATCCTGAGGAGAAAAAGAGGAAAGACGGACTGCAGGTTGACAATAAAACCACATAATGGAGGCAAAAAATATAGAAACAAAAGCAAACACTAGATAGATAGATACTTTATTGATCCTGAGGGAAATTTGGAATTTGTAGAGAGTTTGTAGAGAGCAAAATTGCAAGAGGAAGATCAAAGAAGTTTAATATGTACAACATGAAACAGACAGAAAAGTACACAGTGGATCACACACTTATGTCTTTCATAAAGAACAGATGGTTTTACTCCCACAGCAATTATAATCCCTTTGTTTATCCTACAATATATTTCATTACAACATAAAGAAGAAGAAGGCAGAAAAAGCAGCTATCGTGTTTGATAAAAGCCTGGGCTGTTAGGTGAGGACACCTGAGGGTAGTGAGAGTATTAATCATTTAGTGTCAGAGTCAGACTCTCACAGCATCAGGTCAAACACACTGCTGATGTAAGATTTCTATTTCTATATGTGCAGAAGAACAGTTTTGACAAGTAAAATCTCCAACAGCGTCATGACTGCAAGTCTTTCAACATTTTGTATTTTGGTTGTTTGGGGTAGGTAGTAGTATTAGTGTCACCATAGTCACTACCTGGAGCTTGCACGTAAATATCTTAAGGGCTAACTCACACTAGGCAATCCGTACCGGGCCTAAGCATACTTCAGCCCCAAAGTCCAGTTGGTTTGACTGGTGTGAGTGCTCCGATCGGTGCTCAAGCGCAGTACACAGTCACGTTCAAGTACACGTGTTGTTCTCAGATGTGCAGACGTGGACGAGACCGCGCGTCCCTTTAAAAAAATGTTTTATTTTTATTTTCAAGTCCGCCTGTCTAAGCATGCTTCATGATCACATAAAGCCATGCATGTGTTGTATTACAACGTTGTGCACAAGAGGTTCTCAGGCCTGGTTAGTCGGGAGCAGTGTGATAGTAAGCCAGTGAAGGAATGGGGGGGAATCGAATGCTTAAGCCCGGTACCAGACAACTGGGCCTAGTGTGAGTGCACCCTAAGTCTGTTGAAGATGGCAATGCTGTTTGGGCTGTGATGGCTTATGTAACTTATCAGTAGATCATAGGAGCATTTGAAATAAAAACACAAGATATGTGTGCCCCAATCAAAGGATAAGTGTACAGTGAAGAACCCCCCCCTTTTCCCAACTATGCCCCTATTCTTCTATAACTGGGATTTGGGGTTTTCCTTTCATCAGGGCATCAGTATCTTGGGTTTATTTCAAATGCGTAACCTCTCAGTTACATGTTTGCATTCGTTGATAGTGAAAGCCCAAAACGAGTCTGCAGGAATTAATCCTTCTGTTTCCATATTCTGCTTCAGATTTTTGCATCTTCTGACAGATTGTGTTTCTGCAGATAGCAAAATTGAAATTTAGGCTCAGCATAGAGAAAATCTAAATGATGCAGTATCATCACCTATGGGCTTTAAGGTAAGAAGTATACAGACTTAAAACATTTACAAATTAATTGCTTGTTATTTGCATCATTTCCTTTTAGGGCTTTCAGAAGGGGAGTACTTGAGAATGAGGATCAGTGAACGAAAAAAAACCCAACTGTCCTCATCTATGGCAACAAAGATTTGTATGCATGGCCATTCCATTTAAGCTTGTGCATATATTTGCATTCATATACTCTATAGGTGTTCAGACACAGTGGCAGTAGATACTGTTTCCATGGCAACCATGTCTATCGTTTTTCCTGCCAAAAGTTGTTTTTTTTTGTTGCAGGTGTGTGTATGTTACAGTACGTGTGCTTGACTGTAGCCTCCATGGCAGGCTGATCAATGCAGACAGTCCAAAATGTAAACAAAGCTGGACAGAGCGACAGAGAGCAGTGACCCTGCTGACCCAAAACGATGTGACCGAGCAGCGTTAGGAGAGAGCGACAGAACAATGGAGTCATAGAAACATCTTTCAGGGGAGAAAACGATAAGATGACACTCTGCTGAAGTGTCTCCTTCTCCCACCAGAGGCCATAATGTGGCCCATCTGTTTGAGACTGATGTCCTCATAACACAGAGGAGGAAATAAAAGAGCAGAGGAAGAGACAAAGGAGGCAGAGGAAGGAAAGAGAAATACAAAAGACAAGAGAGGGCGTAGGAGTCCCGAGAAAAGGCTGAGGTATCTAATGTGAACTGACGTTAAAGCAAATAGATATGAGAGACGATGCCAACTGTCCCAGGGCAGCCATGGAAATCTGCTGATGACATTTCCTCTGTGTTGGCGCTCAGAGCTAAATTCTGTCGTGCAGATGGGACTGTCTGTATCCCTCCTCCACAGAGTACACAGTTTACCCAGCAGTTTACGAAACAAACAGCTCAATACACACATAAACACCGGTGCCCCAGCATGAAGGTAAAGTCAGAGCAGGCTACTGAGCACACTGAGATATTCTTCAGGGGAGAGTTAGTGTCTCTCAAGGAACTTCTAATTCCAATTTAAATGCCTCCACAGTGTAAGATTTATCCCTCTAGTCACTGAGTCATGTCAAACTCAAACAGAGGAGACTAAAGCTTACTGCTCTTACTTTACTATTACAAACTCCTTTGTTCTAGGGGCGTCAAAACCTCACCTATAATGCGGTGTTATGACACAGTGTCATGCTTATAATCATGTGTGGACAAATCGTATTTGCATTTTTGTCCAATTTATCCTTTTTAGTCAAAACTCGTTTGAATTATTTGTGTACTTTTAAGAGAAGAAACTCCACTTCCATTAGTTTCAGTCCATTTTTGCTCACGAGATTATACATTAGTATCCGCAGGTCGTCTGAAATAGGTCCACAGCTGACCGTTCTGACCTTGAGAGCTAAATTAAAGCTGGATGTGGGTCAGTTTCAGCCAGGTGGTGCCCTCAGTTACACAGGGGGGATACATGTGCTGAAAAGGTGGAAGTGGAAGTGGAAATCTTGCTCCTATTTGGAACAGCAGGTGGACTTAATACAATTTTATGTTTTTTCCTCTTCTTTTCTATTGCCAAGTGCAAAATGCAATAAATTCTTTCAAATTTTGTGGGTCTCCTTTCTCTGTAGTCCAGATCAGGTTTTCACAGGATAACTGTGAACGCATCTAGTGCAGTTGCAGTGGATGCTGCGATAGATATTAATGACCACGAATATTAATATGTGAGAATGGAAGATTGGTCATTTATATTTTCTTTGAATAACAAACTGCTTGCAGAATAAAGCAGAAGAATTCAAAGGCATCAGGTCGAGAGTTTAAGCAATGTTTGAGCCCCGTGCCCATGTCTTGTCATCGGCACAATTGTCTTGGTGCACTGTAAACCACACCCAGATCAATATTCCCAGCATGCAAGGACGCATACACACACACACGCACGCACACACACACACACACACACTGTGTTAACTTTTCTTGTAAAATAGTGAAATCCAACAGTCCATACTTTACCATCTGGAATTTTAGTGACACAAAAACACACATCTGTTCTCCTGCCAAACATCTTTGGAATGGTGATAAAACTCCCTCAAAGAGACAACATCTGGTCTCTGCAAAAAGGTAAGAAGTGTTACCATGGAGATATCCACCAAAAACACACCCACGTACACACATGCAGTTAGGGATTTGTTGATGTGAATGCAGAAAGAGACAGATGGGTGGACATCAGACATGCAGCCTCTGTGGGATGATTGTACTGTTTTATAATCCTGTGTTGTTCGTGGTCATTGTTGTTAATCTGGTTTGTGCATTAGTTCTTAAAGTAATAATGTAAAATCACTGAGGCTGACCTCGGGTTAAGAAGACAAGAATGGATAAAGTTGTACCATAAACAGAGTGGGATCTCCCCTCAGTATGTTCTGTATGGTGGTGTGTGTGGTGAAGGGTGGGGGTATAGTGCCTGGCTGTTTTTTTTTTTTTTTTTTTTTTTACTTTAATGCAGCTCTTCCTCCAGCTCTCCGTCTGTCCCTCTATATCTGAAAAGAAAAAAACCTCACCATCTCTAATTCTAACGAACTCCCTCAATCTCCCACTTCTTATTTTATTTTTACTTTCATTTTTACTGTCTCACTCCGCACCTACGTTCCCACTCCACATTCTTCTTCCCACACATGCATATATATCAGGATGGAAATGAGGAGGCGCTGAACAGTCGCTGCTAATATTTAAATTCAGTGTCACATTACACAAAGATAAATGATTCCTGCTTTCAACTAACCACATAAACTACTCATGGAGTAGTTCATTGTTTACTTTGAATTAAAAACAGTTGTCACAATTTTACTTCAATCGGGATGAGCATTATAGACTTCTTGCAGACAGTTCTTGTTTGCAGCACCTGCAGTGTGTTTGTGTTATTGGATTACTGATGGGCACTGATTGTATCATTTATATCACACATAATATAAAGTATGGCAGGTCAATTGAAGTGCCTCCTAGACTTAACTATGCATTTATGCAAATCTAATCCATCTAATTCATGTATAATGTGGGACTTGGCAGTTCACTCTGTTTATTCTTTGTACTGCTGATTATGTTGTCAATAGGATGTTACGTTGTCTTATTTCAATCACTTGCACTCAGTAAACACTCTTAATCAGCCATGAGTAGGAGGATTAATTCTCTGTTTGCTTTGCAAACCGTTTACATTTCCCCGTGTACCTTCGTGTACCCATCACTTTAATGCATTATAGTTTAAAAAAAAAAAAACATTTGTAATAGGCTCAATGGAAGTCAGGTTTGCCTTTCTGAAATGTCTCAACAACTATCAAATAGTCTGCCATAAAGTTGTAACAGGTATTCATGTCTCAAGCGGGTGGGGCCTAATGAATTTTTTTTTTCTTTTAGAATAAAATTTCATCATTTGTTGACCTTTGACTATTTATCTAATCATAATATGTGCAGGCGTTTATCATGCATTGTGTACGCATGGTGAAGAAAGGCTGCATGCTGGATGTCCGCCATACGCACCATGTACTAAAAGGTAAGGATGTTTGTGTATATGTGTGCATTTGTGATACAAACACGGCAATTAAAAGTCTACAAAACACTCTGACATTTCTGCACTGAGCTGTGAGAGCAGGCGGCATGTATCTGAATCATCTCCAACAGCCTATTGGACTATCTCATGCACAGGCAGCATGGAGTGTGTCCATGCAGACAAAAAGTGTGACTGGTTCATTTTTATCATCTCTCCTCTTCATGTGTGCATCCTTCTCTGCTTTTACACAGAGACAGAGACTCATTAAAGCTTCAGTGATAATTGAGAGATACCGTACCTACTCTTGTCTTCAATTTTTAAAAAAGTGCTACATTTCTAATGAAGGTTTCAGAGTTTTTTCCCCAACTTGTATTCATCCATATAAATCCATTTTTCCCAAGACAACCCTAGAGTGCATCCCCATGTGCAGCCTCAGAGGGCTAACAAACCCACTCAGCAGAAGTGACCACAGTACAGTGTTCTTGTGAGTGTGTAAATGTTTACATGCGCACACACTCATGACCTCTTTCTTCTGGTGACACATATGTTCTTCAAATTGACGCTTCAGTTGGGTTCAAGAAATTGTTTAGCTGAATGTGTTTGTGTATTAAAATCAGCCTGACTATGTGTTTGTGTCAGCCAGAAGGCTGTAAGGGGGGATGGAGAGAGATGAAGTGGATGCCAGACGCTCACTGCTGCCCTGAGCATTAACTGACAGGTGCAATGTGGTTTCTCTGAGGCTGATTTCAGCATGAGTTCATTAAAAAAAAAAGAGGGGCTGCCTTCCGCTCATCTTATTTAGAATATATTGACTAACTGCTTTCTGTGCATCCACATAAAACGTCCTGGCCTATTTTTAAAATCACTGAATTGTCAGATCCCGACCAATTTCTAATACACTGTATCGAACCAAAGCTGAAATACAAGTGATGTCAAGTGTTGTGTGAAAAGTCATTTGTCATTTTAGGAGTAAATAAATTGTAAAACTGTGAGGAAAACTTAGTTTTTATCCTCTCACTGCCTCCAAGCACATCTGTCCTTTGGTCATTTTATCATCCGACTACATAATAACATCAATATTGCAAAACGATTGATTATTTTACCTTAATAAGTGCCAAGACAAAATATAAATCACATCATCACCAGAGTATGTAACTCATAACTTTTATATTTTTTGTATTGTGTCTATATATTCCAATATGGACACCTAATAAGGAGTTTTGCCATACACAGTGTGCCTCAAAACAAGTAGAAAGAGAAAGCTCTGCTCTATAAAACCATAACTTCACCTGACAGAGATATAACTGTGGTACAGTGACAGTAACTGTGGCAACTCTCAGAAAAGAACAACTTTCTTCTGTCTTTCAGCATCAGTTACTTTAAATAGTTCTTGAATGCAAGCGTGATCACTCTAACGGCTCCTTAACTCTCCCATTAACTAACGTCCACAGACAGAGAAATACAGACGCCTGCTGCGTGACAAATCTTCAGTCAAGGAAAACTCAAACCTCAGTGTCTTTCTGTCTCATAATAAACTATTATTAACGCTCTAACGCTCCCGCTCTGTCTCTGAGCGATGTCCGGACTGTTTTCTGCTTCCATCAGATGTTAGTGACAGCAGAGCAGAGAAAGTAAATTGCATATTATTTACCCAGTGCCTTCAATATGCCACTTTTCCACTCTGTAGCCCGCAGTTTACAACCCCACATCACGCGCTCAGACACACAGACACATAGATGAATCCATACGCACACAAACTAACTGACTGAAGGCTTTAAGCTTTTCAGTCTCTTCACCTGAGGTTTCCAGTAATTCTGTGACATTCTTCCTGGCATGTTATTAACATGTGCCACAGGTTTGCAGTTGCAAAAATAGATGAAATGCTTGTCACCTTTTTGTCTATTTTTTTACTTGCCTTTTTTTTGTGGTTGTTGGGGGAATTTCTCACGAACGTTTTTTTTTTCCATTGGGCTAACAATGACATTACTGTTAGTATTTTTTAAGGAGCCCATATTATGCCCGTTTTGGGGTTCGTATATTTAATCTATGTACCTACTTTTGTACGTTCACAATAGCTAAAGTCCGAAAAAAGTGTCTGTTTTCATGTACTGCTCCTCCTTGCTCCCTCTACGCTCTGCAGATCCGCTCTGTCGTTATTGGTCAGTTGCTCAGAACGCTTCTAGAAAATTTCAACATGAACTGCAGGGCTTGCCACAACCAGCCAATGGGCTTAGATCAGTGATCTGACAATGACGCCACACTGACAAATTTTTATCGAGGGGGGCTAGAACCGAGCGTTACATGCAGCTAATGCTACAGCTAACAGGAGGACGTAGGAGAAGCCGCGTTTCCGCGGACTTTGAATTTTTGCACATAGATGTGCCTAAACATGCACAGGACTCTTGGAAAACACACTAAAGGGCATATAAAACCAGAAAAAGCATAATATGGGACCTTTAACTTTCATTTTTTAGATAATATGCAAAAGATCATGTTAAAAATGTTAACATCAAGTATCAGCCTAACTTTGCCCAATGAACACGAAGTTGCACAAAACAGTGTCTGAGGTTCTGTGCGAGTGATCTCCTGCTGCTCTCTGACTCCCTCTGAAGGCAATGACGAGCTGATGCTGGACCATGCGTGTAAAACTGAACCCTTCAGTGTCACATTGTCTCCTCCTGAGGCATGATGGGAGCAGTCTACACGCTCTCTGTTCTCATCCTCTTCTGTCCTTTCTACAGGCCTGCCGGTCCTTTTTCCCGGTCACACGAATGATTTTAGCTTGAGCAAGAGCTCGATCACACCTCTGCTGCCTGGATGTCACAGAGGAATCATCTCTTGGATATCAGATTAGAACACAGGGCCTCTTTTTCCATTACTTTTCCTCCTCGCTCGTTTCTGTCCTGCTCTGCTTCTTTTTTCACTCCAACTCTTTTCCCTCCACTCCTCTGCTTCTTTAGATGCAAGGTGACCTGGTTGTCTCATCTCAGGAACCAGTGCGCTGGGCTGTTAAGACAACCGAGGAAAATGTTCCATTTCTTTTTTTCTTCCTCTACATCATCTCAGTAAGTCACCTCTGCACCTCTCCATTAGAGTGTGAGATTGCAGGAGTCTGCCCGACTGAGCTGGTCGAAGCCTTTTCTAGTCAGATGACAGGGATCAAGTTTTCTTTTAAAAACTGCATCAGACATGTTGGGAATTTCGTATCAGTCAACTCACAATGTCATAAAACTTTTATTTTTTATTTTTTTATAGCATTTATTTTGCATTTTCCAACAAAAATAATACACACACCATAAATGTCTTACATACTTTTTGCTTTTTAAAAATCTTGCCACCTAAAGTATGTAGATTATCACCTGCTTTTAATGGTTTTTTTGCCTCACTTAATCCTTAACGACGAAGTACTCAGTGGCATTAATGGATTTCTACATAATCTCACGGTATGACAAATCCAAGCACTACCACTAAATGTTTAATCCACAGCTAATAAAAATCTAAATTGACGTTATTAAAGTGAGAGCCAATAAAGAAGCATTGATTTTGGAGGTCTGAACAGTGTGATCCAGCTGATACGAGGCAGTTCTTCCTCTCTTGCTGCTTGATGAGGAGTCATTACTCTGAATGAACGACTCCTCCACTGATGAAGCTCTGTAATTTATCTGATAATAATCTCACCTCCACGTTTAAGCTGCTATAAAAGAGTTGAATATTATCATGTTTTAATTCATTGCATTGTGTCTGAATCCATGAAAAAATTCAAGATCTGACATCTTGTATACCTGCTGGATGGATGTCACCCTACGGGGATGATCAATTATCTTTTCAAGGATGTGGGCCGACACTCTAACTTCTTGACGCTCGAGTCGTATTGATTCCTCATGGAAGAATCCCATGGTTATGATAAACAGCCTCCAGGAATAATTTAAACACAATGTGGCACACTCAAAAATGTGGGACCACTTTTGTGTAGATTTTTTTTTTTTCTAGCAACTTCCAAAACCCTAATACAAACCTGTGCGTTTGTTATGGGTTGTGTTGTCTGTGTGTGTGTGTCCTCCCTCTCTGAGTTCCTGGACAGGTTGGTGCTCCGCCCATCTCTGGGGGAGACTGATGGAGAAGTGGAATCACCTGTGTACGCATGCAGCCGATGAATAAAAGGCACGGGGTGCAGGCTGCAGAGGGGTGGAAGGAAGACAGCGCCATATCTGTGTGATGCGACGCAGGCTGCTGGAGTGCCAGATCATCTCCGTTACAGTTGTTCATAGATTTGTGTACCTAAAGCTGGTCATTTCTTGTGTGTTTCCTGTACCATTAAATACAGCGACTGTTATTTTGAAACCCAACTCTGGTCTCCACCTTGATTCCGGGTAAATATAAATTTGTTGTTCCCCGCATCCCCTAGAACTACGGGGTACGTAACAGCGTTAATGATCATTATGAAATATAGTTTAATTTCATTCACTTTGTAAAATGACTGTAAAGCAGAGCAGTGACGCCTAGGTGAGCACTTCAGCTCCCACCTCAGATACAACCTGGAAGGCAAACCTGATGCTCTTGTGTCATCATTCCTGTATTTTGCAGAATTCATTTCTGTTGCTGTGGTACCATTCCTGAAACCCGTAATAACAACAATCAGAGAATGGACTGTGTATGTTTCTGTTGCTTTTTGATGCTGTACAGAATTCCATGTGTAACTAAAAATAGAGCACATTGTGAGGACAAAGCACTCCTGGGATTAATAACAACTGCTGTGTTAGGCTGTATCTGAAGCACAAAGTTGATGAACACCCCCCCAGAGAGAACAAGGAGTCACATGTTTGTTTTTTTCATGCTGTGTGTACGTCTCAGAGCTGACAGAACAACCACACTAACACAGCTTTGCAGACATACAGTATCTGTCCTGTCAGAGGGAACAAGCGTTTCACCTCGATTTTTTTTGTCTCATGATACACGAACAGTACACTGTATGATCTGCTCAGAGTAGACACACACTTCACAAACATTCATCAGCTCTCTCTTTCTTTTATTACCTGCACTGAAAAACAAAAAGTCATGATAACATTAAAATTCTAAGTTAGTTTTACTTCAAGTCTATGAAAATGTTGTGTTAACTCACTATTATTCGTTTATGTCACGGCAACTAATTGAAAGTTTTCAACCCTCCCAACAGCTCTGGCACGCTCTGTGTATCAGGCCAACTCTGACACCTCTCCATTAATGTCCATAGATCCTGTTTGAGCATATGTGTAATTCGGTCCTATTTGTGTGAGAAGCATGTCTCTCAATTACACAGGGGGATTTATAAAGTATGTAAAAGTAAAAAAAAAAAAAAAAAAAGTAAACATTTGGGTGTAACATTGCATTGTACTACAGTAGTATTTGTTGAAACTCAGAGGGAAAAGATGCCCCATAAAGTCTCACCACAAGTCATGTTAATATTGACATGCATTACCTGAGTGGCAGTGGAGATTTTGACCAGTGTGTCCACCTGGTACAAGCTGCTCCCATTCTCCTCCCTTGACAAAACGCCAAGACAGACAGTGTTGGTATCCTTGTTGGTGAGAAGCTCGACGTTGCGCCACATCGCCATTTCACGGAGCTAGATCCATGGAAAGAAACGTCAATCTCATTGTTTGTAAAGTAGTTAGCTAAAGTGTCTAGGAAGGTGGTAGAAGGGCAACTCAGCAGATGACGTTTTTCCAAGAGGTGAGTATTTATTTACATTCCCCACTCTCTCCCTGATTTCCTTATTTTTTCAATAACAATTTTATAGACATTTTCAAACAATATAACAGTTAGAAGACATGTACAAAGACTAAAGGAATAAAAACAACAGCTACAAAAAACAAACCAAAACAGACAATACAATTAAAACCAGAAAAGGCAAATGAAGTAGGACATAAAATATCCCATTTCCTCATCATGCTCACTTCAAGGTTTTATTAACCTGCCAGAGTCCATTAAATTTAAATCCAGCCTCAGCCTGAATAGGAATGTCCAGTGCCCGTATTCAGTCCAGAGGGTTTCCAATTCAGGTAAGAGAATCCTTTTGACAATAAATCTAGATTCTCCAAGGGGAGGTAGTCCATGAGTGGTTGCCAAGTGATCAAGAAGGTCCATTGCCCTTCAGCACTGCACTAATCCTCTCATGTGGAAGTACAGAAAAAATCTCTTTGTACCACATAGTAACAGTGGGAGGTTTGCTCTCCCTGATTTCTGACTCTATCCACTCTACTATCTTTACAATAAAGGCACAAAACACCCAAAAATAAATCTTTAAGAAGAAGAAATAAAAAAGCATTGAATTGATCATTTACCACAAACGTATCTGTCAATCAATCCATCAAAATATACAGCTACATATGACGGTACTTTGTCTCCCTGAAGAGGTCCGATATTCCCATGCTGAATGTGATAAGCAGATGCAATTTCAATGAATATATATAATTTGATAAGGCTTTTTTTTTTTTTTTTTTTTACAACAAAGGAATTTATCTTTCATTTACAATAGTACACTTTGTCATGTTTTTTTACGAAGGACTTTTTGATCCAGTAGATGTCGCTCCAGCTTGATACCAAAACAAACTGATTGGCCACACCATCGCCATACTGAAGCCATCGCTCTCCTCCAGTGACGCACCTCAAACCCCTCTCCCCTTGCGTTTGCACGAAGGACAATCTTGTTCTTGGCCCAAACTGCAATTCCCTGTGGCCTAAAATGTTGTGTTAGCAGTCTAATGTTAGCACACTTTGGTAAGCTAGTAGCTTCACATTGTATGTAAATTTACACAAATTGGCTGTGATTTAAAAACGCTTACATGACATTAAAATAAGAAGGGAGTATTTTATTCTTATTTTCTCTAAATAGCTTTTATCCACAAGGGGAGGAGCCAACCGTCCTGTCCATTTAAACCTAATGTACTGTTAATACAGCTCCAACGATAACACAGCCAGCGGGACTCACACTCCTCACTCATTGCAGAGAGCCATGACTCAGAGAGACATTAACAGAGGATACACTTCATATCTGCTTTATTTGTGTGTACAATGTTACAAATTCTTCCTTTAATGACCAGTTGATTGCGACCAAACTAATCTTCCCAGATGTCTGCAGCTTCTTTATTCCAAAGATTGCAGGGTTTGAAGGATAGTGCATCATTTTTGGTAATCTATGACACTCTAATATTGGTTCATTAAGTATAAACCTAAAGTCAGCAGCTGGTTAACTTAGCTTTGCCTTAAAGTCTGGCTCTGTCACCAAGTGGATTTTGCAAATGGAGCTGAATGCAAATGAAAGAGACTGCAATCTGACAAGGACTAAACAGCAAACTTGAAAACCCTGAGGATCATAACACAGCAAAGATCTCATTTCATATGTTTAACCCACATTTATGGAAATGGAGAGGTGATTCAAGTATTTTGTATTTCAGACTTTCCTGTCTTGTGTAATTAACAGTAAAACTTTCACTCTCAGAAAACACTTTACCAAGTAAGTGGGACATTATGTAATCAAAGGGGAGTAATTCTGACGCTGAGACTTGTGCTGCAAATATCACAGGAAGAAAAAGCATAGCTATTTAATTAGTGAGCTTTGGAGGTGCCTGTAGACAAGTAGCTGTGCATTAGGGAGACTCAAGATAGCTGTTTTTTCCCCCTTTGTTTCCTGTCTTTACTCGAAGGAGAGCTTAGTGTAACTGACTCTTTGCTGAAGCTTGATATTTCATGGACATGCTCGAGAGTGGTATTGATCCTCCCATCTACAGTTACTCTCTGCAAGGAATAAAAAGAATATCAAACCTTTGAGTGAAGAAAAAAGCAATCTTCCATGTAATGTTATTTTCTGTAATGCAATCTTCTCTTAAGCTACAAGAAAGTTGAGATTTCTAAATGTTTTCTGTTTAGTGTTTTTTTGTGTGTGTTTCAAAAACCAAGGCTCACGTTTAAACTTTATGATATTATCCATAACCTGCTCTGGATGTGTTCAGAAAGGAAAGTGCAACATATCGGGTAAAAAGCCAAGAGTTGGAAGCATGGAAATGAGTTTCTTTCACTGCTGGTGATAAACTAACAAATCAATAAAATGTTTGCTGGTTTACTAAAAAAAGGACTTTTGTAACTTTGTATTCAAAAGACTCTTATTCTGCAGAAATGTATTTTTTTCCCTGAAACATGTAGAACTCCAACAAAAGTAAAATGATTTATTCATGTCTTGATAGCTCTGGGTGTTATTTTATTTCTAACTTTCAACCAGATCACAACAGGGGTTTGCTAACAGTTTTACTGTCTTTGACACTCTCTTTAACTACGTTATGAATGTTTTTTTTCCTCAAAGATAAGCATTCTCTACCCACCTCGGGGAAGTTCTGCAGTGCAAAGGCTTTGGTCATGTTGTGGAGCTCGGTGCAGCTCATGGCTTCAGCCATAGCCAGCACTCCCCCAGTCAATAAACCAGGTCAGAGACAGACAGAGAAAAAACAAGAGAGAGACACATATTTAGGCAGAGACCGAACACCATTCAGGCAACAATAAGAAGATCACAGATGAATAAAAGCTGGAACAGGCAGAAATATCAGCTGAAGGTGGCACAGACTCTCAGTCTAACAGGGCATTGGTCTGAGACAAAATGTATAATAACTCAAAACAGCTCAGAGGACAAACAACAGGGGGAATCGATCATTCACAGCCCAGGCATGAGGTGCTGGATGTCAGGGCGAGGATTTGGGATCAGCTGGGCCACTTTAAAGAAGTCCTGTCAGTCTACTAAACACATACACACGCACACACACTACATCATACTGCCCTGACGCCAAGCCAGCAGGGATGCTCTATGCGCTCTTGTTATAATACAGCAATTTAAGGATCTCTTATCTGTGATCGTTTATTTTTTGTTTACACAGAACACCATTTATAAGAGAGGGAAATGTTTTGGTTGTGTAGCACACATGCACACGCACACACAAACACACAAGCGCACACACACACACACACACACACACACACACACACACACACACACACACACACACACACACACACACACACACACACACACACACACACACACACACACACACACACACACACACACACACACACACACACACACACACACACACGTAGGCCAAAACCAGAACAACAGCAGCACCAGATACTTTTATCAGTGAATACAGAGGGCCTGATTCAGAAAGAATGGATCGCTGCGGCTAATGGCTTCAAATAGTGTGCCTCATTTGCTCTCGCTTTCCGCACTAATGATATTCAGAGGCAAACATGCACATAGAGTCATCCTGCTCAGTAGAGTTTGCTCTTGTTTTGCGTCTGAATGTTGAGAGAAGCTATCAGCACCTTCACCTTCAAGCAAGGACAACTGGAAGAAAAATATATTAAACACTCACATCCTCGTCATGTGCAATGGCTCCAGACTGTCTCCACACATGTGGATGAAGGGTGGAGTCCTGACAGAACCGTACTGATTAAACCCTGGTTATAACTTCCCCAAATGATTGCCTGATGGCTCATTAAATATGTGCAAACAGCACCGGTGCATAATACAAATTTCCAGGTGATGGTAAATTCAAAGCTTTTTTCAAAGGCAACTGGAGTGGTTGAAGATTTTGATAGTTGTGGTTTGTTTATATATTCAGTATTGTTAACGTTGAATATAATTTGTTAACTTTCTGGGACAAACGGGAGGCTGAGGTAAGATGTGGCTGCAGGGTGCAGATTGATTGATATATTTCTCAGGAATTCATTTTGCTTACAGAAAGACGACCATTCTGTGCAGTCAGAACTGCATTTGATCACTTAGTGGCTTAGCAACAACCACTATACTGCTATAGGAAAAGTGTCTAGTTTGCCTATAAATGCCCCAGCACTGTACACATGGTTATAGATGCTGCATGTAGCAGAAAAGATTGCCTAGGAATATCTGATGTGCATCCAAGCTTGCTGATGGAGGCAAAAACAACTGTACACACTCAAAGCTGCTCATACCTAGGAAGGACTCTACAGAAGGTGTTGAACTGGAACTTGTTGGCGGCTTCTAGGAGCGTCTAAGCGTCGGCCGAGTCGATGACCAGCGATCCCGTATAGATAAACTCAATCAGCATCTCCAGCATGTCGGTGCTGATGTTGCTCATATTCAGTTCCAGCATCTCCCCACTCCGCGTCTACCCCTGACAACCTGATTAACCAATCAAGGCAGAGAGAGGCGAGTTAAGGCTAATCTAAGAGGAAAAGCTTGAAAACAAAGGGAAAAGAGAGAAGAGGGGGATACAGAGACAACACCAGCCTTTAAAACACAACTAGGGCAGCAGGCAAATGTGGAGACAATGAGAGAATCATTACACATGAGGAACTTAAATTCAAAACAGCGACTTTTGGATGGTTTCTATTTTTCTACGGGACGAGTACAATACGACTATGTTGCTGCATCTGAAACAAAAAGTCCTCTCGGAACAAAGATTTAACAAACGTTTTCATGAATGCATAGTTTCAGAGGTGGACATGAATACATGGAAGGGTGTATACAAGATAACAGACAGAAAACAGAGAGAAAGAAACAGACAGACATTTGACTGAATGTAAAGGACGCTGGTAAAAGCATGTCATACTCTCTCTTCCTGTAAGTGTACACCGCTGCTCTGTGTGTGTGTGCGTGTTGGATATCAGATGAGAGTAGTCACGCAGGCTGGTGTGGTGTAAGAGGTGCCAGGGAGTGCTTGTATTAGCAAATTAAATAGAATGTGATCCCTTCATAATGCAGAGCCTGAGATGTGCACGGGGGGGTTGAGGGTCTGAATTCATGGGATCAAACGTCAGGGTTTAGTTCACATACAGGTATGAGGGAGTTGAATAACAGCTCACCACCTGTGTTTAATGTCCCATGTGAAACAATAATCCACTCAAGGGCAAAAGAAATTGAATAAAAGCTCTGCCGAACGCGTTCCCCCATCTCTTTTCCTGTGGCTATGGACATCAATAATATGAAAAGCAGCCTCCATGAAGATGGATGGAGGCTGTTTGCTTCTGTCACTCATGTTAGTGCAAAGTATACAGCTCTGTCTCTTTGTGTGTGAGTGTTCATTTTGTGTGTCTTATCCTTTTCTGTTATTTGGATTTGAAGTCACGACAAGCAGCCAGCATTAAATAAGACAAAGACAGCAAAACAAACAAGCTGAGACAGGTGGGAGTAATGGTCAGAGTGACGATAAGGGGAGTGAGGTGGTGGGGGGGCGGTTTGAATGGGGAAGGATGAGGAGGAAGCAGAAAAGGAAGAGAGGCAGGGTGAGACGGTTTCTTCCACAGTGAGCCACCAGCCATCCTTCTGAGGGACGGGTTGTGTTGTGATGATCCCTGCTGCAACACTCATCACCAGCCTGTAGTGTTTGAACGGAGACATTATTTTGACAACACGTTCGGAAAGTCGGAGGGAAGACGGACATCTGAAATTAAAATAAAGGTGATGGTGTATTTCTCTTGATGAACTTTGGCTGGAAAAAACAAGAAAGTTACTCTTTTTCCTCTTGCCAAGTAAAAAAATGAAAACACAAAGTGTTGTAGAGAGAAATGGAAGGAGAACGTGATTCAGGGTTAAAGTGATGGAGGGAGAAAAGAGTGGGAGTAAAAAAAAAGGAACTAAACATAAAAGAAGAGCAAGAAGATCTTGATATATTTGAGGAATGTGAACCAGCTCAAGTGGTAGTTTGTTTTGTCTGAAAACTGCTGTTCAGGAAATGATTTTTTTATGAGCTTCTAAAAAGAGGTGGATATTTATGCTGCAGAGATGAATTTAAGTAGTGAGAGAGGAAGTCAGGGAGGAGAGGAAGGCGAAGGGGGGGCACACTCTGGAAAATAAATTTGTGAAAAATACACCACACACACACTTCTTTATATATCATCCTTAAAAGAGCATATTTTCAGCAAATGCATTCAGCTTGTTTCTCAACGACCATCTATTCTGTGGAAGTGCTCACATTGTCGAGATAAGGTAGAAGATTACTCATGTACAAAGTTGACACTGTCTGTTTCCATGCTCTCCTATCCTCATTTGACCTCACGCAGGTCCCAGCTCCTCCTACCCACAAAGCTGGCAACACTCTTGATTTAATTCTGACTTGGAACTGCTCAACAGCAAACCTGACTGTCACCCCTCTGCATCTATCAGACCACTTCTTTATTCAATTCATAATCTCCTTGCTGGAACATGTTTTGATGTCATACCATCAAAACATGCAATCGCTCAAGCCAGCTCAGCTGTCTAACGAGTTAATGGCTGCCATGCCTGCCCGTAAGGTCTTTACCGCACTCTCTACAGACGAGGCTACAGACATACTCTGCTCCACACTAGCCTCATCTCTGAACAAGCTCTGCCCCCTGGTGTCCAAACCTGCTCGCAAAACCCACCCTAGTCCATGGCTCACTGAAGTCATAAGAGAGCAAAGAGCAGGGCTGAGGTCAGCAGAGAGAAAATGGCAAAATTCCAAACAGTAAGCTGACCTCAATGACTTGTCTAGTTGAGGCAAAGACTTGTCTCATTCTCCTCCAGCCTGAAAACGGCCAAGACAACATATTATCAGAACAAGATATGAAATGCCACAGATACAAGAAAAATGTTTTCTGCTTTTAGCTCACTGCTTCAACCACCTCCTCCTCCACCCTCCGATCTGTTCTCACCAGACATGTTTGCCTCGTATTTTACTGAAAAAGTTGCAACCATCAGTAACCAGTTTTCTGAGCCTGACCAACTCAGCCCAAAGGCACCAACCCAAAAGTGCGGACGAAGTCTCTAAGCTTGTGCAAGACTATCGGCCCACCACCTGTCCTCTGGACCCAATACCATCAAGCCTCCTGCAGACAATTTCCTCTCCGCTTAATGCTGCACTTAAGCATATCATCAACTCCTCTCTGTCAACGGGTGTGTTCCCCACCGCATTCAAGCAAGGTCACCCCTCTGCTTAAAAAAACCCACACTAAACCCAGCCCAGGTTGAAAACTACAGACCGGTTTCTCTTCTGCCCTTTCTGTCAAAAATACTTGAACGCACAGTCTTTAAGCAAGTCTCTGAGTTCCTGTCCAGAAACGATCTGTTTGACCCAAATCAGTCAGGCTTTAAGCAGGGCCACTCTACTGAAACTGCACTACTGTCAGTAACAGAATCGCTACGAGCTGCCAGAGCTGCGGGTCAGTCCTCAGTTCTATTACTGCTAGACCTCTCTGCTGCCTTTGACACAGTCAACCATCAAATCCTCCTATCCACGCTCTCTGAATTTGGCATCTCAGGATCTGCCCTCTGCTGGTTCGTGTCCTACCTCTCTGGGCGATCCTTGGAAGGGAGTGTCCAAAGCGCACAGCTTATCCACAGGGGTACCTCAAGGGTCAGTGCTTGGTCCCCTTCTCTTCTCCATATACACAAGCTCACTTGGTTCAATAATCCGCTCGCATGGCTTCTCATACCACTGCTATGCTGACGATACCCAGCTCTTCCTGTCATTCCCGCCAGACGATGTTGCAGTCTCAGCAAGAATCTCGTCATGCCTTGCTGATAGCTCTAAATGGATGAAAGAACGCCACCTTCAACTCAATCTTTCAAAGACTGAGCTCCTTTTCATCCCAGCCAGTCCCTCTATGCAACCACAGATCTATATCCAGCTTGGAACAACCAAACTCATGCCCACAAAGTCTGCCTGGAACCTGGGTAGCCTCGATTGCCTGGTCATGTCGATTTGCCCTGTACAGCATCAGGAAGATCAGACCTTACCTGTCAGAACATGCTAAACACAGCTCCTGGTACAGGCTCTTGTGATATCACGCATCGACTATTGCAACTCTCTACTGGCAGGTCTTCCTACATGCACTATCAAACCCCTGCAGATGATACAAAATGCAGCAGCACAACTGGTCTTCAACCTTCCTAAAAGAGCACATGTCACTCCGCTGTTCATCTCCTTACACTGGCTCCCAGTTACTGCTCACATCAAATTTAAAACTCTGCTGCTCGCTTAGAAAACAGCTACAAAAACGGCTCCTACTTACTTTAACTCTCTCATCCAGGTCTACACTCCCTCCCACCCACTACGCTCTGCCAATGAAAGGTGTCTGATCCAACCTTCACAACAGGGTCCTAAGACGCTGACTAGACTCTTCTCCTCTGTTGCCCCCCGTGGTGGAATGAACTTCCAAACTACATTCAATCTGCAGAGTCCCTCTACACCTTTAAGAAAAAGCTGAAGACCCTACTCTTTCATGAATACCTACTAACTTAACTTAATGATGATGGTCTCGATATTATTGATGATGATGATGATGATGGTAATGACGATGGTCTTTGTTTGATAACGATGACTTATAAGATGGTTTCTATACTGATTAGAGCTCTCAAGAACTGCCGTCAATGTTGTGCTTTGCCTCTGTGCAATGCCTGTCAGCACCTGTGTGTCCAATCAGACTCAAAGCTGATCGTTTGCGCTTACTGACATTGTTCCCTTTTTTCTAGATCCTTGCTTGTGTTGTACTTACTCTCTGATGTACGTCGCTTTGGATAAAAGTGTCTGCTAAGTGAATTGTAGAATTTCCTATTTCAATATGTTACATGCCAAAGATTTATATTATCGAAGATTCAATGTAAAAAAGAACTGCCAATGTTATGATAAATCAAAGTACTTTAGAGTTAATTAACCAATTAATGAGAATTTTCTCTATAAAGCTGTGAAATTAAAGAAGAAAAATCTGACATTTTAGCAGCAGCAGGATGAGGATGAGCTATATCACATTCAGCTGCTCCTTTGGGGACCCTGCTATATTTCAGGGGCCCTGTCTTTACACATCAATGATCTGATTTTGTGACCGATAAGAGGCTCACACAAGACAATCTGATGGACAGGTTGACCAGCATGGGGGCTTCAGTTCCCTCCAAAGTCACTTCAGTCTCTAAGGCAGCTGCTTTGTTATTGTCAAGGTCAAAGGAGGAGTCTCGTTTTTTTATTCAGAGTGGAGCTGTCAGGGAGATGAGCGGTCCTTGTACAGACGAGGCTCTGGCTTTTCTACCTCTGTTCTATTTCTACCCATCCTGACTTCGTTCACATTCAGCAGTACCAGTGTGAGTTTAGCAGCTGATAAGCAGCTCTCGGTGAGCTGCACAGTGGAGGCAGCATGGCTGCAGGGCTAAAGTGACAAACATCCCTGAGGCATTACGGCTACAACCCGACTGTGTGTCTTTCTTTTTGCCTTTGTCCTTCCTGACTTGATTCCTCGCCATGCAAATTAGAACAAACACTTAATCTGTGAAACAAAAGTGCACAAACTCAACAAAGGTTGAAAAAAGACTTTTGGTCCAGGAGAATCTCAATCAAGCCAAAAACACCTGCAGGGATTTAAAGGTCCCATATTATGCTTTTTTCTGGTTTTATATGCTCTTTAGTGTGTTTTCCAAGTGTTCTGTGCATGTTTAGGCACATCTATTTGCAAAAATTCAAAGTCCGCGGAAACGCAGCTTCTCCTCCCTCCTCCTGTTAGCTGTAGCATTAGCCGCATGCAACGCTCGGTTCTAGCTCGATATGCCGTAGCCTGCTGTAGCACAGTAGTGCTAAGGTGCTAATGTTTATGCTACCCTCGGACGGAGCCAGTGGCTTCATTCCCAATATGGTAAAAGAGGTGGGACATTTCCGAGAACCGAGCGACTGAACAATTATGGCAGAGTCGACAGGCCGACCAATCAGATCAGACTTGGCACACGTGGGGACTCTGAACGTGGGCACTTCAGAGCCTTAGAGAGAGAGTCAGAAGCGAGCCGGTGCATGGAGCGGCAGTACATGAAAACAGACACTTTTTTTGAAGTTTAGCTATTGTGAACATACTTTAGTAGGTCCATAGATTAAATATATGAACCCCAAAAAGGGCATAATATGGGCTCTTTAAAGTAAGGATGCTGACATGAGGGAATTAGGGCATTACCTCTCGGAAACATGGGAAATAAACACAAGACTTAGTTTTGCTTTGAGACTCAAGACAGTCATACTCACACACTCAAAAGGCTGACATACACAAACATGCATGGAAACACGCACCCACTGAAAAAAATAAAAGCTTGGAGACATGCAAATATTGAGCATGAAAAGCAGAATACTGGGGGAATACTTCATCCATCCATTATCTATACAGCTTTGGGCTGGAGCCGATTCAAGCTGTCATTGGGCATGAAGCAAGGTACAATGACGAGTCACAAATAACCCTAACAAGCATGTCTTTGCATTGTGGACGGAAGCGAGAGAGAACCCACGCAAGAACAGGGAGAACATGCAAACTCCAAACAGAGAGGCTCATGTCCAAATGGGATTCAAACCAGGAACCTCCTGTACCTGCGAAGGTACTAATCACTGCACCATCTTGTCTAAATCAAGTAAAAATTGTGTGGGTGGTTACAAACTGTGATGGTGGAGCTTCAGTCAGCGGTTTGAGATGTGTTGTTACAGTCCTTTGTTTATGACTTTCAAATATATTCTTTATACATATTTATCATCATAACAAAAGGGAAGTGGTCATAAATCAAATACCTGCAGAGCCCACTTATTGGAAAATCTAGAGGGGTAAAAAATTAAGAAATCCCAGTGATCTGTCTTCTTGCTCTGTGCTCCCTTTAAAGGTAAGGGTAATGGATTTTGGGTTAGGACGTTTGTGCATTACATCCTTCAGATATCATGGGGTATAAAAAGCAAGCTTAATGAACAACTGCAGGGGATACTACTGGTGACTGTTAGCACTGCTGGAGCTCACTGAAGAGAGGAATATTGCCCCAAAAAACAAAAAATGTCTCAGACTAATTTTCATAATGACTTCGCCATTTCATGCTCATTAATTTCAGCTCTTTGCCAATTAAACCTCCAAACTTTACAAGTGAGTCAAAGGGTTGGTGTGTGTGTGTGTGTGTGTGTGTGTGTGTGTGTGTGTGTGTGTGTGTGTGTGTGTGTGTGTGTGTGTGTGTGTGTGTGTGTGTGTGTGCATACATGGGGCAGATGACAGGAGGGAAGGGGGTGGGGGGGGGAATGACATCTTAACTTTCTCTGTGACTAATGGCAGTCTGCCTGGATTGTTCACCGGAGAATTATGACATTCCTCCCATAGGGAAAGAGTCATACTGCCATACTCACACACAGCTAGAAACACTTTAAAGGCTGACAGACACACACTTACATGCAAACAAGTATCCACTAGTTTATATACACAATGACAATGGTGTTACAGCACCATGTTAGGCCTGCTCTTCCTGTAGTGTTGTGTCGGAGGCTCTTGTTTCTCTGAGTCTTAATGAGGCACCGTGAGGGGAAGCTGAGAGGGAGAATCAGCAGGTGAAGGGGAACTTGTTCTGCAGCCTCAGAAGGGAGAACCAACACTTTAACTCTGTTAATCTGCTCACAATAACGTACCCCGAGAGATTCAAATAGAGAGCTACAGACACAATAATGTAGATGATTTTAGAGGGAGCCAGCCTCTTTGAGTTTTTGAATAAACAGGTTTTATAGAGGCTGCAGGGTAAACATGTATTTTGCACAGAGTAGAGTCTGTGTTAACGTCACATATAACCTGCTGGGAGATGATGAGAATGTGATACATGATGATTAGATAAAAAAGGGTGGACGATCCTCTCTGGATCATCACAAAATGATTATTTGTATTAATTAAAAATGATCCTGACTCTACTTTTATAACTCTTGGCAAATTCTGTTTCTCAACAAGGAAGGTGAGCATTTTTAAGAGTATAATAATTTACCTTTAAATGTTGGAAACAGTGATCAGTGTTGTTATATCTGTGACGCCCAATGAAGCTGAAATAAAAGGAGTCTGTCTTTGTCATCCAGTCAGAATTGAGTATGAATCACGTCAGGCTCAAAGCAGAGATTTAATTAACCTAGAATAACACTCAGCCCTCTATAGTATTTGGCTGGATATTATACTCTCATTAAGCGCCTTAATTCTCCTGACTGACACTGAGAGCTCAGCTCTGTATTCATTACGCAGATGAAATTATACAGAATAAAGACTCATGACAAATAAGGTGCAACTCAGAGGCTCACTTTGATGAAAGTCTTTTAAATTAGAGTTGCATCCTTCAGAGTTTTATTAAACATGCTCAGAGGTGTCAAAAGTATTCACATTCGTTACTCAGATAGAAGTATAGATACTAGGGTTTAAAAAGATGTCTTTAGAAGTTGAAGTATCAACTCAAGCTTTTTACTCAAGTAAAAGTGTAAAAGTACTGGTTTCAAAACTACTTAAAGTATAAAAGTAGAAGTAATGTAAGGGGAAAAAAATGCAATTAAGGACAAAAGCTTAGGCTGCGCCGCAGGGGCCTATAGTGCACTACCCCACCTCCCCAAAAAAACATTTTTCTAAAGGCCATAATCACTATAATGTTATATTAAAATGTTAATGTTGAAAAATTTAGGATGCACCTGTTTCAACCGCATTTATGCCCATTGAAAATGAACACATTTTAGTACAATGCAAATACATTACAGAACTATATATGTGTACTACTGAGCATTAACATGTGTTTCATGGAGAGGAAGATATGACGACTAGTTGCCTATAAGTATTGTAATGGTGCAAACAGTCAAACTTCAGAGGCATGTTATCAATAGCCTTTATTGGAATGTAAATGTACATCCAAGCTTAGCTGCAGGAATCTGTGAGGGCAACGGATGTAAGATAACAAAAGTGGACAAGAAAATTGGTGTACCCAGGGCAGGCTTATTAACAATTACCCTTGTATGGTTGTCTCTGCCACAGACATCTTCGTACTAGGCTACATACGTCTGCTATTTCCTTGCGGGAGTGTGGTGTGATTTGTGTCGTGTGCAGGTGCGATGGATCGCGTACAAACCAATAGGGTGTCGGAATGGTATATGTTTATACTTCTCATCCAACCACAATCAAATTCACTCATATCCGGATGGCGCAAACGAAATAGGAGTAACGAGGCTATTCTAATTTCTAATTGTGTGAAAATGTGAGATGTACGTACACATGCAAACACAAAGGCTGGTGTTTTTCTTTCATTAATCTCTCTCTCTTTCTCTCTCTCTCTCTCTCTCTCTCTCTCCCCCCACCTCTGCTGTCTGTCAGTCGACCAGATATCTGATTATTGTGTGAATATGGACTGTGAATAGTGAAACCACACAGTAAGTTCGCATTGAAGATTCTCCACAGACCGATATGGCTCTCACCTCCAATCAGCCGCAGTGTGTATCACCCTTTTGACCCAAGAATAGAGAAAGTGAGAGGAGGAGACAAAGAACTCGACCTGTCAGCAAACAATGGCCGCCTCACTTGTAGCCATACAGACACACCTAAATGCCTGATGGAAAAGATAATCATGGCCCCCCAGAACTCCTCATCAACACCAGGGACCATGAAACTGCACATGCTATCGCAGCTTATAGGCATTGAGTATGTAAGTGAAGCATGGTGAACTCTGATAGGTTACTGGGAACCACACCGAGGACCCCATTGGCCCCAGCGCTCAGATGTTTTACATTAGCGTTACTAGGCTGGAGCAGAAGAGTCGGCCCCATTTTCATTCTCCCTGTGTGCTGTGTCGACCAATCAGGAAGAGCCAGCTCAGGCCCTCATTACAATAGTGACAGCTGAGAGGCAGGAAACTACGCTAACATATTTTTATACTGTGAATGCCATTTTTTTCTTGTATATAAGAATCCGTACAACTTCATCGATGTGAACTCTTCTCAAAAGGTTTTTCTTTAAAAGTGTTGAGATGTCAGATTTTTTATAGCCCATGATGTCCCGTTGAACTCAGCTGTGCTCTGACTATAAGATGTAGTAAGTCCTCTCGCTGAGCTGTGATTGGCTGCTGTAGGAGGGCGAGGCTGCACACCATGTGCCTCTGTGAACCCACCATTTATATTTACGGCAAAGTATACATTTAAGAAAAAGCCTCATTAGTGATAATAAATTCTATTTTTTCTTTAGAAATGTCTTTGTGTCAGAAAAAAAAAACACATTGTACAAGGCACAGCTGTTGTTATGTGATATTTTCAGGTTATAAACCACGAGAAGATTTCTTTAAATGTTCCCTTGATGATGAAATATCTAAATGTAAGTTCAATATAAAGACAACCAACTGTCAAGTGTACAAAGACATTTTAGGCAGGACAATGGATTTTGTTTCCATATTTAATTTTAAATAAGAAAATGTAAATAAGAATTTATTGAGACTGCTACAACATTGATTTAAATAACCAACGTGTAATCAACAACAACAACAACAATGAATACATGAATAAAAAGGAGCTCTACGCTTGTTGTTTATTTGATCTTCTTTACTGTTTAACTAGTTTCTTTATTGATTTTGAACATTTTGTTTCTTCACAACGGTAATGTTTTAGTGTCAAAGATGCTTTATAAATAATGTTGAGTGAGTCAGATATGGTGGAGAAGAAGGCCAAGCTATGGGACCTTTACCACAAGCAAACATCCAATCCTCCACACTCTGATGTCGAGCAGCAGAAAGGACACTGATGTCATCTTTACTCTGACCTTTTTATTCTCTTTTTAACGTTCAACAATCATTTCTCACGTTCACAGTTTAATGACGCAGAACAAAACATGTCAGCTGATCAATAACTCCATGAACAAGCCTGACACAAAGATTGTTTCAAACTGGAACAAAGACTTCAAGAACACACCTTTACTGAAGTACTGTAAAGTTGTTTTATCACTCTATATAAAAACGAGAATATAGATACCAGATGATGAAGCGATAAAACTGATTTAATGCTTTGTGCAGTAACGGAAATATATTTTGATTTGATTTTGGTTAATAACATTTTTGGTAAATCATATTTTAAATAATGAAAAAGTGGTTATTCAATATGAATACAATATATTTATAACCCAATTTAAACCACATCATAAATAATATTAATTAAAATCAGAGTACTTTTAAGGGCTGTCATTTATAATCAATGTGTTTGTAGTTCATCATTATTTTTGAACAATTGACATGAGTCTCATCGAGGTTTTCAAGTTTCTGTGAGAATCAGTGATTATAGAATTGTTTGGATAGTCTAAGAAAACGACGTAGGGCAGGTTTATGGAAATAACAAAAAAAATTTTTTTATAACATTTAATTTGTATGTTTACACTTGCCCGAGGCCTCATCTAGTGTAATTAAAATCTCATAAGGAAAGGAAACAACTTGAAAATGAACAGTATACTGTTGCCCAGCTAAGCGTAGAATCAAAATGATAATAAAACAAAAATAATAATAATAATAATAATTATTATTATTATAATTATATGTTCAATATAATTTCATACCAAGAATACTTATATTGTTTTTTTTTATTCTGCAATTTTTAAGAAAAAATATTATGAGCACGAGATTATTTTGTTTTTATTTAGTAAAATTACATCAAGTAGTTTTCTTTTATTGTCTTAAATGTTGCAGTTCTCTTTTGTAAATGCTTCAATCAATCTTTCAGTCTTTTTCTAATTAATGTTTTTTTTAGATTTCCAAAAGAAGAAGAGAAGAGGTAACATGTTAGATTTCGACCTTTAATTCAAAACAATAAAATACTAATGATAAAATACAACACTTTAATGACAGTATATTCATTTAGGTTATCAATTAATTAGAAGTTTGATTTGTTTTCTACATTTGAAAATGTATTCCCAAATGACATTACCATATTTAAGGTAAAACAGACAGTATCTAAAAGGATGGTTACAGCAAGCTATAAAATGACACTGATGTGATTAGTGTTTCTAAAAAATGTAGCCAGCAGGCCTTTAGTCTTTACAAGGAACCTCAAATACAACATTAGTTTTGACCATTTCCAGCTCAGGTCAGTTCATGTAAAAAGCTACAGTGAATACATTTCCGGCTTTTAAACCATCAGGCCTCTCACCTCGTCCTCACCTGCTGAACAAATGATGCTTTGATAGAAAAATGACTGATCTGTTATTCAATCTAGCCTTGATTTATTTCGAATTGAAACTATTCCAAAACGTGTGTGAGACATACCTCTAACAATCACAGCGTTATTCATACCTGCAGACGTCTCAACAGTCTGAGTCTACTCACAGAAAACCAGCTCATCGGGGCACTCCCCCGACTCTCTCTCTCTCTCTTTACTAATTTCAGTCTGTAAGGCAGCAGTTGATCCATACAGCCTTGTATAAATAGTCCATGAAGAGGAGGCTTTATATTCCCCCTGCTTCAATCTGCTCCAGTCTCAGCACTGCTGTCAACCAGCCTGGACTGAGCTGTGAGGGAACAGGGGACAGAGAGAGAGAGAGAGAGAGAGAGAGAGAGAGAGAGAGAGAGAGAGAGAGAGACTTGTGCCCCTTAAAGACACCGTGTGGGCCTTTGTCGCCCTTTGTCGCCTTCTCCAATCAGCATGCAAGAAAAGACCTGGAGGAGCAGAAAGCACAGCTCTGCTCTGTCCTCTCTGCACACTCTGGACCACGGGGCAGCTGTGTATGCAGTATGCAGTATGCACACACAGAGACACACAAGCAAGCAATACAAAAAAAAAAAGGCACCAGCAGAGCAGAGGCAAAGCAAACACAAGAGACAAACACAAATAAATAGAGCTGCAGGAGCGTCTGTTGGCCTGCTGCATCAGGGCGATAGGATGTCATGTGTTCTCTTGTTCTTTATGTTTGTCTCTCTCTGGTCCTGGCGGATTCTGTCGGGTCCTCTTTAGACAGGCAGAGGGGGGACAGAAGGTGATGCTGAGACAAACATCAGACAGGTTTTTACTAAGAGGCTAACAAACGAGCAGCATCGTACCTCAAGCTGCCTGCAGGCACCACAACACAACAATAACAACAACAACAACAACAACATAGGTACTAAAGCAGACTCTTTTTTTTGTTGCAGATAGAAAGCACAAGTATTCTGTATGCATGCACTGAAGGTACAAGTGATGTTGGACACAGGATGATAAACTTTACACTTCTCTCTGCAGTTAAACATTCCACCTCAGATATCTCCTTCATGGCCGACGCAGCGGTTTAAACTATTGTAAGGATTTTCTGCAGCAGACACTGATTCTAAACCTGACAACATATAGGGAAGAGGGCAGATGGGTCCAAGCTTCTTATTTTCCAGTGTGCTTATGTTATCTGAAAAACCACAAAAAAAAAAGGAAGGGATGTGCACTGATGCCAGCAGCATTAAGCACGTTCTTGAAAGCAGAAAATGTCAGGAAAATGTGTCCTTGTGCAGCAACGACTTTTCTGCTGACACTGTAACGATGTTTTCACTGCTCTGCTTTGTTGAATTGTACAGCTCCAGCTGCAGGTATGACTCAGATCAGAATATTTAACGTTTTCTGCAAAGATGGCCGTGAGAACCAACAAGCATTTTACAGCTTATTTTTTTGTGTTTTTGAAGATTTTCTCACTGTTCCTTTTTAATGATATTGGTATGAAACATTTCAATTCACAATGTAATAAAGAACATATTAAAATAATGAAATAAAGAACATATTAAAATAATGAAATAGTGTTAGCTGAGAGCTAAACTTTGAATTAAATTTTTCTGTTATTTAATCATTTAGCAATATCCGTGATGTTTCTTGTGTATTCCTTTCCTCATAAAATAAACCGATTAAAAGATGTGAATCTATTTCGTATCTTTGCAAACAATAGGAGTGAGTCTAACCTACAACACTTACACAAAGGAGAAGCAGCTGCCACAAGAATAACCGGGATCTGACTTCTGCTCTAATACATTCAAATTAAAGATGTAGAGGGGTTCATTTCTGCCTGAAAGCAACCACAACAAAAAAATACATATGCAGCCAGAATGTCTGTTTACTCTTCAAATTAAATTGTTCTGGGACAACCAAAGGCACTTAGAAGTCTTTATTGCGACATAACAACCCAGATTCACTTGAAGCAGATTTGAATAAGAGTGAACGTGGGAATACCTGTCACCTTGCCAGGTCACGTGACAAGAACATCACGTAGACTGAAAATAACCAGCAAAGCATAACAGGAATACTGAAGGAGTCATTTCACCGATGTGGATTTTCATCAAGAGCCGATGGATTGTCATCAAAAATGTGTAACTAGTTTTCTGTGAGTTTGTGTGTCTGTGTGTGTTCGTGGTCCCTTTAAGTGACACATCCTCGACAACGCAGCAATCCTCGTTGGCTTTTTGGACCAGCTCAAAATGTTTAAGTCGAAATAGGGACAACTACTAACAGAATAATCTCGTCTGACTATGTTAACACAAAAACTCTTCCTCAACGGACAAGTGATTTAGAAACAAGAGGTTCATTACCACACTGGCCAGTCATCTTTTAATAAATTATAATTACTCTGATTGAGATACAACACCTTACTGTGGCACTTATTTTTCCATGCAGCAGTCCTTCTAACTTGGTTTAAAAAGCTCCATTTAGAAGCCATTTCTAAAACGTCTTACTTACTACTCTAACACTTAAGGAGTACCAGCTTTCATGCTTAAAAAAAAAAAATGTTTTATTCCACAGGAAGCTCAAGCCTTGAATTTTTAGATCGGCTTATTTGTCAAAGAGTCACGATGCCACTATGGATTTCTGTTTAGAAAAAGTTTGCCTCATTAAATTATAAAAGTGTACTGGGCCTCATCACAGATTTCCAAACACTTAAGCTGAAGCATTATGCAGGACATCATTGCCAAACTCCGCTCGGGGCTCAGTAATTCATTCACCTCGGAACAGGTGACATTGACATTGTGCAGAAGCACAAGAGCACTGATGCATTGAGACACACGCAGCCATGCATATGCAGGAGGGAAACACACACAAATGTACCTACAAATACATACACACTCGACTTTAGGTCAGACAATGTCATGGAAAAATAATGTTGTGTTTATGAGAAGTGGCTGCTGTGTGTAGATAACATACTGTATTGCTTGGAGGGGATTTGATTAGAAGTGAGTGGGTGTGCAACACTTCTCCATCCTCCTGTGTCAAGTTAAAAAAAAAAATCACTGCAAGGCCAGAGTTCTGCCACATAATAATAAACCTTAGTGGATGAACAAGGTTATTGAAGTGAAATTATTCATCTAAGCACAGGTCTTGTGTAAAAGAATGAATGCAACCATTTAGAGATTATAGAATAAATTGTTTATCAATCATACTTGGACTTAGGAAGAGGGAAAACTGATCATCCAGGTTTCTTTTGGAGCATCCGTTTGTTTTTATTCAAAAGCACGGCCAAGACTTGGTCAGCGGAGACGTCTACAGGTTTTTGTCGGGTTTTGCTGGATCACTTCGGCACTCAATGGGAACAAAATCTGACCTTAAGCCTCAACAGCACGACTACAACAAATATCAAACTTGTCTACAGGCTCTCACTCAGGTCAACAGTACAGTCAGGTGAAAACTCAGACTTTGGGTGATGAAATGGCAGACTGCATCTTCTATCTCTCCAGGCAGAGGGAGTAAACCTTAACGTTGTTTAAAAAAAAAAAAAAAAAAAAAGACATGCACACAAGCCTTAACTGAATTATGAATCACACCTGTTGTTATTGTTTAACAGTTTACAGAGGAGTAGGATTCAACCAGGACAGGACACGTAGCTGTTAGGTGGAATTCACAGACATAAGACAGACATTACCAACATGTGATGGTGTTACAGTCTATTTATATTTATTTAGTTTTCAGGTCAGCAAAAAGTATGTCATGGTCTGTACCACTATGAAAGATTTCACATCAAAAGAAAGCTCATTGAAAACGCTAATTTATTTACTGCTTTTCAACTCAGGCTGACAAAGACTGCTGACAAAGACGTCACACCGCAGCCACTTGTGAGTACTCGTTTCAAGTTTTATGGGCCTCTCAACAGCGCCCCAGTGGGCTTCATTTCCTCCAAGTCAGCCTTAAACAGCAGGACAACAACACAAATAAACATCAACATAACTCTGATGTAACCAGTGCAGCTGCTGTGAGATAAATGTCACATCTCCCCCTGAAGACAATGTGTGTTTACTGGGTAACTTTGTGAAAGTCACAGCAGCCCGAGCGGAAAGGTTAGTGGTGGGGTGAGGTTGTTTGTGGGAGTCTTCTCAGCAGACTGCACACCTGAGATGATCTCCTGGAGCCTCAGGTGGAGTCAGGCGAGTAATCTTTGAACTTTTCCTCCTCTCCATTCACTCTCTCTTTCTTCTTCTCTCTCTCTTTTTCTTCAGGGATAGAAAACAATTGATGACACGACTGGACCGCCCCACAGGTTCACACTGTGTCCAGCATGCTCCAAAGCTTTCCGTTTGTGTCCTTGTAAAATTCAAAATACTGGTGAAACTCTTGTGATACACCGTTTTCATCCGGTTTTCCAGCAATAGGCATGAAATAAGAAAACATATCTGCATCTGTGAAAAAAAGTGAGAACAATCCCTCCTGTCGCAGAATTAGAAAAATAATACTCCACAGCTGCAGCCTCTATACTCTCTGATTGTCATTGTGTTATTTCTCACTGCTAAGGAAGACTTTGAGTTTATGAATCTTAGTGTGCACTACTGCATCTCTCTGATTTAACTCAGAGCCACTATCATTTGCCTTAGTCACAAAGCATTTATATATCTTAACATGCTAAGCCTGTTGCTCTGCAATAACTCAGCAGAAAAATGTGTTAGAGAGTGGAAATTCATGCTAATGTCTTGTCTAGTCATTGGTATTTATTAGATTCCCTGCATGCATTTAAAAGTTTCGGGGAAAAGTGAAACTATCCACTCATAAGTGAACACACTGTGAACATTAGCAAGTTAATACCACTGAACTTCTTTATGTTTCTGCTGAGGTGTTGCAGCACATCTGCTGCTGTTTTGGATACCGAGTTCTCTCTGTTTCAATTACACTTCTCATTAGAGAGAAACATCCACTGTTCACTGGCTTCCTGCTAACATCTGCTGTGTTTACACTCGGCCTCACTGATAACGCAATACCACCTATCCCATCGGATAGTCTGTGACATAATAAGCCTGAGATCCAGACACATTTAAGGGGGAACTTTATTTGGCTTTGACACACTGCTTCAACAGAAATGAGGGCAGTGGCAATCATTCAGTGACGTAGCGCTGATCTTTGCTGAATACTCTATGGACCATTCTAACTCAGGGAAACACTGTTTATGGTCATGCATCAGTCTGGGAAATACAAGAGAAGTTTAAAATCAGGGTTACATTTTTTGGGTGGTAATGGTAGTTTGTAACTAAAAGAACATTCGTTTGGTATAGAACAGATAATAAAATACGAGACATTAACATAAAATTGTCACATAAACTGCTGTGCCTTTTCATCGGCACCACCTACACCTTCAAACTATGAAGAGACTGTTTTTGTATTCCTCTGTTTGCAGGTCAACAACATTGAAAGTTCAAACATGTGCAGAAGAAGACAAAATACTTTTGATGAATGAAGAAAAAAAAGTATCCATCACAACTTTTGAAAGATGTACCTGGCGCTTTGAGCGTCCATGCGTTTAATCCCCTCTAGCAGATGATTGAAATATAAAGATAGATTTGACAAGAACAGCGAGGAAGGAGGATACATTAGATGGGGGGAAAAAGAAAGAGGAGAAAAGCGGAAGCTATAAGACGGTGTGGGTAGCAGGTGGATGCCAGCATGGTGGGGGGCCCGGAGAATAAGCCCAGCAGGGGAGGGAATGAAAGAGACAGATAATTGCAGTGAGGGAGGAGGACAGGTGGAGAGAAGGGAGGAAGGTTGAGTATAGGTTGGAGGGAGGTGTGGATGTGTAGGGTGGCAATCTTGGCAAGCTTCTCCTCAGCTGCACCACTTCTGCGAGTCTGCATATAGAAGGAGAGGCTGTCAGGCTCCCAGTCCTGGAAAGAAGTGGAATAGCTTTTCTTCCTTTGCTTATGAGACACTGTGGCTGCTCACCTCCAGCTTTCTCTCCTCCTCTCTTTTTTTCTTTCCTCTCTCCAGAGACGCAGAGCTTTACAAAAAATCTGAAGACATCTCCAAGGACGCCATTCTCAGTACACTTTAAGAGATGATCTCAGTAAAGATGTTCAGCTACATCTGCACCCTCTCTGCTGTTCTCAAATGATATGTTTAAATCAACATCATTAACATGGAGCCCCTGGACACATCACTATACGGGACTGCACAAAGTCATTTAAAGAGAATTACCTGCACAGTGAGTCCACAGTGATTGGAATAAATTTCAACCTCATGAATTATTTGCGAACATCCACAGCTCTTGTGAATTCCATTTTAGCTCTCAATAGAAAGCTACCGGGAGTTAAAGAAGAGATCCATGCATTTTTTATTCCAAGTTAAGCCTGTTTTGGAAGGATAATATGCCGAGTTCTGCTTCATTAATCCTGATCTGGTTGGCTTTAAGATAATCGCTAACACAACATCACAGAGATTTTCATTCATTTAAAACTGCTTATTCTGCAGATGCTGATCCCAGTCAGTGTACTGGAAATTTACATTTTTACATCTTGTACAACTGATTAAGAAATGCATTTTTCATCTTTAAATGTGGACTTTAGTGTGGTTTGCAGTGGGGGGGAGTAGTGGAGATCTTCTGCACTCTAACAAGTGAAGGAGAGACAGAGAGAGGGGAGGGCTGAATAAGCATCCTCGCTGTGGTTTGTGGTCTCAGTGAAACTATCACCAACTAGCTGCTTCTTTAAATGGTTTAAATTTCATGCTGGCAGTTTATTCTTTATATTTGCATTACTTCTAATTCTTATAAAGCTGCATTTTTTTTTTACTGTAGCTACTTTAGATTTGACATTAGAAATATCCAAACTGTGCAAAATCTCTAAAAATAGAAAAGTAGATTTTGAATACAGTAACATCATAAACAAATTAACCCAGTAAAATAGCAAGCTGATTCCTAAAATATCACGATGTGTGATAAGTGTCAAGAAAAGAAAAGAGGAGGGGCGCTGGTGGCGCAGTGGTTAGTGCGTGTACCCCATGTGTGGAGGTTTTGCTCCTCTAAGCGGGCGACATAGGTTCAAATCTGACCTGTGGCTCCTTTCCCGCATGTCATTTCTCTCTCTCCCTGATTTGCAACTCTATCCACTGTCCTATCTCTCCATTAAAGGCACAAAAAGCCCAAAAAGAAATCTTTAAAAAGAAAAGAAAAGAGGCAGATATCAAACTTGAATAAGCAGCATCAGCACACTCACAGGTCAACCTTGTAAACAATCACTATCTTATAGTTTTCTTTCTTAGAGGTTAAATCATGACAAACATCTACAAAAAAAAACAAAAAAAAAACTAACACGTTAACAAACGTGAACACATAATTGAAATCTTATCGGGTCTAGAGCTTGAGTAAGGCCGATTAAGCCGATGAAATGCTGGCAGCAGAGGAAAGGTGAGCCGGCTCTGGATGTGAGGCCGTGCTGGCCTCACCATAACAAACTAGCACACTGAGCTTAACTCGGAGAGGCATCTTAATCACATTCACGAGCAGCTCCGGTGCTGCCTGCTGCCCGATTATGGCTGATGTGAGCCGACTGAAGGATGATGACACTTCCTGTGCAGAGGGGAGCAGGCTGGATATCGCTGAATGTGTGTGACGGTGGATGTCTACTCGTACTTCTCACTTTAAACAGTGTGTAAAAATGTGTGATTGTGTTTTGTTTATGTGTGCATAATGTGCACATCTAGCAGCGTGCACATGCGAGAAAAGAGGGAAATGGACCAGTAAAGGCCGGTGAGGTGGAAGGAAGCGTTAAAAATGATGCTTTGACATGAGAAGAGAGGGACGAGGAGAAGATGCAGATCTGTGTGTGTTTTTCCAGAATTGTATCCCAACAAAATATCATCAGCACATTCAGAACATGCCCTTCATTGCTTCTTATTTTAACACTTTTACAAACAAAAACAACATTTCTTTCAGAGTCACAGGGAGCAGCACAACAACAACAAAATCAACAGGGCTACCACAACAGTCCTCTCAGCTCTCAGTTCATGCCATGATAAAAAAAAAAACTCAAAAACAACATTTGGGATGCTTTTACAGGAAACAGTGGTGACCTTTAAAAAAAAAAGACAAACAGGCATGGAAATGTGGAAATAACAACTTCCATTTGATATGCATGTGTTTTTCAATCATGGGGCTCGATCCTTTCTGCAGTCAGTCAGTCAGCTCCTGCTGAGCTCTGCACGAGCTTCTCCTGGCTGATATTCATGAAGACAGACATCAATTTTAATGACCCAATCAATAGACACACACTGACTCAACTCTCAGCATCTCTCTGCATCTCTATCATGTTTACCCTCTCTCTTCTTCTCTCGCCTCATCGCGTCTAATTCTTTGTTCATTTTTTGGTCCTTTTTCAAACAACGCCAGTCGTCTCCACAGTCCACAAATTGTGCTGACAGATGTGATTGCTGCAGACGTTTGAAAGCTCGCCCAAATTCAGCGAAAAGTAGACAATAGAAAAGAGAGCGAAGGAGTGGGAGGTGTGACAGAAATCAACAATTGCAAAGAAGGCATGGAGTTTGATTTGTTCACTCTGCCGAGGATGGAGGGAGCAGGTAGGCAGATGACAGACGGGGTTATTGAATTATCTCAGGAGGTGATGAGGTTACAGCTGCTTTCAGTCTGCTCTCTGTGTTAATCTTCATACACACATACAAACATATTTCTACAGATATATATCAGCACACACACTGTACACTGTAAACAGAAACACACACAAATACTTAGACAGGCACACACACACCCACCCACAAAGAGACGAGCACACAGTTGTTGATGTGTCCAATGATGCAGAGTGAAGACAAATTGCTCCCTTTGAAGGCCAAAGCCAAATCAAACACAGAGTCTGATTTCTGTCACTGTGCTGTTCGGCTTTTAGGCTGCGATGCTGACATCTGACAAAACATCCATGCAGTCACACACAAAAACTAGGAAACTGCACACACATTTACACACACGGTCCATGCCAGGTCTTTGCCGTCAAAAAGCCACATAAACCCCTCTGCACCATCCCCTGCTAGCATAATGTCCACAATAGACACATTCATAACTTGATTTAACAAACAACTGTCCTGGAACAACTTCAAAATGAAATAATTCTCTACAAACTAATGGAGCAGAAATGCCAGACGGGGCTTTTACAATGAAAAGCTCACCAGAAGTGTGACTATAGAGTGGACGATAAAACAATAACGATAATATAACACATTTTAGAGTTTGACATATGTAATAGCACGTTATTACACCACCCAAATACTGATGCGCCTAAATGCCAGTTGCCACTTGACGTTAAAAAGAAGAAGAAAAAGACGATGAACAGCCAATCATGTTGAGCGAAATGAGCGATAGCGATACTGAAGAAAATGCTGAGTTATCCGGCTCAAAGCAGGAGAAAACAATGCCGACAAGAAAGGCCACCCGACTTCAGGAGCTTGGAGATATTTTGTATATTTACAGTCGGAAAAAAAACAGAGTAAAAGTGCTCTGTAGACTGTGCCGAAGACAAGTGCAGCTAAAATGGGCAACACCACAAACCTTTTCCACCATTTGGAACAATCTTCCCCTTTAGAACACACCCAGGGGAAGAAATGACCAAACGTCCCAAACGAGTGTTAGTGGACCCTCAGGAAGCACCGGGCAGTGAGTGTCACTCCCCAGCAGCCAAGTGTCATCTCAGCATTTTCCAGCACCGTGCACTGAGCTTATGATGGTGCAATGTTCTGACAATAAAGAATAATTAAACCACAATTAACCATCTGGTTTCTTCAACTCTCACTCAGGAGAAAAATCAGCCTTAGAACTAAATGAATTGACATGTATTGTGACAATTATCGATATCGACTGATATGACAACATCATCCAGCCCTTAGAGTGACCATGATTTTTTTATATGATACTTGTGACTTCTGATGTAGACGTAAATATTAATATTTTTTATTATAATATGTTTTTCCTTTATATCTGTGTATGTAAATTGAATGACTGACTGTTTTTTTTTCTTAATACCCTGAACTGTTTTGATAGTTGTCCACAAATGGTATCAACACGTTCTAACTTATAAAAAAATGTGAGGGCTTGCCTTCTTTTAAATGTAGCCTATACTTTTTGAAGTTCATCCAGTGAATTTTAGTGTCTCCATAGTTGAATCCAAAAAAAGAGTTTTCCCATAATATGAATGGATAAATATACTGTCATTCTGATTCAGCTCTATCCTCTTAAGTCAATACATTTTAACATTTACATTATTAATGGATGGAGACAGTCTATTAAACATAGAAGCTAAGAAGTTCTCATTTAATCAGACTGGACCGAGCCTCAAAGTCTGTCTAATTATCCATTTCAAATTCTACCTGCCGTCTCATTCAATGTATCACAGGCACTCCCCCTAAATAATTGCTTTTCCACTATCTACGAGTTCATGTGTGCACATTTTATTGATCCAATTGAGTCAGCAAAGAAAACAATCTAAACCGAAATTAAAAGCTTCATTAAATGTGAAAATTGGTCGGGGAATTACAAACATCTGGTTCTGGCTCCCTGCATCATAAACTCACCAAGGTTAAACCAAACACCAATTTACGGCTCGCAGACTCAGACACGAGTCGCAGCCGTGAAGCACTTTCACCAACACAGAGCGAGTCAACAAAGATTCAATAGATTGAGAGAGAAAAGTGAGGGCAGAGGCTGAAAGCTCTATGTGGCTTGTGTAATGCGTGAGTTTGCAGCCAAAAACTTTTAAGTCATTTCGGTTAGAATTTAGAAGTTAGAATGCTGCCGTTTTAAAATAGTTTAAGATCAGAACAATATGTTCTGCTTTTAAAGAATCCACCAACAGCAGCAGTCTCAGAGGTTGTTTGAGGTGCACTTCTGTTCTCTGGGACCTCGGAGAGCTTTAAAATGAATTGGCACAGGTTGTATTTTAACAGCCCCCTGCTTGAGTGTTTGTGCTGTTGTTTCCCGCATAAAGGGAGATCACAAGGAACAGAGAGCTCAGAGTTCATTGATTTAATACCTAACATCTCCTGGTTTGGATTCTCTTCTGAGCTCAGGTTCTCCTCTGAACAGATCTGCTTTGATTCAGCCTATAAAAGGAGTTGTGACAGGTTCCATATCTGGAACAAAGTGTGTCTAAAAAACATATATCTAAAAATCCACCTGTGAGGAGAGAATCATCTGAGGCTGTCTGTGCTTACCATTAGGATGTCCCGGGTCGCTTAACTTGTACTTCCCCATGTCGACAGTCCGCAGCATTTGCAGATCATTAGGACCGTCCGGATTGTCTGCAGCTGAGCGTGGAGCCTGTGCTGCTGCTACTGCTTGTCTATTGGCCAGAGGTAGGGCAGGAGATGGGATGAGGCTGGGGTGAGAGGTTAAGTGGCTGCCGTCAATCACACTCGGAGGGTTTGAAGGAAACACCTGGTTGGCTCGGGCAGTGAGGACGAAAGGTGTAACTGTGGGTTGAGACGAGGCGTACGGAGACTGACTGGGCATGCTCAAAACCATTGAGTGTGTCTGCTGGGTGGACTGCGGTTTCAGCTGAAAGTGGGCCATCATGAGAGGACGCTGGGGGGGAAACAGGTGTCTGGGATGGATGGAGGTACTCTTATGATGGATGACTGTGCAGTCACACTGTGCCTGAAGGAGGCCTGCTGGGGGACGGCGTAGGTGTGGGGCAGAAGGCTGGGCTGGTTCACTACTGCTGTTGGTGCAGACCAGTTAGGGTCTGAAAAAAATCAGACGAAAGAGCAAAAAGAAATAGATTTATCAAGCTTTCACACAACAAAACCAAATAAAAAAACACTGAGGTGAATGTATTTTTCTAAGCAGTAGACAAAGCAAGACAAATAAAAGAGAGTGCTAATACTTTCTTGATCTGTATGAGGAGGCACAACAGGGATGTTTCTGTTGAATTGAGGCGTTGATAAATTCTGGCAGACTGGGTAGAGAACTTTCTGGAAACAGTTCAGTGAACTTGGAGAGGAGCTGGCTTTGCTGCAAATGCCAGTCACAGTGTGGAATAGTGCACAAATCAATATTCAACACATAAGCTGAGAATCTGAGTGTCATATGTGACAGCATGCTCGCTCGGTGACATCTCACTCTCTGTGTGTGCTGCACTCTGAGCTGCAAGGTGGGAGGCTAGAAGTGATGCCTTACACACAATAGTGCAAACTGTGGAGGTCCATGGACAATTCGGCAAGCCTCAATGCACAGCAGGAGACTGAGGCTATACAGCAAGTGGGGGGAGAGTATGGGATATAACAGGGGCTAAAAACCTTGTATTTTAACGGACCCCTCTCTAACAGAGAAGCCGCCGTCTACAATCTGGATTTGCTGTCACGTTCAAACTTTCAAGTGTTCAGGATACCAATTTAACATACGGAGGTCTCACATAGTCTGTTAATATTACTTTTACATCACTGTAGTGCAGGTGTGCGCGTGTGATTCCAGTATCTCCTATAAAATCTTGGCAACTTGGCAAAACCCTCTCTCTGAATTTAACAACAACATTTATATTAACATATCAAAATTAATTGAATTTGACTTAACCTTTGTATTTTTTTGGTTGAGTACTTACATTACCACAAATATTTCCAACACTTATCAAAGCCAGAGAAATCCATAATTTTATAGTTGTAACCGGACGTGTCTTGTCGTGGCGGCTGCCATGACAGAGACGCCATGACAGCCGCGACATGTTCAGCGTTGCCATGGAAACACTGGATGTTCATCAAAGACCTCTGCATAAGGAACCGGAATTGCTACTGAAAGCTGTCGTACTGTTGCTGTATGTGCTGCTGTGATGAAAATGTCATGTAAATTATACTTGGATACATAGTCGGTAAACATATTGTCTTCATAAGGTCAGTTTTGCTCGTTAGTCTTCACTATGGTAAACGCGGTTTTGACAGTGTTAGTGTATATTGATGTAGGTTTATGTGTTGATGAAGAAAATATTTTCATCCACCAAAGGGGGGCCTGGGAGAAAAAGTGAGGGAGCCAGTGGTATATACAAACTGTATGCATGTTATGGAGAAAGGCATGTTATTTATGTAGGCCATGTCAGCCAAGTCGTCTCATTAGCATTGATGCAAGTCTCTTTGACCAGATACGTATATGTCTGAGGTGTAGCATAAGAGTGTGTTTGAATGTGTGGGTGATGATGTTAAACTTACATCACTGTAAATTCACCTCAGGAGGAATAAGACAATGTGTCCATCAGTGTGTATATGTGTGCATGTAAATGCTGTGTATGTGTAAGATCCATTACCGCTGGGCTCGTTGTCTCGATGCTGCTTGGCAGGCGGCTCATCTGTATCCCAAGGTGTGAGTTGGTTAATGGGCATCTGTCCCCACCTCACCCCTGGAGCCAGCAGCAGTCCTGGAGTTTTGATTGTCCCCAGCAGACACACCTGAGACCTGCAGAGCATAAAAAACATCACTGAATAAGGATTCATATTTTAATCAAATCAAAAATAAAATAAAATAAATGTGCAATGTCATGACAGTGATTTTGTGCTGATTACAGCCTTATACACTGGGAATGACGGCCAAAAATAACCTCGCTCAACTGCCTGAAGAGTCTTTGTACAAAGACCATTATTTCCCTTTTCATATACTGATTACAATTATCTTTCTCATGTCGGCCTTTTACAAATTCTAATTTTCCACTCGGAGACTTTGTGTGTCTTAATTCTGAAATAAATTAAACATTGTGTTTAGCCAGCTGAGAAGATATGATTCTGAACAGGCAGGAATACAACAGTTAGAGTCAGTAGGAAGAAGTCATTTTGCAGAACAGAGACATGTGAGAAATGAGAATCAAAAGAAATGAAAGCTAGGAGTTTCAACCAATGGAACTGTCTTATTTGCACCTTGTATATGCACCCATATCTCTCATATTTCACACCCATAGGAAAATGAGAAGTGTTAACGGGAGAGGTCAGGCTGATGAAAGCACGGATGAGTACATTTTCTTTAAAAATCAATGAAAAAACTCTCTTACAATTCATTTCTGAAGCATTTAACAATGAAATGCATTCAATCAGTTAAACTGAAACTCCTGCAGCTCTTCATGTCATTAGTTCAGCACCAAATCTGCTCTGTTTTAAACAACTTCTCAACAGAGGACCTGAAACATTGAGTATCACTAACTTGACCAATCAATACTTAAAATTCATCTGACAGTTTGTAATTGCTATGGGGGCAAAAGAAAAGAAACATTCATAGGAAACATCCCAAGGTAAAGTATCAAACAGAGTGATGGAGTGAAGCTGGGTGAAGGTGGAGACAGACTGTCAGCTCTTTTAGTCCAGCTCCACCTGTCGACTATAGACAAAAGAAAACTGAGATGATTTACTCAGAAAAATCCTCAGAGCTCTATTCCACCTGAGAGCCCTGGAGACTTTGGGTGAGAAAAATTCTGACTCTTTTCCTGGTAAGAGTTGTTTTCTATAGCCTGCTATATGTTTTTAATGATGTAATATGTTCTCTGCTCGGTGAGCTTTACTGTTTCTCTCCAGCCATGCTTCACCTTGTCCTCCTCCTCTCTACAGAAAACTCCTCATCAACACCCAGCATTGACTGGACAGCTTCCCTTTAGTCCTGTACCTGCCTCATGATATTCACTTATTAGTACTTCAGCCCATTTACCTAAAACACAGACACATTTTATTTAAGAAGGAAATTCATGGGCCACAGTTTCAGTTTCACCAGGAAAAGAAAGGGAAAAAAAAGTTTTTAAATCAGTGACATCACAGCGAGAGCACATCGGCCAGGCACAAGAACAATACTGATGCATAGATTAGGTTCAATAAATACACACATAAAGGCATAAACGCACTGGAAACACAAAAGCCTGTATGCATATATATACAACAGGTGAAAATATGTGCACACACATACACACAGCAGCCAGGAGAAATAAGTCACTACGCTTATTAAAACTACTGACCTGCTACACGTAGGCCAGTCCTGAAACAGTGTCTGACATTTTCTGTCTATTTTATTTGCTATCCACATTTCCACCTCTTCACACGGTCACACAGTATCTCAAATAAGTGCATGTTTGTCCATTTCTACGTTCCAACTCAATCCTTTTTCTATTAAGCAGCAGCTAATCATCTGCTCCTCCTGCCCACTGACATACTGTATAAGCACACACAATTATGCGCGCACAGCAAAGCTAGGCAGATCCTCCCTCCTCTCAAACCTGTGTGTGTTGCAGAAATGTCAGAAACAAGTGAATTGAAGAGAGAAAAAGTCAAGATGCATCAGGTCTTAATGTAAACCTGTCTGATTTAATGCAGTGACAACAATCCTATTTTGGCCAACGTATCAGCCATTTCCGCAGACACACACTGACATCTGTCATCGTTTGTTTCACTACCACGCAGTAGTAGGCAGCGTTACATCTCATCACTGTCTACCATCTGCTATAGGCTCCTAGGGGCTTCCTGGTGATTCAGGACTCTGGGCCTTGACTGCTGTGAGTCTCCAACAAGATCAACATCTGAACAAACCGAATATGTTTGCTTATTGTTCTTTTTATTTTTCCTTTTATGATTGTCTCTTTTATGCTTTGAGCCATACAGCCTCTTCCTGTTTTAGGTATTTCACCAGTTTATTCATATAATAACAGAGTAGGATGACAGGATTCTGCAGAAAACTACCAACACTCAGCACAAGCTCCTGCTCTTTGTAGCTTTTGTACTTGTGTTAGGGGCCCGTGTCTATAACACCCAGGTCCCATCCCTAACTGCTATGAGATGTAGTTCATGTCTGAATGACATGAGGATAAGAGTTGTAATTCTGTAAGAGGAAAGCTGATTTTGAAGAAAAGAAAACGGAGGAGGGTTGAGGGAAAGGAAACAATTCACTTACACACCAACACACACAGAGCAGATCAGTAACAACGGCACGGTGAAAAGCTAATCTCACCAAATGTCATTAGGACGACTGCAGGACACAATGAGATAGCAGTGTGCAGGGTGCAGGTCAGTGCTACACAGGTTGATTGTTTTCTACTTTTTAAGGTTCAGTGTATCCCTTTACAGCAAAGAGGAAAATAACAGACTGCAGTTTACAGGTTTACTGCTGTGTGATCTCACTCAGCAGGTAATCAGGCCTATAATGTGCAGTTTTTGTTTTTTATCCTGACAGGTTGATGAGTTCATCTTTTCCAAAACTGATGGAGCAAGATTGCTGGTGGTCCGGTGTTGGAGCTGCCAATACAGTGTGATTTAAATGCATATGAGGAAGAAAATTAATCCAAAAATGAACTCGCTATCTCTGGGAAGATGCATTTAATTCTCTTTATATCTTAACAGCAGTCAGGGCTGCGTTGCTATATTGTGTGCAACGATACAATTATTTCACATGCTGAAGTCCACCACTAACAGATCAAGAAAAGCTAGCATGCTGAAAAGTCAGCTCAGCCAGTATGGCTTTTTCTTTCCTTCAGCCAAGCACAGACAGAAACGGAGAATTTAGCAGAAATGTGGAGGATGATTGAAATAATAGCTTTCCTCTGAGAAAAAAAAGACAGAAGGCTAGCAGCCAAGTGAAAGATCGAGAGGCAGCGCAAGACAAAACCATCCATCACATCGTCTTGTATCATTGGCATTTACGGATCATTGTCTTTTGAAATGAAAGGGGGGGGGCACTTCTTTTCCTCGTCCTGCTCTGCCAATAATGTGTAGTCCCAAGCCGACCAGGAGCGAGTGCACCAACAGCCTTTCCCTACTCACTCACTCTATCGAGGTATCTCTTGTCCATGGCAACACGCTGACACCTTAATGTGAAGCGGATTGGTTCTGGACTTTGGCTAATGCTGAAGCCGGACCATCCAGGCGATTGTCCAATCTATGTTATTGGAACATAGCAGAGCATCGCACGGTAAACAAAGAGACATGGAGGGGAGCTCCAACATGACAAAGAGTGTGGTGTCCAATACAGGGAAGGTGTGTATTCAGTATGATGGCTGATAAAAAGACAGGGTAAACGAAGGTAATATTTCTATTTTCATGAATAGCTTCAAAATATTGCAAACTGATATGGAGATAAAACATACCAACCACATTAAAAAAAACAAACGCCCCGCAACACTATGAAAACACTATTGAAGCACCACAGAAAGGGCTATGGATACAGACCCAAAGTTCCCTTCCACTGAAATTCTGGTTGAGGGGCTCTGACAGCTCGGCAGGCCCCTCTCTGGACGCACACACATTTGAGAAAAGAGACGTGAGGCTGACACCCTGTGACTGCTCAGAGGTTGCAACCTTGCCCTCCAAAATCAACCTCTGTCCCTTTCATTTTTAGTGTTCTTTTCTCTTCACAGAAAGTGTGAGGAGTTTGGTGCTACGGCACTGTGAACGTGTTTGTGGGACCAAGCGGCAGTAGTGATGCTAAGAGAGAGTGGGACCAGTACTCAGACGTGTGAACTGTGGAGACTTCTTTATGTCATGGTAACACCTCCCAGAGGAGCGTGTCAGCAGCCTTGTTGGCCTCCGTTTGGCTCTGGTCTGGACAGTGAGAGACAGAGGTCTCCAGCAGGCTGTGACCCTGCCTGATACGTGGTCAGTGTTTGCGGAATAAAGTATCCTCCACCTGTCACAGCAGCAGCCTCAGAGACCTAGAGACCACCGTATAATTTTGTCTTCTGTGGTTGAAATTGAGGGAAAACTGTGCGGCTCTGTGTGTGTGAGAGCTGAGTACTTGCTGGGGAAACAGCCATTTAGCGCTAAACAATGAATCAAATTCCAATTGATATTACAATATAAATGGAAATAAGACCTTCTCAGCCAAGAGTGCAGGATGCTGAATTTTCATATTCATCTTATGTTTGCAATCTTGGAGCAAAATACTGGGATGTTTGTGGCAGAGAAAGAAAAATACGAGCTAAGCATCAATGTAGGTCATATGTTGTAGATGCTACTTTCAGACCCATATAGTGCTTCAAATTAAGAGCTGTCACACTCTCTGAAAATACAGGCAAAGCAAGTGGCCAGTATGGTCTGCAAGATATGAGAACATTTTGTGTTGTGCAATAACATTGTGAAATATTGCGATAACGCCAGAAATTGCGATAAAACAAAAATGAAGAGTGCATATAAGCTTGAACTCACAGCTTCTGTCTGCCTGCCGTTCTGCATGTTTAACAGAACACCTGTGTTTGCATGTCCTTTCTAAATCCAAAATGAATTCAAATAAATGTCTGAGTCCCTACACAATTGGCACCAAAAACCAGTGTAGCTTATCACAGCTAATTGTTAGCTTTAGCTTCAAATCCCAATTAACTGCACAGCCCCAGCGGCCAGTACATACTGTAAATACACCTTATTATGGATCCACAGCCCCGACAGTATGAGAGCACTACAAGCAGATTCATCCGCTCCAATCAGATGAACTCTTGGCATTGAAAATGGATATTTGGCCTGATTGTAATTAAGAAAAAATAATTGTATTCCTTGAAATACAGCACAATCTGCTTTGCAGGGCTGTCAGATGGAAACCCTTCATGACTAAAGTTTAACAATTACTATACAGCATTTTACTCCCTTCACAGCAACATTCTTGTTGTAGGAAATATAAAGTTCACTAATAGTGGAAATTCAAGCCTCATAAGAGGGCTCAACAATTATCAAAGTGTGAATGCAAGTTTATTTTCTGTGACACTACTAATGCAGAGCAGAGAATTTAAATACTGCCTGAGATTTTAATCAGTCTAAAAAGTGCACATAAAGCGGTGCACAAACAGCCACAAGAGTTACCTGTGACAGAGCTCCAACCTTTGAGGTTTCAGTGTTGGAGCTCCAGCTCTGCTCCCCCAGGGTTTGATAGGAGACTGAAAGACTGGTTTATCCCACAAGATGAAGCGGTCAGTGCAGCTCGGAGCTCCTGTGAGCACAGGGGGGAGTCCACACAGCGCTCTGCTTGGGGTAAGATATACACTGGAGAGACACGCTGGGGTCATTAGACACAGAAGAGTCTTAAAGGAAGTGAGAAATAACCATGAACTACAACGCAGCAGGTGGACAAACAGAACTATGCTTGAGTCTGTTTGGAGCCGTCTTTCAAACTGCCCTCTGAGCTCCTCTTGATTTTGGTCTGCAGTTGTTGGTTTTTCAGATGCTAATGCTTTTCTATACAGATGACAAAAGAGATTTCAAGGTCCACATCTCGTGTCTAAAGATACAATTGAAAGGAAAAACGGTTTCTGCGACTTCAGCTGATTTCTCAGAGCTTTTGTGTTTGAAAGTGTACACAATGTTAGAAAAAAAGGAAAAATAAATAACAATAAGACAGCTTTGTCCAGATTCAAACGAACAAAAGTGTGTGAAGATCAAACTCCCCTGGATGGCAGTATACACTATCACCACTCGACAGACTGGAGCAGGTACATGCAAACATCAAATCTGATTAAAAAAAAACAGAACTTGAAAAAAACAGAAATATTTTGAACAATATTAAGTCCCTTTGGTATGTATAAAGTGATTTAATTTTGGATATGTGATTTACTTGTTTTTTGATAGAGCGATGGATGAAAGTGTTTTCAGCTGTAGAGAGAGAACACTTATATTCATGAGTTAGATGGTCACTCACACATGGGTGAGTCAGGTTACTGAAAACTACTTTGCAGCCAAATTTAAAACTAGAATACCAATGAGCAAATATGTGGGATAGAATAACATCACTACATTTACACTGAAACACTTAATTAGACTAAAAGCAGTTCAAATGGTTATTAAATAAAAACCGCTCTGTATTTTCCCTAATTATACTTATGAGTTCCTGAGAAGATGATACAGTTAGTTTATGAGTGAAGATCTTTTTGTCCAGAAGTGGGCAAAGCCCCTCTTCAATATCTGATTGAGGTAATGTTGCCCCTGGAGGCTGAATTTAAAGTCACCTCTGCTGTACACATAGATTCATGTTTCCCTTACACAACCTTGCACTCTGCTTCCCTGTGCACCTGTTGACAGCAGCTTGTAATCTGAAATAGTGTGCGGGGTTGAGCTGTTAAATCCCTTGTACGTACAGGATAAAGTTACAGCAGGAAGTGGAGAAAGAAGAAGAGAAAGAGGGAGCATATTCCCTCTGAAGCTTATCAAGCTGTCAGGTTTCAGCCCCAATAAGAGAGAGCATTGATTTCCTGCATGTTCCACTCTATGTGTTTTACATCAGTCTTTGGCAGGATTATGGGTCAGCTGTGTTGGTTATGACCACATCATGAAGCCCATCTGCACATTGATCTGTGTTGACACAATTATTGTCCTTTATCTGAGTGACATTGCTAACGTGCCTGGCTGTGGGATTTTAACATGTTTGCAATTTACCCAGCATTAAAAGGAGATTTATGATACTGATCCATATTTAAATACTTACATAATGTTATGATGTTGGATGTGATACTAAACCTTGGGAACTTTTTTATTTTTTTAAAAACACAAGATACACAGTTGTTGGCATAATCATGTGGTTTCCTGCTGCTCTGAACTAAAGGTTACGAGAACTTTGCGAAACTTGGCCAGAACCTGATGTCAGGTGCTGCCGACGTTTAAGAGTAAAGCGTGGAACAAAGTTGTAGGACATGCCGACCCCTGCAGCTTTTTCGAGGACATGCCTTCCCGGAAGCTCACAGATGTCCCTGTGACTGCAAACAGAGGTGGCCAATTGGAGGAAAGTAGGCACGTGGGGAGGGCGGCCCTTAAAGAGACAGCAGCTAAAATCAAGCGTTTTAGGGAGAGCCTGAATTGAGGAATTTTACTGACAGCAGTATCAGCTAAATAAGGAGTTTTTTGAGCAACACATCTCACAACTCTACTCAATAGGTAATTAATGGTGAAAGTAAGTATAATAGATATCCTTTAGTTTTGAAAAGATAAATCACAATATTTTGGCATTAGACGTCTAGCTAACATGAATATGAAACCACTAGAGAATACAGTAAAAAGGTGGCGTTTTCTATGGAGACAGGCATCACAATGGGAGATATGACAGCGTGTATACAGAGGACACTGCTCGAGAGAACAGTCGCACTTGTCCTGGCCATGCCCGGACATTATTGAGATTCATTAGGCTCATTTAAATGAGGCCGTTAAGGTGATCGAATGAGGCCGTGTCTTTGAGTACAAGAAATGAAAGAGCTCCCCGTTTCTCATTGGTTCAAAAACTCATCAAAGTCAAGTATGCCATAACTCTGCTGGTGCTTGGCCTGGGTGGGACATTTAGGGAGGCTAAAAATGTCTCGACATCATCCGTCACTGTCTAATAAACTTTAATACCAGCGATAACTGCAACAACAACTCAGACGTGCTGTTGGTGTCCAATGCAGAACTTGATAATGCAGCCATTAGGTTTACTTCTTGTAGAGAAAATGATACATTTGATTTATTACTCAAAGATGAAGTCTTTGAAACAACAGTAAACAGTTGCAGTGACAATACAAATAGCAAATAAACAAGATCATCCCCCAAAATTAAACATTAAAATGTTTAGTTTCAAATTGCCCTGTAAGTGAGCGATTTAGGGGCCAAAGCCTTCGAATTGGTAGACTGATATCTTTGAAGGATGTGTGATAACACAAAGGTTAGGTCTTGATGGGTTTAAAGATTTATTTTTGGGCTTTTTGTGCCTTTAATTGAGAGATAGGACAGTGGATAAAGATGGAAATCAGGGAGAGAGAGTCGGGGAATGACATGCGTGAAAGGAGCCACAGGTGGGATTTCGAACCTGGGCCGCCCGCTTGGAGGACTGCAGCCTCCATACATGGGGCGCGCTCAATAACCACTTCACCACCAGCGCCCCAGGTCTTGATGGGTTTAGACAAAACAGTGACTGGTTTGGTTTCCGGGAAAGCTTGTGATTTACTTGGTTTAAAGGGTTAGGGGGTCTTCGCCAAGATGACAAAGTGCGCACTCACACTAGGCCCAGTTGTCCCATGACTCAAGTCCCACGCTGGCCTGCACTCACACTGCTCCAGACCCCAATATTTGTTTTTGGCTCATTGTTCAACATTTATTGTTACACCTCTGCAGTGAGCCGCCCGTACATGCTGAGAGGTGACATCGTCACTACATGGTTTAAAGACAAGTCCTGCTAAAATGCTAATCTAGGATCATGACTCTGAACATGACTCTCAACCACCACCATCGGACTGTGTCGTCCCCTAAACAATCTCCTTCCTCATTCACGCATGGCCTGCTCTGGTCCCACCTCAGCGGCAAGGAAGAGGGACAAAGGGAACGTAACGAATACGAAGGAAGAATCCTGTGTGCATAATTAATATCCCATATGCTTTTTTGTAAAGCATCTCTAGTTAACAGTTATTGTGAATTGGCGCGAAACAAATAATGATTGATTGATTTAAAATGCTCTTCTTTGGTTCCTGAGGTCTGATGAATCAAGTCACAAGTGATAAAGCCAAAAGATATGTTCAGGAATTAGTCACATCCCACCTCGTCATCAAAATGGGTCCTGTTTTCCTCAATTACCCACCACTAAGACTGAGGAGGAGCTCAGAAAATATAGCTGGATGAATAATTAATTTATTCACAAATTGTAGAAAAGATTAAGTGTTCATGTTTGTGGGCTATAGAAGCTTTTAATATTTTTTTCTCTGGCAGGTTTTCGCAATTTTTTGCCCGTTTGCCACAGCATGGGTGCAGCGCCATTGAAAATCTGGCACACAGTATAAAGCCTTTGAATGAGGTCCCTGCTCTTCTAGCTTGGTTATCTGTGATGATCTGAACAGTGTGTGCTGCTTTTTTCCCCCCTCTGGCACATCATCGAACATGTCTCATTTAGCAGGAAAATATGCAAGTCACACATAGAGATTTCTGGTCACATCATTACATAGTTTGATACAAATTGACAGGGTTTCAATAAGAACTACTACATTTTTTTTTTTTTTTTTTTAATCTTTCTTGAGTTTCTGACTGATACATCTATATGTAGCGTTGTCCTTGTTTTTGTCCTTATGTCTCCTGTATTTGATGTGTTCTTTATTCTTATGTGTGTAACTTTTAGTAAAGGCCTAACCAGGGACAGGGGTTGCAAATTAGTCTCGACTAGAAACCTGTATGCATGGCATCTATTTTATATGAAACAATGTACAATGTATTTGTCCCTGCTCAATAAACTTATTGCTCAAAATATGCTTTGTGTCTTTGACCACAATACATTTTAAGCAGAATTAAAGCCTTTTTATCTGGTAATGAAAGCTCAACCCAGATCCTTAAGGGTTATGAAATCTGATGATCGGGCCATTTTGCCCCATAGGGCTCTGCTAATACATATGCAGTGTCTGGTTAGACTTTGGTAATAAGTATTATCCACAATAAACCTAGGTGTTATATATAACACTTTCTTGTGCGTCACCGAGCATGCTCTGTGTTTGACAATATAAATTGCCCCCTAGTGGCACTTCCTGTATCACTTCATTGAGTCATGGTTCCATTTTCAATCTGACATTGACAGAGTTCTTTCTGTGCACCTATTTAATGTGATCTGGAGATGCTAATTTCTTAACTTAGATTGCAGCTGGAGAATTTTTAAAAAAAAGCAAATCATGGAGATTGATGGAGAGCTGTGTTGTAGGACAGAGTCGTCCCTTTTTTTAATAAAAACAACTGAATTATGAATGAAACTGGACTGACACTGAGCTGCTGTAGCTCATGGTGACAGCACTAGCAATGGATCACATGATCAGCAGAACAAGAATCAAAGGTTATTTGTGTCTCTCTTTCTCTGTCTTGATGACTGACAATGAAAGGAACTGAGACAACAAGAGCTGCACTGACAGAGATCAGGACATTTCACAGGTCACTGACCACATAAGACCTCCTCCTGTAATGAATGAGAGGCAGACGCACAAAGCTGCCGCACACCTGCACTATAATTTAAGACACAATCAGCCCAGTGAGGGAAAAAAGCTCCACCTCAGCACCAAGCAATTAGAAAGTAATTAGTTGATTCAATAAAGACGCTTCACTGACAGTGATTGATAACAATGAACTTAGTTGACTTCTGGTTTGTTGAAAATAACTTTCAAATTGATGGCACTGCGATGGAGTGTGATGAAGAAAAAAAAGGCACTTTATAATCTCTAATGATCATTTTAGGGGTGTTAACTTTAGTGAAGAGAATGGTATTTAACTAGTTATATTATCTACAGAAAACAACCACTGTTCTGTCACCATTGTCAAAACAAATAAAGGTTAACTTCTACAATGTTTTCTGTGACTGATCTGTTGAAATTAAGCAGGTTTAGTGATCTCATTTAATTGGTTTTCTTTTATTGATTATTTGATTTTTGAAAGAACTTTTCAGGAACTCGGAGACAATATAGTAAGAACAAACTAAAAAACAATTTGACATCACACACAGGTGTTACAGACAACAACACATAAGCCACATGTTAAAAGAACACACAGCACAATCATACATTACAAGCTAACCCTGCACTTACCACATTATGTTATAGAGACGATTTATTCATTTCCCATTCGCACTCATTTGAGCAGGGATATTATCCTCCTCTTCAAACATTACCAACTGTAATTTCCCAGAAGTATCTCATCTGATTACGGCTGCAGTATATCCGGCAGGTTTGTTAATATAGCCAAAATATTAAAAAAAAGATACAAACTGTGTGGCCTTGACTCATTTGAACACGTGTAAGAAAGTGCATCCTGGGGTAACTCCTGGTGATCAGCTGGATAAGAAAGTGTAGGGAAATGTGTCTGACCATGGCTTGTGTTTCGGTTCGGTGTTTTCCTTTATGCTGACGTGAGATTTGACATATCTCTAGTTCTGAAGAGATGAGGATGAGGAGTCAAGCATCATCGGAAATGGAAGAGAGAGTGTCAAAGATGAATCTTTATAAGCAGTCCAATGATTGTGTAGTGATGTCAGACATGAAGGTTTTTGACAAGTCACATATCAGAGAGAACAATGGCCTTTGTGCATTGCTTAGAGAAAAGATGCACAGTACGGATTCCACAATCCACAGTCTCTGTAAAGCCCACAATACTGTACCAGCAAACACCCAGGTCCCTGAAGGATCTTCTATTTTGGAATTGTAATGGTTTTCAGAACCGTAGCCTGTCTCTGTGTCTGTTTCATTTCCTCCAGTAGGTTAAAAATGAATGTGCAGCTACATCTAAAGCAGATGCAGAACAAAAAGAGCCTTGGCTAGGTTTGCAAAAAAATATGACAGCGAAGACAGGTGGTTTGATGGGGGAATGCTGAGCTCCATTGTTGGTACAAAAGGTCAGCTGGTATCCAAACCCCTACAGAGAAGACAGAAAGGCAGGCACAGGAGGAGCCAGGCGAGGATGCAGAGGTGATGGTGTGGAACATCCTGTCACAGAGAGGATGACATGACACGAAGATAAAACTTGCATGAACCTGTTCTTTGACCTGTTGTGTTATTATCCCACATCTGCCAACTGTTTCAAAGTCATGTGGATTTTTTTTCTTGAATTTCAAAGATGGCTCACAATATATATTTTTGTTTACTGTTAAGAGATGGCAATAGCCTGACTGTGTGGTAAGGGTGTGAGATATGCTGAGAAATCCCGTCCCCCATTTTCCAGAAACCAGATGACCCGGTGTGATCGCTCCTGCTCACAACATGTTAACACTCTAAACCTTCCATGTATCATCTCAGGAAAAACACAGCTTAATCCTCACTTTGCTCCCTCGAGGTCCACAGTTTCTTTACGACTCTGTTGTGGACGCCTGTCAGCAGATTCGTTTGTCTACAAATAGGTTGATGATGTCTGTGTTCATGGGAAATTAGCTTATAAAGAATTCATGCAAGGCTGATAGAAAGTACAACAGAGACGGAAAATAATAATGGTTAGTTTATACTGTGTCAGACCAATTAAAGTTTGATGTATGCATGTAATGAGACATGCTCTGAATGTGAAATGGACAATACATTGCAAAAATAGTGGCAATGTCGGCCATCTTCATAAACCCCGTACGGCTGTCTTTATCCAAACTGACCTTATTGACCTGAAGAAAGAAGCAGAAAGATCTGACAGGTTTGTCTCAGCTCAGTGTCAGACAAGCTGACTTTTAGCATTCAAATATCCTCCAACATATGCACCACTAAACCACTTACAGAACAGTGGTTCAGTGTTCTCAGTGGAGAACAAAAATGTGCAACGGACCTCTGGCTCCAAGTATATACAATTTCACAACTGTTCAAACACTGAAAGTCAGCTAAAGAGACATTTGACTCACCTACATTAATCCTTCAGCTTTTACAAAAAGCCCTATGTATAATAAATGAAATCTACGGTGAAAGATGAAGTATTTCTAATTAAGATGAAGATTGTTTTCCTCAAAGACAGCCTCTAGTATTCAGGAAGACATTTGAGGGTATTATTTCAATTCATGTTAAAATATCAGGGATAAATAAAAATAACGCAGTGCCCTTTGACAGTTCTATATCAGCTGTAAGATTGATTTGTTTCAGGCAATCTTTGTGATATAATGAGACCAGATGAATCATCAGTTTATGTCTATCAGTAAAAAGCAACAAACATCAGGGTGGATGACATTCTTTCATGCTGTTAGGAAATCTCTTTCTCCCATGTGTTACCTATTTTGAGCTTTCTCCATAATATAGCAGAGTTTTCCTTAAGACCCCCTGCTGAGCTGGAAATTGTCATTTTCCGTTGACGATAGTTTCACTCTCTTTTCGGTCGACTCTACATTGTGGTTTTCTCCTGGCTCTGAAGCCAATTTGAAAGCTCCTGCCATCCTCCCTCACTCCCTCTCTTGTCTTCATCCAGCTCCCCCAGTGTGAGCCTTCTGAAACTTTAATCATCTCATGTTCAATACATTTCAAGGCTCATCACAGGATTATCACCCGGCTCCTCCTTTTAGCCAGTACTTCAATAACTGTTCAGTGATTTCAGATTCTACTTCCTGTCTGTTCGTTACTGCGCTCCCAAGAGTGATGCTGGCAAAGAGAGGTTGTATTGATGATAGATTGAAAGGCTCTGCAGAAAAATAAAAACGATAACAAATAAAGTGCTGCTAATGTACTCCAGGGGTGACGCTCAGTCAGACACACTGATGATCCAGTCTGATTCCTTTAAAAGAGTTGGATACAATGAAGCGGACCAAATATATTTAACCCTAATTTATTTGTGTTGTTAATTTCAGGACAACACACTCTGTGTGGTTGCAGCAAAGAAAGACAAAGAAGAGTAACAGCTTCTCACATGAGTCCTGCTTCTACTGTGTTCTCTTCCTGTTTTCTGATCGAGTCAAAGTGAGGCCATGACACCTGCTGTGCTCTGGGGACCATGTTGTGATGGTCACAGTTTGGGCTCTGCTGCCGTCCACCAGCTAGCACACCTGGCTAAAATCAATGACCAAAAGGTCACAATGTCTGATTTCGTTTCAAGCGGAGATTTTTTTTTATTCGCGCTGCCAATGCTTGAAAAAGACTATGACAATATGTGAGCTTGGAGAAAAACATTTTCATGATCCATCTTAACAGAATTGCAGACAAGAGAAACAAAGTAAACCACAGAGGAAAAGGTGATTTATAACAAAAAGCAGGCCTTTACAGACACACCTGCTCTTGGTCCTCTGTACAAAAAAGTCGAATAATTACTCTATTCATGATTTATAACACAGAGTAATATGTGCAGGTGTATCATTCTCAGACAAACCAACACAAACTTCTGGACATATCTAGCTATGGGAATGTGCCCCCGCTGGCTGTCGTTTCTATAAAAAGAGAGCCCCTGAACAGTGGAGATCAATAAGGGCCTGTCAGTTTTTTAGTGCAGCCATGGACAGAGGAGAGATACAGAGGCATGGAGACAGAGTTGCATCCGTCTATAAGATTCTTTTTTGTTCCTTCCACAGCTTTGATCGAAGACAACATAAATATTCAGAGAGCATGTGAGGACATTAGACGAAGATAGAGGAACGGACTCCTGACGTACTGGCAGTCACTGAATGCCGCTGACTATTTCACCCATTGAAAGATTTTTTCATACATATTTACCAACACATTCCCACAAATATTTAGTTTACCTTTACATGATTGTGCTCTCACGTGTGCGAGGCAAAGCAGTTAATTGCTGTGGCAGCCACTGAATGACGACAATGGCCTCAGAGGGAGTTGGTGAGTCTTTGTCGGGGTGTGTAATTATTCAGCAGCACAAATGGAGGGGCCGACACGGTGCCAGAGCAGATTTACTGTTACTGTGGTCAGTGCATTCAGCAGGGTATCTAATGATGTGCACTTACAGGCTAAATAAGCACAGCTTTGTTTACCTCTGCTCTGAGAGCACAGACCCCATCGAGAGTGAGAAGGAGCCGGGGAGAGAAAAAAAAAAGACCAGATGGATCTGCTGAAGTTCAAATTAAAGCAAATGATCTGATTGTGTGGATGAGCGTGACGAGAACGATGAACTGTATCCATGAAAACAAAGTCATGAGAGCTGAAATATTGGACTGTTTTTTTTTTAATAAGGCCTCTCTCGTCACACTTTGCTGATAGCCAGCAAGCTAGTGAATCCCTCGGTGAGGAGATGACCAACAATTGTACAGATTTGGACTGTAGTGTTCAGACATCTCTAAGCTTGAGATTTTTTGGTATAAGGTTTAAACTCAAACATATTTCGGATAGGTATTTTTGCAATACATGTGTGCATAAATTTGCACCCAAGACAGAAAATAATATGTATTTTTTTTTAGTCAATGAAATAAATTCAGGGCTTGTATAATGTGGTAAATTGTTTTAGTTAAAGCCCCACCTCTTATCTGTCATTTCTGACAGCAGCACTCATGTAGGCCACTGATAGAGGTCATTACCATAATGAAAGAAGGAAATTACCAAAGAAGAAAAGGCAGAATGAGCCTGCCATTTGGTCCGCAGAGGAAATGATGATGGAAGGACAATGGTTTGGCAAAAGTGAGGCATCGGGCGCAGAGGCAGAGAGAGAGAGCGAGAGCGAGAGCTTCAGGAGCTGAGACAGTTGAACAATGCAGAGTCCGTGTTAGAGAGTTTAACAGTGCAGAAAGATTTAAGGACGTGAGAGAGAAGGAAGCTCAAAGCCTCAACAACATGGAGAAAGTAACAGAATCAGGAAGAGACAAATACAAAAAGAAACTTGACAGAACAGCAGGAAACCCAGAGAGGACTCAGACTGAAGTGGGTGTTTATGAATCTGTAACTAACTGTACCTGGGATGAGGAGAAGGGAGGGGATGACCGGGAGTGGGAGGAGCCCTGGACGGTTGTTGCCATTAATGATGGAAGAGGCACAGCTGTGATTGGATCCTCCATTGTGGAGGATCCCCGATTGTCCCTCTCCAATCCGAGTTGGTGATGTGAAATTTGCACATCAAAAACATTCTGATGTGCAAATCTCTTCATTTCCTCTCAGAGGGGACGACAAGGGCGGGGCAGCTGTAAGCAGAAAGGAAAGATGATAATAGGTCAGGCTAAAATGTAACAGAAGTAAAACTGGGTTTAACTGACAGGAAGACATTGACAAAAAAAAAGAGTGATAAACCTGTTGATTTAAAAAAGAACATGTTGACATTGAGGTGTTAATGCTCACAGCATCTGCTCCCAGTGCACCTGACATGAAAACACCGCTGCTCATTCATCACCTTTCATTCCTTTCCTCACAGTCATTAACAAGAAATGCACAAGAGGGAGAGAAATGTTCTATTAAAAAAAAAAAAAAAAAAAAAAAAAACCCCATTAGTGAAAGCTCTTAATTTGTCACATGGGGCAATCTTTGCTAAACATTTAGAGTTAGAAAGTGTGACACAAACAGGAACACGCTCAGCCAAGTTTTCCTGAGGACAGTGCCGCAGTAGTATCATGACCCTGCAGTCAAAACTCATTCATCTGAATAGATAAATGCTCCTGCAATTACAGCTCGTCTCCTACATCTAATGGCTGCTTCATTCGATCAGATTGCCCTCAAAGTGGATACGAGGGTTCTGCCCTTTTTCCAGCAGAGGAAGCTGTGATAGGCAAAGAGGCGACGGTGAGCGGGGATTGCATCTGCATGTGTGGAGCTATTGTGAGCAGTTATTATATCATAAATCAAAGCGGTGAAGGATCTAAACAGTGAAGTCTATCACTCAGGGGAATGTAGCACATTGTACTTCTCCTCATCAAAGGCACGTTATGCTTCCTGAGCCCTTGATAACAGATGAAATAAATATAATAACATCCTCAAACCAGGTTGAGCCCCGCCCCCCATGCAAAATCCCCAGGTCTATGAGGAGAGAATGACAGCAGATGATAAGTCTTTATTCTGCATCCTGAGGTCTGTCAGGAGAATGTGCCTTAAAAGGCTGGTGGGAGTACAGACCCTTCTGTAAACATCCACTCGTTCTTTACGTCTTTCTCTTTATGCATTGTATTCCCTCTCTCAGCTGATACACAAGAATTCAGCCAGACAAGTGGCCAACACTCTCACAAGCTCTTTCTTCGTTTCTGTCACGGATTGCGAAAACGAAGAGGAGGACCCAGATGCAGGATTCACTAAAACTACTTATTCTTTAAACAAAAGGCAAACAAAAACTTACTTACAAAAAATCCAACAAGAGAAGGAGCCACGGGTAAACTGACATGCAACAAATGACACCGACAAACACATACAATGAACTGACACAGAAGGGAAGAAACACAGAGACTAAATAGACATGTGGTAATCAAACACAGGTGAGACTAATAACACAGGTGAAGACACTGAGAGCAATCACAATGGAGGGAAAGAATGGACACAAGAAACACTGAGGACAACTACAAAAGAAACACTGAAGACACACAGAACTCAAGAATGAACCAAACCCACTAGAACATAAGAAACACTAAACACTGAAAATACAAAACTAAATAATACCAAATCATGACAGTTACTATGCCATAACATCTCTCTTTCTCTGCACGAAATACCAGTGCCCGACCGATATAGGATTTGTTGGGCCAATATCTTACATTGGGGGAAAAAAAACATGATATTTATATAGCGGCCAATATCTTTTTAAGCTTAGATAAATGTAGAGATAGACCAATATAGATATACACTATACTTTTATTGCTTCATGGATTTACTACCAGTAAGAAAATCGCTTACATTTGAATATTGTATAAAAGTATTTAATATTTGAAGGCTATTAGTTCTATGTTATAACTCTTTCTTGAAAGTGATAGCATAAAAAGATGACTCTAAAACTACAAGACATTCTCCAAGTTTTAATGACAAAAGGTTTAGGGGTAATGTGTTCACGATGAGAGAAGTCAAAATCTGTATCAAAATGAGCTTTTTGACCATGTGAGAGTGTTTCATAGCAAAGCAACATGTCATTGTAAGATACATGTTGCTTTGCTATGAAAGAGACAATCTCAAGTCAAATAGTGAATGGAACACATTTACAGAGCACTTTTCCTGTCTTCTGACCACTCAAAGTGCTTTACGCTACATGTCACATTCACCACTTCACACACATTCATACACTGAAAGCAGAGGCAGCTAGCCAAAGAGCCAGGCTGCTCATCAGGATTTAACTTAACATATTTAAACACATTCATACAACCACTGCTGTGCCTTTAGGAAAATCCCAGGGTTCAGTGGCATCCCAGAGGAATCTCTTACTTGTGAATTCTGAAGATCAAAAACAAATCTGACATTTTAGAAGCAGACCCGCTCAACAATGGAGCCACTGCGGTCAAATCAAAAGTGGTCTCATGTTAGAGACGGATCTTGGAGCCCCTCATAAGCCTCCCCCTGAGGACTTCATTTCACTGATAACATTTCAACAGAATATACCTACAAATAATTGTTCTAAACATATTTGTATGAACTATCCAGCTATCATGATTTTAGTTAATATGTGCAAAGCTAAATTTGCTAAACTCAAAGCACACAAAGCCTCACGCCTTTTCTGAGAACTTTTGCGCTCCCTCAGGGGGGGCCCCAGACCCCAGGTTGGGAAACAATGCCCTAGACCAGAGTCAGATCTTTGTTTTGCGGTCAGCCATCTGATGAGGAGATGCAGAACTCTGGCATTTAGTTAGCCTTACATTTCAAAGTTAGCTTCAAACTAAAATGAATCTCAGTGAACAGATTGTGAGTTTTACTGTAAGAAAAAAAATGAATCTTTATAATCAAGTGATAGCAATAGAAGATGTTCTCACTCAATAAAATATGATCATTTAAAATACATGCAGAGTAATTATGTTCAGAGACAGTTTTAGATCAGTGAGCAGTTTTGTGCACTTAGCTTGACAAACAGGGCTGTTTGTAGATTTGAGTCTCAATGGCACAGTACAAGTAAAAATGGAATTAATCAAAGACGGATGTTCATTTACGAGAGACATCAAAGCCAGAGCCAAACAAAGTTTGGATGTGCAGCAAATACAAATGTACATGTCTGTCAGCTCCGATACTTTCTATCATTGTTAGTGATGGACTGAGGCGCTTTTTACTGCCAAGTCTGACGCATCTCATCATTTCTTTTTCTTACAAAAAAACAAACACACACATCATTGCAAACATTCAAACAGTATACTCATAGTCAGGTATATGTGTTGTGATCCAGGGAAGTTAGAAATCCTGCCGACGCAATCCTATAGTATAATAATGTCCTCAAATCTCAACCTATTCAAAAGAGCAGACAACACCATGATCCCAGTGCAGCTGTTCATAAAAACATCCTCCAACACTTTTCAAACACACGATTCTGATAGGAGTGGTTATGCTGCGTGCCCCATGAACAGAGGCTGTGGTCCTCGTCGCAGCTGCTGTGAATTTGAGTCCGGCCCGGCCCTTTGCTGCATGTCGCCCCACATTCTCTCCTCCTAACATTTCCTGTCCCTCTACAGCTGTCCCATCCATTGAAGGCAAAATTGCCCCAAAAAACCCCCAAGATTCTGTACCTCCTGCTTTATGAGACATGAACAATGAAGGAGAGATTGACACATTTTTCCTTTCTCCTGGTGTCCTTTATTCTCTCCCCACTTATCTCATGTCTCTGGGTGCTTCCTCTAAAAGTCATTCTCTGTCTCGGTCCGTCGTTTCATATCTGTATGAACACAGTGGTCTTTCAGAGTGCACAGTGAGTGGAGCTGCAGCCCGGTCTGGTTGGAGCAGTATAGATTAACGGCCCAGGAGACAACCAAGGCAGGGAGAATGAACAAATAAGAGAGGGCTGCTGAAATGAAGCGAACAAAAAGAGGGAAAGAAAGGTAACGATGAATTGTGAACTAAATTGTGCGAGAGGTAGTGACTTGGGGAATGTCTTTTGTCACAGTGTAGTAGTTATACCCCTCACACTGCCAGGGTGAATTGAGGCCAAGGGCGCACTCACGCTAGGCAAAGTTGTCCTATACCGTGCTTAAGCACATTTGTCATTGAATGTGGTTTTGTGACCCTCCTCTCTCTGACATAGGATGAAGATCTGACACTGCTGTGATTTATCTTCAGGACATGGTTACTTCATTTTAAACAAGTATGGTCAAAATTGAATGGATGTACATTTACTTTCTACTCTCAATCAGGAAAAAAAATGTCTTTAAAAAATGTCAAAACTGGTCCAACAGACACTTTTTAAACAACTATGTCTCAACTGAAGTGATAGAAAGACAGACCAACTTAAATACCAACAAATAGACATCACCATCCATTTAATTATTTCACCACCATGGCTGAACATTGACAACGTTGCACAACATTCTCTTGATCCAATACAACACATTTAAGCATTTGTTGCTCTTCCTGTTTTATGAAACTGAAATGTATCTTTGGGATTTGGACTTTTTTTCGGATAAGAAGAGAGAGAGAGAGAGAGGAAGGGTGGATTTTGTTGGGAAGCATCAGAGATCCCATAAAGTGAGAGGGATAAATGGAGTAAGAAGGAGTAAGTTATGAATGGGAAAATGCCCTGGGAGATGACGAAAAGATGACGAAACATGTGTGCGCACAAACACACATTTTCTTTAATCTGTATGTTGACCCATGTTAAATCATTTTCCTGTAAATAACAGAGCAGCAACTACTCTCTTTTTAATATGTTGTCACAGTGGCAGTGGGTGATACACAGCGCTATAGAGAGGAAAAAGGGGGGGAGAGAGAGAGAGAGAGAGAGAGAGAGAGAGAGAGAGAGAGGACAGTAATTGAGTCTTATATGTGTTCGTCTGTTCGTGCATGTGTGTGTATAATGGGAAAGCAGTGAAGTTTAGACTTGGACAGTTATTCTGCCCTCAGACAAAAGCGGGGAATGCTTAGCTTGGGTAAAGTGTCCATGCAGGCCTCTGTGGGTCTTGCTCTCACACACACAGACAAACACACACACACACACACACACTCGACCCTTTTATCGTGTGTCCATTCCCATGAGCTCTCAATGCATCAGAACCAGCTCCCCCCTGGACAAGGATCCACTATGATATGAGAATTTCATTACAGGAGTAAAGTGCCTCTTCTCTTCTGCCCACATCGTTTTCGGGGATGTTGAAGGCCAGGAAACTTTTTCACCTTGGCCTCTTGAATCTGTCTCCACCTATCAACGTCTGCAGAGCCTCCAGTTTACGCGGCGCCCTAGCTGGTTGACCTTCACTTAACTTTCTGACCACGGGGCCATTTCATTCTCCATGCCTTTTATTGACTCGATTCGATCTCATATTTTGCCTGCAGTGTTTGAGACGGCTCTGCAAATGTAAGCGCGGAACCAGCTTCTCGGTTGACTTTGGTCCCCTTTGAAGTCAAGCTCAATAAGTAACTGGCGACTCATCAGTTTAGCTGGCCAATGGATAGGCTAATGGAAATAAAACTATGAGATAATTGGACAATCTCAATAGGCTTGTGATGAAATAAAATGGTTTGCAGTTTCAATAAAAAAAAAATGTGACGGATGTCAAAGTGTTTGTTGCTTTAAGGTTTTGTAAAGGATACATCTGGGCTGGTCATCGTCTTACTGATATAAGTTCATTTATTCACATTATTTTATTTCCCTGAGCGGAGTACGTGCTGATAATTATTTGATTCCAACAACCTCTGCTCTGTGCTTTTTGTGTGATTCCATTCCAATCACAACCACTGGTCAGGGCTGAGACGCCTACACTATGAGTATAGATGCAACTCAAGGGTTGGTGTCAGTCTCATCTTGTCTTTGTTCGTATAATCTTCTTTTTTCTTTGACCATGTTGTTACTCAGGCACATGCAGCACAAACCCTGCTTTAATCAATTCACTCAATTTAATCTTAATTAGCTGACAACAAAGAGCCGCACATTATTCATGATGCAGATAAGGCCTCTCGTCTCCCTCAGAAGACTTCCCTCATACTGTATGAATTTCACACTACACATATTAATGACTTGCTGTTGTAATGATCCATGTGGAGTCCGAGTCATCGTTTGAGAGATGCCGTTTCCTCTGATATCCATCAAAGGAATCACCAGAGGATCTGTCAATGCTTTTAGTATGGAAGCTTTAAACTGACTGTCTCTCATTTCCAATGCAAGATACGAACCGTTTGAACCATGCTTCATCATATTCCAAGGCTCAAATATGAGCTATGGTATAGTTGTCCATAATGCTCCTGGGTTCTGTATGAAGAAATGTGTTTAAACCAGGCAGACTCTTTGTAAAAAAAAAAAACCCAAAAAAACCCAGTTTGATTCTGTGTAACAATCCCCAAGTTCCATCACCAGGGTTTAGTAAAAAACTGAAGATAATAGATGTCTCCACTGGAATATGTTCATAAATAAAACAAGACAAGCAAAACATTGAACAGATGTTAATGGAACAGGGACAGTTACTGTAGCTTCTTGTTCACTGGTGCAGCAAACATAGCCATGCTCATATACCCCACACTCAATGTGTGTGTGTGTGTGTGTGTGTGTGTGTGTGTGTGTGTGTGTGTGGAGGGGGGGGGGGGGACCTCTGCAGGACATTGAATTAGATGTCCTGCAGAGGTCAGTCTGAGGTTGTCTAAGGCTGCTGGAAGAAATACAAGATTTGTGGGATAGGCCTGAAGGAATAAAATGAAGGAAACAAAAAAGGGATCAGAGGACAGAAAAACGTGATGGGGCAGAGGAGGGGGGTTTAGAGTGGAGCTATCACGAACAGGTAGGCCTATTGGCAGGGATGTTAAGTAAAACAAAAATAACAAAGTGCTCTCTGGAAGATCACCTTTTTCAATTTCTACAAACATTTTTCATCAGAGGAGAGAGGAAAATGTTCTCAAGTGGACCCTCAAGATCATTCAAGTAGGACAGCGTGCTTTCTCTGGAGACATTTAAAGGCTCTCAAAAAGTTACATTTGCAAAATTGTTAATGGAAAAATAAAAAACTTAGTCATCTTCAAAATGGAATACCACACGGAATTCAATGTCTCACCTTTAAGGATGATCTATTTAATGCCTCAGGCGGTCACCTTTTTGCTCCATTCCCTGTTTGTTTGCATGTTCTTCCACTGATGCAGCATTCATTTACTCATACTTTTCCCCACTTACACCTAGTTTCATCTGAAGCCCGAGCGGAAACCAATAGGTGGGTATTTCATACACTTCCTCAGACCCCTTGACTTTAATAAAGGTTGCATACCCCTGGGCATCTCCCACTCTCTCCTGACACCTCCACCTTCGACCCCTGTCCTCTCTCTCTCTCTCTCTCTCTCTCTCTCTCTGTGTGGCCTTTCACTCGGGCACAGTGCAGTTTACCGAGCGTGACACAGCATGTCGGCTGTGCAATCCCAGCGAGACCAAAGAGCCATTAAGGAAAAGGAGGCAGCTAAAATGCCAACCTATATCACCTCCCCATCCCCCTCCTCCTCTTTTTTCTTCTGCCTCCCTTTTTGCCGCTTCTCACAGACAGTACCGGGGTAACACATCTCTCCATTAGAACATGGAGACAGGGGAGCATCTTTCTCAAACACATGTTGTCATTCACCCACAGAGCTGCTTATCAACAGTGAAAAACATGTCTCCATTGTGGGTGCTCCCAGGCAATGAGGGCAGGGACGGGGGAGAAGAAGAAGATGGGTTTTTGCGTGTCGTTAATGCATCAGTCTTGTTAAGAGCCAATCATTCTGAAGCTAATGAAGCCACCTAGAGACCCTGTCAGCATGTGAGGTTAATGGAACACCTGTATGAACACAGTGTAGGAGACAAGAGAGAGAGTAGGGAACTAGTTTAGTCACTGGAAGTCATTGCAAGTGTTTTCCCAAATGTACGCTTAATAGGATAGGATAAGATAGTACTGCATTATGCATATATATGTTGAAGTGTACGTTATTCAAAGGAGAGTGGCTCAAGAGGAAATGATAAAAGAGTTGCCACAGAGCGACCTTAGCAATTACATCCGTCTGCATCACAGAAGATGAAGAAAGAAAAAAAGAGAGGGAGTGTGAGAGTAGTTCAGCAATTCCTGAAGGTGAGAGAAATCAGAGAGAAGCTAGAAACGAGAAAAAAGAATGAGCTCTATTTGTCAGAATAGACTATTAACTTTCTGTTTGGAGGATCTACGAGCTTGTAAATATATTTTGGTGACATATTTCTGTCATTTTTGCAACAATTTCTGAACAAATATTCAAATCTGATCAAACAAGCCGTGGTGTGTTGACAGCTTTCAATTCCATTGACACAAGTGTCCACAGGCAACCATTGAGGATGAGAATGCCAGCAGCTAAATTATGCAAATGTCTGTCAATTTAGCAAATCAGAGGCAGAGAATTAGCAGGCTGTTAGTCTCTCTTAGACCCACAAATGCTGCTAATACAGATGAAGGGGTGCTGCCTGATTTCATTATCGCTGCTCTGAAAGAGGGACCAATGGGGAAGAGAGAGAGGGAGAGAGAAATGAGAGATCTGGAGGTAGGTATGGAAACAAAGGCCTCCACCATTCAGGCTTTCAAAGTCAAATACAAAATTAGCCAAATAAAGGGTAAAGATAAAAGACAGGTGGGGTAGGAGAGTGAGCATGGCAGACAGACAAATACAAGTAGAAGAAAGAGAGAAAGAGAGAGAGAGAGAGATGGGACAGGCTGTCGGGGTGTGTAAGAATGGGCGCGCACGCACACACACACACACACACACACACACACACACACACACACACACACACACACACACACACACACACACACACACACACACACACACACACACACACTGCAGTAAGTAAACATTGTATTATATCTGTCTCTAGCTCTGTTTTGCTGTTGGTCATCGTTGTGTAGTGTGCTGTAAAGGGGGCCAGAGGGCAAGCAAAGGTTTTATTAAAAGAGGAGACCGGGGGGGAAAATGGATCAAGTGACTAGCAGTCAAACTTTCGTCTTGGTTTATTTGCTCAATAATCAAATAATTGTTGTTTAGCAGTTTATTGTGTTTGGCAGTGTACATATGATACTCTGTGTTGACCCAACTGGCAGCAGAAACGTCTGTGATGGTGTACGTTCATGTGACAATGCAAACCTGTGCTCGGCTGATTTTGACTCCCTGTAAATCAAATCAAAAAGTCTGCAGACTTGTGGCTCTGATTTGATGTTCACTTACTTTCGCTGCTCATTTCGCATAGAACAGTGTGTGAGACGTGTGTCTGTGACAGTGACTGTGTGAAAGAGGTTTCTCAATGAATGAAAAGAGAGAGAGACAGAGAGAGAGAATCTTTTTCCTTCAGCTATGTTTAAGCAGTGCTGTTTCACTTCAGTGACGAGACGAGTCAGGAGGAACAAAAGTACCTCCGACCTGATGACACCCTTTTCTCATTGCACTTTCACTGACCTCACAGCTCACACCAAAAGGTTACACATTCACAACTAGGGGTCTATAATTTAATATTTTAAAACCTGAGTACAGACTCTAATACAAAGAGCTGCATCATTTCAATAACAGTATTTGTTCATCCCAACTAAATACATCAGCTTTGCAGACACAAAATAGAAATCACAGATACACACACACACATTTGATTTGCCTCTGATTACTGCAATAATCAGGCTGTTTGATTTTCAGATACTCCCAACACATGCTGTTTTTTTCCTAACGTCTTCATCACCTTCACCTTTTCTGTCTCAATCCATCAGCTGTGGGGTTAAACAGGTTGCTAGCACAAAATTCAAGATTCCCAGACCTGCCTTCTGTGCAAAGCAGTGTGACTCAACTTGTGCTCTATTCTTGACCTGACCTGCTGGATCGACTCTAAATACACAAATATGATTTTTCCTCCCCTAACCTAAAAAAAGTTGTTAAGGAGGAGGGTCTGTGATAAAGAGCTGCGAGTAGCAGGAGCGATGAGCAGAGCGCAGAGCTCAGGGCAGAGGTGGCTCTGAGCCATCCATCTCTGGTTTCAGTACACAGAGAGAGAGAGCCATGGTCCCCGACCATAGGCTTCTGGGCTGTAACCATGGATACACAGGCCAACCAAGAGCTGTCACTCAAGAAGGATCCAGCTAGACAGACAGAGTCAAAGGAAATGGGGAAAAAGGATATCCAGATACCATGGTGTGTCCAAGTGCTTACCTCCATGTGTGTGAATTACAGAATATAAGACAGGAGAAGCACAGAGTGAGTGATGATCAGTCACTCTCAGGGGAACTCACATGCAGAGGACACTGGAAAAACAAATGATTGATAAGGAAGAAGGTTTGGGGGAAACTCAGACTTAAAACAGACGTGCTAATATTAGAAGACTGAGACTAGTACATTTGGGGCCTTCTTCCTTTGGCAAGCTTCTTTAGAGACTAATAAAGAAGATAGTGAGGGGGGTGACATGATATACAAAGAGAAGACCACAAAGATTGGTTTACAAGAGTTTCCATGGTAAGTGGCAATCTCAGGTCAGGCAACTATTAACAGAAGAAAAAAATGCAAAAGCAGGGATGATATAAACAACAACATTTGAAATCCCTCTCCGATTTCAGAGAGATTTCTAAGAAGCAGAATACGTTTTCTATGTCCAAAGGCAATTTCTGATAAGTATCCTCCAGCAACTTCAATAAGGTATTTCTATCCTACTCCTCACAGATCTTCTCTAGGAGTTAAGAACAAAGAAAATAGAAAATATATAAGCATGTAAGAAAAGATGAAAAAAGGGAAAAAACATCATCTAGGTGAATCTACATCTTCAAATTGATGATTTCCCTAAAGCAGAAGAAAAACAAGTTATTCAGATTTGTGAAGTCATAGCGGGCTCTCTCTTTGGTCTACACCCTTGGCATTGATTTCTCCCAGTGGCAAAGAGTGGGATGTCTGAAGGTTACAAACACACACACTGAAGATAAGTGACTCCAGAGAGCTGGAGTCTGATCCAAATGAAGCAATGATGTAGCTCACTGGCCTGGATCACCACGATGTAAGAGTGTGCTCTATAGTAAAAATGAGTGTGTGTGTGTGTGGATATATGTCAGTGCTAAACTCCCATGTTCATATAACTCCTCCTTTTCTGCTGTCCCTGAGTGCATGTGAGTCTACCTGCATGCTATAGTGTGAAAGTATAGTAATGTTTGTCTTCCTTTGCTTTCAATCTAATGCCCTGCAGTGTTCCTGGCAGTGAAGCAAATCAGAATTGGCCTCGGAAGTTTGGAAAACATTTCCCCCTACAAACAGGGCAAATCAATAAGGTCTCTGTTGAGGGAGCCACTCTTTATATGAAGGTGAGCTGACTCAGCAGTTCCTGCAGCCTAAGGGGGAGAGAGAAGGGATGAAAATGATCGCTTTACAAGCAGCAAAATGCACCACAGTGTTAAGTACCCTTTGTGGGCGCTGAGCTACGTGCCTTCCAAATCCTTTGGTGGAGCTGACGTCTGACGACATGCATCACTTTCAGATTTTGAATTCAAAATATCTGATGTCAGAAAATCTAAGGAAATCAGATGGAAGAGACAAGCGTTGGATGTTGTGGTAGCAAACTGCGTGCAAAAAAAAGACAACTGGGGACTGACAGCATAAGGATCTCAGATGTTAGACTGATAGCACAATAGAGTAAAGCAGGGAAATCTTTGAAGAGAGCGTCTTTAAAGGCAGAGGGCGTGAAATTGTTACTTTGACGACAGCTAAATGTGGAGAAATATTGTGATGGATACTTACCGGTAACTAAAACTCAAAAGTTTATTCTGGAAACGAGGGATGTTTTGATCAAAGTCTACATGGGTTTTGTAGTAAAACATGTTGGACAGTGGTAGGAACATTGAAACACCTGTTCCTGAAGGCTGCCAATTTCCACATACTCCGTCAGCACCGCTGTCCATCAGCGCTGCGTACTATGGCGCCATTCACTGACACTCTTGTGTTTCCATAAAGAGCGCTGCAGTCCGCCACTCCACTCTGCTCTGTTTCATATACGCTTCAGGTCCATTTTTTGACGGCGCTCGATGCAAGCATGTGTCAAGCTGGACAGAATAAATGTAGCCAGACTGGAAGTCAGAGAAGGAAACGCACAGAGCGTCCGGTCAATTTCAAAATAAAACACAATATCCGGCCCACTGATCGTATTTTCCATAATTTGAATCAACAATAAGTCAAACCATGCACTGACAAATCAACCTCAGAAAGACAAAGCAACATGCTGTTTGCATCTTCTTGTCTTTATTCCCACGTGATCTTGAGTAGTGCACTGACAGACCGTGGGACGCAGGGAGTACGTGGAAATTGGCAGTTATTTTGAAAGTGAGCTGGGGTTTCTTTCTCACACTGTTGTCAGGGGATGGTTTTGTGGTTCTCTCTAATGTGTGCGACATTACAAACACAAAAAATGAACAAACTTTGGGTATCAAGCCTCATCACCGCGATGCTTGTCATAAAATGCAGCATGAGGAACAGAAAACATTAAAGAGATGTCCTTCATGACAACTTGAATGTGACAATGCGTCTCTGTCCATCACTGAAATTAAATGTTAAATGACATGTGCATTGCAATATGTCAGGAGGTAATAGCCTGTTGCCTGTGGCAGTATAATAAAAACAGAAATTACATGAAAATAGTTTGTGTATTTTACATATAAAATAAAACTCAGGATAGCAGCAGTTCTAAATAAAGCCTGAGGTCTGTATCTCTGTCTTTTCGCTCATAAAATCATGCAGGTTTTTGATGACAGTGTGAGAATAATCGCTGCACACAGCCTTTATAGCAGCCTTCTGCTCCGCTGAGGGACAAGATGAAAATATTACTCTCACTCGATGAGTGTCACAAATGTCATTTTCACTGCTGAATGTCACAAAGACTGTTGGGGTGACTGTTAACACCTCAGAGCGCCATGACGTCTATATTCCTGCTGTTAAGATCTTTCACCATTCTTTATTAATATGAAACCAAATCACTGTTGTTATGAGCCAATAAAAAAATAATAAGGCTGAGAGACTGAAGTTGATTGGTTGATGCAATCTTGAAATTGACTGCTGTAACTTTTAGGCCTCAATGCTCGGCTACATGTGGAACTATTTAACTGGCTATGAAGCTTTGATAGATTACTCTCCTTCTAAACAATATCCCTGTAGGAGCTTTATTATTGCAAACAAACGGACCAACAACATTACAAATAAAACTTATTGTGCAACATGTCGGCGTTGCAGAGGCAGCCATTCTTAATAAGCCACCCCCTAGGGCCGGTAATGCCTTGTAGTCTGTAAAATGTAATAAAGAAGAGAGAGCATCAAACAGAGAACAAAATGAAATACATCTCAGTATCACACTCTGCTCCTTCAGTGCAGCGTTTTGTTTGCAGTGACGTCATCTGGGGAGCTGATGCTGTCCCACATCTTATATATGAAATTTGACACCAAGGTCATCCTCCTGCAGCTATCCATACCTCTAACTCGAACGTCAATCCCAACCTCTACACAAAGTTTTCCATCTTAATATGTTTGTATTAGATAATAAGAAATCAGAACAACCAGACTGTCTGCAAACCCCCAAACATGAGAAAAGTCAAATCTCTCCATCTTTGCCTGCTCCACTTTTCAGAAAATGTGTGCTTAAACAGGTTGTTTGGAGATGTTCCCTTTGTGACATCACCAAGGGCAGAAACCCCTCGTATCGATGACACTCCCACAGCTAGGTGTTTGTTCTTCCTTCTGAGTCTGCCTTCTAACCGTTAACAATCAGGGCATGGTGCAAGACAGCCCAAGCACCCAAGCCCTTTCTAGAGGGGCGTGGTTAGAGACAGCTTATTTGCATTTAAAGCTGCAGACACAGAAACAGCCTGTTCTGAGCAGGGCTGAAATAGAGGGGTTTATAGACATGATCAAATACAGGATCAGAGAGGATTTATAACAAGAAACTTCACAGACATGTTTTTGGGGAGCTCTAAGACTGATTCAAACTTTTTGAAAAGGAATACAATATGTGACCTGTAATTATTCTTTGCTTGAAGACTAACGTTCCTTTAAATCTCCTTTAAAGGTTCTTTCAAATCTCCATAAGCGATACAGCAGCTAAAAGAGGATCATGGAAATATTCACACTCTTAAAATACATCATCCTCATCCGACAACTTTGCAATAAATAAACGTTAAAAAAGAAATATGCAGGCAGTTGTGTTCAGCAGAAGACATCAAATCATCAACTCAAACAATAATTATCCTTTCAGAGCACTTTATGATTATACACACGGAGGACAGGTAATTTCAACTGGCAACATGTTTGACTGTATTTACTATTACTTTGTGCATCTGTCAGAGGGACAAACAGGAATCTGTATTCAGAGAAGAAAATGGGGGCACTCTGCCGACCATCATGTACAAGAAAATAAACTATTTACAGTAATTGCTGCCATCAAACTGAGAGAAGGGATTCCAAAATGGGATGGAGGGAGTGGACTGCAGCATGGACAGCAAAACAGTCACGGACATAAGAAGCTGCAATCTTTCATGACATCTCAGCGTATCAGACAGAAGAAGGGCTGATGGCAGTGCTGATGGTGCTGGTGGAGGAGGTGATGTTTCGAGCGAGACACGGATCATTAGACTCAGACATGACACACGCTAAACAATGGATTTGTTGGAGGAATAGAGGAGTTCAAAGACTGGGCTGCCTCTGACCGTTTGAAGGTAAAAAGAGAGGCGCAGGGGCTTATTGATCTCACAGTTTATCTGTATCACAGGCAACAGCCTACACACACTGCATTAACAACACTTCGACCTGTCAGGATTAGGTGTGTAAAGCCGAGCTGACAGAGACAAGATGAGCATGATGTAAACAAAGACACACACATCTGATATCCATCCATGCAGTGTAGGTGTATTAAAGCAACTCCCTAAAGGTTCAGTGTGACATAACTGATGATGCACAAAGACTCCCTGTAGGAGTGTACATGCAGTCTACTGTTTTTGTATGAAAAAAAAAAAAATCATTAACAACACAAACTAAACCTCAGTGTAATGTGATTCCACCTCGTGGTCAATGGGAATCAGATTTCTGATCAATACTAAAGCGAGACATTATTGATTAGTTTGTTTCCCGTGCACAATACATAATACATCAACTCTGTGTGTTTGTGGGTGGATGAAAGAGTGTGTGTGTGTGTGCGTGTGTGTGTGTGTATTTGGGTGGATGAAAGTGTGTTTGTGTGCGTGTGATGGTCAAACAGCACTTATAGACGACAATTTGCATATCAAATACTTACGCCCCTATTACGCCTTGCCTGGAATGTGCATGAGACAGAAGGGTGGGCCCCTCATCCGTCATCGGAGGTAGTATCAGAGGTGTAATGAGGGAATGAGCTGGTGATGTGTAACATAGGAGCCAGCAACATGGAACGATTCTGTGTGCATGTGCCTGACTTTGTGTGTGTATGTGAACCTCCCGCCTTCCATACTGCCGTAAGGCAATGTAAATTCAATTATTACCACTGTTAGAGATGCAATGTGGTAAGTGTACTGACTGCAAAAAAAAACTGTTATGGTGCTGTTAGAACTGCAATCTGTTAGCGTCTTATGTCATGATTACCCATTGCACAACAAGGTGTTTCCATTTAGCAAGAGTCCCCTCTACAAACACAACATGCTGCCAAGATTTAGGGACCAAAGTAGCAACCACAGCTCTCTTACATCCACATGATCTTCATCAAAGGTAAAAAAAAAAAAAAAAAAGGGTCTGAGACAGAGTTAAAGTAATTAAAAGTTTGATGCGATTAAAAGACGAGACAAAAAACAAAGAGAGTTCAGTGGCTTGCACCTGAGCATGTTAGCCTCCTGAATCTTTCAGAGGAAATTGGGTTTTGGTCTGGAGAGTCTTTTGCACATCACAGACGTCTCCACAGATCAGAGAGCATCACACCCCTGAGCTCAATCCAAACCTCAGCCAACACCAGAAGAGAAACATCATGGCAGCAGTCCTGGATCAGTTTATTTAGAGTATTGCTCAGATTGGTGAACAATCCTTGATATGTCCAGCTGCTGATGAAGCCTCAAACACTCTCCAGGAATGATTCATAGGCACTGGTTAATCTGATCAGGGACTACTTGGACCCAGCAGTAATAAACTGGAAACTGTCAGGTGAATTTCCTTTGAAATAACAACCAGGAAAGTAAAGCAAAACAGCTGCTCAAAGCAAGAAAGGACAAGTCTATGGAGTGTTCATAGAAGAATGAGCTATAATGTGAACGTGCTTATTTGTTATGTGATAAACATTTTTATGTAATCACTAATAGGTTTGAACAGCAAGAAATCCTAGTTCAACATTTATGTATGTGTTATCTGAAATGTATTTCAAAATCTATAAAGAATAAGTGATGTATACCTCAGCCTTTAGTCTAATCTTTTCATTAAATGTCACCGCTTTTGATTCAACTTTCAGGTTTATCAGACACAGAAATCAAATATCCTCCTCCTCAGTCCCTTACTTCTTGAAGACTGCCAGAGAGACAAGAAACTGAACTGAATTAAAAAGGTTCTGAGTGGTTGCAGGTAGAATTCAAAGACATGATGTGACTCTCTCACTCGTTCATCTCAAAAGAGGAAACAAAGCTGCCTGACACACAACGAGATAGCGGGTAAGACAATATCTTTATGTCAATATAGTTTATGTTGTGTAAAAGTAAGGTTATAGGTTTCTTTGAAACCTATAAAAATAACCTGAATAAGCATAACAAATGTTTTGTTTGATATGAGGTTTTCTATCTACAGACTGATGGGAGTCAACTGGTGATGTCAATGTGACAACCGTCAGTTGGCTGCAGGCACTAATCCCTGATGAATCAATTCCAAGCCTTCAGTCACGTGACTGACGCAGAGACCCGGAGGGCTGTTGAGCAGCAGCACAGACTTGTTCATTTTCCATCAAACGACACATGTTTACATTACCTGACAACTGCAGAAAAACAGAGATATTGTCCCCTTAAACAGCACATAATGATATTATTTTCATTGCTAGGAGCCAGAACTTTACTTCAGTGATGTTTACTTATCTCAAGTGGCGAATCCTTTTCCTTACACATCAACAGGATAGTACAGAAAGCTATATGTACTTTCAATGTGGCTGGGTCAATAATGCTGCTGCTGGTAAGGGTAACACCTACCTGTTATTATTACTGACACTTTTTTCAGCTCCATAAACTATACTGGCAGAAAGAATCTGTATCATATCATCCAGCTGCTGTCTTTTATCTTCATCTGGAGTTGGTGAAGTAGCTGTTTTCATTCCTGCACAGTCATCACAATGGAAATCTGACTTTTTAAGGTATAGAGAAGAAAGATGACTTTGTCCACCATTTTTCATCTTACATTTGACAAAATGCAGTCAGAATCATGTTCATCAGACTGTTAAGTCAGACGTGGTGTGACTTGGAAGTATAGAGGCAGCAAAAGATGATGAATGAGCGTTCAATAATGTCTCATTTTCTGCAGTGTCTGCTTTGCCTCAGTTACTTGTCTCAGCTCTGCAGCCCACCCTGGGAACTTTCAATAACAGCATCAGTAGTGTTTTATTTTGAAGCAGAGGAGTTACTTTTTACTCTATTCATGGATAGAAGTTTTGGCAGCATACCTTAAGGGGTTTAAGCAAAGACATGAACCAGATCCGAATCAAGTTGTGTGAGTGCAGCTGTCCAGCATGACTAGAGCCTGTTGATTTCTAAGTTTCAACTTCAACACTGTGCAGTGTGAAAGGAAGAGTATTGTCACCCTCAGATCCACACTCAAGGCCAGGAAGCTTCCCTGATCATGAAGGAAGTGGATCTTATTGACCTTTTTTTTTTCTTCATCAATCTACCCAATGCCTTCTTATTTGAGTGGGCTCTTGCCTACATTTCCCATAATGACCTTGGGTAACCACTAAAAAGCATCCATAAATATGCTTTGGCCTTTGCAGGTAGAGAGAAAAAGCCTTGATCTTGTTATTCCGGGTGAAGACATAGTTTGAGGCTTTCGAACTCCACAAGGGCAGGATTCAGAGCTTCTCCAGAGCTAGGTAGATATACAATTCCCGCAATGCATTCTGGGTCACATTTTTGCAAAGTGTAGAAAGAAAACTCATTGCACTTTTGTTGTGAAGGAAAACTTTTTTTTTTCAGGGTTACTAAATCTAGAGGGGGTCATTAACTCTAGAGGAAGAATTATGGAAGTTTTTTCCTAGTAAGTGTGGAGTTTAAAAAGTACATTTACAACACATCAGTTATTCATGATGCTCTTTGAGATGATTTAAGTCTTTTATTTTCCACAATGATCTTATTTATGTGATCGAGACTTACCCCAGTTCAATAAAGGAAGTGTACCAGGATTCTTCTTGTTTGACTTGTAGTAATAGAATTGTAGTCATTGTTGAGTGTTACCAAACGAGAGCAGAGACTCTTTGATACACAGACAGACGCACACAAAGACGGAGATGTGGTGACTTTCAAAGGCCGCCACTAGATGAGTCACAAGATTTCTGTTGTTGCATTCAACAATGAAGGCGTTTGAAGTGTCTTCGTCAATACAAACCTTCTCCTTTGTCGTCATCTTGAAAAGCAGAGATTTCAGTTTTTGTAAATATAGTCAGGTTTTATTTCCATATAGGAATTCATTTACTGCCATTCCCCAAGTGTTCAGTTTGACCTTTTCAACAGCTGAATTATCTGCATGGACCTCCAATGTTCTCTCAGGACGGTCGTTCAAGGGGTGGTGGTGGTGGTTGTTGTGCACAGGCCTTGGCCCGGGTTCGAGTACGACCGATGGCTCATTTCTCGCGTTTCATTCCCCACTCAATCTCTCCCTGATTTCCAGCACTATCCATTCAAGAAAAAATACCCAGAGAGGAAGAGATTGTCGATTAATGATTAGAGACGCTCTGCTGTCCCTGTGAGGGTACACAAGAACAGATTTCTCCAAATCCTGCCGTAAAACATTGTGTGAACTTGATGAAAATATTACTGCCTTTTAGCAAACAGGTGACAGTGACCCTGATGCTATCGTTGGGTAATGTTAACTAAATAATGTTAGCTAATTAGTACCCACTTTTGCTTGGATTGTGAGGATTATCTTCATTTTCCCTTGCCACTCATTTGGAGTAGCAGCCAGCCACCACAACACCAACAAGCACCACTCCAGAAGAAAGCTACAAATTTGAGCGTCATTTGTGTTTTGCTGTCCTGAGTAAACGTATCTGCTTTGCATTGCATTACTTTAAACAAACAGGGGCGAATCCAGATGTTTTGGACTGAGGCTGCCCAACTGGGCCCCCCTTATGCAAGGGTGTCATGCATGGATGAAATAACATCTGCCAATGAGGCTGCGTCCTGTAGCTCACACACTCGCATATTTCACACCTCTGTATATTGCTGCTTGTGCTGATGCTGCTGTGTAATCATCCACCCAAAGTGACTGCTTATTCCAAATATGTGGAAACAATTCTCCATTAGATGACACAAGAAGACCCCTGCTAAATGGCCCTGTCTCTGAGGCAAATGCATTATGTTACCCCATCGATAGCAGAGCTGACTCTATGTTCAGGGAGGGCTTAAACCCTTAATCCCCGCCTTGATTTACAGAAGCATGCTAGGTTTGCATGTGTCATCAGTTTGGGGAATAGTGTCCTGCTCCTGCCTCACATGGTGGACCTGTTAATACAATAACAACACAGGTACATCAATTAGGAGAGAGTAACACATGCAGTCAGTAGATAGTGCATCTATTTAAATACAGCAGCACACTCACGAACAGGAATCAGTGCCAAGACCAGGCAGGACTGACACATGCCATGTGAGCTGATATTAAATTGTGCTAAATATGGAGCACAGATTAAATGTGATAATACCAAAACTAGTAACAACTCGATACTTTCATCAACACCTTCTCACTTGCCAGGGATATAAATGAAAAAAGGAAACGAGTGATTCTGAGAGAGATATTGTCATGGACCAACGGTATCAGCAATAAATGGATGATTCAGCATTCAGCAGTGACTGTGAGTCACATTGTTCCCTTACAACCAGAGCTCTACTTCACATCCAAGGGGACAGCACTTTACTATGACGCATGGGACCTGGGAGGATGACGGCTTTGTTGTCTCTAGAGAATGAATGTGTTCTAGGCTATAGGTTCGTCTGCAGAATACAAGATTGTATAAATAGCTACACTATGCAGCTTGCACACACAGATAAGGGTTTAAAGTTAGAACACTGTATACTGTTAACTAGGCATATCACATGGAGTTTATTATTTAGAGTATGCAAACATTAAATCAAGTAGTCTAGTGTTAAAAAGCACATCATGACTTAACATTAGTCTCAATAGTGATTAAACACATAGAAGTTGTCAACCCATATTTTGAGGCTTAATTTAAACATTTACTGCACTAAGCTGATATGACTAATATTAAGAGATAGCATATTTATTATGCTTTTTAAAACAGGTTGTCATTAGCCAATCACTCCCCCATCATCTCTCGCTCTCTCTCTCTCTCTCTGTGCTAAACCTGAATGCCGCACGCCCGATTCTGTCAGTGAGCTATAGTCCTCTGCAAAGTGGTGGCCACGAAAGTGATGAGTCCCAATCTCATTCATACAACATAGGCAGGTGATTTGTGTGTTTACTCTATTCACTCCTGCCCGACAGAAAGGAAGAATAAGCGCGCCTGAGAGTCAGCATGCTGGCTGCTTGATCAACGCTGACTGAGCGCTTACCTCCCCTGCCGGCTCGCTGCTCCTGTCCCCCGGCGTTTATCCCTGTGTCACTCCGATGCGGCTCATGTATGTATGCTGTATTAACAAGGCAAAGTCTGACGTTGCATTTTTACAGCAAAGGGAAGCTGGCTTGTAGCGGCTGTGTGCAGGTGGGTAAGTCCGCCACTAGCCTATCCTGTCTGTGCATTGCGCTGCACGTCACCAGGTGGCGTAGCAAAACGTGGTTGCTACTTCTCTCCCAGTACGACCCCGCCCCTTTCACTGTGATTGGTTCACACAAGCCTCGCAGCTGCACCCCATGAGCAGTCTGCATGATTAGTGAGCCATATATTATTAGTTACACTCCTGATCAGATCGAAGAAATAAAACAGTGCTTTACCTGAAGTGTCCAAAATCATTGCCCGATTCTGCTTTCCTAAACCCTTTTCTGTGGATACGATAAGAAACGCAAAGGTAAGCAGTGATGTGAAGGAATGAGCTCACAACATTTAGCAACAGGTGGCCTTTTAAGACACATCACGAACAACTGAATTATAACAATTGTAATAGCTTTTAATGCCTCCCTATTAGGTAATCTACACTTAACTAAAAAGTGAACACAGGAACTTTCCTATCAACAGTTTTCTATAATTAGAAAATGTTCAAATCAACCACATCCCTTCTTAAACTTTCAAGTTGTTTCTTAACCGTAGAATGTGGTTTTACATGATGGATTATCCTCCTCTCACTGACATACTATTAGGAATCCATTGGTGACTTCTGGTTCACTGTTGCAATGCTCTTTTATGCCACCTTATCGAGAATATACTGCATTCTCATCCTGAGACTGCATGGGAGAGTTCAAACTCAATCAACCAACTGTTAATTGTTTTCATTGGTGAAAACCCAGTGCTGTTACTTTATGTTGTGTTTTAATCATCTGCCACTGACATCTCAAACACTCTTAGGTCGGTTTTCAGCATGAGAGCTTACAATTTCTTTTTTTCCCCCCTCAGTTCCATTCATCCATTATCTGTACTAGTGCTGGGCGATATTGCCTAAATTTGATATCACCATATTTTTTTGCCTAATGTCGATATTCAATATGACTCGATATTTATCGTAATAAAGTTTATAAATGTAGCCTATAAAACTGAAACTCCACTCTATAAAAAAAAAAATATCACTGGCCCGACCATTGTAACCGCTGGCCCAGGAACATTACTTTTGATTTGAAGAATAACAGTCACCAATTTACTCTTGAACTATTCTGATGCAAAAGTAAATTACAACTTGTATTTAATTAATTGAGCTCTAATTATAAAAATATTGTGTATTTTCCTTATATTTATGTGCTCCTGTTTATTCACCATGCTGGTAACTGTAAGAGTCTATTTAATCTGATATTAATATGAGGCTGTGATAGAGCTGTGTCTGAAACTTTTCTCCGTTCTGTTTTCGTCATGCTGTCACTCATAACTTTTCCGGTGATTTTTTTTCTTTGAATGCTGATTTTAGCTCGGCTTTTGTCAGGATATGATGGTTTTAAAACCGTTTTACCAAACGTGTGTTTTGGTAGAGAAAACCTGCGCTTAAATCTGTGTGCAAGTGTACAATTCAAGCAGTGAAGCCGCCAGCTGAACGTGCAATCAGCTGGACTCTGTCAATCATTCGTCCGGGCCAGTTATAATGTCGAGCCCTGCGTTATGTGCCCTTTTTTTTGGAAGTAATTCGGCCTCGCTCGCATCTTTCTCTTTCTCCTCCATGTTGGTCGCTAACAAGAGCTAGGCTACTCAGCGGCAGGAGTGGATTCTCCTCCGCCCTTTCGTCTCCGTGCAACAAGCGCTGCCGCGGAAATCTCACGGTGCAACGAAATCTCGCGGAGCAACGAAATATCGCAAGAAAACTTTGAAGTAGTTTAAAAAATAAAATCGATGTTCCCTTTCGCCCACTTGAGATATCGCCCAGCACTAATCTGTACTGCTTTTCCCAACCAGGGTCTCAGGGGGGGCGGGAACTGGAGCCAATCCCAGAGGCGAGAGGTGGGGTATACCCTGGACCGGTCGCCAGTCAATCACAGGGCTGACACATAGAGACAGACAACCAGCCACACTTAGACTCACATTCACATTCACACCTACGATGGTTTTAGAGTCACCAATTTACCTAACGAGTCTTTGGACTGTGGGAGGAGGCCGGAGTACCAGGGGAAGAACCCACGCATGCACAGGGAGAACTTGCAAACTCCACACAGTCCAACAGGAACCTCCTCACTGTGAGGCAACACCGCTAACCACGGCACCGCCGTGCAGCCCTTCCTAAGTTCCATAAAGTAAGAACAATTACTTGGCAATTTGCATCAGGTTGTATAATATTGAATCATTCGATATTTTAATAAATAGTCCCTGAGTCATACCATAGTCTATGCATTGAAATTTGCATCATATTTCCTTGTAAAGGAGAGATCCATCCACACCCTCAGCAAACAACCTTTTCCTTGCAGATTGTATCACTTTCTCTGTTTCTGAAAGGATCAGATCAGGTGTAGAAAATGTTACCTACAGGAGTCATTACTGGTTGAAAAGATAGAGATTTAAAAGCTGCTAAAAACTGCAGATAGTGACAGTTCTTGCTCTGCTTTCTCGTTTGGCCTGTTGACAGAAATGATTCATCTCATGTTTACACTGCAGTCAGTGCTGTGTATTCCTAAAATCTGTCAGGCTGATGGTGAAAGCTGTTGACAGTCACTAAACTTTTTCACAACTTGGAAAGCACCCTCAAAATGTCAGACTCTGTTTATTTTGGAGCTGAATAAATGTTGTGTGATTGCAGCTTATTATAACACCATGGATAGGGTACTGGCTAGTATCTGGTTGCTGGAAACCATTTTTAAAAAAACTGTCTATTTCATATTTTTTAAATTTTATGTTTATCTAAATGTCCTCAGCTTTTTGTGTGGAATGAAAACCTTGCAGGTACTGGGGCCTGGCTAACATTAAATATGAGATTCACCTTAGGGACATCGCTTGAATCTGTTTTAGTGGCTATGGGTGTGTAGCTGATTGAAAATGAGTGACCCAGTGACCCGCTGCCTGAGGAAATCCTGCTGTCACAATAATCTCTGTGGAGAGATTTGTAGGATGGACATTCTGTGGGCTATTTATTGCAATGAACAGTGAGTATTTAAAACATTACGACAGATAGACATAAGAGCTGGAAACAAGTCATCCTCTTGTTCAACAAAGTCTCTTCCAATGGGCTTGGAAACATGTTTTCACTTACTCCTCAGGTCCTCAGCAGGAATAAGCAGTATGTTTTTTGAACTCATCCTGTTTGGATTTTATGTACCTCAGGAACATTTCTCTCACAGCGCTGAATGTTTTTCTTTGTTCCATCAAGCTGCCCCAACTAAGGTTAAGGTTTTATAACAATCCTGCAGCAACAGCAACTAAAACAAAGCCCTTTTCAAACACTCCTGCTCTTCTGTCTGGGCTTTGGCAGGATACAGGCGTCCTAAACAGAGCCAGTAGAAAATATAGGTGTTTCAGCGAGCCAGTCCCAGAGAACAGGCTGCTGCACATGGGTACCCTTGGGTGTTCTGGCAGCAGGGTTTCGTGGCAGGGCACCAAAGAAAAAAAAACACACACACAACAGATGGCCTCAGTTGTCTTCGCACAGACACGATGCCTCAGTTGGGTCTTGGTTAGAAAAACCCACAGAGCAACAGAGAGGCAGAGAGACCTGGGACTGGGACGTTGACTTTCTTCACTGCCAGGAATCAACAAGCAGGATTTAGCAGAATTCTTATTTATGTCTCTTATGACGATCAGTTCTCTACAGCGCACAAAGAGTCAAAGCAAGTTTGAGGGATTATAAAAAGAGATTTAACAACTTTCAACACTTCATAATGCTGTCAGATTTGGTCATTATCAAAGGGAGGTGACTCAAGTGCAGCCTTTGAAGAAGTTTAATGAAACTAAAGACAAAACCAAAGCTTACTGTTTTAAGGAGTCTGGGGAAACAACATCCAAATGAAATGTAAACTAATACAGTGAAACCTGGGGGAGAAATCACTGGGAAACGTGCTCTAGTAACAGTTTAATTTCAAACTTACCAGAAGGGAAGGTCCACGACTTAATACTCAAAGGGTAATCATACACAGGTGAGACCTCCAAGACACAGGCTGGGCACACAATCCCAAAGGAGGGAAAATACACAAAGGGTGGAAGCAAAACTAGACACAGTAAGGGCAAGGACTACAAAATAAAATAGGAAACGATTAAACTAAAATATGACCCACAGACAATTTTTTTCAACATTTCCCCCTAATGAATGTCTTAAGTTGGCAATTGCTTCAGTGCTCCTAACATCTTTGGCTGCTGTAACCATTTCTTTATTCAGACTTATTTGACTACAGGCATGGAATGAAACATTAAAGAAATGAATAAAAATAAGTGTGTCCTGTGGGGCTGAATGTTTGTGAATCAGGATTTGTTTTCCTGTTTTATTTTGTCTACTTCCTCCCTCATGTTGCTTTATCCCAGTGTGTATTTTGCTGTTAATATTGTTGGCTTTTCAGTGTTTCCTGTTTTATTTTGTAGTTTATTACCCCTAAGTATCATGTTTTGTGTTACTTCCTCCCTTTGTGGGTTTCCCTCCATTTTTGATTGCCTTCACCAGTTTCACCTTTGTCCAACCCTCCAAGTCTATTTAATGCCTGCGAGCTTTCTCCTCTTGTTTGTACGTCATATGTGGGTTTTCTGTTGGACTTTTATGGATTTTTGAACTCCTGAACAAGTGAGTTTTGCCTTTGAGTTCAGAAATTGGGTCATTTTTCCTTTGTTTAGAACTGAGACTAAAGACTTAGTTTAAAAAACCTTTTGAAGTATACACTAATGGTAAACTAGTAGTTAGGTCCTCATTTGTTTCTTATTTGTTCCCCAGTGACCATGCAAAATTGTATCCCCTTACTTGACTTGAAGTTAGTTCCTCATTTGTTCCCTAGCAGCTTTACCATTTTTACCATATTTTATCAGTTTTAAAACCTGTTTTATTATATATTATACAACAAGCTGTCCAATAGTTTGTTCTTTCAGCCTCCTTCTCCTTCTTTAGTCTCACTATGTCTTCTTCCTCTGTCTTCCTTCTTTCTCCCTCCATTTTCCTCTTTCTTTGGGATTTTCTGCACTGCTTCAAAAGTTTTGTTTGCTCTCTTCTCCATCAGCTTTAGTTTTGGACTATTAATCTCATGGAATTATGCTTCAAACTACCAACATTGGTATTGACCGCACTCATTATTCAGCCCCGTGAGGACCTTTGCCCTCAGTTTCCTGCTGGTTGCTTGTTATGCTAGTTGTCCTGTTTGTGTGTTGTAGCCCTTTTTTCATGGATTGAGAACACCTTGGCCCGGTGTTCACGATCCATAAGATCATGACCCACCTCTTCATTGTTGGGAGACAGGGGGAAGAATAGACGGAGAGAGGCTGCTCCCCACTTAGCCATGCTCCTCTTTTCTTTAGTCTTCTTTCCCACTCAACACCTCACTCACCATACACACTTACACAACTAATAGACTGACTTCAACAACTCATAAAACAACTCAGCTAAATAACTTCAATGTGAATATATTTATTATATTTTTGCAAGTAACTCCTTTTTCTCCTCCTGTCATTTGTCTCTGGTTTTGAGCCGGCCGTGACCAGTTTAAATATTAAGCTGTTTATGATAAGCTGCTTTGGTTTGTCGTTTTTCATCAGTGAACACAATACATTAAACTATTTTCAGTTTCTCTGGCATTTTCTTTATACTTTCTCTACATGTTCAGCAATTCCCTTCAGAAGCTTTTAATATTATAAACTTTTCATGTCTCTTTCTTTCCACCTGTCTCTCTATAAATCCATTCCCATCTTCTCATTTAAGCTTTATTATCTCTCCTTTCTTTAGCTCTTTTAAAGACATAAATGCCACTGTTTTTACTTTGATCAGTTTAAATCTCTTTACAATAAGCTCTCTTCATCCCCTGTGTTTCAGCTTCTAAGTTGATCAGCAGGGCGGTCGGTCATTTTTACAGCTTTCAAGCTCTTCATTTGATATTTCATCCTGTTCAGCAGGACTTTAATGCATTGCAGCTATCAGCATTCTCTCACATTGTCTGCAAGGAAGTGCAATTTGTCAGTTTGGAATAGTGACATGGTTGCAGCAGCCTTTTTGTTATTTGGCTTACAGTAGCAGTAATGACTTTGCTTGACTGCGCTGCTGAATGTTAAGTATCAGAGGTTATCAAAAAGCACGATCCACTTCACGATACATGGAGTGAAAGGCCATTAGCAAACGGCGTGCTTCCCACACTCTTTAGAGCTCATGGAATATAAAAAGCAGCCTCTTCAGCTGCCTCTCTTGAACACAGTCACTGAAGGACCATCGATGTGGTGATCATATTTCTCAAAAGCTTTGTGTCTTTGTTCAGAGACCCTGGTAGCTTCCTTTCAAATGTAAGTTCTTGACATTTCCATCAAGCTTTTCTATTGTATAAAGGTTTTTGATAAGATTTGATTAAATTGGTCACATCATTTAATTTGCTTAAATCTTTCATTTGCGGATGTTAGATGTAATTATTTTATGAATAATGAATCATGTATCAATTAAATGTAGCTAATTAAATGTTTTTATTAAATACGATAAAAAGTAATGTAATCATTAACCTCCTTCCTTCTAAAAGTCTTAGAGAAGCACCTAATTTTATAAATCCTAGTTGTGTTTTACTTTACTTTACACATGAATGACATATTTATCAAGAGCTGCGCATTAGCCGATGTTGTGTTGTTGTTTTGGCCTTAATCATTTAATGGTAGTGTATCACCTCTTCTTTTCAGGATGCAGAGCTAAGCTTCACTGCCCTAAGAAACTCCCAAGCAAGCAAGCTGACAACCCAGACCAGGGCCAAGGCCCTAATCCCATATTCATCCGTAGCTGTAACCCAATGTCATTTCACACCGTCTAAAAATGTTTTATTTCTGCCAAATGAAGCTCGGTTCACTTTTCTACAGAGAAAAATGCAACTCATTACCATCATTTTAATCTCCATGAAAATGTCTTAAATTCACTTGACATGTTTGGGGACGCGGGGTAAGGATTTAGCTTGGACTCGGGCCTGTGAGGCTTTGTCCCGAGGCCCCCTCCGCCTTCGTTGCTGCTGTGTGGCAAGAGGCTCAATGGGGGGCAGGTTAAGCCCATTAGCTATATATACAATGTCACATCAAGTTTGTTCCATGTGGGGTTGGACATGGGCAGAAGGTGAACATGGAAAATGTTTTCTATCTTGTGACTCATAACCACAGACTCAACTGTAGCCATGTTTTGTTGTTCAAGCAGGCTACCAGAGCAGCTTGATGCAGGACTGAATCTGCTCAGCAGCTTTCTGACAGTCACAGATCCCCTGACATCTCCTTTAGGACACCTTGGTCATTTTAATGAGGTGTTTTTTTCTTTATATTATCTCCACTTAGGAATACGCATAATCAATAATTAAACATGATATCTATTCTTGGTGTGTCTGGGGCCTTGTCTGTTAAAAATGCTGAATAGCCATGTCAGGATAAGAGCATGCACTGACCTTGGAAGGACTTGGATATATACAGTAATAAATCATTTGAAAATGAATAATGGAATCAAACTAGAGGGGAGGCAATACTTGAGAGTATAAATAAGTGGTAACTGATGTAACCTGAACTCATTTCTCCCTACCTTTTTAGTCTCTTACAGTGGAAATATATTGTTAATGTGATGATGTAATTCTGCTCTTAAATATTTTCTCCTTCTTTTGGTTTTTGTCTTTCTATTTACAAGAGAAAAAAAATACATGTTTTCACATCTAGAATGCTTTTCAATTACCGTATTGGTCCGAATATAAGACGGCCTTTTTCCCCATCGAAATAGGTCTGAAAAAGTCGGGTCGTCTTATATTCGGGGTCTAGTATTCAGAGCGCAGCTCTAATTGTTCGCCTGTCCCTTTAAATGTCAACACACATGACGCGCTCTGGGAGGAGCAGGGGAGTGATGACAGTGAGAGAGAACACAGTGGGACGGAGGACGTGTGTACAGGAGACATCGGAGGAGAAGTTTGGAGAGTTTTAGTTTAGTTAAAGATGTGGCCTGTATTTTCTCTCTTATTTAAAAATGTTGATAATATTGCTTGATTTTAATGTTGAATCATACTGTACATAGTTCGCCCTTGTGAAACACTTTGTTTTGAAAAGTGCCGTAGGCCTATACCGATAAATACGGTATGTTAATTATTATTATAATTATTAATACAACAGGTGTTTAATTCAATGTGTTTTTAATATTGTTATTTTCAAATAAAATTAAGTTCTTTATAAAAACAAGATCTGGTCTGCAAATCTTTTTTTTTCTAAGTATGAGTGTTGAAAAACAGGGGTCGTCTTATAATCAGGGTCGTCTTATATTCGGACCAATACGGTAATTGTCTGGGAAAAAAAGTTAAGACCAATTATACTTAGATTAAGATTAGCAAGAGCAGATAGGGTTTTTACTTTACAATAAGGTACACATATTTTAGATTATTTGTCACCTTTTATAGGGTACCTAATGATTGCTTAACAGAGCATTCAAGGTACACACAATTCTGCATAGTAACCCCCCTTCATCCTTTTATTTTGAAATCATTAGCTACTCTATCAAATGTGATGAGGAGTAACCCACTATCTTCTTATTAAATAACGGTTAACTATTAGTTAATTCTCATTCGTTCCCTAGTAACTATGCAACACTTTGTGTATACCTTATCAAGCATTTATTCACTGTTAAGTAATCACCAGCTATTCTATAAAGTGTGATGAGAGGCAGCTGTAAACAAGACACTTGTATATCATGATCCATTTAAGCTTTTTGTTTTTATAAATGTAAATCAAATAGAAATAAACCCTTTTGTGAAGAAAAAGTTTATGGATATTCAGATCATTAGCTGAAGTATCATCATGCACATTTTTGTCATGAGAAAATGACATGCCTCAAACATCAAAATCAATCAGGATGTTATTTTAGACTGAAGAATTCAGTCTTTTTTTGCAACGTTGATCTTAATTTCTGTGATCAAGTCCTACCATTGTCTAGAGCAGGAAGTCTAGCTGGATTATTTTTTACGTGTTTGCCATTGACTAGTAAAAATGCCATTGTACACTTATTCCACACAGAAGCAGACTCTTTCATACACAGACACAAAGGATAGAGATGTGGTGACTTCCAAAGGCTCCCACCAAAGGAGAGTCACATGACTGCTACTTTTTCAAACAATATTGCTGTTATGTTTGACAAGGAAGGAATTTGGAGTGTCATCAATCAATACATTTTTATTTGTATAGCGTCAACTCATAAGTGTTATCTTGAGACACTTTACAAAAAGCAGGTAAATACCTTACTCTTTGTCTGTTAACATTACAAAAGAGCAGGTAAAAAGACCTTACTCATTGTTATGTTACAAAAAGCAGGTAAAAGACCTTACTCATTGTTATGTTACAAAAAGCAGGTAAAAGACCTTACTTATTGCTATATTACAAAGATCCGGCCTATCCATCATCAGCAAAGCAAGGATTTACATGGATTTTCATCTCCATACAAACTTTCTCCTTTGTCTTCATCTTACAAGAGAGCAGAGCTTTCAGCTTTACGCAAAATTGTTGTAAATCTTTATTTCCACTCAGGAATTAATTTAATACCAGTCCTGAGAGAATTCCTTACCATAACCATATGTTTTCAGTTTGACCCTTTTCCCAGCTGATTTATCCACTGTTGACCTCTGATGCTCTCCCAGGACATGTAGAATTTTCTACTTTAAAGCCTCATTTTATTCACCAACTGTTACTGTTTCTGCAGGTGCAGACATAGATACTCCAAAGATTTAATTTATCTATGATGAGCATCCTCAGAGACCAAAGGTACGGTAAGCTGTGAAAAACTCATTATGCTGTGTTCCAATAAACATTTAATTTGTTTTCACAAACCACACAACATGATGCAACAGTGTCATGTTTTGCCTCATTATTTTAGTGTTTTCCCATGGAAACTGTTTTGGACAATTGCAGGTTTAGTAACTGTCTTTACATTTTTGTTGTTTTAATAGTTTTAAATCGTTACACAAAAATTGTAAGAATTATTTTCTAGTGTAAGTGGAATAGATCTTACAATTCTGTCAGACCAGGTTGGTCTCTGAACAATTATAGGGTCAGACCTGATCTCAGGCCACTGAGAGACAGGATTAGAAAAATGTATTGTCTTTGATCCCTGGGGAAGGTGACAGAGCATCACGCAGGCTCATAAGGTTGGCTTTGTGTCTTTGTATTAGTGTGTTTGTGAGCCCGTCCTGGGTCAGTGATGAACAGGAATCAACCCTCGCTGGGGGGGCTTCACTCTGTAAACTTCCGCATATGGGGGTCTGCATAGTGGAAAATGTTGGTGGTTGTGTTCAGCCCTCAGACTTTGGCAATTATGGGGCTGCATACATTTTTGCATCTTCCTAATTCAGACATGGGCCTTTAGGCAATTTGTAGGGCGAAACTCGCGTCTCTTTTCATAGTTATTCAGCAATTAGATGCCATGCTATAGATCTTCACAGAGGTCAACCCACACACACACAAATGTTGCATTCCTGCACCACGTTTTCTCGCAACTCTGAACCTCAAATGAGTTTTCAGTGTTTACTCCTGCTGCTAAATGAAACGGTCAGAATTCACATCATCCCAGCTGATCTCACAACTCAACAGTGTGTTCCCCTCAGAGTTTTGAACTTAAATAAGAAAGCGTCTGCTTGTGAAATTCATTTTGAGATTAAAGAACACACTAACGCAGACTGTGAGCAGGAAAACTATGCAGTGTGTGTGAGCACCTGGCTAGGCATGTTGTCTGAAGTGCACTCACGGTTTCAGACAAGCAGGTGTTGTTGCTCTTAGAGAACAGCTGAAGAGAAAGTTCTCCTGCCTAAATACTGAGCTTCTAAGAGAGACAAGCTGATGAAAAGAGGAACAAATATGCCAGAACCGTGGATCAAAATACTGGTGCTGTCTCACAGGTGCTGCTTCAGATGCTCCTACAGACTGGTTTTAATGTATTGATCTGACAGCGCACTGTTGAATTCAAAATCAGCAAACATGTGTTCCTTTTAGTGTGACAAAACTTTTTTCTTACTTTTCCACTCATCATGTGACTTCTGTCCCTCTCAGCTATTTTGTGCTCAGTTTGGACTACCTCTTCTGTTCTTTGACAAACTTACAAACAACTAATTGAGATGAAATGAAAACAGATAAGTTGAACACCAGTCGCACCCATGGGGCAAAGCATGCTGTCAGAGTGAAACATACAGTGCACCTCTGTGACAGCTGAACATGCAGCTGATTTAAGGGTAATGGTATGTATTATTGCTGACGATTACATTACGACGTATGGTTCTTGGTCAAAAATAGGTTATTTTGCCCAACTTTATACAAAAACATGAAAACCCTTTCTTGCTAAAAGTTCTACTTCCCTATCATCTGTATGGAATAACGTTTGTGACGTGTGGATTGATTTCAGCACCTCCAAGCTTAAAGACAGGGTCACCCACCTGTGAGTCTCTCTCTCCCTCTACCTTATGACACCTGTAATATCCAAACTGTTTCCTTCTGCCAACCACTCTTATCTTTTTTTTTTTTTTTTTTTATCGCTTCACCAATTCAGCCACTTGTGGGCTCAGAGGAGCCGCTTGTTTTGGTTGTTAAAAATCAATAAGGAGAGAGGAAGAGAGACCACTCTCCCTTTCATTGTGACTCTTACTGCTGGCTGTCATCTCCCTTAATTGCTTTGCTATTATCATCCTCACTCATCCTGGATATCAGTCAGCAAGGCCCCTCTGCTGGTGCTGGCTTCAGGCTGTCCTTCTCCAATCATCTCATTCCTTTTTTTATTTTCTCCGTATTTCAACTTTAGGCTCATCGAAGTAAAAATAAAAAATAATAGGACCATGATGAAGACACTTTATCCCTTGTTCAAATATTACACAAGTTTAGAATCCCCATGACTTTATCCCCATGTCAATCAATCCTTAATAAAACCAATGGTGCAACAATTCCTGTTTGGTTTTAAGTCCAGTCCTATTGGCTTCAGGTTCTCCATCCATAGGTTTCCATCTGTGCTTTACAGTCTACAGTCGGCTATTTAAAGGGAATCAAAACACAGATGAGGGACAGGGGGCTAGTAATTGTATCAGCAGCAGAGCTCTGTGCCAGGGACTGTCAGGACCTCAAACTTCCCCTCTGATCCCCATTTAATGGAGCCTGTGAGGGCCAAGGTGAGCTGTTTGGATTTGGCTCCATTCAGGCAACTTTCCGTCCTTCTAGCCTCAGTGGAACAATAAGACTTAGGTGGAGCAGCTGGAGATGGCATTAGTGTTGGACCTTTCCTGAAGGTTGACATTTCAGCCATGACCTGTAACAGTATACATTTTTTTGCCTAATAGTGTTGGTAAAATGCTGTATAACTGTTGCTCTATACTGCTTAGATGCAGCATTTACTCTTTTTGGGTGTAAAGAGCATTCGGACGCTAAAGCTAATGGTCTAACTGACCCTCCCTGTGAGATCGGACAAAGGTTTTTACACCATATCTTGGCCTACAGTCAGTGGAACCAAAGTTTATCTTCATGGTAAAGAGTAAAAGTCCAGCTGTCGCCCCAAACTGTTTGCTTTGGAGGATCTTGGGAAGCAGAGAAAAGCAGACTCTCTGAGTGTAGCACAAGGCCTGTTGTTTTGGAGCTGCTATTGGTCGGAGTAAAGGCAAGATCTCAGAGTTGTGGTGTCACTGTTCAAGCCTCATCCAGATTTTCTTTTATTTAAGTCTCAAACCTATTCCCTCTCAATGAATTTCATTTTTTGTTCCCCACATGCCCTCATGATACCACAGCTTAGACTTCATTACTACATTTACTATTATCAGTTAAAATACGCTCAACTGTGAAACCAACTCAATGACTTAAACATGTAGACTTAAAAAACAATTTTAAGATGGTGTGATGTGGTGTTTTGCAAAGACATTTGTGGTCCAAAGATAATAAATCATTATCTTTCCTTCTGTCCATCTGAAATGTATCTGAAGCTATACCCTATTGATTAACACGAGTTTCATATAGACCTTAATGTCCCTTTGAGAATGAAAAGTGTGAATGTAGTGAGCCCGTTGTAACTTTGCTAAATTATTAATTGGCTGATAGTTTGGTTCATCTAGCTCATGGCGAATCACAGCTAAAGTACAAGTAGTGAACATAAAACCCCAGAGACCGAGTACATTTCAGTTTGTTAACATTGTCAATGTTAGCATGTAGCACATGGCATCGGTGTCAACATCCTTGTCTTGATAGATACTTGAGCTACCCAGCTCACAGGCTTGGCTCAGCTAATCTTACCTGTCTTATCATGGTGATTAGCCAAAAGCTTGTCTGGTGGTCATTCATTTTCTCACTGGAGCACCATCTACAGCTTCAGTCCTATTCAGATAAACAATATGAAGCCAGAGACATGAACACTGTGAGGTTGAATCAGTGAGTCAGACTCCCTCCTTTGCTCCCCTGCATCCTGGTAAAAAAACGTTAGGAAGATGCGCTTGTTGAGAGGCGTCTTCTTCACTATGCAAGACCACAGCTGATGATGACGACATGACTTATGATCTTTTATATCACGTTTCAAATAGCTTCATTTTTCGTAGCCTGGATTCATGAGTGACTAGTATAACTTCCTATACCTGCAGTCAATTGCCAGTTATCACATCTGACCTTTCCAATTGACTCCCATCAGCCCATAGATAGGAGTCACTCCACTGACTAGTCATGGAATGAAAGAGGCATATCTTTGCTATACAAAAACCTCTAATCACAAAAACCTTTTTTGTGCTTATTCAGGCAATGGTTTATTTTCTTGCCCGTGTCAAGCTCATGGCCTTGACACTCCAGAGAGCTTTATTCACTCCTTTTATCAGTTTTAAATACGCAGAGCTGTGGGCAAATTTGAGATCGAGATTTAATGAATGAAGAAAAGGGCAGTTCTTTTATCCAGTCTTTAGGTCATGTGTGATATGTGTATACTGAATTATATGCTATGTTTGGCGCAATTGAAGTGGTTAGTCATTTTTGTTATGTCTGTGTCAGGCAGCTTCACTTCCTGACACAGACGGCAGAAAATGAAGATATCACCTTTCTGTGTCTGATTAACCTGAAGGTTGACTCAAAAGCATGTATTGCTCAAGCAAGGATTAGATATATCTTGCTCATTCTTTGTATATTTTAGAATTAATACCAGATAAAAATAATTTTGCACCATCACACATCTTGTCCTGACTTGAACAGTCCATAGACTTACTTGCTCTTGCTTTATGTTGCTTTATTTTCCCATTGGTTGTGATTAATCGGGAAATTCAACCAACAGTTTCCAGTTTATTACTGCTGTGTCCAGGTAGTCCCTGATCAGATTAACTGATGGCTATGAATCATTTGTTTGAGAGTGTTTAAGGCTCTGTCAGCAGCTGGACATCTAGGCTATATCAAGGATTGTTCACTAGAGAAGTTTAGATTTTGTGTCGTCTGAGCAACACTTTACAGAAACTGCCCCTGACCACTGATCCAGGACTGCTGCCATGATGTTTCTCTTCTGGTATTTGCTGAGGTTTTGGTTGAGCACAGGGGTGGAATGATCCCTGATCTGTGGAGAAGTCTGTTATGGGACACTCTCTGGCCCAGAACCCTGCTCATATTGGCCTGCTTTTCCATTAACCTCTTAATAGTTCCTGAGTCTGATTCTGAACCAGATGCCTAACATTTGTAAACCATGCTATGTTATCAAATCTGTGTTTTATTGAATCTCCCTCACTTTGTTCTTTATAAGTCTCAAGCTTGCGAGTACCTTGGAAGAGCACACTTGTAGATGTCTAGGGGATAAGGACAGCTGCATATCTCAGAATGTCTCAGGTGGCTTTCATCTGCATGCGACCGATGCTATCTCGCTCACTGAAATACTGCTCTTCCTTGCTCATATTCTGTAATTCACACAGACATGGAAAAAGGGGGTTGGACCGCCTAAGGCTCTAATAATTGTAGGTCTTAGTGTTGCTGCCATAGTATACGTGATCTCTCAACCAACTAATGACAATATTGAACATTTGCCGAGTCCACAGTGTATTGGAAGTCTTCATCACTTCACTGATTCAGCTCTATTTGGTTGTATGTTGAGTGCATGAGATTTCTATCATGAGGCTTGAGGGCCAAGTTAAGAACTGTGCTTACTGCAAAGAAACAAACCAGGGAAATGGAAGGGACTTACTTTATATGCAGGCTGTTGGAATGAGGATGAATAAAGATAGTTCTTTGCCCTTAAAATTGAAACCATTAAGAAAAATGTGCAAGCTCCCATTGCATTATAAGCATTATCAAGCCATGCTTACTCTCTAAAAAGAATCATCATACACACTGGAGAATTGGAGGTTAATGCACACATCAGCATGTGAACATATTCACATTAGCAATGTTGGTTATGTTTACTATGCAATCCGTGCTTAGCAAGTTACCATTTGTTTATGAGCATTAGAGAAATATTACAGCTTGTTCTGAGCAGTGTCTTCTGATTTGTACGTTTATGGTGGTAAACCAAAGTACGACAAACATTCAAACCACCTGATGTTCCAACATAAACATCAAGTGTTTCACAGCATTTAATATAATACTTCCAATACTATATCCCAAGTACTCAAGATATCTAAGTAATGTAACATCCCCTCTTCAAGGCAAGAAATAGATCAGAAAAAGTCAAAGTTCAACCAGTTTCATAGACACGCAAGGTAGCCTGCTGTTTGTTTTTTTGTGTGGGACCGAAAGGAGGTAAGACTATTCTCACCACCCCAGACTGTGGACAGAAAATATACCATTTCATGATTTTCTGTAAAATATGTGATTTTCATTGTAAATTGCAGAGAAAAATGTGGGAGGAGAGTAAACATCAAGAACATTTGCTTCCACAGCTTAGCTCAGCAAAGAGCTTGCTTCACTGTGACAGATTGACAAACACACACACAGCAGCCTTATCGTCCAGTACGAGCTCAGAGAGTGCTGCATGTTTCATGTGGGTTTGTGTTGTGACCTCCACATAACCAGTTTTTATACACTCACTCAGAGAGAATCATGTAAGACACATGCTCACAAAAAACACCAGAGAGTAAGTGTTCCCAAAAAAAATTGAAGCAGCCCTTCTCATGTTTGTGTGATGCCTCAAACCACTCAGTGACCGTGATGTGAACTCACTCAACGCAGACAACCCAGCGAGGGTTAAAGTAAGGTGAATGTGCACGCGTGTTTGTCTCTGTGTGAAATTCAAATATGGCGTGTGCTGAAAATTGCATGTGGTGATGATAAACCTGTCCCATAACTGAAGAGCATCCTTGAACTCCAGCTGACCGCCGCAGCGATGAGGATAACATGAGCACCATGACTGAAGCAGCCAAGCCCAGCACAGCTGAGCTTAGCACAGCTACTCATGACTATTTAATGACCATATCCAGAGCTTAGGCAAAGAAACACGCCTGTCTACTGCTAGCCTGTGTTTTGAGTGAAGCCCTACCCAAGTGAGTGAACATGAGTGTTGACAGATGCCTATGGATCAGCACTTTACCGCTTGGGTCTGATATGTGTTTGTTCTCGTCTGAACTGAGAGGTCACTAAACACTTCTACTATGGCTGATGTTGAAGGGTGCTTTCAACCTAAACCAGCTACTGGTAAACCCTGCCTCTTACATTTCTAATGGAATGTAATAATAAAAGATCCACACTTAAAAGTACTTTAGCATCAGTAACAGCATCTGTGCTTATAAAATCTGTTTTCACCGATTGGTTGACTGTTGTTACCATAAAAGCTCAAAACTAAGGGAGCCAGTTTCTTACATTTAATTATTTTTATGCGCATTTGATCAAGCATTTTGACGTTTCTTTTGGCAATCACCATTTTCAATTTTTTTTTACACGATCATACAATGTTTAATATCATGTTCATTCGCATGAATTAATGTTTATAACTTATTCAACTAATTTCTATTGCTTTGAAAGGAATTAACATTTAAGTGTAAATTATGACCGTCTTCCTCACAGGACATACTGTGTGTATATCAGCCTGTAGACTCATAATAAGGGAGGCAGTTTCATTTATTAACATCTCGCTTTACTTGTTTAATAGAGCTGTGAAGAGGTTCAAAACGGATGTTACCAACTCTTTTATAATCTCCTTACCATGCACAGATATTTCACGTCATACTGAAAGCAAGTGTATCAAGCTTTGTCTGTCCTGATTACAAATTAGGAGCTACAGCTTGGAGTTACACTCAAGATTTAAAGTTTGGAGGATTTTTCCTTTTTAACAACACAACAAGACTGAAGAATCAATGAAGGAGTGGGCGTCATTCACTAATATCTACATTTTATCTTAAACTTGTTCTTAAGAAATCCTTAGAAAAGCCATAGGTAGTTTCATGAAGTGGTTCTTACACTGCAGAATGGATGGAATCTTTGTTCTTAAATTGACGAATGCCTTGTCCTCTTAACTGGAAGCTTGTGCGTGTTGTTCTAAATTTGCATGGATAAAAAGCCCCTTTTAATTGAGATGAGACTGCAGAACGGTGATGAGCAGAAGTCACACAAGATTTAAAAGAGAAGTCAGGAGTCATTGGTAAAAAAAAAATGTCCTTGGGGTGGCAAAGAGCTTTTAAAGGGCAGCAGGAATACAAGCTGATTAGTATTCCTAAGTATTCAAAGTAAGTAACTTTACCTGTGAGCTACACTTAAAAAAAACTCTTTGTATCATGCATGGCTGATGTTTTACATTTATAGAAAGCTATGGAAAATCAATTAGCTAGAGAATAGAGAAATCAGCAGATATTGAAGTTTCTTGTTTGCCTATAGCTCCAAACCTTCTCAATCGGCCCACTCATCCGAGTATAGGCTAATTCACTGGAAACAGAGCTTAAGGGAATTCTTACTGATTATGTCTGATCACTGTTTGTGCATACTGTGTAGCAGTGTGTAATGGTGTGTGATCATTGGGTTTACCAAGAAACAGAAAACATAATATACTATAATGGTTTGTCTTGAGCATGTGCTTTAACACGCCTTGGCGCCTTCTAATGGCTCGCTTTGAAAGGGAGAAATGAATTTGTGGTTTCTGCTTCAGAGATGCTTCTGTGTAGTTCCAAATGAAAACCTCACTATTCCTTTTTTCTTTCTTTGTCTGAGCATCGCAGGAAAAGATTTGGAATGAAAAAAAAAGCAGTATAAAAGGGTGAGTTTTATAACTTATAAGCAGTTTCTCTTCAGCTCTTTAGCTTCCTGGTGAGTCGGCTGGCAGCTTGTTTGCTGGCGTAGCAGCAGGAGGGGCAGCAGCAGGCGGAGGTAGAGAGAATGCGATGAACCCCTTCAGACAATAGACGCTATAGTGCTGCTGGAATGAACGACTGGCATTCCATCGTTTCTCATCTGATTAAGACCCAGTGACAATCTTTATTATAGTCTCTATAGTTGTCGCATCAATGACGAATTAACTGTAATACCCTAATCCTCTCTCTCTCTCTCTCTCTCTGTCTCTCTGTGTCTGTCAATTTTCCTCATCCCTGTCTCTTCCCTTCATGCTATTGATTATTGCAATACTCTTCAATCCCTTTCATTCTCATCATACCTCACAGCCTCGCCCTCTTTTCCTCCAATAATTTCCCCATCAACCGATCTCCTTTCTCTTGTTCCATTCATTTGGATTATTTGATATTTGGATGTGATAGAGCTCTCAATGTAGGACTGAGTTTTCATGTACATTTATCTCTATCTCACAATCTCATATTTCTCTCTCCCTACTTCTTTTTTAGCAACAATGAAATCAGGCGGCAGCCCTTCATCTGTATTAGCAGCATCTTGGGCTTAAGAGAGACTAAAAGCCTGCTAATTATCTGCCTCTGATTTATTAAATTGACAGATATTTGCAGAATTTAGCTACAAGCTTTCTCCTCCTCAAATGTTGCCTGTAGATGTGTGTCAGTGAATGGAATTGAAAGCTTTCAATATAATAGCCAGTGTTATCTATTTGTTAAGTTGAAATATGATAGAAATAGGAATTGAATTCATTGATTTCAAATATTTTTTAAGTGAGCCGCCAAATATGGATGATATGAATGCCGGCGTCGCTCTTTGGCGTCTCTTTTAACCATTTCTTTTTGACCGAACATGTCGTCAGACTCACTCCTGGCGAATAATAAATAATGAACACTTACACATGCATTAGACACATGAGTTTGCAAAAACAAACACACTGACTCCAAATGACTCACACAGATCACGGATCTATCTCTCTTGTTTCCTGTGTGTGTGTGTGTGTGTGTTTGCATACAGGTGTTTCATTAACCTCACAGGCTGACACGGTCTGCAAAGAGCTTTATTACCTTTAGCATTATTAGCTCTAATCTACTGTCGAAACCTCTCTGCAAACACACACCTCCTTCTCCTGTGCTTTTCCTCAAAGATAAGTGGCTGTGAGGAAAAGTTGCGCGTGTGTGAGAGAGAGAGAGAGAAAGAGAGAGAATGTGTCTCCATGCATTAATGAAGAGACACGGTACCAGGTGTCCTCTGTGGGAAAGAGGCAATGAGGGAACCAGGAAAAAGAGGAGGGTTAGATAATATGTTTTATTTTTTATTTTTAGCAGTCTCCTTTTCCTAATGGCCTCTCAGTCCTGCTGATTATCCAGCTGTTATGCTGTGTCACGCTTGGTAAACTGTTCTGTGCCGGAGGGGTAGAGTGCACTGAGAGAAGGGACCGTTTCATTAATGGAAGGACGTGGAAAAAAGGGAAAGGTGCAAAACACTGAACTTTTTAAAAAAAAATTATAATATATATACAATTAATGGATCGTCTTTTTTAGGTGAATGTTAAATTCTGCATAAATATCCACTTTGAAGACTAGAGGTATTTAAAAAATTTGACATTTTCTTCATCAGCATTTTTTAAATTGGACCTTTCAGGGCGTATTTTAGTTTTACTGAAGTCCTCACCAGCTCTGCTTTTTACAAATCCTGTGAATAATTTCTCTGCTCTGAAGCCCCCCTCCCTCTTTGCCTCTTCTCCTCCTCTGTCTTATCCTCTTTTGATTCCCTAACTTTCTTTATTTAGTCCTCTCCCATGTCATATCTTTCTTCCTGCAGCCTCTGCATTGTAGCACCAGTGTATCTTTTATGCATTCATATGTCTTTCTATGCTGCTGCTGTTATAGCTCAGGTCTTAGTCCATCTATACATAAATTCATATCGTGCCTGATGTTTTAGTTTTATTTATTTTCCTGCTCTTAATAACACAAACACCACCCCTATCCCTGGCTCTATTTACTGTTCTCGGCTCACAGAGAATCTCCGGCTGACCGTCGCAGTATATTAAATTCTCCATTTCACAGATTGTTTTCCCCCAAACATTGCTGACTGCAGTGGATATTATCCATATATTTATTCCTTGGTGGATGCAGGATTCTGTCCCAACTTTCTCGCTTCATGCAGAGCCATGTTTGTTGCCACCAGAGGTCAAAAGACCACACAACCTTCCCTGTTGTTTTACATGTCTACCATTAGCATTGAATCCCTGTCCTACGCAGGAAATGCAGTTATTACAAGGCGAGTTACTCTGCTTGTATTATTTATGAACATGTACCTGTAGAGACATCCAATATGCTCTTTTTTTGATCAAACATTGTAACCTTTGCCTTGAAAAGAGCCAGTTGAGGTGCTTCAGGCGTCTATAAGGATGCCTCCTGGACGCCTCCCTTTGGAGGTTTTCATGGCACGCCCGACTGGGAGGAACACCTAATGGTGTTTTTTAACATGCAGAGTTTTACATTTCCTCATCAGGAAGCTTAACTTCACAACCAGAATGTTACTTCCATCTAGTTGTGTCAGTGAGAAAAGATACAGTGTAGGTGCCTTTCCGCACTCAAATGACCTGGGATCAATTAATACTGCACAACAAAAACAAAACCATTGGCTCGTCTTGAACTTGGTTCGGACAAGGCTCAAGGAAGCGTCATTTAAGCCCTTTTCACTTTAAGATTTTTACAACGTTGTTGAACGAATCTCCGCCATCATTATGCCATACTTTCATTTTTATTCCGAGACATCAGCTCTGGTGTAATATCTGGTGTCCCAGTCCGTGATTACAAATTGTGTTAGTGTTGAAGAAGCATGACGTGTAAAGGGGCAGTAGGGGGGGCCACAGAGGTGTTACTACCTCTGATGCTGGCACAGAGAGACTTGGATACAAGATGCAATCCAACCCCATAGAATCTCTAGTGGTAATGACCCGAAGAGCAAAGTCGCGCAGGGCATCGCCATGGTGACAGAGGTGAAGTCATGAACCCTGTTGCTATGGAGAACCACATGTCAAGCTAGCTTTCAATAGTGAAGGGCCATCAGCTCACAAACTTCTTTGTTGCAAATCTCTGTCACTGTACCATTTCTTCTCTCTCCTCAACACTGCGTCCCATCCCTTGTTCTCATTTAATTCTCCTGCTCTCTGTCTCTCCCTCTCATCGCTGCTCTCTCTCTGTTATTGATGTCTTGATCTCCTGATTTGTCCTCCAGCTTTGACCGTGCACTCAGACTGATGGTGGTGTTGAAAGAGATGGATGCTAACTGTACTCAGTAATCTCTGCAGCAGCCATTTAGATAATTAAAGCACCATTCTCTTTTTTTATCTCTTGTCCTGCTTCCTGAAGTTGAGCTGCACACATACTCATACACATGCCCACTTGGCAAATAAGCACTCATATATTGTGAGGTGTGCTGTATGGAAAAGTGTGCAGACCTAGCTCAAGGGATGTTCTCTCCAGCTCTTTGGTAATTTGATATTAATCTTAAATTTTGGAAACCCCTGCATCCTGTTGTATCCCCAGAACAGAGCTGTAACAAGTTTTGCTAATAAATGCAACATTTATCACACAATTTGTGCTGCTGTCCACAGAGCTAGAGATTTTCTGCCAGACATGTAGGGATGATCATTCTTGTTTTAGACTATAATCACCATCTTGGTCTGTACATACTCCAACCCGACCACACACGTGTAATATTCAGAAATTTAGTATGAAGTGCTTCCTGTTTTATTTTGTATAGTTCTCTCCCTCTGTGTGTCATGTCTTCTGACCTTGTATTGTTTAATTCCTGAGTCTAGTCTTTAGTGTTTCCTGTTTTATTTTTTTGTAATTCTTTCACCAGGGTTTCATGTCTAATTTTACCTCCTGCATTTGTTGATTTCCCTCCAGTTTGGATGCTGTTATCAGTTTCACCTTCTGACTCAGTCTGTCATCTTTCATACCTAACAGTGTTTTGTTCATTTAACCTCCCTGAGTTTTCACTAGTTGACTTTTCCTCTCGGCTTCTTGTTTTTGCGTTTGTGGAATTATTATTTTTGTTTTCCTTAGCTGGCCATGATATTTCCTGGACTTTAACAAAGTAAGCTTGCTTTGCCCTTCCTACCTTTTTGTTGAATAAATCTTTCTACCAGTTTGCGCCTCCCACATCTGACTCATGCCTCTCTTGCTTTGAACTCATGACGTGAAGTCACTCATGAAGCCAGCCAGTCCATAAACTCATTAAGTTTGTTTGCTGATATGATATTTTCACTTTTGGCTCTGCTGTTATTCTTGAAATACCAGATTATTGTTGTTACTCTTTTAGCTTCCAGTAGATTTCAATCATTGCTTAAAGCTCCCGCTATCAGGTTTTTGGGTAATTCACAGAGTCAGAAAATAGCATTCGGCTTGGGGAAGTCTGATATGTTCAGGTAAGATTATAAACATGATAATATTGCAGGAGCTGAAGAGATGCATTCACTGGCAATAAGTGAAATGCTGGCATTAGTCTAAAGGATTGTCTATACATGCCTATGATCTCTCCTCAGAAATATTGTTTTGTGTGGGGCTGATGGTGAGAAAGAAAATGGGCAAACTCTTTATTGGCACATTCTCCTCAAGCAGCACAGCCTGAGCAAAGTGTCACTGCAGATGTGATACATTTAAGTGTTTATCCTGATGTGGATTTCCTTGTTGTTCATATGTTTGATGAAGAAATTTGCCGTTGAGACTGACTTGCTTTCAAAGAGTATAATTTTTATTTAAGCAAGAAACAGAATCACTGGTCACGTCTGACCAGGAGGATCAAGAAGCCCAATAATGATCTCTCCCGAACATACAGAGACAATCGCCTAAATGCACCCAAAACATTTGCTTTTCGTCATGGGTCATAAAAACCATCATGTAACACATCGATATTTGGCAATTCTATTACACAACACCTTAAGATAAACGTTCAACTTGAGGGGACTCCTGAATCTCCTTCAGATACAAATTATCTCCAGATGTATACGTTATAAACTTAAAGGAGCCGTATATTATCTCTGTCCTAGTTACGTCAGACACTTCAATCCGCTTTGGCAGAGTCCACAAGTGTTGGTTTCCACAGGCACCTCTGAGAGCAAAATTCATTTTATCACCCTCTGACAAACACACACAGCATGCACAATATCTTTGAGTTGATATGCACCATAATAGCACCCACACGTCCAAAGACTTTGAAGGTGTTTCAGAAAATTTAATTGCGAAGGTAATTCAAGAGTCTGTAATTAGTTTCTTGAATCCTATTGTTCACTAAGAACCATTAATGTAGTGGGATTTATCTTAGTGATTCTCATTCTGCAGGGATCTGATGTAAGCCTTTACGACACAGTACATCCAGACATGCACAGAGCAAGGATGACAGGAATTCACTTACAGGATATTGCACATATTGAACTGTAAGAGCAAAGATGGTGGAATTTCCCCTTGAGTTGTTGCCCGGAATTGGCACGCTAAGGCCACTAACTTCACAAGACCGGTCTCTCACACAGTACCCATTTATTGGTTTCCACTGTCAAAAGTTGGGATGATAACAAAATAACCGATCCTTACTGTGCTGCTCTTTTGCGACCCTCCTGTTGGGGTGCCATGCGAAAGGATGGCGCTAGACACACTGCAGTCCGTTGGTTGGTCGAAAGAATTGTCACTTCCTGTGAGACAGTGACAAAGGACAAACACAAAACACCCCATGTTTAATAATCCTGTAGATTTCGAGAGAGTAATTTTGAGGGTTAGGCTGTTTTTATTATTTGCGATTGATGTCAGCGAGTAAAACACCATGGATTACCTCGGAGGTGCAGACCTCTGCTGGACGTCCTCCAATGTTGCCCTTTGTTTACCATGTTGCATTCTTCTTCTTCATTGAATTTATTGGTGGTACACTTTTTCACGCTGCTAAAATGTCAAGCTAGCTGATGATGCTATTGCTATCCGGCTTATTCTCCACTAACCAAGTAATCAAGTAAGGGTACGGTTGGCTTTGGAAATGAAAGCAAGATCAGTGTTTATCATACCAAACTGTACTGAGCTAAACCGGACAAAGGGGACTAAAAAAGACCATTAGGAGACAATGCTTTCAATCCTGGATATTTCAGACACTTATTTTCCTAACCTAAAGAAAAAGTCAGGGTATCATATGCATATCTGACAAAAGCTGCAGCACATTATTTGTTGAAGTTGAAAAAATACACGAGATAAAATTTGTAACACAACTTTTTCAAACATGAAGGGTTAAATATTTTCTTCATTCCATCCTAATTTGTGATCAACAGTTTGGACGCCATCATTTACTTGGTGTAGGTACCGGATGTGCTCGAGTGTTCAGATCGACTCGGGGTCCTGCGCCTGCTAGTGACGTCATACAATATGATCGGACAGTTTATAGTTTTCATGGTTTTGTGGGTCTTTGAGCACAACAGTGACCACCCATTGATGACAGGACATTTAATTCGGCACTAAAATGGCAAAAAACGGAAAAAAGACAAAAGGTACGAGACTGTGTACATGATTTTCGTCCGAAGTCAAGAAACTACCCATGCCACAATCCATTGCGAATTATATTGTGTGTTCTTAACAATGCCATTTTATGCTCCGTGTAATGTTTAGAAAATGATCTTGCAGTCAGTAAAATTAGGATGCACTGAAAGTTTGAAGCCAATCAAATTTTATTTTTTGCTTTACATACATTTAACAAGAAGTAACAAGACAGGATGAAGGTGATCAGTAGGGTTAGGGCAGGGGGAAGAAGGAAAAAGGTTAAGCCCCTCTTCCTTCTCCCCCCAACCCTAACAGGAATGCAAAACAAAACAATTAAACGTGAACGGGTTAGGGTTGGGAAAGAAGGAAAAAGGTTAGGCCCCTTTTGGATCTCCCCCACCCTAACCCTAAATGAAAAAAAGACAAATGTAAGAGGTTGGAGTTTAGGGAGGTAAGTAGGTCTGGGGGAGGGTTGAAAATTATTGCTACAGGTGGCCTGAAGTTGGAGAGGTGGTTGCTTCATATTTTTTAAAAATACTTTTTCTTCTTTGTCTGAGCCTCCTCCACCTGCACTTGAAGGTTCTCCAGTCTGTCCATTAGGCCTTCTGTTGATTTGCCTTTCTCTTCATCCTTCTCCTCAAGGGTCTGCTTCATGATGTTCACAGACTCCAGGAGACAGGCTTTTTCTTTCTGCCACTGCAGCTGATGATTGTCTAGCTCCTCTTATCCCTGGTTTAGGGATGCCTTTATCCTGAGGGTTTCTTCAACGAGCTGTGACTTGTCCTCCTCCCACTGGCAATTCTGCTCTGCCAGGTCCTTTTTGGATTGTGGTCATTATGTAAATGACCTCTGACAGTGGCCCAGATGGCTGCGGCTGTCAGAAGTGATTGTTAGAGCTGGTGCTGTTCTAATCAAGCACACAAACAAAATGGACTACACAATTAAATCCCTGACTTGATTTTATAGATTTTGAAGTACAATTATTTTTTGTCTGCACTTCCATCACATTTGCAAACTAGCTTTTTATGTTCGACTCCATCATCACCAGGCCATAGAGTGAGAAGGATATGTGAGCCAAAAGATCTCAACAATACATTTTCATGAGTTCAAAAGTGACAGACTTAAGTATTTTAAGCCTCTGGACATTCAAAATAAAAATGGCCTTTAATGATGGGATATAGGGTCTAATTTGTTTCAATATGAATTAAAATATATATATTTATACAGTTACAAAGGTTCATTTTCACTAGTGTTGCCAGATGTAGGATAACTTTGTGCTGTAATGTTGCCCTCTTTACAATCAGTAATTGCAGAAAAGGCCAAATGTACGATAATTTTGGCATTTCAGTGTCCCCACAACCAAACATTGTTTGGGATTTGAGAACAATCAATCACATCAGCACCTGACTGACACGCCCTCTGCTCTGCTGCAAGCTCTACCTGCCAATTAAATCATCACCTGATGCCCTGCTCACGCCCGCAGGTCGTTTTGCATGACAGACTTTAGGAACCAAGCGGCAACCTCCGGTCTTAATAAAGGAAGCCAATGCGGAAGTTCAAAATCCTGCAGTTAGTCGAGTGTCTGCTTAAGGCTGGCTCCAGGAACCCTGGATGTAAAATACACACCACAGCCAAAAAAGCCTGTTTTTTAACAGCATAAATTAACATGTCATTAGTCTGACTAAAAGTCAGGCAGAGACAACATTCCCAGCATGGTGCCTTCTGCAGATGAGCCTCCAGAGCCCCCTGCCGTAACAGAAGGCTGACATCATGGTCACAACAACTAAAGTCTTACTAAGACAGGGACCTTCACCAAAAACAGTCAGTCATTTCAGCCTCTCCCCTGGCTTTGTTTCCATGGTTACATTAATCTTTCTCTAACACTAACCCTCCCTTTTAGATCATTTGCTCTAATTTTGACTTCAGATTATCCATGTGGGCTTTTTCTCTCCCCAGCACCTTCTAGCTCTCGATGGGGTCTCAGAGCAGAGGTAAACAAAGCTCTACTAATTTAGCCTGTAAGTGCACATCATTAGATACCCTGCTGAATGCACTGACCACAGATACAGTAAATCTGCTCTGTGTCAGCCCCTCCATTTGTGCTGCTGAATAATTACACAGCCCAACATAGTCTCAACAACTCCCACTGAGGCCATTGTCATCATTCAGTGGCTGCCACAGCAATTAGGTGCATTGCTTTGCAGGTGAGGTGATAATCGGGATGCATTAAAGTTTATTTGGGAATGTGTGTGCATGTGTAGAGCAGATAAACTAAGTCCTTCCCAAAATGACACTCGGCTAGGTTTCCTAATGAAGAACATTTAGATTTATTAAGGAAGCGCTTTTTGGCCTATAGAAAAAAGTACCAGACCAGTACTACCGGAACCATGTCTTTCCATTTTCCTCTTTGCTGTCTAATGTCCTCACTCGCTCTCTCACTCTTTCTGTCATCTTCAATCAAAGCTGTCGGGGGTCACAAAGAGTCTGATGGACGACTAGCTCTCTCTCTCGTCTCTGTGTCTCTGCTCCATCCGTGGCTGCACTAAAAAGTTGACAGGCCTTTATTGATCTTCACTTTTCAGACCGACTCTTCATAAACACCAGAGCAAAAGTGAGGGAAGAGTCCACTAACTAGACATGTACAGGAGTGTGTGTGAGTGGTACCCTGCGTACGCAGTGTGATCAGACAATAACTTTCGTGATCATTTATCTTTACTTAGTGTAGGATATAATATAGGTATTTTGTTAAGGGCTACTTTGCATTTTTCTGTTATAAAAGTATTTTCTCATGCAGTTTGATTCAGTGATGATGATCAATAAAGAGTGTTACTGGCAGGTTATTTGTGTGTAGGCTAATGTTTGCAGATGTGTAAATCCTTAAGCGTGTGTAGGACAATTGTTTAGTTGAAAAGTACCATGTGGCATATTGTCCAATCATCCTGATGTTAGTCTAACCACTTGGAACACTTGATGTTAAGACTATTTTCGAATTTATTTTTCTTTAAGCTCAGTCAGGTCTGATGGAAAAAAAGTATTTCTGAAGCATTAAGAGATTGTCTTGAAACGAACACAATGTGACTTTTTGGTCATTGATTTCAGGTGTGCTCGCTGTTGGACTCCAGCTGATCCCAAACTGTGACCATCACAACATGGTACCCAGAGCACAGCCGGTGTCAGGGCCTCACTCTGAGTCAATCAGGACAAGGAAAGAAAACAACACAAGAAGCAGGACTCTTGTGAGAGATTGTGCTTTTTCTTCGTTTGATACTGCCACACAGACAAACAATTGTGTTGAAATATTCAGGTTTAAGAGATTAAACATTGCATCTGGACAAACAGTGTGATATGATTGTGCATTAGCAGAGGTTTAGCTTTATTTTGTCCTCTGCAGATACTGGCTGGAAATAAAATCTGGATTGTAACTAAAGTTGAGGCTTAAAGAAGGAGACTGAAAATCAGGATAACCCTGTGACAAGCTGCTGGGAAATGTATAGAAATTAGATGATTAAAGTTTAAGAAGGCTCACACTAGGGGAGCTGGATGAAGGAGACAGAATGAAGAAGTGGGAGGGATGCAGGGTGGCACGTCAAAGTTTTTAGTGTTTTTTCTTTTTTTTTTTTACTTCAGGAAGAGGAAATTTATCATTAAAAAATGACATTTTCTTAAGCAGACAGACTCAGCAGAAGTCTCAAAGACAAATCTGCCAAATTAAAAAGCTGAGAAAAGTAAACAAGGTGGAAGAAGAAGTCGTGGAAAGATTTCCTCCCAGCGTCCCTGCCATTTTTGTTCTCTAAGTGGTGTGTGTGTGTGTGTGTCAGAAGATATTTTCGTCAGGTTTTCTGACACTAAGCTGACACAGATATTTGTTACAATGTTTTTTTTGGGGGTTTTTTTATGCCTTCATTTTAGAGATATGACATCCAGGAATTGAGCCACAGGTTGGATTTGAAGAAGACTAAAGCCTCCGTACATCAGGCGTGCACACTCGGCCACCGGCGCCCCGTTTTGTTGCCATGTTTAACGGAAAAAAAAAAAACTACCTGTTTTGTTCAGACTACCTCTGACGGCTATGTAGAAAGCCCTAATGAACATGCAACTTTAAAAATCCCACTTACATCTTCTGATTGGATATTTATTCATTGGAAAAACTACTTTTAAGTCTTTTGCACTGTACAGCTTGCCGTCTGTCTTTATGGAAACATAAATATCTTGTCTGTTTAGAACCACATTCCTGATTCAAATCTGCCTTACAGATTATGAACTTACCATAATAACATCCTGCTCCTTGCTCCATTTTTTTTTTTTATAATCAAATTTTCTGTTAATCATCAAAGTGTTTGTGGACAACCAAATCTGCTGCCAGACGTCCATAACAGAGCCTTTAAGACACAGTGTGGACCTCAAGGGAGCAAATGATTAAGCTGTGATTTTTCATAAAGATGATACATGGAAACTCTTGAGTGTTAACAAGAAGCTGCTTGTTTACTAAGAGTGATTACAGCCAGGCCTTGATGTCTTGGCACCATGTGGTGAGAATTAAATCTTTCCACTCAGAAACAGACCAAGCTATGCTGCAGTGATTGTTAATCAAAGGCCGAGATACAGCGCTAGACAGACTAAGAGACAGACATACAACTTTGTCACGACAACAGACTGTCAGAGGACGTAACTGTCAAACTTGATTTTTGTTATCAGCATTGAATTGGCTCGTTGAAAAATTGGGGTCTTGAAATCAATGAAGTGAATGAATGAATCAGAATACTCCTATGTTCATCACACAGCCAGGAAGTCGTCATATTTTACTCTCAACAAAAAAACAAGAGACTTTTTTTAAAAATTCAATCATATCTACAAGTTTGAAAGTATCAGCTGGTGTGGAACGATAACACAAAAGATCAAACAACAGGTTTGGGCAAGGGTTACTTTCCTTTGAATTGCCATTCCCCTTTTGACAGGATGTTCCACATCATCAGCTCTGTATCCTCTCCTGCATCTGTATTTCTGCCTTCTCTGAGTGTGTTTCCTGGTTTATCTTTTGTACTAACAATTGAGCACTGCATCCAACCACCTGTCTGTGTCGTCATAATTCTAACAACCTGCTGAGACCAAGCGGCGACCTCCGGTCTTGAAAAATGAAGCCGATATGAAAGTGCAACATCCTGCAGTTCGTCAAAGTGTCCGCTTGAGACTGGCTCCAGGAGCCCCGGAAGTCACATACACAGCACATTCAAATAGCCACTGTTCAATAGTGTCTGTCTTCAACCTGGTGGCTTCATGGCACAATCTATTCGGCAGTTGTTGGATAGAAGGTTAAAATCTCTTTCTGCTCTGTGAAAGACGAGATTTGTCACTTGAGTGTGAAATAGTGTGTGACATTATAAGGGCTGCAGAGTGTCTTCCATCACTGTACATCTTTTCTCCCAACAGTACACAGACATCATTGTCTCCCAGCTCTTTGACTGAACACCAACCGGTGAATTGGACGTCACTACAAATATAAAGTAAAGTTTATAAAATGCATGTTTGATAATAATATGTTTCTGTGCTCACATTCCTTCTGGAAAATTAGGAGTCATCTTCCCCCCTGCAGCAGCTTTATGTTGAAAGAATCATTGGTGGAAACCTCTTCACCACTTTATGGGCCCTGTTTTTTATCTCCCTCCATCACAATTTCATTTCTCTTTTCTATCAAATGTTTTAGTCCATCTTTCCCTTTCATCCCCCCCAGCCACTTTAAATAACTTCCTGTCTTTGTCGAAGCACAGATCCCTGTCCTGCGTCAGCTTGTGTGAAATTGGACTGCTGATCCGTTGGCGCTGAGTGGCAGAGATGTAATACGGGATGGCTTCAACCGCATGTTCCAATGATGGAGACAGCTGTTACCGGGGGTGACGCTTGACTCCTCGTCTTAATCTCTCCAAGACTGGAAACGCTCACAGCAAATATCATGACAACGTAACGGGGAACACAGCTGAACTACAGAACACGACGCACACAAGGCCAGGGTCAGACACGTTTCACTCCACAGCGTGTGAAGGTTGTCAGATTCTCTTAAGGGTGAAGGGGTCATTGTTGATCCCGAGGCGGCTTAAAGTGGCTGTCATCTCCTATTTGCTGTTATTTGTCATCTCTGCCACCACTTCATCTCACACGTCCACTTTCTCATCAGAAGTGAAAGGTTTGTGTCAAAGAGGAAAGTGACACATCACAGATATGATGAACAAACGCTTGCTCTTTGCCTGTGAGGTGGATGTCAAAAAAAGTGAATTCACTGCTATCTGAATGTGGAAAGCTTCTAAAGCAAAGACAGTAAAATAATTTTTTTATATGATCTACTAACTATAGACATTGCTCATACAGAGTAAAGTACTAATAAACGCTCAGTCATTTATTTAAAAAAAATTCAGGATTAATGTTTTGCACTGTGAATGTTGTCAAGTGCTGATATTCACTTTTTTACAGAGTAATACTAAAAAAAGCCAAAAATGGGAAGTTTGACATTAAAAAATGAAGTATCTTGGGGAAAAAAGTGAACACTGAAAAAATACATACGGTTGCAATTATACATTTAATTCAAGGACATGGACACATGCCCTTAAACTACCACAGTTTGCTTATCTTCCTGTTTCAGAGGAACCCTGCACAGATGAATCTTTACAGGGAAAATGAAGAAAAATATCATATCTTTCATTGAAGGTTTATACTTGTCACACTGATTGAATATCTTTTCCAGTAAACATAGATGTGAAAACTTTGTGAATATGTAATGCATTGGGAATATGCTGTTGCATCAAAAGAGTCAAGTTTACAATTAAAAACTGGCAGGCCCCTTTGGATTTAACGATACATTGATAAAGATTTCATTGATGTCATTGATGATATCATAATCTTTATGATATGAGTGATAAATTCACAAAATATAAGCCATTTAATAAAACAGCTCTTGAGTTAGTCTGAGATCAACTTAGAATTGGCTTTACAAACAAAGCCAATTATTTGTACGGAACAGGGTGTGAATTGGCTTATTAAGGTCATCAGTGAACCTTAAAACAAGAACAAAAGCTGCAACTTGTGCAGAGTGGTAATATTTTCTGCTGTTCGTACTTAACCCAAAGACAAACTCAAAGCTTTGAGCAAACACTCTCTGTTTGTTTGAAATGTGGATGACTCGGAGCAATCAAAGCCAAGCATCCTGGATCACCATGAGGCCACAGCAGCTGGTGGACAGTGGTGAGAGGAAAAACTGCCTGTACTGTGAAATATTAACACACTCACACATTGTGACAGATGTGAGTGTTAGACTTGTCTGAAAAAACAGCTGATACACTAGAATTGGTCTTCTGTCTCTTCACTAAACAGGGCAGAGGACAAAACGTTTATGTTTACTCGCGATGCATGTTGGTTTAATCTTCCTTTCTTGCATACACTGAATCTGATGTTTCGGGAAGAGGAGGGGAGATCTGTTTGGAATTGCTGTGCGTGCATGTGTTTGCTCATGTGAATCTGCATGTGTTATGATACATAAGGAGCAGATGGATGCCTGCTAAATATTCCCAAGAAGAAGGCTTAACAGGGCAACTCGAATGAAAATCGGTAACCATTGGTAACCATGGTAACATAGTTTTTCTTTTTTTTTAACCTACAGTAGGCCTACAGTATGGAGAAAAGATATCCATGTGTTATGTTGTGGGTTTTCATTTTCGTTTGGATGATATTGTCATTAAAATATGTCAATAAAAATAATGTAAAAAAAAAAAAAAAGTACCAGTGTTTATCCTCCAGAAATCAAGCTTAATTATGCTTTATTTTTGCATTGGTACCAGTTTTAAAAATGGAATAAAAAACAGAAAATAGAGTTTTCAAAAAGTCAATAAAAAAATTGACTTTCAAAAATTTGAATAATCTATTAATGGTATTGGTTATTTTTGCTGCTTTATATAGATTATAATTTAATCTGGGACTAATGTTGGGGGACAAGTCAACCATTTGAATTGACCATTCTTTGTCATAGTAGTAGTCAAATAGTAGGCATGTTTTACATTTTTCTGACAATTTATATACCAAACAATCAAAAGATCGTCTAGGTAAAATAAGCAGCTGCTCAGAGCAGATTTTATGCAGTCGTAGAGCTCACATGAAGGTCAACAGGCTGAAAAGAACAGCTTTCATGATGTATAAACCACTCTAAGTGAGAGTGTGCTTAAACATGACTGTGCTTTTGCTGTCTGTGTGAGTGCCCCTCTCCTCTATTAAAGTTTACTATCTATGTTACCATGTTGCAATCGATTCAAAAATAACCTTTCCCCGGCCACCTTTACAACAAGCACTCTGGCTCCCCTCCTCTTATCCTGCATGGTTTTTGTCGAGTCAGAGAACCCATCTGCTGCTCAGTGATAGTGGGCGTCCGGGGAGGGGAGACTGGAAATGTGGAGAGCTATTAAAAAGACAGAAAATATCAGGCCCTGTCTCAAAACCTGCAACACCTGCCTACCTGCAGCAGGTCTGTCGTCTTAATAAACATGCTCATTTCTCTTGACATGCCGTGTGTGTGTCTGCATGTGTGTATTTCCTATCTGACGTTGATCATTTTAGTCAGAATAGTTCTTGAGCCTCACTGATATGCTGTCAGTGTAATGATGCTGACTGAGAACCTTTTTTCTTTTTCCACTAAAGCTAAAACTATAATGGGTGGACTGCCTTCAGAAAAGTAGATACGTTTTACCATTTTTGTTTCTGTTTTGGGTAAATGAGGGGGATTACTAATAGGGGAATATTGTGAGGAAATGCAGGGCTAAAGGAAAGCAGTATAGAGTTAATTAGGAGTTGTGGTGAAGGTGAAGCTTGGCTGGAGAGGAAGCTCGCAAAGCAGAGGAGGAGAAACGCTCATTAAAACAAATAGCAGGCTATAGAAAAACAATTCTTCACCTTGAAAACAGTCTGAATCTTTTCTGCTAGAGTCTCCAGGGCTCTCAGGTGGAATTGAGGACTTTTCTGAGTAAACCATATCTGTTTTCTCTTGTCTGAAGTCGACAGGTGGAGCTGGACCAAAAGAGCTGACTGCCTGCCTCCTTCCTCCACCTGCTTCATTCACTCCATCACTTAGCTACTTCACCTTGGGAAGTTGCTGATCACTTTTTTATTTACTTTGCTCATCTTCACTTAGAAACTTACGATAACTTTCAGAAAATATTTTTCAAGTTAAGTGAAACTTAATAAACATTTTTGCTGAATTAAAACCATAAATTGCTGCGAAAAATCACAGATTAGGTGATCAACTTTAATGCTTTAAAAACTGTTTAATTGATGTGATTTTTATTCTTGCTATGACTTTTATTTAAGCCAGGGCTGTCAGTGTTACTAGTTAATCACAATTAATTAAGGATTTTTTTAACGTGACTAATAGCATGCTCAATGTCCTTTGAGGTGCACCATGGATAAGCCTTGACTTCATCTCCCTGCAGTCGCAGTGATGGAAAAGAACAACTTTAAAACAGTTTTAGACAGATTAGTAGACAAGTCAAAATAGTTATCCACCTTATGACATAAAGAAATGATCTTTCTTACTGTTCCTTTAAGGGGTTTTCATTATGTTTTTGAGTTCTTTTTGAGTAGTTAAGTTAATGTCATAACCTTTATATCTACCAGAAGGTCCTTACCCTATTTCAAAATAAAAGCAAGATTTAATTCAAAGAGCAATTAAAGCACTATAGCCATTATTTTGAATATACTGTCTTAAGCTATACTTAAGACAGTATATTCAAAATAATGGCCTGACAGTTTTTATTTAAAAAATCTAATGAATCAAGATTAACTATTTTAATGTTGTATGCTACACACCAGATGAGTCTGATCAACTAGACAAGCATCCAGTGCTAATAATACTCAGTATGCATGCATACTGTAAACTACTGTTTATACCAGTATACACCAGTGGTTCCTTACTTGTTCTGCTGGGCCCCCTTTTAGAAGATGAAAATATTTTCAAGCCCCCCTTCACTTCATCATACACATCAACACATAAACATACAATAAACATGACACACAATCCTGAATAATGTATTCACAAACAGTATGTTTACATAAATCATTTTTTTTCTTCATAAAATGTTCAAAATGCCCGGGTGAATCAGAGCACTTTAAATTCAAGTCTACCTTCACAAGCCTTCCAGCTTGTTGCTCTGCTCTTATTTAGTTGTCCCTGTTACAGTTATTTTGTCATTTACTTCAGCTGATTCAGTCTGATTTAAACCAGGCATTGAAACTCTGCAATTTAAATGTTGACCTTATTCTATTCATGCCCCTTTAAAAATAATAATAATAATAAAACAGCAAAAGTGGCTCTAAAGTGCACACTGAGGAGTTCAGCGAGTGTTGCCGTTTTTTTATTCTTCTTGTAATGAACTTGCCCAGAATGGTTCTGCCCTAAAGCATTTAATTTCCTTCCGTTGCTCCGCTGGTCTCTGCCTCCTGCTCATCCCAAATGTGTCTCATTTATGAATTATACTGACACACAGCTTGTACCAGGGGAAACTTTGGCACAAATCCATATTGTAGAAAGCTGCTACTCTGTTAGCAAAACATCAAGTTCAAAACAACGTTTCAGCTCCTGCTACTGCCAGTACAACTCCACTCCTGATGAGAATTTGCATAACTTGTATTGATCTGTTGGATTCATTATTAAACAGTCCATCAGTTACCCAAGTGGAATATTTTCTGTTTCAAACTGCTCTCATGATTGAAAGATGCCATTGTGGTTGAAAAGTATTTAAGTGCAGAGCTTATCTATTTGTCTGTGCCCCCCTGCTGTGTATCCAGTCTCCTGCTGTGCATTGAGGGTCCGGCTGAATTGACCATGAAGCCTGAGAGCTTCCATCATTGTGTGTTAGACTTTACTTCCCGCCCCCCCCCCCCACTTCCTACCCCACCTCCTTGGCACCACCTAGCCCCAACCTTCAAACTGACTGCAGCGCAAGGAGAGTAAGATATCATCGACTGAGCACGCTGTCACATATGACGCCCAGAATCGCAGCATAGTGTTGAAAATTGATCCGATGTGTGTGTTATTCCAAACTGTGACTGGCATCTGCAGTGTAGCCAGCTCCTCTCCACACTTCACTGAGCTGTGTTTCCAGAAAGTTATCTGCCAACTGTGCCCACATTAATCAACACTTTCTTTCAATAGAAACGTCTCGGCTGTGTCGGTTCAACAAAGTTTGTCTTTGGAGAATAACTTTTGTTAAAACCAAAGTGTCTTTGTTCCAAAGTAATTATTTTGTTTGGTGCAAGGTTTTTGAAGTAAGCCAATTGTGAAACAAATAAATGAAAGAAGCAGAGTTTTTAAAAGGGAATGTGACACTTTCACATAAATCTTAATCCTAAAATACAATAAAGCAGTCACAAACTTTGAATATGATTAAAATTAATGCATTTATGACTGTAAGTCAAACTTTGCAGAAAAAGCTCATGAATTTAGGTTTATGTTGGGTCATCATTGTGAAACTTTTTCTTATTAGCTGAATATTTTTTTCTTTAAAAACTTTAAAAAGACAAGAACTGACAGTTTCAAGACCAATACAATAGCTTTATGAATTTCTTATCCATGCACTGTCTATCATTTTATTACAAATGCTTTAAAACTTGTAATGCTGTTGAAGAATTATCCTTACCCATTTGATTTGGATCATTTTATCAGGATGAGCCTCTAAAGAAGGGAAATGAAACACAGTGTTGTTGAAGATTAGCTCAATGACAAATGAATTATGAACATTCCTCTCCTCAGAAGTCTTTTATATCCATCTTTTTTTTCTTCTCACTATCTTTCCTTATCTCTCCCCTATACCTTATTATGCAGCTCTGCCCATACTTTTATATCAGCAGGACTATTATTATGAATGGTGTGCACTGCTTTGCGTTTTGCTTGCTGTGATTTAGCTTTTTGCCCCTTGGCAGACTGGTGGGCTATTTTTGGAGCTTGGGCCCTGTCAGGGGGAGCTATAGAGATGAGGGAGTAGTAGCGATTGAGTTTAGGATGCAGGCAGCGCCCAGGCCCAAAACAGCTTTGTCTTCACCAGCACAGTCTCAGTATAGAACACCTCGGGAGAGAAATGACTGGCTCAGAGTGTCAGTGTAAACGCAGACGGTCACACCATCGGCCCTCATTGTCCGGGCCAACCAGGTCAGCCAAACCACCAGTGGGCAACAGCCATTTAACTGGCCTCATCCAGCCCTCTGCTATACTTCTGACCATTGGGCAGTAGCAGCAGCAGCACAGGCTCCGCCCTCAGGACGATCCTAACGGTCTGAAAATGCTGCGGACAGGATGGGCCAGTACAAGTTCAGTGACCTGGGATATCCAAAAGGTAAGCACAGACAGCCTCAGATGGATTTTCTAAGGTTATTTAGATTCCCTTTCTCTCAGATATGGAACATGTCACAAGTCCCTCTATAGGCTGTATCAAAGCAGATCTGTTCAACCAAGAGCCTGAGCTCAAAAGAGAATCCAAACCAGGGAGCTGCTATGTATTTAATCAATGTACTCTGAGCCCTCTGTTCCTTTTGACCTCCCTTTATGTGGGAACATTTTTTCCCTCCCCTGTCCTCTCTGTCTGTGTACCAGAGCAGTTTCAGATGCCAACAGTCATAAACAAGCGAACACACACTCAAGCAAGTTGCTGTTAAAACACAACCAGAGCCAATTCATTTCAAAGCTTCTCGAAAGTCGCAGAGAACAGAGGTGCTCCTAAGACAACCTACTGTGACTGTTGGGTAGAGTCTTTCAAAGAAGAACATGGTGTTTCTGAAAGTACTGTACAATAGCAGTGCCTGTATTTATACTCTGACATTGGTTGAAAGTGTGTTGTGTTTATCTTTTCACCTCTTTGAGTTGCACAAGACCTTCAAAACACAAGCCAGGAAAGCTTTCAGTCTCTGCCCTCACTTTTCTCCCTCCCAGTTTTGAAGCTTTGTTGAATCACTGTGTGTTTGTGATGGCCCTTCTCAAACACCAATTTTAATATTGCGTATCATCCAAAAGCAGATGATATAATACTACATTTCGTTATTTAAACCCAGCGATTCAAAATGTAAACCCAGTGAGGCCTCTAGGTTGCCTAGGCTCCTAGACTACTGAAACGCTTTAAGTGACTGGAACGCTTAAGAACTACTTTTAACTAAATGCTGGAAAAACAGAAGTGCTACTTAATGTCCAAGATTAGTGTGTTCCCACAATATTGCAAAACATCGGGACCCTCCCCTCTTCGGTCCCCAATGAATCAGCGTTATGCCATGTTAGTCAGCTAACCAGATCATGCTTTCACCACCTGAGAAACATCAATAAACTGAGAACTTTAATGTCAACCACAGAACTTGACATGATCATACTCGCCTTTGTCTCATCCCGCATTGACTACTGTAAAGCTCTTTTCACTTCACTTAGCAATTACCAAAACAAACGGTTCCACATCACTCCCATATACTGAATCTCTCCATCTCTCCACGTAGCCTTAAGGGCTTACAAGTCTCCGGCTCTTCACAGTCAGGACCCTGGAATATTTGTCAGAACTCACCTGTACTTACCAACCGCCAATCCTCTGAAACTCTGTGCGCATGTCGATATGTTCTTCCGATTCTATTGAGTCCTTCAGAAAATCAGCTGAAACGTATATGTTTAGACAGGCCTATGGGTAACCATGTCCACGCAGTCTATCTTCTGTGATTTATTTATGTTTTTCTGTGCCATTATTGTTCCTGGTCTGAGCAGAATTTGACTATGTCGCTCTGTGAATCACCCCGTTGTTTCTGGGTTTATATCCTGTATGTTCTACTGTTGTTGTAAAGCACTGTGTGACCTTTGTCTGTGAAAAGTGCTCTAATTAAAGTTTACTTACTTATTTCCTTGTATACTTACTTCAACACTGTGGCTTGTGTCTGACTCTGTGAGCCGTAAATTGCTGCTTGGATTCACCTCGGTGGTTTATAATGAAGGAAGCCAGAACCAGATGTTCAATATTCCCCGACCAATTTTCACATTTAATGGAGCTTTTAATTTATGTGTGGATTGTTTTTCGTCGTAAAACGTGTGCAAATGAACTTGTAGATTGCAGAAAATAAATTATTTTTGGACGCTACCATGATACAATGAAAAGAGACTGCAGGTAGAATTGAAATGGATAATGAGACAGACAGGACAGTCCAGTATAATCGAATGAGAGCTTTGAAAGTTTCTGTGTTAAATAGACTCCGTTCATCAGTTAATGAAAAAAACACATGCCGGCCAAAATGCTGAATTTGAGCTAAACGGCACAGTGACATTAATCATGATCTGTGTTTGATTTGGCTCTGTCTTCAAAGGAAGCAATTTGTCTTCATTCCGCATCAGTGGGCGCATCAACATCTGCGTGCTGTTCTCTGTGTGTGTGTGGGTGTGTGGATGTGTGTGTGTGTCTGTCTAAATCTTTGTGTGCATTTGTGTTTACAGTATAAAGAGTGTGTATATATGTCTGTGTGTGTTTGAAAATTCACACAGAGCAGCTTAAAGGCAGCCTCAACATCTGATGAGGCTTCCTCCATGCACAGCAGGTTTTTTTTTTTACATCAGAGCTGCCTGTCAAAGTGAACAAAATCAAACTCCACACCTTCTCACCAAATGCTGATTTCTGTCACACTCCTGCTCCAGTTTTCTATTGTCCTCTTTTTTGCTGAGGAGAGAAAACAGAAATCACGCAAGCTTTCAAAATCTTAAATGAATCTCTACACACATCTGTATGTTGAGCTGAAGCAGATCACAGATGTCAGCACTTTTTGTGAAATGTTTGGGATGAATGGTGTTGTTCTTCGAAAGAGACAATTAAAAAAAACAACAGTAAAAGTAGAAAGGGAGAGAGGGAGAGAGTGGAATCAGCTTGTGTTGATCAGGTCATTAAAATCAAGCCGAGCCCAGCAGGGACAGAGCAGCTCACTGTAAACATTTGAGCACCTGTCAAAGCAGCTCATAACAAAAATACACAAATATCAAATGGAAGTAATCTTCACATTTCCATGCATATTTTATTCTTCAAAGGTTTACCAATGTTACCTTAAGCAGCCACTCAAATTATGTTTTTAATTTAGTTTTCTGCTTAGCATTAACTGAGAGCTGAGAGGACTGTTTGTAGAGTCATTGTTTTTGTGCTGCACCCTGTTACTCTGAAGGAATTGTTGTTTTTGTGAAAGTGTGAAAATAAGCACTATGGGAAATCTTTGAATGTGATGCTTTGGTTGAGATTGAAGAGTGCCACACAGATCTGTCAGCCACCTGCTGCAGCCACTCCTCACATCTCTTCTCATGTTTAACATCATTTTAACACCACTGTTAGGACCCTGAGTCATGTGTATAAAATGTGTTATAAAAATGTGCAACTTTGTCTCCTCCTCAGCAGTGTGTGTATCTGTGAGCGTCTGTCAGCGGGCGTGTCTGTATGAGTGTCAGTGGGCGTGGTTTTGTGGATTTAGGTGGATCAGGTGGTGATGCAGAGGCTGCTGCTGCATGGAGACCGGGTACATAACAACCACCTTCCACTGCCCTGGCCTTCAGAGACAAACATATACACAAAACATATTACACACCATTGGAAGAGAAGGATACAAGTTGACATCCACACATCAAACGACGCTGGTGGAGCATGCAGCTTTGATGCTGCTCGTGACTGATCTTAACTCAGAGAGGCATCATGATTACAATGTGTTCGTTTGTAACAGAGAGAGCAGTACGGCCTCAAACCCAGAGATGGGCTCACAGTTCCTCTGATGTCACTGTTTTAGATGCCCTATTGGCCTTACTTCAACTCAATAACATCATGTTTTAATGTTAGTTTTCTTTGGAAAAAATATTGGCTGTGTGGTATTAATGTCCAGGAAATAATTGGTGACAAAATGACACAAAAAGCTGTGTGTGTGCTCACATTTTGTCCAAAGTTAATCCAGTAAACAAACAGAGCAAATGTGTCAATTTCCCACCTGACTTTATGGATCAAAATGAGATAATCCTCTTTTATTTCTGAAATATTCTTACAGATTGAATACCTTTTACCTTGTCTAAAAGCTCAAAGTGGCTGCAGTAGCTCATGCAAAAATAATGCATTTGATGTAACCACAAGAATACACTCTAGCACGTCAGGCAGTTTAAATCAGTTACTGAACAGACACAGGCAATTTGTGATAACTGCACCGAGACCATTAATCACTGTGAGCACATTCATTAAACCCTCCCCCCTCCCTCTGTCTCCCCTTCACTTGATAGAGTGCACAGGATCCCCACTTCTCACCGCAAACCACACAATGTATGTCTTTCAACACCACATATATAAAACTGAATCTATTGTAAGAGTTTAAAGGTTTTAATTCAAAGATTCAATTTCCAGTTTGCCCACTGGGCTCAGCATCTGTTCATATTAGTTGTAAATTATTGAGAATCACTGTGGTATTGTGCTGGGCTTGTTCTTATCTTATCCACATCAGGGTTAGCTCGAGCAGAACTCAATGATTTAGAAACTGGATTAATAGAGCATTAAGAATTTGAAAATTAAAATGCTTGAATTTTCAATGCCTTTATTTTTTTACTCTATGGGCAGAAATGAAATTCACAAGAGCTGAAATTGAAATGTTATTCTGATCACTGTACACAAACTGTTAATCACCAGCACCGGGTTGCACCGGCTATACGTATAAGTTCAAACATAACCTAGTTTCTTTAAAATCTGGTTGTCATGGCGCCACGTTTGGAGAAGTGGGATAACGTTGAGGATGAGGATGGCCAGAAGGTTTAGCGTCTATAGTGTGTGCTCCGTGATACATCCCTCAGAAATGTATGATAATTAACTAATATCTGTTATCACTTTATCATATCTGAAATACATTTTTGTCGCAGTTTGTGGGTGAACAGCAGTTAACGGAAGGTGTTTGCAGCCATAATTTTCTTCAGAGACAAAAAGACAAGAGAGACAGCACTGTAATGACCACTGTAGTGAAAAAACTGCTCTTCATCCATTGGCCACAGGATGTTAAAATGTCATACCTGGGAAAATATTTAGGTTAGTGTCGACATTATTCTCTACTAGTTAAGATGAACCTTGTGGTGCAACTAAACAATGACACATTTTAAGTTAAAACCTAACTAGTTTCAACATGGGCTTTAGTGTGGACTAATCCCCCCTAACTGAAGACAGGACCTACACTCAGCTGCTGCAACAGGCCCAAGGGTTTTCCAGATAAAGCTCAGTGGTCGCACAGTGGCAGGAGCCTAACAGTCTCGGCTCATCCGTGCAAAAGAGGAGCAGCTGCCAGGCTCCCCGCCATGCTCTACAGGGCACCACGTAAACCCCTTCCAGCCTTATACACTCTCCTCGAACTATACTCTTCTCCCTCCCTCTTCACCACCTTTCTTCCTCGCTGCAACTGTCTGTTTCTTAAACTACACTGTAAAAAAAAAAAAAAAAAGTTGTTATAACTATAATAAAAAAGTTTGTGTCCGGGCTGCCTTTAAGCCTTTAAGATAACTGAACTTAAAAAGATAAGTTGAGATAAATTTGTGATTATTCCAAAGAAATACAATGCATAAATTAACTTTAAGCATTGATTTAGTTCAGTCATTTTTATTTAATTTCTGGAATTGCAAAATATCATTGTTTGTCTCTTATCCATACTTACCTCTGTTTGTTCTTTTGTGGTCCCATGCAGCTAAAAGGGGCTAGCTCAGCACTTTCGGTATTCATCAGATTGATGATGTCATCACTGACATCAATGGGGCGGACCATCTGAAGGGGTTTTATTTCTTAGAAATGTTTTCTTTCTAATAATTTATTTCATGTTTAAGTTACTGGTAGAATGTAATTTAATGATTTAAAGTTCATTTAGTGGAGTAAATTATCTGAGGTTAATTTAAAGGTTTCTTTAGATTTCTGCGACGTCGAGCTTCTCACCAACGAGTATACCAACACTGTCTGTCTTGGCGTTTTGTCAAGGGAGGAGAATGGGAGCAGCTTGTACCAGGTGGACATACTGGTCAAAATCTCCACTGCCATGTCAATATTAACATGAACACTTGTGGGGCATCTTTTCCCTCTGAGTTTAAAAAAATACTACTGTAGTACAATGCAATGTTACACCCAAATGTTTTATTTACTTTTTATTTACTTTTACATACTTTATTAATCACATGCTCAAACAGGATCTATGGACATTAATGGAGAGGTGTCAGAGTTGGCCTGATACACAGAGCGGGCCAGAGCTGTTGGGAGGGTTGATGCCTTGCTCAGAGGAACCTTGGCAGTACTCAGGAAGTGACATGGCACCTTTCCAAAATCCATGCTTTGGTTTGCAGAAACTCAGACTTTGTCTGACAATACAGTCCTATCGATCAATGTGAACACTAGTGTGCCGATTGGTAAATGTGGAAATGCTGTTTTTTGTTCCAGGTACAGGCAGATCCCAGTCTGTCCTCCTCCAGTGGTTCAAACTGTAGTATTGCTGTTGCTGATAAGACTGTTCTCCTGTTTTGATCAGAGTTATAAAACCATTCTGCTGCTTCTTCACAGTCTCAGTTAGTTCCTCTCGTCTTTGACTCACTGTTTGCTATCTGTCCGGGCCCGTATCAGAAAGAAGGTTCAACAAATTCTCAGGCTGTTTTTGAAACACCTACAATACTTGAGTACATACTGATTTCTCTGACCACAAATTCAGTAGATCATCAGACCAGTCTTCTCGCTGACTGTTTCCCACAATGCAAAGTGCCAGGTCACAGATTGAATGGCTATCTTCAAGAGAAAATAAATACACAAAGCAGACAATTTAACCAGATATCACAATCTCTCCTCCTCTGTATACCTATTGAAAATCATTAATTTAACTGATTCTATAGGATTCTGTTAATGATGACTGATGAGTCACATACTTTGCAGTTCAGAAACTGATGTGGACGCCATTGATGTTTGCCTGGACGGACAGTTTCTGATGGTCTGCAAAAGAAATGGAAACTTTAATTTAATCTACTCATGTCCCTGTCATGGCCAGAGCCACACAGGGGTAATATCACTCACCTCATTAGATGTTCACCAGCACATGTTTATTTAGCAGTCAACAATACAAACAGCTTACACACGTTTGATTTATTATGAGTTTATTTAATTATTTAGATTTAGTGCGCACAGTTTATACATTGTAAGTTTAAACACTCATTTCAGTTTTACTAATCATTATTTCTTTCTTTTGAGTTTCCTGGATGTTGGGGGCAGGAACTTCCTGGCCTGGGCAAAAGGCGTGGCCAAGGGCAGACCAAGATCTTATGTTGAAGCTAGTTTATTGTAGCAGACCATGTGCTGTGATGTCATGGGGGTATTTGGGTTTAGTTGGGTTTTCCTTGTATGTAGTTAATTTGGCATCCACTTTGTCCACCCTTGTGTTGGAGTTGGTTTGGCCAAACCACTATATAAGTTCCCCTGTTAACTCATTGTGTTAGGTCTGTTTTTTGAGTTCATACCTTAGTTTTCATCTTGTTGATTTAAAGTTATAATAATCTTTTATAGGCCTAGCTCTTATAATTTGGTTCGTAAATTTGTTTTTCTATTTTTTGGTAAAATAAAAACCCACCTTTTCTTACTCATTTGTTTTGTGCCTTACTGCTTGGTCCCTTACAATTGGTGGGTGAGCTCATTCAGCGAAAGACAGGATTCACAATTGTCAGTGCCCACCCCTTTTCAATGAGGAGTTGGAGACCACACCTGGGAAGTCGAACGAGATGCTCCATCCCCCCTGGTCTCAGGGATCTCTGTGAGAGACAGGGGGCTTCGGGAGCTCTTGTGCGAGATGAGAAAGATGGATGTGTTGGAATCATTGAGAATAGGAATAATTGTCATTGTAATGGTTGCTATTCTGCCTAGGATGGATAGTGGGAGGTTCATGTTTGTAATAATTGACTTGCTGGTGATAAAGAAGTCAATGTGTGAATTTGGGTGGACTGGTGAAAAAAATGATTATTCTTTTGTGCTCTCAATCGAAAATAGAGCTCGCCATTTTTAAAGTTAATATGAATCACTTTTCAAAAGTTGGAAAACTTCAAGTTAGTTGAGGTGACAAACGCATAATATTGAGTTAACACAACATTTTCATAGACTTGAAGTAAAACTAACTAAATTTTATGTTATCATGACATTTTGTTTTTACAGTGTACTACTTTAATGCTGAGCATCCTCTCCAGACCCCCTCCATACTCGCATCAATCTGCTGTACGCACACTAACTTATAGCTTCTGTTTTTACTCGCTTCTTTCTCATTTCATGTATTTTTTTTCTTAATCTACTCGCCACCTGTTTTGTGGATCTCATGCTTTTCTCTTTCCTCCCTTCTTTTTCCATTGATGCCTGAGTTGTAAAGCATCTGCCAAGTAGTGTTTTTAGTTTAAGTTCTAGATGACTGTTTCCTCTAAAACACCCAACATCAAAATTCCCTTCCGCTTTATAAACGGCATAAGAAGTATGGGACTTTCTGGGGCGTCTGTACCGTGGTGGTTGGTGCGCCCCATTTACGGAGGCTTTGGTCCTCGTCGCAGTAGTTGAGGTGTAGTCATGGTGTAAACTGCAGTTTGATTGGCGGTCAGATTGCAATTGGTACTCAGTGGACAAAACCTTCATCTCCACTCCAGTATTTTGCATTCTTCCAGTGGCCCTTATCGTCAGGGGAGCTGGTTAATTAAAGTTATTAGATTAATTATTTAATTAATAAGCCATTTAAATCATCATTAAGTTCATCCCATCTCATTAGTCTCTCTTCATACCGCACAGTTTCATGTTGTGTTCTGTGATTACCTTTCAAATAACAGACTGAATCGTGACCACTACAACCTCTCGAGTTAACATGCAGCTGCCTCTAAGGTTGTGTCTGACAAAATGTCAGAATGTTTACTTCACATTTAATGAATCATAAGAGCCAGAGGGGTAAATATTTCAGAAACAGTGAGGATTTGCTGTGATGCCCAGATCAGTAAGATGTGACATCTATGACAGCATGGAAACTAACATTCATCAGCTGATATGTAAAGTCATATTTCTTACTGTTTTAAGATTTTCAGACATGGGTTATATAGATGTTGTCTCTCCTTTTGGAAGCAGTATGGTGGCTATGGAATGTTGAATTTCTCTACTACTCAAACCATGTTGTTGTGCAACTTCCTGCCATCAAACTAGAGGCTATAGAAGAAAAACTGTAGAAAATATGCAATGTCCCATGATACATTCAGGCAAGACATGTAAAGCCTCACCAAAAAAGAAAAACTGGTTTGGGGCACAATGTCAGTGTGGAGCTATTTAACAAAGTATTAAAAAGCTTAAAGGTGTTTCATTCTGTGTGTCGCTGAGTTTGATTTCAGTCATGGTTGGTTGAGGAAACACAGGCATGATAGGGTGATATAGTTGGACAGGATTGTCATACCAGTGTTTGGTAGCATTTTGAGTTTCACATTCTGAGCTGATCCCGAATCAAGTTTAAGAAACGTCAATTGAAGAGATCTGCACTGGTAGTGACGTGTTAGAGAAAATTAAAAAGGATCACAATTACAGAGAGAGAAAAAAGATTTTGAGAGATATAAACCTGAACACATCTTTGTTCACACATCATTTGATCATGCTAACATTAATGTCAATGCAATATCACCTACTTTACTCCTGTTTCTGTGATTACTTAAAGTCTGTGGAAATGTGATGTGACTATATTAAAATGTATAACCTCTGTACAGCCCTAAAAAAAGACCCAGTTTTATAGAAGCATGGTTGGCTTGTCTGCCTCTAGCTCTTCTGAACACATTTTTATAAGACGTGAAAACTCTACACTTCTTCTTTGAATTATTTTAGAACAGAGGTTGTTCCAGCGTGAGGGGTTGTTCCTGTGGTGAATCTGTTGTAGGTTAGACTCACTCTGTCATGATACTCATGTTTAGTTTTTTTTATCACTTTTAGTTTTATTTTGTCAATCGTATCCATTTTCAACTTGGATGTCTCACTTTTTTTTTGCCTACCGGGCAAAGACCTACCGGGTCATCGGAGAGAAATGTCCAACAGTTTTGGCGTACCAGGTGTGTTAAAAAAAACCAGCAGAAATGTGTGTAGTGCTCGTGAAGCGGTCGTTTTAGTGCTGCAGTTCTTGTGCGAGCCTTAACTTTCCCAATTCCTGTCGTGCCCTGAGGATTTCATGAACACCCCCCCTGCTTGTCTCCCCCTCCGCAGCAGAAAGAAAGTCCGGGTTTTTCAATAGTTGACATGTATTGCTGTGGCAGAAGCTACATTTCCGAGCTGTTTTCCCGACAATTATTTCAGTCACCGAGCAACGTGCGCCGTTGCATTTTGCTCATGTGCGCTCCCCTTCTGCTCTGCACCCTACTCTCCAGCGAGCGCAGCGCACACCGCGTCCTATCTGAAAGGGCCTCCCCGGTGTTTGATTACCCGGTCTATTCTAGTCTCTTTGTTTCTTCAAGCCTGTGTCAGTTCAATCGTCTATACCTACCCCGTGGTCCCTGTGCTGTTCTCTTTGTGGCTCCCTGTGATTTGTTTTCCCCTTTTGTGGATTTGTGTTGGTCTTTAATGAAGTAGTCTTGTTTTGACATATTGTTTATTAAATACATTTGGTTTCAGCACGTTGGTCCTCCTCTTCGTTTTTTTTCACACTCACATTGATTGTAAACAGAGGAGATACATTTGCGCAGTTTATTCAGTTTATTTTTTCATCATTTATTACTAAGGGAAGAAAATGATGTGAACAAAGTTCTCATTGAAGTTATCTCCTCTCCCCTTTCTACATGTTGTGAGTTACAGGAGAAATATCTCATAGTGAAATCTTTTTTTAGGATCAGCAGCATAAATTCGCTCTCGGCATGGAGGAGACTCTTTGAGCTGTATTGTCACAACTGCTGTACTATAACAGCCTGTGAACTTTAATCCGCCTGACTTTAATGCGCACAGTGTATAAGAAAATTATCTCTTTTAAAGAGTCTGCAGCATTTTCTTTTTCCTACGGCACCTGAAGGCAGCATGAGATGGATTACGATGTTGCTCTTGTGTGCTAGTCACAGTAAGGCCCACCCGCCTGCGGAATCTGGCTGGGCCCCTGAAAGACCCAGTGAATGGGCCCTCCCAGGATATGATTTAATTGTATCAATGTATGCGCATCCCATTAGTATTGTGAGTGCTAGCCTCCTGGCTAACAGTAGCTTCTTCTACCATGCTTTTGGTAACCTTCATGGGCATTCAGCTTGGCCTCAGAACGCTTTCCCCCCCAATGGAGTCGCCTCTTAATAAAACCTGTTTGAGGGAGTTTGACAGCTCTTCATCTTTCTTCCCAGCGAATGGTTAATGCGCCAGTCGAGACCAGAAAATCATTTTCTTTCTCCACAGAAACACAGGAAACAAGAGACATGACATCCTGTCACAGAGTTCCAGCAGGCCATCATTATGCTCCTGTTCGTTTGTTTGTTTGTGTTTGTCTTTCTCGGAGCCTGTGTACGCCTTGCATGTTTTGTGAGGCCCACGTTTGTGTGTGTGTTTGTAACACCTCTGACCATTGGTCCAGAGTGTGCGGACATGACAGAACAGAACTGTGCTTTCTGCTCCTCCAGGTCTTTTCCTGCACGCTGATTGGAGAAGGTAACAAAGGCCCACACGACATATTTGAGGGGCACAAGCTCCTCTCTCTCTCCCCTTTTCCCTCTCCCAGTTCAGTCCAGGCTGGTTGACAGCGGTGCTGAGGCTCGAACAGCTCAGCAGATTAGAAGAGGGGGAATATATAAAGCGTCCTCATCATGGCCTATACTACAAGGCTGTATGGAGCCACTGCTGCCTTACAGACTGAAATCAGGGCAGAGAGAGATTCAAGGGCTGTTGAGGACTTCTGAGGCCTCGACGAGACTCAGACTCTTGAGATGAATGAGGCAGTGATTATTAGAGGTACGTCTCACTCACTTTTTGGAGTAATTGGACCTTGAAAAAGAATCAAGGCTAGATTGGGTCAAACATAAATCTGTAAGCTTTTACCCTTGTTAATAATGGGTAACGGTTTGCCCAGTCAGTGGAGAACAGATGAATGGCCTGATTTAGATCATGAGAAGATGAAGCTTTTCAAGTCTGAATGTTTGCTCTGTAAATGAGCTGACCTGAGGTGAAGATGTAAAATGATTGTTTATGAGAGTGAATGATTCCTTGCTTCAAAGTGTAAATAATTCACATCAGTGTGATTTCCCAGTTTTGTCCTCCTTTGAATTCTTGGTTGATTGGAAAAATGTTAAAATTTCTAAGAAAGAAAACCTCAAACAAATTGAAATTTATTTCAGCTAACTACAATTCATGCAAATTGCAAATATACAATAACAGTTATGCTATTAATTAAATTATAATAATTATTGGTAATAGCTGACTGCACCAAAAAGGCTTTACAGACTTTAAAGACTTAACAAGAGAGTTTTGTACACAAAGACTGTCAAACCTTCTACTGCTGGAATAATAATTCAACATGAAGATTTTTTTTTTTTTTATTGACTTCAAATTTATTGGAAATTGGGAATGAAAATAGACAAGCTCCTTTAATGTAGGCTTAGTGAGGCCTAAGGAGTGGACGTTCAACCTTTCACATACGTGAATAACATATGTGAAAGGTGACTTCAGTTTTTTTTTTTTTTTTTTTTTTACATCTTTGAGAGTAATTAAAGTAATGTATGTAAGCAAACTTTTGTAATTATAGAAATAATAAAATAATAAAATATTCCATATGAACTGCTCATGTTTGAACTGTTTTGATATGGAGCTGTGTGATACAGTAAAATGAAGCAAAGTTTATGAATTTAAGGATGCAGATTAAATTCAGTCAAATTTAAATTTGAGTTTATTCTCCAGCTTCTTTTGATTTGAAGAATTACATCGAACACTTTGAGTGAAAAAAGAATGCTAATAATAGAATTCAAAATTAAGAAATCCCACTGAGAGATGTATAAAATGCCAATAATATTTGTACTTTCACTCTTGCAGTGTAGACTACATTCTGAATTAAACACAACAGAATCACATATTTAGCCTCAATTTCCTGCCTGAAAATGTTCACTGTTTTTTAGACTTTAAGCTGTTACACTTTCGACCGCCATATTTTGAGTATTTTTGGAAAGACATTTTTAAGTTGAGTCCACTGAAATGCTAAAAAGCTTTTTTCATTATATGAGCTATAATGAAAATAATTGTCATTCATTTTCATTTGTAAAAATTGATCTAATTTCTGAAAGAAGAAGCAGAGGGATACTCATTGAAATAATATTTATTATTGGAAATGAATGAATCCAATTGTGATTGAAGGAAATCTTGTTGTTGTTTTTTTAAGGAAAAAATGTCATCATTGTTTGATTTTTGGTTTGATTCTTTAATTAGTAATCCTCAGCTTCTTCTTGTTTTCATAATGAAATACCTTAAAATACTTACAATATTTATGAAATATAAATCATCATAATGAAAACTTTAGTATGAAAATGTTGGGTTGATTTTTTTAAATATGACATTAAATAACATTAAGTAATAATGACTCAGCAGTTATAAGTGAAAAACATTTTCAAATAGAATTTTTATCCTAAAATTAAGTAATCTAATTTCATTCATATGATTGGATTTAATAATTTCTCTTTGACAACACGAGAGCTATTTTTGAGCTTTATCCATCTCTTCACTTTGCTGAAATTAAAACTCAAACTTCCTTTTCATCTTTAGTGTGAAAACAATGAACTATTCACTGAGTTATTAAAACAATATTGTGAATCTTAAGAGAATGATTGTGTCACGGTGAAAGCTAACATGGTTTGTTCTGGGTTATTACACTTTGAGCATTGGTTTGAAAATAGCTGCCAAACATGGAACTGTTCATACAAATACATCACACACAGGACTCAAGAGACTAAATGAGTCTCTATTTACAAAATATTGACAACAATGGATACAATAAATTTGTACATTACCACTAAAATGTCAGAAAAGAAGTTTAAAAAAAAACAAACAAAAAAAACAGGACAAAATAAACACAGAGGATAAATCTTTAAAACATAATGCTTATCTCTTTTTTGTACCCAAAATAATTTTTGTCTTTGTTATTTTATCCTTCATTATTTTAAGATGTTTCAATGTATTGTTTGAGTTTTAGCATTTTCCGAATAATGTCGCTGCAATCAATAAAGCATATACACATTTTAGATTTCATGTCTCAAAAACTGAATCAGTTTTCCTGCTTGAACTTCATTGCACTACTTGTGAGGTTCATTTTCCTCATATTCAACATTTCATTTGAGACATTATGTCAGCAGGTAAAATTAAAGAAAATTCTTAACATGGTTTATATTCTGTAGAATGTAGAAATCACAACATAATGACAGCCCTGTCTTATACGATACCTTCTTTATTGTCTCATCCATTTGCTTTATTCCTTTTAACACATTACACTCTGTAACTTAAGAAAATATAGATAGTTGTGAGTTCACTGAGATTTAAATCCTGTTTCGATTTTGTTGTGAATACAAGATGGTGGTTTCACGAGGCATAGATAATAAAATACATGTAGAACCTTGAAATGGCTCCAAGTTCAGGAACCAGTGTGCTGCCACGCTCTTCTACAGCAGCCAATCACAGCTCAGTAAGAGGATTTACTACACCTAATAGTAAGGGGGTTATAGTACACTCTGATAGGTTACTGGGAACCACACCCTAAGTCCCCATTGGCCTCGGCGCTTAGATGTTTTATAGTAGAGTTACTAGGCTGAGCAGAATAGTATGCCCTGTTTCCCCCTGTGTGCTGTGTCGACCAATCAGGGAGAGCCAGCTCAGCCCTCATAGTACTGTAGTGAACAGCTTAGGAACTACGCTAGCACATTTCAGCACTGTTTGCATCAAGTGAATTACTCTCAGACTGTCTCACAATATTCCTGAATACCAATTTATGTGTAAAAATTAACCCAAGGGTACTTTTTTGTGCGGACTCTCCTCAAGAGATTCCTCTCAGAGAGTATTGAGTCGTCTGCTGTTTCAAAGCTGCTGTGACCCCATTCAGCTCGGCTGTGCCTCTACACACTCCATGCCAAATCTAAGAAAGGGGACGCCATGTGCAGTTTCATGGTCCCCGGGGTTGATGAGTTTCTCTGGGAGGCCATAATTATCTTTTCCATCAGGCGTTTAGGTGCGTCTGCACAGCTCCGAGGCAGGCGGCCATTGTTTGCTGACAGGCAGTGGTTTTTCTTTCTCTCTCACTTTTTTTTTTTTTTATCTCTGGGAAAACAGATTCTGCACGCTGTTGCTGATTGGAGGTGAGAGAGCCTTATCCGTCTTAAGGACAGCAGAGTTGGAGAGGAGTGGGGAAAGATAGAGGTGGATGAAAGATGAGGCCTTTGTGTCCAAATGCGAACGTACGGCTCACTCTAACTCATGCTGCTCTGCCTCTACTCCACATATAAGAGGCATGTTGTCAAAAACTGGATCTATTATCGTGTTTTTCTCCTCTTCTGTATTCAGCATGTTTAATAACCAGGTCATTTTCTCTCTGCTCATTCATCCTTTGATACAAAAACTCTGAAGGATACAGCTTTCAGAGCATTTATTTTTTTAAACCAAAGTGAGCCTCTGAGTTGCACCTTATTTGTCATGAGTCTTTATTCTGTTTAATTTCATCTGCTGAATGAATTCATAGCGGAGCTCCCAGTGTCAGTCAGGAGAACGAAGGCGCTAAATGAGAGTATAATATTGGGCCAAACAGAGGCCTGCACTGTCATATAAAATATCTGCTCAGACCTCAGGGTGATAAAGTCCAACTCCTTTATTTCAGCATCAATCGGTGTGTCAGCAAGACAACCTCAAGTGTGATCAATTTCCAACATTTAACTGCTGGCTTTCTGCTGATCAAGAGATGATCCCCCCCACACCTTACTTATCTAAATCATCATGCATCTCTTTCTTATCTTCCCCCAAAAGGAAATATGTGACGTTAACACAGACTCTTCTCTGTGCCAAATACATGTTTACCCTGCAGTCTCTATAAAACCTGTAAATTCAAAGAAGACAGTATGGAAGCTGGCTCCCTCTGAAATCATCTACATTATTGTGTCTGTAGCTCTCTATTTGAATCTCTCAGCGTTCTCTTTTAGTGACGTTCTTGAGAGCAGATTAACAGAGTTAAAGTGTTGGTTCTCCCTTCTGAGGCTGCAGAACAAGTTCCCCTTCACCTGCTGATTCTCCCTCTCAGCTTCCCCTCATGGTGCCTCATTAAGACGCAGAGAAACAAGAGCCTCCGACACAACGCTACAGGAAGGCCTTACATGGTGCTGTAACAACATGCTATACGAGTCAATATATTATACTGGAACCTCAAATAGCATATTCTCTCTCCAAGCATGTTTTCTTTCTTTCTCTGAGTTAGTTGGCGGGGGTGGGGATAGGGGAGAAGTGAGTGTTGGGATCTGGGGATAAGCAGTTGTTTTCTCACTGAGCTACGTTTGAAGGTCAACTGTTCGCCAAGTAGGGCACTACTGAGAAGCCAAAGAATTTCATTTTTAAATGAATAATGCATCGACAGAGTCTCTGTTTTCAGCCCGCATTTCTTTCAGGCGCATTTTAATCTTATTCAGCGTCTCTTCATTGAAGTTGTAGCTCAGCAGTGAACATTAGCAGAGGTCAAATACACTTATTCAAATGTGTTTCCATAATAATGATACCTTTTGATCCCATTTCCAGTCCTATGTTAATGTACACCAGCATGCTTGTATAAAGTGCATATTTTTCAGTTCAGTATAGAATATAGGTGCTTATTATTTCCTCTTTTTTTTACTTGCAAGCTTTCATGTAATGTATTCATATTCATGCTGCATTTTGCATTTGTTGGAATGTTTGATCAAATCTGCGCAAATCAATCCTGCTCAGATAATGAATGTTGTTTAACGACTAATGAATGTTTGTCAAATCTGGGTCAGTTTCTTGTTGTCATGTTGTTGCTGCTCATGTTTGTACGAAAGACAGAAAAAAATCTAAACCCTGTAGTGTGGCGTGTCTGTTTGTTTTTCTTGTTCCACAGAGATGTTGAAGGAGTTGAACCAGCAGCGCAGAGCGACAGAATTTACAGACCTGAAAATAATAGTTGAAGGCAAAGAGTTTGAAGTCCACCAAAAATGTTCTAGCTTCCTGCAGCTTGTATTTCAAGGACCTGGTGAAAAGGTTTGCCTTCTCTCACCCCCCCCCCTCACACCAGCTCTTGATCCAATCTGTTCTTTTCATTTTGGGGGGCCAGCAGCCATTCCTTCCACGGAGCATAGATTTGGTCAAATCTCTCCATTACCTTTCCTCCTCATGTAGCAAAAGTTAATCACATTTCTTTTTTAATGAGTAGAGAAAATATTCCATGACTGGGGATGTTTTAAAATTCACCAAAGGGCCAAAACAAAAGAATCAAACATTTGACACTCTAGGTTGTAATTAACCAAAGTCATACTGTCTTCTGTTGGCACAGGTTTGTTTTTTTTATGTCCCAAGAGACCATTTTCTTAATCTTTGAATTTTAGCTGCAAAATTGCCTTTTCATATTATAATAAATTCTGGTTAGAATAATAAAGACATTTCAGAGTCAAAAACTAAGGGAATAAAGCACATGTACTGTAAGACAGCTACCTGAAGCTTCACTTTCACAGGTTAACAGAACCCTTCACTGATGACTTCATTTGATGGTGATCTAAGTATTAAGACAGTATTCTGCCTGTCATACTCCATTTTCTTTTTTTTGTCCTTACAGACTGTTTCATTAGGCTAAATGTTTTTGTTCATGTGTGTGTGTCAGATGCAGACCTTCTAAATGTCTTTCAATGTGTGTGCACACATGTATGACAGTAAAGTTTGGGTTAGTAGATTTTCCTAGAAAATAAAATGTAGACTTCTACAAAGTAATGCCGCTCAATCATCAGCTATGGGCCTCCATACATGTGTGCTGGTGTCTGCAGAGAACCTGTCCTCTGTCTGGATTTTGACGTTTTGTTTTTCGTTCGTTCCTGGGCAGGTAGTAGTGTGTTTTCCCCCAGCCAATGACAGCATGCAGTTGAGTTTGTGAGTACAAGTCAGCGATTGGACGTCATTATAACTAGCCAATGTTGCAGATGAGAACATAGCGGCAAAGAAGATAAAATATGACCATAGTGAGGATAAACACCAAGCAGATAAAGCTTGTTTCACCTTGGTTGGCTGTCACCTGATGAAATAGACCAAATTTAATTGGCCTGCTATCTGTTGGACTGGCCGGTGCCTTATTACAGTGGTTAGCTTGTGCTAGCTTGTTATATTATCTGCATTCTGCATTTTATTTTTCTTCCTGTAGCACTTTGAGATATTTTTTGCAAAAATGTCTCAGTGCGTTACAAATTCAATGTATTATTAATATTATTATTATTACTCAGATAATAACAAATTCTTAATGAGCTTTCAGTGTAGGCACAAGCAGTATTCGTACACGCTACAAGGTGTGCGCTTCTGGTGGCTATGACCCCAGGAGGAGGAGCCCCTCTACTTTTAAAGCAAAGTGTTTTGTTTTTATCTGCCTTGTTTAACCGAGATTGAATGCCCGATTCCCTCATGAATCCACCCGTACTTTTTATTCTTGCAGTTGTTTTCAGCTTAATTGAGAGTCCCCTGGACTGAAAGGTGTTTTTCAACCTTGGTTTAGTTTGTGCGTTTTTGTTTGAGAGAGTGTCAGTTCATATTGGCATGGTGACTGAGGAATGAAGTAAGGACAGACAAACACAAAACAGAAATGCACACAGTCCCTAGCTGTTGCTGGAACTGCCAAATGCTAAACTCACACTGATACACCTGTTCCTCCTGAATGTGGATACACTGATGAAGAGCGGAGAGAGAACAGAGGTGTTGAGGAGACACAGAGCCTCGTCTGTAAATGTTTTATCAGATTTCAATCACAACATTGCTCCATTTCACTGCACTTAAAGGGCCAGCGGCCCGTTTCTGAAAGAAGGTTTTGTGTAAACTCTGAGTCAGTTAACTCTGAAATGAGGGAAACTCTGGGTTATCCGTTTCAGAAGAGGAGGTCACTCAAACCCGAGAAAGAGGGGTAACTCCAGCCCGTTCCAGAGGGAGAGGTAACTTTACCTCTGAGTCAGTTACTATGGTAACTGAGTCTATGAACCTAACCTGGTAGGGAGCAGGTTTTCTTCCCTTGAACCCTAAGTTTCTCTAGGTCTCCTCCCTCGTTCAGAGCCAGAAACGTCGTTTCATTTCCTCATTCTTTCATTCAGTCTGTATCATGCCGTGTTAGTGAAGATTCTCTGAATAAAAATCCAGGTTGTTTTAATATGATATGTAAGGGTGGCAATACTACACCCTTGCCTTATACTACTAGAAGACAAACTATTTTATCAAACGTCTTTTAGTGGATCCTCGGTATAAAGGGGCTGCATTATGCAGGAAATTAGAGCCTACATTAACATCAGGAGATGTTTAATTAGGGCTAATTAAATAGAATTGAATAGACTTCATTACGCGCTGACGCGAGCAGCTGTTTTCTCTTACACCACTTCTCTCTCCTTTACCGCTGCAGCAGTGTTCCTTTTTTTTCCTTCTTAAAACCTGTACATATTCTCCGTATGGCCGCAGGAAGACAGACTTTATTTTGAGATGGTTAAAGTAGGAGGATCTCTTTTTCGTCACCTGTTGCCATGGTGAATCGTAGAATCAGGGCTCCATTCATGTTGGCTTTTTATCGTTGTGGTGCACGCGCTGAACACCGAGTGAACCTACTCAGAGATGATTTAACAAATTGAAATCTGCTGATCTGGAACTGAAAACTCAGAGTTTCCCATCTGAGAGTAAATCAACTCAGAGCTCAGGGTTAGACTGAGGGTTGGTTGAACCTTCCTTCAGAAACGGGCCCCAGTTCACCCAAATTACTCTCATTTTTGTTTGTGCAGGTACTGCTCATGACATTGAAATAACATCATCTTAGACAAACTTGAACAAAAACGTTTTCTCCAGCAGAGCTACTTAAAGCTCATCACAGGAACATGTGATGTGGATTACTCCGGACAATGGCTGGGGATATGACATTTTTACAGAGAACTGAATTATGAAAGTGCAGGCCTATCAATGATGTAACAAGTGATACAGAATCACTGATTGTAAAATAATGGATAATTATAGATAAAATCATAACATTTTGGAATTTGAATTGTGAATTTTGGACAATGGATGAATGAATAAATCTTGATTTCTAAACCATGATGCTTTGTGTATTTTCAGTCATGACTCCTTAAAAAAAAACTGTTTTGAAGTCTGACACTTCTGTGAATCTTTGTCAGCTATTTCAAATGTAATCTTTGCCCTAGTATTTAGATGAAAATGTTTATTAGTTTTAGTCACATTTTAGTTATTTTTACACTTTATTTTTTAAGTCAACAACTCAAAACATATTAGTCCAGTTTTAGCCATTAAATAGTAAGTCCCTCTCTAATTCTCAATACTCAATACTTTCACATCATACTCGTGAAAACACTTTTATACTTATAGTATTACTTTTAAAGTACTTCCACAGTGGAATTACTTTTCCTTCTATCTCTGGCACACATTTCAGCAGAGAAGAGTTACAGATTATAGTTTGTACACATCTTTATGAAGGCAGGGCTTAACCCTAAAAGTTTATTATTATCATACCATACAGAGCGTAGTCTGGACAGGCTATTGTGAGCTCGTTAATGCTTGTTTTCACGTCTGCTTGTGTCCTCACTCTTTAGCTCTGCTTCACTAACACACAATTACACACACTCTCCTGCATATAACATTTAGTTTGACAGGTGGAGGGGTCACACTTGGGAGATAAATAGCATGGGTTTTGAATGCCCACCACTAATATTTTAGTACCGTTTCGTGTCTTGAACTAAGACTGAAGTGTTCTAAAAGTTTTTATTATAATTGTTATTATTTAGAGAGTTCTTTACATGTCAATGTCTCATCTTTATCATGTCAGAACAGTCAGTGATGAACATTCATGTTTTTAACTCAATGTATTCTGGTGTCCTCATTGATAAACAGAAAAGGTAAATGCATAATATACGCACAAAACCAAGTTATAGTGTTGCACTCCCAGGAGTTACAGAAGCAGACAGCCTCCATTAATCTTAATGGAAGGTACTTTTTAATTTGACGGGTGGAGAGCTGTTTTTATACTCCCTCATACCTCCTGTACTAAACCCTGACATTTGATCCCAAGAAAACATTTGATCCCCCCCCCCCCCCCCCCCCCCCCCCCTTCACATCTCGGAATCTTAATTACAAAGGGATCACATTCTGTTTCATTTGCTCAATACAAGCGCTCCCTGGCACCTCTCACCTCTAACAATACTTACAACACACCAGTATGAAGGGATACTCTGCTCTGGTATCCTACACACACACACACACACACACACACACACACACACACACACACACACACACACACACACACACACACATGCATTCACACACACAGCTTGGACTCGCTAACGGCAAGAGCTCTGTGTCTCTTTCCTCTTTTTTTGTTTTTCTTGTTTCTCTATTTTTTAAGAGCTTCATCTCACCTTGCAATGCCGTGATTGGTTGATCAGGTCATCAGGGGAATGAGGATGTGAAGGTGAACATGAGCAACATCAAAGCAGCTGCTGCTTGAGTTCGATTATACGAGATCCCCAGTAGGAGCTGTTCAGGGCACAGCGGGGGGGGGGGTGTTTGTGTGTATAAGTGTGTGTGTGTGTGTGTGTATGTCTCAATATGGTAGTCTTATTTGCTTACATTTGCAAGTGTGGAAGCTTACATACAGTAAGATATTTCTATGCACCCTTTCCTGCTACAGTCACCATCTACAGCCTTCTGTATTCTCAAACGTTGTCATTATTCATCACTGTGCACAGCCTTACGGAACATCTTGCACTGAAAATAATTTCCTCCCCGTCTCTGGCACATCAAGCTCCTTTTTTTGTCACGTCTTCAATGCTAGCAGTCTGGTGAGAATCCGCTCTGCTGCCACTTTCAGTCATGCATGCTATACCTCTGATCTTGTCCCCGTGGGCAGGGCCAAACACTGGGCAGTTTTAATAAAAGTCAGGGAAAAATTGTCACTTGAATGTTAAAACCTTTGACCTAAACCATGACGTTATCCAGACAAAGCCAAACAGTTTGATTCTTAGACAATGTGTGGAAAGTGGTTTGGGTAGGTGGGGCCTTTTGGAGCCTCAAGGGATAACATGAAAAGCAAACAGCATGTTCCAGATCTGAATGGGTAACTGAACAAAAACCTGCAAATGTCAGGTTTTGCATTTCTTTTAATATTTTTTTGTGTGTGTCGGTAACACAAGGGAAGTGTATGTTAGTAAAAAGGTCAGCAGCAGGAAAGCAGTGAAAAGAGCACAATAGTCCAACTTATTGATTTGTGTGTCTTATTTCGGGTAAAAGACTCTAGAAAGCCATTTGTTGTAAAAATTCAAATCATTCTTCTCAACAAGATTCATAATATTCAAGCGGATATGCAGAGACACAAAAGTTTGTGCATGTGTCCTTGAGAAAGGAGAAATTGATATTGTGTCAGATATGTTTGAAGTGTGTTACAAGTACACTATGAAGTAGCAGCAAACATCTCCTCAGCCTATTTATACACCTTTGACTTTCATTCACAGAACTTCAGAATCAAGAAAATAAAAACACATTCTGTATGAGTCTGTAATTCTAGGACCCATGATTCTTTCATTTTCAGAAGATTGAAAAGTGAACAAGTGAGTTGCTCCTTGTCTTATCGTTACAGATATTTGCTACAAGAAAAAGTATTTTCTATAGGGCTGTAAAAATGACACATCAAAAAGAATGTATGCTAATTCACTCTACACATCATACATCACTGATCATACAACACCAACAGCTTTGTAAACTTGATGAAGACACGTGCCAAAAATGTACTCCTGGAAAACTTTACAGTGGACATTTTTTACTGAGCTTGTCCTAATAGTGCTTACTGTCTTCAGCCCCTTTTCCACCATTGGGTCCAGTTCAGTTCGGTACTGTACTCAAATGTTAACGTGTCCACTGTCAAAAGTTCAGAATGGTCCCAATATAACCGAACCATACCGTACTTTTTTTCTACCCTTCTGTTGAGGTACCAATCTGGCCCAACAGGACGGAGCTAGCAGTGGCGATTCTTGAGTCTGTTGGGGCCCTAGGCAAAACTTATTGGGGTCCCTTCAACCAGCGTTCATCACTATTATGTCTACCAGTGTCCCGACGCTTACTCCTCTTCCTCTTTTTTTTTCTGTTTCTTATTTTCTCCCCTGTAGACGGAAACTTCCTCTTCATTTTTCTGTGTTGACTTTCAATGACAAACTTTGGTTTTCACAGCAATAATGCATGCGGCGCTTAGCAGGGAAACGAGAGTGAGTGCTGTCAGACGGGCTCCACTTAGGTAAGTTTCCTACTGTCACTGCATAAATTTGCATGCTTTGGTTTAAAGTTTGTCAGCCTTCAGGGGCCCCCCTACTTGTCTGGTGCCCCAAGCAGTTGCCTGCCTACGACGCCTCTGAGAGCTAGACACACTGGAGTCTATTGATTGGTCGAAAGCATTTTTACTTCCAGTGCAACAGCTGTAATAAAGGACGAACACAAAACATGGCGTGTTTAAATATCCGGTGGATTTTGATAGAGTGATTTCAAAACTGTTTTTCTTCTTTTACGACTTATGCCAGCACATAGCTACACCCCTTGGATGACCTCAGAGGTACTGACCTCTGCTGGACATTCTCCATTGTTGCCCTTGGTTTGCTGCTTTGCGTTCTTGTTCTTTGTTGAATTTATTGGCAGGCTACACTGTGTTGCACTGCTATGATGTCATGCTATTATGTAGCTGAAACTGCTATGGCTATCCAGGTTACACTTGGCTTACCAAGTAAGGGTACCCTTGGCTGTGTGAAAGTAAACAAGTTCAGGTACCAAACTGTACTGAACCAAACCAGACCGCTTGGTTGAAACATAGCTATGACGCTAAAGCTTACTGTAAAATGAGCACACATGGTTGTGAATAATAGTTGTGGTAAAGCTCTAATTCCCTCTGACAGGACAGATAATGTATGTCTGCAGAGTTTTATCAGTGTGGTTGTTCTGTCAGCTCTGAGAGGTACACACTGCATATAAAAGCAGACATATGACTCCTCGTTCTCTCTGGGGGGTGTTCATCGACTTTGTGCTTTATATGCAGCCTAAAACAGAAGTTGTAATCCCAGGAGTGCCTAGTCCTCACAATGTGCTCTATTCTTATTCTTCATTTGTTTGTAACATAGGCCTACTGTACTAACAAAAACTGAAACATCCACATTCCTTTTCTGTTTGCCTAACAGGTGTTTGATTTATTCCTGGAGGCTGTTTACCATATAGGTTTCTTTCTGTCGATATGTAATGCAACTAGGTTCTGTATGTCAGATTTTAACCAATGTATAATTTATAAAGCATGAAGGCAGAGTGCCCACATCCATGAAATGATAAATGGACTTCACTGAAGACGGAAATCCATCCATCTGGTAAAAAGAAATGGATTCAGACACAAAGCCATGAATTTAAATTTGATGATATTGAAGAATTTTATAGCTGCTTAAAAGTGGAGGTGAGATTATTATCAGATAAATTACAGAGCTCCATCAGTGGGGGATTCGTTCAGCCAGAGTAAGAGAGGTAGAACTGCTTTGTATCTGCTGGATCGCTTTCAGTGCACAGCTCCAAAAATCAATGCTACCTTATTGACTCTCACTTTAATAAGGCAGAGACGTCGATATTTGGAGTAAACATTTTTTTTTTATCCTTTGATATGTGGCACCTTGAGATGATGGAGGAACCATCAGGCCTACTGAGTGTTTTGTAGTGGAGCACTGAATGCAACACAAAGCTGATAGCAAGCAAAAGCAGATGGTGATGTTTGCTCATTGTTGGCATGCATTGAATAAATAGTGCAGGGAAGTAAACAATACTGTAAAGCAGTGTAACGTGGGATGGCGTGCACCCTGCCCCATTGGGTCCCCATTGGGTACACACATCACAGGAGAACTACAAGATCAGGTGAGAATAAAGAGAAAAAAGTACAAACAGCATGTTATTTGTTTTTTCTGAGGTTGCTCTGTTGTTCATTTGGTGCCTGTTTTTGGCTCAGCTTGACGAGTCCTTGCAGTAAGCTCTGTCGGAAAAAAGCCTTGCAGCATATTTGAAACAAAGCAGAGTGGAGTGGCCCTGCTGGCATGCTCTGAAAAAAAACAAAAAAACGGACAAAGGCGCTTTGAAAGGAGTGGCTGCAAACAACGCCGTAATGCTCTAAGGAAGTTCATACTTTGCATAAGTTTGTACATACGTTTGTCTCCCCCCTTCTTTCCTTACCCCTCTTTTTGCCTGTTGCTAAACACAGCATGTTAATTTGTCATTTTTGTCACCTGAGCGCACAAGGAGCCGTTAGGAGATTTTACGATACGTTCAGTTTAACATTGAATGGTGCTCGCTGCTCATTGCATTCAGTCATGAATTCATTTCCACCGACACACCTCCAAATGAAGTAGCCTAGCTTACTTGCCAGGTCCAAACACAACAATAGTGTTTGAGATTGAAGTTTGTTGTGACATGTTTTTCACAAAATAAAATGTGGGTGCATGATGAGTACACGTGGTTCTGCAAATTTCCAACCAGGCCAATGCACAGTTTTTAGGAGAACTGTCATCTGCATCAAAAAGCTCCGACCAGCTCAGTCGGGCAGACTCCTGCAATCTCACACTCTAATGGAGAGGTGCAGAGGTGATTTACTCAGATGAAGTAGGAAAAAAAAAGAAGAGAGAAATGGTACAAATTTCCTCGGTTGTCTTAACGGCCCAGCACACTTGTTCCTGACACGAAACACCAAGGTCACCCCATCTAAGATAAGAAAAAAGAGGGAGACCAGAGGGAGGGGCGGGGAGAAAAAGAAGCCGAGCTGGACAGATGTGGATAAGCTAGAAATAAAGACAGAGGAAATCTAATGGAAAAAAAAAAACCCTGTGTTCTAGTCTGATGTGCAGCAGAGATGTGATCGAGCTCTTGCTCAAACTCAAATCATCCGTGTGTCGCAGAGATAAACAACCAGCAGGCCTGCAGAGCGGACAGAAGAGGAGGAGAGTTTAGTTTACTGTACTCTCCCATCATGCCTCAGGAGGTTGTGCGACCCCTTGAGTTCTGTTTACACACATTGTCCAACATCATCATTCCTACCCTCCCTTCCCACCGTCCCTTCTCCCAGTATGGCATCAGAGAGCAGCGGGAAATCACTCCGCGAGAACCTGTGACACTTTTTAATGACATGTCAGGAAGAATGTCACAGCACTGCTGGAAAGCTCAAGCGAGGAGGAAAATATTTACGCCTTCAGCTTAGTTTGTGTGTTTGCTTTCATCTTTATGTAGGCGTGTGTGTCTTTGTCTGAGCTGTGAGTTGTAAGCTGCGGGCTACAGGGTGGAAAAGTGGTATATTGAAGGTGCAGGGTAAGTAATATGCAACTATCTCTCTCTGCTCTGCTGTCACTAACATCTGATGGCACCAGAAAACAGGCCATACATCACTAAGACACAGAGGGAGAGTGTTGGAGTGTTAATAATAGTTTGTTATGTGACACAAAGACACTCAGTATTTTTACATGCAAAGTAACAAGTGAATCTGATATGCCCCCTTTCAGCTAGTTACCATTGGACCTTGTTCCAGTTAAACCACTACGTCACATTCAAAACAATTAAATTGGTTAGCAAGCGGCACACTCTTTTCCTTCCATCCATGTTCTTCAACATGTTTAACTCCTACAGTTGACAGATCATAAACTGTGTCTCCTTACTACGTCAAAAAATATGTGGTTCTCACTCTAGCACTCCCTCTGTTAATACCTTTTTCTTGTTTTCTTCTGGGCTTTCTTCGATGTATATATACTGTTCCACTTCCGGGTGAAAGTCTGATGAAGGAACTGTGGAGCATACGCTTAGTCCAGTTTGGAACAGATTGCGGTGTATAACGGCAAAATGTATTACCAATAACATTACCATTTTGAAAGTCCAGTTTGAGTTGGACTAACACAATGAATACTTTTTTTGACATCATTTAAACACGCTGACCGAGTCAGGGAAGAGATGCTTCAGTTTTGATTGTCAGAGTTTTGTTGCCTTCCAGGTTGGATTTAAGTAAAGAGGGGGGGTTACAGAGACATAGTCCACGTGTGGGTATTTTTTGAACACATAGCTTTTTCTGTGCTGTTTGGCCTTTCGTGCACACGCAAACTGATTTAAGTAACTGAAAAACGCACTTTTTGGAAAATTCCTTCCAGGGAGAAAGTTTTCAGAAACTGCTTTAAGTTATTAATGAGTACATGGGGAAAACAGAGTTTTGTGTTTGTAACGTCACACTGTGCGTTGGTTTCTCCTGCGTTTGGTGTCGCTGTCACTTTAGTTTACATGAGATTAGTGCCATGGAAGACATAACTAAACTATCGCTGGGAGAGGAACTACATCAGGGATGACGCATTAATCAATCGCATGGTGTTATTCTCTGTGATTTATTTGCCTCCCAGCATTTATTCAGAGAAATTACCAGACAATTATCAAAGGACACAAACGCTTTGAGGCTGTGTTGGGTTAATAATGAGTTTTCCTCACAGTTTCACGATTCATTTACCTTCAAGACTACAAATGATTCTTTCACCACAAGCAATCACTTTTAATTTAGTCACTCTTGTTTTAAGCTCCGAGCTCAAAACAGGAACTGTCTGTACGTCGCTTCACCCCTGAGGAAAAGGTTAATTGTGCTCTTTGGGGCGAGTAGCTTGATGTCACGTTGGTGATCCTCGAAGAGAAAAGTGAAACTGTTGTAGAGTGAGACTAAATGAACTTGTCGGCCATGGCCAGTGTGATCTCTGATAAATACAGATTTACGGGGAGACAAAGCCAGGAAATGGAGATTGATGCTGCCGGCATCATCTCTTCTTTCTCTCTTCTTTTCTGATCCTCTGATCTTTTCTGATCCTGAGACACTCACACTACACACAAGACTTCCATCAATATCCTAGTCTAGTGCTCAAACATTCACACAATATATATTGGCCCCAGCGCAGCTTAGCATATTAGACAGTGGTCAGTTCAGACCGCTGAACTCAGGACCTACATCCTCATCTACTTCCTCTGTCGTCCCAGAGCGCCCGCAGACCTGACGTGTGCAGCCAGCTGAAGTGCAGTCACTCGACAGCAGCGTCTTCATGTACAGATCGGGTCAGAGAGGTCTCATTTCCACTTGGCTTCTTTATCAGCACATGAGCTACACAATGACTAGAGAACAAACGAATGTTGCAAAGTGTTCAGAGGAAGCAATTCTCTGTTTTGTGCAAATGTGAACTGTACCTCACTGTGTGAACTGTACCTCACTGTGTGAACTGTACCTCACTATATCATGAAGGATGACGTTGTTGGATCCCGTTGGTTGTCAGAGTGATTCAGTCAGAAAAAAAAACCCTGACTGAACGTTTAATTTCAATATACGGCATTCAGTCGTTCATTCAAATTTTTTTAGGGATAAGTCACGCTGCAGTCGACTTTAAAGAGGAACACACTCATCGCTGAGGGCAGCAGTGAGTGTTTTATCTCCACAATAAACCCCCGACCATCCTTCAAGCTGATCCAAACACAGAGCCATGCAGATGCCGATGAGCAGAAGATCCTCTTGAGCACAATTGAAGTGTCGTTTTGTAGACTATATTTTACTTGTCCATTATGTGTCAGAAGAAAGAGCTAGCGTGTGTGTTTTCACATTTAAACCTGCACACACACACACACACACTGTGCAGAAGGGCTGAGCGGTGGTCATTTCAGCTGAGTAACTTTGTTATCGCTGTGTGACTAAACATGAGTATGCGCTCTATTTAACACACACACTTGTGAAATCCGGGAAAGAGAGTGTGTTTTTTTTTATTGTTCACACAGAGGTTACGGATGGCGTCTCCCAGGCTGCTTCTCTGCTGCATCAGACTTCCTGTTAGACACATTATCCCTGCCTTTCACCGGACTCAACCTATCCATCTGCAACCGTGTGTGCATGTGTGAAAGAGAGAGAATCATGAAAAATGTGCTTTTTTTTTTGGGTGCTGGGTTGTGCAGAAGCATTTTCCTTGTAACAGATGCATTGTGACAGGGCTGCAGGTGCGTTTGTGTGTGTTTGTGCAAAATAGAGACCATTAGACAGTTGAAGTCACAAGGTATGACCTGGATTGTATATCAGAATGCAAGTGGATAAGCATATGGACGCCTTATAAATGATCATTGTCAAATGTAAGAGGGGGAAAATGTGTGTGGTCTGACAAGCTTAAAGTACACCCATGTTCCATGTTCTCCGACTCATAGTCTTTCCATATGTTTTTAACAGTTTCTGTTGATCCAGTTGTTTTTCTGAGCCACTTTTCTGGTTTCAAAGCGAGGAAATATTGCATGTATGAAAGGTGAAACGATGAAAATGACCGGTAACACTCTCTGCGGCGGTCTGTGAATGAGCCGGCGATCACCCAGTCACTAGAGATCACGGCAGACCATCCAGTAGGCGTTCAGATATTTTGGTCTGGACCAAAATTAGGGAATGAAAGGGCGACTTAGAGCATAGCTACTGGAGACTGAAAACAAATGGCTCCCGTTGAAGCAAATCAGGGCATTTCAGCAAATAAGCGTTTTATCTACTATCCTGAACTGACTTTTTACTTCAGACCTTTTTTGACTTCATAAACTCTTTAATTTAAGTTATATGTATATAAAAAAAGGAAAACTAACCGTCAAAAGCATCTAAAATAATTTCTGCTTGAGTCATTTTAATCTCTTGTACAAACCAAGAATTGTTTTTTTGTTTTTTTTTGTGAGGTCAGACATTTTGGGTTTAAATATAGCCAGCAAGTGTTTTTCCATCCTGATATATATGCATGTGTGGGAGGAAGAGTGGGGAGCAGGAATGCAGATGCAAAGTGAGACAGAAAGTGAAAGAAAAGAAGTGGCAGACCGAGGGAGTTGTTTAGAGATGGAGATGGAGAGGGTTTTTTCCCCTCCAAAAATAGAGGGACAGAGGGACAGCTGGAGGACAAGAACTGCAATAGAGGAAAACAGCCAGGCACTATACCACCCTTCACCACACAGCCACCACCATACATACTGAGGGGAGATCCCACTCTGCAGTACAAATGAATCCATGCTTTTTTTTTAAAAAGTCTTTAAAGTCCATTATTGCTCATGAGAAAAAAATCTGTACTGGCTTTAAGGATCTTGCAATCTTTCCCAGCATGCCCTTCACCTACAACAGATGCATTCAAAGTTACTGGCAAAATACTCTCATCTGAACTGTATTGGAGACCAGATTCTTTGGATTTCTTTTGGGGTTTTTTTTATATGCAAGAGATGCCATTTGCAAAGAAGAAGATCATATTCAGGCCTGTTTACCGGTTGTTCAGCAGACCTATTTCAGCTGACCTGCAGATGTTGTCTTTTCTCATGAGCAATAATGGACTTAAAACATGTCAGAATAAAGTGAGTTCCTCTGAAAACTGCATACATTTCTAGAGTGTTTTATGCAGAAAAGAAAACTTGTTTTCATTTTTCATTCACACAAAATGAGTGGCATTAATGATACAGAGGTGTTACACAGTAGGCGATGTTGTGGCAGACGTGGTGAAAAGCAGCTTGTAAGAGAAAAGTAAGAGCAGTAAGCCTGAAGCTTAAGTCTCCTCCATTAGAGTGTGACATGACTCAGTGACTATAGTGGGACAAATCTCGCTGTGGAGGCACTTTAATTAGAAGTAGAAGCTCCTCCAGAGCCTGTGTCTCTGCGCTGAAGAATATCTCAGTGTGCTCGGCAGCCTGCTTTGCCTTTACCTTCATGCTCAGGAGCTAAGAGTCTTCGCCAGTGTTTATGTTGGTAACAAGCTGCTTGTTTGTTAAACTGTTGTGTACATTTGAGGACAGTGATACAGACAGTCCCATCTGCTGAACAGAGTTTGGCTCTGAGCACAGAGGAAATGTCATCAGCAGATTTTTTTTGACTGCCCTGGGACAGTTGGCATCCTCTCTCCCATCTTTTTGTTTTCACTTCAGTTCCCTTTAGTACTCTCATCTTGTTTCAGCCTCCTGTCCTATTGCCTTCTCTCCTCCACTCTGTCTCTGCTTTCTCGTGTCCTCCTCTCTGGTCTCAGGACATCAGTCTCACACAGATAGGACACATGCTGGAGTAAAAGGGCCTCAGGTGTGAGAGAGAGACGCTTCAGCAGAGTGTCAGCTTATCAGTGCTCTCCCCTGAACGATGTTCACTCAATATGTTGGTTTGTCACTCTCCCCCCTGTGTGACTGTCACATAATTTGGAGTCAGAGGGTCAGCAGGGTCAATCTCACAACCAGCTTTCCGACGCTTTGTCCAGGCTTGTTTACTGCTCTGGAGTAGAGAGGACAAAGCCACAAACTGGCAACATGTTTCAGGTTGTTGGCAGGATTTTAAAGAGCATTATTCTCTCTCTTCCTCTTCTTCATCATGTAGGCAGCAGCTAGCCTCCTTATTGTTCAACATGAGTCTGGTTCTGTTCGAGGTTTCTTCCTTAAATGAACTTTTTCCCTGCCACTGTAACTTTGCTAAACTTTGCTTGGTGCTCATGATGGATTAATGTTGGGTCTTTGTAAATAATATAACAAAAAGTAAGGTCTTTTAACTCATCTCAAGTGCCTTGAGATAACATTTGTTATGGATTGGCACTATACAAATAAAGATTGATCGATTTGAACCAACAAACTGAATTTAAATCCATAATTAAAATAAGATCAGAGACTGTTTACAAGAATATGGTTCAATACAATTTTAATCAAAACTAAAGTCCATAAATACAAATAATTGTGAACCCTGGTGTTTGTTTCCCTCCAGATGTCTCAGAAACTCTAAAAGTATTTTTCAAAACTTTAAAAAAAACAGTTCATTTTGTTCATGAAACAGTTATTGATAAAAAGAATTACTGCAATGTGCAATATGTGAAACATAGGAACAATCAGGGACAATCTTTTTCCACCGGAACTCACCTGTGCTTTCACCCACCTGTCAATGGAAGAACTTACCCATTCCCCACCGAGTTAACCAAAACATCAAAACACAGGCGCAGGACAGGGTCTTTACCAACACTTACACCTCCACACATGCATTGAGGCCCATAAATAATGATTTAGCTGAATTAATTGTTTTTTAGTCTATATTTAAATGTTGGGGGGAAATGCTACCTAACTAAACCTTTGAGTGATGGCTATACTGTAAATGTGCCCGTAACTTTGACTGCGCTGGTGAATCTCTGTATGTCAACCCTGTGATTGACTGGTGACGTGTCCAGAGTTTGCCACAACTGGCTTCGGCCCCTCTGAAAACATCATAAGCTATTTAGATAAAAGGAAAGATGGATAATAATGGTTTTATTTTATTTTTAATTGGAGATCAGTAGGACCTAATTCCTTCTGTACCCTGCATCCTCTCACACTGAGCAATACACATATTTAAATAGTTTTAAGGATTAAAAGCCATTGAAAGAATTTGTATATAAAACATTTAATTTAATTTAAGGTGAGGACCCCTAAGTGACTCTATGGGGGTTATTAAAAATGTAAGGAGCCAAATATGCAAATGCTGACTTGTAGCCCATGGGTGAAATGACAAGATACTAACTTTCTCTTGGCTTTGCTGAGGTGCATAGAGGTGTCCTCCCCCGTAGTTGTGATACTGGGAGTATTTCACATTAGCAACTTTCTCTGCAGATGTGACTGTGATTGTGAGGAAGAGGAGGACAGCAGCACATAATGAGCAGAAAATCCTTCCTCCGTCATGATCGTTTGAGACAGAAACTTCATTAAATATGTTCCCCTGTCTTTCATCTTTGCAGGAACATTTTGTCCTGCACATTCAAAAATAGCAAACTTACACAACCAGTGTGTTGGCCTGAAGCTGTGAGGGTCTGACACTGACAGTAACTGATCTAATGGTCTCACTTTCATCAACTTTCTTCATTAAACAGCCCAGGCGCTTCAAAAACTTGACAACAGCTTTTTCTGTCTTTTTTCTAGGATGTAAATAATGATTGTACAGCTAAATAAAAGGAATAGGCTTGAGCGTCTTCTTCTTCTGTGATTTTTGTCGATTTCTTCTAACTTGTTCAATTTCTCTGATAGCTCTTTATTGTTTTATCATTTTTTGCTTTAGCTTGCTCATATTTGCTTCTGCTTAGTTGACGTTTTTCCAGGTGTGCAACTGCTACAGAAGACAGATTTTCTTGGTTCCTTTTTCAGAGCACATGAGTTATTAATTTCTGTGTCAGGACCTAAAGACAATTTCAACAACAATTTCAACGATAAAATTACAAACCCTGCCTTTAACTCTAAACATTTTAAGCATTGTTACATATTCAAACATATTCTCTCCGCTGCCAGAAAGAGCAGGGCTCACACACCTCCTAAACCTTTTGTATTTTGACATGATAGACCTTTTTTTTTTTTTCTTTCAGCTTATGCATCAAATCTTCATCTTTTGCAGTGACATTTGCAATTTCTCCATGAGCCGCCACGTCTTTTTCCCTCTACAGTGAAGAATGTACATTGAAATTTTTACAGAACAAAGCATGCTGTAAGTTAGAGTTGTCTGTGTCAATGATATGTCTGTGGCAGGTTTTAACTGCTCTTTTACTCTTAGATTTACATAAACTCCAAACATATAAAGGGATAGTTTATTTACTACATAAAGTAGCAGAAGAAAAAGAAGACACCAGTAAATGTGCCTGTCAAAAGGGAAAAACTGTGGAAAATGATCGATTAAAAATAAAAAGAACCAGTGTGTAACCCTTCTATCCTCTTCTTTCTTGCTTCACTATCTCTCCTCTAACCCATTTTCTTCCCATCTTCCTCTGTATCTGATTCTTATCACTGTATCTTTCGCTCTCTATTGGCCTTCTTCCCTACTTACCTCTCCATCGCTCTCTCCTCCCTCTGCCTGCTGTTTACAAACACACACCTCATTTCTGTCTTGCAGCTTGTCATCTCGTGTGCTCTCTGGAGGCTGCTGCTGAAGACAGAGAGGACCTGAGACACGCATGTGGCAGCCTTCCAACCTGTTTGTGTGTTTTGGATCACTGGTGTCTTTATCCAGCAGCTCTGAATGTATGACTGTTTGTACATGCGTGTTTCAGAGTACATACTGTATAGGCTGAGGGGTTACAGGGACGACTATGGTTTGTGTCTTAAGTATCCTGTGGTCTTATTCACACAAGGTTTACATAAGTCACATCTCCACGAACAAATGTACACTAATTGATCCTCACTAATTGATTTTGTGAGTCCCTTATGTCCAAACACTGTATTTATCACAATAAGTGTGTGTACAAGTGAAGTTGTAGGGTAGTGCTCGTGTCATTTGTAGGAAGCTGGGCAGCATCCTAACAAATGGCAGCACCATCAGTCTTTGAAATGGAGTAATACTTTCATGTTTGACTCAGAAGTTGCCTTTGAACCAAGAGGAAACTTTTCTATTTTGCATTTTGTTAAGCATTTCCTGACAAGCTTATTGACTCAAAGAAAGCCAAGGCTGCATATAATGAACTCTATCCAGTCAAATTATTATAACACACACATGAAACGTAAGCTGGCCAAAGTAATTCCTCCGTCTTGATATAATGAAGGATAAGTGTTATTCACAATAAGGCGCGTAGCTGACTTGACTGACAGGCGGCCATGGAGTAGGTTTGTCAAGAGTCTGCCATTAGGTTGAATGAAAGTTACAAAGGTTGAGACACCATTTTCAGCCGTGTGACCTCCATCGATGGGACTCCAAAGCCCCCTGAGGTAACAGATGGGTGATGTCATTCAGCCTTCGTCCATTAATATTTACAGTCTATTAAGCTAACTCATCTGTTACTTTCAAAAGGTGGCTCTGCTTTGAACCGCATATAATTTTAATGCCCTTCTTTTCAAAACATTCACATCTTTTCAAACTTTCTGTAAGGAATGTGTCTCCTTCCAAGCGTCTACATAACATTTTTCTAAACCCTTTTTTTTTATGATTTATTTCACTGCAGCATTGTGCAAGTTATTTAGTTTCAGTGACACACTTTGCACCCAGTGACTCCCTCTATGAGACACTTTTAAGTTGTGTCTCCAGAGACCGACTGAATTTCTCAATTCGTGCCAGATTCCTGCGCGGTGCTCAGACCTTGACATTGCAGTGTGGATATGCAGCAGGATTTGTCCTGCATGTACCTTTCCTCTCCCTGTTTTCATATAAATGTAAATTTGTGTTTGCGCTTTGGAACAGGTCTGCATGTGTCCACTTGAAGTCAGACAGCAAGTGGAGAAATCGGAGGTGTTTGGCCCGCCAATCAACAGGCTCCGCTCTGTAACCTTCCTCAGACTCAGAGCAGGGTCACTGAGTCTCTGCTGGTGTTGCACGTCAAAATACACGGACAACAGGGTGCTGAAACAAACACTGTTTAGATGGTTGCCAACACAGCAGCAAACAACTTTCTGTCTGTAAAAAGTTGTCGAATTGCTCACTGTTATTTAAGTTATTAAGTTTAAATACTGAAAGGAAAGGAGTTTCAAGGAAGATGATTTGATTATTATCCTACCATTTGATAATTTGATGATAAAGAGAAAGTGGTATCAAAATATGTGTCATCTCAAAGCTCTCTTAGATGAACACCATTTGATCATGTTGTGTTCTCTGTTCCCAACTCAGGTAATCTTCTGTTTCTTCAGAGGTTCTCTGTCCCTGGTCCTTGGAAAGTAATCTCCACAAATAACCAACTTTGATATACCTGGTTCTATCTATCAGGTGGCAAAGAGGGCGGTGTGATGGTGGCCGACGTCTGGTGCTACATGTCCCTGCTGGATAACTGGAATTTGGTGTCTCGGATGACGGTGGCTCGCTGCAGAAACAACAGCCTGGTGTACGACGGAAAGCTCTACACCATCGGAGGACTGGGAGTATCAAGGAACCTGGACAACAACAGACACCTTCAGCAGCTCCCAGCTGGTGTCTGCACAGTGCCACGCTAATCCAGGTCTGACATCCATCTCAGAGAGCGAGTGTGGATGATTCGCAGGAAAGTTGACGGAGGCTGAGCGATCTAGCTTGAACAAACAAATACTCACACTGTGTAGCGAAATAGGGCAGATGGTGTGGCATGCTGTGGTAGCATATTGACAGGCAGGTATAAGCGTGTTTCTGTGAAAACAGTCCCAGCTGTTCGGGTTGCTTTGAAATGACAGAGCACCTCTTACTCGATGGTGAGTGTGACGTGAGTGTAAGGGTTTGCTTTCAGAGAGCAGAGTGGCTTACTGTGTCTGATTCCATCCACTTCAGCATCGCAGACACTTCATGTGAAGGTCGTCCTCTGTGGCCTGTTCAGCCGGCTTTTTGCTCCAGATTTTTTTTCCGTCTTTTTAGTATTAAATAATCATTAGCAAAAAGGTCAGAAATAGACAGTGTCCCCACGGAGTAAAATGTATTCAACGTGGCATAAAGAACGAGTAGTGATAGTTCATATTCAGTCGTTTGATTCACTCCTCTTGACTTCCCTAACTCTGCTCCTCATGTCTTAGTTCTCCTCTTACCTATAGTAAGGGCTGAGTGAGTTTCAGCGGAGAAGCTTCCTCCTCCTGCATGGCAGAGCTAGATGAACCAAAGTAATGAAAAGAACATTACTAGGTTTATTACAGCAGGCCGCTGCCGCTCATTACCAAGACGCTCAATTGATCTCCAAAGCTTTTCACAATGCTCAATAGTCCTCCAAATCAAACATTCTAATTGGAAAGTCCCTGTAATGCTGCACCGCAGTGTCATTACGACAGGGAGAGATGGAATGTTTTCCCCGTAATAGATATGCATTTGATTCCTCCAGCTATGAGCGTCTTAATTTGAGAGCTGACGGTGGATTGTGGGCACTCATGGCTCTAAAGAAATCAGTGTTTCATCTTTTCATGTGTTTGTATGTGTTCCTATGTCTTACATCATCAACCTTCTCTGAGGCCCATAAGAAACTGGATTTAATTATCAGCACCATAAACTGAACCTACTTTGCCCCTCTACAAGAAACTGCCAGAGGCCTCCTCTGCTTGGAATTACTACCCAATAGTGCTGCACTCTAAAATGTGGTGACTGGGAAGGTGAAATAAACTACATATTGGTAAAAAGTAGTTGATTTCTAATATTTGGGAGGAAACAGATCAGAGCTTGGGCTGAAGCAAACCATTTGTAACACAAGACCAGGGTCGAATGAACCGTCCTGATCATTTAAAAGCCAACGGATCTGTCTGGGCCAATTGGAGAAATCAAAGGACATGTTTCTTAGCAACCCAGGCTTTTGTGTTTTTCCTAGACAGCTATGTGGGGCGAGAGTCAAAATTGAGTTCCATGATTCTCAGAAGTGAATGCGTAACACATTGAAGGTTATTGAAGGCTTTTAGAGAGGGCACAAATAGGGATGAGTTATGTTTGATGTAGATTTTGATGTGAATACATTTATGATTACAAATGCAGTAATTGGTGTATACTTCCATCTAAAGTGGTTATAGGCTAATTTACCTTTTTTTTCCGACTAGATGTGTTGACCTGCTGTGTAGCCTTAAACAACAAATGGAAAACACTGGGAATGTGAACTGCATTCACCTTTAAGGAGAGCAGAATGTCATACTGTATAAAAATGGGAACACGGCGACAGCTTTCACTGGGAAAGAACAAAGGCTCTGTAAAGGTTGGAAATCTTTTTCATCCTGCAGATAAAGTCCGTTTTCTTTTCACAATTTTCTCTGCAAAAATTCATCACCTTAGAGTGCCTGTTAGGAAAAGGAAATTCATTACATCAAGAGCCAGCTTCAGCTAGGTCTCCTCGCCTTCCAGCACCCTGACTACTAATTCGCAGTCTTTCCTGCCTCCCTCACTCTCCATCTCTCCATCCATCTCACTGAGGGTTTCACGCTCCTGACCGTGAAATCAATCCACGTTCACCATGATGTCTTCAATTAGAGCCATCTCTAAGCTAGTTGGATGACGCCTTTCTTTGGGAACAGCAGGAGGTCCAAATCAACACTCAGAGGACCGAGTGGGCTCATTCATGTCTCCACTCTCCTCACTAATGACTGACAGATTTATAGGGAAGGGAGCAGTCAAGTTCAGGAGGCTTTTTACTTGCAGTCAGGAACTCTAGGCCTGCTTTATCCCCTTCATGTAGAGCTTTTGGCAAAGCAATATGATAGCAGATATAGAATAATTCATGGGTGTCTAATGATATGTCAATCACAGATGGTTTTGTTTTATTTATTGCCCAGCATATACAGGTTTGTGCGCCCTCCAAGCTCTTTTGCAAGTTAATATTGCATGCAGACTGTTGTGACATGACACTCAGAAGCTAGCTTTTCTCATCAGGGATGTTGAGCTGTTTGGCCGTCAAGACTGGAGGAGAGAGAAGCAATTTACACAGATAATGTTCTTCGGCTTTTTTTCATGGATTTTCAAACAAAGACGATCTTTTGGATTGCAGAACATAGATGTTTCCTTTCTCCAACGTTTAGTGCTGACTTTGTGCATGTTTTTATATTCATCTGAGTTTTACTGTGTAGTTCTGTTTCCATGCACAAGGTCAGTCAGAGCGTGGGGCTACATTGCAATGGGGTTGGGGAGGGGGTAGAGGGGTAAAGGTTTGTCGGTGGCGACAGTAAGCCTTGGTAGGCCCAGCACTACCAAATTGTGGTGAGGGACAACAGTCTCTGAGAGCTTCCCTGCTGAGCCGATTTATGTAGTATGTTCTCATGTTTTTGTTCTAAAAATACATGCAGTCATTTCCAGCTCACTTCATCCCTTCATTCACAGTGAAGGCGAAACGTTGCAAAGTGTGTGTGTGTGTGTGTGTGTGTGTGTGTGTGTGTGTGTGTGTGTGTAACATTGGGGAGCAGCAGCAGGTGTGCCTGAGGTCAGTATTAGTGAAAGGCAGAGAGTTGCTGCAGGTAATGAGCAGTACAAGCTGTATGTGCTTCCCCTTCATTGATTAATAATGGCCTCACACTCTGCACTCTGGACAATTTCAGCCTTTACCAACAGGCAAGTCATTTTTTCTCTCGCCTTCCCTCTGCTTTTGTGCTTTTTTTTTTTCCTATCCTCCTTTTCTCTCTTTTACCTCCCATTTTTCTCTGTCAAAAACACACAGGACCACATGAATAGAAAAGCAGTTACTCCCCTTTTATCCTCCTCTTTCTCCTGTAGTTTCTAGTTGTTACATATAGATTTCTGTGTGTGTGTGTGTGCGTCAGTCAAGGTTAAGGGGCTCACGTCAACAAAAGATGCACACACAGTGCTTATTTCAGCTTCCATGCAGGCCTTTGTAAGTGTGTGCAACATGAAGAATGTATTCATTTTAAATGAATACATTCAGGGAGCACAATGTGTGTGTGTGGTTGTCTACAAGTGTGTCTGTGTTATTAGCCTGAGATGTATCATAATTCATCAGAGTTAATGAGTTGTGATTGCATGTGTGCATGTGTGCATGTTCTCCCACACAGATTTAAAGAGTGTTTTGGTGACGTGGCATTGACTTCAGTCTGTCAAGGACTTACACTTTGAAGCCATTCATATGGAAAGCAAGACTCCATCACACTCCCAGATGTTGTCATACACAATATGTCAGATGTGTGTATCATGAGTATATAACAAGACAAATGACAGCTCCGGAGAGTTATGAGATACACAACTTGGAAAGTGTGTCAAAGGTTAAATCATTGGTTTGGACTCCACGATTGGGATAAATAACACCTGAACTTGCTTTTTGTACAGCACCTGATGAAGAGCCCGGTCGGGAAAGCCACTTCCTGCATGTAATTCTTATCTTTTATTTTACAGACTGATACTAACAGGACCTAAAGAAAGTGCACTTCTGTTTATGTCTGTTTTTCAAATAAAGAGTAAAGCAGCTGAATGAATATCAGCAAAAGCACTTCCTCTACCACAGGGGTCATCAACTACAATTGTTCAAGGGCCAGCTTTTTTCATGACGGACACTGTGGTGGCCTGGACTTTAAAATATGCTTTGACATAAGCCTGAAGGCTGTCAAGCCCCATGTGAAGGCCAAGAAGGGCCTCTGTTGACTAAAGCTGTGTAAAACTGTCACATATGTCCACAACCCACCATAAGGTGAAAGAAGATGTTTTCTCCAGGTACCAACATGTTTCCAAGTTCTGGTAAAACTTAACCCAGAGATAGAGATCCAGAGATAATGCATAATGTCAGGCGTTTAGAGATGTGTGAGTTGGTCTTGGTGTTATAAAGATGGCAGCACAGCAAATCCATCTGCTGTCAACATAAAAGTACAGGCAGGTACTTTAATAAATAACAAAGGCCACAAATTTCACCTGTTGATATTGAACACATAGACTGTAAATGTCATTTGATGAAACCTGAGTAATGTCAGCCATCTGTTACTGCAGGGGGGTCCCGAGGATCTTCGGCAGCAGCCACCATGCTTGAAATCCTGTCTCAGCCTAAATTTCATTAAACCTAATGACAGGCTGGGAGCTGGAGCTGAGGTGGGTTTTAACCATACTGACAAACCGTTACATCATCTACACGCCTAACTATTGATAACACACGTCATTCCTAAAATCAGAACTGATGTGTTATACAAAAATCCCCCCCCCCCCCCCCCCCCTCCCTTACAGTGTGTGTCCATGATGACAATAACTAAAGGGACCAGTATATCGCTTTTTTGTACCCTGCTGTAAAAACTAGTATTTTTTAATGTGTTGGATGTATGTGACTTACGGGGCTCATAGAGCCAGCCTTAAGCGCCCCCTGACGAACTGCAGGATGTTGCACTTCCGCATTGGCTTCATTTTCAACACCAGAGGTTGCCGCTTGGATGAACATGATGTTTTTTTTTTTTAAGCTGACAGATCATTCAGAACAAAGAACAGAGAAACAGCATCAGCAGGGTTTTTTTTACACACAAAAAAAAAAATCACACTGTGTGGGTCGCTCTTACACCTGGCAGACGTCGAGTTACAGCTCTGATTTGTTGACATGTCCGCCATAGTGCATGCTGGGAGTATTAACTTGTTTTTCTTCATCCAGATTACATATTCAGAGCCAAATCTAGGTTAAAGTCTGTCCTCTTTTTTTCCATTCACAATCTGCCCACCCTTCATATCCGTCTTTCGTTGTGTCTCTCTCCCACATAAAAGAAGACAATCCTGCATTGTTTGTTCTGCTGTAACCCTGCAGCATCTTCTCCGAAAGGATGAGGAAACAAGTCTGGCAGGAGCTGCAGGCGATTACACAGCTTCATGCAGTGATCAGTCTTTGTGTAGGAACTGTTTTTTTTTTTTTTGTCAAGTCAATGCAGCACAACATGTCAATGGCTAAAGTTCTTCACATTAAGATTAAAAAACTGTATGACAGAGAGCTTCAGAAGGAAGAAAAACATACATCTAGTCATTGTTTATTTTCGTCTCCTTCCTCCATCTTCTCTGCCCTGGAGATACAGTCAATCTATAAACACCCACTCTGAAAATCTCATCGGTGTCAGCGTCCTGATGTCCTGATGTCACGCTTCATTTTAAATGCTTGATACTGAATCACAAAGGTAATGTCACATTCATGACCTCTGAGATTGTCTGGGATAGAGTTTCTTCTGAACTGCAAATGTTTCTTTTTACCATCTGACTGCACGATGGGCCATGGCTGTGCAGTGTTTACATAAATCATAGATGTAACTGAGAAAGGCAGGGTCCAGTTTCAATATATCGGAACATTAAAAGATAAGAGGAATGGTCTCTATGATCATGATATTTGTATCAGAGTGAACCACCAAATCCTGAAGGAAAAATAGGCTTAGTTTATAGTCAAAAATGTATGAATGAAACATTCATACACATTTTACCATTACCTCAAAATAGTTGATCCTGTATCACTTCAGGTACAACATATTATGTTATGGTGTTACAGGAAATATTATCAGTTTCTGGCCACCTCTATAGACTTGCAATGCACATTATGTTGATAACGTCCTGTCTCCAAGGCATAAAGAGCCCAAAAATGGGACTTAACAATAAATGAAAAGCAAAAAGATGCAGATGGGAACTGCAGACACAGGCATTAACATCTTTGTTCTAGTTATTATCTTTTCTCATCATGAGCAGCTGTTTGCAGTAGTCTTGTTGGCCTTTTGTCGATCCCTTAATCAGCTTCACTCAGCAGTGTCTGATCCACAAATTTAAAAGCCTCCCTGATGTGGTCAGAGAGGTAATTACAGCTGCCACAGACTGAAGCACGTTTTAGTTCTTCTTCCTCAGCAGGGCTCAGTAACTCAACATGATGTTGGTCTATGTATGTGAAGTGTGTGTGTATGTGTTTGTGTGTGTGTGCGTGTGTTTTAATCAGGGCTAAATAGCACACCTGAGATACCTCTCTAAGAGTGTGTTCTGTGTCACGACTCTCTCTGACCGCCTGCTGCTTTAAACCCATCTCCTCTGCAGCTGATGCCAAAAACATTATCAGACCCCCAAAGAGAAAGTTCCCAGAGGCTAATCCACCCGTCTCCTCTCATACTGTATCGAACGGCTTTCTCACAGCAAGGCTGCAACCAACGCTTCCAGGTTTCATTTAGAATGAACTTCAAATGTCACAGGAGTGACAGGAGAAAGGCATCAATAGAATGAAAAAGCACCTCTGTTTGTTTTTGAGGGGTTTTTGGTCACTTTTTGAGATAAAAAGTGAATGATGGTCATTGACTACTATGAAAAAAAAATCCTACAGTGGAAAAAACATTGCCTTTAAGTGACAGTATGGGACAACTTTGTTTTTGGTTGTATGTGTTTGGCTCATGGTTCTGGCTTCATTCTTTCATGTGAAGTTGTTTGTCTTACAAACAGACAACCTCGATCTGGGGGCATGCTTTTGTCGGAGATGTGTGTTTCGATCACAGATTCAGGATCAGTTTTTGGCTCCATAATGAGGTCTTCACCAACTTGATAGCTGCCGTCTGCCTTGATCAGTGGCTCATGAACACATAATTACACCCTCATAATGGGGCCACAGGGAAAAACACACAAACAAAAACACCAAACAGAAATGACAAGTCAAGAGATATACTGTACATATTGAAGCCCGCTGGACCACTAACATGTGCACAATCCCATCGGCCAGGATCTCCTTTATTTGTGTAAGATTTGTTTCATCTGGCGGTGTCTGTGCTGGTCTGGGTCTGCTGAGTTCTCAGCTCGTTGTTGAAGTCTTTGCCAAAGACGGCTCATTAAGAAAGGTCCAAAGCTTGGCGCTGACACACAGCCCAACTCTAGAGACTAATGGCTTGTAGCTCCAAACATATGTTGCTTTTTGTAATTGCTGTCATTGTATGTAAAAGTTGGTCTTTTTCATCTTCCCTGGTGGGGTTGACTCTCTGCTAATTATGTCTGTCAGCCCTGCAGCCAAAAGCAGCATTTCTCTGTGAATTCAGTCCAGTGGGAACTTTAAAAGTGTAAGAGTGTTTCTGTGTTATTGATTTGTGTGGGTGTGAATGACTAACTGCAAAGTGTTTATGAAGCATTAGCGGTTCAAGAATAATTCAATGACTCCTTCTAGTAGGGGACATGACTTAAGTTATCAGACAAATTAGCCCATACTTTTTAGTTTTTCTCTTTTGTTTTTCTCCTTTTTTATGCTTGTCAATTCAGATTCATGCAATGTTGAAATAACTCTCTATACAAAATCTGATAAAGAAATCGTTTTTTTACTATCTCCAGACGCGACACAATCCCCAACCAGTGGGAGACGGTCTCTTCACTTCCTAAACTGGTTCAGCAGCAGTCACAGTATCTGGAGGCATGGTCTAGATGTTCAGAGGTGGAATGAAGCAGAGCACTTGGCTGGGGTTTTGCAGTCTTATGTACCTGAAGCTCTTTTTGAATCACCTGTGGTAGGTAATACAGGCTGCAACACCCTCAGTCTCAAGGGGATTTGTACATGACAGAGCTGTTTCCTTTTAAACCAGTCCTAAAAAGGGGCGGCTGTGGCTCAGCTTGTTTCCGGTCGTCTCTAAACCTAAAGGTCCCCGACCTTTAGATCCCCAGCTCCTGCGGCCATATGTCCGATGTTTCTTGGACAAGGCACAACCCCAAGTTGCTCCCGCTCATTTATCAGCAGCATATGAATGTGTATGAAAGGGATTAGTTACTTTTGAGGGTCACAACCTCTGCCATCAGTGTGTGAATAGGTAGGTGTGAGAGCTTTGAGCAGTCAGAAGACTGGTTATTCCATTTACCATTTAATCATCACTATAACTTTGTATTTCATTTGAATGACAAATGGCCCACTCACCAGAAGAATTGGTCACCTTCAAGTCATAAAGATTAATGTTTGCTTTTTATTACTGATGGAACAGCCAAACTGTAAAATGCACATATTGCTGCATCGTTAGTGTAACAATTTATACGCATGCATATCTTTAATATTCTGTTAATGATATCCTGCTATCTCATTAGAATGCAATTAGGAGTGTTAGGGCCTCCATTATGGCTGGCTGCCATGTTGCTTAGCAACAGTGGTCTCACAACTATCCCCTACCAAAACACCTTCGATGACATGTGTTTGACTTCTCTGATTGAAACTATAAAGACTGTCTTGACAACCCACCAGTTGGGAACCACTGCTCTAGACAGTAGAGTCCTTCGTAAAGCTCTCTAAAAACTTGATCTAAAATACATCCCTGAAAGAGACAACACATATAACAGTACAGGATGATTGACACCACTCTAAAATGGGAATAAGAGATTCTTTTGTACTTTGTTTTTATGCTACGCTGTGTTGAGCGAACCAGAGATTTTTTATTTTAACCCTTCCCCCAAATTATAAAAATATGAACAGTAGGTAATAAAATATGCATTCGTAATCTTTTGTCTACATTTTCCAAACAGTTATTCTACATTCAATTTTTATTAAATATGTTTGCACATGATGGATTCTTAGGGCAAAGAGCTATCCAAATGCTCAAATCTCAAGCTGTGGCATTTTGTTGCTGCGGGCAACACTCAGAGCAGCAGGCATCAGAGAGAAACACTGGATGGGAAAATTTGTTTGAATTCAGATGTTTCCTGACAAGAAGATGCTATCGTGTCATTAAAGGATCAGCATGGAGCATGTTGCCCAGAAACTTGTTTTCTGTTATAAGAGCCTTTTCAGAGCAAGGCTACTGTGAGCATGAAACTGTGCTACTGTGAAAGCTGAGTGATATTAAAGAGCTGGCAGAGGAGGAATGAGAGAAAAGTCTGCTTAGATTTGATTTTGATTTGAATGTTTATTCCGAACATGTAACAAAGGACAAAGGTTAATGTAAAAAAACAAAACAGAAAATAAATAATTATTACAAACAGTGGAAAGTAGAATACAGTCACTGAGCTATTTAAAACAAACCTTTCCATCTATTTAGCTTGCTTCATATTCTCTCAAAGACACACTTAACATCTCCTTACCTCATATCAACTATAGACCCACGTGACACACAGGTGCGCTCACACATGAATTATCTAATGAGGCAGGAGTTACTCCACTTTTGTGTGCCTGCGTGTGTAGAGGACTTAAACAGACATTCAGATCGTCATCTGTCAGCGTGCTCAATCTGCATCTGGCAGCCAACAAATAATGGACGGGTTTAGTGCTTCCTGTGCAATTGGTCCAGCAATGATTTTATAAATATTCTTCCTGGGAGGAGCCTACGCTCGAGCTACCACCGTCTATGACCCCAACAAGGCAACAACAAGGCTGGTCCCAACATGAATCACTCTGGATAGTTCTGCAGGTGAGAGACTATTGACATGTTAGTGTCCCATTGAGGATTATGTGGAATATGTGCGTCAGTGTTTGTTTGAAAAAGTTGCTGTCATGGTTTTCCTCTCAACCAGAATAAAGATGCAACAACACAAATCCACTCCATTTTTTAATTAAAGTCACGTCTGATTTCAAGATGGCAACGGGCAAAATGCTGGAAATCAAACGAGGGTTTCACACAGAGATTAATAAAGTCATGGTGGATATGTTTTCTTGTTTTAGACAGTCCATGACAACATATGTAAGAATATTTCTAAAGCTAAAATTTCAGATACATTTTTTCTATGTGGTGACATTATTATTATTATTATTATTAATAACAAATAATACGATGAACTGTAGCTTATTATTTAGCTTTTATTCTTCATATTCGTCATATTGAGATGAATGGTTACAGAGGCAAACTGTTTCCAGGCCATTTAAATACAACTTGAACAAACTCAGTTGTGGTCTTACTATTCCAACACACTGCATTGATGTTTTGAAACTTTTCTTGGTAGATAAAAATGCTTTCCAATCCTTTGCTTGATGTATTTTGTTTATTTCATGGATGAGATAAACAAATGCAGATGGTGGAAAAGCAATAAAATAGCTGGATTTAATCAACTTCCTTCAGAAGCATTAAACTAACTAATTTAAGCCATAACACTGAGACATATGAGGTTTTTTAAATTGTTTGTTTCTTTGTGCAGAGTTAGGTGAGTGCACTGTTTGTGTTCTGTAAATAAATTTGTGGACATATAATGACTTATAAAGGGAGATAAATGAATATTAACATCAGTGGGATCTCATCCCAAGATCCCATTCAACCTAAGCCACTGAGGTGTGTCTCTGAGGAGCAGGAGCCAAACAAGAAAGAAGCAAATACATTTGGGACGATATTACAGACGGTGATCTTATGTGTGGAATGAGTAACATAAATCACGTTGTCAGAGTTATTGATAAGCTGCATCAGCACACAGCAGGCAGCAGTTCTGCTACATTTAACTAAGTCTGACACCAGGAGGAGAGGAGGGAGGGTAGTGAACGCAGCACAGAGTCTCCAAAAGGAGAAAAACACAAACACTCAAAAACAGCACTATCTGCAGTGTGAGAGGATGAAGTCTAGCAGGGTCATCATGCAGGAGAGCTGATATTCTCCCTTCAGTGCGTTCAGCTCTCTGCAGGCCTGCACCTCCCCTCTGTTTATCAGGAGGAGCAGCTCCAGGCTTTACCCTGCACGCTCCGTGTTTTGGATCAGCTGTGCTTTCTCTCTGAGTAGATTTAGGCTTTATGTAATCATCTTCCCAACAGTGATGTAAATTTGTTGAAGTAGGACTGCATGTTGTTCTCTGTGTGTGTTAGTATGAGTGTGCACTTCATGTAAATGCTGACCAGAACAGGAGTTAAAAGCATGAATCTGCTTGTTGCCAAAGTTTTTGTTCCTCATCTCAAATTAGCATATTTGTGAAGATATCTGATTTTTTATTAGTATTCTCTTCTGTCCTGAGAGGGAATGGAATGTGTGCTTTTACTTGATAAAGTGGCATTGTTACCATGGTGAGAGTTCATTTGTATGATGTACAACCAATTGAGCAGCCCCGCGACACAACCAGCGTTTTCGTTGAGATGTTGTCCCCAGTCTGACTTTGTTGTCGTTTCCAGATTAGCAATGAGTCACACTTATCTAATATCAAAGCTCTATAAGCTCGTCGATTGCATTCACCCACTTATCTGCCTAACACAAGATGTGTTCCATCATTTGGGAGGGCGGGCGAAGCTTAGTCTTGGGAGATTTGGGTTGGGAGCCGGAGGGATGCCAGTTGAAATCCAAGACCAAGTCTGGAAATTGGTCTGGTATAACTGGATAGGTGCCAGTTCTCTTCCTGAGCAGTGCACTGCCTTGTTTTCTTCTCCAGATCTGCTGACCTCATCTGCTTGGGGAAGTCCATTGCTTCAGAATCCACTTGTGTACCAAGATCTGTGCATGTGGAACCTTTGGCTTTGAAAAATAAAGCCAATGCAGAATTGAAAATAACTGCAGTTCTTCAAGTGTCCTCATCACTCCAAAAGCCAAAGAGTCCTCATTAGTCTCCATGTTCAAATGCCTAACTTTTCAGCAGAAATTAACATATTGTCATTACAAAACACTGTTTGGGTCTTCAACAAGCTGCTCCAATTAAGGTTAATGGCATGGTTGTGTAATAGTCCCCAGTTGCAGCATCGCACGAATGGGCCCTCTTGGGTGTTCTGGCAGAAGAGTTTTGTGGCAGAGCACCAAAGAGAACACACATTCACACACACACAAGCACACACACACACGCAAACGCACACGCACACGCACACACACACACACACACACACACACACACACACACACACACACACACACAACAGTTGGCCTCAGTTGCCTTCCGAGCCACAAGGCCTCGGCTGACTCTTGGTTGCAAAGCACACCGAGCAACAGAGAGGCAAAGAGGCCTGGGACTCCGTCAGGTGGATATTTGTATCCTGTGAAGCAGACTTCTTATTCTGCGAAGGATCAACAAACAACAAATGTGAACATGAGTTAAAAAAAGAAGACTAGAAACATATTTCAAATGACATGGATTTCACATCTTGATTGCATCCCAGACAAAACATTTTATAGTATCCATATTATTTATCAAAACATTCACAGTCAAACATAAGAAGAATGTGCCTGACCAGGTTAGACCCACAGTGGCCTGGCTACAAAAGCAAACAGCCTCATCAGATTAAGATTTCAATGTTGTGAATTCCTAATTGGTGCATTGAAGTAGCAGTATATCACTGTCCTTTTAAAGCTTGTGTAGGAGAGGCCATGATTAATCTGGTAATTAAATCTTTAAAAGCCATTTAGTATCAGTGTTACATCCAAAGAAGCTTAAAGTCCCTCTGCTTTAAAAAACAAAAATCAGCTCTGGGGAGCCTGGGAGTCATGAGTCTGCAGGCGTCATGAGTAGTTACAGAAACTCTTAAAACATCATCCCAATTAGACGTTTGGATAAAATTAAGTGCAAGTTCCTTAAATTTGACGCTTTTATTAAAAAATAAATTGTTTAAATAATGCACTGCCCCAATTATGTGTTCACAAACAGCATAATCAGAGCCTCAGGATGACAGAGTAAATTGGACAGTGGTCTTGCATGCTTTCTTTGCTTTCCACACTCTTTTGTCAATACCCAATTATCCTCTCTGCGGCTATTTCCACTGAGTGTGGGAATTAAAACAGCTTTTGGGGCTTTGTTTTCTAATTGCAATAACCCGGAGTGACTTGATATTAATTGACCATTGATGACTTTTAATAATCTCTATAGGTGACGGCTGGGCTTTAGAAGGGAGATCACAGAACGTTGTCTTGCTAAATATATTTCTTTGTCATTTTTCCCACAATTGACAAAACCTGGTAATTGATTCACTTCTACAGATGTCTGTTGCTGCAGTAGCAGTATTCTTATTAGGAAGACTATAATTGACCGCAGTCGACAGATGAAGCATTTGTTTGTGAAAACTGAACTGGCAGAATCGCTTTCACATGGCATTATGTTTGTGATTACCTGACGCTTATAAGCCTTGATCAGTAAAGTTAAACAGCCAAATATGTTTGTTCTATATAACGTGAGAAGATATTTTCACAAATCTTGTCAAAATTAGCTTACTGTTTCTTAAAACTTAATAATGGATTTACTTATGGCAACTGTTGGCTAGATGAGCATGCTTGCAGATATATGCCTATTCTCTCATCCAAAAGATGCTGACTCTCTTAAGTAATAGAGTCGATATTCTGTCTGCTTAAAAATGATGAGGTTTTGCTGACTCTTTAACTCTGTTTTTGGTCTCCACCACCTTCTGAAGGAAATCCTAATGCATCATGTAAGATCATAAGCCAGGCACAACATTTTGGCTAACAAACTACTCTCTAAGTATCTGTCTGCTATCTGTTTGGTGATATGCAGTCGACAACAGTCAACTTAAAGCTTTTAGTCATAAGACAGACCTTGGGGGTAGGAAAATCAAAACATTTGACACACCTCATAAAGCTCGGTATAGTTCCCCAAGTGACCTCTTCCTCAATAGTCATGTGATCTATGGCTGATTTAGGTACTGATAATAGTTGTTTTTTTTAACAGATTTGGCAATCATTGCATTCATTTGTTTTTACTATTTGACCAGACATTTATGGAAAATCATGAACCAACTTTGAAATGGACAGGGAGAGAAACAAAATACATTGTGGAAAAGACACAATAAAAGAAGAGAAAAAAAGAAAGGTTTTACTGTTTAGTAAGCAATTATGTAGTTCTATCTGAGTATTGAGCTGACCAGAATATGACAGTTAAAGGGAAACCCTTTAAATATCATAACTAATGTAGTCTGTGTTACTATCAGTATTCAAGTGCGGAAGTCTCTCTTATCAATACAATAGGATTTGTGGTCAAAACCAATAAAACAGTACAGTTAATTGTGGTGAACTGTTTTGCTTTCCAGGCATACATGTTGAATGTGACAGTATGTGACAGTAACTTCTAGATGCGCTCAAGCTACACCTCAAACATCAAAACTTCAGGTACTTTGTGATCAATTTGAAGGGTTTTTCAATCAGTAATTTAAGTGACGTTCCATCTATTTAAAAACCACTTTAATATTTCAGCAAGAAGCCATTCAACCACTCTGTGTTCCCACACAAGTACAAAGAAAAGGAACATAGTGTTAGGAGAAACATTTAACATCTAAGTCTTTCTCTACAAGGAGATAAATACTTTGATCGTTTCAGAGTGTGAGAGGAATAAAGCTGGTATGATTAAACACAGGCCAAGAACCCCCACACAGAGGCCCTCCTTTGACAATATTTGAATTTCTGAAAACGTTGCATCACTCATATGAGCTCAGTCATCCTAAATGCAAAATGACTCAGCATGTTTATTTTGTTTGGAGCCTGTTTGAGGAAGATGCCCTTAATGTGTCATGTTTACAATGCTAATATTCATTGATTTTCCAAGGCTGATCAGAATCATAGCAGCTAGAGTATCATTAAAGAAAACATATTATTTGATGGTCAGACTGTGATATTAAAAGGAGAAGTGGTTTGGAGACTGAAGTAAGGATGTTTAATATCCAGACAGATATGGATTTCATAATGGATAAACACAGACTCACTGTCTCCTTCATCTCCCTCTAAGAGGATAAATGTGTTGACTCAACTCTTTTCTGTAATCCAACTTTTCTTTATTGGTGGAAAACAGGAGGGAACTACAGTATATCTGCTAAAGCTCATAAAACTTACCATGAAGAGTTTTACACTCGTGTGGAAAAAAAGGTGCACACAACCAGCAGAATCTCTCTTCATCTGCAGATTTTCTTTGTAGCTGATATCAATTAAAATTATGTCTTCAAAATGTCCCTGTCTTGAGTGATAAAGCTCATAAACAACTACTAATTTACGTAGTTACTTTTGTAATTTTCGTACGAGAGCCAGTTGTCCTATAGTTCCTGTTGTTTGTAATCCAATATTGTTTTTCAGAATTAGGATAAAGTAAAATTACGAACTTCAGATTTTTCAAGTATTTGATAACACACATTTCTGGAGACCTAAACCATATATGAAGATTTAGTGTTACTGTCCATTCATTGCACTGTGGTTTGGCTGTAAGTGTTCACACAGGTGTTTTCACTTAAGCCTAATTAGACCCATTCTCAGGCTAAGCATGGGCAGGGCTAATCAGAAAGAAATGTCACTTAACAGTATTGCTACCTTCATGTACTCCTCATGAATATCGTACTTCCCAGTTGTACAGTCATAATGATGTCATACACGCATTCTGTGTTCTGGTCATAAAAAGACAACAAACATTGTCAATGGAGGTAAAGTTGTTTTTTTTTTGGTGGCTGATGTTAAATTACCAAACGCAAGTAGCACAGAGCTCCTTTGGGCTTCAGCAGCAGAATAAAGAACATAAAAAGAACATCATGTATAGGCTAACTGTTATCGATGTTAATATACTAACTGGGCATGCTTTATAGTTAGGCTATAAGCTCGATTGCTGCAGCTTCTGCATATATTACAATGTGCAACTACTCAAGGAAATGATAGCTATGTGAAGAAACAGGCCTATGCAATTTTGCACCATCAATTGTTGACACTGTGTCCCAGCTTTCCCGCCATTTTTGCTGCCGCACCATGGGCACCATCGACATTTATCAGTCGTAATTAGCTAAGACTCTAGAGGGCTATTCATGTGTAATTACAGTAAATAGGATATTTCTGAGCAGCACATTAAGGCAACATTATGCACCAATATCCCTTCCTTATATGATAATTAAGAGATGAAAGTGAAAACACCTGTGTGAGTCAAAAACAGTCACATATCCTACAGAAAAAGAGCAACCAAGAAACAGTAAACCGATTAGTCTAGCTGGCTAGGCTACAACTTGCGCCACTGACAGGATGCTAATCCATCAGGTAAGCAAGATTTGTTATGACAGGCACCAAGAGAAAAGCTTTTAAGATGCGGTCGTGAAGACATGGACAGCATTTGAAAGTCTGAAATTGCTGATTAGACTGTTTTGTTTTTATTTGTGAGTTAAGACTCAGTAGCTTTTCTAGCTAGCAAGATGGGATTAAGTGCTCACACCAAAGCTGCTGAAGAAAGTTGCCTATATCAGGTAGGCCTAGAATGAATATTCAGTGGGCGTCTGGATGCTGAAGGACCAAGAAGTTTTTTTAAAAAAAGGGGTTTTCCCCCCCCCATTTATCTTTAGGCCTGTTTTCTTTTTTTAGACTTGTGTGGAAAGGTCTGAGATTTGTGTCTATTGTCTTTATTCAAAATAGCGGGCTAATTGTTTATTATCTGGCCTATATAAGTAGGCTACATCTTGTGAATTGAACAATTTAATCAGGTCTGGACCCTGCATTAATCCTCCATTGGCACCAAATATGCCAAACCCCCTTAAATGAGAGCGACGTCTCTTCTCCATCCTCGCAGCTGAGGATGTCTCTGCAGGTGCACATGCGCGTAGTGGTGGGTGGGGGCGCTCTTGGATTTGGGAAAACCAATCACAGGCAAAGGGGGCGGACCAGTCAGGCTGTCGGGAGAAAAGTGCCCACATTGTGTGCCAGCCTGTCCAAGCACACACTTCACGTCTGCTGCACGGAGGGAGCACAGCAAGCCGTGTTTGCCAAGTCCTCCGGTCACTCCACCTGGTGACGCGCAGCCCGGTACACACAGACAGGACATTTAGCCTCCAGCTGAGCAAACAACCGCGACCAGTGCACGCAGTTGTTCCTTTTTCTTCTTCTTCTGTGAAATGTAACAGCCGTATTTGTTGGATAAAAAGCAGCCTTCATTCATGAGCAGCATCGCAGCGAAACAAGGACAAACGCCGGGGAACAGGAGCGGCGAGCGGCCGGGGAGGTAAGCGCTCAGTCGGCGTAGGTGGAAGCAGCCGCCTCGCTGATTCTGATGCCCGCTTGTTTGTTTGTTTTTTGCTATGTGACGGAAAGGATAGTTTTACACCAAGAGAACCTGTCTAATTTGAATAATTGAGAGGAAAATCATGAGTCTCACTGCTACCCCTTCGCTTCGGACCATTGCCTACCAAACCGTGTGTGTGTGCAGCGTTCAGGTTGAGCACAATGCCTTCTGCAGAAAGAGAAGAGAGAGAGAGAGCAAAAAAACTAACTTCACGATTCAGAGCCTCAAACGGGAACCGATTGAAATTATAACGTTGGCAATAAGGTCTGACACCTTGGATAATTAGATACTGATTTGAAACATCGCTTCATTTGACTAGGCTGTAGGAAAACAGCTAAACATGCAACGTAATAAAAATGCTCTAAATGTATTCCATAAAGCCAACATTTATTACTTAACAACGAATGTGGATTTTCATATCGATGCCGTATTAGGCTCCTGCTGCAACTCGTCGATGACAATTTTTCACTTTAAACCATGCATCTCCGCGTTTCGTTATTTCCTGGCGAGTATTTTTTTTTGTGAAAGACTGAGCTACAGCCTCGCATTTCATCTTTCATCCACATTTAGCGCAATTTATTTCCAATTCTCATACCAAACAACCCACGTGTCAATCATTGGCACCGATTCCTCTTTACGAGTGTGTTGCTATATTTAAATAGATGCACAGCGGGCCGGCATGTCATTTTTTTTTATTTTTTCCCTGTTTCTAAATGGATGTAGGCTACTCGGTGTTGTTATTGTTTTAAGTGACACACCACGTGAGACATGACCAGGACACACTTCACACCGATGACATTTACAACCAAGCAGGCTTTCGTGAATTAAGGTGGGGATTATGGGCTTTAGTCCTCGTTGTCCCTGCACAGGCAGGCAGCTCATACACACAATGAGGTAACACAACGCATTTGCCTCAGAGCCAGGGTCGTTTAGCAGGGGTCTTCTCGGCTCATCTGCTGCCTCTGACGGAGAGTAGTGTTTGCAGATTTAGAATAAGCAGCCTACTGTAGGTGAATAATTACAAACAGCATCAGCAGCGTAATATAGAGGTGTGAAATGTGTGTGAGCTACAGCACACAGCCTCAATGTCAGGCTACCTCTGTCCACATATTATAGTCTTTTCAGTATTTCACATGTTTATTGCAATTAAGTAAATCAAATATATCCCAATCCTTAAATATCAAATGTGGTTTTGCACAGGGAGACTTTTTTTCAGAGGATTTTTTTTTTTTTTTAAATGACCAGAGGTATTTATCCAATCAATAAGGGCCACAAGAAAAAAATGACTCATGTGCTTGTGGTCAGCAAATGACCGATGCAGCTGAAGGTTATGTTTTTTTTAAATACGCCAAGAAGGAGCGCTTATCATTTGATTCAGTGTGTCCAGCTCAGTGCGGCATACGTTTTCCCCTTTCTCAAGTGGTTTCAAACCACAGCGAGACCAAACTGGGATTATCTTGACCTGCTGAAGACAACTGCTGTGGGCCCCCAGGCAGCTAATTGATAAGATTTGGCACAGGTGCAACCTACATTTAGTTCAGTCATTCATAAAGATGCAGTCTGTCGGTGATGGTGGCGACTGTGAGAATGTTCTGTCTTTGTTTATTGGAGTATAAAAGGTATCAGGCAAACCAGATGAGGGGGTGTTTGATAGGTCTTGAGTTGGCTGTGCAGCTCGAGCGGCACAGCAGGGGGTTATAACTTATCAATTAATGAACGTTTTGATGGTATTTAGGCTAAGACTCATGCTTACATTTGCATAATTACCGACATGGTTCAGTTGACAGACCAGTGGATGCGTTGTTGCTTTTTACCCGCATGAAGCTCTCAGCGTGATCACAGGAAGCCAAAATCATAATTTGAAATTAAAAATTGAGGAATTGCCCAGCCCTAGTGTCAAGCATGTTCTTTTCATTCATTTGATTTCCTTATAACAAAAATAACTTGCAGTACATTTGGATGCATACTTTTTTGAGCTACATTATTTTCCATTTGCTATTCCAGTGTTATTAATCCATCAGCATGTTCACTATTCCCTTCAAGCTAATAATAATATAAATCTATCAGTGATAAAAGCTATTGAAGCTCATACTCTTTAGATAATAAATTCCATATTTTTCAGCACTATACCATGTACGCACAATATTTGTTGAGAGCACATTAACCCATGTCCTTGTGTTATAATGGTCCTTATATTTTCTATGTAGTGCATCAGCTGTGCTTTTCAGGAAGCTGAGCCGATCCCCGCTGCCCAACAAAAAGCTGAGACTTATTTGGCCCTGAGCAAGGGAACTGACACCCGCAGCAAGGGCCAAGTGCTGCAACAAAACAGATGGGATCCCAATTTCAAGTTCACCCAAAGCTAAACCCCAATGTGATTTCATGTAGAGTTAAAAAAATACTTAGTTTCCTCTTAAACGAAGCCCATTTATCCTCTCTACGGAGACTATTTAGGCAATTACCATCATTTTGATATCCAAACAAATGGCTTAAATTCACTTAGCATGTGTGGGCGACACGGGATGAGGATTTGATTTGGACTCAGGCCTGCAAGACTCCGTCTCAGGGTCCCTGCAGTCTGTGAGGCCGCTATGTAGTGAGTGGCTCCATGGGGGGCAGGTTAAGCCTGTTAGCTCCATGTGAAGCTACGGCTGGGTTGCTCCCTTACTGAGGGAAAGATGGGAAGGAGGGGGGCATGGAACATTTTTCTGTCTCATTGCTCATAAATCTTTTTATACAACTAGAGCTACGTTTTTTTTTAAGTGTTAATGCAGATTTCCCTTATGCGTGGTTGTCTGTTAAAGGGCCCATATTATGCTTTTTCTGGTTTTATATGCTTTTTAGTGTGTTTTCCAAGTGTCCTGTGCATATTTAAAAAAATTCAAAGTCTGCGTAAACGCAGCTTCTCCTATGTTCTCCTGTTAGCTGCAGCATTGGCTGCATGTAACTCTCAGTTCTAGCCCCCCTCGAAAAAAAATTGTCAGTGTGATATCATTGGTCTAAGCCCATTGGCTTGTTGTGGCAAGCCCAGCAGCTCATGTTGTTGTATGCCCGTTAACTTTTGTAGAACGCCCACGATATGCCGTAGCCTGCGGTAGCACAGTAGTGCCAAGGTGCTAATGTTTTTGCTCCCTGGCCCTCGGAGCCAGAGTGGCTGAGTGACTGACCAATTACGGCAGAGCAGACAAGCTGATCAATCAGATCAGACTTGGCACACATGGGGACTCTGAACGTGGGCACTTCAGAACGTTGCAGATAGAGTCAGAAGCGAGCCGGTGCATGGAGCGGCAGTACATGAAAACACACACTTTTTTCAAACTTTAGCTATTGTGAACATACTTTAGTAGGTACATAGATTAAATATACGAACCCCAAAAAGGGCATAATATGGGCTCTTTAATTGGCAATCTATCAGCCACTGCTCCCCTGACATCTCCTTTATGAATCATTTTAATTAGGTGGACTTTACTTTAGTATCTTATCTCTACTTAACGTCATCTATCATGAAACCTAACTGATTTAATATTGCAGAATATACTCGGTGTTACAAGAGAGTGCACTGGCCCTAATTAGGAGATGTATTATTTATATTGAGCAATCAGCTCATTCTACGACTGCAAATAAAGCTCTTAATCATTTATCCTCAGTAAGACTGGATACGAGTTTGGTGAAAACATCACAACAACGTCTGATTTCCTGTTTGTCAGTTTGAGTTTGGAGGTGGCTTTTGAATTAAGACGAAACATAAATGTTTACAAAAGTCGTGATGGGCGTCTGTAACATAATCATATTTTCAACCTGATTGTTTTAGCCTACGTATTCTTTCAAGGACAAAATAAAATATTGACAATGTCCCAATGCATGCACTTCAGTATTAATTAAACTGTTTGCAGATTGTTTTGTTTTTTAATACCGGGAGTACAATGACCAGGGACATGAATGTATTTAATAATCCCATCACACAAGGCCGTTTTTACATGATTAAATGTGGTCTTAGTGTCTTCCATCGGTCCAGATGTTTCCACTGATACACAGTGATGAAAAATGGTAGGTTGTCACATTCACTTAAAATTGGGGTCCATGGGTTGATGCTGCAGATAACACTGTTGGTGGCCTTTATTACATCTACAGTTACTTTAGCTCAGTTCCAGCTCTGGTTATTCAACCTCACTATCCTCACAGTTCAGAGGAATGGATTTAAAGTCAGGAAATTGCTGCTCATGAGTAAACTCACGCTCGAACACACTCGAAGGGAAGTTTGTTTTTGTGTGTTCCGAGACACAGCCATTTGCCTGTGATAAAGCCAAACATAATGTTAATAACATGGCGGCTGCAGGTGGAGTTTTAAAGATAGCCTCAGTCATCGCTCTGTACCTGTGGGCCTCACTGTTATTTTAATGTGAAATTACCTAAGTAGACATTTCTGTGTCTGCATTAGTAAGATAGATGTCTCCATTCTGTCTCTACAGACATGAATTAATTTAAGGAGAAGCCTTTTAATGGCTGTACAACATTCACTGGTTATTTGACACTCTGACTGAAATAATACTCATAAATTTGTAGGTTTAAAATTAGACCCTTAGTGTTGGGTCAAAATGTAACTTCATGAAACCACAGTGTCACCCTGACTTTGAGAATTGACTTAAAATCGTCTCCAGCAGCCTTTTTAGAATGGAAGCAACAGGACAACAGCCGTGATTGATAATTAGTGACAGACCTCTCTCTCTCAGGCTCTAATTGGTCTCTGCTGATTGCTGAGCACTCTAGTTAAGAAATGCCATTAAACCTGATGTAGCAGGCGACCTAGTGTTTTTCAAACTTAACCTCTTCAATCAGTTGATTCTCATCACATCGATGATTTATAGCTGGGCTTCATGTTGACACATTTTCTATAATTGACGATGCAACTTTTTTCTATGTGCTGCGAGATATTCATGACAAGAATAGATGGTTAAATGTTTGCTTTTTCTAAAACTAATCATGAAGTATTTATCAATGACTTGTAGGTTACTTTAGCACTTAATCATTTTAGGTGTTACATTAGGGTTAGGGTTAGTAAACCAGGATCAATCCCAGCACGGTAATGCTCCTAACCTCTATTTAACAACACACGAAGGAGAAGAAGCGGAAACCATAAAACACACAAAGAAGTTACAAAGTCATATACGATGACATGATGAACAACATGACACTGCAATATAATACCCTGCCTAACTGCAAAAAGCAAAAATAAAATCTGTGATATGAATTATCCACTAGTATTGTACTGTTAGCACTTTCTCAACACATGGTGCATGTTATTCATTGTGGAAAAGCTTCGAGTTCATCAGAGAACCATGACAAAAAATACACATAGTGAGAAGCCAATGAGGTAGTTGATGTTTTTTTTTGTTATTTGGAGTTAATGAAAGACTTCTCCAATTTCATGGTTAAGTAAATGTTTTTTCCTTCAGGGTTTGCAACTCTAAAAACAGAAATAGCTTTTTTTTCCTTCAGAGTTGCACACCAGAGTGCCAAACAGGGTTTAGCTCAGTACATTGTCTTGTAATGCAGTTCTGTTCTTCAAAATTAAATTGCACCAATGTTTTATTGTTATTACATAGAGCACTGTGTATGTGTAGTTTCCATTATCATTGTTATTTGGCCTATGATGAAGAGGTGGCAGCAGAGCATCATGTCTTTTGAGGTATTTTTCAGCTTCAACTGTAAAATCGACTGAGATCTGCTGATTTGAAATTCCACTTATTATACTAGCATTGTTACATAAACGGCCATATGTCAGGACTATTTTATTCTTAAACTCACTCTCTGCATAACAGCAGATGCTTTTTAGCTCCCAGTAAATCCATATTATATCAGCAAGCTACCTCTATGTTATCATCCTCTGGAGGAAGAGTTTGGCAAGGTAGCTGTTTCCATTCCGGCACAATCAACACAATGGACATCTGACTAAATAGGACTAGGACTTTCAAGGGAAAAAAAATGCAGTCTGAATCAGATAGAAGTAGGTCCAACATGATGTATATGACTTGAACGTACAGCCAGCAAAACATGATGAATGAGCGTTCTGTAACATCGCTACTTCTGTCTGCTATTACCTCGAACATAATTCTGTTCCCATGCCAGGAACTGTCAACAGTGTTTTATTTAGGAGTGAAGATGCTTCTTCAATCTATGACAAAAAATCTTTGCAGGAAAGATGATTAGAGTAGAGATATAGGCTAATGCATCAGAAGAGGAGTGGTATTAATGGTACTGCCCAGCATGATCGAGCCCATCTATCAGTAAGATTCCCCACAATTTGTGTAACACGTGCATTATGAAAGCGAGACAGTTTTTACCCTTTAGATCAGGGGTGTCCAAAGTGCGGCCCGAGGGCCATTTGCGGCCGTTGAGGGGATTTCTTGCGGCCCGTGACTTCAAATGAAGAATCCGAAGATTTTGAGAAGATTGGCACATTATCTTATTTTTCTTTTTCATGTTAACAAGGGCTGAACAATATTCCTAAAATAGATAATGTTCAGTAACGTGTATGTTGTTGTTGTTTTTTTTTTAAATCTACAGCTTTTGCTATTTTCCACATTTTTTTGTAAACTATGAAACTATGTGAAGCTTTTGCGAACAAGCGGACTGTTGTTTAACCATTTAATGACCTGAGCTAAATGCAGAAAGCGTTTCCAAAAAAAATGAACCACGTTACAGGCTTGATTCTGAGGAAAAAAACAAATAAAGTAGAACGAAGAAATCAAAATATTTGATTTCCTTTTATTAAAGGGTTTCTTTACCGAGCCTTTTAAATCTGATCTACAAAGCCTTACTATTTTTTCAACTATATTTAAAAAAAAAAAAAACCCGTGGCCCGCTAACACGACAACTTTGGCCCGCAAGAAAAGAAGTTTGGACACCACTGCTTTAGATGGACCCTTGAATCCTTACAAGTCATGGGCCGTGGAATGCATCAATAATTGTTAAGGTTAGAGAGATTCCATGTGTCATTTTATTTTGGAGGAAAAGTTAACATTCACTTTTAGATCATTAGCTGTAAAAGAAGTATCATGCATATGAAAATGACCTCCGTGTACCTCTAATGTTCTCTCAGGACATGTAGAGAAGTGTTGAGTCTGTGGAGACATTTGTGTTCTTCAGCCCGAAAATGAATCAAATAAAGCTCTTGATGCAGATATTTCCACACATTGCCCCCCCCCCCCCACAGACACAAACACACTCTCAAACAACATGCCAGATTTTTCTTTTCATGAACAGATGGCAAGCACAAAATATTAGGGCCAGATTTATGAACATTGTCATTGAATTTTCTGCTTTAAAGCCTCACCATATTCACCAACTGTTACTGTTTCTGCAGGTGCAGAGAGCCATACTCCAAAGATCTAATTTATCTGTGATGAGCATCCCCATCCACCAGAGACCAAAGGTACAGTAAGCTAACAAGAACTCGTCATGCTATGTCCCAATAAACATTTTGTCATGCCACAGACAAACCACACAACATGATGCAAAGCACAGTATGAGTCAGTCATATCCTGCCCATTTTTAGTACCGGTACCTGTTCTACCAACATTACTGTTATAATTTGAAAAAAATATCTAGTATAAGCTTACTCACTGTACTCCTCCACTCTTAATGCGCAGTACTTGATCCTTTGTCACACTGTGCCGCTGTTGGTCTGCTCTCGTGGGGGGTTGATGGTCTAAATTATTTGATACATGGCATCATTCATTGTGCTTGACTTCCCTGCTGTGTCAACAAAATGAGCTCTGTCTGGCTTTGTTTCTCTTCCTGCAAAGATCTCACAATTCTGACAGTGAGTCAGACCAGGTTGGTCTGAACAATTACAGGGTCAGACCTGATCTCAGGTCACTGAGAGATAGGATTACTACTGGACCTCAGGAATGTACAGACCCCTGTGGTGGTCTGCTCACCGCTGATGAGATAGAATTGAACTAATGGGGTTACCCACTGCGAAGACTAATTAAAATGACACAGTGCCTGTGATCCCTGAGCGAGGATGATTCCTGCAGACAGCTCCTGCTTACTGTCTGGGGGGGCTAAATGTAAACAGCACACTGCTGGGCCAACTAAAGGGGGGTGATGACCATTACTTCCACAGGTAGGTGGTTAAAAAGAAAATCTGGCATGTCCCAAATAATGTGTCACTGACAGGGCATCACAGGCACATGGGTGGGGGCTGTGGTTGGGCTTTGTGTCTGTGTATTAGTGTGTAGGTGTGCTAGGTCAATGTGTCACTGATGAACAGGACTCATTTATGTTTGCTCCTTGCTGGGGTTCCTCCCTCACTGGGGGGCTTGAAGTATAAAATCATTGTGTGGTGTTTTCGCTCTGCAAGTTTGCTGTTATGGTGGCACTTGGTGGTCCACACCCGTAGTAGTCCGTCCTGTGTTCAGCTCTCACAGTGTGCTCAATTAACTTCTCATGTATATATGCTGGGACATGCCAGATTTTCTTTTTAACCACCTACCTGTGGAAGTAATGGTCATCACCCCCCTTTAGTTGGCCCAGCAGTGTGCTGTTTACATTTAGCCCCCCCAGACAGTAAGCAGGAGCTGTCTGCAGGAATCATTCTCAAGGCCTCCTCAGGTAATGATATATGACAAGTCTCAGTGAGGAGGAAACACGTCTCCTGGTAGCACGCACAGCCAACAATAATCTGGCAGCTGACCTGCTGATAGGGAGAAATATTTGAGGGTGGTGCTAACAGCGTCAGGGTACTTTGTACAAAGAATACAATTTGTATTGCCTTTACAGTCAATACAGTATGTCATATACCGAATAGTCACATTTTTATTTGTGCCATTATAATGTTACACGTCTGTAATATGGAAAGATAGTTTCCTTATAGGCATATCTGACCGCTTATTTAATAAATTGATTGACCCAAGATGAACATGATGAGACCAAGGATACATATTTAAACTTTGTTTATATTCCAATAAATTCAGCTAACAGCTTTATGAAAACATCAGCAAATTCTCTTGAAGAGCAGCAAACTGGGAGTGCTGATTACCAAAAAAAGTTTGTTACATTTTCTGTTGTTTGGAAATTCCATTACAGACTAAATACTAAAATATATCCATAACCAAAGTCTTACTTTTACTGATAACTGTAGACCGACGATCAAAATCCTTTACAAATTATCTTCTGTATTGTCAATGTCAGAATTTCCTTTCTCTAGACGGCCTATCGTAAAAGACTTTTCTGTCACAGAGGGAACAAGTCTTCCTGAAGTATCTCAAACATGCTTTGATTTCACCCTTTTTTTTTTAACATGCCGCCATAAACAACAAGTTTGATTTGACATGTTCCCACACGTACTTCTATTGATATTCATTCAAATCAACCTGTCATCCATAGCCGTTGTTGTAGTTAAGCTAATGCTTTTATATGATAACAGAGATTATGCATTATCCATTTTTTATAAATGGGATACATTCATAATTACAGGTTGTTTATAATCCCACATTTTCTTTTACCTAATGGACAGTCCTGCTGTGAGGAGAAAAAGGCCGTGAATGGTCTTCTTCTACTGCTACAGTGTGTTAACACAGTCAGACACAGCAGCAGTAGCTTCATATAATTGAATGCTCTTTTAAGAACTCTGACTTTTGACCTGATGGATTCCGGCCTTCTCCTGCCTCCATCATTAAGTGAAGAAGAATCCTCCACCTGCTGACAAAAGTGGAAAAAAATCCTTGAGGGCGTATATGTGGACACAGCACAGTGAAGTGTTTAGCTGTAGAGACAGAAAATGATGGGAGTTCTGAGTGAATCTTTGTAGTAAGCAGAAAAGTGATGATGCTAATAACATGACTTTTGACCTGGCCTCCATGAGGTTCATGTCTGATATTGTCTGTACTGCTGAGTGATCAAGTGTGCAGGAAGGAGGGAGAGTAGAAAGCGGGGAGCAAGGTCACTCTTTTCACAAGCCTCCCCCACCACGTTTCACCAGACGACCTGCGGCCCTCGCAGCGCACCCGGCTGACGCTTTAATGATCGACGTGGCTGCCTCACTTATTTCACAGTTACACAGGGATTCCATCAACATGCTGTTACCTGACCATAACCGAGGCAGAACACAAACTTACACACATAAATACCAGCTGTCACATGTATCTATTTATATTTTGTCACATTAACGTTGAGGCATTGTGTCCTGAACGCCCCTGCAGTGAAAAAGATGCAGGGCACAGTAGGGGTGTGGCCTGTGTTTAAAGGGGTGTAGAATCATAAGAGGCATGTTCACACACACACACACACACACACACACACACACACACACACACACACACACACACACACACACACACACACACACACACACACATACTGCAGTGGTTTGGCGTTGTATCTTATCCTGGTCATTGAGGATAATATAATTTGGAGAGGAGTGGAATTAAGGAAACCACTTAAGTGTTTAAAATCATTAAGTACCTGTCAGTTCAGTTTAAGCTCACAAAATAAAATTTCAATCATTTACAGTATAAAGCTAAAACGCTGCTGCTTTGACTCCATGCTCGTCCTGCACTTTAAACTAGCTAATTGTTTAGTGAGTCTTTTATTTCTAATGTAACACATGTGTCCACTTTGTATGTAAAGCTGTGTGAGTTCTCTTGTGCGCTGTCTCGTGCGCTGTCTCGTGTGCTGTATTGTGAGATGTCCTGTCATTGTAAAATGAGTTTGATGTTTCCTGCTCCTGACTACGGATGAAATTAAGCTTTTGTGCTAATTCTGGTGAATGAACATTGATACGTATTGCTTATATTTCAAGTATTGTGCAGTGTTCTAATTAATAAATTAAATTAATAAAAAGTCATCATCATGAGCTGACAGTGATGTTTATAGTACCAGTTGTAATGACATATTTAAGCTTTAATAGGCTACAACAAAAATGTATTCAGTTTAGTTTAATAAGTCTTCCAATGTGGAAAAAATGAATTATTTCTTTCCACAGGTCTTTTCTGTTTGAAACCTCTGATTTTATTTAAACTTATCTTAACAGAAAATCAAAAACAAAAAAAGTAAGTCTTTCTCTTTCTCTCTCAATAGTGTCCGTTAAAGACGGGCCTCTGTGACTTAGAGCTGAACAAACATTTTACCACAAATTCATCCATACTAAAAAATAAAAGAGTTCAAATGATACGAACTTGTAGTTTAGGACATTCAGGCCAACCATCATTTAAGATCAACCGTTAAGACAACGACAAAGAAGTTGAACAGGTTGTTTGCTGAGCATCTTTTAGAAACAGAAATAAGGAAAGTAACGTAACACGAGGAGAAAGCTGAAAAGTGTTCAGCATCACCAGCTGTCCCTCCATCTATTCATCCATTCATCCTGTCAGCCGTAGTTTGTCTGAGCCCTCTGTCACCAAGCCTTCTTTCTTCTGTTCTAAAGATGACGATATCACACGGACAATCCAGAGCGCACAGTGAGTCTGTCATCTTTTCAGCTGTCTTGTTTCAGAATATCTCCACCTGAGCGTCCCTTTGTGCAGCTCGGCCTCCGTGCAAGTGATGCCATATTGATTTTAAAGTTTGTCTTTGCGTTGGCCAGGAGATATGATTAAAGCTAAGCGTGTGTGTAATGAGATCAAACTATATGGTAAGATCATTATTACAGCAGATGCGTTTTATTGTTTCACTTGGTGTCTCAAGCAGCAGTCAAGGCAAACAGCGGGTGCTTTAAGAAGGGAGCTATTGGTTAAATGTCTTTTCGTCTTATTAATCTAAAATGATGCGTATGTGGAAAAACAGCCTACACATTGTATTACATTAACCACTTTTTTTGGTGCACCTACCACCTGTTTGCCAAACCTGACTCAAAATTGAAACATTTTCATCAGACTCGAGCTGTTCAGGAATAAATCTGAATTCATGTTTTGCCTTCTGGCTCATGTTGTTCCGCAGAGCAAAAATCGGTCTATCTGTAGCATCAATTGCGTCAGCACCTGACACTGTGAGCAGCAGTCTGTCTGCTCTATCTGCTGACAGACTTCCAATGATATTTTCCAAAGAAAGCCATTTTCCATTGCTACTATGAAAACTCCCTTTTAACCTTATTACATTGCCGATCTGTGAGGGACCAAATGTCTTCTGCTGAAATTAATTTCCCAACGGGGTCTCTGATCAAAGAACTCAGATGTACCTTCATATCATCTGCGGTCAGTGGGTCTGCAAAAAATTAATTGCCAGCATCTTCTGCCAAATCTTAACTTGGACGTCTTCCTAATGTTGACATAAGCCTCAATGGCCATCTGCAGAGTCCAACTTAATGTGGCACATGTCTCTTTCTGTACGTATGGCGAGAACACAAGATGTTTTAAAGCGTACCACACTGTTGCTAAAAGGCATTACTTTTTTTTTTCTCTGCCTGTAGCAGAACAACCAGAAGCTGAGAGGCTGCTGTCATGTCTGTGGACCGTTATGGAAGAAGTCCTTCAGCAGAGAAGAGAGAGCATTAAGAACAAGAACAACTTTCTGTTTTATATTCAGCCGAGCTCTTGACAACAAAGATTTGTTCTTCAGCTTCTATCAGATCTGAATGATCCAGTCAGGAGGCTTCATCAGTTATCACACCTCTTGATCTGCAGGGTTCTTGTGTAGCTTTCTTTATTTACTGCAGAGACACACATGTAGTGCAGATGCTAAGTGAAGCTATAGGAGCTTCACAGAGGTTAACCCACACTTGTAAAATGTGCATTCCTGCACCATATGTGTTTTCCCTCAACTCTGTCCCAAAAAGCTTTTTTTTTTTTTTTTAAATCCTCACATATAGTTCAGGAAAAACAAATCAGTTTTCAGTGTTTACTCCTGCTGTTTACTGAAATAGTCAGCATTCACATCACCCCAGCTGATCTCACAACTCAACAGCCTTCCCCTCAGAGTTTTAAACTGAAATAAGAAAGCCGCTGCTTGTGAAATTGATTTTGAGATTGAAGGAGAGATCCCTGTTAAGAACACATTTGACACCACTGCGTAGATAATGCGAGCTAGGCTTGTTGTCTGAAGTGTACTCAAGGTTTCTGACAAGCAGATGTTGTGAGCTTTAGAGAGCAGCTGCAGAAGTGTTCCTCCATACATGCTGACCTTCTGTTGAAACCAGAAATGAGAACACTGAAGCAGTCTCTGAGCCTTTAGAGTCTACCTCCTCTGCTTTTTGTCAGACTTTTATGCATTTTATGCAAGATTAATGCAGGCATGTTAAACACAGAACGCTATCAAGACACATGTGTGGAGCAAAGCATGCTGGGATAGAGCGACACATTTGATGCACTGCTGCTGACTTAAGGGTGCTGTCTTATGTATAGCTGACAATCTGATTTGGATGTAAGATTTATGGCCATACTGTTGTATCAAATAGTTCAGTTTTGCCTAACTTTCCTCGAATATTATACGTTTTTCGCTCCCCATTGGCACACATGAACAACTTCTTGAGCTAAAAGTTTCACTCACCTATCATCTCTTTCTTTGGAGAATTAAGTTTCTCAAATGCAAGATCTGACAAGGTCAGCCCCTGTTCCCTCCCTTACCCAGAGTTTCTACCAGATATGTATGTATTGGGTGTGCGCTCGGCTCCGTTAAGGCTCCGTGCACCCTCGTCCGTCAACACCCACAGGCTGAGTTCTCAGTGCGCAGAACAGCACAGCCGAACAGCTGAAGCGCCGGGACACAGGAGTTTCCTCATTAATTATCGATAACACTTGTAACAGTGTGAGACAATACGATGTATGTGGTATAAAAACTTATAACCATAAACAAACACCCATACGGTCATTGTTCTGAACCGTCAAAACAGAGAGTTTTATTCTGAAATTAAACCAGTTGATTCGGTGTATAACTTTCTGTCCTGTTAAATCTTTTCTGTGCTAAATTGATGTGCTGTGCTCTGACATCCAGCAAAAATAAAAGCCTTGAGTATCTGATACGGAGTGCTCCGGACACCTGGAGCTGAGACGCAGCTGAGATGCAGCGCAGCGGAGCCAGTGGAAGCACACACATTGACTAAAGTAAAAACTCATTAGCTCTGTTGCTGTGGCAGAGCGGACTGAACAAACATCTAGAGGAATTTAGGAGTTAAGAAGAGGATAGGAGTGGACTTTCTTGGTCGCTCACGGCCTGTTGTTTTGGAGCTGCTCTTGGTGGGAATCAAGTCCAGACCTCACAGATATGTAGTGTCACTGTTCAAACCTCATCAAGACTTGTTACTAATGAATGACTCACAAAGACATTTATCCTTCTCTGCTTGCTGTACGTCTTGAGATTAAAAAAAAATAAAAAATGCAATCTGTTTCCTTTCACTGATTTTCATTATTGTTCACCACACGCCTCACTGCACTCATGATACCAGAGTTTAGACTACATTACAAACACTGAGTTTATTATCTGCTTATATATGCTGAACTGTGATAACACTTCAAGCATGTCTGCGCATGATTGGCAAACTATTTAGCATTACCTGTTGAATCATTTACTTAAATTTATTATGATAAAATACGTTCCTGCAAAGCCTTTGACTTTAATGTTTTTGTCTGCCAGATAGGCTTAACTGAAGGCTTATCTGGTAGCTGCTCAATTTCTCACCAGAGCACCATCTGTAGCTTCAGTGTTTACCCCCACACTCCCAATGCCAACAACACCTAATAAACACGTATGAAGACTGATATGTGAACACTGTGTGAGGCTGAATCTGTGAGTCAGATTTCCCTCTTTGCTCGCCTGCATCCTGGTAAACACCTTTATGAAGATGAGCTTGTTGAGAGGCGTCTTGTTCACTATGCACGGCCACAGCCTCACAGGGTGAATATAAACAGCCGTATCTGGCGGTGAAGATGATGACAGGTCTTCATTAGAATGACCTTTCTATTGCTTTTCAAATGGCTTTATTTATTTTCCCAGCCTGGATTCATCTGTAAATAGTAGATGTATGTACCTGCAACCAACTGCCAGTTATCACATCTGACATCACCAACTGACCCCCATCAGTCTGTGGGTAGAAGTCACTTCACTGACTTAGGAGTGGAAATGAAAAAACTCCAACGCCATGACACCTTTTTAAAAATATTTTTGTGCTTATTCAGACAATTCTGTCACTGGCTCGATTCAAATTCAAGACCATGATGGTTCTGAAAAAAATGAAACACAAGAGGCAAATGGAAAAAAAACAACTATTTCTTCATAGATCAGTTTTATTTAAAAGAAGAATAAATGTCACTGCTGGCAGGACTCCCTGTCTGCTTTGAACCGTCCTGAACTATATTGCAAAAGAAAAAAAGTCTGAGGTGGGATGTCATCTAGCTCATGATGGAAACTGTACACAAAAATGGCTTCACCCAGGACATCAAACTGTTCAGTCATTTAGAAGTCTGATCTTCAGTATGAAATTCAAACTTAAGTTTCTTGTGTTAAAGGAGTTGAGTGAAAGTAATACCCTATGATTGAACAACAGGACGTTGTTTTTTTCCTAAGTCTTCAGGGCTTGTTAGATGTGTCTTAAATCATATTTTATGATTGGACTAATTGAAGTGGTCTGGAATGTTTTATGTGTGTCAGGCAGCTTTACTTCCTCCTTTGAGACGAATGAATGAGAGTCCCGTCGGGGAAGGCCCTGCAGCTTCCCTCATTACTCAAGTCCTCACCATAATCTCATTTTGTTCCTGCAGCCACTCCAACAAGCGTTTTTAAATCCAGTTCATTTTCTGCTCTCACTGGCAGTCCTCACTAAGTCAGGGGTGGAGATGAGAGATATTACATTTCTGCCTGATTAACCTGAAGGTTGAACCAAAAGCAATGACATTTATAGCTCTTTAGAGGATTACAGAAGGTATATATCTCTCTCATTCTTTATAGATTTTAAATAAAAATCAGCAAGGACACACAAATGTTGAGTCAGGACTTTTTGCTGTTTGAAATTATTACATTAATTCCAGCACAGTATGTTTATCAAATTCATTAGCATATTCACATTTTGTTTGTTCTGACATGAACTGTCCATATTGTCTATTCTTGCTTCCTGCAGTTGTGTTGCTTTCTTTTCCTCTCGGTTGTCATCTATAGGAAATTCATCATATTACTTCTGTGTCCAGGTAGTCCCTGATCAGATTAACCAATGCCCATGAATTATTGCTGTGTGAGTGTTTGAGGCTCTGTCAGCAGCTGGACGTGTATATCAAGGAATGTTCACCAGAGAAGTTCAGAGCTCTTGTGATCTGAGCATCACTTTACAGAAACTGTCTCTGACCACTGATCCAGGACTGCTTCCATGATGTTTCTCTTCTGGTATTGGCTGAGGTTTGGATTGAGAACAGTGCCTGTGGGGGCAAACGCTCTCCGGCCCAAAACCCAATTTCCTCTGGAAGATTGAGGAGGCTAACGCGCTCCGGTGCAAGGCGCTGAACCCTCTTTGTTTTCTAGTCTTGTCTTTTAATCGCATCAGGCTTTTAATTATTTCATGAACTCATTCTTGGACCCCTTTTTTTTTTTTTTTTTTCAAGCCTAAAATGAAGACTGTGATAAGAGAGCTGCGATAGTGCCTGAATCTTGGCAGCATGTTGTGATTCTAAAAGAGGCTTCTTCTTTGCCGAATGTATTCTTGTAATCATGCAAAGGAGGTGTTGACTTTGACTGATAGTCTACCCTACCTGCCTGCACACTACAGACGCAACTACACGTACCACACACACACCACACACACATGTATCCACACAAAGACTTAGAATATCATGTGTTGTGGATTGTAAACAAACTAATCATTATGAAATGTCTCGATTCAATTTTGATTATAATCTGGTTCAAATTTACCATGAGGAATAAATCTCAGTGCTCTGAGGTTTACATTGTGTGCTGTTAATGATTGATTATGTTGCTTCTGCTGCAGATTTGAAAGATGGCGAGCACCCTGTAATGTCCCCATGGCCCATCCTCCTGCCCGAACAGCCCAGATTAGCAAATCTACGAATGTCTTAATTTGCTGGACGAATAAATAATCCAGAGGGAAGGCAGAGATTGGAATATTTCCTGTTTTCTGGCTCGATGATGTTCCTGCAGAGTTGTGATTGACTTTGAAATGGCCAAATCAGGGAACCGACAGAGAGCAAGTGTGTTAAAGAAAAAGAGAAACCGACAGAGCTGAACTGCACATTCAACTTAAAAGAGAGCAGCGTAATTTACCAGTCGAGCGTGTATGTGCTTTCTCCTCTCTCCCTCCACCCTGCTCCTCCAAAAGAGGACTGGAAAGGCCTTTAGCTCAGCCTCCAAAGAGGATTCTTAACACCTTGGTACATTTTACCTCTTGTAAAGCAATCACTTCCACCTCCCCCCTCCCCTTTCCCTTCAGGCCGCTGGGACTGCTGAGTCAGCTCATCTTCATATGAAGCGAGGCTCTCTCAGCCAGAGACGTTATTTATTTGCACTGTTTGTAAGGGGGGAATGTTCACAAACCTCTTGCAGGGTATTTGATCGGAAGCAGATAAGTATATAAACATGACTACTTTCACACTGGAGCGCACAGGCAGACACACATGGACACAGAAACAGCTGTATGCTAAATTAAAGTCAAAAGGGAGAAAAATCAATAACTGTAATTACACACTGGGAAACAGAAGAACATGCATGTGTTGAACATAATTGCAGACCAGCGTGCTGCTACTATTGGCAATTATTATTATTATTATTATAAACATTAGCTTCTCTTTCCTCCCTCTTGTTTTCTCTGCCTTGCCAACACCACCATACTTGTGGGAGTAAAGCTCTCGCATGTCCACACCCTCACACACTGACTCACATTTTAGTGGAGCACACTCTTCCTTAACTTCAATGTGGGCCCAGGTCACTGAGCTCTAGCAATCAGGAGCCATTTTTACATGTGTGTTTTTAGCCTTCTGACATCCCACACTCTGCCACCTGGAGAAATGCATGTCTTTTAACTTTTTTTTTTAACGTTGTTTTTCTTATATTGTGTGTATCTCATTTACTATGTATTTGCCTTTGGAAAGACCATTCTTTTTCTGGTTATTAAAAAGATGAACCTGACTGTAAACCTTTTTTTTCCGTAAATATTGCCCTACATTTAGTGTTCAGTTCATAGTTTGGTGGGGCGGCCGTGTGAGGTGAATGAATCTGCTGTGGCTGAGTTGAGTCAGTTCTCTCAACCTGAAGTTTGGGGTTCAATCCCCAGCTCCTACAGTCACATGTCTGATGTTTCTTTGGGTAAGACACTTAACCCCAAGTTGCTCCTACTGCTTTGTCTGTGTATGAATGGGATGAGTTACTTCTGACGGACACTTTACATAGCAGCCTCTACCATCAGTGTGTGAATGGGTAATTGTGACCTGCGGTGTAAAAGCACTTTGAGTAGTCTGAAGACTATGAGTGTGAAGACTATGAATGTACAAGCTCAAGTCCATTTAATATTTAACATATTTACTTTGTCTAATACCCAAACTGGTCATTGCATTTAAAAACAATCTCTATTATTGTCCCTTTTTGTTGTACTGCTTTTCCTTCACCATCTTCATTATTAGACCCTAAAGACTCTTGCCAGAGTGTAAAATGTCAAGGAGATTCAGACGGCTGTAAAATTCATGAAGTCACAGTTTTCTTTTATTAGCTTATCTTTGATTGTTTTAACCCTGTGTAAACCACATTCAGTTTCAAAAATGTATATTGTCCTCTGCATGTGTGTTCCCCAAGAGTGACTGATATCTCACTATATCACTGATTCTCTGCATTTCCTGTCTTGTATTCTGTAATTCACACAAACATATAGGTATAGGTACATACACACACACCCCTAGTGTCCCACTATCATTTTGACCATCTCCTGTGACTCTGTCTAGCTGGCACTTCTTGAGTGACAGCTCTTGGTTTGTCTGTGTATCCATGGTTACAACCCAGAGACCTCCCCCGTGGAGACCTGGACCTGTCGGCACTCTATGAATACTGAAACCAGAGATGGATGGCCAGAAGCCACCTCTGCCCTGAAGTCTGATCTCTGCTCGTCTCTCCTGCTGCTCTCAGCTCTTTATCACAAACCCTCCTCCTAAACAGAGCCATGTCTGGCAGCTTGATATTGTAGGAAATAGATCCAGATATTTCTTGTTATCTGTTTTTTTTTTTTTTTTTAGGGGAGGAGAAAAAAGAAACTTGAGATCAGGGATATAACACAAGTCATGTACAATCATTCTGCAAAAACAGCTGCTTCAATTTATCTTAAACATCGTGCTAACCACCCACAAGTTATTTTAAAACGGAGCACTACTTACAACAGATCGAGTGTCTGTCTACATCACCCCGCTGCTTCTGCTGTGACAAACACATGTATGACAGCTCAAATGTGGGTATTGATTTTCGTCCACCACAACTGATGGATGGAGACAGAAAAAGAGAAGGTGGTGAAGACAGGAGGAGAAGGGAGCACAAGTGTGTTGGGGGTGGCAGGCCTGCTTTTTGGCTCTTTATAGTTGTTGGTCGTAGCAGTGCTGCCAGACTGTGTGTGTGATCTCTCAACCAGCTAATGAGAATATTGAACATTTGCTGAGTCCACAGTGTGTTGGAAGTCATTCATCACTTCACTGATTCAGCTCTATCTGGTTGTATGGTGAGCATTTGGGATTCCCACCATGGGGCCTGAGGGCAGAGCTAGAAAGGTGAGTTTAGTGTGAAGCAAGAGATATCTCGGGCCATACGTCATGAAGAATATGCAACCACCCAAGTAATGTCTCATCTATTCCACAAGGCCAGAAACATAAATGAAACCACTAAATATGCGAATAGATCAGCTAGGCCCATAGAAACTATTTATTCTACTGGGGTTTTCATACAGCATGTGATAGAACGGCCTGAACTATTCCCCCTCCCACTTTGGAGGAAAAATGCACCATTTAATGACTTGCTATAAAAATGTATACTCTCCATTTTAAACTGCAGAAAGAAAGTGTGGGAGGAAACCAAACATGGAGAACATGGAACTGAAAGAAAATAACCAGTGCAGAGTTGTTGTCCTGTCAGTTCACAAACATCTCACCTCTGTGAGCAACTATATATCTAGATCATTAGCCTGAGCTTCTGTCATGAACATTAGAATTGTGTAGATTGTAGGTATTTGTTTGGGGTTAGTGGATGTGCTCGTAGCACAGAGCTGCAGAGATGATCATCGATTGTTAGCCTGCCAAAAATGTTACTCTGCTTAAATTGTATTTTGTGGAACACTGTCCTGTCGTAAGTTAGTTTTCTCCCTCCTAGCTTTCATCTAGGCCTGGTAACACATCACCCTCACCCTCATTCACCTCCACTGGCTCCCGATCAAGTCCCGCATCCAATTTAAACTCCTCCTACTCACCTACAAATCTCTCCATGGTCTAGCACCACCGTACCTCACCGACCTCCTCCATCCCTACACCCCGTCCCGACAGCTGCGGTACTCAGCCACAGGCCTGCTCTCCACCCCCCACACCAAACTGCGATCTTTTGGTGACAGAGCCTTCAGTGCCTCAGCCCCCCACCCTCTGGAACTCTTTCCCTGCCGAAATCCGTACTGCTGCATCTCTGACCATCTTTAAAAACCTCCTCAAACACCACCTGTTCAGAAAAGCATTCAGCCTCATCTAACACCACCACCCCCCCCCCCCCCCCCCAGCTGATCACCCACTTCCTTTCTCCTTAATTTGTTTGTCTATTGTTGCCTCCCATTACGCCCCCCCCCCCCCCCACACACTTTGTAAAGCGTCCTTGGGTTTCATGAAAGGCGCTATATAAATCTAAGTTATTATTATTATTATTATTATTACCTTGCCTGTCCTCTTGTGCAGATTGCAGTTGTGAACACCCCTTGAATCATGTTGTGAGTTACCATGCCACAGATGCAGAGGTTGAATTTTTATGTAGTTGTTTTGATTGTGTATGTGTATCGTGATTCATAGACAATCCAGCTACTTTAGTATTTTTACACAACAACCTAGGTGTCTGTGTATGGATTTTTTTTATAATAAAGTTGTAGAGCAGTGAAAATCACGGACATGTCCTGTGAGAAATGGTAAAACCGGAGGGAGGCGATGAGATGGCCTTGAGATACGGGGGAGAAACCATGGGAAAAGCAGGAGTGTGACAGCTATGCAGCGTAGATCCATTCAGATTTCTTTTAGAAGGCAGCACTGCGTTGTGACTTCTTTCTCAGGTCCCTGAGGTGCTTGTCCCTGGATGGAGGCAGGGGGTGCAAAAGAAGCGAGTCTTTCCCAGAGCCTCAGTCATTTATCAGCAGGTTGAGGCAACTTTGGCTGATTGCATTTTTGACAGAGCAATCTCCACTATGTCAGAGAGAATTTGACTTTCATGGGGGTGCAGAACTTTGATGCAAAATCCAAAGGACAGAGTAGTGAACATGGAGAGTTCAGCATACTGGGTGCAATTGGAAATTGTGTGTGTATCTGAAGTACACAGGCTGTGCACAGAGACATTCAGTGTTTGTACCTCTTGAGACATGATGGAGTTTTTCCATCTGCTGCTCCCTCAAGCCTTTCCTTCTCTCATCTCCTGAGATATTCATGAACTGTCACAAAAAAGATAATGGACCCTGAGTTGAACTACTTTCAACACTTAAAGCCCTCTTCTTTATTTGTCATCTCCGCGGCACAATAGCTGCTGTCAAGCCACAGAGAGCCGATAAAACAACTTTTAATAACACAAATTCCTTCGAGGTTCAAAAACCGTGGAAGAAGAAATTGCAGCATTTACAAGTACATGAGCATTTTTGCTGATGTGTGCACATTTTGGAGAGAAAAAGGAGTGTGCAAAGCGTAGATGTGTCGTTTTTTATATGTCAGTGTGTTGCAGAGGAAACAGGTTCTTTTTTTCAGGAATACATTTTGGAGCCAGACTATTAACCACAAGATCTGATAGGATTCAGTATTCAGAGATAATATCAGTCCTGTGATAATATGTCACTGTCTTTTCAAGAAATGAACAAGTTAGGGTTAAAAAATAAAATAAAATAAATTTGTGTAGCTGTGTATTTGACTAAACTACACTTAGGCAGATTTCCGTTTCCAGTTTAACACCATGAGTTTCCTGAAAAGAAAGTGAATGTCATTGAAACATAACTACAACCAGGTAGCTATGACACTTTATTGTCTTCCTCACCATCATTCAGTCACTGAATTATCAGTGTTTCATTCAATCTTTTTGATATGTTTGATTAAATTCAATCCCCCGGAACAGAGAAACATTATTAGGTATACTCAGCCTTTTGTTACTGCATCCTCTTGTTACTTATCATAGTGTATATTCTCATTTGGTCGAAGTGGTTCTTGGATTTTTAATAAAAGGGAGCTCTTCTAATATCTCCTCTGCAGCTCTGTCGGCCTCACTTGTTTGACACCAACTCTATGAACAATAAGAGTCAACAGAGACTTGTACTCTTTGTACAGTGATCAATACTGTTACATTTATGTTTACTATAGTTCTGGGATCATATTTCTTCTTCTCGCTATGCTAATCTCTATTTGAATTCACAGTAAAGAAAAGGGTCACTGAAAGTAGAAAGTCCAGACACAGTCAGTGCTGCTGATTGAGTTTCCACATTAATACAACCCTAAAGATGGCTCCTGGCTGTGTGATGTGCTGTGTGGATTTGTCTCTTTATCATATCAACACTAACCGGCTCCACCCCACACTGTGTTTGTACCTGACTCAGCAGTTTGGACATGATTGGTTTGTTAAACTAATTGTTTCAGTGGCTGATGTTGCTGATGCCGGATACTTTGTCTATGATGTCTGTCTGCTTACATCAAAGAAGGAAAGTGAAACTCATCAGTCACATACAGCAGGATTCCTTTCCACAGCTGAGTGTGCAGACCTACCTTGAACTCCTAAGTCATTGTTCAACAGATATGGGAGGGCATACATTCAGTATCTTTGTGTATGACAAATAGAAAGGAGATTAAAATAAATGAAACAAGATTAGAGAAGGGAGGGCAATGAAAGGGAGAGGCTTTATTGGCTCTGGTTAGTGCAGCTTTCATGCTGGGATGAAAAACCTTCAGAAAAGATCTCAACATGGACACTCGAAGGCACAGAGCTCCACAGCTGTGTCCGTTTGTTCTGCTTTGTTGAACTCTAATGCTCTCTGTGAATCTGACCACATCAAACCTACTTCACTTCCCCTGACGTACAAGCTGCAGATGCTTTATTTACAGACACACAACTACGCACCACTCTCTTTGTGTGTGTTCTGTATCCTTTTATGTACCTCCATGTGCATGCATGTATTTAAACATGAAACATGAGTTTATGTTTGTACACTCAGGGACAGCCTTGACGTATGTGCTTGTTTTCTACATGTGTATGGCCGTATGTGTGCACATGTAAACCAAGGCTGGTCGATAAATCGAGTTTTTAAGATAAATACTTTTTTCAAACAAGCTATGGTAAGACTGTTGTTTATGTTGAAAGCATTTATGCTGCGTTAATAATAACGAGAGATGGGACAAATCTGATCTCATATCGGGTCTCATATTAAAGTAGTTTACAGATCTGATTTCGGACTGACTGCGCCGATCCATTTAAACATTCTCAACTCGCTCCGACTCACTTTTTCACAATAAAACAAATACTGGTATCTGTACATTTGTCTGGAATTGTTTTGAAACTGATAAAGGTGGATCGGTGCATCTCCAAAAATGACGTTAAGAGTTTGTTCCATTGAGCTGCAGGTTCGTCTGTTTCTCCTCTCACTGCCTGTCATTCTTCACCCTGCTCCACCTCTCCCACTCTCTGAGCAAAACCCTGAAACTTCACAAACTCAAAATGTTGATTGAATATTATTTTTTGTTTCACAAAGGGGTCGTTTATTTGAAGGTCTTTTTCAATCCACATGTTGAGATCGTGCGGCTGGCTGATGCTGCCTGTGGATTTGACTCAGAAGTCAGAACTGACTTTGATTTTGTTTTGTTCTTGATGACACTGGGATATTTCTGTACAGTGTTTTGTTTACCTCTAGTGAATGAGGCAGACAGTAAAAGGACTTCCCAGCAACTTTTTATTATCTGTGTGTTTGCATTTCTTATTGGAATATACTTTCCATATTATTCCTAGAGTTGGTTTTGTGCAGCAGTGTGTAAAGTGGTTTGTTCATTAGCGTTTGTCTTGAAACTGAATACATAACATACTAAAAAGCTTTGTCTTGAGCATGTGCTTCAACACTGCTTGGCGCCTTCTAATGGCTTGCTTGAAAGGGGAGAATTGATTTTGTGGTTTTCTGCCTTCAAAATGCTTCTGTGTAGCTCCAAAGGAAACTGTAGCATTACATTTGTCACCTTCCTGTGTTTGTAGAGACAGAGAGAGAAGACTTGTAAGAGAAAAGGAGTATTACAGAGTGAGACTTTGCCGACAGGGAGAGTTTAGTTTCTCTCCAGCTTTTAAAAGTTTCCTGGTGAGTCGGCTGGCAGCTTTTTTGCTGGTGTAGCAGCGGGCGGAGGTAGAGAGATTGTGATGAACCCCTTCAGAGGCAGACAATAGACGCCATAGTGCTGCTGGAATTAACGACAGGCATTCCATCGTTTCTCATCTGATTAAGACCCAGTGACAATCTTCTTGTTACAGTCTCTAGTTGTCAGCAGCAATGACTAATAGACTGTGATATCCTGCTCCTCTCTATCTCTCTCTTTCCTTATCATACTCTCTCTTTTCTTCACTATTGATTATTGGAAAAACCTTCCTATCCCTTTATTTTTAACACACCCTATAACAGCCTTTCCCTTTTCTTTCTTTATCTTTCATTTGCCCGTCCACCTTGCCTGCTCTCCTCCCCCTGTTGACCTTTATCTTGTACCTTTCATTTAGCTAATTTGATATTTGGGCTTGATAGAGCTCTGAATGGAGGCCTGGGTTTCAACATACATTTGTCTAAATCTCCCCATCTCTCATCTCTCCCTCCCTCTCCCCCTTCCTCTTTTTTCAGAGCAGAGATAATGAAATCCGACTTCAGCCCTTCATCTGTATTAACACCATTTGTTGGTCTGAGAGAGACTAACAGCCTGCAAATTCTCTGCCTCTGATTCGTTAAAATTGACACACATTTGCATAATTTAGTCGCCTGCTCTCTCCTGATCAAAGGTTGCCTGCAGATGCTTCTGTCACTGGATGGAATTAAAAGCTGTTAAAATAAAGGCTCGTTTGATCAGATTTGAATATTTTACAGAAATATGCCTCCAAAATAACTTAAATTTTCAGGAGCCTTAAAGGTCCCCTAAACAAGAAAATACAATTTATATTCTTGATAGCCTGATGACTTGTCTGAATTTTCTCACCCAAAGGATTTGCTGCAGAGCGCACACCCCCACTCTTTCCCTTCAAGTCACTCTTTCTTCTTCTGTGGAATGCTTGTGCAGCTCTGTTGCAACTCTTTTCCCGTTTCCTTTAAGCACTGCAGATAAATAATGCACACTTGAATGTGCATTAGACAAGATGAGATTTCCAGAAAACACACATTGACTTCAAATGACTCACGCATATCATGCCTCTCTCTCTCTCTCTCTCTCTCTCTCTCTCTCTCTCTCTCTCTCTCTCTCTCTCTCTCTCTCTCTCTCTTGTCTCCTACATGTGCATACGGGTGTTCTGTAAACCTCAGAGGCTGACAGCTTATTTTACCTTGATTAACTTTGAATTAGAAAGTGGCATTGCCATCGGACACACGCATCCCTCTCCCTCTTCCTCATTGTCAGTGTGCACCTGCAACTGAGTCATGATATTCATCAAAGATAAGTCGTTTCGGAGGGAAATGAGAAGTTGTGTGTGTGGGTAGGCGTGCGAACGTGTGAGATGCCTTCAATTTTTTGGGCCAAACTGGAATTGAACCATGGACATTAGATCTCGAGTCTAACGCGCTTCCAAATGATCTTTTTTGCCACGCCTTCCCCGTCTCCATCATAGACTGTATGAAACTTGGACGTTGTCTCAGTGACACAATCTCAGGTTTGAAGTAACCAACGATGGTGGTCGCCATATTGACATAGGACAATGAGATGGAGCTGAGGCAGACCTGAAGCCTCCTGGCAAACAGTTACAACATGCACGCTTGCAGTCAGATCAGTCACACCCCTTTATTAAGAATAATACTTACAATGAAATTAAAATTAATGAGTTATAAAAAAAACATTCACCCCTGTACAATGTGTGCCAATAAAGACATGATATTTTCAGAGCCAATTTGTTTTCAACCAGGCTGTAAACATCTTTATGTCTGCTATCAGAGTGGGTGTGTATGTGACTTTGAGTCTTTTGCAGCCAGCCTCAACTGGACAATTGAGGAACTGCAGTCTGTTTGCCCTTCTGCATTGGCTTCATTCACAGTGCAGAATTGGCTCCATGCATTAATGAAGAGACGTGGTTCCCTCTGTGATCAACGAGTTGGAAGATGGTAGATAAAAACGGTTTGGGCATTTTGCAGCCTCCTTTTCCTATCGTCTCTTCGGTTTTCGCTGAGATTATCCAGCTGGAACGCACTCAGTAGATTGCACTGACAAGGAAAGAGCGCTGTGAGAAGGGACAGCGATGGCAAGGTGGAATGTCAGCAGCGAGTGAGAATTATTCACAAAATTGCCCAGAGGTATGCAATCTTTATCAAAGTGAAGGGGACTGAGGGAGCGTATGAAATATCCATTAATCTGTGCGCAGGATTCAGAGGGAATGAGGTGTAGAGGGAAGTGTGAGCCAATAACAGCTTTATAGATGGAAGTTGTGCGTGATATATTGATCCTCTTCATTGGCAAAATCTTTAAAATACATCCTGTGTGATTAATTACTTTTGGGATAAGATATCTTTTAAAATTCCATCCGCACTTTTAAAAAATGGCTCAAAAGAAAGTACATTGTCCTCCCAACATGTTCTGGTGGGACATCTTAAGAACGTGTCCCTCTCTCCTCTGGAGTAAGAGCAGCTTTTTACATTTGTACTGACATCTTTCATCAGAGATCACTTTGGCATTTTTATTCACTGACATCCCTGCCAGCCCTGCTGTGACATTACCTGTGAATAAATGCTCTGTTCTGTAGACATATTTTTTACTCCTCTCTCTCATCCTTCTTTTTGTTTCTTTAACTTTCTTCCTGTAGTTCTCTCCCGCAAATCTCATATCCGCCAAGAGCAGCCTTAGAATTTGCTCTGCAGTAAACAGCTGGAGTATATATTGTGTTGAAATATCACTTTTTATGCTGGTGCTGTCATAGCTCAGGTTTCGGTCCATCCCCATGAATTTCATGTCGTACCTTTATGGGGTGTTTTTTTCCCCCTGCTGAACATAAACAAATTCCATCCCCGCTATCCCTGGCACCCTCCAGTAGAAAATACGCTCTCATGTAACAGAGGGATGGACCTAAATGTAGAGTCTTTGTTGCTGAGCATCAGGTCAAGTTCAAACCCTGGGGCATCTCAAAATCAAAGTTGTGCAGGGCATCTCCATGGCGACAGAGGTGATGTCATGATCCCTGTTGCTGGAGAACCTTATGCCATGGTGGCTTTCTTTAGTAAGGGGCTGCCAGCTCATAAACTTCTATTGTAAATCTCTCTCACTGTATCCTCTCTCTCTCTCGCTCCCTCTCTCCTCTACACTGAACATCTCTTGAGCTCATTTAATACTCTTTCTCTCATTCTCTCCCTCTCATCGCTGCTCTGTTTCTGTTATTGATGTTTGGTTCTCCTGATCTCTCCTCCAGCTACGGCTGTGCACTCTAAGCCGATGGTGCTGTTGAAAGAGATGGATGCTCAGTGTCCGCAGCAATCTCCCAGCAGCCATTTAGATAATTAAGACACTATTCTTGTTCCTGTCGTATGTGCTGTGAAAGCTAAGCTCCACACACACACACACTCTCACTCACAATCACACTCTCACACTCACACACACACACAAACACACACACATTCAAACGTGCACACACTTACACATGCATATTGAAATGTTAGGCACATTTCAAGAGTTGTGAAAATGCAGAAAATTGAAGATGTCAATTTGTTTTTGCTCAAACTGCCCTGTGTGTGTGTGAGAGAGAGAGAGAGAGAGAGAGCGAGAGAGAGAGAGAGCTGCAAAAGGATGCAGCATAGAAAGAAAAGGCAACAGCTGCCGTGGGCCACAGTGACACACACACACACACGCACATAAATATCTCTGTTCCTGCGTGACAGATTTGGAATCATTGAGCATTTTTCTACATCCAATTTTTATTTCTTCCATAAAATACACATGTAATCAATCAGTGGTACACACACATAAACACACACAAAATAAACACACAGCATGATTGGCATCTGGAAATCTGCCACTCCTACAACCCTGCAAAAAAAGTGAAACCAAAGACTCTGAAGACTGCTGGATGTGAAAGTGTTTGCTCTATAGCCCTGGGGGGTTTCCCAGCTTTATGTCTAGCTGTTGTGGTAACTTAGCTGTTAATTGAAAGTCAGTGTTTGAATTAATGCATCAGCAGAGTGCAATGGCGGAGGAAGCATTTCCTCTCTGTTCTTCAGGCTGACCATGTCGGCGATACTGACAACCTAACACTTACATAATGTTCCCAACTTTCTCATTTTAACATTTTATAACGCTGCGGTCATTCCTGCGCCTAGGGGAGGACAGTGAGTGAGCTGAGATTTGTGGACGGGAAAAGGAGAGTCAGATCCTGCTGTTTTCATCAAACCATTGAGGAAACAAAGCCCATTTGGAAACAAGCGGCTTGATACCCTTGCATCATGTATCCCTGACGCACATGCAGTTTGCATACTTGGACACATAGCAGTCTTTTTTGCTTGTTAATGCGACAGAATGATGCTAATGCTCACACAGCTGGAGATTTATTTATATTCTGTATTTTTAATCTGTGGGGAAAAAAAAGTAATCCTTAATCTCACTTTCATTTCAGTTCTCCTCCTGCCTACTTATAAATGTTATCCTTTTTAAAAATCCTTTGTGAATGATTTGGCCTTTGCTGAAACGCTTTATCAAAGAGCAGATGATCAGGAAGTGTCTCTCTGGTAAAATGAGGCAGTGCGTGCGTGTCACCCGGCTGTGTTTTCATCCATCAAGGTGTCAGATAAATGTACCAAGTGCCATCTCTCACAATCATCTCCTCTGAAGCCTCAGTGGGAATCCTAATAGGCAGATGAGATATGGAGTAGGATTTAGATAAGTGCGACATCTGCACACAACGACTGATGAGTGGTTCAGCTTTTTGTCTTCACGTTATCACTGTTTCAGTGAAGTAAGACTATTTACCTCTCAGATCACGAATAACATGCAAGAATTGTGACACAGCGCTAATTCTCCTCAAACCACAGGGGTTAATTGGACCTCCTAATGATAATCAATCCCAACATTAGGCTTGTTTGTTTCCATGCTAGGCTGCTAGCAGGTAGCTGCAATCATCTCAGCTTCTTATTCCCAAAGATAATCATTTCCCTAAGTCTTACAAAGCCTGACACTCTGGTGTGCGTGGCTCCTAGTTGTTCCTGTACAGTCTCTGCTATTTTCTATCCCACAGAGCTGCCTAGTTACACAAATATCATGTCCCTGTTAAGAGTTACTTGATGCCAACTCCCCCCCCCCACCCCCCCCGACCCTTGTTTGTACCATCCAGACTTGCTGATAGGCGATTTGATCATTAACACAGACTGGTGAGCGAAGCAGGGGGCTGATTGTGTGGGTGCGATGAAAGCTGGTTGGGTCAACAGAAGTAAACACTACTAGAGATTGGAAATGGATCCCTTCCTCTCTGGGAGTATCTGTAGTCAGTGGAATAGCATGGGGGGTGTTAAACACAGGGCAGAATGTGTTGGCAATGCAAACCTCACACCCTAGAACAGAAATAAGACGCACATCACACCGATCCTATTCCTGAACGATGATCTACCTATTTCAGGCAACGCACACACACACTTTAGCGCTGTTAAATCTCATTTTCTTTTCTTGCTTGTACTGTCAAGCTGTCTCTCCGTCGCTGCCACGTTCTGTCCATCTGTTACACTCCCTCTTTCCTCACGTCTACAGGCGGCTCCCTGCTTATTCCCACATGGCTTTGTCAACACAATCCTGTCACGCACACACACTCAACATGCTGCGTGCCGCCTCATAGTGACAGATGCTGATCTTTAGGGTGTGCATATCAAGTCTCCACCGGATACCTTTTTTTATTTTGTCTAATTGCTTGGCTGTTTCTTAAGCACTGAAGTTAATGAAGACCCCTGATGTGCGCTCAGGTCATGCATCTCCATGGTGATAGCAATGAGGTCATGATGATTTCAACTATAACTGGCCTTCCAATTATTCAGACATCGTTGTACACCCACACATGGATACACACTCAATTTTCTCCTTTTACTCCCTAAGTACCCAATACAATCCATACACACACAAAATACAGATTTTGTAAAAGGAGTTTCACAACATTTAGTTGTGAAAGTATTTTGAGTTTTAAAAAAAATCCGTCTGTGTACAGAGGACCATGAATGTAGTGGGATTTCTGTCCCAGTGACACTAGTTCTGCAGAGATGTAATGTAAGCATTTAGCTATACAGCACTTTACAGCGTAAGAGTGACAGAAAATCCCTTTAAAGATATTGCACATATTGAGATGCTGTGCCAAGATTGTGAAAGTGCTCCTTGGGTAAGTGATTGATAAAAGTATGGTAATGTAAGAGACTCTGTCTAAAAACATTAATTGATTGTTTGAACTTTTTTAAAACAGCCTATATTTACACTCTGTATTACAGGAAGAAGCTGGATCTAAATCATTTTAAAACATGAGATGACACCAGCCTGTTTACACTAGGACCCACAGTCAGTCACAAAACTGTCTGAACTATGTGGCACAGCCAACGCACACTGGCATGTACCAACTGGACATTCAAAACACATTGAATAAAATGTTTCTGTATTGTGAATAATCAAAAACACTCTGTGCTCAAGTCTAACTCTTGTGGAGATAATCTTGCCTCATGTTTTTTGTCAATTGTTCCCTGTTTTTCTCTGTGAAGAAATTGTCCGGCTGCATCCTTATTTCTCAGCTGAGGTGATGCGAAAATGATTACCTGGCACTAAATCTGCCATTGTTCTGTTGAACGTGCAACCTGTTTCTCTCTTACTGTCGCCAGTATATAATCAGAGATAATACAAGTGTTTTCTTTTGTAAAATATGAGGCTCTTGAAATGTTTTTTTTCTGGAAAGAGAGACATTATTATGTAAGCAAGAAATCAATCTGGCTCTGTCCTTATCAGCTGGCTGTATCTCAACAGAGAAGCGCTTGTATGAGAGAGAATTTAATGCATGAAGAAAAACGATGACATCACAAGACCATCACATACTATGATAGAGGTTTGCACAAATATCTTGTTTAATCCTGCATTCACATTAGCTGCATACATCCTCAGGGCTGTTTTCGTAAAAACACACACCTACATTTGGTCATTTTAAAGCATCTGCTCCTCTGTGAGGCAGCGTAACAGACCCCACAATGCAGAAAAAGACCGACGGCTGCTGACACTCTCTCCTCACAGACTTCGGGATTTTGCATGGGGGGCTCGGGAAGCATAACGTTCCTTTGGTGAAAAAGGAGTACAATGTGCTACAATCCCATCAGTGATGAAGATTTCACTGCTCAGATCCTGCAGCGCTTTGATTTATGATATAATAAAGAGTGATACACTGCTCATGCTACACAATCGCTCCATACCACATACTGATGTTTTTCAGCTTATTGCTGCCTCTTTGCCCATCACAGCTTCCCCTGAAGGAAAACGGGTAGAACCCTCGTATGCACTTCAAGGGCGGTCTGATTGAATAAAGCAGCCATTAGATACGAGATGGGCTGTAACTGCAGGAGTTTGGATTATTCAGATTGGACAGCAGGATCATGATACTGCTGCACTGTCCTCAGGAAAACCTGTCTGAGTGTTCATATGTTTGTTGCTCGCCCAGCTGCTTTGCACATGCTTGATGATTTGCTCATGGTTTTAGCACTGATGGTGTTTTCATACACCTGCTAAGTAGCACTGATTTTTCTATCTCGTTAATGACTGTGAGAAAATGAATTAAAGCCAGTAAATGAGCAGCAGTGTGTTCATGCCAGGTGTATTAAGAGCAGATGCTTTGAGCATTTACACCTCAATGTCAACACGTACTATTCTTAAATCACTTGTTCCCAGCTTTATGCAGTCTCTTTTTATATTTGAAACCCTACCTTCATTTGCAAACTCACAGTGAAGTAAATGACTCTCCATTTATTCTTTTCATTTCATGCAGGCCTGTCCTTGTTGTTTCCTCTGAGAGTAAGAGGAAGTGATGTCACGCAACCACCACCACTTTGACAGAGACATCCGGGGACCCTGGGAGCGGAGAGACATCCGTCCTTCTGGCCTCCACAATGGAGGAGCCAATCACAGCTGCTCCTCTGCCATCGTCAACGGCAACAACCGACCAGGGCTTCTCCCCCTCCCGGTCATCCCCTCCCTCCTGCCCATTCCTGTTACAGTCGCCGTGACGACATCGAGCAACGACATAGCGGTCAACCGAAGCATCAAAGCAGCGGCCTCGGCCAAGGTAAGATTCAGCAACACCTGCTTCAGTCCGAGTCGTCATGGAAACCTCTTGTTCTCTCAAGTTTTTTTTCTTTTCTTTGTCTCTCCCTGTTTCAGCTTTTAAATCTGTGAAAACACACAAACTAGAGATAATCTACCACTTTGTCCATGCTGTTCAGGCTTTCACTTCCTTTTCTTTCACTCTCTCAAATGTTTCTGCACAATCCAGCTCACTGACACTTCTTCATAGTTCAACTTTCTCAACTCCTCTCTGTTCTCTCTCTCTATCTCTCTGCACTCTCACTGTGCCAATCAGCAGGCCGGTCCTGCCTTTTCTTCTTTGGTAATTTTCTTCTTTTATTATATAAATGACACCGACAGAGGCCCAGGTGCGTACTGCTGTCAGAAGTGACAGATGTAGATCTCGTCTTGAAAATTGGAACACATCCTCTTTGAAGCCCTGAGTTCCTGTGATGCACTTAACCAAGGTATTTTTCTCCTTGGCTGCAATTATCACCTTTCAAACTGCTTTATGCATGAAAGATTCCATTGTCATCCGCTCAATGAGTGAGTATGATGTTTGATACAAAAGATCGCATCAATAAATTACAAAAGATTCAAACCATAAACGATGGCCCTCTAACGTTTTGGTATAGGGTCTTCTTTTTGTAAGAGTTAACATCTTATGAGTATTAAAAAATACTCTGAATCCAAACTTAAAATGTAACTAAGACACCCAAAGTCAACGTACACTTCAGTGTGGCATCGATGTAGTCTATAACTATTAAAAGATTACTTTTACTTCATACTTTATAGCTTCTGAAAACGGCAGCATGCAAATGACTGAACAGTACAGTCAAGAGCCGCACAGTTTGCGTTCCACATCCCCTCGCTGGGAGAATAGCTCACAGTCAGACATTTCAGCCTCTCCATGTTTTGTTTCCATGGATACCATTCATCTTTCTCTTCACACTTATCCTCACTATCAGATCATTTGCTTTAATGTGAACTTCAGCTGATTCATACAGGCTTTTTTTTCTCTCCCCGGCTCCTTCTCACTCTCGATGGGGTCTGTGCTCTCAGAGCAGAAGTAAACAAAGCTCTGCTAGTTTAGCCTGTAAGTGCACATCATTAGATACCCTGCTGAATACACTGACCACAAACACAGTAAATCTGCTCTGGCACCGCGTCGGCCCCTCCATTTGAATCGCTGCATAATTTCACACTCAAACAAAGACTGTCCAAAATTCCACTGAGGCCATTGTCATCAGTCAATGGCTGCCACAGCAATTAGGTGCATTGCCTTGTATGTGAGCACACACTTGTCTTATGCGGTAATGTGTGTGCATATAAGAAGCAGATATAATAGAGCCTTCCTCGGATTCCCTTCTGTTAGCTGTCCTCAGGGATTTACCTTTCAATGCAACCCAGACCATTTAAAAGGGGAAACACCCAGAGTTTAACAGTCAAGCTTCCCTGGAAATGAAACGGAGATCTTGAGTACCTCCTCGCTGTCTGATGTCCTCACTCGCTCTCTCACTCTCTGTGATCTCTGATCAAAGCTATTGGGGGTCACAAAGAGTCTGATTGACGAATGCGGCTCTCCCTCTGTGGTCTGTGTGTCTGCTCTGCCCATGGCTGCACTAAAAAGCTGACATGCCTTTATTGATCTCCGCTGTTCAGAGAATCTCTCTTTATAAAGTGAAGGCAGAGTCCGACAGCTAGACACGTACAGGACTGTGTGCGTGTGTGCGTGCACGCGTGTGTTCCATATTATGCTTTTTCTGGTTGTATATGCTCTGTAGTGTGTTTTCCAAGTGTCCTGTGCATGTTTAGGCACATCTATGTGCATAAAATTCAAAGTCCGCGGAAACGCGGCTTCTCCTACGTCCTCCTGTTAGCTGTAGCATTAGCTGCATGTAATGCTCGGTTCTAGCCCCCCTCGATAAAAATTTGTCAGTGTGACATCATTGTCAGTGTGAGATCACTGATCTAAGTCCATTGGCTGGTTGTGGCAAGCCCAGCAGCTCATGTTGAAATTTCCGAGACGCGTGCTGACCAACTGACCAATAACGACAGAGCGGATCTGCAGACCTGCAGGTTTCAAAAGATTGAAACCTATGTGTGATTTAGACCAATAGAAACCTTTTCATCACTTTAGGTTTTGGGGCAAAATGGGGGTTCAATGGCGTACTGTGGGTCCTTAGCGTGATCTTGCCCCCCTTAATGCTCCAATGATATCAAAGCACTGAGCAGGTCAGAAGCTTAGGTTCTCCTGCGTCATCAACAGTTCCTACATGTTTCAATATTACAGTCTGCAGGTTTGCTATCTAGTTCTGCCATCATTCTGCAAGTGCATCTTCTCTGGATGCTAGAACTTGAACAGCTCGGTGAGTTTTATTCACAGAGAACATCAAAAATGGAATCTCAGTTTTAAGGGAATTTTGACAAAACAAATCTTTAGCAGAGAGCAGAAATGTTGAACATCCTGTCTTTGAATCAATGATTTCCTGACTGCCTTTCGATGTCCTATCACATGGTGGCTTCCTTCTGTTTTACAGGACAATGTGATTGAATTTAAAACAAAGTGAGTCTAACTGTCTTCAGAGAACAACTGTAACAAGTTCTCTCTGTGCTGCACTTGTAGTAAAAAGGTTTTTCTGACAAATTACACCGAGTTTGCATTTCTGCAGAGAACTAGCAATTCTCATATTTTTGGAAAAAAAAATGTCACACTGTTTTTCACCGCTCTAAGAGCAGAGTCAGGCGGACAAGCTCACTGACCAAACAGTTAAGAGCATTTCCACCACCTGGACTGGGGTGTGGATACTGCCCTTTGTGACTGCTTTATTTCTCTTCACAGACGATTACACACACTGTTACACCCCTTACAGAGACATTTGTGTAGCTTACAGACAAACGAATTCTAATAAAATAAATATTGTCAGGTTTTAAATATCCAAAGTTTTCAAGGCAACTCAACTCAATTGGATAGACACTGAGCTATAACTGTGCATTACCTCTGGTGAGCATCACTGTTGTTTCAGCATTTATTTTGTAATTGACCTGCACAGCCTTTGACGTCTCATAAATCACCCCTCTCTTTGTCAGCATCGCTCTGATGTCAGGGAGCTCGGTAATGAACACACCCGAAGCAGAGTCTGATACCACTCAATCCTTTTATTGAGGTTGAGGTTAAAAGGGTGAAACTAAAATCAGGACAGGTCGTTTATTGTCAACGCAGGATGACAATTTCCAAAGACAGACACAGCACTTCTGCTGCATTATGAAGACAACCGGAAAAAACGAAACATACAAAAATATTTCCTCCCCGCTTAAAATAACAGATTTTTATAGCTTTTCACTGACGAACACAAACTGATGAGTCATCCAGTCTGATAATATAATAAAGAATATTTTAAAGAAAGCTGTTGTATCTGCCAACATATATTTTATTTGTTGTACCTGAAATGTTATCTTAAATTGTTACGTAAATAATAAAGCCTCTTCTATCATCCTGTGAAGATCAGCGGGGTAAACAGTTTTCCAGTTTGAATTATTAGATACTGATGTATGTGTTGTCATCCTATCACAGCCTTACTGTGTTTCATTTATCCACACAGTGAAGATGTCAGAAAATGTCAACTCTCACGACTTTTCCCTGACGAGTCAGCCAAACAAATGAATTGGAAATAGTTCATCTTTCATAGCTTCATTTATTACCCATACACCTCTGTGTTAACCTGAAAGCTTTCTGTAGCTGAGTCAAGTGTCTCTTCATCTGACTTTCAGTGTTTTGTTGCACAAACCTGTCAGCTCTTTCTGCGTCTGAAGTCCAGTCAGTTTTGTCAGTTTGGATTAAGACAGCCTTCAGTGGTTATGAATGAAGCTGCCCTCAAGAATAAAACATGACAATATTAAAACTGCCACTCCTTTATACTTCTTAACACTAGAACGACCAAGGCAGTCATTTTGACTGTTTTTTAAATTTTGCAATGTAATAACTTACCTAAAATAAAACCTGTGTAACTACAGGACCATGACTTTTCCTAAATGTGTCTATATTTTATTCTAGCATTGTTATTGTTATTTTATCAAAAACACAAAACACAAAAGAGTTTTGAGTATTTCTACCTTGAAAGTCCATAGCGGTCATATTGACTGCATGCTTTATAGCCAGTGTATCATTTCAGTATTCGCTACTTTTTGCCGCTCTTGAAGGTGCGCATTGCTGTTGCCTAGCAACTATTGTTTATAACGCTCGAGCCAAGGAGGAAAGAAAGCTTACCCGCCTAAAACCATATAGAAAGAATAGAAGACATACTTTTGAATTAATCAACATTGAAAAGGCAGAAGAGAGTAAATTAGAATCTGATTTAGAACAGGATAGAACAAAATGTCAGAAAGGAGGAGGATGACTGCCACAGAGGCTTTAGCCATGCTCCAGAGCCTTGATGAGGCAGAGTCTGATGGAGGCGCAGGTTCGGATACGGAAGGTGATGTCTCCTGGTCTCTCGAAACTTCATCTGACACTGGCTCTGAGATTGAATCTGACAATGATACAGAGATCATTCCCATTCGCAAAAAAACGCCGGCTGCTGTTTCTGTGGTTGTTGATAAACTATTAAAATTTCAAATTCATTAGAATTTAATGTTTGTGTGCTGAAGTTTATTATACCTTTCACAACATTACAGATCCATTTATTCTTATATTTGATATTGATGATTGAAATGATATGCAAATAATTCGTAAACAGTCAAAATGACCGCTATGACCTTTCTAGTAGTGATAGACTGCCGGTCGTTCTAGTGTTAAGGATTTATTTTGTTGGGGGCTTTTTATGGCCTTTATTATAGAGATAGGACAGTGGATGGAGTCGGAAATCAAGGAGCGAGAGAGAGTGGGGAATGACATGCAGGAAAAAAGACACAGGTCAGATTCCAGCCTGGGCCGCCCGCTTGGAGGACTACAGCCTCCATACATGGGGCGCTGGTGGCGTTTGAGACAACAGCGTGTCTGCTGTTTCCACGCAAGGAATTCATGCCTCGTCTGAGCAGATACTGGATTTAAAGTGATCCTATCGTTTATGAACCAATCATTATAATTTCAGGCTCCTCTTGTTTCCTTTCTGTTGTCGCATCTATTCTTTTTTTATACAAACACAAACATCATCAAACTGTAGACATTTATCTGCTGTCAGGCGTCCGTGACAGTCATCAAGTCATTAAGAAACATCTGATTGACCTCAAGGTAGCAATGTGAGGATTAAGCTGTGATTTTTATGGCTGTGTCAGCACCATGTGGGGAGACTTTCCACTCAAACTCCGACCGAGATATGCTACAGTTATTTGCTAATCAAAGACGGATAGACAGACCTCAGTCATGACAACTGCACTGTCAACCTGTCAGAAACGTCACTGTTAAAGCAGAGCTGTAAGAATTATCAAAATGATCACACCCATCACGGGGCTGTCATCTCTTATTGTCATTAAAACTCCAGAGAGCCGCCAGTTAGCAGATGTGGGAAGATAACCGGTCAAAGAAAAGCTCCGGGTTATTGTTATCTTTGTGTTGTCGATCTCTTTGTGACAGGATGCTCAACATGTTTCGTAACCTCTGTGTCCCCTCCTGGCTCCTCCTGTGTCTCTCTTTCTTGTCTTCTCTGTCGGGATTTGGATCCCGGTTGACCTTTTGTTCCAACAATGGATTCACAGATCCAACCACCTGTCTTTGCCGTCACAATTCTTCAAACCTGGCCAAGTCTTGTATTTTCTCTTTCTATGCTCTAAACATCTGAGCTGGATTTGAAACATCTTTGAAGAGATAAACAGACACAGAAAGTCTGAAATTAGGAGATCTTTCAGGTTCTTGGCTTTGTGGTGGGCTTTCAGGTTACCTTGGGATTTATAGAAGTCCAGAAGGGGCATGCGAGCGAGCAGTCACACCTTATTATTGGTCGTCTATCTGTCAGCCTGATGTCTTGATCTAATAAGCAGTCAATGGATGTTTGGTTAAAACCTCTTTATACTCTGAAAGACAAGATGTGATCCCCTTCTCTATTTATGTCACATGACGATGTAATAGTGTTTAATATTGAAAGACCTGGAAGATAGTTGTCATCTAATACCGTACATCTGCTCTCCAAGCTTTACACATGGATTACTATCTGGCTGGTCTCTGACTGAGCACCAACTGATGTGTTGGATGTCACCACACAAACATCGTAGTGTTCACAAAGTGCAGATTCATCTGTGATGCTCGCTCTTCTCTTTCTACCTTTTGCTCGGGGACATGTTGGAGAATCAGGATTTATTCTTCTATCTGCAGCAGCTCTTCTGATGAAAGACACATTTTTTGGAAACCTCTCTGCCAATTTAAAAAAAAAACAGCCTTTCAACTTCTCATCTCTGTCGAAGCATATAGTTCCTCATTCCTGTTTCAGCGTCGCCTCCCTCTGAATGGGCTCTGGTGAAATTGGTTTGGTCGGCTATGAGTGGCAGAGATATAATACGGGGAATGAAGCAGCTGCGTGTTGCAATGCTTCAGACAGCTGTTCCAGGACATCGACGGTTCACAGATGACGCTTGACTCCTCGCCCCTCATCTCTTCAAGGCTGGAACTGCTCTCGACTTAAAGTCATGACAACATAAAAGAGAGCACAGCTGAACCAAAAACCAAAAGCAAATCACTTCTCGGCAAAAGATCGTATTAAAATTCTCCAGATTAGCTCAAGAATAAAAGGCATGTCCATGTTTTCCTTTCATTTCTGTTTGAGTTTTAACATCAGACTTTGTTATGACTGTGGCACACAGTTAAAGTGTTCTCTGTGTTTTAAAATGATCATGCCCCTCAAAGCTTTAGGTTGAGTTTTCTTTACCAATTAAAGAGCTGTTTTTTATGTTTCATCTTTCAGACGAACGGCCCCTTGCTCAATATTTTGGGTGGGATGAAGAGAAAACATGGAGAAGACTAAATGCTACGGCTGCTCTTATTCAAATCTTGTCAATTTGTACAGAGCCTTGTACAGAGCGACCAAAAATCTCTTGGTGTGTGACCTGCATATTTTCCTGCTAAATCAGTGATGTGCCAGAGGGGGAATGGCTCTTTTCAAGCAGCTCACACTATTCAGATCATCACAGATAACCAAGCTGGAAGGCCAGGGACCTCATTCAAGGTTGTTTTTTTTACCGCAAGCAAGTTTTTTACTGGCGCTGCACCCAGCTGTGGCAAACGGGCAAAAAGGAGAAAAAAAAAAAACCTTCAAGTGTGAAGCAGATTTAAACCCCGCAAAGCAAAACATGATCATGTTATCATTTCTACAACTCACAAAGACACAAGTTATTAATTATTCATCAAGCTCATCTGCAGATCCTTTTTCTATGAATGTTTGGTGAGCTCCTTCTCAGTCTCAGTGCTCGGCCAAAAAAATGAGGCGATACAGGAAAAGAGGATCCGCTTTGATGACAAACAAAGAGGTGGGGTGTGATCACTTCCTGGTCACATCTGTATCAGCGTTGACTGATTCATCAGACTGGGGCAACAAAAGGAACAGCATATTTAATCAGTCAAAATCCCAGATCAGCACTTAAGCTAGGATTTGTCTCTAAACCGAATGACTGTTGTCACTTCTCAGCATGTTTAGGCGGCTCACTGAAGATGTGTCAATAAATGTTGAACAATAGGCCTCTCTCTCTCTCTCTCGCTCTCTTGTTTTTATCCTGGATTTGCTTGCATTAATCATTCTGTCCCTCCTGTCTTACACTCATCCCTTTCTAATCTGCTTTGACCATCCTCACTTTGTCCCAAACCACAAAAGCAAAGTGATCTGAGTGATTGGATCACACGTCATCTTTGTGGTAATTTTATACCTGTACTTAACGCTGTTCCCTTCAAACCCATCTGCCACGCACAAATGACTATTGTTACTGCAATGGGTAGCTATTGTTGCATTGCCTTCCACTTGTTGTGTAGGTGGCTGCAGCTCAGTGGGGCTTGTCTTCTTATAGGTGGATTGGCAGTTTTCTGCAGTCCATAAGTCACAAGTATTCCTTTATTTTAAAAATGTATTTTATTCCTTTTTTTTATTTTTAATTGGAGAGACAGGACAGTGGATAGGGTTGGGAATTGGGCAAGAGAGAGTGGGGAATGACATGCAGGAACCCACTAAACCTAGGCTCCCTGTTTCGAGATCTACAGTCTCTGTACACAAGGCCCCACTCGACCACCAGCGCCCCAGCTATGTACTGTTCCTCACGGCTTCTGCCAACCGTGTGTAACTGTGAAAAAGGTGAATTCTGCCATGTATAGGAAGGGCTTTGACCAGTTAGAGGGCTAAAAATGTGCGCTCAGTGAGGTCCTCATCCACACCTTCATTATCTCCCCTGCATTCTCTCTCTCTCTATCTAGTGCACACAGCAATTTAATGAATAAATACAAAATAAATCAGGTAGGAAATATACTTCGGCGGCCATAAATACACCTGGGAGGCCCGTCCAGGTATTGTTTATGTGTGGGAAACATGGATTCAGTATTTAACTGTTATCGTGTTTGCCAGAGTGCTGAAATGTTGAGAGCAAACATTTCTTCTCCTCTGATGAGTCACCTTAGATTTAAAGATTTCAACTTTAAGGAGAGTAATAAACTCTCCAACCAAAGCGTCCCAATGGCTGTATTATCAACATTATGAGCTGTTGATGTTGCTGTTGCCGCTGGTATTAAAGTTTATTAGACCATGACACAGGATGTTGGAAACTGTCTGTAGTCTGTGACTTTTGACCTCCCTTAATGTCTCACCCTGGTCCAGTTCAGGCAGATTTATGGAGTACTTAAGACAGGATTTCATACCAATGAGGAACAGGGAGCCCTTCCTCTAGTTTCTGCGCTCAATATATACAGCTTCTTTTCATCAGCTTAACTACCTCATTTAAACGAGCCTAATGGCTCTTACTGAAGTTCGGCCACTGCCAGGAGATTGTGAATGTTTCACAAGCAGTGTCCTCTGCATGCACACTGTATATCTCATTATGAGGCCTGGTCTTTGAAGAGAACACTGTGTTCTCTTATTGTTTGGGATATTATTAATGCAGTGCAGCAGACTCTCTGTTGTTCAGTTGACAATTTCTCTGGGAAATCAGAGCATGACTGTGTATTCAAATTATTGTTCAGTCAAATAAAGTTTGTTTTTTTTTGCCAGAGAATGTCATTTATTTCCAGCAGTATCACTTTGACCAGCTGAATTGATCTGGAAAGTTACCAACAGGTTTATTCTTAAATAAAGCTCTTAAAATGTTAAAGAGAATATTTTTGCAAATATGGAGATATTTACTCTCCTCATCCAGATATTTTAGCAAAGGGTCTGCCCAGGTTCAGCAGCTATAGTCTGAAATAGTCTGCAGGGTTGAGCTGTCTATAACAAGTGTGCAGGGTTGTGTAAGGGGAATCTGTTTGCAAGAAAGGAGTCTCTAAAGCTGGCTCCTTTAATTAAAAAAAAAGAACTTCATCTTTCTCTGAAAAATGATGTAGAGACTTCCTTTTGTTCACATGCTGAATACTCATATATTAAATGACACATGCAAGTAAAGCATGCTGCTCTTACAATGTCATACTCACAATCTGTAAAACTAAAAATCCTGTTTAGTTTTTGCTATAGATGGAAATGACCAATACCTCATTATTTTTAGAACACTTTAACACAATTTAACTTCTGTTTAATAAAAAAACGTTATTAAAATAGACATTATTCTCTAACTAGAAGCAGTGGCAGTCGATGTGGATAAGATTGCTGAGAGGAAGGTGGACATAAATCCTTTACAAATTGAGTTTTATCTGAGTAAAGTTGAGCTCATGTTCTTCACTTGTAGTCCTTTATGTCCCATCAACAACTGCTTAGCAAAGTGAGCGCCCTCGCAGATTCTCCTAGCCTGCATGGGAGGCATAAAATGGCATGATTTGATTGGTCAAGACCTCAAACATGACCGCAGCATCATTACAATGTATTCATTTTAAAAGGAGGAAGTGTATTTAGGTTTTTAATTGCATTCAAATGTCAAATAAGAGTAAATAAAAGTATAATTAAGTAAGGAATGTTTTTCTCCTAACCACATAGGGTGGGCCACTTGCACAGGTTGGGTTGGCCTAGGCCCATGAGGCTCACCCGTAGAGCCATGCCTGGTGTGGAAGCTTACTTTTATATAAATGTCTCTCTGAACTCGACATTCAAAATTGTGTTGAACATTTACGATCAACACTACATTGATTTAACCTCTTTGAATCTTTCAGTGTAGACCGGGCCTCTTTATGAACAAAACATGTTTTTACAGCTCTTACATTGGATTTGTTTTCTTCTTTCTGTGATTTCAGAAGTCATTGCTAAACCATCCTTAATAATATTTCTGAAGATGGTATTTGTAACTCAGTATTGACCTTTTTTTTGGAAAACAATAACTTTCTTTTTAAACCATGGTGTGCAGGTTCAAAACAAATAAAAAGCACAGAGCCATCAACTAATCCTTATAAATAATCTAGTTTTTTATCTTCAAATTTCACTTTGGACACGAGATGTGGACCATGAAATCACTTTTGTCATCTGTATAGAAAAGCATTAGCATCTGAAAAACCAACAACTGTAGACCAAAATCAAGAGGCGCTCAGAGGGCAGTTTGAAAGACGGCTCCAAACAGACTAGCAAAAAAACCTTTTAAAATTCAAGCATAGTTCTGTTTGTCCACCTGCTGCGTTGTAGTTCATGGTTATTTCTCACTTCCTTTAAGACTCTTCTGTGTCTAATGACCCCAGCGTGTCTCTCCAGTGTATATCTTACCCCAAGCAGAGCGCTGTGTGGACTCCCCCCATGTGCTCACAGGAGCTCCGAGCCGCACTGACCGCTTCATCTTGTGGGATAAACCAGTCTTTCAGTCTCCTATCAAACCCTGGGGGAGCAGAGCTGGAGCTCCAACACTGAAACCTCAAAGGTTGGAGCTCTGTCACAGGTAACTCTTGTGGCTGTTTGTGCACGGTTCAGGTGAACTTCTGCTCTGGCTGGTTAAGTCTCAGGCAGACATTCATATCTACTGAATAGTGTCATTAACAAAAACCTGCATTTACACTTTGAGCACTTTCTAGCTTTCAATGTCCACTATTCTTGAAAGTCCACTATTTACGTGCATTTTACTCCTATTACAAAAGAAATTCTGTGTAGTTAGTAAAAAGGCTGCAAAAATAACGGATAGTAAGAGTCCTGTGGGCACACTGGTAATTATAAACCTTGCGTGAGTCATAAGGGGGGTTTGATCTGACAGAGCTGTAGTGCAGATTCTGCTGTACTAAACTTAATACTGCTATTTTTAGGAGCTGCAGTGAAAGATGATCAGCACTCTGCAGCCAAATGGCAGCTTCATTTCAATGTCCAGAGTTCACCTGAGTGGAGCTGATGTATCTACTCGCAGTGCACTCATAGTGAAGCAGCTTAGTACATTTTCTGGGCCTCCATGCGGCCCGTATTCTCAGTAACATTTGTCACAACTTTGTTATGTTTATAGATTTTGTCCTTCAGGACTGTTTCTTGTCTCTCATTGGCCAGAGAAAATAATATGATGCTCTGTTGGGATAGTCACCTCCATTTAACTTCCAATTTGATCTGTCAGTTTTATAATTTATGTATAGTTTCAAAAAACCTGCTTTAGACCTAAAAGTGTCTCGTTTGAGTTACTCTGTCTTTTCCCTCTGAATTTGTCCGTCTCACATACATCAATTTGATCTAAAGGCAGATGGAGACAAACTCTAAAGGTGATCTGCTGATATCTAATTGTTCTTATCGCACGTTAGGGCTACCAAATTTAATTAAAACTCTCAATACATGCAGAGTGAATACCTCTCAGGAGCAACATCTCCTGCCCTCACATCACATCCCATAAGCAGTTACAGGGTGGGTAGGGGAGGAATGCAATTCATATGTGGAGGTGTGAGGTTATAATCAAGCGAACAAAAAAAATTCTTTAGAGCTCAATGGTTGTTTGCACAGTCATTTATTACTGCTCCCATTTGCACACAACTCCACAGTTTGCTACTTGTCCTCAATTTAAAAGACCGACAAGCTTTACAGAGGCTGCTGCTGTGCCAGGTGGAGGAAGTTTTACTCTCCAAACAATCGCCAAATATCAGGAAGGGTCATGGCCTGTTGGAGACCTCTGTCTCTCACTGTCCCGGCCAGAGTTAACCGAGGCTAACATGGCAGCTAACACGCCCCTTTGGGAGGTGTTACCATGACATAAAGAAGTCACCACAGCTCTTCTCCAAGTGCAAGTGAGCCTCTTTAAGCCTTACTACCGCTGCTTAGTCCCTCATATAAAACATGTTCACATGGCTGTATAGCTTCCAGCTGTTACAGTTTCAATCAAGTCAAAAGACAAAACAATGGATGGGTGAGACACGACTGGGAGGGAAAGGCTGCTTACCTGATGGCTCTCATGAGATCTGTCGGCCTCACCCCTGTGATCATGCTTCTGTTTTCCTCGAGTATGTGTTTGCATCGAGTGAGGATCCTGCCGGGACGTAGGAGCGTCTTAGTGGAAGTGAAGTCTGCTCCCCCTTCAGTCTTTTGGCCCAAGGCTTGAAATCATAGTCTGTATCCGTATCTCTTTTTCTGTGTTGCATTAGTAACATGTGTACCCATCAGGGGCTCGTGTAGTGCCGGGGGCCAGCGTTTAATGTTGGATTCTGGAAGGATTGGCTTTGTTTGATATTTTCAGTTTTAAGTGAAACTTTAATGAACAGTCGACCACTGCAGTAATGGCTGGAATTTATCACATTGATATTGCCTGGATTGTAACTCGCAGAGCTTCATATGGAAGTGAATATTTCAAGTTTATGACTAACTTGGATTAGTGCAGAGGGATGTTATGAGCTTTCTCAGACTTGCACATTGCTGCTATACGTATTCTTTATTTGTCAAAGACAGCCATTACTTCCATCAGCCTCCACATGTCAGCCACATTCTCTGTATCTGTCCATGTCTGGCTAAAGCGAAAAAAGCCGTTCTGTCCAAGTTGAATTAATCTTTCTCGCTTGCACATACAGTTTTCCTTTCGCGATCAGTTAATGGTGTGGAATATCAACGTGAAATTATTCTTCAGTTGCACACAGTATTGCAATATGTTGCTGCAGTAGCTCATGTTATTACAAACATTATGCAAATCTATGCATTTCTCCAGAGATAGCTACCTACTTTTTAGATGAATTCTGCTTCTCAGATGCATTTAAATTACAGCCATAATCGCAGCGCCAACAGTCCACTGCCAGAAACCCTACTCCATCAGTTTGGTATTGATGAACTGATCAGCCTATCAGGTTACACATCACAGGCCTGATTACTAGCTGAATGAAATACCAGAGCAGTAAACCTCCTCTATACCTGCAGTCTGTTATTTTCACTGAAACTCAGAGCAGAAAATAATCCACCCGTATGGCACTGACCTGCACACTGCTATCTCATTTTGTCCTGCAGTAGTTTTAATGACATTTGTTGAGATTAACAATGGGAAAGAGGCCACAGGCGGGAAGTGAACCTGGGCCGCCCGCTTGAGACGACAGCCTGCACACATGGGGCGCGCGCACTAACCACTGCGCCACCAGCGCCCTGTGTATTCCTTCTTTTAAGGCCTGCGCTTTCCCTTCAACCCTTCACTTTGTTTCTTATTTTTCAACTAACAGCCAGGAGCAGTGAGGAGGGGCTTGGGGACCAGGTCTTTCTATGAACTCAGGGGGCAGGCTAAAGCTGAGCTCTGCCCTCTCCCCATCTGCTTGTTAGACCAAAGCGTCCAAGCTGCAGAGAGGGAGAGGAGAAAATTGCCAAAGGTCCAGAGGGTGATTGACCCTGTTTTTTTCATCAGCCTGCGGTCTCATGAGAACATTTCTCCCCTACAGAATGAAACATTACAGATACGGTGCTGAGAAAGGCTGTGTTTGATTTTTAGAGGTTGCATGGTCTCAAACCCCGTACACACTGATTGTCGTCTAGCTTGAAATTTTCTATTTTGGAATCCCACGTTTCATGTCTTTTAACCCTGCAAAATCACTTCTTACTATTTACTCTATTAGTGGTGTTTTTGTTCAGAATTGTATTATCTTACTAAAGTGAACAAATTGTTCAATTCTTTGCAAACGGTTATATTCACAGCCATCTGAATGAAGCCACAGAAATGTTATTTTTAGTTAAAGGGAGAAATGTCAGTCTTTCTTCAAAGACTCCTGAGGCTGTTGAGATAGATTGTTTTGTCCCTTTTCCGTGTTTTGTAAAGGCTGTTATCACAACTCACTAACTACTAAGTCTATGCCATGCTCCATCATTAAATTTCACTTTAAGTCCTGAAAAAACAAAAACTGTTTTATTGATTGGTTTTTAATTCAAGCAACAAAATACCGCGTTTTAACCAAAGATTTTGGGTAATTGATTTGCTGAACTGTTTTGGATCTTAATGTCAGGAGTTGTGGAGTTGTTCGTTTTAATTCTAATGTTGTTTAACCTGGGATGTTTTTATGCTCTGCAGGTCTCAGGTGTGTCTCCTGGGGACAATCAGAGCCCAGGACTGCTGCTGGCTCCAGGGGTGAGGTGGGGACAGACGCCCATTAACCAGCTCACACCTTGGGATACAGATGAGCCGCCTGCCAAGCAGCATCGAGACAACGAGCCCAGCGGTAATGGATCTTACACATACACACACAGACACACACACAGACACACACACACACACACACACACACACACACACACACACACACACACACACACACACACACACACTCTCTCTGATGGACACATTCACACATCTGCATTTTCCTCCTGATGCGAGTGTACACTGATGCAACTTTAACATCATCACTACGTCTGCACAGAGCAGATGTGTACACACACACACACACACACATGCACACACAGGCAATCAATGACCCTAGGTTTTAACGGGGCATAGAGTTGAGTTTCCTCAGCGTGACAATAAAAGTATATCCCATGATTCATTTTCCAAGAGGAAAAGTTTTGCAGTTGTGTTTGGAGAGTGTAAAGTTCAGAACTTACTTTTTGTAGTTGCCCCCCCCCCCTGCTGTGTGTCCACAGTCTCCTGCTGTGCAGTAAGGGGTCCTGCTGAATTGACCATGAAGCCTTAGAAATGTCATTATTGTGTGTAAGGCTTCATTTCCTGCCCCCCTCCCCCTCCCCCCCTTTCACACTGCAGCTCAGAGTGCTCCACAAAAGAGTGAGATGTCACCGACTGTGGGCGCTGTCACGACACTCAGAATCCTAGCACCGTGTTACATATTGTGTGTGTCTGTGTGCTATTCTTAACTGGGACTGGTGTTTTCTGCAAAGCCCCCTCCTCTCCACACTGAGCTGAGCTGTTTCCAGAAAGTTCTCCTCTGCCAAGTGTGCCAGAATAAATCAGCACTATATTTCAACAGAAACTTCACTGTTTTGTCTGTTCAACAAAGTTTGTCTTTAGATAAGTAGATATTCTGTTGGTTCACCTTCTTTTATAAATAATTACGTTCAGATTTAGTTTGGGACTTTTTATGCCTTTCTTGGAGAGACAGGACAGAGGATAGAGTTTGAAGTTGGGGCGAGAGGGAGTGGGTAATGACATGCAGGAAACAAGCCACAGGACGGATTTAATAAATCTTAATCTTATGGTATTGTTGACCTCGGGTACAGACTGTACATCACTTCTATGTTTCCTTTGTTTGGAGTTGTATTGAGGCCATTACCAATTAGTCTATAGAAATACGACCATCTAAATGTTACTATGTTTTTTATGATGAAAAAGCTTTCCAGTTTATTAAACTTTTCTTTTGCCCTTATGTCTGTTTTTTCTCTAAAGGTCTGACCTGGTCTGCAGCAGTGAGCCAGCCCAGCCTCCTGCCCCACACCTACACCCTCCCTCATCAGCCCTCCTTCAGCCACAGTGTGACCGCACAGTCATCCATCATAGGAGTTAACCCATCCATACAGACACCTGTTCCCCCCCAGCACCCTCTCATGACGGCCCACTTCCAAATGATGCCACAGTCCACCCAGCAGCCACCCTCGATTGTTATGAGCATGCCCAGTCAGTCTCCGTATGCCTCCCCTCAGCCCACAGTCACAGCGTCGGCCCTCACTGCCCGAGCCAACCAGGTGTTTCCTCCAAACCCTCACAGATTGATGAGCAATGGCCATGTGACCTCTCACCCCAGCCTCATTCGGCCCCCCAACCTACCTTTGACCAATGGACAGGCAGCAGCAGCAGCACTAGCAGCACAGGCTGCTGGACAAGCTGCAGACAATCCGGACGGTCCAAATGAGCTGCAATTGCTGCGGACAGTCGGCATGGGGAAGTACAAGTTCAGCGACCCGGGACATCCTAAAGGTAAGCACAGACGGCATCAGATGATTCTCTCCTCAGGTGGATTTTTTAGGTTTTCTTAGACTCACTTTTTTTCAGATATTGAACCTGTAACGACTCCCTTTAAAGGCCGAGTCAAAGCAGATCTGTTCAGAGGAGAACCTGAGCTCAGAAGAGAATCCAAACCAGCGAGCTGTTAGGTATTAAATCAATGAACTCTGAGCTCTCTTTTCCTTGTGACCTCCCTTTATGTGGGGCTGTGCTGGAATTGAAAACACATAGTCCCCTCTCCTGTCCCCTCTATGCATCAGAGCCATTTCAGATGCCATAAATATAAAACAACAAGACTGTTTTAATACAACCAGAGCCAATTCATTTCAAACCCGCTCCAAGGTCTCAGAGACAGATTTTCACTAAAGAAAACCCTGATACTGATACTGTTAGGTGGATTCTTCCAAACCAATTGTTCTGATCTGGAACGACTTCATGCCGGCAGTATCCATCCTGTTTTGCTTTGAACGTGGTTAAAAGTGTGCTGTGTTTATCTTTTTTATCCTTCTTAATGGCAAAAGGCCTGTGAAACACAAGCCATTAAGAGCTTTCAGCCTCTGCCCTCACGTTTTCTCTCAATTATTTGAAGCCTGGTTGACTCGCTGTGTGTTTGTGAAGGTGCTTCAGAGTTGGTACTCACGTCTGTTCAGGTTGTGTGGCTTCAGTTTGTGCGATGGATTTCAAAGACGCAGCAGAGAAAACGTACAGTTAAAAATCATGTCAGGTCCCCTATGAAGGTCAAAGTGCAGAAATAAGGACTCAACTTTTACTGTGTCACTGACTGACATGTGGAAATATTTGAAGGAATAATAATTGATAAATTATCCTCCTAAAAGATTTCTTAAAATTCCTCAAGTTTAGGCAGTACCCCGTTGAATTTGTCCACTTTGCTCTCTCTCCTGGGCGTTTGAATGATGAGAATCTGCAATGGTCAAATCCTACTAGTTGTATCACGTCGCATCGCTAAGCTTAATAGAAGAAGAAAGCCTGAGCCTGTGGACACAATGTGAACAGGGTCTGATATGCAGAGGAGGCTTTGTGGCTTTTTGATGGCAGAGGCTTGATGTCTCCAAAGAGCTGATGGAGCTCTTCTGCTTCTATCCAGCTGCACAACGGGCTGCCGGGTGTGTGTGTGTGTAAATGTGTGTTTAAGGTTTACTCTAGCTTCTTGGGTGTGACTGCATGCCATGGATGTTTTGTGAGACACTTCTCAGCCTTAAAGCTAAACAGCACAGTGACAGAAATCACACTGAAATGTTTCACTTTGCTTATGGCCTTCAAAGGGAGCGATTTGTCTTCACTGCATCAGTGGATGCATCAACAACTGTGCGCTCGTCTGTGTGGATTTGTGTATCTGCACCTTTGCTGGCATTATGTACAGTGTGTTTGCATATGGTTGTAGAAATGCCGTGTGTGTGTGTGTGTGTGTGTGTGTGTGTGTGTGTGTGTGTGTGTGTGTGTGTGTGTGTGTGTGTGTGTGTGTGTGTGTGTGTGTGTGTGTGTGTGTGTGTGTGTGTGTGTGTGGCTTCAGCCTCATCACCTACTGAGATATTTTAGTCACCCGGCTGTGATCTGCGTGAGTGTGTCGTCTTCAGAGCTGCCTATCAAAGTGAACAAATCAAACTCCACAGCTTCTAACCAGTTGCTAATTTCTGTCACACCCCCTACTCCTCACTCGATCTTCTATCCTCTCCTCTCTCCTGATGAAAACAATGTGGGGGAGCTTTCAAAATGTTCAATAACATCTGTAGCTTGAGCTGCAGGTATCACAGCTGGAATGTGGAGACTCGCTGGGACACAGAGAGGCGAGAGTAGGAGAAAGGGTGGACATGAGAGAGAAGGAGAGCGATGCAGACTGCAGAGATAATGTGTATTTATTGACGAGTCATTAAAATCAATGTCTGTCTTGTTGAAGATCAGCCAGGAAAAGTCTGTAGATTTGTACGCTCCTGCAGTTCAGTCTGTATGTCTTCAAAGTGAGACTGTACGAGCTTTTTCCCGCGTTGCGTGATCTACAACAAAGAGAGGGGCGTTAGATAGCTGAGTTGTGGTTGTGCTAAAAAATTGTTTTTCGTCGTAAAATCTGAAAAACGTGTAGCTGATGAGGTGTTTCTGAACATTTGTTTCCTTGAAGTTAAATTGTTGTGGTCCCACACATCTGTCAGACACCTGCTGCTGCACTGAGCATGTGCAGCCGCTCCACGCCTCTCTTCTCATGTCAAACATCATTTAACGCTTCCTTCCACCTCACTGGAACTTCAGCAGACCCTCTCTTGCCTCTGTCACATATACACACACAGGTAGAGACACACACATGCACACAGACGTTCACACTAACTCATTATTGGTGTGATAGAGGGACACACGTCCACCGTCGCATGAAAATCAAGCGGCACTGTGCCTGCGTGCCTCATCCTGTCTGCACAGGAAGTTAATCTTCCAGTCGGCTCACATCAGCCATCATCAGGGAGCACGCAGCACTGGAGCTGCTCGTGGATGTAATTAAGATGCCTCTCTGAGTTAAGATCAGTGTGTTAGTTTGTTACACAGAGACCAGCACGACCTCACAGTCAGAGCAGGCTCACCTTTCCTCTGCAGTCACTGCTTCTTCTGCTTTATTGGCCTTACTCCTGTGTTCATGTTTGTTTAACGTGGGACTGAGCATAATTGTGGTTTTGGCAATACTTATGTGGGTTGTCTTTTCTTGCAAACGTTAATTATCTACTAAATTATGAATGTGATGGTGATTGTTTGCTGCCCCTTTATTTACACGTATCACACCTTTATGGAAAGTGAATGAAGGAAACAACCGGCTATCTTATTTGGCTCAATTTACCTGCTTACTGGTTCATATTGTGACTGGATTTAAAATAATAATATATATTAATAGTGATGATGACATAGGTACATATTGAATATAACTAGCCAGTTATATAATAGTCTTTAAACTAAAGGAGCTTCAACAAATCTCAGTATCTCAGTTCTGAGCGATATTAAGAGGCAGAGGTAGTCACGCTGATTAAACGACAAGAATACTCTGCTAACATGACAGGCCTTCAAACACATACTTCAAAAAATCAAATACAGTTTGTGATAGCTGCACTGAGATCAGTAATCACAATGAGCACATTCATTTAATCCTCTCCTCTCCTATCCTCTGAAAACGTACAGTGGTTACATTAACCAGTGGTGATGTGCTTGCTGATTATCTTCAAGCTAATCACATCAGGAGGATCTAAAGCAGAACTTGGATTATGACGATCCAGAAGAGGCTTAATTTACACAAATGCAAGAACTTGTTTTCTCTCCTGAACTCTAGGAAGCTTTATTTTTAGCTGAAGTGAAATAAATAAGAGCTGGAGTGGATGTTGTAAATTATGAATGTGGTTGAAAATTATTCCTATCACTGTGGAGTCTCTGTGTGCAGATAATTCTCCTTTATGAATACACAGTCCCACAGCTTTAGGCTAACATTGGCACTTGAGTCCATATAAGAGGTTCATTTTAATGACATTGACCCAAACATCTTATTTTAGAAATGCAGAGAGTGTGCAGAAGAAGTTATTTTTGGTAAGAGCAGCAGATGTCTTCACATTTTTTGTACAACTCTGATTTTTAGAAGGTAGTGGAAAAAAGGGGAGGAGAGGAAATGGCTGAGCAGCCTCGGCTTGTCATGAGGCTTGTCATGAGGAGAGGAAGTAAAAGCTGCTCGCGCTCCTTTTTTCTCTCCCGTATCGTATTTTTAAGGAAAGGAGCCCCATACGTTATATCCCCTCCATCAGTTAATTTAGGGACAGCGGATATCTCCTTAAGATTGATCATTCCTCGTCTACCTCCTCCACACAGAACGCCGACTTCATTAATCACCAAGATTTTCAGGATAAAGCTCAGCTGTTGCAGCACAGTGGCAGGACCGGGAGCCTGACAGCCGAGGCTCTTACATGCATCACAGACTCGATGCAGCTGAGGAGCAGCTGCTGGGCGGCTCTGTACCACGCTAGAGTGGGCACCGAGTCCACACCTCCATCCTCTATACTCCCCTTTAACTTACACTCTCCTCTCTCTCTCTCTCTCTCTCTCTCTCTCTCTCTCTCTCTCTCTCTCTCTCTCTCTCTCTATCTATCTCTATCTCTATCTCCCTCTCTCTGTCCCTCTCTCCGCCCAACCTGTCCTCCCCTCTACAAATGTCTTTCTGTTTCTTCACTCCATCTCCCGTGATGGAATCCTCGAAAGGACAAATACAGAAGGTTTCCATTTAGTCTTAGCATATAAAGACATATATTTTCTGAAGCTAAGATAAATATTGATGGCTTGAATTGCATTGAGATCTTTGTAGTGCACTCCTTAAAATGCATATAGTTAAATCCTCCTCAGCAGATATAACATGATGATTATTACAGAATGTCTTCTCATGTTGAGGCTGCAGCTTTGAGGGACTTCCATCAAAATCCTCCACGTCTAAAGCCCGTACAAATATATTGATCCAGACATGGTATCATCCTAAGTCTGAGTTTTCATCTCACTCAGAGCCTGGAGAGACGAGTTGGATCTTTGTTGTGATCATGATGTTGTGGCTTCAGGTCAGATCTTCTTCTTGGTGAGTGCTGAAGAGATCCGGTCAAACTGACTGACAGGAAACTGTATTTGTTACTGAGCAAGTCTCAATTCTTCATAGGAATAAGACCTATTGGATGCTTTATAAGAACGCGGATTCTCTTAAGCACTGATGAATCAAAGTTTGTGATCATGTTCTCTTATAGGTGGCATTGATATTTTCCACGAGCCCTGCATCCTGATGGTCTGAGATCATTCATCTCTGTAGCCTTGTTCATTTACTGTGTTTATTATAAAGGCAGAACTCTGGCCCTTGTAGTGATTTCTTTAACATAGTGACTCAGTAGTTTTAATGAATCAGGAGGATGGAAGAGTGTTGAACACCCACTCACTTCTGATCAAATCCCCTCCAAGCAATACAGCACGTTATCTACACACAGCAGCCACTTCTCATAAACACAAGATTTATAATTTATGAGCATTATCTTCCGATATTTGTGTATGTGTTTAAAGGTCCATTTGTGTCTGTGTTTTACTCCTGTGTGCATGGATGTGTGTGTGCGTGTGTGTGCGTGTGTTTGTGTGAGCATGGCCATTTGTGTGTTTTTGTGCGTGCGTGCGTGCATGGCTACTCTTGTGTTTCTGCACTGTGACAGTCGTCTGTTTTGAGGAGGATGAATTGTAAACCTGGTGCTGAGAGTTTGACGATAATGTCCTGCATACTGCTCCAGCAGAATATTTCACACATTTCTGTGGCAAACTAATAACAATTTATTTTTAAATCCCTATTGGCATCTTGCCTTTCTGGCACTCTGAAAAATAAGCCAATCCACTCATTCATGTGTAAGTCTGGGTCTGTAATAAAACGTTGTCTTTTTAAGCATGTGGGCCTGTAGACTTTAAACATTTTATCTCTGCTCACAGAAGCAGCTTTTATAAGAAGTAAGACGTTCTGGGACTTTTCTTTAATAAAGCTTTCCTAAGAAACTTTTAATCAGAATGCTTGCACAGAAAAATAAATGGTACACAAAGGCAGTAACTCTCTATTTGAAGGCCTTTTAGAGAAGCATAAATAGATGATTAGCTAGTGTGCTTATCAGCTCATTAATCTTAATCCATCATCTGTTTGGTTTAGTTTTGGACAGATTCCTTGAAAACTGTGCAGCCTTAGGATTTCATTTCAACAATAACTCAGTGATAAAGGAATAATTCAAATAGTTTTAGGAAAATCTCTGCCTTAGGAATATTTGGCTGCTTTTGGTACAGTAAATTAAAAGTAATCTGTAAATGAAAAGACATCTGTTTGACATTTTTAAAACAACATTCAGGTGTGTATACTGTTGTGTAATGATTGGATGTATTGGATTGGATATCTTTTTCAATGAGTGTCATTGCACCAATGAGAGCCTTCATCCCCCCCTGAACACATCAGTCTGATTCAAGCAGCAGAAAAACCTCAAGGCTAACTGTTACTAATCCTCCTAGCTGTGACTAATGAGACATTTTTAATTTTTAATTTAGATTTCAATAAATCTCATCTATCCATATTTCCGCCCCACTCACTTCATTTGTAGATCTGTCACCTTTAGAATTATAATTTTCTATTTTTATTGCTGCAGATCTCACATAACCAGACTGGTAATCTGCATTATGAATGAAGGGAGAGCATCTAAAGCTCAAAAATGCAAATGAAGCTGCCTTTGTGGGGATGTAAAAAGAAAAAGAAAAACATCATGTTTTCATCATATTTGATGAATAGTCTGAGTGATGTTCACTGTGATGCCTATACCACCGAGATGTGACATTTATGATGCAGGTAAATAAATCTTGCGGGTGTGGGATGGTTTTGATTTGATGTCTCAGAAATAGGTTGTGTTTATGATTACAGTCATTAGTGTGTCTGTGTTGCGTTGGAAGACGTTTATTTGATGTCTACTGAATTATTTGTGGTACATGGACATTTTTTTAAATTTCTCATTCAAAGCAGGTTTCTTTATTTAAATGAGTCATCAACTGACTTTCAAATATGGAAAATATTGCATAGCAACACTTTAGTAAAGACATTTTCAACTTAGCTAATAAAAGAAGTGGTCAGGAGTGTGTCAGCTCAAAACTATTTCACAAACAATTAAAGAAAGCATCAAGGTGAAAGCAAGACATGTTTTGTATGTTATTATAGCTGGACAGGTTTGTTACATTAATTCTTGGCAGCATGACAATCGTGTGTGTGTGTGTGTGTGTGTGTGTGTGTGTGTGTGTGTGTGTGTGTGTGTGTGTGTGTGTGTGTGTGTGTGTGTGTGTGTGTGTGTGTGTGTGTGTGTGTGTGTGTGTGTGTGTGTGTGTGTGTGTGTGTGTGTGTGTGTGTGTGTGTGTGTGTGTGTGTGTGTGTGTGTTCCAGGTGTGTTCTTGAATTCTCATTGTAGAAGACAACAAAGTCGTCTCTCTCTCTTTGTCCCCTGTTCCCTCCCTTGGTTCAGTCCAGGCTGGTTGACAGCAGTGCTGAGGCTCGAGCAGCTCGGCTCAGCAGATTGGAGGAGGGGGGATATATAATGCGTCTTCATCATTGGCTTTTATATAGACTGAAATCAGAGCGGGGAGAGACTCGAGGGGTCTCGAGGACTTGTGATGCCTCGATGAGCTGATTTGTTGGGAGCAGACTCAGACTGTTGAGACGTCTGCTGAAATGAAAGAGGCTTTGATTGTTAGAGGTATGTCTCACACACTTCTTAAAGGGACAGTGCCTTTAAAGAAATCCAGGCCTGGGATCTTTGTGAATCATTGTCATTCACAAGATGTAGACTCCATTAATGGCCTTGTTTTGAATTCTGATATTTAGTCACTGTTAAAGTTTGTTAGTGTTTAAATAAATAGTTTAAAAATGCAAACTTTGAGAGAGTAAATGCTTTGTTGCTTAAAATTGTTCAAACAAACAGGCCAGATTTCACATCAATAATTTCACCATGTACTCCGGCCTCCTCTGTAGTGTCGGCCAAACAGAAAAATGTTAAATATTTGAAGAAATAAATCTTTGAGTGCGAAAAAAGAAACTGTATAAAAATAATTTATTTCAGTAACTTAAATGAGCCCCAATAATACAGAAACATAAAAGCATCAATTCATTTATATAAAATACTTTTTTAGAATAATTGTATAAATATAAGTGGGATTGTATTTTTGATAAAAGTATTAAATGTTTAAAATAAATGATTTTTAAAGACTGGCAGGCATTTAAAAAAAAACATTCCATGAACATTTGAGCATCAGAATTAATTATTAAACGTCTTCTTGTGTTTTTAAATGACTCTACATTTCAGATTAAAACGATTCTCAAAATATTCCTACCAAAATCTTGAATGGGAAATAATTCAACATGAAAACAAATCTTAAAAAATATAATGTTGTGGACGAATGTTTGCCGAGTTATACCCGAAGAATACAAGTAGTGAAATATTGAGCTGAAACCTTTCATCTCTTTGAAAGCTTAGAAGAGGAGTAAGCTACACTGTTATTATATTAATACAATATAATTTAATGACTGTCTATATTTTTCTGATGTAAAGATGAGGGCTAAAGTAAAGGGATTGAAATACTGAAATTAAAAACATGACAATTAAATTCCGATTTATTTTATTTCCATACAGTCTTCCTTCTTTTTTTCTTGAATTACACAAACAACTGAGCGAAACAAAAAGCTAATTTCAAGAAATAATAAATAACCAATCGAACAGAAACACATGAAATGTCAATGCCTTTTTTTTTTTTAACTTTTTGAAATGTTGAACATTTTCATTTCAGTTTAAACTAAACAAAAGCAAAGAAAAAAAAAATACGTGTTCTTTTAATGAAAACACATCTCATTTAATTGAGACATTAATAATAACTTTAAACACTATAAACTTTTTTTTTTATTATTCATTTTATTAATGATATTTTATTAATATCAATGTGCAATAAAAACACAGAATTAAAGATTAATTGAAGAACATCTTATTTAATTTTTATTTTTTACAAAGTTGATCCATTCATTATCAGTTCATCTTTGGCTTTGAATTATTATTCCTCAGTTTGATATCATTCTTATGTAGGAGACATCATCAGTGTTCATAATAGCGTTTTAAATATTAAATACGAAAATCATTTCAGCATGTCAGCCTTAACCCAAAGAAAACATTGATTTATATTTAATAATGACGTGGCAATCATTTGTGAGAATATATTTCTGTGTAACATTTTAAACAAAATGTAAATCTTTTATCTATTTTCATTTATTTTATTAAATGAAAAATGTTATCCTTTCACTAAACTGACATGAAGAAGAGGCTGTTTTCAAGTTTTATGTTTTTTCATCCATTGATTCTCTAACTTGTGGTTTTGATGACTAAACTATTTAATTTTCACCTAGAGAGTAAAAAACAATGATTCCCTGCTTCATTATAGGATGAGTTGTATTGAAGTCTTCATGTTGGCTTGTTCAGGGATGTTTAGTTCAGGGTCATTTAACAGTGAGCACTGGTGAGAAATGATTGTTGAAAGTTGAAAAGAGAATAAAAGTGTCAGAGTGAAGATGACATCAGTTTTCTATCTGCTGCTGAATTCATCCAGCTGTTATAATCAGGTAGACTATTTCAGGTTAACCTGAGCTGCAGACACTCAATAAGAGGAACTGTTCTATTTAGATCATTGAGATGCACCCTTCACATAAACATGTCACCTTTAGTGTGTCACAAACAACAAATGGACATGAAATAAGATCCAACATTTCACTCATTAATTTAATTTAAAAAAAAGTGAAATATGACAACATGTGCATCACATCTGAAGTTGAAAACAATCTGAGTCCTGTTCCAATTGATCTGAAAGACTTTTTTAATCTCTATATTTTTATAAAGTCTAGTCTAATGTTATCAATTTATAAACTTGCATGAAACAGTTATAGATTGAAACGTGGAATAAATAAAAACATTTCCCAACAGTTTCCAGAAATGTTTTTTTTGTAACTCAAGTCATCATCTGAAGGGTCTTAAACATCTCTGGATGATAACCCTGCCTTGTTCTGAGCGTCGCATGCTGCACCTAGTTATTGCCTTTTTTTCTTTTTACCACATTTAAGACATTTTTTTGCAGCAGAGCACCTAAAAAAAATACTGAAAAAATACTAATTGTATCGACATGTAGCTCGGTTTTAAATGTTTGAGTAAATACAAAATGTCGGCTCCGCAGAGGCACGTGTCCAACAAATACAAAACCTTAAAATGTCTCCAAGTTCAGCAGCCAATCATGTGCAGTCTCGCCCTTGTCCTGCAGCCAATCACAGCTCAGTAAGAGGAATACTTAACCCAATAGTAAGGGAGGCATGGTGCACTCTGATAAGTTACTGGAAATCACGCAAAGGGCCCCATTGGCCTCAGCATTCAGATGTTTTACAGTACAGTTACCAGGCTGAGCAGCAGAGTCGGCCTTATTGTTATTCCTCCTGTGCGCTGTGTCGACCAATCAGGAAGAGCCAGCTCAGGCCCTGAGTACGATAGTGAAAAGCTTGGAGGACAGAAACTATGCCAACATGTTTCTGTTTTCTCCCTATGAATTACTCCAAAACCGTTTCACAATATTCCCAAACCCGTACTTCTTCTTCATCCATGTAGATTCCTCTCAATAGATTTCTCTTAAAGAGTATTGAGTCGTCTGCTGTTACAAAGCTGCCCTGGTCCAATTGAACGCGGCTAAAACCCTCAATGCCAAAGCTAACAAAAAGGGGACGCCATGTGCAGTTTCATGGTCCCCGGTGTTGATGAGTTGTTTTATAGGTCCATGATTATCTTTTCCATCAAGCGTTTAGGTGTGTCTGTAAGGCTCCAAGGGAGGCGGCTATTGTTCGCTGACAGGCTGAGTTCTATGTCTCTCTCTCTCACTCTCTCTATTCTCGGGGTAAACAGATGCTACACGCTGCGACTGATTGGAGGTGAAAGCTATATCAGTCTTTGGAGATTCACAAATGCAAACTCTAACTTTTTGTTCACTATTCACAGTCCATACTCGCACAGTAATCAGAGAGCTGGCCGACTAACTGGCAGCAGAGGTAGAGAGGGAGGTGGAGAGAGAGACTGAGAGAAAGAGAGATGAAAGACGAGGCAAACATCAGTCTTTTGAATGTGAACGTACGGCTCACTCTTACTCATGCGGCTGTGCATTGAATCCAAATACAACAGACATGTTGTCAAAAACTGGATCTCTTATTGTGTTTTTCTTCTCTTCTGTATTCAGCATGTTTAATAACCAGGTCATTTTCTCTCTGCTCATTCATCCTTTGATACAAAAACTCTGAAGGATGCAGCTCTCATTTAAAAGACTTTCATCAAAGTGAGCCTCTGAGTTGCACCTTATTTGTCATGAGTCTTTATTCTGTATAATTTCATCTGCTGAATGAATTCAGAGCTGAGCTCACAGTGTCAGTCAGGAGAATGAAGGCACTAAATGAGAGCATATTTCTACCTAACAGACGGCTGAGTGTCGTACTGGGATAATTAAATCTCTGCTTTGAGTCTGACATGAACTCAGACCTCAACCCCTTTATTTCAGTAAGAATGAGTGAATTAATTTTTTTCGATAATTTTCTTATTAATTTCCAACAGTTAATGGCTGCATAAAGATAAAAAACATATTCAGCTACCAAATCTTGCCTGTTTCTCTTTCGCAACAAATCAGTGTACTTCTCCTCTTAGATTTGTCAAGAACTGTTGAAAGTACTGTTGAGACATTGTAAAGAGAGAGAACTAAACATTTGTGATGAACAAGCAGGGTTTTCCAACTCAATTATCTAAATCATCAAGTATCCTTTTCTTATCTTTCCCTAGCAGTCCATTATGTTTCTTTGATGCAGATTGCCATATGGATGTTCACCCTGCAGTCTCAATAAATCCTGACGACAGTGTGGAGGCTGGCTCTCCCGTAATCATCCACATTATTGTGTCTGTAGTTCTCTATAAAGGCTTTCACACTTGCAGAAAAAGTCCTGAAATACTCCTGATATTTCCAGGAGGAGCTGAATGTGTGAACGCAAACAGCCAAAATTTTCACTCTGACTTTAACCGGAGTTTCTCCTGACAGCCCCCTAGTATTTTTTCTACAAAAAGTCTTGAGTGAGCTGATGTGAGAGCGCAGCAGGATATTCTCTGGATAATTCACCTTAAATGAGTGGACGAGATGGTGATGTTTATACACTGTGACCGGTGCACGTACAACCATAGACTGTATGCACAAGACGGTCCGATCTCTGCGCATGTAATTAAACCCTCCTGAGGCTGCAGAACAAGTTGTTCATCTCCTGCTGATTCTCCCTCTCAGCTTCCCCTCATCTTAACACTACAGTAAGGCTGGGCCTTACCTGGTGCTGCCACTCCACATTACACATCCTATTGAGTACCATGGCCCTCAACAGCACACTGTTTGCAGATTTTGTTTTGTTATTCTCTCCGGCGAGAAGGACGAGGCTGGGTGTGGGATGGGGGGGGGATTTGTCGTTTTCAAAACCAAAACAAAGAGAGAGAGAGAGAGAGAGAGAAAAGAAGCAGATATGAGCATTTTGGGATAAGCAATTGTTTTCTCATTGAGCATCATTTGAAGGTCAACTTCTCACCAAGTAAGGCACTTGTGTGAAGCCAAAGAAGTGTATTTCAATATAAATAATGCATCAACAGTCTCTGTTTTCTCCTCACATCTCTATTGATGCTTTTTAATCTCATTCAGCTTCCAGTCAGTGAAGTTGTAGCTCAGCAGTGAACATTAGCAGAGGTCAAATACACTTATTCAAATATCTCTCCATTAATAATGAAAGCTTTTGATACCATTCCCAGTCCTATGTTATTCACAAGCATGCATATTTCTCATTACAGTATAGATTTTTTTCACATATACACTTTTGTATCACAGTATACATCTGCTGAAACACTGAACATGTGCACTCACTACTTCTCCTCTAAAAGACTTTTTAAAGACTGTTCAGTAACACTGTGTCCCACAGTCTGCACTTTCTCAACAGACTGATCTGTTACATGTTGCCATGCTTTTGTTGCTCATGTATGTACAGAAGAGATTCTAAAGCCAAATGTGGTGTGTCTGTTTGTTTTTCTTGTTCCACAGAGATGTTGAAGGAGTTGAACCAGCAGCGCAGAGCGAAAGAGTTTACAGACCTGAAAATAATAGTTGAAGGCAAAGAGTTTGAAGTCCACCAAAATGTTCTAGCTTCCTGCAGCTTGTATTTCAAGGACCTGGTGAAAAGGTTTGCCTTCTCTTCCCCCCCCCCCCCACACCAGCTCTTGATCCAATCTGTTCTTTTCATAGGGCGCATTTGTGTCGCTTTTTTTTCCCTTCCCCCCTCTCTCTCTCTCTCTCTCTCTTGCAGGTGTGTGAAGACTTTGGTTCCTATCACAGGGCCAGCAGCCATTCCTTCCTCTTCCCACTTAAATGAATGTATCTGAAAGTGGAGAATAAAGGTCAAACCTCGTCATTACCTTTCCTCCCCATGTAGGGCAATTTAAACACATTTCCATTTTAATGAGCAGAGAAAGTGTTCCATGACTGGGGATGATTTAAAACTGGACAAAGGGCCAAAATAGAAGAATCAGACATTTTACACTTCGGGTGATAATTCACTCAAGTCACACTGTCTGCTGTCAGCGCAGGTATTTTTGTCTCAATAAGTACTTCTGTACTTCTGTTACTAATTCAGACTAAACAGCCTCTTGGTCAGCTAATTAATTTTGGCTAAAGTAAAAAAAAAAAAAAAACATTTTTAGAGTCACAAAACAAAGACAACAAAGCACATGTAAGACCGTTTAGTGGACCTCCACTTTCCCAGATTAGAACCACCCTAAACTAACATATTTATTTGATGTGATCGAAGTATTCCCCAGTATTATTCCATTCATATGCCATTTTTGTGTCTTTATGGTCTGTTTTCCTCGCATGTGTGTGTGGTACAGATTTTTGAAGTGTCTGTAGACGTGTGTATGGCAGTCTTAAAGTGAAATTCCTTATTTTTGAATCTGCCTTGTTTTGAGAGTGAATAACATAATTCCCTCTAGACTTCATCCTCACTTTAAATCCCTGCAGGTGTTTTAAGCCTGATTGAGAGTACACTGTTCCCAGAGTTGTTTTTCAACCTTGTTCTCATTTGCATGGCGAGGAATCAAGTCAGGAAAGATAAAGCAAACAGAAAGACACACAGTCGGGTTGTAGCCGTAATGCCTCAGGGATGTTTTCCTCTTTAACCTGCAGCCACACTGCATTCACTGTGAAGCTCATCAGAGAGCAGGGAGCTGCTTATCTGCTGCTAAACTCACACTGATACACCTGTTCCTCCTCTATGTGGATGCAGGCAGGAAGAGCAGAGAGAGAACAGAGGTAGAGAAGCCACAGAGCCTCGTCTGTACAAGGACCCCTCATCTCCATGAGTCCTCCTTTGACCTTGACAATAGCAAAGCAGCTGCCTTAGAGACTGAAGAGACTTTAAAGGGAACTGAAGCCCCCATGCTGGTCAACCTGTCCATCAGATGACTCGTGTGAGCCTCTTCTTCACCACAAAGTGAGACAGTCAGGTGTAAATAAGAGCAGGTTAAGGTAAGGCGTCATAAGCTAGGCAGAAGGTCTCAGGCCTGGTCAGAGAGGAGCAAATAGAGCTAAAGGCCGTCTGTGATTATCCTGTGCATTGCCCGTTCACTTTTTCAAAGGCTCCACTGGGCTCAGAGCTGTCCATATCTCTGAAGTCGAATTAGAGAGAGAGTGACAGAGGCTTCGGGCGCACTCACACTCACAAAGTTGATCTGTAACGTGCTGAAGCACAATTGCGCCCTTCTTCTCCATATTCCTCCCTTTCTTGCCCATATCATTCAGAAGGCATTCACTGGTGTCCTAGTCTTGTCAGGTCCCGATAAAATGTGAGTGATCAAATGTTCTTGACATGAAGCTTGTTTTGCATTTTACTGCTCTATAACTCCCCTGCAGTAAGTGCCCAATCAAACTGCCCTCTTACCCCATGACACCTGCAGGATGTCATCCTGCTTTAAAATGCACACATACGCACACATTTGCCCCCATCCCCAAACCCATTAGCTCTCCCCGTTAAGGGCCAATGCGCTGAACAGGGAGCCGGATCATCTAATTTTTCCCCTCCAGTTTATTTCAACCAGTGTGCTCTGCAGGTATATTATATATGATCACTGCATCTATACACCACAGTGATGTCTAAAGCTCTAGAGTCTAAAAGTACTCCTGACCATTTGTTTCTCTCTGTGAGCCCATGTTTTTTAAGTGTTATGACTTTGAGCTGTGTTAAAGCTCATTACAGTGTTGGCCCTGTGTGAACACTGCAGCTGAGCCCTGAGAGCACTGCTCAGCCCTCTGCTGCTGCTCTGAGCCTGAGGTGGAGACAGGACACTGTAATACTCCCCTCACATTTCAATTACAACATTGCTTTGACTCGCTGTATTTTAAGTACTTCATCTCCCTTCTCGCCCACCTCTCTCCTCCCTTGTCTCTCCCGTCCTTCATAACTCCCTCTTTCAATGTTTGAACTCAAGTCTGCAATCAAACACAGCATAAATATCCATCTCTTCTTAAGAAGCTCAGGAAAAAAAAAATCATTTCCAAAAACACCAGTGCTCAGGCTAAACAAACTGCCACAGGAGCTGGTCCATACTGCACTAACCATTGCACTGATTAAACAGGTTGGTGAGCGTGCTGTCTTTTTTAGTCCTTTTTCTCCTTTATCTTTTCTCCCTCCATCACTTAAACCCTGAACCACACTCCTTCCCTCCTTCTGTCTTTACAACCCCCCCCTGTAACACTTTGTGGTTTTTTGCTTTGCAGGAGGAAAAAGAGAAAAATACTATCGTCTTTCAGTTATTTTTGGATGTCCTTCTCACCTCCTCAGTGTGTGCTTTAAAATCACGACTAATGTCTCAGTTCATACACTACAGGCTGCTGATGAGTGTTGCAGCGGGGACAAAGGTTCTGTTCAGGTGTGATGGTGGATTTATTTATTTTTTTTCTGATGTGGGGGATATTATATGACAGTCATGGAACAACCCAACCCGTCCCTCAGAAGGATGGCTGCTGGCTCCCTGTGGAAGAAACCGTCTCACACTGCCTCCTGCTCCCCACCCCACCTCCCACCAAATCTCTCCCCCTCTCTCCTCTCTCTTCATCCACTTGTCTCATCTTGTTTGTTTTGCTGTCTGTGTCTCACTGAATGCGTAAGACACACCTGCACACTAGCACACACACACACACACACACACAAATAGACAGAGCAGCATTATTGCACTAAGATGAGTGACGGGAGCAAAAAGCCTCCCTCCATCTTAAAGGAGGCTCCCTTTTATAAAGATGTCCACAGCTGAAGGGGGGCGACGTAGAAAGGGGTTACACATTCTGCAGAGCTGTGATTCCATTTACATTGCCCTGGAGTAGATGATTGTTTTCACATGGGACATTAAACACAGGTGGTCAGATTTATAACACCCACCCCTGTTGAATGTCCTAATGGGACTCACCTCAGAAGTTCTCAGAGCAGACCGCCCTTCCCCCTGCACATCTCAGGCTCTGCATTATGAAGTATGAAGTGATCATATTCTGTTTAATTTGCTAATACAAGCACTCCCTGGCACCTCTGACACTACATCAAACTGAGTGGGTACTCTGCTCTGATATCTCTCACACACACACACACACACACACACACACACACACACACACACATCAGGGATGTAGACTCACTAACAGCATCCTTTACATTCTGTCATGTTTGAACTGTGCTGTCTGTTTCTTTCTCTGTTTTCTGTCTGATAGTTTGTATGTACCCTGCCATGTATGCATGTCCCCCTCTAAAACTATGCATACATGAAACAAAGCAATAATGTTTGTTTAATCTTTGTGCAGAGAGGACATTTTGTTTCAGATGCAGCAACATAGTTAAATAGTAGAGAAGTAGAAACCATCCAAAGTTCAGTTTCTGTCCCTTTTTCACTTTAAGTTGCTCTTGTGTAATGATTCTCTTATTTTCTCCACACTCTCGTGCTGGCCTAGATGTGTTTTGGCTGTTGTCGTTGTATCTGTGTCCTACTCCTCTTTTTTTTTTTTTTTCTTGTTTCCTTGTTTTTCCTCTCATAGTATTCCTAACTTGCTTCTCTCTGACATGATTGGTTGATCAGGTCATCAGGGGAGACGAGGAGTGGCGAGGTGCTGGAGCTGAACATGAGCAACATCAGTGCAGATGTTCTGGAGATGCTGCTCGAGTTCGTTTACACGGGATCGCTGGTCATCGACTCGGCCAACGCAAAGACGCTGCTGGAAGCCGCCAACAAGTTCCAGTTCAACACCTTCTGTAAAGTCTGCGTCTCCTTCTTAGGTAGGAGCAGCTGAGAGCACAGGAGGGTGTGTGTGTGGGTGTGGGTGTGTGTGGGTGTGGGTACTATTTTTACATGGTTATGTCTGCAAGTCATCATCAGTTATTCCCATTTGATACGGAAAACATTAGTCATTTGTAGACTTCATCAGGTGGAAGGACAGTGAGACATCAGTCCATTCTTCCTCGACAACTCAGTGATATTTCAGCTGATTTGAAGAGGTCTAGTACACGCACATGCCATGTCCTTGACGAAGAAGACATTCACACTGTGTCAGGTATTACAAACACAATAAGGAGGAATAGCAACTCCTCAATCTACATAAACTCTACACTTTTGACTTTTCTTCTAGAACTGTGGATTCTGGCAAAAAACAACAACACGCTTATCTGTGTTGAAAACCCTTTTCATTAACAGATGTAAAAAAAAAAAAAAAAAAAATGATCATGTTTTCAAGTGTGTACTGTTAGTTAAGATGTTCAGATAGTAAAGCCATCTATTCAGGCACACTTTAGTGCACCAAATGAAACTTGAAACCAGCAGAGTCTGCTGAAAGGAGTGTGCAACACAATGTTCCCAGTGAACAAGCATGCACAGTGAAATAACTTTATCTGTTAAAATGGCTGAACAGAGACGTTTACAGACGGCTTTTGGTGTCGAGTTGTTCTGTGTGTTTGCCTGCAGGTGTGTGTGTTAACAACACATCACAAACATTTTCTCTATGGTCATAAGTGATGTGTGGAGAAAAAAAGTGAATTACAGACACAGCAGTATAAATCCTGCACTTTTACAAGTCTGTGGGCTTTCTTCCTGCTGGCCTGGATATATGGTTCGTTCCATGTAGTGTTTGTGTGTGTATGTGTGTAGTAGACTTTGAGATCTGATAGGACTACTTAAAAAGTGGCCCAGCTAATCCTGAATGCGGCTCCCAGACATCCAGCACCTCCTGCCTGGGCTGTGAGCGATTGATGCCCCCTGTTCTTTCCCCCCTCAAAGCTGTTTGGGTTATTATACCTGTGTCTCTTAGTCTCAAGCAGATATCATTCCTGTTAGACTGAGAGTCTGAGCTGCCTTCAGCTGATTTTTCCATCTGTCTTCGCTTTTATACCTCTGCAGTCTTTAATGGATGTCTGAGTGGAGTTTTTTCTATCTTAACCAATCATCCTGTGTCTCTGTCCTCTCTCTCTCTCTCTCTCTCTCTCTCTCTCTCTCTCTGTGTCTCTGACCTGGTTTATTGACTGCAGAGAAACAGCTGACTGCAGCTAACTGTCTGGGAGTGCTGGCTATGGCCGAAGCCATGAGCTGCACCGAGCTCCACAACATGGCCAAAGCCTTCGCACTGCAGAACTTCCCCGAGGTGGGTAGAGATTTGTCAAACGTTTTCTACATTACTGCTACTATCCATAAAATGACAGCTCCTTTATCACAACTGTAGACATCATTAAGCAAAGCTAAGGTATTCTATATTCTTCTTGTAACCCTTTGCTCTTGCAGAAACATCTGCAAAAAGCTAGAAAAGCTTTGTTTGAGGTCACATTTTAAAGTAAACCATATATCAGGAGAGAAATACCAAAATGCAGCTAAACAATGAACAAAGCATTCATAGAAAATATTGCAGATAGTTCATCATTCAGCATGGTAATAATATACCTCTCTGCAGAGGAACGTTATACCACCATATTGATGATTGATCAATAAGTATGCAGACTGGAAAAGTCAAATAAATGTACAAATGATCAAATCCTCTATTAGCCTTCATTACAACTTGCTTACATCGACTTGTAATAAGATCAATTATTTACACATGCATATGTGTTATAAGTTATTAAAAATAATGTATTTGTCCTAGGTGGCAGGACAGGAAGAGATTCTGAGTGTGTCCAAGGAGGATCTGGTGTCCTACCTGTCCAATGACAGTCTCAACACCAAGGCTGAGGAGCTGGTCTACGAGACGGTCATCAAGTGGATCAAACAAGACCCCGACTCCAGAGTGCAGGTAATGAAAAATAAGAGAGATGATGACTGATTGTAAAGTGTGTGTATTTTTTTCTCAGATTCTACAGTGTAGGCCTACTTTTAAATGAGCACTGCTCCCTCTGACAGTACAGATACGTTATGTCTGCAGAGCTGTATTAAGGTTTCTTCAAAATGAACAGGTACACAGAGCTGTCAGTCAAACAAACTTGACCACACCCACATTTTCCTGAGGAGAGCTCTGATAGTGGTCTCAATCCCTAACTCCTGTGTTGGTGTACAGAGGAGGCAAGTCTTTCCTTGCTCTGCCTTTGTTCCCGTGTTTCTTTTTGGATTTTCATGCAGTTCTCCTTGTTGCTCCCTTGCATTTTCTTGAGCTTGTTGGAGTTGTTGGAACGTTTTGTTGGAATGAAATTTCTTGGTATATGAACCAGTAAGCTGCTTGGATTTATTAAATAATATATTTTGAAGTCTGCAACTGGGTCCTATTGGTTTAACCTCCATACATGACAAAACATGCCAGAAAAAAAATCCAACTGGTCAGTTCTAACTACACGCAGGCTGATATTTGGCATAACCTCAGAATCAGTCGTGCGACTCAAAAATCGAGTCTGAATCGGTCTGAAAGTAACAGTTTAGCCCGCCTCATGTGTGGTTGTTCTTTGGACTCTGCCTGTCAGCTCTTACAGGTGCACTCAGCAAAAAGTGGCGCAGAGATTATCATCAAATAAAACCGAGTCTATCAGTGGAGGAGCATGAAAAGCAGACATGTCACTCGTTCTCTGTGGGTGGTGTCCATCAAATTTTTAGTTACACTTGTTCACACTTGTGAAATACTGTTGGGCAGAAAAATAAACCCAGAAACATCCACTGTCCTAACAGGTGTTTGATTTATTCCTGGAGGCTGTTAAACATGATCAAGTCTTCTTCCTGTAGTGAGCTAATGCAATGAGATGCACAAAGTGAGATTTTAACAAACGAGGAATCGATAAGTCTCAAGATCAGAGCGTCAGCCAACATCCATGAAAGGATCAATGGACTGAAAGAACCGCTGATCATGAGATTTGAATGGATTCAGACAAAACGATCAATTTGAAGATGATGATTTTCAAATGTTTTACATAAAAGTGGCGCTGAGATTATCATCAAATAAAACTGAGCTCCATCAGTGGAGGAGTCGTTACTTCAGATTAATGATTCCTCATCAAGCAGCAAGAGAGGAAGAACGGCCTCATGTCAGCTGAAAGGAAGATGGTTATTAATGTATTTATAATTCCAATTTAAGTTTGCGTCTTGACTGAAAGGAAATCTGAATCTGTGGTTCTGCCACTTCAAAACAAGGCTGATGTACAGTGTTTAGGGTAAACATGTGATCCCTGTCATCTACACCAAAAAGCTCTTACCAGCTCAGTCTCCTGCAATCTCACAATCTCACACTCTAATGCAGAGGTGCAGAGGTGACTTACTCAGAGGATGTAGGAAAAGAAAAAGGAATGGGAAATTTTCCTCGGTTGTCTTAACAGTCAAGCGCTCTGGTTCCTGAGGCGAGACAACCAGCGTCGTAAAGTCTGAAGAGAGAGGGAGATGCAGGAAGGTGGAAGAGGTTAAGGGAGAACAAGAAGTAGGACAGGAACAAGCGAGCAGGAAATGAAGAGAAAGATGAAAAAAGAACCGCTGTGTTCTAATCCAGTGGATTGGTTCCACCGTGCACAGCCATGACATCCAGGTAGAAGAATCAACTATATTAAAAAGGAAATAGTCTTCAGAAAAGGTAAAGGGGTAATAATGGATTTGAAGTGTCTAAAAGTGTACATTCTGGTTGGCGTTTTTTGTTTTGGATTTTGAAAATTTCAAAAAAATCAGAGAATCGAAAAAGACCAAGTACTTTGAGTTTTCTGTTGTATCTTTCATCACTACACTGATTTACACAAGTCTTATTCGAGAAAAACAGCCAGCAGGCCTGCAGAGAGGATAGAAGGGTTCAGTTTATACGCATGGTCCAGCATCAGCTCATCATTCCCTTCTCCCTGTGTGGAGTCAGAGAGCAGCAGGAAATCACTCCCCCCAGAACCTGTGACACTTTTGTTGGACAGTGGACAGAGGAGGAAACAAGGGAGAGAGAGAGTGGGGAATGACAAGCAGAGAAGGTGCAATAGGTCGGAATTGAAACTAAGCTGCCGGCTTGGAGGACTATAGCCTCGGTACATGGGGCATGACCTAACCGCTAGGCCAAGTTTTGAGTGGAAAACTGGCATATTGAAAGATGCTGGGTAAATAATATGCAATTTTCTCTCTCTCCGCTCTGCTGTCTCTAACATGTGATGGAACCAGGAAACAGCCCGGACATCGCTCAGAGACAGAGCCAGAGTGTTAGAGCGTGAATAATAGTTTTATGGGACACGAAGACACCGAGTGAAGACAGAGAGCTGATTCAGTTTTAGATCTGTGAATGTGTGTCATTGGATTTTAGTGAAGAGGAGTGTTACAAAGACTTCAGAAGAAAAGAAACGAAAAAAAAGAACAACGTGAAGAGAGTAGTCATTGGAGGAAAATAATCTACAGCATCTGCTTTATTTCTGAGATATGAATAAAAATGTCCATACAACTGTTCCTCAGGTATATTTAGTTTTTACCTTTTGACAGAGCCAGGCTGGCTGTTTGTTCTTACTTTCATTCTTAACATAAGAGATAATGTCTGACAAGGTGTCCATTATCGGGAGTTTTTTTTAACCCATGGCCAAGACTGTCTGATGTGTGAATAAGAACTACAAAAGACGTTCTCCTTTTTCTTTTTTCACTTTCTTCTTCTTCAGCTGCATCCCAGTCATTAATGTTTCTTACTCCACAAAAAAAAAAAGATAAAAGAAACGTTAGACCCTCATTGCTACAATTAGATATAAGTGCCGTGTTGAGGACTTGTGTGTAGGCATTTACTGTGACCCTGTTGACCTTGTTACTCATTTTAGATACAGGCTGATTCTAAGCCAGCATATTCATTTACAAAAAGACTATTTCACTGAGACTACTCCAGCAGTCTTTTGTGTGACGACCACAGACACATGGCTGCAGTTATAACAGGCTGGCCTCCGACAAATCCCCAAATAGGACCTCATTCAGGCCCCACTTCAACATATTCATCTAAAGAATCATATCTTAAAAGAAGAATGTGTGACTTTTTGATCCAGTAGATGTTGCCCTTGAGCACCAGCATGAAACCAAAATAAACTTCTGTTTGGCCACGCATCCACTATTCTGAAACCTCCGCTCTCCTCCAGCGACACACCTCCATCCCCTCCCCATTCGCGTTTATTGGAGGGAGTTATCAATAAGAACGCACCATGATTAAGAACCATTTAGCGCAAGCGGCGGACAAAATTGTCCTGTTGTGTAAGCAGGCTAAATGTTAGCACACTTTAGTTAACTCATGGCTTCATATTGCACATACATTTACAATGAATGGCTATGGTTTTCTTATTTTCTTATTTCTTCTATGTATTTTTTTTAAATAAAAAACTTCTGCAGATCTTTTTCATAAGACAGGTGTGTTAGAGAGCAATGTGTCCATGAAAAACCTAAAGGTAAACTCCCCCACACTGTTTGACGTGCAAATAAACATTGAGTGGCAACTTGACGGTACGAGACCTTCATCAGACAAACAGTAAATATATCTTACCATGTGACTCGACCTGACAAAAGAGGCTGATGAATTGGCTCTTTGAAGACTAATGTGACAGCTGAAAGGAGTTAGTTAATTCAAGGTGGAATTTCATTGCTAAAAAAGCAGGGGTTGTGCTGTAAGCATGGACCAACTGTTCATTCATTAGACAAAATTTGGCCTGCCACAACATTTGCTTCCCCTTTAGCTAAATTCATATTTTTGAAAGTATTACTTCATCATACTTTTTATTTATTAGTTATTATTTATTTGATTTGTACAATCGACTGTTAGAATGTCTCACTCTGCCTCCAGCACTCATTAAGAGAAAAAGGAAATTGTTTTCCCAAACAAAAGATGGTATCAGTGTGTTTCCAGAGCGGAGAATTATCAAAGGACAGAGATGCTTTGAGGCTGTGTGAGGATATAAACCAAGTGTTCCTCGCATTTTTACGATTCATTTACCTTCACAACTACAAGTGACCCTTTCCCCACAAGCATCACTTTTAATTTAGTCACTCTCTCCGCGTTTAAAACTGGCACTTTTAATCGTTTTGCGTCCTCTGAGAAAAGGTTTATTGTGTTTTAGGGGGATCAGAAGCTTCATGTCACGTTGATCAAACTCCAATAAAGAACTTGACAAAATGAACTTTTAGTCAGTGGCCAGTGAGATCTGTGATGAGTCCAGACTGTTGAGGAGACAAAGCCAGGCAGTGGAGATTAATGTAGCAGGCGGTCATTGCATCCTCTTCTGCTGCTCCTCCCTCCTTCCTCTTTTTTGCTCTCACTCCAACTCCAATGCAACATAAACACAAGCATTCATACAAATTGCACAGGATGTCATTCTTCAATCCCAGTCCTGCGTTAAAACATTTACACAACACTGTTTATCTCTTGTATATATCAGCCCTGGTGTAACTGGTGTGGACAGGGTCTGATTCAGGCCACTGAACTCCGGACCTCCATCCTCATCTGAGTCCTTTGTTGTCCCAGAGCGCACACAGTCCTGATGTGTGCAGCCAGCTGAAGTGCAGTCACTCAACCGCAGCGGCTGCATATCTAGAGCGAGTCAGTCACATCTCATTTCAACTGGACTGCTCAATAAACACACAGAGGCTACATGAGCTCAACAACACATGGAAAGCTAACATATTTTGCTATCTGTTCTGAGGAAGCATTTTTTTCCTCCCAAGATTCACGAGGAAAAAGAAAACAAATGAGAAGGAGCGAGAGGGTCACAGGATGTCAAAGACAATCAGGGAGTTTTAAAAAAGGCCGGAAGGTTTTGTCGACTCGCAGTAAGTCGTGTGAATATATTTCAACTTAAATGAGCGCAAAGATGCACCTCTTCTTTTAGTGATGAAGTCATGCTCAAGTACGCCTCATAGCAGAAGACATTGCACCAGCACTGAGCATCTGTCATCCATTACACCCCGCGTCTTTCAAGCTGATTCGCACACATAGTCATGCAGATGAATGAACACACAAAAGCATCTCTTGAACCCAAAGCATGTGTCATTTTGGAGAGCCTGTTTCGCTCGTCCATTGTGGGGCTCGTGTGTGTGTGTGTTCTCACACGTAAACCTGCACACTTTGAAAAGAACACTCAGCGGTGTTCATTTCAGCTGAGTGACTTTGTTAGCTCCGTGAGGCTAAACATGGGCACGCACTCTGTTGAACATACACTTTTGACACACTTGAGTGTGTGTGTAGTTTTCATACTATCATACAAAGCTGCCTTATTGGCTTTCCCTTTTTAAATCTTTATGCAGACATGTATTCCTGTCTGCTCTGAGCAAAGCAATTAGATTAGAATGCTCTTGTCATTTTATGATGCTGCTGTGGCACTGAGTCAACACGTGCACACGCACACACACACACACACACACACACACACACACACACACACACACACACACACGGTGAGTGGTGTTAGTCTTCAGTGACAGCAGTGAAGTAGGAAATGCTCAGCGGACATTTGTCATCAGTGTTAGAGGATGGCGTCTTCCCGGCTGCTTCTCTGCTGCCTCTGACAGTTTTGAGAGGTTCCCTGTTAGACACATTATCCCTGCCTTTCACCAGACTCACTCAACCCTCTCACTTCCTGTGTGTGTGTGTGTGTGTGTGTGTGTGTGTGTGTGTGTGTGTGTGTGTGTGCGTGCGTGCGTGCGTGCGTGCGTGCGTGCGTGCGTGCGTGCGTGCGTGCGTGTGCGTGCGTGTGTGTAACTGTTGTCCTGGTTAGTGTGTGTAGGTTTGTGCAACTTACAGACCATTACACAAGTGTAGTCAAAAAGTGCTATCTGGATTGCATGTCAGAATACACGTGGATAAGCAGGTGGACTTTGCATAAATTAACTTAATAAAATAGAAGAGGTTAAATGTTTGTGGAAGTGGACAGGCTAGGAGTAGACTTACTCAAAAATGTTCCTTCTCATTAGTTAAGAAAAAGATGATCTTGACATTTAAAGAAAAACAGAAGTTTGAAGAGTCTCAGTCCCTGTTTTTAGGCTTTATAGGATTGCCTATAAGAGGTGAGGAGATGAAAATGAGAGGTCCCACCATTTGTCTGCAGGGATACACTCCCTGTAGCCGAGAGTTATCAATCGAGAGGTTGTTGCAGATGAGTCGGAAACATGCCGTCTGTGCATATTTCCATATTTGAACATGTTCTGTCATCCAGAGCATGCAGCCTTCCCCCCCACATGCTTCCACACAGCATGGTAAAGCTTGCACTACATAGCTTTGATTGATGGTTAACTCAAGGAAGGTTACAGCAGATTCCCCAGACTGCAGAGGGACTGTTGACATACTCTTTTATTTTACTGAAGCTCTCTCATCTTTTCTTTTGCAAGGTCCTCCCTCTCCTCTCCTCCACTCTGTTCTGTCCTCTGCTCTTTGATTTCCCCCCTCTCCGGTCTCAATACATCAGTCTTAAACAGATGGAACACATGCTGGAGTAAAAAAGGCCTCTGTTGAGAGAGGGAGATGCTGAGTCAGAGTGTCTAAATGATATTTCTTTGATTTTTGTTATGTCGCCCTCTCCCCTGTGTGATATTGGTTATGTCATTTTGAGTGGAAGGGTCAGCGGGGTCAATCCCCCAACCAACTGTGTCGCTCTGTCCACGCTTATTTCCAGCTTTTTACAGTTGACATTGATCAGACTCCCATTGGGGTTGCAGTCAGGCAAACCAAAAAAACTTGGAAGGCAACAGTTTTGACAAAGTTGCCGTGGAAACAGTGAATCCTGCCATCCCATTGTGCATACCAATACTTCATATGCATACATAGATGTACACACAGGCAACAATGGAACAACCATGCACAGTAATAGTTGTTGACAAAGTGGGCAATTAAATGGTTTAGTTCACTGATTGTGATGCTCATGCACTCCGTCCTGAAAATGTTTTAAAATAAATGCTGCAATATGTTTGTAATAAGTCTTGATGTTTTCTATCTTAAAGCCATGTGACTGCTACATATGTTTTTTCAGTCACTTCTTGACTTGAAGGGGTTGTGATTTACCAGAATGTGGTCCTAATTCAGCTGCTGACGCATATTTCCTACGCTCTCACGCGTAACTGAATGCATACATGTAACTGAGACATCTTGCGAATCTCAATGGAAACTTCACAAAATGCAATTTAGCTTTTTTGCACAATGATTAAAATCGTTCAATGAAATAAATGACAGTCATGCTTTGTGTATTAAAAGCTGCTGGAGATGTTTTCTTGTTTTTTCTGTCGATGTCCTGCACATAAACAAAAATGTAAAAAAAAAACGACAAAAGCAGTGTTGACGTGATCATCTGATGGTCTCACTACCATCAGGTCTCCTCCTCTAAGCCCAGGCTTTTATCAAACACGATGAAACATGAAAAAAAAGCCAGAAATAATAATCATTTTGGGAGCAAATCCATACGGTCTTTTTGAAGACGTGCGTGTTTGATCCACTGGGATTTGTGATTCAATTTGTTTCATTTGAAACGTCTTTGATCTTTCCTGGCAGATTTGCTTTCTGTACACTCTGATTTCATGCCTACTTTTTGTTTCTTTATTATAACCTCTGCGATGCCGTTTGTCAGACTTTCCTCTTTTTTTCTCCTCAGAATTTATCAGAGCTGTTGGCGGTGGTGCGTCTTCCCTTCATCCACCCGTCCTACCTGCTCAACGTGGTCGATAACGAGGAGCTGATCAAATCGTCCGAGGCGTGTCGGGATCTGGTCAACGAGGCCAAGCGCTATCACATGCTGCCCCACGCCCGGCAGGAGATGCAGACGCCCAGGACTCGGCCCAGGCTATCTGCAGGTACATACACACACACACACACACACACACACACACACACACACACACACACACACACACACACACACACACTATTCATATGTTACAGCAACACAGCAAGGAAGGAGGTTATAGGGTTGTTATGATTGTGTTTCTAACATGGGACAAGAAAGGGAGGAGACGTGGGCGATTGTGTTGTACTCAAAATCCTTCTTGGTCTCAATACTGGTCTCAAGGCCACTTTTTGAAGGTCTCGGTCTTGTCTCTGAATCTAAATCATTTTGACTCAGTCTTGTCGAAGTCTCGGACTGGACAGACTCCGGATTTTAAATCAAGACCAGTTAAGGTCACAACTGAAAGGCTATTTTCCAATGTCATTACTGAGATCTGAAGAAAAACGCCCCTTTCTAAAAGAACAAATAACTTCAATTCAATTATAATTGGATTTGTATCCCCTGGTTTCTTCTTCAACCTTTCCTGGTGTTACAGTCTAAATGAGGAACAATCCCCTTGCACATACGATGAGGATTTTTTATTGATATTTATGGTCTTGGTCTTGTCTCGGTCTCGCCCTGCCTTGGTACTGCTCTTGACTCAGTCTTGATCCCTAAATGTCTTGGTCTTGTCTCGGAGCACTCTGGTCTCATGTATGTCTTGGTTTGGGTTAGTGTGGTCTTAAATACATCACTAGTGGGAGAACATGAGGAGGGGTCTGGATGTGGTCATAAAGAGGGAGGAAGGAAGTTTATTCTTTGAGAATGTGTCTTACTATATAAGCAGTAAGATAGTGTTTCAGTGTGTGTATTTTAAATTTGTGCAAGCAGATGGGGCAACACCTGAGCTCAGGTGATAAGTCTGTCAGGCAGAAAAAGAAAGCGAAAACTGCGCTCAGCAAAAATGCTTCACCAATGGCAGTCAGTCTGGGAACTTGTGAGTTATGTTCATCGTGTGTGTGTGTCTGCCTGAGTGCCTCACACTTTCAGTCCTTTTTATAAGAGTGACAAATTGAAGTGGGATCTAACAAATTTGATGAATTCATGTGAGACAGAATTTTTATTAACAGTTTCAGATTTAGACTTAGATGTGTGAATAAAGTGACAGATGTCACAGTGCAGGTTGTTCCTTTTCTTTCTTCTGTTAAAACCAACAATAATACATTATAAACAGTCAGAACCAGTTTCAGTGGCACTTCTCTGTGAGCTCTTCATCACAAATATAAATTTTCACCTACACCTCCATGCAAAAATTAAAGAGGACATATTATTCCCCTTTTCTACCTTTTCAAACAGTCCCCCTGTGGTCTAAATGAAACATCTGGGCTGTGCTTTGGTCAAAATATAACATGAATCAAGCACCAGAGGAGGTTTGTTACCCTGTATAAACCAGTTCTCTCAGAACGCTCCGTTTTGGTGTGTGTGACCTGTGCAAAAGTTTTGTTCTAGGCTGGGGGTGGAGTCCATGGGTGGAGATATCAGGGGAGGCGAGGTTTTTATTTTCTCCCCTGTCTCACTTTGCACCTCATTTGGCAGCCTGGAGCTTTTGAATGAGTGGATGCTTTGCCTATCAGCTTCACTAGATGTTAAATACTGAGACAAACACTTCATAATATGTTGTCTTATTTCAGGGATTTTCCTTTCGTCCCATGTCACTTCTGTCAGTCAGTTTCCTGTAGCACTAGTGAACTTCTCAGGAAGGCATGGCGATGAGGCACAGTGAAAACTTTGACTTTCTCTTGATGAATCCACAGTGTTTTCCAGTCTGTATGTTTATCCATTAGCTGCTAATTGGCTAATTAGAGTGTGGATGTGATTCTGATTAGCTGCCATTAGACTTTCTGGGGGATTAAACAGCCGCTGGTGCTGAGAATTGACTCACAAATCTACTCATAAGATCCACTCTGATTTCTTCTGTATGTGTGCGTTTGTTTGCTGGTGTGAAGCAAGTCAACTCTAAGAATACATACAGTATGTGTCTTGACAGAAAGCGCACATCGTGTTCCCGTCTCCTGCTCTCCACATGTGACTCTGTGCTCGACTCAGGCAAGGGAGGAGAGCGTCAGAGCAAAGTGTTAACTCATCCTAGCCGAGTGGAATATCTCTCAGACAAATGAGCTGTAATGATGAGGACATGCAGCGGGGCCCAGCTCGACTCACGGTGTGTCTCGATCTCGCAAGCACACATACACAAACATTGTTCAACCTTTAAATACACTGAACGAGGGAATCCGTCAGAGACCAGCCTTTTTCAGTCCAACTGATCACCTGTAAGGGTAAATATACGGTTTCTAAAGGCTTGGAAAAAAAAATAGGCATTAGGCTAACACACGCACACGTACAGGAGCACCTAGAGCAGAGGAGATTAGAGTCAGAGTGTATGCAGGTCTTAAATTGCTACATTGAATACAATTTACTTACCTCTTTGACGCCTGAAGCCCACAGCAAAGAAAGCAGACTACTATTCAAAGCATCTAGGCAGCATAAATAATCATCACATGACTTTCCTCTGCCACATACAGATTCTGGCCCCAGCTGTTAAACGCCCTGCTTTGCTTATCTAGCCTCTCATATAGTTTTTTGTCAGGACTTTATTGATTATTTTTCTGCCTCGTGCATGTATTCGGCCTGGTTTGTCTTTCAGAGGTGATGCAGCATGAGAATTCTGTGTTTCACCTCTCAAACTGGAAAAGCAGGATGCAGGAGAGTGTGCCAAAAATGTCTTCTTCACTCTGTGTCAAAAGTGCCCTTCAGCAGATCCTTTTTCTGATTAAGAGTCTGGGATGATATTTTGAGGAAAGGAGCAAGAGAGTTTGAAGGAGAGGAAGAGTGAGATAAAAAAGTAGAATGCAGCTCTTCACCTGTTAATGGATTATGATTTCATTACAGTCCTGCAGCTTATCAGTGAAATATTAGCAAACACATCGATCTCTGCTCAAGAATGTAAAGTGGGAGCAGTAGATCCTGATTACATGACCTCTGGTCTGAAAGTCTGCTGGGCTGCAGCCAAAGTCAAAGTTCTGTCCACTTGACCTTTTGATAAGAGACCATAATCAGCCAGAGCTGCAGAGGAGAAGAAGAGGCAGGAAGTGGGAGGACAGTAAACGATCACCTCGGCTGTAACAGGAAAACCTGACTCACGCTGTTCCTGAAGCTGCAGTATGTGCAGGAACATGGATGTACAGAAACTGAGCGTAGGTTTAGCTCAGGGAGGCAACGGAGTCATGCTCTGCTATCATGCCAGTGTTGCATTGAACAGCTGATCTCAATGCAAGCTCTGATCAGCTGATTGGCCAGCTGATTGGCTTCTAAGCACCCAATTGGTTAATCATACTCATGTCGCCTTATTTAAACTGATCTAACCTACCCTTCGCTGCTCCTTCTGCAAGCCACATTTGCAGTCCTTCTCCACCCCAGCTCCTCCTTTAAGCTGCGTCTGACGTAATGTCATAATGTTTTCATTGATGCTGCTCTGGTCAGGATTTTTTGCTGCATCTCTCCCTGCCTTTGGCTTTCCTTAAATGTACGGGAAGGGCAGGGGTGTGTGCCGTTCCTGACTTAAACTTTCCCCAGAAGAAAACAGAGTCATAACGCCAAATATAAATAACTGCAAATAAAGTATATTCCATGACAACATGGTCCTGACTGAACTGACCTCACTCAATGACCGGGGCTGTTGATCTGATCTGTAGCTTCTTGCCGTGATGAGCTCATTTCTGCTGACAAAAAGAGCAAACCACCTAAGACCTTGTTCATACCTGCATGTTTAAGAAGACTGTAAATTAAAGCAGACGGGTTAGAAATGTAACAAAAGGTCAATAAGAATCAGGAGAAAGACTCGGTTATCCCTTTGTCCCAGCTGCTTGTCTCCATCCTTCCATCCCTTCATCCCTTCATCCCTTCATCTCTCATCCCAACTTCCATCAAAACTCCAACTGACTGAAGCTTCATTCCTGCTTTAAAACTTTGGCAAGTTAAGAGTTGTTTGAAGTTCTCATCAGTACAGGGCAGTGCTACCATGTAGCTGAGAAAACATGAGCATGGGACGGGAACAGATTCAACCAGAAACTTTTTTTTAAGCACCGCTCCAAACTCCCCCTCTCCTCCCCCCCCACTGCTCTCCTCCATCTGTCCAGCTGCCTGCTGCTTACAAACTCACAGCACATTTCTGTCCGCTCTCTGGAGGCTGCTGCTGATGACTAAGAGGACCTGAGACACATGTGGCAGCCTGCCATCCTGTTTGTGTGTTATGGATCAGTTGTGTCTAGCTCCGTGTGTGTGTGTGTGTGCGTGTGTGTGTGTGTAACAGGGCAGAGTATGGATTGTGTTTTAAGTTTCTTCTTAATCACACAAGGTCCTCAGCACGTGTGGGTTTTGTAATGAAACAATACACATCTCCATGTACAAATATACACAAATTGATCCCCACTTATCGATTTTGTAATAAGTCTGTTACTGTGAGTGTGTTTAGAAGAGTCTGTGTAGGTCAGCACTTGTTTTATGTGTAGGAAGAGAGAATAAGAAAGCTCATTAGCATCCAAAATGCAGCAGCATCATCAGTCTTCATAATTACTTGTTATTTATGGCTGCTTGTTAAAGTTGGTGTTCAAGTTTCTTGTTAAAAAGTTAAATCACAAATTAAAAAAGAACATCTGAAAATGTTCACCTTGCATTTGAAAGCCATGTATAAATATTTACATGTCAAGCAGCATGCTATAAAACGTTTTTATACTTTGAGGTCTCCCAACGAGACTTTGATTCAATCGTAGCCCTTATGCTGCATATATTTATGAAAAGTGTCCCTGATGATTTGCTTTATCACCTCTCTTTCTCTCCTATGTCAACCCCAATCACCCCCCTCCTCTATCCTCCTCCTACACTTTTGTCCTCCAGGTGTAGCGGAGGTGATCGTTCTGGTGGGAGGGCGTCAGACGATCGGGATGAACCAGCGCTCCCTGACAGCAGTCACCTGTTTCAACCCTCAGAACAGTAAGTGGTACCCGCTGGCCAGCCTGCCCTTCTACGACCGCGACTTCTTCAGTGTCATCTCAGCAGGAGACAACATCTACCTGTCAGGTGAGCTAAATCATCCACTATACTGCAACAATCAAAGCTTTCCTGATGCAAATTGACATGCACAGAGCAGGAGGCCTTGGGTTTATCAAACTGAACTGATAAACCCAGGGAACCCTCTTTGCAGTATTGTGCAGTGTTTATTTAATTGTACAATGACACTCTGTGAAATTTAAAACAATGATCCAAAACTAAGAGTGCAGAGAAACATGGACATAAACTGCAAGCTAGTTCAGGCAGACAACACAAGCTGCAAAGATTTCCTATTGGCATGCAAATGATCCACAATCAGCTGACAACACTTCAACACGTCAACACTTCCAATTAGCGGCCTATTTAAGCTGCAGGATTTCCAGTCTCTCCCTCTGCGCTTTCATCACATCACTACTCAAATTTGTAAAATTAAACTGCTGGGAGTGGTGAGGTCGGAGCCGTTGATATCCTTATCTGCTGGAAAACTGCACGTGATACCGGCTAATGTAAACCCTGCTCCAGAGATGGACTGAATTTCTCCCTCTACGCTCCATTTGTGCCAGATTCCTGCACGGTGCTCAGACCTTGACATTGGACTGTGGAAGTGCAACAGGATTTTGTCCAGCATGTACCTTTCCTCTCCCTCTTTTCATATAAATGTAAATTAGTGTTTGGGCATTGGAACAGGTCTGCTTGTGTCCGCTGGGAGTCAGACAGCCAGTGGAGAAATCAGAGGTGCTCTAGCCAGCCAATCAACAGGCTCCGACCTTCCTCAGACTCAGAGCAGGGTCACAGAGTCTCTGCTGGTGTTACACGTCAAACTATACAGATAACAGTGAGCTGAAACAAACACTGTTTAGATGGTTGCCTGGTTCACTCTTCAACAAAGCATCAGGAGACTTTGTCAGTTAAGAGCTGTCCAAGTCTCTCACTGATTTATTTCACTGCTTTTTATTTTAAATAAAACAACCCAGATTTAGAAGTAGAGTTCATACTTTAATATATATTTATATTATTTATTCTATATTCCAGGTGGCACAGAGGGCGGTGTGATGGTGGCTGATGTCTGGTGCTACATGTCCCTGCTGGATAACTGGAATCTGGTGTCTCGGATGACGGTGGCTCGCTGCAAACACAACAGCGTGGTGTACGACGGAAAGCTCTACACCATCGGAGGACTGGGAGTATCAGGGAACCTGGACCATGTGGAGAGGTAAGAGTCACACAAAACATCAACAGACACCTCCAGCAGCTCCCAGCTGGTGTCTGCACAGTGTCACACTGCACTGACAGCAATCGAAAAGAGAAAGTGTTTGGATGATTCTGCAGAAAGTTGGTGGATTCTCGAGTTTGAGCTATACATTTTCACACTGTGCAGCGACACATAGCAGATGGTGCAGCATGCAGCAGTATTGTTCAGCATATTGCAAAAGTGTTTGGACAGGTAGATTAGCATTTTCTGTGAGAGCAGAAAGGTGCAGAGGAACAGAAAAGTTCCGAAGTGTATTAAACAGTCACATCTGTGTTTGTTGTACAGCGACGGAGCACCTCTTGAGAGGATTTGGTCTGAAAGAGCATGCTGGCGTAATGTGTCTCATCCCATCCACTTAGGCATTAACACATTGCTGACCAAACTCTTCTGCATAAAACCAAACATAGACACTTTCCTCATGAAGTACACTTAATTCCTTGCCAGATAAAACGTGAAACGGGACTGTTCATATTCAATCGTCTGATTCACACCTCCTGGCTTTTCTAACTCTGCTCCTCATTTCTTATTTGTCCTCTAACCTGGGCTGAGTGAGTTTGAGCTGAGAAGCTTCCTCCTCCTGCACGGCAGAGCTAGATGAACCAAGGCAATCAAAACAACATTACTGGGTTTATTAGCGCAGGCTGCTGCTGCTCATTACCTGGCAGTTCAATTGATCTCCAAAGCCTTTCACCATGCACAACAGTTCTCAAATGAAACAGGCTAATTTGATATTTCCCCATAATGCTGCCACACAGTGTCGTTAGGGGAAGATGGAAGATTTGTGCCATAATGGAAACGCATTTGATTCCTCCGTCTCTGGGCTGCTTAATTTGAGAGCTGCTGGCGCTGGCGTACACAGCTTTGGAGAAATCACTATTTTGTTCTGTGCTCTGACTGTTTGTGTTCCTCTTTCTGTATGTAGCTTCATGAAGCTTCTCTGAGGCCCAAAAAACTGGACTCTATTATCAGCCCTGTGAAATTTGAACATACTTTGCCTGTGTCAAAGACCTGCCAGAGGCCTCCTCGCCTTGGTTTAACTGCACTCACTTTACTTTTAGACTGATGGCCAGGAAGAAATAACCCACACACCCAGCAAATTGAGCTGCAAATAGTTAGGAAGAAAATGTTTGGCGCTCAGGCAGAAGCAAACCATTTGCTACACAAGGTCAGTATTCACTGTCGTGATTTTTTTAAAAAGCCAACAGGTTTCTGAGGCTGATTGGGGGAAAAGTCAAAGGTCTTGTTTCTAGGCAACCCAGGCTTTTATTTTTTTTTATTTTTCAGAAACAGCAAAGTCCAGCGAGAGTCAAAATGTAGTCAAATCCTGTAAGGTTCTCTGATCCTTCAACTGAATGTGTCAACAGAATGAAGGCGATGTGCTTTTAGAGAAGGTGCAGACTGGAGAGTTATGGGAAATATTTCTTATCATGCTGATTTATTCTATTCAATTTTTTTGCCAAATTCTTTAGAAAATGTTTACAAATATATTTTGTTTCCTGTCTGGTCTGATTGTCTCTAAATTGCTTTGAAAAAACACAAACAGACTGTTTCTATGGAGACACGCTTTTTGTAAACATTAAGTCAGTGAAGCTTGCCCACGAAGAGCTCTCTCCCTCCATCAGCTTTAAATATAATCCAATAATAATCCATGCAGATCATTTGAAAGGGGTCTTTAACAGAATAAAAATCTCTGTGTTGTGAAATACTGATGTATTGGTCAACAAAGAAGCGTGCTTTATGCTGTGTGCTAATTAAAATATGAAAAGTAAGCGGGGGAGTAAAAGCGGTCTCATATCCGGTTCAAGTCCTGGCACGGACCAAGTCCGGAAATAGGTCTGGTAGCTGGAGAGGTGCCAGTCCACTTCCTGAGCACTGCTGAGGTGCCCTTGAGCAAGACACCTAACCCCCCCACCAGCTCAGGAGCGCCCACTGTGAGCAGCCCCCCCACTCTGACACCTCTCCATTAGTGCATGTCCATAGGATCCTGTTTGTGCATGTGTGTGTATTTCAGCCTATGTTTGTGTAGCATGTTAACTAGACAGAGTGTAAAAACGAATTTCCCCTCGCGGGATCAATAAAATATAAAATTATTATTATTAATATTATATCGTGAACGTTTCAGAGAAATATCTCTGAAGGCAATAGAATGTGGTTTAAGACAAGGAAATGGTTGTAAGTTCTTCAGGCTAAGCCAAACGTGATACCCTGGCAGTGAGCTCTATAGTAGTCCACATCCGAGCCTCAGCTTTTTCTTTTTAAATGGAGTTACTGGAGTGATTCGAGTGATCGTTTCAGCTCTAGTGACTTATGTTAGCTACAGTAAGCAGACTGCACACAAGTATGACGTGTGTTTTTTGTGTCAATTTTGCAACTATTTGGGGTTAACCCTTAAAAGCCCTGATGCTGCCACTCTTACAATACTTACACCACAAACATTTTATTCATCACATTTTGAAAATGCATGTTGGATTGATGAATTTAAAGCTGAAGGAGAACAAGAACTTAAGGGGGAATATAACTTATTTTAGAAACTGTCAAACTCAAGTACATTTTCCCTTTTCACTGTATGCAAGAGGAGACTTTCTTTTCCACCTAATTACTATTTTAAATATGTATTTATAACCTTTATAACATTGGCTAAGCTCCGGCTTCTCTACACAAGTGTCTTTTGTTTGCTTCTCCTTACTCTGAAGCACTCGTGGAACCTAGAACTTTTTATTTTTTATGAAGAATGCTTAAAGGTCTTTTTGTACAAGCCATGCTTTGAATCACAACATTAGTGTCAGTGCTGTTGAAGATTATCCAGATCCTTTTCAGTCTATTTCTGAAGGCTTTTGTTCTTACCTGCTTTGATTAATGAGCCTCATTAACTCCTAATCCTTTGTTTAGTAGCTAACCATCGTATTTGGCAGGTGTGACTCTGCTATGAGACTCAGTCGGCTCTGCTGCAGCTCAGCTGTGTTGGAGCAAAACTCCTAAGATAGTGGAGACTCCAGCAGGGAGGCAGCCAATCCACAGCAGGACTAAACCCTGACAAGAGGAGATAACGGAAGTGCTTTTTTTGTGTGTGTGCCTTTTGGCCTCCACACGGGGAGGAAGAGCTGCACAGGTCTCAAGATCAGTTTGTTATATGAAGAGCTAATAATATTCACTAAACAATGGTTAGTGTCAATGCACTAACCACTGCGCCACCAGCGCCCAACAGCTGACTTGTTTGATGGCTGGTGAGGATTGTATCTGAAGGCTGTGGAACATCATGAAACACTGCGACAGTCAGCGTTGATTTGCTCTGCTCATAGAGTGATTGATGCAGAGACTGTTTATACACAGAGATCATCTTTTTCAGACTTCATTTCTGTGTGCCCTGTACTTCTTGGTGTCTAATTTACAGTCCTTCCTGCCTCCCTCACTCTCCATCTCTCCAGCCATCTCACTGAGGGTTTTCACTCTACTGACCGTGAAATTCATCCACGTTCACAATGATGTCTTCAATTAGGGCCATCTCTAAGCTAGTTGGATGACGCCTTTCTTTGGGAACAGCAGGAGGTCCAAATCAACACTCAGAGGAACTAATGGGCTCTTTCCTGTCTCCACTCTCCTCACTAATGACTGACAGATTTATAGGGTCGGGAGCAGTCGAGTTCAGGAGGCTTTTTACTTGCAGTCATGTATCCTGAGCCTGCTTTGTCCTCTACATGTTGATCTTTTAGATATTGAATAATTCATGGGTGTCTAATGATGTGTCAATCAAAGATGGTTTTGTTTTATTTATCACGCACTATGCTCAGGTTTGTGCATACTCTATTGCAAGTCAATATTTCATGCAGACTGTTTGTGACATGACACTGAGTACAGCAGCTAGCTTTTCTCATCAGGGATGTTGAGCTGTTTGGCAAATAAGATCCTGTTATCTGGATTTTTTTACCTTTTGGATTCTACTGTAGGTTATAAATATGAGCCTATGAAATGCTGTGGAGAGAGCTGCATTGTTCATGTGTTGTTTTCAGGCGAATTAACTAGCACATTTGGTGTTTCTGTATAAGCGTCCATGCACTTTATGACTGTGTGCTGTTACTGATGAGTCTCTATTCTCCATTATCTCATGCCTATTTCAGTTTTTTCAGTCGTTGTGGAGGTCATTGAACTCCTTTTCAGTAGTCAGTCTTGATCTGATTTAAGATATGCAGTTATCCTCCTCTTAACACAGCCCTCCTCCATCTATTTCTTGAGTTTTACTTTTTCCATTCAGTGGCATTTTACTTACACACATACTTGTAAACCAGCTCAATGGGCCATTTCAAAAAGTGGTGGCTTAGTCTGACACTGAAGGCCAACGAAATGCCTCCAAGACCTTGTGTCGGAGTGCTGAATCGCTGCTTGAACATTTTAACAACTCGACCATGACTGAGAAGATGCTCTGAGATGGAGTTTCCAGCTGGTTGGGTCACGCTTCAACACAGTCAAAGTTTTTTTTTTTTTTTTTGTGGGTTCTCAAGTTACAAGTCCTTTTTAGTTCTCAATGTCTGTGGGTTGTGTGTATGCTGTAAGGTGTTGCTCAGGGCCACATATTCCTTTATAGGCCTGACCCGCGTCCGACACGGAAAGAACAGAGCCTGACCCAAACCTGTCAATGTTATCTTTATGATGGAATCCGACCTGAGATTGACACAGTAAGCCAGAGCAATGAGTTGGAGTTACCATGTCATGCAGATGTTGGTACCGTGGTAACAGCTTGCTTGTTATCACAGAGTAGTCATGGAACGGACCCCGCTCATGAATTAGCCGTGTGCTGTAGATAAGCAGACCTTAGCACTGAACAAGAAGTAGTGTTAAGTGGGTCCATCAAACAAAGACACGCCCACTCACATCTTCATGCGTCCTCCATCAGCCGCAACATCATACAAGGCTATACGATACACACATACACATAAACCGATTAGCAAGTCTAGCTAGGTTATTTGGCCGTGAGCGATGACTCAAGAAGCAGCAATGACTCTCTGGCAAGAGAACTGTTGTTTGAAGAAGAGGACTTCCCTCCTCCAGAGTCTCCTGTAGGCCATGTCGATGGTGGTCCAGAGCCAAATCAGTTTGAACCTTAAGCACAGGCAGTGAGTGCTGAGACAGATGATGCTGCAGACCGTGAGGGGCAGGAGAGGATGGGGGGATGTCTCTGAATGGTTTGGTGATGAGAGCTTGGACACTGGACATAGGATCTGACATCTGGATCCAGATCAGCCAATAGAGAACTTTAATGGCAGGAGCCTGTGTCTACATGTAATGGGAAGTCACTAAGCATATTTCTGACACAATATTTATCATTTAAATTGGATTCAAATTGATCAACATTACAACTTTTAATAACCCATGTCCCATATGCTACCCATGCTACCATATATTCCTCTCCTCCTACTGCTTTTCTCTTTCCCTCCTATTCTGGTTCTGTCCTGTTTTTTTCCCTGTGTCTCTTCACGCTACTGATTGGGTGGGCAGGGGATGATGGGTGTATTTGGAGCCTGCGAGACCAATCTTGAATGTGTCTGACAAGCTCGAGCGGAGGCAGTGTGTCCTCTTTATTGGTTTCTAATGGGGCACCGAGGTCTCTGAGACATGGAGTTAGACAAAGCTAGAATATCATGTGTGTGGGTGTATGTGTGAGAGAAAGATTGGCGAGAAGCAGCAGGTGTGCCTGTGGATGGTTTAAGTGAAAGGCAGAGACGCTGCAGGGAGCGAGGAGTATGAGCTGTGCTTCCCCTTTATGCATTAATGAACGGCTTGCACCTCAAAACATGTTCCGCCTTTGCCAACAGGCAAGTCATTTTTCTCTTTTTTTCCTGTCCTCTTTTTCTGTCTTTCACCTTCCACAAAAACACACAATCCAGCTCTTACACAGCATTCAAACCTAAAGCTTTTCAGTAGCTTTTACACCCCCAGTAATTTGGGTGTATATTTAAGTTCCAAAACCATCTCCCACCTCCTCCCACACCACAGAGCTGCCCTACATGTCTGCTATCACCCTGAGGGCTTACTTTGGTGACGATCTGGGGTCTCTCAGTCGTCCATCTCTTGTTTGATTTAGAAGAGCGGTTATCGATGTGTGACTTACACACTCAGAAGCATTCATGTCCTCTGTCTTACATTGCATTCCAATCCAATTAAATAGTGTCCACACATATTTTCAAACATTGACCCACTCTGTGGAATTATCGTGTGTGTGTGTGTGTGTGTGTGTGTGTGTGTGTGTGTGTGTGTGTGTGTGTGTGTGTGTGTGTGTGTGTGTGTGTGTGTGTGTGTGTGTGTGTGTGTGTGTGTGTGTGTGTGTGTGTGTGTGTGTGTGTGTGTGTGTGTGTGTGTGTGTGTGTGTGTGTGTGTGTGTGTGTGTGTGTGTGTGTGTGTCTTCTGCTCTGAATGAGTTAATTCACATGGATTATGTGTAAATGAGTCAGTGATGGATTCCCTCTGTCTCTAAAGGATTAGCTGAAGGTGACACAAAGGCGGTGTTGATGGTGTGTCTCTTGGCTGACCTTGACTTCAGTCTGTTAGACACACACGCTATGGGTCCGTCCATATGGAGAGCGAGACTCCATTAGACCAACAGATGTCTTCTTTTACAATCTGTCAGATGTGTGCATTATTAGTGTATAACAACCAAAATACCTCTGCAGAGTTCATGAATGTGAAAGTGTGTCAAAGCTTGAATCAGCTGCTTGTTACCTTTAGGTTTAAACCTTTCAAGGATTACTCTGGATGATTAGGAAGAACAAATATTTAAGGGACCTGCAGCAAATCCCGCTGTCATCATAAACAAACATGGCAGCTTTGACTGTACATTTGTACAGCAACTGTCCAACATCACCTATTATAAAACATGTCTTTCTTTCACAAACACTATCAAACTGAATGTGTCCCTCTTACACCTGGCAGACATCGAGTTACAGCTCTGAGTTGTTGATATGCCCACCCCAGTGCATGCTGGGAGCATTAACTTGTTTCTCTTATCCAGATTACATATTCAGAGACAAGTGTAGGTTAAAGTTTGTCCTCTTTCTTTATTCACAATCTGTCTACCCTTCCTATGTTTCTGTCTTTGTGTCCCTCTCCTACATAAAGGAACAATCCTACACTGTTTGTTCTGCTGCAACCCTGCAGCATCATCTCTGAGATGATTGTCCCGGTGCGATGAAAAGAGCCTGTCAGGAGCTGCAGACAATTACACAGCTCCATGCAGTGATCAGACTTTGTGGATAATCTTTTCTTTTCTTTTTAAATCAATGGATGCAGTGCATCACGTTGAGGAAAGAACAGCAGAGATCTAGTCTTTGTTTTTGTGATGAGCACAGTGTGTTATTTTTCTCTGTCTGTCTCTTTCCCTCCATCTCCTCTGCCTTGGAGATACAATCAAACCATAAACACCCACCCTGAGAATCTTTAAAATGTCAGTCCTGATGTCACGCTTGATGGTGAATCACACGTGAAATATTTCCAACCAGATCTGTGACCTCAGAGATCGTCTGAGACTCTGCGTCTCTACTGACCTGCACGTGTTCCTCTTGATCAGAGCTGCTCATTCATTTGGCTGCACGATAGCGCAGCAGAATTTACACTAATTAAAACCTATTTCCATAATCTGCTTCTATGTGAAATAAATTGGGTTTTACAGAAAGCCTTGATAACTATCAGAGTGAAATAATGATATTTGCTCATAGAGAGAGTTGATGCACCTAATCCGTGTTTAACGTTCATTCTGAATTGTCCTCATGTTAAAACCTCTTAGAGAAGCATTTCTTCTATCAAAAGGTTCTATTCAAAAACATCTGTTGTCATTTTTATTATTATGACTTAAAATGTTGCCTTAGAACATTTGATTTTGTTTTTTTCCCACTCGGGGACAGCAGGGACACCGTCTGAACAAAACACTGACATGTTCTCACCTTTTGAAGGTGTCATGCTGCATGTTGCAGACACATCCAGTTTACATGGACAGGCATTAGCAGTATCCTGTAGTTTGTTTCTCCCCTCAAAGTTCTAGCTCTGTTTTTAGCCTCTAAAAGCTCCTCCATAAGTTCACCATCCAAATCTCTTTGTTTGTTTACCTACTTTTCCTGGCTGGGTAGGTTGTGCACACTGTTTCTTTGAACCTTTTCACTAAATCAGCTGTCTGTGAGCGATGTTTATGAAAACAGTGAACCACAACAATGCAGTTGCACGCTCTGAAAATAATGAACTGAAAGATGATATGGAAAATTCTTTAAAGCTGATGGAAACGGCAGAGTTGGTTGATAATTCTCTGAGGGATCATCAGCACGAGTAACATCTTTGATACTACATTCAGTCATCTGATTCACTGTTGACCCAACATTATTGTATTCTGCATCCTTTACTTTGTCGCTCTTTTAGTCCTGAATCTTTCAGTTCAGTTATTTTTAAGAATCTGAGTAATAACTGAATACTTCAAAAAAACAGCAAGAGATAAAGCTATTTTAACAATCTTAAAGATGGTATGGTTGATCTAGTTGTTATGCTCTTGTCCCGTTTCCTTCATCTGCCTTACTCAGCAGTGGATGGTCCTTTAAATGATGGACCCCCTTGTTGTGGTCAGAGGGGTAATTAAAAGTGTCAGTGCCCTGAGTCCTTCATAAGCAGGGCTCAGTGACTCAACCTGATCCTGCTGTGTGTCTTGAATACGTTCACTTTTTAGTGATCGGATGGGACTGTGTTTTTTTTTTTGTCAAGTGTTTGGTCATCGCCATGTGGTCCTGGGGGACTTAACCTACTTTTTATCACGTATAGGTGTTTTTCTTTTATCACAGTAACAAAGCGGCTTGCATTAGTCTGAATAGACGTGTGTTTAATCAAAGATCCAGGATCTGTTTGAGGCTCTTAAAGAAGGCCTCCCCCAGCTGGAAGGCTATCGTCTGCTTTGATCAGTGGTCTGTGGACACCGGATGACACGGCTAACACACCACGCTAATGGAGGCACCGGGCACAAAACACATACAAATACACCAAGCACATGGAAAGTCAAGAAGTACACTTTAAAGCATATTTTCCTCTGACTAGCTCACAGTCCTATAAGTCAGAGTCTTGTTCAAAGTCTGTTGGGTCCTTTCATCTTGCTGCGTCTGTGGGTGTCAGTCTGGGTCGGCTGAGTTTTCAGCTCCGTGTTGAAGTCTTTGCCAAAGGCGGCTCGGTGAGAAAGGTCCAGAGCTCAGCGCTGACACACAGCCCAACTCTAGAGACTAATAGCTTGTAGCTCCAAACATAATGTTGCTTTGTGTAATTGCTTTAATTGCTGTCATTGTACATAATGGTTGGTCTTTTTCATCTTCCCTGGTGGTGTAAGCATTCTGCTAATTATGTCTGTCAACCCTGCAGCCAAAACCAGCATTACAGCTCAGTGGGAACTTCAGAGTGTTTTGGTATATTATTGGAGGTTGTGGTGTTTGCGTGTGTGTGTGTGTATGTCAAACATGTTTTTAGACCTAGATCTCTATCTCTTCTTTGTTTCTCTAGATTTCTTTGTTTTTGGTCTTTAATTCATAGAGGATGAATCTACTTGGTTCATAAAATCTTTCTTTTTGTTATTTTCAGGTACGACACAATCACCAACCAGTGGGAGACGGTCTCTCCTCTTCCTAAGCCGGTCCATTCAGCAGCAGCCACAGTGTGCGGAGGGAAGGTCTACGTGTTCGGAGGGGTCAACGAGGCTGGGCGCTCGGCGGGGGTCCTCCAGTCCTACATACCACAGAGCAACACCTGGAGCTTCATCGAATCACCTATGATAGGTAAGCGAGCTCATAACACCCACAGTGTCAGGAGACATGTTGCCTTTTGTAACATGGCAAAGCTGTTGTGTAACAGGTTGTGGTTTGATACTGACGTTGCATTTCCACTGGGAAAGAGAATTACTCGCTAACCAGCTAAATTAGTCCCCTTCAAGTCATAAATACTAATGTTTGTTTTTTTATCAGTGGTGGAACAAATGTCCTGTAAAAGGCATATAAAGAAGCATCATTATGCAACCATTAACATGTATGCACATCTTTAATCTTTGGACAGTGGCATCCTGCTTTGTCATGACAGAGGAAAAAGGAGTGTTTGGTTCTCCAGTGTGTCTACCATGTTGTTGAGCAACTATGCTTTCACAACTCCAAACAATGGAACAACTTCCATGTCATGTGTTGGCCTTCTTCTGTTGAAACCAAGGAGTTCTGATTTCCATTATGAGATTCAATGTTGTCACAGAGTAGATGACTGTGTGAGTCTGTTGTGGATGGTGCATGTTCATTTTGCACTCCAGCATTCATGGGCATGAAGGGGAGTCCTTGTGTATGAAGTGTGGATCTACAACATTTTGACCTGTCAGTCTCTTTTACATTCTGAAGTACTGGAGTCCTCCTCAATCATTTTCCGATCACTATCACTATGATGAACAGACCACAGCTAATGATATCCAACTAAAGCTCTTTATAGTCATTGGCCAAACTCTTTAGTTTTTCACTTCTCACACCAGCTGCAGCTACATTCCAGTTAGAGCCACCAGGGACCTGTGAAGAAGGCAACAACACAAGAAACACTTTAAACAAGCTGTTATAACTTTGAGGTAGCAGGAAAAACACACAGTGGTCAACTCGGTGTGCTTCAAAACACTGACAGCTGTGTTCTCTGTGCAAGTTATTCACAGGAAGGACCCTGAAATACATCCTCAAAAGATGCACCATAGAACATGTATGATCAGTGTTGATAAGAACATATATACACGTTATATTTGGGCCTGGACACACTTTAAAAATGATGCAGATGCTTCCCAATTAATGTGAGATCCTCTAGTGAAGTGAATAAGCTTTTTTTCTAAACTGTCAAGTAATTCCTTAAAACTGGCAACTAAAAGGAATGTGAGTGTTTTCATTCAAACACATTTACCTACAGTTAGAAATTGTATATATTATGGGGGGTGACCCCATTGAATATGTGATCACATGATGGATTCTCATGGCAAAGAGCTGTCCAAATGTTTTTCAAGATGAGTAAGTGTTTATCTTGAATTGTGTCATACTGTTGCTGACGCAACACTCGGAGCAGCAGGCATCAGAGAGAAACACTGGGGGTAAAATGTGTTTGAATTCAGATGTTTTCTGACAAGATGTTGATCTGTTGTCATTAAAGTTTCAGCACAGAGGCACTTCCCTCAGCTCTGGTGAAAAATAAATGTGCTGCCACTAAATCCCTGTGCGGAGTCTCAGTAAAAAGAAGGAAGTTAAAGTATTGCCTGTAAGAACCAATGAGATCTGCTGTACAGATAGGAAGACAATTCAAACCTTTTTTTTTTTTAGGGCTGTTTATCAGGATTAATCACATTTTGAATTGCATATTTGACATTTTGAAATTCCATTATTTCACAAAATAAAATGTTTTAGGCTTTTATTTTGAATTCTGGGACTGTCTAAGGTTGAGAGTACTTTCCTTGCTGTTGAATTCAACCCTGCTTTTATTTTGAAAATAAAGAAGGACCTTCTGGTATATTGAAGGTGACATTATTTTTGTCTCGTCCACTGAGCTGTCAGGGAGTTTAAATGAAACGAGACATTCAAAGATACAGCAGTGTTCTTTCCATCACTGTGACTACAGGGAGACGCTGCAGAGGCTTCTGTACGGTGCGCCTCAGGGGACGAAATAGCATGAGATGAGTGTGCGTGCGTGACAAACTGTCATCCGTCAGTGTGTTGAAGATCGGCATCTGACAGCCAACGAGCTAACAGATAATGAACGATTTAGAACTTCCTTTGAAATTGGGTGATGATTTTAGTGATTTTTTGAAAGAGTTTATCCATCAACCCTCTGTCTACCCCCCCCCCCCCCCCCCCCCCCCCACACCTCTCCTTCTCGAGTGTCTTACCGCCTCACAGAAATACAGCTGTGTGCGTTTCCTGTGACTGTACATATGTGTAAGTGTGTACTTGTAGTGTGTGTGGTGTTTCCCCTGTGAATTGGCCACCTCCTGCATGAACTGTAAATGGGTTTCACAAACACTTATCAGGACTGACTTCCTCTCTCTTGCAGAGTGAAAATGGCTTTACATGTGCTAAATATAGTCCCTTTAACAAGCCTATTGAGGTGTGTGGATGCTCTGCAGATCTGCTCACCTGTGTCTCTCTTTGTCTTGAATATATCTGTCTGTTGAGCAGTAGATGTACTGAAACATGGGAGTGTTAATGACATGCTTTAAGCTACTTTTGAAGCCTCACTGCTTTCTTTAGGAGGTCAGTTCATCTAGATAACTATATTTCCAGAGGTGGAGATACCTCTCAGTGAGATTTCTGACTAATACTTGGCAAAATGAAAAACAAGTGATGATTAGGCTGCCAATTAGGTGATGTCAGCATATTGAATCAAAGTTTTGCAGAAATGATACCAAGATACCCAGTGACTTGTAATCACACCTCCTCTGAGGAAAAAATACTTTGAAACACACACACACACACACACACACACACACACACACACACACACACACACACACACACACACACAAACAAGCACCACTAGTTATTCACCCAGCATGCATCCTCTGCTGACAGACGGTCTCCATCAGCTGCATGGAGCCTCAGCATCTTTGAGTACTGACTGATCTATCGAGAATTCAACAATAGAACAATGAGCTGCACAAATGACACATAATGGCACGAGAGAGCCATTATAGAGGAAGAGGAAGAGGAGGATGAGAAAGGGAGAGAGCCAAAGTGAAAATGGAGCGTTTCAATAGATGCCTAAGAGGTCATGACCCCGACTCATTCTTTATCAAACTCAGTCAAACACATCATTCTCTTCATCTGCTGTTTTCATTATTTCCAAGGCTGCTTTTATTCTGTAACACATTAAAGGATACAATGTGCACAAGACAAGTTGCTGCTGCTCCAATTACCTTGTTGTACTTTTATCTAGACACCTTGGAGCAACAATTGGAAGCTTCTATGTCCTCTTTGCTGCTCCTCCCTCGTTGTCTCTGCAGGATCCTAGGAAGCAGCAGGGGACACCCAGCACCTCGTGCTCTATCTTTCAGAGGAATTTGTCTAGTTTATGTTGATGGCTACTGCTATTTGGTTGTCTTTATCAGACAGAGCAGTCGTCCTATTTGGATCCATACTCCATAATGGAGTGAGTTGTGATTTACAGTATTTGTGTGTTAGTTTTCCAGGTTTTTTTTACGAACAGATATATGCTGTGTTGATGGAGGAATCAGTTCAGAAAGAATGTGAGACAACAATGAGATTTTTTGGTTTAAACCCCAGCAGTAAAATGCAACGTAGCTGTGTGTTTTGTGTGTGTACGTCTTAATTTGTTACCTGTCCTTGACCTCAGCCTCGAGGGGTCCCAGACTCGCTGATTAAGCTGTTACAGCAGAGTGTGAGAGCCTGTGCCAGAATGTGTTACCCTGCAGGCACAGCTGTTCTACTATCACCACAGCCGTGATGAAACCTTTATTAAGCTTTAAAAATTCAGAAATGTGAATACAGACACACTTTTCTGTAAGACTGGAATAAACAACAAGACTCGCCCCAGAATTAAAAATGTGTCAAGGAAATTGACACGACTTAAGCACTCAGAGAGAGAGAAGGAGAGAGAGATACTGTAGGTATAGGAAGCAGTGGTGAGAGTGGGGAAAAAGAGAGAAAGGGTTTTTCCTTTGAGAGTGTCCTGGTATTATTCAGCCTCCAGCAATGAGCAGGCAGAAACGAGTGTTCTGTGTTTATGGGACCAACCCAAAACATCATGTACACACACTTATGCTGAAATACATACACACGTGATGGGAACAACTGCTAGCAGCATATCAATGAGGTGAAGACTGTAGAAGAACAAGTGTATAAACACATCAGTGAGAATGTGAGGAGGACCAATCAGAGCAGGATGTTTTCAGGAGCAGAAATTGAAGCTGATACAGTGCAGCAGACATTCAGAATGGATGTCAGTTTGTTGAATGTCTACATATGAGGCTATTAAGGGCCTGAATTAAGACATGTTATTGACTTACACCATTAGAATGTAAGCATCTTCATGAGTTGTGATGTGGGCAAGTACTAACATGGCAACTTCTCACTAATATAAATAACAGCAGTGTTTCCCCTACCATTATATTAGGGGGGCGGCCCGCCCCCCCCAACGGTCCCCCACGCCCCGCCTTGAAGGTGAAGTTAATAAAAAAAATATATATATATTTTTTTTTACATTTATTTGTGGGCTTTTTGTGCCTTTTATTGTAGAGATAGGATAGTGGATAGAGTCGGAAATCAGGGAAAGAAGTCATTTATGGATACCTTTCTGATAGAACAGGACAGCTGTCATTAAAAGTAATGCATGAACACCAAGATTCTTTCAAGTGTTTGTGTTGGTGTCCGTCTGCCAAACCCCCCAAAGCTGTAAACCGAGAGGAAACACTAAACAGTACAGTACAAATGAGGCTTGGTGCACCCAATTCCACATTTTAGAGCTCAAACACAACCATGTGTACAGTGTAGGTGCTTCCTTTTTCTTTTTTAATTACGCCCCAAAGACCTATTAGAGGATAATGAAGGTTAAAAACATAATACAGTGCGGCCCGTTCAGAGCGTCAGTGAGTGTGTGGCAGCAGGAACACCTCTCACCTCCAGAGGTGATCTGTTAATTAAACATGTCCACTCCTCTCAGCAGCAGGGGGACACACTCAGAAAGGGAAAGGTGATTTTATAACATGAGAGATACTTTTAGGGCTTCTTTTGCAGTTATGGGGCGTCAGGCATTGTTTCTTCAGTTTCCCGCCTTTAAAGAGGGATGTCAGTCCATTGTGGTAGAAAACATGGAGCACAGTCGCTCATGGCTGAGTGTCTGTTCATTATTCATGCTGCTTGTGATAAAATGGGCAGCTGCAGTCTGCTCAGGAGAACGTTTTTCTTAGTTCTTCTCCCCACACAGCAGGGCCTCTGTTCACAAGCTGCAGGTCTCCACCGGCATGGTTTTGCACAAACCCCTGTTTCATTAAGTTGAGTATCATCTTTAATCCTACAGAGCTGCTGCTTCAATGCCTCTGTTTTCCTCGTGTGCTGTATACTGTATCAGATTGAATTATACAGTGTGAACAGTCTGCACTTTCTAACCTGTTCATCCATATATTTACAACACATGGAGTGTTTTGTTTTTTTCTCCAGCCTTCGTTTTCTTTGTAAATCTATGGACCTGCCAGAGGGTGTTATACAATCATGAATTATTGGGAATTAGATAACTCTTCATATTACTGCAAAGCAGAACCCAAGGAGGTCACATGATGTATGAACTGTGTGTTGTTGTTTTTTTCAAGATTTATTTTTTGGCTTTTGGGGCCTTTGTTAGAGATAGGACAGTGGATAGAGTCAGAAACTAGGAGAAAGAAAGTGGGGAACGACACGCAGGAAAGGAGCCACAGACAAGATTCGAACCAGAGCCGTCCGCTTGGAGGACTTTAGCCTCAGTACATGGGGCGCTCACTAACCACGAGTCTATCTGCCACCCATGAACTCTGGATTTTCACTGTTTTTTTAATACATCCTCTTTTTTTTTTCTTTTATATTTTTTGAAGTGGGATTGTACGAGGTACTCTTCAATAGTTAAGGGAGAGATTCCAGTCAGCTTTGCCCAATTATGAAGAGATCGCCCATAGTGCAGCATGGAAGCTAAACTTTGCAGAGAGGGATATTTTCCAAAACCAAGCCTTAAAAAACAACGACTTTGTATGTTTGCTGTATTGAAATATGTTTTCATGTGTCTACAGGGCACTGATCAGCTGTTTGGATCCTTAGTGTAACAACTCGCCATTAGAATTTTGCAGATGAGGCTTAGAATTATGTCGTGAATTTTTTTTTGTGCTTTTTTTCCCAATATAGCGTACATACCAGGACATTGGTTGGTAGCTTTTTTTTGTTACTTCAAATGTGTTATATTACGTGGAGCAAACGACCATGTCTGCATAGCCGTATAGACTAGCTTCCATGCCTGATCTCCGGCCAGTCTCTCTTTAAAGGGGTCACGCTGACCAGCATCTCCTGTGGCTAATGCTTACTATTATTATGTATACCTCATACAACTCAACTTCAAAAATACCAAACTCTGACTTCAAGCTATTTCTGAATAGCACATGGGTAAATCAACAGAATGTGAATTATTAGTATTATTTTTCTTAAACAAAACTCTGTTTCTTCTTCTCTTTCTGTCATATCTTCAGATAACAAATACGCCCCTGCAGTGAGTCTGAATGGGTTAATATTCATCCTGGGAGGAGCCTACGCTCGAGCCACCACCATCTATGATCCAGACAAAGGAAACATCAAGGCCGGTCCCAACATGAACCACTCTCGGCAGTTCTGCAGGTGAGACTTTATTAACACAGCAGTTCAATATGGAAGTTTATGTGGACTACACAGACTGTGAGTGTTTTCATAATAAGTTAATGGTCTGAATCACTTGGTTAAAGTCTTCTTGGATACAGAAGAAATAAATCCAGAATAAGGTAAGATATACTTTAGGGTGTGGCTACCTGTTGCTACCATGTTGGCCATGGGACCTAGCGATGGATATCTAACCAATCTACCAAATATCGTCTCATCTAGTTCTAAAGTCAGCCATGTTTGTTTTAGATTTGAACCTCAAAAGAAGGTTTGCAGAAAAATGGGTGATATCATGATTGCAACCCCTTTGATGAAGTGTTATGATGGGAAAAATGTCTAAGCTTAAATTTTTGCACAGCATTAGAAAATCATACGAAGTTTAACAGCTACACAGGCAGGTTCACTAAAACCGGTCATGAGCTGATACTATTTCCAGCAAGCTGCACTGAAACTGTAAAACATCTGTCTTTGCAGAAACAAGTGTCCTGTAACTCATGAGCTCGATTTAAGTAAATTGTTCGATCATCAATGTCCCTTCCTGTTATTCTGACGGGAACGCAAAACATCTGCTGGAAATTCAGAAACTCTGCTTCATTTAATCGTCTTTCTTTTAAAGCATGTCATATCTCTTTTTTTATACTTAATGCTGTGACATGAGTCACTAGTCAGGGGAGTGTAATGTTTATGTTCCAAGAAAGAAAAGGAGGCCATGTTTTAAATTTTGTGGACACATAACTGCTAATAAAAATAGATAAATTGTTATCAACAACAGTGGTATCACATCCTAATGTCACACTCGACTCGAGCCTCTGAGCTGTGCAGTTTGCTGAATAATGAACCCACTGCTTTCAAAGCCCGGGCAATTTTTAGTTCTTTTTCAGGAGGCGAGAAAGAAAGAAGCGAATACATTTGGAAAGCAATTACGGACTTTGATCTTATGTGTGGAATGTGTATCATGAATCACGTTGTCAGAGTTATTGATAAGCTGCATCAGCACACAGCAGGCAGCAGTTCTGCTACATTTAACTAAGTCTGACACCAGGAGGAGACGAGGGAGGGCAGTGAACGCAGCACAGAGTCTCCAAAAGGAGAAAACACACAAACACTCAGAAACAGCACTATCTGCAGTGTGAGAGGATGAAGCAGGGTCATCATGCAGGAGAGCTGATATTCTCCCTTCAGTGCGTTCAGCTCTCTGCAGGCCTGCACCTCCCCTCTGTTTATCAGGAGGAGCAGCTCCAGGCTGTGACCTGCGTGCTCTCCTTTTTGGAGCAGCTGTGCTTTCACTGAGTAGATTTAGGCTTTATGCAATCATCTTTTTTTAGTCCCAACAGTGATGTAAATGTGTTGCAATAGTACTGCATGTTGTTCACTCTGTGTGTATTTGAGTGTGTGCCTTATGTAAAGGCAAATCGTTCCAAAGCCCAAATCAGCTCGCAGCCAAAGTTTTAATCCTCTCTGCATGCAAACTCCTGTTTCTGTTCCTCATATCAGTGTCGTATCATGATTAACAATAAGAGCTGTATTCCTGCTGCTGTGAGTCACAGCTTTCTAATATCAAAGCTACTTAAGCTCTTCACTTGACTTTACCCACTTATTGTACTAACCCAGATGTGCTCCTCACTGTTTCTGATGTTGAGCAGATTTTTAGCTGCAGGAACTTTACCCAGGTATTAAGGACCTTAGGAGCAACTCTGTGTGTTTTTACCCCAGACACCCGAGTAGACATAATGTCTTGTAGACTTTGTTTTATCCCCCAGAGAGGCCCCTTTGTACCCTGTGTAGACCTGTATAAAACAGGGCTAGTCTTGCCCTTTCCCCCAGTTAATAAGCGTGCTAAGCTAACTGACACATGGCTGTTGATTTCTATTCATCAGACATCAGTCCCTCTGCACTTTTAAGAAAAAGCTAAGGACCCAGCTCTTTCATGAATACCTATGACCTTAATGATGACGATGACGTTGGTCTCAATATTATTGATGATGATGATGGTAATGACGACGGTTTTGTTGATAACGGCGACTTATAAGATGGTTTCTATACTGATTAGCGCTCTCAAGAACTGCCGTCAATGTTGTGCTTTGCCTCTGTGCAATGCCTGTCAGCATCTGTGTGTCCAATCAGACTCAAAGCTGATCGTTTGCTCTTACTGACATTGTTCCCTTTTTTCTAGATCCTTGCTTGTGTTGTTCTTACTCTCTTGATGTACGTCGCTTTGGATAAAAGCGTCTGCTAAGTGAATTGTGGAATTGTAGGCAAATATAAGAGTGATCTCAAATCTTGAATGAAAAGGTGCAGAAAGGAGAATAGTCTATAGTCTATACGCTGGCCCTCTTTCTTTCAGACATTCATTAACAAAACACAAAATTCAAAACATTTTAACAGGAGATAACCAAACGTTTTAAATTCTGTCTGTCCATGCAGCGCTGTGATTCTCGATGGGAAGATCTACGCCACAGGAGGCATCGTGAGCAGCGAGGGTCCCGCCCTCGGCAACTTGGAGACCTTTGACCCTTACACCAACACGTGGGTGCTCCTACAGTCCCTGCCCTGCCCGCTGTTCAGACACGGCTGTGTGGTCATCAAGAAGTACATCCAGAGCAGCTGAGGTCGACTTGGACCCGATTAGTCTGGGATCGATGCCCAACACCACCTGAGCTTCTGGTTGAAGGACGATGTGTGACAGCAGCTTAGGATAGGGGTTAGTCGGTCTGCGACTTCTGGACTTGCCAGCATCCATCCATTCATCCATCCTGCCACATCCCGTCCCACCCTTCAAAAAAAGCCCTGTGCAGAATGTACTCATGCTCAACTACTCAGCCATGTCAGGTGACGATGCCTAACCCTCAGTACTGTACATGTTGTGGTAGTTGTTCATCCTCCATCCAACAGGCACAGGGACCCGCTTAGGAAACTGCTTTTCTATTGAAGTCCTCATTGATTCAGTTGTTTTTTCTGTAAACTCGTCCCTTCGTATTTCTATACTCCGATGATGCTCAGTGAAAGCTGTGTGATGCAGGGTGAGATATCTGTCCCTTTTGATACTTGTGTTTGACAGGCTGAAGGCTTCACAGTTCTATCTTAGAGAGCAGAACATGTTCGATAATAATTTTCAGTTGAGACATAAAATAAAGGAAAGGTCTGTTGAACCCTTTATGAGTGGATTTAAAGTGTCTCTTCTTTTTTCTCTTTGTTCAGAAATGAAATTCCCTCATTGAGTTAAGAGTTCATTTTAAAAACATAATTATGTAACCCAGTTCTTTTAAACTTTGTGACATGATAGACAGGAACATCCTAAACATGTGGGTCAAGTAGGATTATAAGGAAAATAAAATCTTCTTTTTCTTTGTTAAATTCCAGACTGATTGAGAGAATCTGCTGATCTGTTTTTTTCTTTCATTTGAATTCTACTCTGCAACAAAGACAACATGTTATGGAGACAGAAAGGGAATTCTTTTGGATAAAGTTGGAAAAAAGCACAATAACTACCCATGACTGATATCATAAAAGTTTATGTATTGATTCATGCTTTTATCTGTTTCATTGGTTTCCTTGAACGTCCTTCATGTTTTATACGACGCGTTTCATTGTGAGCCACATCTTGAGTTGGATTTGTATTCTGTAAATACAAAGTACAAAATGTGTATATTTTAAAACCTGAAAGAAGTTCTGTACAAATGTTTTTAAGACTTGAAGAACAATCTGTAAATATGACAAAGTATGTCTGTAAATGTGTGTAAAAAGGAGAATTTCACAGGAATTATTCAAACCTAATACAAATATCAGAACATGGAACTGTGTCATGTCTCTGTGTTATATTAAATAATGAATCAAGGCTGCATCATGTTTGATAACACAAGTTATCTACTCCAGGTTGTTTACATCCCCAAGTTTGTTTGATTCTCACTGCAGAACATGGGACAAAAGCTCACTTTGTCATAAGAAAATCATGGTGATAAGATTAATATAGCTTTAGTAAATAGTTTTTTAGACAATGGTCTTCACTTTTGTAGATTTCTTTATTGATCTGAATTCAGAAAAAGAAAATGCCGCATGAAATCAACATTTTTTAACTGTTTTTTTAAAGTAAGTCACAGCAGTTTATTTGAAAACAGTGAAAGAAGTTTCATTCTGAATATAACTTACACTTGACTAACAACTGTGACCTGGTGTGTTAAACACAAACAGACAAACAGATGGAAAGTCTTAATCAAATAAACTGTGAAAAAAGATGAGAACAAAGAAATTCAAGATAGAACTCATTCCTCCTGCATACTGGACTAAGTTATCTCGACTACTATAAAAAAAATGGTTATTAGTCCAAACTGCCTAAAAGGTATAATAAAAAAGGAAGATCACACTGTATGACTTCAAACAGCCCATTTTATGTCCATACGCATCTTTTTTTTTAATTGATAAAAAGAATAGTTTTGGCAGAAAGAGGAGACAAAGTGAAAAACATCTAACATGTTTCTCTCCATGTGATGAACTAGACAGACTCTGTTTTCATTAAGTATAACATCCATCCTTATATGAGCTCTTCCAGTATACCACAGCCTGCACTAATGTGAACAAAGCAAACACTAAAACAATGAAATGAATAGATGAGCTGAAAGTGCACAGAGACCTGTAACCCTAACCCTTAGTTCCCCCTTACACGCAAACTAAACAAGCTCTACGCTCACACTACACAATTCACTCCATTCACTGTCTATTGTTTTCTTAGTTTTTGCTTTGTTTTTTTGTTGTTTCCTGTCAAAGCATCTTTGAGTATTTAGAAAAGCGCTATATAAAACATAATATATGGATAATATATGGATATAAAACACATTCAAACAATAAATGATCAGAATCATGAAATGAAAATCTGCAAGAGACAGAAGTGATGGATTTGAGGAGGCAGAAAATGCTCTCTATGATGTCTAAAAAAGGATGGGTTGAAGAAGGAGAAAGGAGCAGGTCTAAAACTATCTCCTCAGTGAGAGTAGAAGAGAACCTGAAACTAAAGATGAAAATATACAGTTTGGAAAAATCTGTCAATCTGGTTTAAATGCAAACAAACAACAATCAGAGAGATATCAGTTACTTTTGGATCACTTCAGCAGCCGTGGTTGTAAAGATTTGGTCCCTATTGGTGGTACTGTTAATATTCCAACAGCACTTTAGGGGGAGAAAACATACAGTTTTTATACCCAGTAAACAGTTTCTAAGCTGGGGTAGCATTAGTTTTTCTCGGCAGTAGTCAAGTACTGACCTGTCATTGTCAGTTAGCATTTGTACTTTACAGCTAGCATTTGTACTTTGCTAAAGTTTACAAAACATCAAAGAAAAAAGAGGTGAGCTCTAGTCAGAGCACTCCAAAGACGTTTGTGTGGTTTAAGTATATTTTCTTATCTAATGTCTTTATGTGAGTCGTATACATTTCAGTTTTAATCAGGGCATAACCAAACCATAATTTTAATAAGCTAATATGGATAAAAAGGCGAATCACGTGATTAAATTCGGCCAATGGCGCTGCACATATTCAACTCTTGACTACTCCCTCTTAGGGCGCAATGGTGCCACTTTTCACATTTTCGCAGTCTTGGCATCAGAATCAAGCCAAGGGTGTATCGATACTGATCGTTTTTTTATTCCGTAAACGTCCACGTACTGAGACTCAATCAAACTGGAGCCTCGTAGGGCTCACACAGGTGATGTTTATTGGTCTGGGCCCTGGACAGCGGGAAAAAATCATTGACGACCTCACCCTCAAACAGAACAACTGACGGATTACTTGAATGAAAACAAAGGGTAGGTGCACATTTTTTCCCGGGAGCTGTGTTAACTGAAGGCCTTCTCACTCATTGGTTTCCCGTACTTTTACATTCAGAAGTGTGTGTACAATAAGGCTTGCTCATTTGCCTACAGCTGAATATTCCAGCCTTTGTTCAACATAGAAGGACCTTTCAAATATTGCGGGAGAGGCGTGACTGCACATGTGTTTGTGCATAGTAGCCGACATCATTGTTGTTGGCAGCACAATAATTAAAAATCCTCTTATTTGAGCTCACCATCACTCGGAATAAGCTGCCACTGGCTCAAAACTGTGCAGAGAGGTTTGAGGATTAAGTTCTGGTAGAGAAAGAGGGGGCCTTCTCCAGTCTACACCTACTCACAATACAACAAAATGCAATGGAAACCTTATAAAGCTTCAGCAAAAAACCTCCATTTAATGCAGTCAGATAACATTTACTGTATCGGCCAAACATGAGAATCCAGCTTCTCTTGTCTTGTGATGAGTTAAATAAACTGAGATAAATCCACAAAGTCTGTTCACATATTTAAAATAAGAAAACAAATCATGTGAGTGTGAGTGTTATTTAACCTTAGTGACAGACACTTCTACAGAATGTTCCTGTTCATTATGGATCAACAAAGCCATACAAAAACAATCTCAACTCAAGCAAAGCCTGGTGTTAAAATGTAAAACATCATTACAGAATCCACAACACAATATATAAGATGTTAGAGAACATTTTCATAGTCAAACCTGAACAGGCACGGTCATATCAGCACCTTTAGAGAGAGTTGGATGAAGCTTGGCATGATAAATGATATGACTTGCTTTTTTTAGCTTCTGAAGAAAAAACTGAAGACAAGCTTGAGTTGTAAACCTTTCCCTACAACCGCTGCCACCATAACAGATCTGCTTTTAACAGGTCATGAATTTATTTAAATATCATTACGACATTTCCACTGCTTGAGGTATCTGGCCAGACAACCACTCTCAAAAGCAAAAGCATTTAAAAACCCTCTTTATCTCACAGATTTTTAAAAGTCTGGACCCATTTTAAAAACCCACTTCAAGACCAATTGTCATTGAGATGTACTGTATATATTTTAATGCTTCACTGTGACCTCATTGGTTGGGACCCACCCCAACATCGAACCTGTTAATTGTCACAAGAAACAAATGAAATAGCCTGATTCATATGTTAGAGATTCATGAGGTTTGAAAGAAAGCACACACCAAGCAGTGCAAACCCCACTTTCCAATTTGTGCTGCTTCCAGTTCCTCAGCCGGGGTGTTGGTAAACTGATGGGCACAGCTTGATAGGAGGGAAAACATTTAGACTGAGAATGTAGTGAGAAGAGAGGGAGGATCAGACACCACAAACTAAGTACATGACCATTACTAAGACTGTGAACACAAGAGGTGCTCTGTGTGGAGTGACCTTCAGGTGGCTATTGTTCAACACGCATTATTAGTGCGGGTGGGTGTAAAACTTTGTAAACTATTATTCTGTGTGAGTGTCCTTGACCGTGGCTCTGATATTGAATAGATGTTTGTTCGTGTTAGTGGTTTAGTTTGTTCAGTGAACGAACTGAACGAGAACTCCGACGAGAGCGTGAACGTGAATCACTGAACTAACTGATGTGATGACGTGATGACTGAAAACCTTCCACTTGAGGGTGAGAGGGGCTCAGCGATGTAGTTCAGTGATTCAGAACATCAACATCAACTAACCTCATCGCCCTGTGGCACTCAGATGTACAATTGTGCTCGTGAGGATTCTGAGTGAGTGAGTGTGTGTTTGTGGCAATACATGCAAACTAATGTGTCAGGGCGTGTCTGTGTGTGAGAACTGCTCTGGGGAGAAGCAGCCACGTTCTGATATGACATCACCCGATCTGTTGGTTTTATTAGTTAAGAAGTCATCCCAAGAGTAGAAAAATAATCTCCATCGGTGTGTGTGAGTGTGACCATCATTGGTATATGAGTTTGGTTGTGTGGAATGGATCTGGATCTGGCCAGACGATTGGATCCATTGAATGTCTCTGGACTGGGTCTCTGGACTGTTTGGGGTGTTCATATGTCAGGGGTCCTTAGGTCAAACATTGAACCCCTGATAGGTCACTAGATTTTTTCAGCCTTTGCTGCATGTTAGAGGGTGACTGTGCAGCAGAAAAGTTGAATGAAACTTTAAGTGAAGAGTGGCAGAATGTTCAATTGAAGATCTTGACATGAAGGAAAGCATCACTTAACTCTGAATACATTCACAAGGTATCAGGACTGATGCCATTCTGCATGCTACTTTAACTTTAATAACAAAACTTTATCTCAACAGCAGGTCACCCAAGCTTTTAACTTCTGATGTAAAAAGATAAAATAAAGCTCATGTGCGACTGAATTAAAGTCGCTGACATGGAAAATTCCCTGAAAGCTTCAGCTCATCAGACGCAGCCCGTGTTTAGACACATTGATGCTTTTAACACCTTCCTGTTTGCCGTGTCTCGCTCTACGCCCACACACACACCAACATCTGGAGTCTTTGGGCCTGAAGCCCTATCACCTTTTCATCCCTCAAACACAGGAGAAAATCTAACAAACCTCCTGCACCTTCACTCTATGTCTGAATCTACTCCATCTTACTAACACAATGCCTGTAGAGCACTTTTCTCTTTGGTAGCAAGGAAGTTAGATTCCTGTATCACTCAGGAGGTAACACATAATAATGAAAATAAAATGAATCGTACCTCGCAAAGAGGTCATCAACATATAATCAGAGAAAACCAGTTATAAATGACTTTGGTGTATCCGCCTTCCTTGAACCTGTCTTTTCTACTTTTTCACAGATCAATCAAAAGGAATCCAACCAAAGACCTGGAGGCCAGAATTTTAAGCAGCAAACGCATAAATAAGAAAAAATATTTTTTTTAAACTCTGATGATAATCTGCTAATGTTACCAGTGGACTGTAAAGCTCTGGCAATGCACTGATCCAGGTTAAATGTCAGGGGCCTAAATCATTCTCTAAGATACAGAAAATGAAACATTAAGCCTGGGGCAATATGAAAGCCAATTTGTAAATGGGAGCAAAGCTATCATGTTAGGTACGGGGTGGGGGGGGGGGTTAGGGTTACCCAGAGGAGGTCCACAGAAGGAAGAGAGACAAATGTGTGGACATGCTCCACTTCGCTCATCTGTAAAAAGGTAGACACAAACACGAGGCGCTGCAGCAGAGTATCAACCCTGCGCCCGGGTGTGCATGTGCGTGTTATTGAAATTTAAAGGAGGAGCAAGGAGCTGAAAACACAGGCAAACAAAACACGTGCCAACAAGCTGACATTTCTGCTCTGCAAACACCAATTTAGGCTGGCAGGATAAAATGACACACACTCACACACACACACACACACACACACACACACACATACCCCTCCCCCTTCTCCCTTCCCTCATCCACCAGCCGGCCAGTCGACAGGCGGCACCACCTGGCTGACTGCTCGCTCCCCCTCTATTTCTCTACAGCTTCCTCTCTCTCTAACATCCTGACAGCCAGTTCTGGCAACCGGCACCAGGACACTGTCAGCCCTGGCTAGTTTTTTGGCACTGACATGTATTAAATTGCAGCAGATGACCAAATGGGATTGTGGGAAAATACACTGCAGCCTTTTTCTGTGAGGAACATTGTCAAGAGCGATTAACAATTAAAATATTTAAAAAATGACCTTGTGTCTCAAAGAAAAGGCTCCATTGTATGTGTTATATTTTCTAAAAAGCCTATACTATATACTTTACGGTAATCAAGGCCCCTACAGTCTGAAGAAAGATGGAAATGTCAGGTTAGAAACTTGATCATCATATTTAATGCTGAAGCTATTTTTTTTTTCATTAGGACTCCAATCTCTTGTTTTTAGTAATTCCCTACTCTTGAGTGCAACTTTTCTCCCTTTTCTGTCTCTCATTTCACTGTGAACGGAAGCTCTCTTCAAGTCCTCTTCAACACCATTCCACATAACTTTTCCTCCTTCACTCTGATGAATGTGTCTCGTCCTCTCCTTGTTTCCTGCCCTATGCTTCCTTTGCTCCCTCTCTCGCCCTCCCCTCTATTTCTTCTCCTCTCATGGTTTGCAAGCTGATGTACTTCCTAGCCTCTGCTGGTTTGATCAGGAGGTCTGTGTCAGCGTGAGGTAAGTGGTGTATGTGTGTGATAAATGATCCTATTGAACACAAACGGGCAGTAATCCCATTCTTTGAAAGACTCCTAGTGACATGGACCTTTAAGTCTCAACCCCTCTCAAGTCCCTTTTCTGTCTTCCCCTCCTCATCTTTACTCACATCTCTATCTTCCCTTGTGTTTTCAAAGGCAGCAGGTTTGGCCAAAAATGGCTTGGGATGAATGAGGCTCTTTAGGGAACAGAGCGGGTAAATGGTACAAGGAGTAAGATTTGTGCCAAGATTTTGCTGTTGATAATTGGTGCAGAATTCTGACAGTACAGTTGCATAAGGGCCTGTGTCCATTAACAACGCTTTCTGTGCTGGGAGCACTAATGACAAAGTTATGTTTAAAAACCAAAACGTTAATAGAAAAAGCCTGTCCATCACATGAACGCTGGCTGAATTGTGATGCAATGGAATGTCTTCCATTTGGTCACTGAAAGGCATTTTTCTATAGCTTCATGTACTTTCCTCTGTGTTTGAAAATAAAGCATCTGAAGACCAGGGACACAGTTTAAAGCTTCAATATCAGCCTGTAAAATAGCAACCTAATCTCTCTTTTCAATTTAACTTGCATGTTTTCATATAGGCTACTGGCATAAGAATGAATTATACATTATTCTGGTTTGCCTTTGACATGAGTTCAGAGGAAAGATATGACACTAGCCGATGGTAATTTGCTGGGGGAAGAAAATCTAGTTACAGTGGCACATTATGTGTCTCAAAGGGCACTCTGTCACACAGGTAATGCAAAATAGATAGCATTATAAGGGTCAGGGACATTCATGACTAATCAAATTATCATGGTCTCAGCACATTAAATGAAAAAGTCTACCTTTCAGCTGTGCATGTAAAAAGCTTGCTGGGTCAATGACTTATCTTCAATAAGAAATGAATTGATTTATTACTTGTGTTATACAATCACTGCCATTTTTTCAAGCCATCTGTTGGCTAAACATAGAGGAGGAAACATATTTATGTATTTTATTATGTTTCAGGGCCCTACCGAAAGGGGATTATTGGGGCTGGTTCCGATATTGGGGAGGACATTTATCCCTTGAAATATCGGTGTAACCTTAGCAATTTTCATGTTATATGGAAAGACACCACTTTTCAAGGATCTGCCCCAACCTGAAATGAATACTGTAGAGAGAGACTCAGAAGTCTCCATCCACCTCCAACCTGAATGGTTAAGGGCAAAGATATATGAGTGCCTTTCAGTTTTACTATGAGCTTTCTAGACCATTCAGGTCCTCCGGGACATAACTTATTTCTGTCCTCAGAGTCAGAATCAAACATGGAGAAGCAGCATTCAGTTTTTCAGTATCTAAAAGAAACTCCCAGAAAAGTGCAGGTCTGCTGAAACTCTTTGTTCTTTTAAATCAAGGCTGAAGACTCTTCTGTTTACAGTAATGTCTGAAATGTTAACCATATTTGATATTCAGTTGTGTTGCTTTTTTTTTTTTCTGACTGGTTTTCTCAACTTGACATTCAACTAAAACATGTAATAGCAATCTCATTATTCATGCCCCTTTCCAGCTGCTGTTTCAATCAACTCAAATGCTATACAGTTGCGTTGCTTTCAGTGGCTGAACAATGCTGGCAGCTATTTAATTTCCATGGGACGACAACAGAAAAGCAAAGCATTTGAAAACCCATCTACTATGAAACTATTCCCAAGCACAAGACTTTTTATATATAAAAATGAGCATCATGGCAGATTGGTGGGAGGGCAAACTACAACAGAATATAAAGATAGATCAAAAGGCTTATATATTGAGGCTGTGTTGGCTAATAACAATCAAGGCTCTCACATGCAAGCACAGTTATGCAAGCACAATCACATGCCAATGGCAGCACTATCCAAGCCATCATTGGAATTGAGTTGGAATACAAGCAGCACTTTAAAAGTTATCGTCTGTTATGGCCGCATCTCACTCTGGACCAGCACTACTATTCAGCTGTTCTCTTTTTTTATTTTATTTTTTATTTTGGGGCTTTTGTGCCTTTAATTGAGAGATAGGATAGTGGATAGAGTCAGAAATCAGGGAGAGAGAGAGTGGGGAATGACATGTGGGAAAGGAGCCACAGGCTGGATTTGAACCTGGGCCACCCGCTTGGAAGAACCACTGCGCCACCAGCGCCCCGAGCTGTTCTCTTTTGACCACACACGCATCATGACCTGTGGGCCTTCCACAGTTATTACAGTGAAAATGAAGAAGTGTCAAATAATGAAATTGGACCATTTCTGATGACAGGTTTGTCTAAAGCAGGAAATCCTGACATGCTGTCAAAGCTAGGCATCAATCCAAAAGACTCCATACTGTGCCAGCACCTAGAAACAGCAGCTCCTTCTGGGCAGCTGCTGTAGAAAACTGTTGAGCAGGCGATAATTTGTGTTTTTTGTAAGACGGTGAAAAAAATGATCTGGCCAGATGAAATGTCTTCTTTCTGAGATCATCTGTAATTCGTCAGCACCACTTCTTCCACACCATCCGTGGACAAGTGTTTGATTACTGATGAAAGCAAACGGCTGACTGCAAGAAACATTTTGGAGTAGTAAGAGAAACAAGCCTCAGGACCTATTTATTCATGCTGAGGAGTTAATTTCAATCCAGACGGCATCAGTCATCATTTCAGTAAAACTGGCAATACCAGAACTGGATTTTTCCAAGTGAATCAAAGGGGAGTGTTAATTGCCATGGCTCTAAAAAAAGGGGGGGTTGTGAATACATAAAAGGGGAGTAGAAATGTGGCTGAGGGTTATGAACAAACTCATGATGTTGTGATAGAGAGATTTCAGAGCCTCTTCCATCAAGTTAAAAGTCAGAAATCATGAGAAATCCACTATAAATGAATACAAGTGAAGGGAGAGAGAAGTAACACATCAGGAAGCAGGCCAGCCCCATCCCTGCCATCAAATATCTGCTAAAACAGTGACTCTCATCCTACTTACCAAATATTCAACTTGTTCACCATCAGTCCTCTTTTCATGACCTGTTTCTTTAAGATATCTCCCTCCTTTCCCTTGTTACAAAATAAACCATCAGATCAGTTCTGTGTGTGGCTGCCCATAGGCGTAGCTAGCACTGAGATCAAGCCAACTAGAAAGCCTGTCAATCACTTTTAAAGATGGACGCAAGTTCAGCAAGATACAACATGTACCCCACCACCTCCATCATGCCCTGGGGACACAGGTAAAAGCCACTAGATAATGACTTGATAGCTGGATGCCACTTTGGGGCATGGAAGGAAGGGGTACGTGTTTGTCAGGAGGACACTTCTTTTACATCAATTACACTACACAGAGCCCTGCACATTCAAGCAGTCCCCAGTGGATCAGTGGGAAGTGCTGTCGGGGTGCCCACTGAGCCGAGGCTCCAATTTACACTTGGGGTATTAGGTGGCACACCAGTGTGACTGCAAAGTACATGGGAGCTGCTCCACATGCTCTCTTGTTACTTGAGCAAATGCTAAGACCAGTCGGAGGATGTAGTGAAGCAGAGGGAAGCTCATGTTTGAGTCATAACCTTGTTTCCTTCAAATTTTACAGAAACAACACCTGTTGATCGAGAGACGTGAACTTCTCAAATGGGGCTACCTCCGTGTTAAGATAGCAAAGATACCAATTACATAGTTATGAGATGTAAAAAAGGATTGGGAGTTATACATGACAAAAGGGTGAACCAAAAGGCGAGACATACTAAGCAGTTAAGAGTTATCCATGTGAGAAGGGCAGTGTGACAGCATCAGCTGCACCCTTGAAGCTTAAAGCTGGTCACCCATGGCTGAGTTTCCCCATCCTCCATTCCTAAAGCCCAATTTCATGAAAACTTTCAATGTGCTGTCTTCTTAGGCTCTAAAATAATGGTAGGCGTCACTTTTTTCAGACAAAGTTTCTGCTTTGGTAGAACTCTTAGACACTATAGAAAGGGTGAAGGACGAAGCCATGGAATAATGCCAAATGTAGAAACTTTTAGTTGAGCAGCACACAGCGCATGTGACAGTCCACATGCACTAGAAAATGGAAAAACGGGTGTAGCTACTTCTCCTGCCACCCTATAAAGATAACATGAATGGTCGACTTTCAAAGACCGAGGCTGAGCTGAATGTGATGGTCAATGCCATTCATAACACTATTCCAACCGATGGATGTGCAGGGGACGCTTCATTCTGCAGCCTTTGCATATAAATGACTGCACAAAAAAAGCAATTCAACAGTCTAAAATGAGCACAAGTGACCACAATAGAGGACAGAAATGAACTAAAGCTGGAGAGGAAGTTGCTAAAAAAAATTGTTTTTGATTAAATATCCTCTAAACTAGTAATTCAACAGTGTTACGGCTGTTCGTGGTCCCCTGTGCTGTTTGTCCCTTCTCCCCTTCTGTTATCTGCAGCTCTTCCCAGGTGAAGTTAGCTACTGATTACTCAATGAGATGCACCTGGTCTCTGTGCTAAAAAGCTCAGTGGTGAGTTGAGGAGGTGGGAGGATTTTGGAGTTGGGACTGCTGTGCCTGTCAGTCAGGGACTGTATGTTGTCTTGTATTAGATTTTGGGTTGATCTTTGTGTGATCATGTAGCTTGTCTGTAAATAATGAATCCCTTGGTTTTGAGTTTGGTAAGATGTATGATGTGTTTTATTGGGTCAATGTGTAGTATTTGTTGCTAGCCCCATAGGGCCCACTTATGGAGGTGTAACCATAGCCATTAATGCATTTCCTGTCAAACGGAGTTTAATTGTTGCCAGCTATTGCTGTGCAAATTCTGTAGGAAACAGCAAGTTTTAGGTGTTTATGCAGTAATTACATTTGGGTCTGCACTTTATTGTACCAACACTCACATTCACCTCATGCAAAGGTAGCTAATGCAAAAAATGAGGTTTTATAAAGACAAATCACATTTTTTTTTCCCAAGAGGCTGCCACCATTTGTATGTCGGGACCATTACTTTCATGGATGGGGAATCCATGAATTGGTTGCCAGGCAACTGGTGCCAAATTTGTTTTTCCAAAATGCTTAAGAAGCCACGAGCATAGGCCTACAGTTTAAAAAAAACAAAACAAAACAAAAAAAGTCAGCCTGTCATTTTGATATCCCTATAAAGCCCTCAGACCACACATATTCTGCACTTCATTGCAAAGTAATCATCTCACTGTGGCCTGCCTCCATTCCTGCTGAACTGGTGTCAGCCAACATTTAAAAATGTGCATTTTGCTGAAGTATTACTTCAATGATACAACTTAAAAAAGATTGAATCGAGCCATAGCATTCACTTCCCTGTTAGAGATATACAGGTGCAGCTCATATAATTAGAACATCATGAAAAAGTTCATTTTTCTTTTGTATTTTAATTCAAAAGATGAAACTTTCATATATTCTAGATCCATTACACACGAAGTGAAAAGAAAATCCAGGTTTTCAAAATATTAGATTATCACATAAGACCAATCAAAAAAAGGTTAACAAAAAAATATAACACAGAAATGAAGACCATTCTGATAAGTATGTTCACTTATGAACTCTATACCTGTTCGGGGCTCCTTTTGCATGAATTACTGCACAAATGTGTCTTGGTATGCAGGCTTTAAGCATGTGTTACTGCTGAGGTGTTATGGAAGCTCAGCTTGCTTTGATAGCTGCCTTCAACTTGTCTGTATTGTTGGGTCTGGACGGCTGACCAATCAAGCACAGTTATGGCATGGTCGGCAAACCAGTCACTGGTAGTTTTGGCACTGTAGGCGTGTATAAAGTCGTGCAGATGATGTTAGAGAATCCTAATAACCCAATGTGATTTTTGTTTGAAGTCATTTTAAAGCTAAAGCTGAAATCAAAAATGTTGTATACTAGTGTTGTTCAGAAAAGATGTGATGCATATTGTTTTAAATGATAAGGAAAGGATGCATTTTATGACTTGATATTAATTTGTGTTTTAAATTCAAATAAACTGTTGATAAAGAATGATAGAATCTCACAAATGCTGCTTCTTCGATATAGATGTACTGCATGCTACCAATTTGCAATCATCAACTTACCACATTATGTGGCATTAAATATGTAAAATGCTGGAAAGGCCTGATCTTAACCTGAATAAAGTTCTTTGGAACAAATCCAACTTATATTATTATATGACGATAATACAGTCCTGATCTGTTGTCCAGTACCAGTAATATTTGTGTGTTCTCATGAACATACATTACAATAATTGAAGTTTCTCGCGTGCAGACTGACTGTATACATGGTCAAGAAGA